>NC_136924.1:32163758-33363758 GCF_949752795.1 Hyperoodon ampullatus | reverse complement strand
AATACATTGTAAAGTCCATAATGTTTTGGTAACTCCACAGGAAGAAGCATATGATACAATAATTATAAACATTAGGCATAATCATTTTGTGGTGTTCTGGGTGACATCAAAGTATAAAAATGCTGGCTGATGTAGTTAGATTATTCTTGATTTCAGGGGTAAGTAGTTTTATTTTGAGATAATTGTAGATTCACTGCATATTTTTGATGGGATTTTGACATAGGTAAACACCCGTGACACACTCAAGGTAATGAATATATTCATAACACTCCCCGAAGTTTTTTTCCTTATCATTTTGCCACATTTGCTTTACTGTTCTTTCCTCTTTTCTATATTTTTATGAACATTTTGAGAATAAATTTTTTTTTTTTTTTGTGGTACGCGGGCCTCTCACTGTTGTGGCCTCTCCCGTTGCGGAGCACAGGCTCCGGATGCACAGGCTCAGCAGCCATGGCTCACGGGCCCAGCCGCTCCGCGGCATATGGGATCCTCCCAGACCGGGGCACAAACCCGTATCCCCTGCATCGGCAGGCGGACTCTCAACCACTGCGCCACCAGGGAGGCCCGAGAATAAATTTTTTAAATATGTATTTGTATGTATGTGTGGGTATGTGTATACATGCATATATATCATGTTCCCTTAGTCCCAAATACTTCCATACTTATTTTCTAAAAACAAGGGCAGTCTCTTATAGAACCAGAGTACATTATCAAAACCAGGGCTTTTAATATGGGTATTATCATCTCATCTGCAGCCCACATTCCAATTTGCCAGTTGTCCCAATAATGTCCTTTATAGCAACAGATACATTTTTTCCATTAAAATTTTCGTGTTCAGATAATTGTAGATTTGCATGGAGCTGTAAAAAGTAGTACAGAGAGAGCCCAGGTACCCCCTTTGCCCGGTTTCCCCCAGTGGTGACGTCTTGCAAAACTCTAGTACAGCATCGCAACCAGCAAGTTGACAGTGATGCTCTCAAGATTCAGAACGTTTCCGTCACTGCAAGGATTCTTTCTAGTTGTTTATTTATAGCCACAGGCACCTCCCACCTGCTCCTACTTCTCCTTAACTCTTGGCAACCATTCATCTGTTTTCCGTTTCTGTAATTTTGTCATTTTAAGAATGTTATATAAATGGAATCATATGGCATATGACTTTTGGGGATTACATTTCAAAACTAAGCATAATTCTCTGGAGATTCATCCTGGTTGTTGCATGTAACAATCATCCGTTCCTTTTTATTACTTAGTAGTATTCTGTGGTTTGGATGTGTCACAGTTTGTTTAAAAATTCACACATTGAAAGATATTTGGGTTGTTTCTGGTTTTTGCCCATAATGAATAAAATTGCTGTAAACATTTGTGTATAGATTTTTATGTGAACCTTTCTCTGGACTAAATGCCCATGAGTGCAATTGCTAGATCCTATGGTAATTGCATCTTTACTTTCTTAGGAAACAGCTAAACTGTTTTTGCAGAGTGGCTGTACTGTTTTACATTCCCACCAGCAATGTATGAGTTATTCAGTTTTTCTACATCCTCACCAGTATTTAATGTTGTCACTTTCTTTTAAAGCTATTCTGATAGATATGTAGTGGCATCTCATTATAGTTTTAATTTGCATTTCCCTAATGTCTAGTGATTAACATCTTTCCATGCGCTCATTTACTATTTGTATATCCTCCTTGGTGGTATCAGTGTCTTTTGCCTATGTTCTCATTGGATTGTTTATTTCTTTACTGTTGAGTTTTGAGGGTTCTTTCTGTATTCTAGTTGCTAGTCCTTTGTTGTATTTGCAAATATTTTCTCCCACCCTATGGCTTGTCTTTTCCTTATCTTTTCCTTTGTTTCTTTTACAGAAGGATTTATCAGTTTTTCCTTTTATGAGTCATGTTGCTGGTGTCAAGTCTAAGAACTCTTTGCTTAGCCCTAGGTCCTGAAGATTTTCCTCTGTGTTTTTTGTTTTCAAGTTTTACAGTTTTGTGGAGATGCATATATGGGCTCCCTGCCTCTCCTTCTTTAGTATTACTTGGGCAGGGATGTTGGGATGCCTGGTTATGGCCTGGTGAGGGCGGAAGTCTCAGCTCCCCACTTGGCCTTTGCTGCCGTGGGTGGGAGTGAGGTGCGGGTATGGCTGGACTAGAGCAGTCTAAAGTTTTCTGTCTTGCTAGGGTGGCCCTTTCCATGTTCTTTGGTTGCAGAGAGCATGCTTTTGTACAGGCCTTTTGTCTGAACCCATTGGCACTTCGGGTTCTTTAGCTCCAAGTTTGAGCTATAGAAGGCATAAAGGAAACCCAGGGAACTCACCACTGTGTTCTGAGGTCCCAGTCCAGTTTGCTTTCTTCTCTCCACCTTTAAGAGTCTTCTTATGTTTGTTTAGTATATAAAATGTCTAGGGTCTTAAATTGTACTTAGTGGGAGGAATAGGGATGAGGTATGTACTCCTTCCAGGAAGCAGAAGTCGCTAGTTTTGTTTTATGTTAATTGATAGTATTTCTGTCAAAGAGAAACATGTGTATAAATATAAATGTTCCAAGAGAAATAAATGGTACATGTACTATCTTCCAAACTTTCTGTGTTACTTTTTTTTTTTTTTTTTGGAATTAAAATTCTACAAGTCATAGGGCTCCATAGATTTTCAGGAAATAGATACTTATCTAATTATGCTATTTGAATAGAACCTTCATGGTATCTTTTCTGGTATATAGCCCCCCCCCCCCAATTTTTTTTTATTTTTACCTTTGATTTATGGCAAGTTTTAAAAACTTACCCCTGAACTAGACTTTTGAGAAAATTTTCTCAAAATATACTGTTTTTCTGGCCATTATTAAAATGTAATTATCAGTTTGTAACATATTTGGTTCCAGCTGGGTCTCTGTCTCTTCTAATTTATCCCCAGCGCATGTCTATCTTAGACACGCTGGCTGCAGTTTGATAGCCATTGTGTGGCATGTTGTTGCTTATTGTGTCAGCAGTTTTAATTTGTTTCCCTGAATTTGCAATTATTCATGTCATGGTCACCTTTTTAAAGTTAAAGAACTACACATTTACAAAGTTATTACAGTTCCACAGTCCTTTATCTGAAACCCTTGGAGTCAGATATCTATTTTAATTTGGAATCTTAGATTTTAGAAAGGAAAAGCAGTACATATGCTCTCTGTTAGGGTAACACCCCTAGCTGGGCATGGACAACACCTAGTAATCGCACCCATTCATACATTTACAGCTAAATGTTTTTTAATATTCACACCAGTTATGGTGTTTGGGTCCCATTTTATCACCAAATGAGTCCCCTCTTCCACCACCACAAAATTAGGTGGCAGGGGTAGGGGGAGGGAGAAGAAAGAAGGAAATAGTTTTCCAAGCTTTTTGGACTTCGGATTTATACATAAGGGATATTGGCCCTGTGGAGATAGGACCTCAGCAAGCCAAGTTAGAGTAAAGGCTGCTATCTTTAGGCCTAAATTCCCCACTGTTTAACTGCTGAGGTGGTGCTCTAGGCCTGGATTTGCTAACTGTGATTGTTTCCAATATGAAAACAAAAGCAGCTCTTGGTTTAATCCTGTTATATGGTGTTGATCTTAAAAATCATTGGATTCATGTTAGGATTTTGAGTTTAATCCTGTAAAGATCAGACTAACTTTCATCTTATTTATCCTAAATCCCTCTTTAATCTTGTTAATTATGCCAGGCCATTTTCCCCAAGGGCTAGGGTAAAATATCTATATTGTATATATTCATATAGTTGTTTTTCCAGAGATCTCTCTCTACCAGCCCCCTCTGTCTCAAAAAGAAGATCACTTTTCTCACACAGAACTAGAGAGCCACCCATACTTCCCCGGAATAACATTAGTATTGCAAGGATGACATTAGTTCTGTATTCGTACACCTAAGATTAAAGTGGGTCTTGGCAAGGCCTCCTGAGAGGGAATCTAGTCTTCATCTCAGATTTCCTGAGGAGGCATATGGCACTCTTCCGAAAGGGGATATAATTTGAGTTTAGAGGCTCTTAGGATATATTAGTTGGATTGATTGTAATTGAGACACCACTCCCCTGTAGTAGAATAGGAAATCAATTCTTAAGTTTTGACCTTCACATTGAAATTGCACCATATGCCATAGGAGAAGAAAGTACATGTTTGGTCTTGGATCTCCTTGCTTCCACTTTGCAGAATATAACTGCTTTAGACCTTGTGCTCTCTGTTTCTTTCTTTCTTTTTTTTTTTTTAAAGGATAATTGTCAATGACCGTCCTCTACAAGGCAATCAAAATAATAGATCCCAGCTAACCATAAATTTTTTTTTCTTATCTCTACTTTTAGGGGTGGGAAGTTTTGTAACTGGATCAAAAGTGTTACTGATTGATTCAGGAACTAGTAACCTACTGTATACCAAATGATCCTTCTTGAGGCCCCACGTGGTTACTGTTCTCCCTCTAATTGTCGGGTGGCTGTTGCTGTTGTTGGCTGCCTAACAGCTGGAGTACCCAGTGCTGTGCCTTACACTCGTAGCACGCGGCGCCTTTATGACATGGGCACAAGCCTGGTAGACTCTGTTAGTCTTCCTCTGCTTATTTCACTTATGACAATTCTACAAGGATTCCTAGACATAAAAGGTATAACAAACCATTGCATTATGAATTAAAACTGACTTT
This sequence comes from Hyperoodon ampullatus, assembly GCF_949752795.1. Lineage (NCBI taxonomy): Eukaryota > Metazoa > Chordata > Mammalia > Artiodactyla > Ziphiidae > Hyperoodon > Hyperoodon ampullatus. Next base: position 33,359,105 of record NC_136924.1, on the reverse strand, counting down.
AGGGCTATTGATATATTCAGCTATACTTTATTTTTCAGTGAAATGGGTACAAAGTCTTTTTAATGCGTGTATGTTTATGAATGTTTACTTTGCTATATACTTAAAAGGAAATTAAAGGATCTTCTTTGCAAAAACGAGAGATGAGTCTTCCTTACTGGAAATACTGTAATGCTGACATTGCGACTGTGAGAAGTGGAAAGAAGTTGTTACCAGGATCTAATTATAAGAATTGGAAAAATATGGGGTTAAGAAACTCACTGTCGGTGATGGAGTGATTGTGTATCTGGATGCTTTGCCAGAAGTGAGGAGGGGCAACTGTGATTTTTAATTCGCTTTGGGGGGAAGCTCCATATCAGGGCTTCACATTCAGTGAAGCAGCCCCTTTATCATAAAGAGAATTTTAATTAAAGAATGTTCTTGCATCATAAGCAGAGTAAGCGACAGCTGGCTACACTGGGCGTTTATCTCCTTCAAACCACATTACCAGTAATTGCTGTATTAAATCAAAGTCAGAAGAGATTATAGGTCTGAATCAAGCCAAGGGGCTGGTGCCAACCCAAGGATTCCCACACTGCTGCATTGCTGCTGTCAGAGCCCTGTTCCTATCCCCAGTAGGGACGAGTGTCAGGTAATGCCTGACAGTTCATCTATAAGGCATGAGCATGATGAACACAATCCAAGAAGAGAGGCAGTTACACGTTCAAGACTTTGTGGCCTCGCCTTTTGGTTAGCTTTTCGTTTTGAACAGGAGAGTACGGTTTCTCATTGTGTTTCGGTACTACTAGACAGAATGTGTTACCTGCCTTGCACTTGAGGAGATTTGCTTTGGGATAAAAATCACTTGTACTTTCTCTGCTGTTTTACTTACTAATATTCCCTTCTTGATCAAGCATGGTCTCCTCACTTTGAGTAATTCCTTCAAGAGAAATGTATTGCCCTACACTGCCTATGCTTAGGAGCTCCCCCTTCCTCCTTCTGACACAATTATGTAGCTCTTTATATACTTTCTGCTTCCTATTGAGGCCACTTATTCCTCAGATAATTGATCTGGCTTCATAAATCAGGTAATTCTGAATCTCCTTTAAATGCCCTTCTTAAATTATTGGAGATGATGATGATGACAATGATAATAACAGTAACTATAATATAATATTTGCTATATGCCAGGCATTCATATGTTAACTGATGTAATCATCACATCCACCCTATGAGGTAGGTAATTCTTTTTCCAGATGAAGGACCTGAGGCAGAGTTGTTAAATAACTTTTCCAAAGTTACACAGCTAGAACTACAATTTAAGTCCCAGTGGTTTGTTTTCAGAACCCTGGACTCTGAATCACACAGTGTGTTGCTTGTGTAGACCAATCAGACCTAATACCCAACACTCTGCTGGGTATTAGGAATATTTTAAGGAGTAAGATAGATTCTATTGTGCCTGCCCTCCTGGAGTGGGAGAGGCAGAAATAATATGTATGACAAGTTAGAAAGGATATGTACAAGTGCTAAGAGTGTATGTAGCAGGGGTCTAACCTAGACTAATCCAAAATAATTTTCAGAAAAACTTGCCTTTTTGCTTCTGCTTATATCTCATACCACTATACCCATAATCTTCCTTTTGATAAGATTTTTTCTGTAATGTTTTAGGGCATACTGGGGATTTTCTCCTACATCCCCTTACCAGTCCGCACACCCCCTACAAAGAAAATAACTAGCCCTCTGCAAATTCATTGTAGTAAATAGGACAGGAATTCATTTAATTTTTAAACAGCTCTACTGAAGTATAATTGATATATAATAAACTGCAAACATGTAAAGCTTCGAATTTAAGTTTTGACATATGTATACACGTATGAAATCATCACCACAACCATGATAATAAATATATTACTCATCTCCAAAAGTTTTCTTGTGCCCCTTTGTAATCCTTCCAATTCCCACCCACTCCCCGCACATTTCCAAGCAACCACTGGTCTGCTTTCTGACACTATAGATCAGTTTTCATTTTCTATTATTTTATAAAAATGGGATCATATAATAAATACTCATTTTTACCTGGCTTCTTTCACTCATTGTAGTTATTTTGAGATTCATCGATGTTATTTCATATACCAGTGGTTCATTTATTTTTATTGCCAAGTAACAGTCCATTGTGGATATACCACAATTTATTCATCATTTATCTGTTCATGGACATTTTCAGTTTTAGGCCATGACACATAAAGCTGTTATGAGTATTCATGTACAAGTCTTTATATGGATATATGTTTTCATTTCTCTTGGGTAAATGGAATGCATGGATCATATGGTAGTTGTATAGTTAACTTTTTCAGAAATTGCTAAACTGTTTCCACATTGGCTGTACCATTTTACATTCCTGCCAGCAGTATTTGAGACTTTCTGTTCCTCCATAGCCTTGTCAGCACTTGGTATTGCAGTCTTTTTCATTTTAGTCATTCTAATAGGCAGGTAGTGGTATTGTTGTGGTTTTAATTTCCTAATAAGTAGTGATATTGAGCATCTTTTCAAGGGTCTATTTAGCATCCCTGTATATTTTTGTTCGAGTGTCCAGATCTTTTGCCCATTTTTTAAAAAAATGGATTACATGTTTTCTTATGGTTGAGCTTGGAGAGTTCTTATGTATTCTGGATACCCTTTACCAGATAATATGCTTTGCAAATGTTTTCTGTCAGTTACAGCTTGTCTTTTTATTTTCCTCACAGTGTCCTTTGAAGAGCAGAGTTTTTAATGAAGTCCAATTTATTAATTTGCTCTTTTATGAATTGTGCTTTTGGTATCATATCTTAGAAATCTTTGCCTAATCCAAGGTCGCAGAGGTTTTCTATTTGAATCTTTATAGTTTCATGTTTTACATTTTTAGGTCTATGCTGCTTTTTTTTTTTTTTTGCGGTACATGGGCCTCTCACTGTTGTGGCCACTCCCGTTGTGGAGCACAGGCTCCGGATGCGTAGGCTCAGCGGCCATGGCTCACGGGCCCAGCCGCTCTGCGGCATATGGGATCTTCCCGGACCGGGACACGAACTTGCGTCCCCTGCATCGGCAGGCGGACTCTCAACCACTGTGCCACCAGGGAAGCCCCCTATGGTTCATTTTGAGTTAAATTTTGTATATGGCATAAAGTATGGATCTAGGTTCATTTTTGTTGCATGTGGATATCCAGTTTTTCTGGTACCATTTGTTGAAAAGACTATTCTTTCTCCACTAAGTTGCCTTTGCACCTGTGGATCTATTTTTGGATCTTCTATTCTGTTGCATTGATCTATTTTTCTATCTTGACACCAATACCGCACTGTCTTATAGGAATGTGAGTATTAGGGGATTCAGTAGACTTCAGAAGAGTGGTAATGAGGTATGCTATACCTCAGATAATAGCATTTGCTTTTAGCACATACTAGAAAAAAGATAGTCGTAATCTTCAAAAACCTATTTTTGAATAGTGGAATGAAGTGGAGAAAAATACTATGTTCATGGGCTGGAAGACTCGATATTCTTAGGATAGTAATTCTCCCCAAACTGATCTATAGATTCAGTGTAATCCCAATCAAAATACAAGCAAGATTTTTATAGAAATTAATAAGCTGATTCTAAAATTCATGTGGAAATGCCATGGACCTAGAAGAGCCAAAACAACTTTGAAAAAGACAAACGAAGCTGGAGGACTAACACAGCCAGATTTCAAGCTCCAATAATTAAGATAGTGTGGTGTTGGTGCCAATATTAAGATATACCGTTTAATGTTATGCAATGAGATTGTGTCTGTTAGGTTTTGTGGCATGACAAACCTCCCCAAAACTTAATGGCTTAAAACAATGTTAATCATTTATTTGCTCACAGTTCTGTGGGTCAGGAATTTGGGTGAGTCTCCTAGTATGGGGAGGCTGGGCTCGAGTGGTCTAGGATGACCTCACTTTCATGTCTGGTAGTTGGCAAGCTAATTAATTGGTTGGGAGGCGCAACTGGAACAGCTCATCCCTCTTCCGCTTGGTTTCTTACCCTTCACAGTTCTTCACATGGTTGGCTCAGGGTTCCAGAGAGGAGCAGGAGAGGGCTAGTCCCTGTGGACAGGCACCTGTCAAGCCTCTGCTTGTGTCACATTTGCTGATATCCCAATGGCCAATGCAAGTCACAAAGCTAAGACAAAATTCAAGAAGTGGAGAGAAAATTTCACGTCTTGATGGGAGGCTGTGAAATATTGTGACCATTTTTGTAATCTACCACAGAGATATTATGAGTTAGTTGAGATGAAACTTTCTGTGGAGGGTAAAAGTCTCTGTAAGATAATTATGTGGAATCACTTGTAGACATATTTCTCTAACAGTATGAGAATATTTACAGTTATTTTCTGTATGTAAAGGTTATATCTTTACCCTTATCTTTTTTTTTTTTTTTTGCCATATGCGGGCCTCTCACTGTTGTGGCCTCTCCCGTTGTGGAGCACAGGCTCCGGACGTGCAGGCTCAGCGGCCATGGCTCACGGGCCCAGCCGCTCCGTGGCATGTGGGATCTTCCCGGACCGGGACACCAAACCCATGTCCCCTGCATCGGCAGGCGGACTCTCAACCACTGCGCCACCAGGGAAGCCCTACCCTTATCTTTTATGTACTATCTATCTTTGCAGATTTAAAGTGAATGTCTATTGTCTTATGATTTATGGATACATTTTACCTTAGTAATACTGATATAGAATGAAAGCATAATGAAAGACTCTTCTAACAAAAATGCTAACTCCTGGCTTCAGAGACTGTATGCCATGCCTGTCACTCCAAATAGAAGAATACATTTCAGCCATAGCATGGCACCCCTGTTATTACGCATACTTCCTTTTGTACCATGTGTCACACAAAGGAGTGTTTCTGTACTTCACCGTGATTTGCTCTTCTCTGGCAGATATAATTTAAAGCATTTCCACTGGTGTAGAAAATTCAACAATTCTCACAGTACCTTAGAACCAGTGGAAGTCTTATATGAATATTTTTGAACAGGTGTTTGACTTTGTTGCATATATTTACCCACCTGCCTTTCTGTAAGCACCCTAAGTATGGCTTTGCTTATGCCATGCTGGTTTGTGCCTTTGGAATGCTGTCCCACTACCTCAAAGCTTCCCACCATCAACCCCAATCCATCTGGAAAACTCTTACTAGCTTTCCACAATGCATTTCCAGCATTAACTGCTTGTGAGCTATTCCTGGGCTCCTCCACCCTCGGAAATTAGATGGCAGCAGTGGTGGCTGCAGCAGCAGTTGCCTCTTTATTTTCCTCCCAAGCCATGTTGTGATAGGTATGGCATTTATCACATGGTGTTTTGGTACTTACTATTTTCTGCTTTCTCTCCCCTATTGTCAGCTCTTTGAGAGCTTTTTCTATTCCTAGGACTTCATACAGTGCTAGAGGCATCTTGGTTGAATGAATGAAGGTTAACTGAAGGAACAAATAAGAGATGGTCTGTGCATGGTGATTAATTCATTTACCTCTGATTTGTATGTTCAAGTAATAAAATGCAGACCCTCCCTTTTCATATACTGATGGGCATATCTGTGTAAAAGGTACTGGCTTAATTCTTTGAGAGAAATACCAAGATGAACTGACAGGTCCTACCCCTAACGAAATCATCCAATTAAAAAAGTATGCCTAAAAATGTAAGACACAGAAGCAAAAAACAAAACAAAAGTCCACCTTGATAGAGGCAGCAGTGGGTAGTTGAATGTATCAATAATTATTTTTGTATTTACTTGCCACTTGGAAGACCAAGAAGTAGCCCAAGGTAGAAAGTTTTATTAAAGTAGGCATCGTGTCTATTTTTCATTCTGATGATGAATTTATCAATTTTGCTGCCATCTTTTTACTGATATTACTGAAACAGCTCTCTCTCAAAATTTCTCTTGGTCTCCTACTTGCTAAATTGAATCATCTTTTCTAAATTCTCATTCTCTTTAACCTTTCTGTATCTCTACTCGACATTGTTATATACTCATCTCTGGTATCAGTTTATGAAATACTTTCCCTAGTGCAAGGGACACAGGATAGTAAAGAAAAGTAGAAGAAAGGAACACATGTCCTCTGTGTCCTGGCTTTTGTGAATAGTACACAATCCTGCTTAATCTTTTTATCCTTTGTTGCTATTTCTGCCTTCTAGGAGTGAGTATTCCTTAAGGTTCTATTTTCAGCTCTTTGCCTTGTATCAACTGTTGTCTCTTTCCCTCTTCCCTCCATCCCTCCTTCCTTCTCCTCTCCCTCCCTACCTCCTCTCTCTTTCCCTTCCTCCCTCTTTCTCCCTCTCTTTCCTTTTTTGAAGTACGTGGTTGATGCTCAGTACAGGTTGTGGACTAAATCATTGCAGCCTTACTGTTCCTCCCAAACTCCTCTTGGATCTTCATTTCTAACCCTGACCTCTCTTCCGGGGCTGCCACCTACAACTCTGAGTACTTGTTAGACATTTTCTATTGGACCTGCCACAACTTCAAACCAGTTCATGCTTCTGACTTCTCTCTTTTAGCAGTGTTACCCTTATTTGGCCAGTCAGCTAGACTTAGAACCTCAATGTTATATTTAATTTCCTTCTCCCTTATACCCTTTTTCTGAAGTCTCCAGTTTCTGTGGATGCTTTCCTTGTAATGTCTCCTACATCTATTCCTTCTTTATTTCTACTGTTAACTTGTGGGTTTTGCATTAATAATCTGTAGACTGTTATAACAGTAGCCCCTGGGACTTCGCTGGTGGTCCAGTGGTTAAGACTCCATGCTTCCAGTGCTTCCACTGCGGGGGCACGGGTTCGATCCCTGTTTGGGGAACTAAGACCCCACATGCCACGTGGCACACTCAAAAAAATTAGAAAGAAACCAAACAGTAGCCCCTAATTGGCCTCCCCACCTTCTGATTGTTCCCTTTTCCATTCTTCCTGCAGCCACCACAGGCCATTTTCATAAAATGTTATTTTTGTAGCACTGTTTTCCTCTCAAACACTCTTTAAAGATAAGGTCTGAAATACATAGCCTGATGGCCTAGGTCCTCCACAATGACCCAGACCTACTCTTCTTGTCATTTGCCACTATTCACTCACAGTCAGGTAGACTGGTCACACTGATCCCTATGTAAGTCTTACCTATTTCTAACTACATTACTTTGCCTACATATACATCTTTCTTGATCTCAGCCCCTCCATCCTCATCTGTCTATCTTAAACTCTATCTCTTTTTGAACTTCTGTGTTATCCCAGTTCACAGCAATCTTTGGAACCTTTTCAGATTACTGCTAAAATCAATTTTATACCTTAGAACAGAGGTCTTTGCAATCTTTGCCAAAGCATTCTATCCCGAAGCCTAACTAGTATCTTTGAACACTCTTGGTAGGATTGTGGCGTAGGCAGAAGGGAAAGAAAAGGAGAGAAGAAAACAAGAATGAGAGAGTAGAAAAGAGAAGAATCTCAAATATTTTCTGATTATCCAGTACTGGGTAAGTCTTGAGATCCCTAGGGTTGTAAATGGTACAAATTATACTACAGTGTCACCAACTGTGTCCTCTGGCATGAGACTGATATGGTAGTCTGTCTACTTTATCATAAACAAAACTTAAATTTCATAAATCTCAAGATAATTTCTAGGTATCTCACTCTTAAATATCACTAGGTCTCTTTCTCTCTGATATCATTGCATTCTGTTTAACAGACATGTTCTAGGTGTGCCAAGTGTTGAAACTTATGGTCTGAATGTCTCTGCTAATGAGATATATAGAAATATATGAAGGGCCATTTTCTATATTCATGTTTCTAATTGATCAATATACAAAAATTTTAATACTGTAAAAGCATTCGTAATACTGCATAGTGTATACTTTTTCAAATGGTGTAATTTGGAATTGTCAGCAAGTAACTCTGAGCTTATTGTGGAGAATTGGTTTTTTTATTTCTGGAATTTTTATTTGAATGAATATAATAGTATTTAAAATTTAAAGGAAATACCTAGTCTGTTCCCTCTGAGGGTGGGGATCACTTAGTAGTAATTTGTGTTGAAAATGTTCACATATTTTTGTTTCTATTTTTAAAATCTCTTTGAAAATGGGAAAAAATATTGAAACAATGTGGAACTTCTGACCCATGCGTAGAATGGGTCAGAAGAACTTCTGTCCCTCATGCGTAGAATCTCTGTTGGTAAGTAAGGCTACAATAGCCTGCAGAAAGACTGTATGTCAGGAAAGGAGACCCTAACATTTGTAATTTGTAACATTTGTAATTTGATCTTTTGTAGTATGCTGTCTTTTGGGTGAAAGGTTCGTCTTTTTTTCTATAAGTGTTATTTAGAATATTAGTTTCACTAAATTAGTGGTCTTAAATTATAACAATAAAAAATTTTACAGAAAGAGCTAAGTAAAAGACAAGAAGAAGTACAAGGAGTTATAACTCACATATTGAATTATTTTGCCATTTTTCTGAAGGGCTTATTATTTAAACTAGATCTGGGTACTGATTGCTTATTGTCTAAATCCTCCAGTATTAAATGAGAGTTTATATTTATGCCATCGTGTTAGGTAAAGCAAATGTGATAATATAGAGGCTGAGAGAGTATTACTGATTTTTAAAATACTGGTATTCAAAGTAAAATCTGTTTTGATTCCCTTCAACTTATAAAAAGATAAGTTATAGGAACAGTGAATGCTAATTTAAATATATTTGACAAATTAGAAGTTTATCTCTAAAGAAATAAATGAAAATCACTATCCCACCCCCTAGAGGTGTTGGTTTTGTCTTATGCCTATAATATGTATGTGTGTCAATGTGTGTGTGTATAAATATGTACTATATATGGCATATATTGGTGTGCATGTCAACCAGTAAGTTATATATATGTGTATAAATATATAACATATGCAACTTACATGTGAGACATGTAAAGCTTATAAATTACATATATAATTTATTGATTAACATACATGCAGACACATATGTGCATTTACAAATATGAAATTACACCCTAACCATTATTCAACAGTATAATTTTTTTCACTTAATAATGTTTCAGTCACATCTTTTCACCATGTATGTATAGATCTATCCTCAAGAAGAATTTAAAGCTCCAGAGATTGATGAGGCCCTCAATAACATATTTGGGGACCACTTTCAGGCTGAAATTAGAACAGTTGTTCTAGAATTTGAGTTACAGTCTATCATCTTAAATACAACACAGTTTGGGAAAATTCCATCTTCTGTGATTAATTAATCGGATATTGAACTGAGTTAACTCATGAAGGTTAAGTTTGTCAGCCTCACGGCCCTGTATGGTTTATAAGTATCATTATTTCCCAGCCTTTATATCAAGAGAATCTTGATATCAGTCATATCAAGAAGATGTAATAGTGATTAAGATGCTAGTTTATAAGTATGTGTGTGGCCAGTACCACTGTACTGCTGGACATGAAATGAAGTAGAGGGAAGGTGGGAGGGCAGAGCGTACAGGAGGAAGAAGGATTGGAGAATGATTTCATTAGAAGGGAAAATTTAGTATAAGTTTTTATTATAGAAACATCCCTATTGTTATTTCTTTATTACCGTTTTAATAACTATATAGCGGACAAGTAGAATGTATATTATAGGCCCTTAAGGTATCAGATCAAAAATTTTATAAGGCTCAATCTCTGTTAAGAATTGACACAGCAGCGTCTCATAGTTTTAGTGGTGAGAAAGTGACACTATGGAAGTGTCCATTAAGAGCAGCTTTTTAAAAATGTTACTTCCTGGGTGAGAAGTTGCCCACAGTGTGTAATGTTGAACTGTAGCATTGTCTTGCCTTTTGGTTTTACCTGTGTACTGATCTATTCTCCCATAAACTGCAAATTCCTTGACAACAGGACTGTGCCTGTTCATTCCTCCAGTGCTCAGCACAATACCTTGTGTATAATAGATCAATAAATTTTTAAAATTATACTGAACTGATTTATTGTTGTCCCTCATGTGTAATACACATAGAATCAGGACCAGCAATCTGAAGATAATCTAGTACATTGCAGTAGTCTGCCTAATCTCCCAGAACCGATTTAAGGTAAATACTTAACCAAGAGATCTATCTTAAATGTACTAATAAGGCCATTCTGACTCTTAAAAGACAATTTCTCCTGAACAATACTAAAATAAATTGCGATGACCATAAAAGGAGAAAAATTGCCCTGGGGGTGGTGGAGTGGGCATGGTAAGAGTTAGACTCTTACAAATGCAAATAATCCTCATGGGTTAATCTTACTAAAACATGTTATAATATTACTGGCTCTCCAAGATTAGGGAGATCAGAGTCCCTGAAACTAATTTAGAATTACTTATCATTTTGAACTTTTGAATGTTTGCCCCAAGTAGGAGATTTCTTAGGAATGATAGTTATAAATGGTGTGTCTCTCTTACTGAGCATTTATCTTTACTTTCTGCTCACTCGAAGTCCTGTTTGCTGAGAATTACTTAGCAGTTCTCTGGTTTTAGATGGGCCATTTAGGCTCTGAAAGCCAGCTCTTTAACCTGCCCTGCATTGTCAGACTGACCTAACACCTGTCTGTGTTTGTTACTGCTTTCAGTATCTGTTATAGAAATATGTGTGCACATGCATGTTTGTATATAGTGGCAGGGTGGGTATAGCAGCTTCCTAAAAGGGGAGAAGCAGCTGGCTTTTCCGAAGAGACCTTTCCACCCCCATCTTTTTGCAAGCAGCCGGAGTTAATCCTTCCATGTTTGATTGGAACAGCTGAGAGAGTCTCTGGCATATCTGAAGGTCTCCAGTGGACTCATGTTGCCTCAGAGTTGGGGCCACCTTCCTCTTTTCTAGTGCTGATCCTGCCAGCTGTCCTAGCTTCTATTAAAGCACAGCAGAGGAGGTGTTAAATGATACAAAAACATACAGTGTCATGAAAGAGCTCCTTTTACTGCATGTAACAGTGTGACTTCATTTCTCTCCCATTCCTTTCCACGCAGAAGGATTGTATACTGTTAATCCTAACACCTGTCTGTGCCGGAGACAGTAAGAAGGGTGTGTGTGTTCGTGTGTGTGTGTGTGTGTACACGTACGTGCGCACGCGTGCGCGAGGTCCCGCCCAAGAAGAAATAGAGAATACCAGTCCCATCTGCCTTTCCACGTCCTGGATTGGGAGTGTTCCCTCTGACGTACTTAAAGCCTAGAATATATATATATCACTTTGGATCCTGGATACCTTGTGCTTCCTACCGTTTTTGGTGCCACTTTAAGGAGCCCGCGATCCCTTCCTCGGCTGTCATTCTCTACCTCTTGTGTTTCTGGAGGAGTTGTCAGCTTAAAACCAGCAGTAACAGCAAATCTCTAATGTAGTTTTCAGTCTGTAGCTAGTAACTCCATTGGAGCTTTTTGTTTTCCCTGAAAAACAGCCATTTCTTCTGTGTAGTGTTGAGTCTTATTGGGGTGGAAGCCTGGCCTGAAGCAAGCTCTTTCTTCATCACCTGAGCCAACATACCTATCTGCGTAGACTGGAAGTCAGCCAAGGATTTTTTTGGTGCTACCAGGTTCCTTTGGACAGGACAGCCAGATCAAACAAGGCAAAAGCTTAGACACTTTTGTACTGTCTTTATTGGAAGATTTTTTTCCCCTTTGCTATGTATGGTGTATATTGTATGGATTATCAATATCCTGTTGTCCAGGTAAGCTAAGGGTTATGACTTGTTTCTAGATAGTACTTGATGGTGGGATGAAATGCTTATAAGCTTCCTGTCTTCTGACCTGACACCATTCAGAGCATAGATTTCCCAAAGCTATTTGCTAATTTGCTGTAACAGGAAGTTTGTGTTTTATAGTATTGAGGGCTGGGCAGCGGTGGTTGCTTTCAATCCTAGAAGTTCCGAAACTTCAGAGGTCCGTGTGTGTGTGGTTACCCACATGCGTGTATGTGTGTTTTAAATACTGGGCTTGGCATTATAAATGTAACATAATTAAGCCACCATATATATTACAGTAAACTTCAGGCTTCATTTTGAGTAGACGAGAAGCACAGATGGTGGTTTCCAAATGTTGCTGTATTTTTCAGATAGGTAATATACAGTAGAGGGCACTCCCTTCACACTTAACATTTTAGACTTTCTGCGATGGGATCATTGCCTCTTAATTATTAACTGGTTGAAATCTAGAATCATAAAAATGTAGGCCTTTATCAAGCATATTCCTGAATAACTATTTGCCTTTAATTAGTAGCAGTACAGTAAATGAAGTTGAAGTTAAGGATTCTGGATTCTGATTCAACCTATGGTATTAACACCTCCATGTCATGCTCAAATAGCTTCATTTTTCTTGACTTCACTTTCCTTGTATATAAAATGAAGGGGTTGAACTAGGTGATTTTTCATATGTCATGATTCTTTGAAATATTAATTGTACTGAAAATCTAGAATAGGAAAGTAAAAATGGTTAATACAATTATATCTGAATTATAGACACTACTTAGTTTCTCAGTTTGGTTTAGTTTGTTTTTAATGGCATTTAATTATTATTATTATTTTTTTACAGATTGCCATTTCTTTAATAATTAGCTCCTAAGTTGTGGGTTGGACAGAAATGCATAGGGTTAAAGGAAGTGACAAACCAGTATATCTTATTAGGTATTTTGGGCCTAAAGGCTAACCCACGCTATTTTTAATTGGACCTGTTGGGTAAGCTCTCTAGAGTAAACTCACAGCTCTCCTTCACGTCGTAAGCTACCAGTATGGAGTCATGTGGGAGGGGATATGGCTCTGTTTCTTTAACTATATTGCAGGACATTGGTCTATACTACATGTTTTATATTAGCTGTATAACTCTCTGTGATTTTGAGTTATTCAAATAGAGCATATATTTTCCATAATGAGGCTTTGATATATTTGTGGGGTCTCATTTATCTGTGAGCTGTTTCTCTCCTGGTATAACACAATGGATTGGTCTATGCAACAGCTTAAGGCTGGAAGTGTCATGAGACTAGATTAGAAGCAAAGCTTCTTACAAGTAAATATTGATGATCTTTTGAAGAGAAACATCTGTGAACAGGAAATTTCTGAGACCCAACTAGTAAAGTAATGGACTTGTAATAACTGTAATATAAGTAGTATAAAAAAAAGCTGAAAAAGTAAAAATGTTTCCAAAGAAGATTGAGATGTTGGAGATTTATGAAAAACAGAATTGTAATATGTAAATAAATTTTTTGATGTAGAAAATAGGCCATTCTCCCCAAAAATAAAAATTGTGAAGTGGATTAAAGGTTCTTGTTTAGAAATTATGACATGTTTGGTAGTCTTTGGCAGGAAAATTTTATTCATTTATGATAAAATGAATTTGCTACCCCAAATCATTAAGATTTAGTACTGTTAAATGTGGTGCTCAATATTTGGAACAGCACTTTCCTGACTTTGCTCCATTTATTAGGTTTATTCTATCTGAAATTAAGGTAGCTTAGAAATGCAGGTAATGGGATATTAAAGTTTAAGAGTACACTCTCCACCACATCAAGGAAATTAATGTGATTGAAAAAGCAATTTTAAGTTGAAGGATCCCAAACTATGTTACAGTCTTATTTCTTAATTCTGTTAGGGTAACAGGTTTTTCCAGTCCATTTATAAATGATGGTGCATTTATGACGATTGTTTGCTATCCAAACTGTCTCAACTATAGTTACAAAATTTTCTTTTTAGCTTCTGTTATATTCTTGTACTTAGTTAAATCAAAGCTCTTTGTTGCATACTATGAATACTTGTGTTTCTGTACCAGTGTGTTATGCAACTGGACATTATTGAGGACGTGATTGTACAGTATTTATAAAATATTAAAGGTTTTGCACCTACTTTTTAAATTAAGTAGTTCTAGAATTGCTAATGTTGAGATAATGAAACAAAGTGAGTTCTCAACATAGGGCAATGAAGTATTTTAGGTACTTGACCTTTTATTACTCTTACAGTTAATAAAATCATGCCTGTCTTAAGAGTGTGCAATTGAAATTGGTTATTTTATTAGTTATAATTTTTACAGAACCAAAATCTGGGCCAAATCAGTTTAAAATACAGGCAGAGGAAGTAGATAGGGGCTTGCTAGATATGATTTAAAGGACAATGAGTGTAGTCTCCCTACCCATAAAAAAATCTATTTGAGAAGCTGTTCTTGAAATTAGTCTTTTGGATTAGACATTTATCACCTCTGACTGGATGGTTAAAATATAACTTGTTAGGATGGCTACTGTCAAAAAAAATAACAAAATAACAAGTGTTGGCAAGGATGCGGAGAAATTGAAACCCTTGTGCACTTGTTGATAAGAATGTACAATGGTACAGCTGCTGTGGAAAACAGTATGGTAGTTCCTGAAAAAATTAAAAATAGAATTACCATATGACCCAGTAATTCTACTTCTGAGTATATACCCAAAAGAATTGAAAGCAGAATCTTGGAAAGATATTTGTATACCCACGTTCACAGCAGCATTATTCACAGTAGCCAAAAGGTGGAAGCAACAACACAAGTATCCATCAGTGGGTGAATGCATAACCAAAACATGGTATATACACACAATGGAATATTATTCAGCCTTAAAAAGGGAGGAAGTTCTGATATAAGCAGCAACATGGATGAACCTTGAGGATATTATGCTAAATGAAATAAACCATTCACAAAAAGACAGACATGTATGATTCCACTTATATGAGGTACTTGGCATAGTCAAATTCATAGAGACAAAAAGTAGAATGGTGATTGCCAGGGGCTCTGGGGACAGGGGGAATGGAGAGTTACTGTTTAATGGGTATAGAGTTTCAGTTTTTTTCTTTGAATTTTATTTTATTTATTTTTTATACAGCAGGTTCTTATTAGTCATCAATTTTATACACATCAGTGTATACATGTCAAGCCCAATCTCCCAGTTCATCACACCACCCCCACCCCCCCGCCACTTCCCCCCGTTGGTGTCCATATGTTTGTTCTCTACATCTGTGTTAAGAGTTTCAGTTTTATAAGATGAAAAGAGTTACAGAGATGGATGATGGTGCTGGTAGCAAATTATGACTACACAGTGAACAATGTGGGGGTTAGGGGCACCGACCTTCTGCACAGTAGAAAATCCATGTATAACTTCACACTCAGCCCTCCGTATCAGTGGTTCTGCATCCTTGGATTCAACCAACCGCTGATTGTGTACATGTGCAGTGAAAAAAATCCGCATGTAAGTGGGCTTGCACAGTTCAAACCCATGTTCTTCAGAGGTCCACTGTATTTAATACCACTGAACGGTATAAATGGCTAAGATGGTCAATTTTATGTTATGCGACAACTTGTTGCAAGTTAGGGGTTCATCTAGTGTTGCAGTTTTTCCTGAGGCAGTTTTACTTAACCTGTCACCCATCGAACACGTTGGCACTGATTATCATTTTGAGGTGAATGGGGCAGCTGGAGGGAGAAGAAGCAGGATCTTACATTTTGGGGGGTATAGCTGTGTATCCTGATTTGAGGGTTCAGGAGAGCCAAGTACAGCTTAAGGCTCTTAGGCATCTGGAAGACTGAGAGACAGAAAGTGACCTGTCTAAAGGATACGTGTGCCCAGAGGATGCTCAGGTCTGCAGAATGCTGTAGAGTGACTTAGCCCGTAGGCTGTCCACTGCTTTGTGGGCAGATGACCTTGATGTCAAGGGATATATATATATATATATATATATATATATATATATATATATACCTTAATTTCTCATTTCAAATTAGTTTATTGCTCACCAAATGTTTTTTGAGTTATGGGCCAGGTACTATGCCAGGCACAGGGATTTAGTGGTGAAGAAAACCAGCAGAATCTCCAGTAATTTAGTAATAGAGAGGTGGCATATTGTATTATCGGAGAAACAGTACACTTCAGCTTTCACCGATTAATCATGTATTTTCTTGATAATCTGGTTATTCATAAACTTGTTTATGTCCCATCCCTTTAAGTATTTGTCTAAGAACCTTTTCCTTAGTCTCTCATAGAATGCAGAGAATGTACACATAATTTCAATTGCATATATGACTCAGTTATCTAGAGTTTGGGATAGTTTAAAGAGATTTTAAAGAGTATTTTATGCAAATCTAGTTAATAATTTATGTACTGATGTTTTCTAATATCTCTGGCCTCACCTGTGTCTTGGTGTATACTATTTGTAATCTTGTTCTAAAGGTTTGATTTGGGGGGACAGGAAATAAATATGAGGATTATTTGGTTTTTTATAAGCATATAACGTGTAAGGCAGTTGATTTCAAATTTTGCTTACCTTTTTTTCTAGAATGGGTTATATATAACTGAACACTGCCTAACCCTGAGAAAATGAGCTGGGATATAGTAGAATTATCTATAATTGGCTTTATTTATATTAAAGAGAATGCTGGGACAAGGGATATTAAAGTAGTATTGTCTGGGAAATGCTTCTGGAAAGGTATTTATATCTATTAGGTGTAAATTGTTATTTACACTTAGGGTTATGAGGGGGGACATGCTGTGAAAAGCTTTTATACTAACAGGTTTTTATTATTGCCGGAAATGCTGTCCCTTTAATGTCGCTTTTCACTTGGGTGTTAGCGGCAGCCTGGGAAAGTATGAGCAAACCCTGCCTTCTGGTCAGGGACTCTTGGACCTGCTTTTATAGCATTGCTGGTAAGTGGGTGGAAGGTAGGAAGGTTGAGTCCCTAAAATTGTGAGAAGCAACACCACCTAAAGTGAGTTGTTGTTTTTTTAAATCAGTGAGTGTTGTTTTGTCTAGAATCTGAACTATTCTAATAAAGTCGAAAACAAAGCCTTTCTCCCACTCTCTCATTTTGTACATCTTCCTTTCACCTTCAAATTTCTAAGATACTGAAGTAAATTTATAAATTTAAAGACATTTCCAAGTACTCTTTGGGAAGAAAAGAATGCTTTTATAGCATTTTGATAACCACAGAGATGCTCTTCGTTCTTAGGTACCTGCATATGGATAAATAAATGGCTAGAGGTAGAAATCAAGGCATTACAGTTTGATTTCATCAAACATTTATTCGTCTACTAGGTATTCAGGCGTTGGGTTAGGAACTGCGTTAGGATTGTGAAACAGTTCCTACCCTCAGATTGCTCACAGTCTGGTCAAAGTTATGCAGAAACAGTATCAACCATGGCTTAGGCACTAAGGCAATGGGATAAGGGGTACCTAACCCAGGTGTGGGAGGAGGTAGGGCAGCAAAGGCTTTCTGGAGCAGGGGATCCCTGAAGTGAGCCTTGAAGGATGAATCAGCCAGATAGAAGGCCGTACTCAAGGGAGGAAGAACAGAAAACAGAAAAGAACAGAGGTGTCGTTGAGGAACTAACTGCAAGTCGTGAGGTGTGGTAGGAGCAGAGGAGAGCAGTGGGTGGGGAGAGGGAAAGCCGGGGCTCTGGACAAGGGGGCTGAAGCCACATTATGTGTGTTAGGTGCCTACTTAAGAGTTAGAATTGTCCCCCTTGTTAGGCTGTGGGCCGTAGTTGAGGAGTTTAATCGGGGAAGTGGCAGATGAGATTTGTGTTTAGAAAGATCAAGCTCTGAGAGTAGTAAGAAGCCTGCATGGGAAGAGGGGTAGACTGAAGGCAGGGAGATTACTAAGTAGGAGGCTGAATGCAAAATAGTAAGGTCAGAACCGAATTTGTGGTGCTAGGGATGAAAAGAAAGGGCACATTTCAGAGAAATCAAAAAGACTTGCTTCTGGTTTGGTGTGGTGTTGAGTGAGAAGGAGGAGTCTTGGAAGGACTCCAGACTTCCCATCAAATTTGGGTTTAAATCTGGACACTTCAGCTTGCTGGCTCTGGTGACTTTGGGCAAGATACTTAGCCTCACCTGGTCTTAGTTCCCTCATCTCTGCAAAGGAGATTAAAATATCTTGTCTTGAGGATGAAATGAGCTAAGAATATATGTAGTTGCCTGATAAGACACCACAGAGTAAGTTTTCAAGAACTGATACCTCTTTTACTGGTTATGAAGTTTAACCACATTTCACCAAGTAAACAAACATGGTAGAATGAGTACTAGAATCCAGGCTTCACACATACAGGGATTTTTATCTCCTTTGCCCATTTACTGTTTTCCCCCAGTGCCTAGAATAGTGCCTGGCACATAGTAGACACTCAAACATTTGCTAAATGAATTAGTGATTCGATTTTAAGAATTTAATTTAGTTTTGGTCTTATAAGATAGAGAAATTTGTAGGATATCTAAATGGAGATGACCATTATTTAGCATTTGGATATTTTGATCTGGAGTTCAGGAGAGATATCTGGACTGGATATAGAAATGTGGGGATCCTCAAGGTAAATGGGTGGTAAATGAAGCTATGGGATGGATTACATCACCTACAGCAAGCGTGGTGGTCAACAGGAGGCCTCGGGAACTAAGGACCATTGTTTAACTTTTTTGAGATGTGTACCCTTTTGAAAATCTGATGAATACCGTAGATCCTCTCTGCACAGAAATGCACATAAAAATAACAAATTTCCACCAGGGTACCTGTGTGAGGAACTATATACCTTGGGTTAAGAGCCTGTGGTATGCAGTAAAAAGAGGTCTGAAGATGGCACCTTAAGCAATACCAACATAGAAGGTGGGCAGAGGAAAAAGAGTAAGATGGAGAAGCGACTTAACAGGAAAAGAGGAAAATCAAGAAAGACTCAGAGTAAGGTTTCATTTGAAGCTGAGAATAAGTGTTTCCAAAAGGAGGGAGTGCCAAATGCTGCAGACAAGTCAAAGAAGATATAACATGTCCATTGACTCTGGCCATCAGAGGTCTTTGGCGACTTTAATAAGATCCATTTCCGTTGAGTGGTATGGGGGAAAGGAAGCTGGAGTTCTAGGGATTACATGGAACACTGAGGAAACAATGAAGACATTGAGACAACTAGGAGAAGTTCCTTCATTTGTTTATTTATTAACATATTTATTGAGTACCTACCATGTATCAGGCACTGTGCTGGAAGCTGGAGGTTGATCCACAAGGGTGGATGTGGTCTCCTCCCTTAGCTGATGTTCTTATTGTCTGTTTGCCTGCCTACCTCCCCAGCCCCCTCACTCCTGCCCAGAAAATGCCCTGAAATGCGTTTCTCCTTGGTACACCACTGGGCACACTCAGCCACCAGGGGCCTCCAGTTGTTATGCTGGGTCAGATCCAGACTGTTCAATTGCTCTTCTCTCACTTGGGCACGAGGGAGCAGATTGTCCTCTATAACACCACCCTTTAAAGTCAGGGATGCACATCAAAATATCCTTGAGTTCGTGCAGTGCTCACTATGATCAGTGAGTTTATGAAAATTATTTTAATACTTTTTTTTCACATTTAGCTCACACTAACTCTTTCTTGTGGTAATGACTTTTATAAGTTTATTATTTGCAATATAAAACAATGCTCCTAAATGTAGAATAGAGGCATGAATACCAGGCCTAGGGAAACCTTTGTCCTAGTCCTAGACATTTTGCATGTGGGAATCCCTCATTTTTATTTAAAAAATCTCTTCTTGGGGCTTTGTTGTCTTTCCATACGTATGGAGGTTTGCAAGCTTCAAGACAGCCATGGCTTTCATAAGACTAGCATGTGTGTGAGTGTGAGTGAGTGAGTGTGTGTGTGTTTGTGTGTTTGTGTGTGGTGGGGAGTGGGGGACTCTGTCTTGGTGCTCCTGGTTTTTTGCCCCTAGCACTATTGTGGACCAGCGGATTCAGAGAATGGTATACAGTGATTCTCAGTTTATTTCTTATATTAGAACTGAAAGCGTAAATAATTATCCCATAAATATGATTTAGATTTTCCCAAAAGCACACTGCATTGCCCCTGCTTCCAGTGAAACTCGCCTACCTCTTTTCTGCTTCCTCACTTTGTCTTTAAAATTTTTTGACTGCATTTTATCTCCAGATTGGCTTTTCAGTTGCAAATTCAGAGAATGTAATATGTTCTATCTTCCAGATCATTTCTAAAAATGTTAAATAAGAACAAGTTCAGAACCAATCTATTCCTTTTCTCTTAATGTTTTTTTCTAATGTTTAAAGATCCCATTCTTCTGTACATATTTCTTTACATGTACAGGTTATACTAAATGTATACTGATAGCTGTAAAATGCCCAGAACAACACCTGACATATTGTAGGTACTCAGTAAATAGCAATGACTGTGCCGGTTTCTCCAGGCTCTCCAGATTGTTTGGTAGTTCCTGTGTTCTTTTCAGAATTGTTAAAATGATTATTAATTTGGATGGGAGCATGATGATGGTACATTGGCAATGTGCCAACCAACATTATTATATGGCACTTTTTTTTTTTTTTTTTTTTTTTTTGTGCGGTATGCGGGCCTCTCACTGCTGTGGCCTCTCCCGTTGCGGAGCACAGGCTCCGGACGCGCAGGTTCCGCGGCCATGGCTCACGGGCCCAGCCGCTCGGCGGCATGTGGGATCTTCCCGGACCGGGGCACGAACCCGTGTTCCCTGCATAAGCAGGCGGACTCTCAACCACTGCGCCACCAGGGAAGCCCGATACGGCACATTTTTTTAAAGCTTGGTTATACATTTTGCCAAATAATCCTCATTGAGACAGCAAAAACTTAAGTATTCTCGTGTGATTTGTGATTTTTAATTTTGATTTCTTTATGTGTTTATTTTAAAAATAGCTCAATTTTGGAATTAATCTCTTTGCTCTTCAGGTAATCTATTAGAGATTATACCATAAATATAGCATAACTTAAAATATATAATAAAACCTTTAGAATAGGATCTTATTTATTAGAATACTAAAAAATTAGAAAATCTTTATTTTTATGAGACAAACATCATAAACTCATCAAACATTCACATAGGTTACTTTATTTGAATATATAATGATAGAAAGTAGGGAGATATGACATTTATATTCAGAGGTCAAAGACTTTTCCAAGATCACTTGTAAAGGGCAGAATTACGACTTTGACCAGGACTTCTGAACTGAATCACACCTTTATGCTTTTTTTCATTATGACTTTTTACTAAGAGAACTTAAAAGAAACTCTTACACTCAGTAAACATTCTCCCAAACCTCCTGTGTCTATAGCACTCTATAGTAACAATGATTAGTTATAGTAATGACACATGTCCAGTGTGTGTACAAGAAAGCGTTTATGTTTTTCAATAGAGGCTGAGATGCAGAAGGCTGGGGAACACAAAGGGTAAATTCTCAGTTAATCAGCATTTTAAATGAAGCTGGAAGCCTTGAGCAACCAAATTTGTATCCACCTTAAGCTTCTTAAGCAGTCATGTTTGTAGACACCTTTTTCAGAATCCCCAGGTTTTTTACAGTAGAAAAAAAGAAGCACTTAAATTACCTCCCTCCTCTCTTTTTGTCCTTTGCAGTCATTAGACTAGTTTAGGGCAAGCAGTTTCTTGCATATTTCATTCCTTGAAAACCTTCCAGTCAACCCATCATTGAGCAGCTCTTCTCATCTTTTATTACATCCGCTGCATCTATAAACTGTACATCAGTGGAAATTTTTTTTAATAATTTCTGTTTCGCTCCTTATTTATTATCAGGTATTCTTAGATGGAACGTTTTAAATCTGTACTTACTATGGTGTGAATACTTCCCGTGCCATATAATTAATGCCACCATCGGAGAAACTCCTTAAAATATGCGGGCACATGGCGCCTGCCCTTCCCTCTCTCCCCCCCTTCCCTCCTCCCCTCACACACACACACACACACACACACACACACACACACACACACACACACACACACACACACGCGTGCGCAAAGCACACACCAAACTGCCATTCTCCAGCAGGCCTGTTTCTGGAGTTGGGAGATGTCAGCCTGCCGGGAGCGGGTGGGAGGAGGAGGAAGAGGTGGGGCTCTACTCTGATTAATTACCTTAGGCATTCGGGGGTGGGGCTTCCTTCAGCCATCTGCCTGAGATATGGGAGGGAGCTGGAGAAAGAAGGAGGGGGAGAGACTGCCAGAGAGGAAGAGAAAAGAAAGGAAGAAACACTAGAAAGAAAAAGGAAGGAAAACGGGATAAAGGGAGAACAATCACCCACCCTTTAAGAGCTAGACTTGGGGGGGGGAGGGGGGGGGAAAGCAAGCTGTGGAAGGTGTGCCCCAGCGCGACCGCTTTGAAGTGTTCATCATCTGTTCCATTTGGTTTATGGAGAAAAAGAAAATGGTAACTCAGGTAAGATCTGTTTCCTCCGTGCGTTTCTTTTCTCGTTTCTGAGATCTAAATAAGATGGGGGGGGTGGGGCATAGTCACCAGAGTTTTAATTATTATTGTCTTTTTAGAAAGGGACAGAATTATTGTTATCAGCTGGAAAGTGTTAGTCTGTGCCTGTTGTGAGTCCGTGTGTGTGGTGTATTCGTATCCTTTTTTCTCTCCCCTCCCTTAGCTCCATAGCAGATTCCTGTTTCCTGTACTGTGCAGCTGTAGCTCAGGAAAGACCCTGTGGGGATTTGTCTACCTCTTTGTCTTGGTTCTGAGAAGAGGGAGGGAGAGAGAGACTGCAGAGGTAGGAAGAGATTCTTGTAGACTGCCAAAAAGAGGGGAGAGGGATTGACTTCCTTTTAAGAATTGCAGAAGAATATGTGTTATAAGGAAATCTGATTCCTGATTCGCTTTGGTTTCTCAGAATTGGCAATGGACTTGCAGTTTTGCTGCCTTTGCTCTAAATGGCTTATTAAAAATGAAGGCTAGAAAAATGTTTCATTTTCATGTTTTTGTTACTGGCAAAGACTGTTTTCCGTGAGAACATAGAAGCATCCAGGTGCAGCAGAGGCAGGTAGAGCCAGCCCTCCCTGGCAGAAGAACAAGTCTGAATATATAAATGACAATCACACGGGCATTAAAAGACATCTGAAGGAGAGGGAGTAGGAAATGGAAGACCTCTCCCTCTCTCTCCCTCCCTCTCCCTCTCCCTCTCCCTCTCCCTCTCCCTCCCTCTCCCTCTCCCTCTCTCCCTCTCCCTCTCCCTCTCCCTCTCTCTCTCTCTCCCCCTCTCTCCCCCCCCGCCCCTCTCCCCCCCCCCGACCCCGTACCTCTCTCTCTCCCCCTGTCTTTGGTTATACCAGGCAATATCTGCATTTTAGCAAGTCATTCCTGACAAATGGAAAGGTGAATACTCTTCCCCAGTTTCCCCTGGCGGTGCTCTTTTTCTTCTTGGCACCTTTCTGTATGTTCCTTTTCCCTTTTTTCTTTATATATAGGTTGAGAGGAAACGATGAAACTGTGATTTATCAATGAGAATCGTTTGCATTGTGGAACGTTCATGTCCTTTAGTCTCAGACTTAAGATCAGTTTCACTCCAGGCTTTTATGCTCTGTAGGGAAATTTCATCACTGGACAGTGCTTTCCTTTTAAGGAGGTTGCCCCCTTTTTGTTTTTTTTTTGGGTTTTTTTTGTATTCTCTCATCTCTTTTCCTAAGTCACCACCGGAGGGCGAGAGAGTCAGCTGGCTATCTGGATAGAGGCATCATTTTAGGAACTGGAACCCTGTTCTGTTAAATGTTATATAATGCCCCGCAGTGCTGTTTGGAAGGAGGTAAAGCATTAAGGAGATTTTCCCAGCATGACTGAGAGGAAAGGGAAGTTTCAAAGAATATGTCTTTCCGTAGTAATTTTTCAGCAGATCTGAGTTTGGATATTATTAAGAAACCCCTCCCTCTTCTGGAAAGTGGAGAAACCCTTGAAATATTTTCTCTTCCACTTCTTATCTCTTCATCATCAGCCCGATTAACTCTTTTGAAATATTGCTTTACTTTTTAAAAAAGAGAAAACATGTTTCTGGCTTCTCTTTGTTGCTTGGGAGATGATACTTCTTAAACTTGGAGCCCTCGTTCAGTTTTCATGAACTGACCATATTAGAGGGTACCAGCTCTCTTCTTTCTCAGCTATTACTGGAGCCTTTTCAACTACTTGACTTTTCATTGTATATATTTTTAAATCAGTGAAAGAGTTATCTAAACTAGGACTTCTTATAATCAGAGGTTTTCCGTGGCCTCTTGGAGCCTGTCCCCTTAGTTTCTAGAGCAGCTGAGTAAATGTGTGCAAGCCCAAGTTCGAATGGACAAGCATTTGCACACTTAATATCTTGGTCTTAATAATAAGTATTTAAGGAAACTATAATTTTAGGAATGAAGCAGAAGAGATAAATAGAAACTGGAAAGAAGCAGTTGGGGGAGGTTAAGAATTCTAATAGGTAAGTGAAAATCATGATTTTCTCAGTGTGTGTGAATGCTGAAGGAAACAAGGAACTCATTTTTGCCCATCCTGAATTTGGAAAGTATAGAATGTCAAACTTGTGAATTTTCAATATTCCAGCATGTTTGTTTTTTGTATACACTTTCTATGTTAATGTAACATACATAAAATAGCAAGATAAGCCAAATCTTTATTTGTCCTATGGTGGTTTTTTTTTTTTTTTTTTTTTGGTGGGGAGGTAGTTTTTGGTTTTTTGAGCCAGACGTCAAATCCCAATATTTGATAATGATCTGTCACATAAGCTTTCTGAATAGAAAATGTCTGCAGTGTTTAGGGTTCAGTTATCAAAGTTAAACAGTTTATTGTGGTATTTAGTATCTTAACAAGTATATTAAGAAAAGTATTTAGATATGTTTTCATCATTTTGTCACCTAGGTTCTTTGCATCTTTGATCTTAACATTTCAATATCCCGTGGCTTCCATCGGGTGGAAGGTGAAGGGCCTTCAGTGGATGACATTTTCATCATGTTTAGATCCATATCTGTAGCTACACGGTATACACACGTTGTTACTATATATGCTCTGGTTTTATAAGGCCTGTTTTTGGTTTATAAGGCTCTGTTATTTACAATAAGTTATCAGTTTTGCTTTAAAAAAAAAAAGGAAATGGCGATTTAATTACAGAATTCTAGTATAGTAGACAGACATGCTCATGTGACTTTTTAAAAAATAACTTTAGGTTTATCTGTCATTCCTGTATATGTTACAGGAGTATTTCACTCTCTTCTTCCAGAGCATGTGAACCAAGTTATTGCATCTCCTCACATTTGTGAAAATAACAATGTGGAATAAAAGGAAGGAGAAGAGATACATTCTTGTAATATGTGTCAAATTAGACAAAGTTGTAAATGACTTAAACTCCAATTAATAAGGAAAGGTTATACTGTTTGTTGTTGAAAGGGAAAGTATACTAGGCAGAGAGGAAGAGATTTTACAGTGTGGACGTTAAAGAAAATTTTTGTTCTCTACTATAGCGTAAGACTGCCAGTTTCTGTAGAACACAAAGCCCTCCCTTTCTTGGACAGCTCAGTGCTTTGCTGGCATTTTCTTCAAAATCTGTTTTCCATCAGGACCAAGAGGAGGGAAGGTGTTAAGAATAAGGGAGGTTGGAAAGGAGGTTGCTGTTCCTTTAAATAGTGCAGGGAGCCCAAGTGGCAGCAGGCCACTCCGGAGTGTATTCTTTTGTAATGAATCACCACCAGTTCTATTGTCTGCTATCTCCACTCTTTGTAGCTGGAAGGCCGAAGTCTTTTACCTGAGCTGTGGCCAGGTCCCTATTCGTTCCAGGGTGGCTGGGAGGAGAGAAGAGGGAGGGTATTTTATGCTTTAATTAAAGACCGGTAAGAGAACAGGTATGTTTTGCTTTGTTTCATTTTCTATTATCCTTTCTGGTTTTTTTGAAATGAGTTGGAGTAGGGAATCTATTCTCTGATTTTGCTAAGCGTATCCCATTTTCTGTGAAAGTCCTCAGTGATTATTTAGTCTCCATTTTGTGGCAGTGCTTTCAAGTGATTCCATTGGGTTGCCAGCCAGGTCCCCCCGAGCCCATCCCACCCTTCATCCACAGAGCTTCAGCCCACACTGTTGGCTTTGGCTCACTTCCACTTTCTATGGGCTGCACAGGACTCTGGGAAGTTGGGGGAGAGGCGGAGATTGGGTTTGAGGCTAATTTATGTTCCTTTACAATGAACCAAAAAAAGCCTCACTTTTTCCAGAGCTTTGGTTTCTTTCTGAATTCTTCTACATTGCTCCTTATCTTCAGTTATAACCATTTCCTTGCCAAGGCCAAGGCTGGCTCTTGAAAAATATTGCTATTCTAAAAATTACTCAGTTCCCCTGAAAAGATACCCAGAATTCCATATAAGTAATTAAATCTGAGCAATTTTGATTTACTAAATGGTTTTTCTTCCCAGTCACCTCCCATGCCCCAAAACACACACCTTTTTTTGGCTCCTTCCCTTTATTTTTTTCCTTTATCTTTCTTCTTAGTTTTGTAGTCGAGACTAGGAAAGCTTAGTGTTTGACAAACTGCTATTCAGGATTGTATTGCTACCGAGGACACCTCCATGTTGAAAGGGAAGTGACACTCCTCACCCCTCTCAGTGGCTTAGCTCAAAGTCCTGGTTGTGTTCTTCCAGTTTTCTGTTCTCCCCTGAAAATTTTCAAACTCACATCCAAAAGATCGCCACATGGGAGCAATCTCATTTCTCTTTTGACTTTTGGTTCGTGGACTACTCACATTTTAACTTCTCTTCATGTAATACCTTACCTTGGTTTGTTTCTTGGGCATCTGTATGTGATTGTCATGGTGATGACACAGCCCCACAGCCCTCGAGCATCCTTTTGGTATACAGTTCCTCTCTGGAATCTGGCATTGTTGATATCTGAAGCATTCCCTTCTGGAATCATAATTCCTCACTTTTCTTCCCCAACATTCCAAAGCCACTGTCAAATCTTTCTTAAACGTTTCTAAACAATACTTCATATGTGAAATCTAACAAACACAAATGGAATGCTCCCCTGCAGTAAATGCTTTGTTGTTTCCAATGTAGCAACTTCATTATTGGGTTTGGATGCTCAACTTCCAAGCAGAAATGTTTCAGTCTGCCATCATGATGTATGTTTCCATTTCCCAGATATGCAAATGTCCCTCTATTACTAGTAGAATGATTAAGTTCAGGAAATCTTGGAGTCAAATAATTCACTAGAGGTCATTGCCAGAGTGAATCATTTACAGTGCAGGTCTGATTTTGTCGCCCCTGTGCTTTAAACCTTCCATTTGTTTCCCTTCAGACCCCAGTGTCCTCACTCTGCTCTCTGAGGCCCTTAGTGATCGGGAACCTGGCTGTCTCTCCAGCCTTATCTCCTGCTGCCCTTCTCTTCCCATATTCTGCTCCAGTGACACTGGCCTCTTTGCTGTTCCTTTTAACACACGTTGCATCTTCCTGCTCAGAACCTTTCCTTCTGTTTTTCTTTTAGATGGAAATGCTCATCCCCCAGGCTTCTCAAGAGTTCTTCTTTGACCTTCCTATCTCAACTTGAATTCCTCAATTGTTCCCTATTCCCTTAACCTGCTTTTTCTTCACTTATCACTGATATTAGTGTTTGTCATTACTCTTTATTTGCTTGTTTATTATCACTGCTACCCCACCCCTACAAAGAATGTAAGTTCTGTAAGTCAGGGACCTTGTCAGCAGTCTCCGGTATCCCCGGTGTCTAAAACTGTGCCTGGCATGTAGTCAAAATAATAGCTAATCAGCTAATCTTTATATATGATGTATTAGTGTCAGGTACTGTGCTAAGCACTTTACCTACATTAACTCATTGAATCCTCTCATCAACCCTATAATTATCCCCATAGGACAGAAGAAGAAACTGAGGCATATTACGCTTACGTAACTTGCCCCAATTTATGAGCTACTAAGAGATGTTGTGGAGATTCATATCCACAGACTGGCTTGGGAATCTGTACTCTTAACCAATGTGCTCTAGTGCCCCTGGTAGGCATTACATATTCATTTAATACTTGCTGACTGTGTGAATGAATGAATTTAGTTGAGACTCTCTTATTCACTTCTGGAATTTCCATCTCTGACATGTTCAAGGCTTTGATGGAATACTTGCAATAACAAGGAATTCACTATAGAATAAAATGAATTTATTTTTCTAATATTACATAATGATAGATTAGATAACATTATAGAGTATATATTATGCATTAGGCACTGTCATCAGTGCCTTATGTAATTCCTTTCAGCAGCCTTATAAGTACTGTTAACGTCCATATTGTAGAACTTAGGACACAGGGATACAGAGAGGTTAAATAACTTGGCCAAGTTGACAGCATCAGGATTTAAACCCAAGGAGTTTGGCTCCAGCTTCCCTGTTCCTAACCACCACTAATAATTACTGTTATTGAAATAACCTTTTGTTCTTGCATACCACTTTGTACCAATTTTACATACAAATCACATTTACATACAAACAGTTGTATTCATATCATACGTGGCTTGTCAGTCTCTTTTTGAGGTAGGTGGTGTTTTTCCCACCTACCCCTGCCCCACCCGTAAGATAGACCTTGACATTCAAGAGGTCAAGCAACCTTGTAGTTCTGGGGACTGACAGGGATAGGTTCCAAATATGAGGTCCAAATTTAATTCCAAATTTGCATACTCTTCCATTATATACTACAAGCCTCATAGGTAAAGAGTTCCATTGTTGGCTGTTACAAAGTAGAAATGTTTTCCTTATGGTGAGCTAAAATCTGTTTTCATTATTGTCTTCTCATTGTTTCTAGTTCTGTCATCCAGAGTCACATGGAGTGGTTAATCTCTCTTCTTCATAAAACCCAAGTATTTGAAAATAACTGCTAAGTGTTCCCTTCGGTCTTCTGTTCTCAGTACTCATCTTACCTACCTCCTTGAATTATTCCTCATAGATATGAAACCATATGGTTTCTATAGTCTTTATTGTTCTGGACTAATTATGACAATTTATATGAATGATTTATCATTTATATCCAATTACTAAGTAGTTATGAGTATTATTAGGTATCATATCTTTGTTATAAGTTTTGGTTTTTGATAGCATGTTGCGTTTACTCAGTTTTCATAGCCTATTGACCATGCAGTGTTGTCAGCAATTTATTTATTTATGTATTTATTTATTTATGGCTGCGTTGGGTCTTCATTGCTGTGTGTAGGCTTTCTCTAGTTGTGGCGAGTGGGGGCTACTCTTCGTTGTGGTACGCAGGCTTCTCATTGTGGTGGCTTCTCTTGTTGCAGAGCACGGACTCGTGGGCGCGTGGGCTTCAGTAGTTATGGCGCATGGGCTTAGTTGCTCCACAGCATGTGGGATCTTCCCGGACCAGGGCTTGAACCCATGTCTCCTGCGTTGGCAGGCGGATTCTTAACCACTACACCACTAGGGAAGCCCTTGTCATCAATTTATAACTTCAGAATAAGAGTATATTACCCTCAACTCTTAAGTAGAATATTGTTTTTCTTCTCCATTTTAAAGCATGCTGTGAGCTGATTGGCAAGAATCTACTTGCCTTCTAACTTTTCTAGGTCTTGCCCAGATCCCTCAAAGGTTACTAACACTGAAATTTTCACTTTTTAAACTTATTTTTTAGAAATACTGTTTTGAAGATGCCAGTTGGACCAACAGATGATATATTAAAAATCAGCAAAAGTAAATTTGATCACCTCTCTTGAGATGTTGAAATTGTATCAAAAAAGAGTGTTGAAGAGCCAAAATTGGGAATTATAGAGTCTTTTAAATCAGTAGCAACAGTAAATCATGATCTTATTTTTCTATTGAGAATAGAAGTAAAACACAACCAAAAAATAAATTAAACCCTTGAAAAATATTCTGATTTAACAATCCATATTATAAATCAAATACCTTAGAAATAGTCTTAGATTTGCTTACTTTGGCATATTATTCTTTTCATCATTCCTCTTGAATTTTTTCAAAGGGCTACCAGTTTCAGAATATTAGAATAACATTTCTTATTTAATTAATGGTCCAGGAAATAAGTATAGCTAGACTGCTGTTAACAGAAGGAAATAGTTTTAAAAATTATAACTTGAAATCATATAACTGGAGATATTTAATTCATTTAGAACTGCAGCATAAAGTTCTGCAAGCACAATTTGATATTACATATATAAAGGAATTGTTAAGAAGAACATATGGAAATGGAAATCAATAATTACTTTATGAAATTAAAAATAATACTTTTATATCCACAAATAATGTAACTAGTCTTTTATCTAATATTGTGTGAGATTTCTTATAAGAACTTCTGAAAAGATAAGCTGAGACTTAATTGAAGGAGATGAGATTTTGAAAGACTCCTAACTTAGAGCAGAAATCCATAAACTTTTTCCATTAATGGCTAGATAGTAAATATTTTTGGCTTTGCAAGCCACACTGTTTCTTTTACAACTGTTCAGTTCTGCCTTTGTAACAAGAAAGTAGTCATCGATGATACGTAAGTGAATGGGTGTGGCTATGTTGTAGTTAAACTTTATTTTTTTTAACATCTTTATTGGAGTATAATTGCTTTACAATGGTGTGTTAGTTTCTGCTATATAACAAAGTGAATCAGCTATACATATACATATATCCCCATGTCTCCTCCCTCTTGCATCTCCCTCCCACCCTCCCTATCCCACCCCTCTAGGTGGTCACAAAGCACTGAGCTGATCTCCCTGTGCTATGCAGCTGCTTTCCACTAGCTATCTATTTTACATTTGGTAGTATATATAAGTCCATGCCACTCTCTCACTTCATTAGTTAAACTTTATAAACACTGAAATTTTAATTTCATATTACTTCCATGTGTCACAAAATATTCTTTTAAATTTTTTCAACTAGTTGAAAATGTAAGAACTACCCTTAGCTTTCAGGTTGTACAAAAACATATGGTGGGCCAGCTTTGGACCAAAGCCATAGTTTGCCAACCCTTGATTCAGAGGGATGCAGTCCTCCCTGGTTTTTAGTGGAAGGAAGGTTTTCCCATATAGCTTGATGACAGGGACACAGTTTCTAGCAGCTTTGATGGGTCATCTTGGATCCCCGTTAGGGTGAAACCCCGACTTGCTCTCTCATTTTTCCTCCCAGAAAATTTGAAAATTCTTTTCCTTTCCTCACTTGCTTTCTCCCTCCACTCTACCCCCAAATCTGAACCACTTGCAATTCCCCAAATATGCCATATTTTGTACCTTACTGCTTTTCATATATTTCTTCATATATTATTTTTCATGTATTATTACTTTGGGCCAGAATACCTCTTTCTCCCATAGGAATAATTTCTTGCCTTAAAGATTTAGTTTAGACTTCACTTACTTCAGAAAGCTTGCCCTGTCTCATAGAGTTGTCCCTTTTTTGTGCTTCCTTGGCATTGTATATGTATTGTTCTCTTAGTCCATAGTATGTATTACTGTAATTGTGAATACATTTGTCTGTTTTTTCCATCAGACTGTAGTTTCTTTCAGGATTGGGACTATATTGCCAGTGTTTATTATTGTATCTGGTTCAATTTAGTATGTAATAATACTTCTTGATTGAATTAATGAACTTTAACTTGTTAATTCATGACAAGTGCAAAGCCAGAAGAGTTAAATTGGGTAGTCACATATATTCTAGTGCTTATTACTTAAATCAAGTAATACTTAAAATATAATGTCATTTGGAAATGGATGCTTTATTTGGTTAGAAGAAAGGAGGATTTTAGAGCAAACAGCTATTTGGGGAACACACAAATCTCTTGTAGATGTTGCAGTGGAAGTAGCCAGCCCCATCATTTACTATGCTGTCTCTTTTCTCCAGCATTAAAAAAGGAAAAACAAAAACCCCAGATTGTTTGACTCCAAATAAGTTGATCAGAAAATATGGGGAAATTTAATTCTTTTTGTATTAGATATTGGCACCCCTTCCTTTAATCTGATATTCGGAGGATAGGAGGAGGTCATTCCACACTTTCCTAGTAGCATACACTAAAACGAAGCCGCCCGCTGCCATGCTCTTCCTTATCTCATACTGAGTTCCCAGTTAGAATTTTAATTCCAGGAAGAGACCTAATAAGAGAACAGATTTCCTTATATGATAGCAGAGGAAATCCACACCAGCTAACCAAGTCCTTATACCTGGGTCACCAGTGCATGAGGATCCTTAGTCATATGAGGGGAACTTTCAGCACGAAAGAGAAGAGAAGAAACAAGAAGAAAACCTGACCCTAGGGGAAACAGATAATCCAGGGAACAAAGGAAGATTTAAAGAAGCATTCTGACTAATGTAGTCAGATTAAAGAACGGAATGCGTTCATAAAACCTGTTCTGGGTGTAATGAGAAGGGAACAATTTGAGAATGAGAAAGAGCGTGAGAGATTAAGAATGTGATAGTCAAAAGAAAACATGCCATAGAAGGAAAGAAAGTAGAGTTAAAGATATCTCCCAAAATGCAGAGCTTTAAGATGCGAAGATGGAAAATACAAGAGACAAGTCTCAGATGATTTCCTTAGCCCATGTTCCCTAGAAAATAGAGCTGGAGACAATACTTTATTGGGGAGTATGATCTCAGGAAAGCAGTGGGGAGGAAGGAGGAGTGAGAACAAGGAAGAAAGTTCGGCCAGAGCTTTGTAGAAGACATTGCTGATGACTTAGTTTCAGTAGAAGTCTTCAGAGAGGTTGTATGGACTGCTGCTCCTCTGCCCAGTCCATTGGAAGGAAATGTGGAGATGTTTTTTATCTACTGGTTTCCTCTCATTTCCTGCTCCTCTTCCGTTTGGTCAAAGTTTGCCATACAAACGTTTAATGCACCTGACCCTTTCAGTGGCCTCATGGGGAGGCCAAGTCCTATGTTCTGTGCACAGATCTGCAGATTGATGTGACATCTAAGTCTGGAGAGGTGAGGAGTCAGTAACCCCTAAGGTAGCCTCCAGCCTTGGAGCCTCTGCCTTTTAAGAAACCATTAAAAGAGGGCCACTCCCAAGAGGGCTGATGAAAGGAAGGAGAGGTAGGAGGCTGCCATTTTCTATCATAAACTCTTCTGCACCCATTCGGTTTGCTATTAGTACATGTACTAATTTCATAAAAATAAAAATTAACTTTAAGAATGGAAAATAGATTACCCAAAACACCCTGGAAATAAATGTCAAAGATCTTTTAGAATGCATTTGGGGGGAAAATGAATTTCAAATATTGAAAGATAAAATCTAATCAGTAGTTTACAGGGTGCTCTATCCCCCCAACCTGATACTCCCTGCACACTTTTTGCTTAGTTTCTCTCCATATCACACCTTCTGTTTCTTGTGTTGCTTGCCTGTTTATTATCCGCCTCTCCCTACTAGAATGTAAACTCCATAAGGGCAGGAACTTTGTCTTTTTAATCACTGTTATCTCCCCAGCACCTAGAACAAAGTGTCTAATAATGCATGGTAAGTACTCAATAAATATTTGATGGCAAGAATTGAAGTCAAATAGATGAAGTATGCAAGGGGCATGACTTCCATACAGAGGTATTTGGACTTGACCTGTAGGCAGTGAGGAATGTAGGATTTTAAGAAGTGAATTAATTAGCAATATCTGATTTAGGTTTTATTTTAGAAAGCTCATTCTGGCAACTGCTTGGAAAATTCATTAGGTTGAGGTTAAGTTAGAAGAAAGGAGAACTATTAAAAGAAAGGTTCTTGGGTTAACCTGGGTGACAGTTGATGAGATCAGAGACTCTCATTTTTCTTTTCATTTCCCACGGTACATAACATGGACTCTCACATGTAGCCTTTCTTTTTTTTTTTTTAATATTTATTTATTTTTTATTAGTTTCTGCTTTATAACAAAGTGAATCAGTCATACATACACATCTGTTCCCACATCCCTTCCCTATTGCGTCTCCCTCCCTCCCACCCTCCCTATCCCACCCCTCCAGGCGGTCACAAAGCACCGAGCTGATCTCCCTGTGCTCTGCGGCTGCTTCCCACTATCTATCTGCCTTACGTTTGGTAGTGTATATATGTCCATGCCTCTCTTTCGCTTTGTCACAGCTTCCCCTTCACCCTCCCCATATCCTCAAGTCCGTTCTCAAGTAGGTCTGTGTCTTTATTCCCGTTTTACCCCTAGGTTCTTCATGACATTTTTTTTTTTTAATTCCATATATATGTGTTAGCATACGGTATTTGTCTTTCTCTTTCTGACTTACTTCACTCTTAGCCTTTCAATTAATATATATATATATTTAATAGTAAATATTTATGAATGGTTATATTGTAGTGAGCTTTCAGCAGAGTTCCTAAAGCTATTGAGAGAAAGGTCCCCATCGTTTTTACAGACTGCTTCAGAAGCAGATATTCAACTACCTGGTTAATTCAATTTAGCATGTATTTTCTAAAGATCAATTACAATGTGCTTATCATTTGGTGAGGAAGCTACAGTAAAGAAGTATATGATTCAGTCCCTGATCTACTTAGGGGCTTTACTTGTGAAATGAATAGAGGAAATGTAAACCATCATGTTAACTGTGGTTGCAGACAAAATGCCGTTTTGTCCTGGGAAGGGTATAGGGAAAAATTTTGTCTGTTACTATATTTATATATATATATATCATATGAATTGCTCATTTAAAAGTAGACTATAATAGAATACCCAGTGCAAAAATCTATAAAGAATGATTAAATATTTTATTATTCAGGGCACTCTACAAAATCTTGCTAATGTTTTATTCTGAACCTGAGTTGTGGCTATTTTCAAGGATATTCCAGTTTAACATCTAGAGAAGATGCAAACTCAATTGCCATGAAGACACAATAAAGAGTAAATTAATTTAAATTGTAGTGAAAAGTTTGGTTGAGAAAAAGAATAATCATCCATGCATTGTATAAATCACCAATTACATTCACTAGAATAGACAGCCAACCATTAATTGTGTGTAAGGGCCTTCCGTTTCCAAGGAAGCAGGTAGCTGATCCGGAGTATCTCTTGTGGTCTCTTGTTGCCGGTGGAAGACAAGATTCATGGGATGTTTGAGGTTCTAAATACTGCTTTAAGGAGATCTGGAAGAAAGAGCTCTTAAGAGGTTGGAGACATTAAGACTATTACAGGGTTTGCCATTTTTCACCTAATAGACTATTGGGTTTGAATGACTTTGTTCTGAAATATTTATTTTTCTGTTTAAATATTTATTACTTTGAGATGGCAGAACTCAGCCTCAGGGGAGAGGTCAGGCTGGCTTTTCTCTCGAGTAATTTGAAAGAGGGGTGTGTGTGTGTGTGTGTGTGTGTGTGTGTGTGTGTGTGTGTGTGTGTGTGTGTGTGTGTGTGTGTGTGTGTGTGTGTGTGTGTGTGTGTGTGTGTGTGTGTGTGTGTGTGTGTGTGTGTGTGTGTTTTTAAGACAAGTGATTTGGTAGTATGTTTGCAATATTCTTGTTGGCCAAGACTGTACCTTCCTTAGTATTGTACTAGTGATTTTTAGTCTAAGCATGAAGGTAAAAGTATATTGTATTTCCTGTTTTATTTTTATTTATCATCTGTTTGTGAGAGCTTAAAATTGCTCTCAGTCCCCTCCTACACTCCATCTCCCCTTCATGTGGCTGCAGCACTCTCAAAACTTTGTGTCCTTGTTCCTCAGTGATACCCTCTCTAAAAGAAGGACCCATTGTTAGGCTTGCATTTCAGTAGGTTTACATTAAAAAAACAAACAAAAACTGGTGTTTATTCTCTTATCTGTGGGTTCCATATAAGGTAATTCTCTACTTTGAGGTAATCTACATTTATGGCCACTATTACCTTCTTCTCATAGCTTACTCTTTCCCTAGTCTCTTCCCTTCTTCTAGAGCTGTAGATGCTTCTGGGTATTTTCTGGAGGCACCTGCCACCGCCATAATTCTCTCCCATTCTGCCCAGCCAAAGCCACTAAAGCAGTGTTTCTCAGCGTGGTACCCAAATACCTGCTGGAGTAGTGAGTAGTACCAGGCTCCTACTCCAATGCACTGAAACATAATCTGTGGGGAAAGGATAGTGATTTTTTAAAAATATGTCCCCAGAGTGGTTGTTATGAACAATAAAATATGGGAATCTCTGCTTTCAAGGAACCAGGTAAAAGATGGGTTTGTGGGTGTGAGGGGCTGGCTGGGTCCCTACCGCATGGGGTTGGTGATCTTATTGTTGAGACTGTAGCAGGAATAGATGTGTCCCTGGACTCCTTTCTTGGAATCAGAAATACTTTCCCATAAAATTAATATTTCAGTTGGTGATTGGCCTTTTATTACTATAGTCATTATCATATAATCATTAAATCTGTTTTTGTGAGTTTCCTTGGGATCCTGGCCATCTACTAAGCTACAGACAACCAAATGAAAAATGAACTGTTAGAATTCAACCTGAACATAAAAATTGGAGGCTACATGGAAGCTTCATGTATAGGTTTTCCCTCACAAATTCTAACATACCTACAGATTATCTGATATCTTATGGCTCTGGGTATAATTTATATTCACTGTAAAAGAGAAAATACATTATTTACTTTAGTCTAACTTTTGCCACTGTTAAATTTAAGCATGTAGGTAAATTAAGAATCTAGAATGAATTTCACTTTATGCCTAGTAAACTGACATTGTTTTGTCTTTGTACACGTTTATTCATGCAGTTTATTTCTCTGGGTTTTCTTCTTGGTCTATCATTCTTCTACAGAGTTGTTAAAAATTATTTTAATTGATTCTAGATCATCTTAAATCCAATGTTCTGTTCTTATCTTTCTGCATTAATAGTTTTATAGCTCTTTCTTCCCTTTAGTCACAGACATCTGGGCAGAAGTCACTGCTTTTAGTACAAGAACTGAGAAGAATGACAAGCCTTTTCTTTTTCTTTTCTTTTTTTTTTTGCGCGATACGCGGGCCTCTCACCGCTGCGGCCTCTCCCGTTGCGGAGCACAGGCTCCGGACGCGCAGGCTCAGCGGCCATGGCTCACGGGCCCAGCCGCTCCGCGGCATGTGGGATCCTCCCAGACCGGGGCACGAACCCGTGTCCCCTGCATCGGCAGGCTGACTCTCAACCACTGTGCCACCAGGGAAGCCCCAACAGGCCTTTTCTTAGGTATTGTCAACTGAGAGCTTTTTGTAAAGTTTTTTACAAAAGCAAGTAGAGCTTGAAATCTGAGCAATTCGCAGGGGATAAAAATAATATAATTTATAAAATACTTGAGGCAGAAATATTTTTCCTCTATTACAAACCTAGAGAATTAATGTCCATTTATCTATAGCATTAGGAAAACGATTAGTGACATTGGCAGTGATAAACTTGTGGGAAGATGCTCTATCTAAAAAAACTAAGTGATTCTTTTAGTGATGGTTTGAATAGAATTAATATTGATCTGTTTCTATCGGTGGTCTATTCTGAGCATAGATGTAATGTGAGAATTGGGAAACTTTTCTTTTAGGATAGGATTTGCAGCCTGTGGTTTGTAACACAACAGTGGATTAGGTATATAAGTGAGACTCAAGATTACCAAACTGAAAAAATTAGAATGAAGCTGAAAAATAAATGGGAAGATACAAACAAACAAAAATACCTTTCTGTCCTTAAGATTACACAGACTTTAATTATCCTAGGAAAATGAAGACAATTATATTTTGGGCCTTTCTTATAGTACTTTATGCTTAGCTTTATTTGTAGCACAAATAACATTGATGTAATTATTAGTTTATGTGCCTTTCTCACCTTTTAAAATTTGTTCCTACAAAAGCAAAATCTTATTTTTGCCATTTTGCCTCCCCTCCCTGCCATGTTAAAGACTAGCATGTTGTAAATGTTTAAATGTGAGTAAATAATCGATTCAAATAATACTCAGAATAATTCAGTAAAAACAGAGAATATGCTTAAGAAACGGTAAATAATGAAAAAAACTTTTCTTTGAAGTATTGATAAAGGTGAGTGGCTTAATAGGTCCTGAATAGTGAGTCTGCAACTATAAACCTTAAAAAAAAAAAAAAAATCATCCTGTTCCTCCTCGTTCCCTGTAACTGGTTGGTTGCCAAATTCTTGTAATTCCACCACGCAGCATCTTTTGATTCAGTTTCCTTTGCCCCACTACATTTGCCTAGGCCCACCTGTCTTCTCCAATATGTTACAAAAGCCTCCTGGTTGTCCCCCCCCAGTACATTCCACATACTGTTATTATATGAGCTGTGCTTCTGCTATTCCCCTATTTTGATGGTTCTTCACTGCCGAGAAATAGTAGTTAAAATCATTAATATCTAACTGATTTGGGTATTGGGATACCCAGTACACAGAGCAAAATATCACAAAGGATAATGGAGAGGTTCCAAGTA
The DNA here is from genome assembly GCF_949752795.1 of Hyperoodon ampullatus. Taxonomy (NCBI): domain Eukaryota; kingdom Metazoa; phylum Chordata; class Mammalia; order Artiodactyla; family Ziphiidae; genus Hyperoodon; species Hyperoodon ampullatus. The sequence continues at coordinate 33,321,040 of NC_136924.1, read as the reverse complement.
AGTCTAGTTGACTGGAAAGGTGGTTAACTTATCAGCAGAAATAAGAAAAAGAAGGTAACAGATTCAGTTTTTCGACATAGAGTTTGTAATGTTAGTGGGATGCTGAGAGCAGAAGGACCCAAGATGGGTGGGAAATGGGCACCCAGAAGACCTGGACCTAATCAGCTGGGAAGCTGGGCCCCAGATAAAGAGTTTCACTTGTTCTCATGTGAACAATCCTCCCAACAACTCTCTAAATAGAAAACCCAGTTTGCAGATGAAGAAACAGGCTAGAAAGGGTTGAAGTAATTCATCCATATCTGGTAGGAGGTATAGTTGGGATTTGAACCAAGGTCTGTTCTTCGGGCTCATACTCTTTCTTCTTTTTACTTTACCTCCCATGAAAGCTTGGGAGAAAGGGCATGGTTAGACCTAAAAAATACTTGGAAGTCACTCTTCTAGGTGGGTGATTGTTGAAGTTCTGGGATTGCTGTGGGAGATTGACTGATAAAAGGGTTGAGTCTTGGTCCTTGGGTTATACATTTTTCCTGTTTGATGGGACCTATTTACTGTGATAGTACGTTTGAATTTAGAATTAAAACATTTAGCGTATTTCACATTGTACACCAGAAGACTATAGATAACGTATCGCCTCTGTTACTCCATGTGATTTAAAGGAGAAGGACATCATCCCTAACTCCTATATTTGCAAAACCATGTATCTAAAGCACAAGCACATAAATGTTGATTCCTTTCATTACTAATAATATTCTACCAGTTCTGTCTTCCTTCCTTAACACTCTTCCCCCACTTGATATCAACCCAAGATAACATTTGTTTCATTGTGTATTATCCCTCATGGCGCTCTCTACTGTAGCCAAACAAAGCAATTCACTGCAGTGCGCATATATGTGACTTTCCATCTTAATCTTCCTTTATTTAAAAAATGTTAACACTTAATATTTATTAGGCACCATATTTGATGCTACATTGTACAAAACTGACCCCACTCATTATAATGAAGCTTTTAATCTAATAGGAGAGATGAGACATGTATCTACATATGTTAAATATAAGGCTTTGAATTTAAATGTCATGTACGTGTTAGTAGTACATGCTAAATGCTATGAGAATATAGGAGTGGAAGAATTATTTCAAACTGGAAAGGGCAAATGCAAACACTAACTGAAGGTCCGCTATTATTAGACACTGTACTAGTTAGGTACTTTTGATTTTTTAATTTCACTTCAACCTCACAGTAAATTCTGTTATGTCCATTTTATAGTTGACAAAACTGGGGCTTAGTTTCTTGTCCAAAGTCACACAACTAAGAGGTCCCAGAGTCAGGGTTCGATCCCAGGTTTATTTGGGTCTAAAGCGTAATCTCTTTCTTTTATACCTGGCGTCAACAAACTATGGCCTGCAGGCCAAGTCAGGCCCACTGCCTGCTTTTGTAAGGCTCATGAAATTCTCACATTTTAAAAATGGTTAAGAAAAAAATCAAAAGAGGAATAATATTTCAGTGTCCGTGAATGAGGTTTTCCTGGAACACAGCCACGCTCATTCGTTTATGTGTTACCTATGGCTGTTATCTACTAACAGCAGAGGAGTTGCATCAGAGACCATACAGTCCAGAAGGCCTAAAACATTTCTGTCTGGTCCTTCATAGAAAACGTGTGCTGACTCCTGCTTTCTACCATCCTTCTTCTCTAAGGATGGCTTCATGGAGAAGAGATTACTTGAGTTGCTGAGTTTTTCAGTATAATGAATATTCATGATAGAGGATATAGCATGGGGGAAAGACACGTATCCCTACTGTTGCAGCCTGGCTGTGATTTGGGAAAACACCATAGTTAGGGAATATTCTAGATTCACTGCAATACAGAATTATAGTTAGTAGTTGTGTATGATATGACTGGGGAAAAATGGTTGAGGACCCCACTGGAGATGCCACAAAGAGCAGTGACTAGCAACACCAGCTATGGAATTGGCTTAGATTTGGATTTGAGTGGTTAGCTGAGTGGTTTTGGATAAGATACTTATTAACCTTTTTAAATGTCAGTTTCATTATCAGTGAAAGGAGAATAATGTAAAATACCTACCTTTTAGGGTTGTGAGAATTAAATGAGTTAATATATATAAAATGCTTAGAATATTGCCAGACACATAAGAAGCATTTGTTAAATATAAGCTGCTAATACAGGTGAGAGAGGGTCTAGAGGAGTTTAGAATGTATTTAGTAGGCAGTAGTGAACCTCGGTTTGTGTCACCTATGTGGTACATACATATTGTTCTGAATTGTGTTGAAATTTTGCGCACGTTTACGGTAGCCTCCCTAATGTGATTGTAAACTCCTAAGAGGCAAATTTTTAACTTCTGTTATAATGTCTTCAGTGCCTAAAACAGCTATGTACCCACAGTAGTTATTTAGTACATGTCTTAGAATTGAAATGGAATTTCAAATATCTCTTCCCATTTCTTTTTCAGCTAGTTGATCATTCTAGAAACTTCTTCAGTGGATTTTTCTTCTTTGCCAGTTGGTTTCTCTATCACTGTAATAAGTTTTGTATATCCATAGTTTTTCTTTCTCTTTTCTTTTTTTCTTTTTTATTTTTTTGGCCATGCTGAGCGGCATGTGGGATCTTAGTTCCCCGACCAGGGATAGAACCTGCACGCCCTGCATTGGAAGCACGGAGTCTTAACCACTGGACCACCAGGGAGTCCCTGTAGTTTGTTTTCTTAAATATTGTTCCCACAAATACATGGTCATTAAGGGTTGTTGTTTTTTAATTTCACGTGACGTCCATTACAGTGGCATTCAGTAGGATTTTAATACTTTACTAAGTTGTGGAAGGTTGGCCCCGCAGTCTACCTGGTGCTTGTAGTGGTTGAGAACAACTTTTATTGAGAGTCTAGGGTTTTAATCGCTTCACATTTTATGTTACCAGTTCTTCACAACAGTATAATGGCATTGACATTGCTATTTTACAGATTAAGAAACTGGAGCACAGAGAAAGTAGGTAGTAACATGTTTAAATGTTTACAGCTATAGTAAGTGGCAGAGCTAGGATTCAAATTATCTTCTAAGCATACACTCCAGCATTGCCCTTTGTGAAATATGAAATTTGTTGGGTCTCAGATGGATTTGATAGTATTTTAGGTAATGTGAAAGTAGTGGAATAAACAAATTTGTTTGCATTGGCAAATAATACATTTTCAAAAATTATTATGTCTTCATAATTTATACGTTCCTTTCCTGCATGGTTATCATCTTGAATCTTACTCAAAAATGGCATCACTAAAATCGTTCAGTTGCAGTGGCCTGCATTCTGTGTGAAATAAAATACTGTTTTTGTCCTCTTAATATTTAATTTCTCTCCTTAAACTTTTGTGTAGATAATATAATGACAGTGAGATGGCAGAGTATTGAATTGGTTTGTTGAATGATTACTGAAATATCAAATATAACCCAGATTTGTCTGTTTCATGTAGCTCTCTTTAGAGGTTTTTTTTCCAGTCATTTAAAAATAACTTTAGAAAAACAGTCTTCTCACTCATTTGTGTCTTCTTACTTTCTAAACCAGAGAGTTAGAAATGTAGGTAGGTTTTTCTGAAATTTGGAAAATCTGACTTTTTAGTATAGTTGTAAATTATGTTGCTTCTGGAAAGGCAGTTAACCAAAGAATGTCTTTGTTTATAATTTCCTGCCAATCCCTGTAGTGAATTCATGTGGATAGTAGGAGGATTGGATGCATTCTGCTCTTTCTGTCCTCACAGTTAGCTTTTCACACAGTGGGGACACCATCTTACATGTCCTGCTTTATTGAAAAAAATATTATTATTGTTATGAGGGGATAGGGAGAAATAGGGGTTGAAGTTTTAAATGGAGTGGTCGGGGAGTTGACATTTGAGCAGAGATGTGAGGGAGGTGTACAAGTCTACAAACCCTGGGATACCTGTGGCACAGGACTGCCCTGGGCACCGTGAGGGGTACAGGACAGAATAAAAAGTAGTCCTTCTTTCAGAGCATTTTCATTTTAATCGGATACACTGATAAGAACTAAAAGGTAACTGTAGTTTATTTTTCCTCTCATCTTTCACATAAAATCTTTATTTTCTAGGGAAGAAAGGAATTGTAGATAAATCTTTATTAGATTCTTGTTAGGCGAGGTAGAAATTTTATTTGCATAGTACTCCCTATTGTCTATTTTTTAATCTTGTGGACAAGAAAGTTAATAGACTGCTAAATTAGGAAAAAGAGAAATTGTGTCTAGTTTTGTGGGCTACAAGAAAAAGTTAATTCATTTTCTCAGATGAGATATACTTAAACTGCTTAGCCTGTGACATTAAAACATTTTCATATAAACTTAGAGGTAAATCCTTGCCTAGAAATAATCATGTGGACTGTTATCTCATAGTTTGTCCATGGGCTGTAGTGCTTCTCTCCTGAACTTGTAACTTTGGGTCTTTTGTTTGTTTGTTTTTTAATTAATTTTTATTGGAGTATACTTGCTTTACAATGTTGTGTTAGTTTCTACTGTATAGCAAAGTGAATCAGCTGTATGTATACATATATCCCCTCCTTTTTGGATTTCCTTCCCATTTAGGTCACACAGAGCATTGAGTAGCTTTCCCTGTGCTATACAGTAGGTTTGAACTTATAACTTTGGAATATAGCCTGGAAATTTAATAGAAGTCTGAAAAACATATAACATTTAAAAATTATAATAATGTATGCCTGGGGAAATTTTTAGACATTGCAGAGCGTATGAGCTAAATGCAAAATCCCTCCTATCCGAATTTCAATCCTGTAGTATATAAACATAGTGTTTTTTAACAACATTTTTTAAAAAGTTCCTGTATGTAACAAAATAAACTACCAAGAATTTCTTCTTGACCTCCTAATAGAGGTTTACTTTTCCCTTTTTGTGGGGGAGAAATAGTTCAGCCTCTGCCTGTCTTGCATTTCTTTGAAACACTTAGTGCCAAGGCCACACGTGGATCCTAGAAAAAGGTTTGACCTTTCTTCCCCCATCTCCCACTGCTAATTGACATGTTTATTCAGTTGACTGAGCCAGCTTTATCAAGACTGCCTCTGTGGGAGAGTTAATATTGTGCTTTGTGTGCCAGAGCAGCATCCCCAGCAGGGCTGAGGTGGAGGATGGAGGCTGCGGTGAAAGAGAAGAGTAAGAGGAGCACAGTCGGAGCATTAGAAGTCCCCTTTGCTGTGTTCATCATAGCTGGGCAACAGTGTCTTTTAGCCTTAGTGTGTTATTTCGTAGACGCGTCCTGTGTCTCTAAGAGTATATTTATGCCTAGAGTTGGAGTGTAGATCTATGGACACCTTTGGTGCTCTTATTCACCTTCATTCACCAACCCACCTGAAATGGAATTTTCTCTTCGTATCTGTGCTCAGGCCAGTAAATCCCGTGAGGTCTTCTGAAGCAGTGTGCTTCATGTGGGTGGGTGGGTAGGTAGGTAGGTAGCACTGAATAATTTGAAAGAGAAGGAAGAGAATTATTTTATTTCCTTCTTAGGACACCCAGAATAGCTAAGGAGAAATCATTTACAATACCCTGACCTTGAGATCATGAAAAGAACTTATTTAGTGATGAGTGACAAGAATTATTTTTTCCCTGAAAAATTATGGGTAAAAATTTAAGGTCTTGCTAGCATAATTTTTAAGCACTAAATAAAGGGAAGGATTTTTATGTAAAGCAATCCTTAGTACCATGTAGACGTGATTCTTAGACACTAGAGACAGCCTGAATTTTGATGCTGTATAACTTTAAAATGAAAGACAAGAACTTTTGTTTCTAGACAATGTCACTACCATTTTCTTAAGAACAGCACAATAATTCAGTGCTTCAGCATATGAAGCTTCAGCTTCCTCTTACTGGTTACATTTTTCATCATTCTCTTTTATATTAAAAATACTTTGTAGGCTTTATTACAAAAGTAATATGTACTTATTAGGAGTACGAGGAAACTTCGGGGGATTTGGGAGAGATATGTTCACTGTTTTGATTGTGGTGATGATTTCATGAGTGTACATATGTATTTCAAAACTTACCAGATTGTACACTATGAATAAATAGCTGCAGTTTATTATAGAATTGTCCCTCCGTATCCACAGGGGATTGGTTCCAGGACCCACTGCAGATACCAGAATCCACGGATGCTCAAGTCCTTTGTATAAATGGCATAGTATTTACATATAACCTGTGCACAACCTCCTATATACTTTAAATCATGTCTAGATTACTTATAATACCTAAGACAATGTAAATGCTCTGTAAATAGTTGTAAATACAATTTAATAGCTGGACTATGGCAAATTCAAGTTTTACTTTCTGGAATTTTTTTTCCTAATATTTTTCAATCTGTGGTCATTTGAATCCATGCTGCAGAACCCACAGATATGGAGGGCTAACTGTATATGTCAATTATATGTCAGTAAAAGTTTTTAATATTTTTGTGATTTGATTACAAAAAATTGGACTTATTTTATGGTTAATATGTATTTCAATTTGTTAATGAGATTAAGTACTTTTATCATACAGCCATTTGTATTTCATCTTCTGTGAATTGTTCAGTTATATTCTTTGCCTCTTTTTCTGTTGATTTGTGTGTTTCTCATCAGTTTGAATAACTTACTCTTCATTTATTGATGGTAACCAGTGTGTCTGTCTTACCTTTGCAGCTATTTTCTCCAGTTGGTTTTTCTTTTGTCTTTAAAATCCATTTCTCCCCCTCTTCCCCTCCTTCCCATCCTCTCTTCTTTCCTTCCTGACTTCCGCAGCCAAATCTGTCTTTTTTTTTTTTTTTCTGGTTTTTAGGTTTCCTATCATACTTAAGAATCCTCCCCACTGCAGTAATATTCCCAATATTTCTTATATTTTCATAGTTTTAGTAGTTATATTTTAATCTTTTTTTTTTTTGCATATGCAGGTTGAGAGTTGAGGTTTATTTTTTTCCATTGGGTATTCAGTTTTTCACTTATTAAAAAGTCTTTCCTTCCCCCCATTGAATTGACTTGATGCCTAAATATTCGCTGTAAATGTTTATGTCTATCTCTGGATTCTTTTCTATCTCATTTATCTATTGTCTGTCTTTAAGCCAGTACCACACTGTTTTGATTACCATCACTTTATAAGTCTTGAACTCAGGTAGTGTAAGTCCTACAGTTTGTGTTCTTTTTCAGAATTGTTGTGACTATTCTAGGTCCTTTGCATTTCTGTATAAATTTTAATAACAGCTTGTCAGTTTATGCAAAAATACCTGCTGAGATTTTGATTGTGTTTGTGGGGTTTGGGATGCATGGTCATCTTAAGAATATCCAGCTTTCCAATCTATGATTATATATTTCTCTATTTATAACAGCCTTTGTACATTTGTTCTGTTTTATTTTATGCAGATTGTCGTAATGATGGTTGAACCTTCCTTTAAAGATAATGTGAGATCTTTCTCCAGTTTTGGATTCATTTTGTTTGCGACAGTATGAGTTTAATGACCATCAAGTTAATGTTGAAAACCTGGGATGGTGTTTAGACAGTGCTGCTGGAAGTTCAGTTTCCTGCAACTCTCAGTGGGCAGAGAATCCCTTCTTAAATTGAGGGGGAGAAAGGATAACCGGGACTGAGAGAGAAAGAAGAATAATTGCTTCCTGGTTTGAAGGAAGTGATGCTCATGACTAGGAGGATTTTCTTTGATCCCTAATGATTTGATATCTAAGATATAGGGGGAGGGGAAACTTATCAAAGTGCTAACATTTTTAAGCATTTGACCATCTCTGCCAACTGCTTGCAGAAGAACAGTGGCTCCAGACTTTGCAGACTTGTATATCTTTAGTAAAATAAGGGCTCTGCCTTTTTTGGAATAAAATGGGAGATCAGGAGGTCAGTTGTTGAAAAGAAAGGGCTTTATGAAATCTCTTACACGAGGTTTAAACTCCTCTTTTGTATCTGAACTTAGACTGAACAGAAGTAAGACAGGGGCTGTGGAGCCAAAATGGCTTCTAACAATTTCCTGTAGTTACTGTATGTTCTTTAGTGATATTGCATGTATCACGCTGGATCCCAAGTAAACATCTGGGAATGGATGTCATGTGGAGAGGTATCCTGCTAGCCTTGTAATGCTAGCAGTAATTATGAAAAACTCAAATTTTTTTGTCTGGGGAATTCTTTTGTCTATTTCTAATTTAAGGAAAGGGTTTTTTGTTTGTTTATTTTTTATTAACCTAGTAGCCAAGACTTAAATAAATCTCTACCTTGAAATCCAAAGGTTAATTTTTTAATAATATGCTTTCTGCTGAACTCTGTGTTCTTAAAATCTAGAGGTCTATATTGTCTGGTTTTGAGATTTAATTTATACTGTGATTCTACCTATTGCTATGAATTGTAATTTAGTGAAATTGATTTGTTTTCCCCTAAGAATCACTAAAGGGATAGGGAGTGTTTTAAAGAAAATGCTAATGGCCCAAATGAATTTCAACTCTTATAATTTATCTTCTGTGAGAAATTTCCTGGTATTTAAAATTTTTTGGTGTAAAGGAAGATCTTTGGCCCTTTGGTAACTAGTCAACTTTAATATGGTCACGGACCTGTCTAGAAACCACAAATTGACCGAAGTTGGGTGTGTTTGTGTGTCTCCATACATACACCTATAGGTGTACATATAGCAGTATTCCCCCTAATCCTGAGGCAGTAAGTAAGTGTTCCATTTTACTTGAGCAATGAGAGAATATTCAGGGAATTTTGTTCACTCACCTTAAAAATAATTATATAATGAGAATTTAAAGTCAATTTTTCTCCTTATTTTCTCTTTCTCTGTTTGTTCTAGGGTAACCAGGAGCCAACAACAACTCCTGACGCAATGGTTCAGCCTTTTACTACCATCCCATTTCCACCACCTCCACAAAATGGGATTCCCACAGAATACGGAGTGCCACACACTCAGGACTATGCCGGCCAGACCAGTGAGCATAACCTGACCCTCTATGGAAGCACGCAAGCCCACGGGGAGCAGAGCAGCAACTCACCCAGCACACAGAACGGATCTCTGACGGTATGTGAGTGATGAGGTCGTCATCGTCGGGTCGTATTGAAATCTTCTTCTTAATCATCACACCAGAAAACCCTTGGAAATAGTTTTGCGTTTACATTACATTACAGAGCGCTTATGTAATTTCAGTTCTACTCTAAGCATTGTAATTAGGAGATAAGGATTTAGCATAAAACTCAGGGTCATTGCCCAGGAGCTTACAGTCTAGAGATGGGACAGACAGTACAACAAGGTAAGTACAGTGATGGGAGTTAACTTAGCAGGATGCTGCTCTTTTCAGCTTCACAGGTAACCTTCATTTTGCAAAATCTCATGGTCCCTTCTCTGTCCTCATTGTACAGGTTCTGTCAGCAGCATTCTATACATTGCCTCCCCCCTCCTCCTTGAAATACTTAGTTGTTGGCTTTCATGATGCTCCCTGTTTCCCTCCTAAGCACTAGAAGCCCTTTCTTGGTCTCTTTTGTTGGTTCCTCTTTCTCTGTTCAGCTCTTAAATGTTGTGGTGCTCCAGGGCTGAGTCCTAGGACCCCTTTCCCTCCTATTTCATATGCTCTCTCTGTTGTATAATTATACTACTGAATTCACCTAGTTGCTCAGGCAAAACCTACGAGTCATTATTTCTTTATTTCCTTCATCTCAACATCCAGTCCATTAGCAAGTCTTGGTCCCCATAACTCTAGAACATTTTCTTAACTTCAACCTCTTTCTCTTCATCTTAAGACCATAGCTGGATAGTGTGCATGATTAAGAGCTCAGCACTTCTGCCAGAGTTTTTGGGCCTGATTCCTAATGTGACTCCTACTTAGCAGTATGACCTTTGGCCAGTTATTTAATCTCTCTGCCTTGGCTTGCTCATCTGTAAAATGAATAACACCTATTTCAAGTGGCTTTTAGGAGACTTAAAAGAGTTTAATTCATGTGAGGTGTTTATCATCATTGTCACCACTCTAGTCCAAACCTCTTCACTTATTTTCTTTTTTTCTTTTTTTTTTTTTTGCGGTACGAGGGCCTCTCACTGTTGTGGCCTCTCCCATTGTGGAGCACAGGCTCCGGACGTGCAGGCTCAGCGGCCATGGCTCACAGGCCTAGCCGCTCCGCGGCACGTGGGATCTTCCTGGACAGGGGCACAAACCTGTGTCCCCTGCATCGGCAGGCGGACTCTCAACCACTGCGCCACCAGGGAAGCCCTCTTCACTTATTTTCTTTTTTTTTTTTTTTTTTTTTTTTTTTTTTTGCGGTACGCGGGCCTCTCACTGCTGTGGCCTCTCCCGTTGCGGAGCACAGGCTCCGGACGCACAGCCTGTGGACACACAGGCTCAGCGGCCATGGCCCACGGGCCCAGCCACTCCACGGCATGTGGGATCTTCCCAGACCGGGGCACGAACTTGTGTCCCCTGCATTGGCAGGCGGACTCTCAACCACTGCGCCACCAGGGAAGCCCTTCACTTATTTTCTATATTACTGTTGCCTAACTTATCACATAGCAGCCAAGATACTTTTTTTTTTTTTTTTTAATGAAAATAATGCTATTTTCCTGCTGGACTCTAATGGTTTCCTAACAGAATGGAATCCAGACTCTGTACTTGGTTTACTAATCCGTGGCCCCAGCTTACCTCTTTGACTTCATCTCTTACTACTTAGTAAGCAAGTAAAGGAAGTGTCATAAATTAACAATAGGTGTGTTATCACATCATACAGATCACTTCAAATGATTATGAACTCACAGACTTAACAGAACTACTGGAAAAGAAGGAAAAAGAAAGAATAAAATACATAAATCGGAGGCTTTATCAAGGTATTTTAATTACTAAGTCTGTTTCTTTACTAGTTATCAGTCTTTTCTTTTTTCTATTTTCTGTTTCTTGTTAAGTCAATTTGGTAATTGGTGTTTTCCTAGGAATTCTTCTATTTCATCTTAATTAACTATTCTGTTGGTATAAAGTTACTCATAATAATAATCCCATTTTCTGTAATTTCTTTAGCGTCTGTAGTGATATCCCCTCTTTCATTCTTGATTTTGGTAATATGTCTTCTCTTTTTTTCTTGGTCAGTCTAGCTAAGGTTTATTGATTTTGCAGCTTGTTCCAGAAAACCAGCTTTTGATTTCATTGACCTTTTTAAAAATCTGTTGTTTTTATATGTCACTGATTTCCGTTCTCATCTTTACTATTTCCTTCCTTCTACTTGCTTTGGGTTTGATTTGGTCTTTATTTTCCTAGCTTCTTGACTTGCAATGTTAGATCATTGATTTTAGAATTTTATCCTTTCTAATATGTGTTTAAAGCTATACCTTTCCCTTTAAGTTTTCCTTTAGCTGCATCCCATAAAATGTGATGTATTGTGTTTTCATTTTCATTCAGTTCAAGATATTTTTAAATTTTTCCTTTGATTTCTTCTTTGATCCTGGTTTACATAGATGTGTGTTGTTTAATTTCCAAATGTTTGAGGATGTCTCAAGTTTTTTTTCTTTAATCCATGTTCAGAGAATATTCTTTGTATGATTTGAGTCTTTTTAAACTTAGTGAGACTTGTTTTATGGCTTAGTAGGTGGTCTGTCCTACAGAATATTCCTAACCAGTTGGGCCTTTTATCAATATGAAATGTCCCTCTTTGTCTCTATTAATATTTCTCGTCTTAAGTCTATTTCGTGTGATATTAATATAACTACTTGAACTTTTTCATGATTACTATTTGCGTGACATCTTTTTCCTTCATTTTGTTTCAAACTCCTTGAATCTAAGATGTGTCTCTTGTAAAAAACATAACATCTGGATCTTACTTCTTTTTCCAGTCTGAAAAGTATTGCCTTTCTATCAGAGCATTTAGTCTATTTACATTTAATGTAATTGTTAATGTGGGTGGATTTATGTCTGCCATTTTACTTTTTTTTTTTTTTTTTTTTTTGGTGGTACGCGGGCCTCTCACTGTTGTGGCCTCTCCCGCTGCGGAGCGCAGGCTCTGGACGCGCAGGCTCAGCAGCCATGGCTCACGGGCCCAGCCGCTCCGCGGCATGTGGGATCCTCCCAGACCGGGGCACGAACCCGTGTCCCCTGCATCGGCAGGCTGACTCTCAACCACTGCGCCACCAGGGAAGCCCTACTATTTATTTTTATATGTCTTATGTTCTTTATTGTTCCTTCTTTACTGATTTATGTTAAATAATTCTTTCTGTACCTTCTAAATCCTTTTGTGATTTTTTAAATTAGTTATTTATTTGTGTATTTATGTATTTTCTTAGTTCTTGATCAAGGATTACATCTTTGAGTTATCACAACCTGCTGATGGCTGTGTGTGTGTGTGTGTGTGTGTGTGTGTGTGTGTGTGTTATTCTGGTAAAATATAGCAGCTTTGATCCAATATAGCTCTGTCCCTCACCATCCTTTATGCTGTTATTTTATATATATATATATATATATATATATATATATATATATATATATGAAGTGCAATAATATAGTATTACAGTTACTACTTTAAAAATCTTCTATTTTTAAAGAAATTTACCATTTCCAGCGATTTTCTTAGCTTCCTATGGATTTGAGTTATTTTTCGATGTCATTTCCTTTCAGCTGGTAGCACATCTTTTAGTATTTCTGTAGACTAGGTCTGCTTGAAACAAATTTTCTGTTTTTGTTTACCTAGGAATACCTTTATTTTGTCTTCATTTTTGAAGGCTAGCTGTAGAATTCTTGGTTGACATTTTCGCCGCAACTCCTCAGCCCTCTGGCCTCTGATGAGAAGTCAGTTGTTAATCCTGTTGTTGTTCCCCTGTACGTGATGAGTTGTTTTTCTCTTGCTGTCTTCAAGATTTTTTTGTTTGTCTTTGGCTTTGAACAGTTTGACGCTGATATGTCTAGGATAAATCTCTTTGTTTTATCATACGTGGAGTGCATTGAGATTTTGAGGTCTGTAGATTGTTTTCCATCAAAATTGGGAAGTTTTTGAACGTAATTTTTTCAAATATTTGTTCTTTCCTTTTCTTCCTCCTCCTGGGACTTTTGCTACAAGTAATGGGGATGCTTGTTCCCCACAGGTTCAGATTCTGTTTGTTTGTTTGTTTGTTTTTAAGCTGAATCTAAACAGAATCTAAGGTTCTACTCATTTTTCTTCAGTCTTCTTTCTTTCCGTTCTTTTGATTGGATAATTTCTGTTGATCTGTTTCAGTTTACTCTTTCTTTTTTCGCCATATCAAATCAGCTATTAAGCCCATCTAGTGAATTTTTGTTTTAGTGAATGTACTTTTCAACTCTGGAATTTTCATTTAGGATTTCTGTATCTCTATTGAGATTCCTTACTTGTCATCGTATTTCCTTTAATTCTTTGAATACATTTGTGATTGTTACTTTGAAGTCACCTGCTGACTCTAACATCCAGGCCTCCTCAGAGCCTGTTTCTAGTTACTGCTTGTTTTCTTGAGTCGGGGCCACACTTTTACTGTTTCTTTGCATGTCTTGTAACTTTTTAGTAAATTGGACATTTTAGTAATATATTTTAACGACTCTAAAGTTTTTTGGTTTTGGTTTTGTTTTTGAGAGGTGTAGGTGAGGGTATATGTGTGTGTTTTAAATAGTTTGCCTGTACTTAAACTGTGGGCTCCTCTGTGGTGTGCAGCCACTGATGTGTCTGCTTAGTGATTTTCATTCTCGTTTTTACTTTTTAGCCTGGCTGGGAGTCACCCCTGTGTCTCCATAGCCTACTGGTCAGCCAGTGATTTGGGCATAAGTTGTGCTTAAGCACCTGGAGTGTGGAAAGCTTCCACCCTCGGCTGATCTGGTTTTGGGTTGGGAAGTGCATTTCACAGTACAGCCAGTTCTCAAGTATGCCTTTGCTTTTTCTTTCTGTTGGGCCCTCTTATGTCTCCCCCTCCTCATCCGCATATTTTCATAGTCAGCCAGGGATGTGAGGAGATCATATCTAGTTATTCTACTATTCTCTCATTTCCAGGATCTTCCCTTCAGATTTCTAGCTGATCCACCACTCACCCCAATCAGACCACAGCGTCAAGCTAGAAGAACTATATTTCCCCTGTTAGGTTCCCACCAAGTTTGCCACTTTAGCGGACAAGTCTGTGGTTTTCTACTGCGCCCCCCCACCCCAGTACCCCAAGTCGAGTCCGCCCCTTCTGGCAGCAAAGCTGCTGGTTTTTGTGGCCCAGCCCTATCCCGATGAGCTCTCCCAGAAGAGCTGAGGATTAGAGGGTGGGGTTAGTGAGTTGGAGTAGGCCCAGGCAATAAGTTTGTAGACTCCTGCAGGTTTTACCCTAAAGCTCTAGCAACTTTTCAAGAAACTTCTCTATTTATTATCTGCCTCTAATTGATTTCCAGGACCCTGAAATGACTGACAAGTTTTCTTATTGTTTTGAGGAGAGGATTCACTGACCTCTTCATGCCGTCAGAGCCAGAAGTCCCTTCCTTGAATCATTTCATGGTCGTTTGTACTGCACCTCTCCTCACCACTGCCCATTTCTCTTTCTCTTTTTTCCCCTATTGCCACTGTTTCCCATTGTTTCAGATTCCCGGATTATGTGTCTCTAATAACAGTACTAACGGCGAGCTCTGTTCCTTAATGTAAATATATACAGTTAAGACTTCTGTTCTTCATCCATATTAGAAACTATTCATTATATAGTTTTGCATTATATTGACCAATTTGAGTTTCTAAAGATGTATTGAAATAAGATTAGGAATCCTTATGAATAGATTGTGAACTTATTGGTGCTGAGGAGAAAATGGAAAATCCTTGAGTTGTGCCTGCAAACAGAACACAAGTTCTGTCATTTTAGGAAGTTGCTAACAATAAAATGGGAAATTATTAGGAAGCTCTGGTTGAAGATACTTCTTTCTTTTTTTTTTTTTTTTTTTTTTTTGTGGTACACAGGCCTCTCACTGTTGTGGCCTCTCCCGTTGCGGAGCACAGGCTCCGGACGCGCAGGCTCAGCGGCCATGGCTCACGGGCCTAGCTGCTCCGCAGCATGTGGCATCTTCCTGGACCGGGGCACAAACCCATGTCCCCTGCGTCGGCAGGCGGACTCCCAACCACTGCGCCACCAGGGAAGCCCGATACTTCTTATATTTTTAAGTGTACATTTTAATTGTGAGTGTGAATCCACTGCTCTTAAGCCATTTTACCTTTGGAAGCTGTGTGTGGGTGTGTGTTTCTCAGGGGAGGTGGGGTGTGTTTAGAGAGCGATTGAGCAGTAAGTAGAGCAGTATATTGTAAAACCTACCTAGATTTGACAACCTTATAAATTATTCTGTTACACCTTTACCTTCTACTTATATGTTTCATAAAAAGAGTCTGGTAATTCCTGTAGCCAATTAAATTCAAAAGGTAGATAAGAAGCATTGTTATTTATAAATAAACGATATTTTACATTTGTATAACACTTTTCGGTTTAAAGCTTAATTCCACAAACACTATTTTATTGTGGCTCATAAAATAGCCCTTTGTGGTATGTTATTGTTTTTCTGCTTGGGGAATTCAAAGTCTTTACTCTCCAGTCTACCACTCTGACTCCCCATCTCCAACTCAATGAAAGTGATCATGAATATATGCACTGGTCCTCTGAGCAGATGCTTGTGCATCTTTTCCCACTCAGTCCAAGTGTTAGCTCTGCTGGGAAGCCCTGCTTGACTTTCCTAGGCAAAGCCAAATTCAGGTATCCTTCATTTAGGCTCAGGTAGACTTCTGAGCTGACCACCTTTTGTGGAATTTACGAGGTGTGATGTTTTTTGTTCACTTCTGTCTCCCTAACTAAACTGTAAGCTTCTTTTGCATTCCCTGACTTGTCATAGTACCTGGCACTTAACAGTTACTCAGTAAATATTTCTTGGTGAAAAAAATGAAAGAAGATACAGATGTGCCATGGGAGGTCTGAGGAGAGAGAAGTGAGCTCCTTGGTGAAGATGGCGTTGATCTGGGTGGGCCTTGTATTATGAGTGACTAGTATTCAGACATGTTTAGATGGTGGTAGGAAGAATTAGGAAAGTCATTTCTCAAAGCAAAGTTGGAGAGATGGGAAAGATCAAAATGTCTTTGAATAAAAGCATGGGTTTCTGTTTGGTTGAAGCTTGGGTGCTTGGTGGAGACTAGTGGGAAATAGGTGGGAGAAAGGTCACTTGAGAGTACAAATTGGGAAGAGCATTTGAATGCCTGGCTGAGAAATTACTTTATTAAAGGTATTTGAGCAGGAAATGGAAGCGAGCAGAATTGTGCTTCAGATTAATCTCTTGCATGTACAAGATAGTAGAGAAGCAGGAAGACTGGTTAGGAAAGGGTCTTATGGTTGGAGTTGATAATGGGGTTCTGGATTAGGGGTTGCAGTGATTATGTACAGGAGGAATTGAGTTGAAGAGAAATTATGAAGATAGAATAAACAGAATTTGACAGCTGATTGGATGAGTAAAATAAGGAGATCAGAGTCAAAGATTTTTCATCCTTATTGCAATAACTATATCTTGAATAAAATCATTTTACCCCCCAAGTTTCAGTTTCCTCACCTATGAAATGAAGGTAGTAAGTAATTCCTACCTGATGGAATTGTAGTGAGAATAAATTAGAAAACCTTTGGAGATTACTTGTTTAAATAGTTCTTTGAGATAATTGCTTTTACCGTCTTTTTAAATCAGTTGTCCTGGTTGATGTCATTTATTTGCGCTTTTTATTATTGTGAGCTACAGGTATTTTAATAGATCTTGTTTATGTTGGATAGTCCCATCTTGTTGATGGAGAGAACAAAAAGAAAGGATTTCTAACATAAAAATGAGAAATAAGCAATGAAATCTGGAGTTTTATTTCCAAAATATATTTTAGAAATTGATTTTAACATTGGGCTAGAAGCTTCTTGTACTCTTAAGATGAGAGCTTGTTTTGACAGTCATTTGGTCCCATAGTGTGCATTAGCAAGAGAGATAGCAGTTAGGCGTCTCCCACCTGGGTCTGCAGAGGCTTGATTATCACTGAGCCTGCCTGCGGAGAAGAAAGGACCTCAGTTCCTGTATGTTTAGATATTTTCCAAATGCCAGCAGGCGTAAATAGCCGAAGTATTTGAAGTAGATAAGCTTTGGTGAGTGATCTTCAGATACAAGATTTATATTTGTGTACATATTCTGCCGACCTATTGGATCATACTTTCCCTGAGGGCAGGAACTATTACTTGCCCTCTTCTTATTACTCCCAATGATATACAACAGACATTAAGTAAGTGATTTTTGAATGAAAAAAGAAGCTTATAAAGGCAGA
This sequence comes from Hyperoodon ampullatus, assembly GCF_949752795.1. Taxonomy (NCBI): domain Eukaryota; kingdom Metazoa; phylum Chordata; class Mammalia; order Artiodactyla; family Ziphiidae; genus Hyperoodon; species Hyperoodon ampullatus. The sequence goes on along the minus strand of NC_136924.1, from coordinate 33,303,758 downwards.
GTAAGTTGCTAGTCAGTAACATCTTTTGAAGTATTCAAACAGAGTTTTTGGTGCATCTAAATTGAGGGAATAGTTGAGTGGTCTGCCGTGCTATATCATAGTCTGCTGTAGATTTTATAGCCCTCCTCATTGGTGAGCCTTTGAGCACACCTCCAAGTAAAGATGACTCAGACCCCATATTGTTCATCATCCTCAGTTTCTTCTCTTTTTTGTACACCCTTTCTCTGGAGTTGAAGCCAGATTTCCTTGCATTTCTCTACCATCAGAAGATCAGTCTAACCGTCCTCCCTTGGAATTACCCACTGACCCTTACCTGAAGATGCCTTGTAGATTGGTGACCCATCAAATGTAGCCAAGAAGTTATACCACTTAACAGTGGGTCCATTTGCCCACACCAGGACTTCTGGAATATAATGGTAAAAATGGGGCCCATATTCTTCTCTCATGTTGTGTATTGTTGGGCGATGTTACCTTCAGCCTGCAGTGTAGGTATGATCTTTAGCATTTTCCATCTCCAAGCTAGAATTAGAGGCCTGGGACAACAGAGGATTCATTCATGCAGTTATCCACTTTTCCAAGAGATGGAAAAGCTGCCTATGAGCAGCTTGGCAAGTTCACAGCTGGATTGATGAGGAAACTATAGCCTGGTCTGAAATGCAAAAGTTGCTGCAGAAAACCACACTCAGAGCTAGGCGTGCATATTTTTCAATAGAGAAAATTGCCCTTTGGTTCATGTAAGACTCAAGACACCCTTTCAGCAAATTGTTAATATTGTTAAGTTATGATTGTTGCTTCTTCTCTTTTGCATGCCTTCATTTATTTATTTTTATTTACTTATTAATTACTGATTATTATTACCCATTCTACCCCCACCCCACCCCTCAAAAAAAGAAACTGAAGCTGAAAAGTTCTGAGAACGGTAATACTCTGCTCTACTGGCCCTTGCTGCTCTCCCGTGTGTTAGGGTAAGAATAAAGAAGCACTGATGATTAACTTAGTAGTGTGGTTTTTCTTAACCTGTCTACAAGAGTTGTGCATTTTCCGTAAATATTTTGTACTATCTTTTGAAGTCGGTAAACTCTGTTTAGAATTGCTGAATTTTAAAGCCAAAATAGATTTTAGAAATCATCTCACGCCTTCCTTTTACAGCAGAGGTCAGCGTTTTAAGCGACTTGAACAAGGTAACAGCTAGCTCGAAACAGAGCTGGGACTCAGAAAATCTGCTTTAAGTCAAGGGCTTTTTTTCTGCTTCCCCATGTAAATTATAAAAAATAAAAGGCATCTCTAGACATGGTCTTCTTAGTTTCTACTTACTCTTCAACTTTAAACCCAAGAACTTCAACTAGAACATACTTACAGATTTCTTTCATTCTGAAGTGTACATTAAAATATTAAAGAATCATTCAGTTAAGTATAAAGTTTTTAAAAATTGAGGTTATTGTCTCTGGTGTTTCTCTATTATATATAATTTTTACATAATTCTGACTCGTGGTTTTAAAAAAATAAGTGACTTGCTGTGGTTTTTGTTAACTCTGATACTGGTTTTTGTTTCCTGGGATAACATATGGCAATATTACATATACAAATGATGCCATTTAGAATTCTTTTTTATAACACTTTGACCCACTGAGAAAATAGAACTAGATATTTTCTGAAGAAAATTGAGTTACTAGTTTATTGGGAAAATGTTAGCTGACATTTAAATGCCCAAACAAGACTAGAGTCTCAGAATCTGACTTGTAGCAATATTTAAATACACAGAAGAAATACTTAAGCATTTCTCTTTAAAATAACTAAATCTAAACGTACTTTTGCTCAAGTAAGGAATTGTTCTACATAAATGTAAATTCAATTTTTTATGCCCCCAAAATTGTGTTTGGTGTTAGCACTGGAAAAAATAATTTTATATGCATAGGTATTCTTGGTATGTTATTTTAGCACTGTGAAATTACCCTGATTTTCAGTAACTAAGTATATAAGCCAAGATTTCACTTTTTAGAAAGATATTCTGGGCTTCCCTGGTGGCGCAGTGGTTGGGAGTCCGCCTGCCCATGCAGGGGACGCAGGTTCATGCACCGTTCCGGGAGGATCCCACATGCCACGGAGTGGCTGGGCCCGTGAGCCATGGCTGCTGAGCCTGCGCGTCTGGAGCCTGTGCTCCGCAATGGCAGAGGCCACAACGGTGAGAGGCCCGCCTATCGCAAGAAAAAAAAAAAAAGAAAGATATTCTATCATGTTAGGAGTACTCTTTAAGAAGGAATCCATAAGATCTAATTCCACCAGTTTTAACCCAGTATATACTCCATTATAAACATTTATAAAATTGCTTTAAATTTTAGATGCTAACAAGTCTAGGTGATGGATCTTCATGGATTGTAGTACCAAATTTTTCTTTAAGGCACTGTAAAATGACATAATGAAAGGTGTCCCAACTTAACTTTCTAAAATATTATCAGGAGAGACTGAATTTTTTTTAAAGTTGTTTTTTAAAAACTTTCTATTTATATAATATTGTGGTTAGGGCGCTTGAGCTAGGAAACCAGATTGAGTTAGGTTTAGCTCCCAGCTCCTTCCATTTGCTAAATGTATAACCCTGAGAGAATTATAACTAATGCTCATTTTCCTCACCTGTAAAACTGGTGATACTAGTTCCTAACTCATAGGGTTGTTTTTAGGATTAAATGAGAAAATGTACAGCAAGTACTTTGTATAATGCCTGGCACATAACAAATGTTCAATAAATATTAGCTATAATTCTATTGTTATATAATTATTTCATTTCAAAGAAGGTGTTATAGGCAGTTCTTAAGTTAAAATAATACAAATTAACAGGCTGTCCAATTATATATCTCTTTTCTCTTTTGCCATTTTTTTCCCTCATACCCTTGGGAGCTTGTGCTCTAAGCGCCATCCTGATAAAAGCAGTATTTTTCAAAGTGAATTTTATATTTTGATCCACAAAAATGAATGAATGAGTGAATGAATGAATGATATATATAATATATGTTTAGGGAGAAAGGTGAGTTTTCTGTCTTCAGAATTCACAGGAAACCTTTTAACTTTGTTTAGTCCAGTATTTCCCAAATTTATTTGACCATGAAATTCATTTTCTACAAAATACCAGTTAACATCCTGCAGAACTGTCATTCTACCCTTTGGGAAGTATTGCTCTATGATTTTTGAAGCATGTATATACACACGTATCCTTTAGATGTACTTAAAGCTGTTTTGGGCAATGACCTTTCCATTAGACTTTCTCGGGTATAAAATACATCAGTCTTATTTAATACAAGTTTGAATCATTCAAAATGGAAATAGTGTGATATAGAAAAATTAATGACACTTCACTTTTAAACTGCAGATTTTAAACTGTTAACAAAATTCAACTGAGTAAATTTAAAAGCTCTTATTGGCTTTATTCAGTGATTCATGAATTCGGTGGCATCCAGTCTAGCACATAGAAAGGAGCTCTGAGTAAAATTGTCATTATATGCAGATGACATGATATAGAAAACCCTAAAGACTCCACACAGAAACTATTAGACCTGATAAACCAATTCAGCAAGGTAGCAGGATACAAGATTAACATTGCATTTCTTTCTTTACAGTAACAATGAAATATCAGAAGGGGAAAGTAAAAAAACAATCCCTTTAAAATCACATCAAAAAATAAAATAAAATACTTAGGAATAAACCTGACAAGGTAGTGAAAGAATATGCTGAAAACTATAAAACGTTAATAAAGGAAATTGAAGATGATTCAAAGAAATGGAAAGATATCCCGTGCTCTTGGATTGGAAGAATTAATATTATTAAAATGACCATACTACCCAAAGCAATCTACAGATTTAATACAATCCCTATCAAATTACTCATGACATTTTTCACAAAACTAGAACAAGTAGTCCTAAAATTTGTATGGAACCATAAAAAAACCAGAATTGCCAAAGCAATCGTGAGGAAAAAGAACAAAGCTGGAGGCATAACCCTCTCAGAATTCAGACAATACTACAAAGCTACAGTAATCAAAACAGTCTGGTATTGGCACAAAAGCAGACATATATGGATCAATGGCACAGAGCAGAGAGCCCAAAATAAATCCACACACCTACTGTCAATTACTCTTCAACAAAGGAGACAAAAACATACAATGGAGAAAAGACAGTCTCTTCAGCAAGTGGTGCTGGGAAAGCTGGACAGCCACATGTAAATCAGTGAAGATGGAACACTCCCTCACACCCTACACAAAAGTAAACTTAAAATGGCTTAAAGACTTAAATATAAGACATAACATCATAAAACTCCTAAAAGAGAACATAGGCAAAACATTCTCTGACACAAATCATAGTAATGTTTTCTTAGGTCAGTCTCCCAAGGCAATAGAAATAAAAGCAAATGTAAACAAATGGGACCTAATCAAACTTACAAGTTTTTATACAGCAAAGGAAACCACAAACAAAATGAAAAGACAGACTGTGGACTGGGAGAGAATATTTGCAGCAATGCAACTGACAAGGGTTTAATTTCCAAAATATACAAACAGCTCATACAACTCAACAGCAAAAAAAAACAACCCAATCAAAAAATGGGCAGAAGACCTAAATAGGCGTTTCACCAAAGAAGACATACAGATGGTCAATAGGCACATGAAAAGATGCTCAACTTCGATAATTATTAGAGAAATGCAAATCAAAACAACAATGAGGGGACTTCCCTGGTGGTCCAGTGGTAAAGAGTCTGCCTTCCAGTGCAGGGGACATGGGTTCGATTCCCTGATCAGGGAACTAAACTCCTACATGCTGCGGGGCAACTAATCCCACGTGCCACAACTACTGAACTCGAGTGCCTCAACTAGAGAGCCTGCGTGCCGCAAACTACAGAGCACACGCACTCTGGAGCCCACGTACCACAACTAGAGAAGAGAAAACGCGCACGGCACAACTATAAGAAGCCCGCTCACCACAACGAAGAGCCTGCACTCTGCAACGAAAGATCCCATGTGCCGCAATGGAGATCCCACGTGCCACAACTAAAACCCGATGCAGCCATGAAAATAAGATAAATTTTTTTTTTTTTAAAGACAATGAGGTATCACCTCACACCAGTCAAAATGGCCATCATTAAAAAGTCTACAAATAATAAATGCTGGAGAGGGTGTGGAAAAAGGGGGACCTCCTACATTGTTGGTGGGAATGTACATCAGTGCAGTCACTATGGATAGCACTATGGAGGCTCCTTAAGAAACTAAAAATAGAGTTGCCATATGATCCAGCTGTCCCACTCCTGGGCATATGTCTGGAGAAAACTGTAATTCAATGTTCACAGCACCCCAATGTTCATAGCAGTGCTATTTACAATAGCCAAGACATGGAAGCAACCTAAATGTCCATCAACAGATGAATGGATAAAGAAGATGTGGCACATGTATACAACGGAATACTACTCAGCTATAAAAAAAGAATGAAATAATGCCATTTGCAGCAACATGGATGGACTTAGAGATTATCATACTAAGTGAAGTAAGTCAGAAAGAGAAAGACAAATATCATATATCACTTATATGTGGAATCTCAAATATGATACAGATGAACTTATTTACAAAACAGAAACAGACTCAGACATAGAAAACAAATTTATGGTTATCAAAGGGGAAAAGGGAGGGGATAAATTAGGAGTTCGGATTAGAAGATACAAACTACTATATATAAAATAGATAGACAACAGTATGTGTGTGTGTGTGTGTGTATATATATATATATATATATATATAATATATATATATATATATATATATATATATATAACTGAATCACTTTGCTGTGTACCAGAAAGTAACCCAATATTGTACATCAACTAAACTTCAATTGGAAGGAAGGAAGAAAGAAGCTATGAAAAGCTGTACAGGATGAGATTTTATAGGCAGAGGGAACAGGAACAAGGAGGTTATACTGGGCATTTGCTGATTGGTTAAAGCATTTCCTTATATGGAGCAAAGGAAAATCTTGGAGCCTTGGAGTCTTGGGTCAGGTAACTTCTGCTGAGTAGACAACTTAATTGGTTGACCTAGACCTTTCTTTTCTGGGAGAGCAGAGCATAGATACTTAAGTTTTGGTTTGCTGACATGGGGATTTGCATGAGCAACTTCATCTTGAGTCTAATGTGATCCCTTTAAGAAAACCAATATGAATCTTCCCAAATAAGAACTCTGTTAATAATTGCTTAATTTCAAATCTATATGAATTGTGTGGCAGTTCATGTGGCAACCCTACTTTTAGCAATTAATAGAAATATCTATTATCTTTGATAAGTTTGGTCTTAAACTTTGCAGCTTTTACAACCATGTCCCTTGCACTATATGTGACTGATTTTATAAAATCGTGAGAATATCTAATTCATCCTATGAGGAGGATTCACTTACACCTTGACTGAAGGCCAATCCCCTATCCAAAAGAAATTGAACCCAACTAGGAATCATTTATATTTTTGTTCGTAAAACGATGAGCTCTTAAGGAAAAATGCTACAGGAGATGAAACTTTGTGACTGGCCATTTGCAAGTAAAAAAGATTTACAAATTAAACTATTTTTAATTTGGGAATAGATAATAGTACTATTAGATTAAGTGTTTTTTTTTTTCTTCACCATGCCAACAGTTTGAAACAGATGGGCTTTTCAGCCCATTTTGACTTTTATATATGGTCTGACCCACATATTGAATATGAACAGAAGTATTTGTCTACAATTGTGCCTGTATATAGTCTTAAACCAACTAAACATTCTGTGTTCTAATATTCTTTAGGGCTTAGAATCTAACATCCCAAAATTCTTTTTTCTTTTTTTAAAACTCTTTGTTTTGAAATAGTTTTAGACTTACAGTAAAGTTGCAAAAGGAGTACAGAAAGTTTCTCCATGTTCTTTACCTAACTTCAGATGTGAATATCTTACCTAGGTATAGTACAATTTTCAGAACCCGGCAATAAGAAGTGTTGGTACAGTATTATTAAGTAAAATATAGACCTTATTCAGTCACCAGTTTTCTGTTCTGAATCCAATCCAGGATCCCACATTGCACTTAGTTGTCATGTCTCCTTATCCCAAAATATTTTAATCATCCTCAGCTTATATCCGAAGTAGTTCTAGGCTCTGAAGAACAGAGAAAGGAAAAAATCTTGTATTTATAGATCTGCTGTAAGATGATTAGCATGTCTCATTTCTGAGGTCTCTGCTTGTTCTACCTCAACCTTTCATGTATGTGTTGGAGAAGGGCTATAATGCAGGCTCTTCCTTCTTGAGACACTAAGGTTATTATTGAAAGCAAGCCTTGTTTCCCAAAATATTTTATACAAGTCAGCTCAAAACAAATATAGGCCTGTGTTGACCTATTTTGCTGCCTTCATTAAAATATGTGCATATAGTATTACAAGATTTTATTAAACACTTGTTTCAGGTTACTTTTGAATACATCCATCTAATTTTGCTTCCTCTAAAAGTACAGTAAATGGTGGTTGTGTCTGTGTGTTTTTAGGAATATAAAAAATAAGAACAGGAGAATTAATCATTTTGGAAGCTAGAAAGCAGATGGCCAATTAGTAACTAACTTAGACCCAAATGAGTTTATCCCTAAGCCAGTAGTGGGAGAAAGCTGAGAAATGATTCAGTTTATACCACAAAAATTTAAATTTCAGAAACATGACTCCAGGGACTTCCCTGGTGGTCCAGTGGTTAAGACTCCGCCCTTACACTGCAGGGGGCATGGATTCTATCCCTGGTCAGGGAACTAAGATCCCACATGCTGCATGGCAAAAATAATAAAAGTAATAATATAACCAAAAAATAAAAATTTTTTAAAAAACAGTTCTCTCAGAAACACTGCTCCAGTTAGATTTGGCAAACTCTTCTCTGGATAACCTAACTCAAGAGGAAGGACTTAAAGATGCATGAGTCAGGGGGTTCCCCAAGAAATTGCTTACCTAACTGAACCTAGAATGAATCACAAAGTCATCAAGCCCCTCTATCCCACCCACTCAGAACTTGCAGTCAGTTTTTAGCTACTTTCCCCACCTCAATTCTTAATTATGAACAAGACAACCAAGGATTACTAGATACCTGGGGAAAACCTACAACATGGAAAGTAGAGAATAAAAACTAACAAACAAAAAGAGAAATTTGGAAGAAAAGGAACCCCTTTCTCCTCAGAAATTACCAAAACAATAATTTATATCCTCAGAGAGATAAGAGAAGGTATTGCATCCACTAAACAAGAATGAAATGCTAGTTTTTTTTTTTTTTTTTTTCGGTATGCGGGCCTCTCACTGTTGTGGCCTCTCCCGTTGCGGAGCACAGGCTCCGGACGCGCAGGCTCAGCGGCCATGGCTCACGGGCCCAGCCGCTCCGTGGCATGTGGGATCTTCCCGGACCGGGGCACGAACCCGCGTCCCCTGCATCTGCAGGCGGACTCCCAACCACTGCGCCACCAGGGAAGCCCGAAATGCTAGTTTTTGTTTGTTTGTTTGTTTGTTTGTTTTATTTTTGGTTGTGTTGGGTCTTCATTGCTGCGCGTGGGCTTTCTCTAGTTGTGGTGAGCGGGGGCTACTCTTCCTTGCGGTGTGCAGGCTTCTCATTGCGGTGGCATCTCTTGTTGCAGAGCACAGGTTCTAGATGTGCGGGCTTCAGTAGTTGTGGCACGTGGGCTCAGTAGTTGTGGCTCGCGGGCTCTAGAGCGCAGGCTCAGTAGTTGTGGCACACAGGTTTATTTGCTCCGCGGCATGTGGGATCTTCCTGGACCAGGGATCGAACCTGTGTCCCCTGCACTGGCAGGCGGATTCTTAACCACTGTGCCACCAGGGAAGTCCCTGAATTGCTAGTTTAAAAGGTGAGGGGAATGGGGGGTTCAGAGAAGACAAATGAGCCCTTGAAATTAAAAACATGTCAACAAAATGAAAAAACTTCATTGGAAGGTTGAAAGATGAGATGGAAGAAAAAGAGGTCTCCAGTCTCTTATCCACAATTCCAAAATCTGTAAAATTCTGAAAGTCAATAATTTTTTCATAAGTTTGCAGCAAAACTCACAACATATGTATAGTCTTTATCACATTTATGTGAATATGCATATATTTTGCTACAGAAATATTACTGCTCCACATCTCATTGATAAGTGTTACATACGGGTTTACACCGTTACTGCCTTTCTAAAAATCCTAAAAATTCTGAATTCTAATATACATTTGGTCCCAAAGTTTTCAGATAAGGGATTAAGGACTTATATCCCAGAAAACAGAGCCAAAAAACAGAGAGATAGAAAATACAAGAGATAAGAAAGTTAGAGGATCAGTTCAGAAGATCCAATATCTAATAATACAAGTTTCAGGAAGAGAGAAAGACAAAATGTGTAGGGTAGGAGTCATCAGCAAAATAATTCAAAAAAGGTCCCAGGACTGAAGGATATTAATTTCCAGCTTAAAAGAGACCACAGAATTCTCAGAAAAATAGAACAGTATAAAACAAACCCACATTAAAGCCTGTCACTGTGAAAGTTTAGAGTACTGGACATATTTGGATAATCTACAAACCAGAGCGAGTGGGGGAAAAGTCACATACAAGGAGACAGGAGTCATAATGCCTTCAGATTTCTCAACAACACTGGAAGCTAGGCTGCAGTTGAGAGTTACCTTTAGAATTCTGAAGGATTTTTCTTTTTTTCCAACCTAGAATTCTATACCCAGTCAAACTGTCATTAAAATGGGAGGGTAGATGTTTTCAGACATAAATCAGATTCTCAAGAAAACTTAGCTAAATTTAATTTCCTCTTTTCCTTTTCTTCCCCTTCAGCCTCACAGAGGTGAAAATAAGAAATGAAGACACTCACAGACAACAAGAGGAAAAATAAATATTGGAGAAAATGGATAATCCATAAATCAAAATATTATTCCTGAATTAATCAAGAGATTCCTTAGTATCTCAGATTATGTACTAAGTCTTATTATGATAGAGACTTAGAAAGTAATACTTCATCTTGTATTGCCCAGGGTTCTTTTTCAGACCATAACAGAACATTTGTTTACAATGTATAAATAGTTAAGATATTTCCATTGTTTCGTAGGGGAGTCAGAAAACTAAATCCATTTTCCAGTTACAAGAATTTTTAAAGGTCACTTAAAAAATTTTTTTTTTTAGTCCTCACTTCTAGAATGAGGTTTTGAGACTTACAAATCTGATTTGCTCTTCAGTATCAAGTGCCCTGGGTTTCACCTCAATGAAGTAGCCCTCACTGGGGAGGCCAGGATGTCTGAAGAGTGGATGTATAGGCTTTAGTCACATGATTGCATTGAGCAGGACCACTGCTAGTCCTCACTGTAAACAGCCCACAGACTCCAGCCTCTTCTGTTTCATCCCCTGCCCAGTGAATCAGGTAGAACAGAAAATGACCACAGAAGGGAAAAACACAGAACCTTGGGAGATTATTTATATAGTCAGTAAAGTTCCTCAGCAGTTAACAATAGAAAATAAAGCAAACCAGCACTGTATTGACTGAGATTTTTCTCAGAACAGTTTAACTGTCCACTTTTCACAAAGATACAGCCTTAAAAACTTCTATTTACTTCTGCTCTCTGATTTGTGTGTTTCAGTGATTAGTAATCTATAGTGAGGTAAACTTAAAGTTGCGAATGACAGATGGGAAATAGGATCTCATTTAACTTCATCCAATGTATATTCCCTATTCCTATTTCCACTATGTACAGAGATCTGCTTTTCAGCCCCTTTGAATATCAGTTTAGTAGTTCTCTGGCTTTGTTTACTTCATAAATGTCAGTGTGCCTTTGCTGGTTTTCTTTCCTCTCCTTTTCCTCCCCTTCATGGCCTGACCTGCTCCTGTTCCCTCAAGGCATAGAATATATGTCACCTCTTGTATAGCTTTCCCTGCCCCTTACCCCATGCCTACCTCCACCTTCAGGTGGGGGTCCTGAGAAAGTGGAGCATGGGATCCACACGTGTTCTTCATTCTAATGAGATAAAAAGAAGAGAGCATGAGTGCAGTGCTAGGAAGGGGGTAGTTTAGCATATGAAATTGGGCCGGCCACCTGGTCTTTAATTCCTACTCTGCCACCTAATATGTGACCTTGGGCAATGAACTTAACCTCTCCATGCCTTAGTTTCTGCCTTTGTCAATTGGAGGATAATAATAGTACCTGTCTCATAGATTACTGTGAGGATTGAAGAAAATAATACATGTAAAGTACATTCTAATATAGAGCTTAAGAACATGTACTCTGGAGCCAGGCTCCCTGTCTTCAAATCCCTGCTCCATTACTTAGGCAGTCTTTCTACTCCTCAGACTCCTCAGATGGTTGCTAACATCTCTGAGCCAAAAGTATCTCTGAATCAGATTCTTTTAGCTGAACAGAAGGTCAAAAAGAGGTAATCCATTCTGTGTCTTTAAAAAAAAAAAACAAAAAAGCAAAAGCTACTGTTAGGGTTGTTGAAAGAATCAAAATTAACATATGTAAAATACTTAGGCCAGCGTGTGACAAACAGTTAACACTATTTAAGTATTATTTATTATTGAAAGGCGTAGGTAAGTATGCACTCAAGAGTGTATGCACTCTACTCAATGCTCCGTGGTGACCTAAATGGGAAGGAAATCCAAAAAAGAGGGGATATATATATATATATATATATATATATATATATATATATATATACATGTAGCTGATTCACTTTCCTGTACAGTGTAAACTAACACAACATTCTAAAGCAACTATATTCCAATAAAAATTTTTTTAAAAAGTAATAGTTGCTGTTTTACAGAGAATTCCCATTTTTCAACAAAATTCAAAAAAAGAAGTGGAGAGAAGAAAGAGTCTGAGGTTGAAAGAGAGGAAAGCAAGTTAAAGCCATGATAGGATGCCACTACCTCCCACCCGAATAGTTAAAATGAAAATGACGATACTAAAAGCAGCTGGAACTTACACTCACTGCTGATGGAGTGTAAGTTAGTACAGCCACTTTGCAAAACTGATAGTATCTTTGAAGGCTGAACTTAGACATATCCTTGATCCAACAAATCCAATCCTAGATGTCTATTCACCCAACAGAAATGCCTGCTCCTGTGTACCCAAAGATGTGTAACAATATTTATAGGAACATTATCCTTAATAGCCAAAAACTGGAAGCAGCTCAAATAAATTCTGTATGGTTATAAAACGTACAACAGTGTGTGTGTTATTATGATGTGTAAAAGAAGCCAGACACAAAAAAGTACATACTGTATGATTCCTTTTTTTTTTTTTTAAGTTCAAAAATGATAGAACTAATCTATGGAGTTAGAAGTCAGGATGGTGGTGATCCTTTGGCAGGGGAGTAGAAACTGGAGTGGGGCCCACAGGTGCTGCTGGAGTTCTGTGGCTTAATCTAATTTGATGGTTATGTGAGTATTTTCTTTGTGAAAATTCATGCAGCTGTATTCTTATGATTTATGCATTTGTTAGCTATGTATGTTAAACTTCAATTTATAAATGTATTTAAAATCAGAAGGCTTAAGAATTTTGGAAATAATGGTTCACTTTTTCTACTTGCTAAGTCTCCGGAGAATTAAAGATTTCATACTCTTAAATAATGTAGGTGTTCACCACAAGGCTGGAAAATTAACCAGTCTGGCTTCTTCTTCATCAATTGTGTCTTCTGGACTGTAAAATAATATTTTCAAGAACAGAAATTAAGTACCTCAGGCAACATACTTTGAAGTAATGGTTAGTTTTCATTTATCCTGCCACCTCACATACCCTTTTACAGACTACATAGTCTACATATATAAGCTATATATAAAACTATGGTTTGGAGCTAGAATCGGTCTTTTTAGATTTTCTCTGAGTGATAACACTGTCATCCTTCAGATCAGATCTGGTGGTTTTAAAGTTTGATTGAAGAAAGAATTTTATGTGATCCAGCTGTGAGATGTGAGAGGCAAGTTGGAAGGTGCTCGAATGAGCATCAGTTGTAATTGATGCTTGTGCTCGTTGCTTTGGTGTCCATGTTGCTGCTTTTTAGTAACTTAGTTTTATCTTTGAATGGAATGTGTTTTGTTTAGTCTGCATTGTGCCCAGATTGAGGATTGAAAACCTTACACTTTCGCAGAACATGGCTTTGTAGCTCTTTCCTTTCCTGCTATTTTTGTACCATGTGAATAATTGCACAGCTAGGCCATCTGCGAGGTCTGAATGGAAGGAGATGAAAGCGGCCATCCCTTAGATTGACACTTGAAAAGCTGGTATACATTTGGAGTTCATTCCTGTTTATCCTTTATATGTTAAAGTCTCAAACTTCATTTCAACATGGTTCAAACATCTCTAAGCCAGAGGTATCTCTGGTTCAGTTTCTTTTAGCTGAACTCTGGGTCAGAGTAGGGGGATCCATTCTGTGTCACCCAGAATCTGCTAGAGGGACTCAGTTCTCATTCAATTGAGATAATAAGAACAGCAAGTTCCACTCGTGTTTTAAAAGTGTGTTGGTTTAATCATCTCAGTGAGCCATCCAGTTTGGCATGTGCTTCACAGGGAATAGTAAAAACATAAGGTTCTTTAATTGTCAAATTAATACTTCAAAGTAAATGTTTTTTGAATGCCTAGAATGTATCACACCTGTTAAGTATTTCTCAACATAGCAATTTTTTGAGGACTTACTGAAAAAGAATTAAATTAACGCATGCCTAGGACATTGCAAAAGAGATTCATGATTAAAAATGCACACCCACACTCACCCATATTCTTTCACTATGGATATATACAAATCTAGCATTTATGGGTATGTAGTAGATTAGGCAGGGTCCCTTCAAGCCTTTCCCAACAGATTTTTCTAAATGTAACTTTGCTCTGGGCTACAGAAGGGTAGGTTCCCTCTGCTGAAGTAGCAGGAATCGCATAAATTAGGGAGGAGAGTACAGATTGGTTTCAGAGTAAGAAGCTTCTTCAGTTTTTGAGCAAAGGGCCCTTTGTCACTAGGTGTCTCCTCTTCATAAATAATATTACAGTACTTTGGTAACCCAGTAGTCATAAACCCTGGAACTAATAGAGGGAATGAAATATAAAAATATTTCCTTATTTCCTGAAATGATGGACCAGAAATACTGGTATCTCCACAACTATTATACCATAGACTCTTTATTTTCAAAATGGAAAGATCTCAAAAATAGGAACTTCGGGCTTCCCTGGTGGTGCAGTGGTTGAGAGTCCGCCTGCCAATGCAGGGGACACGGGTTTGTGCCCCGGTCAGGGAAGATCCCACATGCCACTGAGCGGTTGGGCCCGTGAGCCATGGCCACTGAGCCTGCGCGTCCGGAGCCTGTGCATCTGGAGCCTGTGCTCCGAGAGGCCACAACAGTGAGAGGCCCGCGTACCGCAAAAAAAAAAAAACTTCTATAAGAATCTAAGAACAAAGTACTATTTTTATTTTTTACATTTATTATTCTTTTATTTATTTGTTTGTTTGTTTATTTATTTATGGCTGTGTTGGATCTTTGGTGCTGCACGCAGGCTTTCTCTAGTTGCGGTGAGCGGGGACGACTCTTCGTTGCAGTGCGTGGGCTTCTCATTGCGGTGGTGGAGCACGGGCCCTAGGCACGCGGGCTTCAGTAGTTGTGGCACGCAGGCTCAGTAGTTGTGGCTCACAGGCTCTAGAGTGCAGGCTCAGTAGTTGTGGCGCACGGGCTTAGTTGCTCCGTGGCATGTGGGGTCTTCCCGGACCAGGGCTCGAACCCGTGTCCCCTGCATTGACAGGTGAATTCTTAATCACTGTGCCACCAGGGAAGTCCCAATGTACTATTTTTATATCTTGTTTTCCTAATGTATCTCCATGTGATCTTTTTTATTTATTTTTTATTATTTTTTTTTTTTGGCTGCATCAGGTCTTAGTTGCGGCACGCAGGCTCTTCATTGCTGTGCATGGGCTTCTCTCTAGTTGTGGTGTGCGGGTTTTCTCCTCTCTAGTTGTGGCACATAGGCTCCAGGCCACAAGGGCTCTGTAGTTGTGGCCCTTGGGCTCCAGAGCGCATGGGCTCTGTAGTTTGTGGCACATGGGCTATAGTGCGTGAGCTCAGTAGTTGTGGCCCACGGGCTTAGTTGCCCCATGGTATGTGGGATCTTAGTTCCCTGACCAGGGATCGAACCCTCGTCCGCTGCATTGTAAGGTGGATTCTTTACCACTGGACCACCAGGGAAGTTCCTCTCCATGTGATCTTGAGCAAGTCACTTAGTGTTTCTAGTATCTCCCACTTTACTAATGTACTATAAATATGCAAAAGACCTAAATTTTTTGGTAAACTATAGCATTTTGAACACAGATAACATCTTTGTTTTTTTTCTCTTTGAAAGGACAGCTGTAATTTTTGCTTAAAGACACACTGTTTGAGAATGATTGGGGTGGGGGAGGACTTCAATTATTTTATGTAATTCTTGTGAAATAATTGTATTTATTTTTCCCTTAATGTTGTTTATTTCTTTGCTTAGCAGACAGAAGGGGGCGCACAGACAGAAGGCCAGCAGTCACAGACGCAAAGTAGTGAAAATTCAGAGAGTAAATCTACCCCTAAACGCCTGCACGTCTCTAATATTCCTTTCCGCTTCCGGGATCCTGACCTCCGGCAGATGTTTGGGGTAAGTCTCTGAAGTCCTTTTATGGTTTTACAATGAAAATATAATTTAACTCAGCAGATGTATTATTAGTCATTACTACTTTAGGATAAAATTACAAGTATGTTGAGAAAGATCCTGAGGTAAATCATTATTTTCATCAGCCTTTAGAAACTTTCCCATCACCTGGCCTATTCTAGACATTATCTTTGCAAATTCTCACATACATAAGATGACTCCACAACCCAGTTTGCCTGGGACTGAGGGGTTTCTTAGGACGTTCAGAAAACCCAAGCGCTGAAATCAGGACAAGACAGTAATCCCTGCCTTTCAAAGGGTTATGAATTAAGTAAAATAATATCTGTGATCTAAAATCAGGTATAGGGGGTTAGTTTGCTGCCTGGCATGTTCTTCCAGCTGTTTACTTCCTCCCAGAATCGCTGTCATGAAAACAAAGTATAATAGCAAATATTTATGTTACTCAGAAATGAATGGCTACTGAGAATCTTAATTCTTTTTTTGGGCTAAGGTGTTGTTGCCTGTTTTAATTTGATCAAACACTTAACTTGAACTAGGAGTAAGAAATAATTGATTTTTGTTTTAATTATTTGGATAACAGCTTAGTGCTTTGTCAGAAAAGCAAATGCCCTTCTTTAAGTCTCGGTTGTGGCCACTTCATGGTGACAAGACCCTGGAGCAGAGTTCTGTCACTTACAGCTAACTTCCTGGATGTGTTTTCTACACCAAAGGCAAGGCCAGGGTTGAGATTTAATGATATTTTTGAAGCACTGGAAGAGCTTTTCAACATGAAATGGTAGCCAGCTATTCTCCAGCTCTACAGAAAAGAGAGCAACAGAAAATATAAAGGGCAACATAAAGAATTTAGGTTAAGGGACTTCCCTGGTGGCACAGTGGTTGGGAGTCCGTCTGCCAATGCAGGGAACACGGGTTCAAGCCCTGGTCCGGAAAGATCCCACATGCTGTGGAGCAACTGAGCCTGTGTGCCACAGCTGCTGAGCCTGTGCTCTGGAGCCCGCAAGCCACAACTACTGAGCCCACGTGCCACAACTACTGAAGCCCGCATGCCTGGAGCCCGTGCTCCACAACAAGAGAAGCCACTGCAATGAGAAGCCTGCGCACCGCAGCAAAGAGTAGTCCCCGCTCGCCTCAACTAGAGAAAGCCCACACGTAGCAACGAAGACCCAACGCAGCCAAAAATAATAAATAAATTTAAAAAGAAAAAAGAATTTAGGTTACGTTTAAGAAGAAACTTCCCGGAAGTATGAGTTACTAGGTTCTCTACTGAATTATCAGAGATAATATGGAACCTTAATCTCTGGAGGTATGTGAAAATGGAATTCATCCTCATCTGTCAGAAGTGTTTTCTCTGTTGAGGCAGAAAAATAGTGTCCACTAAAGATCTCCCTAGACCAGTTGTCAGTGATTTCTTGAAATGTATAATGCCCTTCTCATAAGACACTAAGTGCAAAAAAAAAATAAAATTTTCATTGCAGGAGATACCTGGTTGCTGTCTTCCACGTAGTTAGTACCTATCAGTATTTAGAAGGACAGTAGCATTGGTAAAGAGCAGAGATTCCATGTTCTATTTTATTTCCATTTTATTACCTCTGCAAACTTGATGAGTACCTTCTTTTAGTCTCATTTTCCTTAACCAGTTCTTACTCTGGAAGGTTATTATAAAGATGAATTAGAAAATGTAAAAGAAAACAAACTCTAAAATACCATATAAATTTCAGTTTTTTGGATAGACAGAGAAATAAAATGCCCTCCTTCCTAAAATAAGACATTTTCCTCTTCCCTTGATTTTTCTGATTTTCTATTAAATGGTGAAACTGGAATCAAGTCCAGAAGTCTTACTCTAGAAAACTTGGGCTCTTAATACATGTTTTTTTGATAAAGATAGTAATGATTCAACCCAATAAGAAAACATGATCTCTCTTTTGCTCTTTTCATTTTTTAGTTTCTTCACATTTCCCAAAGTCTAGTTTGAAATCCAAGTGAAATAGATAATTGGGTCTGTGAGTCTAGTTCTCAAAGGGAAATGTGAGCCAAAAAGATATTGGAGATTTACTGCACATTCCCTCAAATCATTTCATTCAGGTATTGATTAAAACAGGTAGTTTTATCACCTTATATATACCTCTCCTCCAAATAATTACTGTGTTATGTGTATGCCCCTCTAATGAGCTATTTAGCTACCTAACAATAGAGTTATTTAAGTGTTGTGTTTTTAGCTTTGTTTGATTTTCCAAATGTTAAAATATTTAACTAATTTCGAAACAAAGTTATTATTTTAAATACTCTAGATGATGTTTATTGCAGAAATATTGAAGTGGCAAATAAATATCGATAGAATCATCCATAATGTCCATGAATGTTTGGTATGCTGGAAAATAGCATGTAGCCTATAGAGAAAACACATATATATTTATTGATTTGGAAAGTTATTCATAGTATATTAAGTTTAAGAAAAGTAAACACACACGCGCGCGCGTGCGCGCGCCTAAGAAAAAGCTGGGAAGGCTGTGTACCAAAATGTTAAGATGTTGGGATTGCAGATGATCTTCATTTTTTGTTTTCCCTTTTCCTTTTTGTTTATCTATATTTTCTATTTTTTGTCCAGTAAATGTGGTTTACTTTTATTAATTAAAAAGAAAAAAAAAGGAAGGACTTACCTGTTGGTCCAATAGTTAAGACTCGGAGCTTCCACTGCAGGGGGCATGGGTTCGATCCCTGGTCAGGGACCCAAGATCCTGCATGCCGTGGGAGGCGTGGCCCAAAAAACAAGAAAGGGAAGAAAAACAGCCATCAATAGTATATCTTTCTACTTACGATTTCAAAAGTTAGAGATGTAGTTAGGAAAACCCCCAGTTCTTGTCCATGTGAAGAAGCATGTAATACGGTGACGCTGTGAATAACTTCTGAAAACAGCTTCCACTATAAAGAGGTGAATAATGCATGAGTGAGTGAATTAAAAAAGGAAAAATTATCAGCTCAATGATGAGGAAAAATCAACAACTGATATTGGGACCTACCAACAAATAGAAACATGGATGTTAAATAAGTAGTTTAAAGAAAAAAAAACACCTCTTCCTCTTTCAGAAGAAAGTAAAGTATATGGATAAAAAGCTGAACATGACTAAATGTTTTCATTTTTGTCTCTGCAGCAGTTTGGCAAAATCCTAGATGTAGAAATAATCTTTAATGAACGTGGCTCTAAGGTAAGCTCCATTTCAGTGTTGTGTGCTTGGTTTCTTTTAGTTTTGTTTTATTTAAAATAGTAAATAGTCAGAAAACTTAAGCTGTTTTTCAAGCCTGCAAAAAGTATCCCAATGATGTAGCTTGATTAGATTACCTTTAAACATAAGCCACTGCGTGGCCAAATTTTTCCTAAATCTTTCTTAAATTGGGAGAGTGATGGTGTAGAAACGAGAGAGGTTTGAGGGGAGAGTGTGGCCATAAGGAAGAAAAGCTGTAGGAGATGTCAGTCCTTTCTCAGATTTAAATTTGGCCTAAGCTTCTTATTGTAAAGGACGAGAGAGAAGACTGGAAAAAAGTGAAATTCTGTGAGAATTCTAGTCTGAATTCTACCAGAACAGTTCAGCTTTAAAAAATCGAACTTCAAAATGACATACTTAGAACAAATTTAATATTTCAGTTATTCAGTTGACTTGTTCTCTTTGTTCAGTAAATTCTGACAAAGCTTAAAAACAGGGAGTAGTGACTCAGGTATTCACTGTGGATTTCCTCCTTTAAGTTATACCCAGATAGGCAAGCTTCAGGACTGAGAGTCACTTCAATTACAAATACAGTGAGTTGGGGGTTTTTTGCATGAGGATGAACATAATAATTTACTGTTTTAAATTCCCAATCTGTATGATTTAGAATTTTTATGCACTAAAATAAGCAGCAGTGCTTTTAGGAATGAAGGAATTGTAAAGTCTTATAATGGTGTTGTGAAAAAATATTTGATGAACTGAATTTCAGAAAGTTTTATTTGAGAGTTTTCTTCTTCCTCAACAAATGGAATACACTCCACAGACACAATCAGCTGTGGGCAGGCTTGTAAATATTTACCTTGCTATGTTCAGTTCTACTTGCATTTTTAGGTTAGACCAGTTTTTGAAATTAATTTTCATTTGGTCATCCCTACTGAACTTTGAAAATAGCCCTTGGCTATGATTAAATCTCTAAGAATGTAATTTGAGAAAAGCTAAATAAAGTAAATAAATAAGCTAATATTTACCTCTCTTAATTTCCTACTCCAAATTCACCATACTTTGGGAACTAATAACATATCTACACAGTTATATATACTTCCTGCCCCCATCTGTACTAATACAAATGTTTGTGCTTTCCTAATGCTTCTGATTATTATTCCCTTCCTTTATAGAATGCATCAACACTAAAAGTGTTTAATTCTGACTATAATAATTATTTGTTAATTATTAAAGAGGTAATTATACTCTAAGCTTTCAGTTTTCAGTTAAAACAAAAAAAGATTAATTATGCCTATACAGAACTTTCTCCAGCACTTAACTTGGTAAGTATTTTTAAAGTGAAATCTATTCAAACTGTAACCAGTAAAACTGTTTATACTTGTAATTTCCTCACAGTGGATTTCTGTTCTTTTGTTGTATAGTTTGCTGTTATTTTTTTGTGAACTTTTTAGATACAAGGTAGAAAAATGACAATGGTTTAGAGATGAGAAGCACATGAATGTGAAATAAATACGTGAAGATTATTGACCACACTGTTTATCTGAACCAGTAGTTTAAATGTTTTTGGTTTTAAGTGTTTGCACTTAAAACATTCTTCGCTAGACTAACAACCGGAAGCCCAATAAAATTCTATCAGGCATTGAGGACTTTGCTCCTTACCAAGAAAATAATTTGATTGAATTCTTGTGAAGCAAAGGAAATTGATCTTTCTAAGGCTTCTTTCATTGACTTCAAGGATTTGCCTACTACCAAAAATTTTTTAATTTACCCGATTCAATTGCTCCTCCCCTGTAATTTTCATTTTAAAATGACACAAGCCTTCCTTTTCTCTTTGGGGAATCGAAAAGTATACGCTGCCTCTCTCAGCTTGATGCTGTGTCCTCACTGCCCTTTCTTCTTTGGGCTGCTGAAGGGTAGACAGACTGTGTACTAATTGGAAAATGTTTTTAAAACAAAGCACAGAATTCAGAATTGCCTTGGACCTGCCTTCTAGAACTGATACAAAAACCTGTCTTCATCCTTTGCCCTTCTTAACTGCTACCTAAAGTTCTTAGCTGGAATGGGCTCATTAATAGAGATTTATTTTGGAGTCAAAACCTAGATGCATCTTCTGGGATCCACCTGAGATAAATTAATGAGTACTTTTCTTTTTGTAAATTAAGTTTAGTTTCTCATTACTTTTGTGTCTGGGGTTGACTATAAAATTACAACATGTCTTGAAAGGAGCCAGAGAAAAGGAGACTTATATGGTCCTATTGTTTAGCTAAGAATTGCTCAGTCTTTTAACAGAGTGCTTTTCTGTACAGAAATTAGCTTTATTGAATTTTTTCTGAAGCAATAATGGAAAACCTGACAAGTTTTTAGAGATAAGTAATACTTACATGTAAAACAGTATTTAACCAAGTGACTGCAAAACAAAAAGCAACTCTTTCTTACCATGTCTTATTTTTTATGAGATCGTTGGCCCTGGGTTTGAGAATATACCCCTTAAAAACATAAGTGAACACTGTCTTGCTGCCATGCCCATTCCTTCCCTGCCTGCTAGTAGTCTACCTTTCCACCTTGCCTGGAGAGTAGAATTTCTGTGTTCCAGAAAGTAGTTGTTTCTTTGTTGTTGACTATTTTCCTCTTTTCTTCTTTGACCTTCATATTCTGAATTTGGTTTTCATGAAATGAATTTATTTCGTTTACATGCATATACATACATACATATTTATTTAAATTATTTCATGTGATTTTTGAAAATGTTCTTTTTAGTCCCTACTCCTTTGTAAAAACAAAGTCAGCTGTATTTAGTTTTCTGTGATTAACTGAAGCAAAGACAGACTATCCTTTTGAAAATGTTTAATTAAGATATGTGATGAAAAATGATACCCCTTCCAAAAAGTTAACTAATGTACCCATATAGAATCTAGAAAATGATTAAACAGATATGCATAGCATTATTGATTCTCCAGATTTCACCAGTCGTGACAAAGTAGTAATACAAACAATAAGAAGTTAGTGTATAGGGAAAGTGGCCATATATCCTGGTTTATCCAGGATAGTCCCAGTTTATACTTGTTGTCTTAGCAATTAATAATGTCCCCTTTCTCCCTCAAAGTATCCTAGTTTGAACAATAAATTATATTGTCATTCTCCTTATAGATCCTTTGAGTAACAATTTTTAAAAAGCACCCTTTTAAAAACCATTATAAAAGAAAAACATGACATTTAATGAGAAGTAGGGGGGAAAGCATACATAGTTCATTAAATGGAATATTCACAATATTGTCATGTATTTCCTTCCTTTTTTCTTTTTTTCTCACATAGAATCTTAAACAGAACACTAAACAGTGGTCACCTAGTTCAACAACCAATACTCTTGACCTTGTACTGTCTGCTAGACACTTTTAGTAACTGAGCACTTGTTGTTTTCAAAAGTTTATTTCACTATTGAAATTCAGACCTTCCACCATCCTGTTCACTATCACCCAGTCCCATAACATTTTGTTTGTGATAATTATCAAGCTTGTTTTAAAAAGAAATACACAGATTCTAACATTTATATTTTCCATAAAGTTTTGTCAACATACTTTGAGTATAGTTGTCACTTTTGAAGGGACACGTTTTATAAATATTGAATGTATAGAAGCTCTTCTTCTTCACACAGTGTCAATTATTAAGTCCTCTAAAGGACTGCAGAATAGAGCACAGCAACAATTATTGAGATTTCTAGCAGATTTTTAGTTAATGTGTTTGCATTACTTCTCTCAGGTGGATTTCTGGAATGATGGGAATCTGGGTTTGGGTTAAGCTTATGTTTAGGCTGGAGTTAGGGAAGATAAAACCTCTATTCCCATTCCTCAGACACAAGAAATATGCTGTAATTTCTCTCCTATTTCCCTGGCTTTTGATTTTATGCAAAGGGAAATTATTTCTTTCCAAATATAGTCAAAAGACTGTCTTTGAAATTGCACTGAGTAGGCCTTTGTGATTTTCAGGAAAATTTGATGGGTAATGCTGAGATGAAATGTTTTTCATTATTCTTAAAACTGAATTAACAGTGCATGTATTTCCAAAAGTCTTAGTTTATTTTCTTTTGCTACCATTTTATGGGTTTTAGTTTTATTTTTCTTTTATTTATTTTTTAATTTCTGTGTTCTGGCCATACCCAGGAGAACCTTCTGGTTTTGATTTCTCCCTTAAAAGTTACATGGTAAATTTTCTTTCTCATTCTTCTGAGATGGAAAAATTCAAAGATTATACAAATTTAAAAATATTTTTACAATGCTCATCCTGTTGCTTGTTATTTTTTACTGCAGTCTGAGGCCAGACTAAAAAGGTGATAGTTATTCGGCTCCTGTGTGCCCTTGATGACAAATGGATGTCAAGGCAGATAATAAAATTTTTGTCACACTCTGTAGAAGTTTTAACCATGACCATGTACCTGATAAACACAGCATCCCTCAATTTCCAAAAGACAACTAAGATAGCTGGTAAATTGTGAATGTCGCACTGGTGTATTTAAATTGTTAACATAGAAGAACTTTGGGAGCTGAGAACCTTAGGTAAGAGTGTAAAGGTGTAGACCTTCATTGCCCAGTGCAGTGACCATGTGGACCGTTTGAAGTGTGGCACATCTCTAAATTGAAATGTGCTTTAAGTGTAAAATAGACACCAATTTCAAAGACTTAGCTCAAAAAAGAATGTTAAACATCTCACTCATAATGGTTTCATAATGATGCCATGTTGAAATTATAATATGTCGTATATACTGGGTTAAATAAAATACATTATTGAAATTAATTTCACTTGTTTTTACTTTTTTAATGTAGCTAGTAGAAAATTTGAAATTATATATGTGGCTCATGCTATATTTTTATTGGATAGTGCTGGTATAGACAGATGTTGCAACATCATTTTTTTAAATTTAAAAATGAAAGTTTACTTTTTGTTTATGTTTTCTTTATCTTCTTACATACCTGAAATATGTACTGTTAAGGGTCTGCCTTTGTAGCTATTCAGACTGTTATTATGTTTCCCTTTTTGATACCTTGTATGATCATTTTGAAGCTCTTCTAAGGAAACTGTGTTAGGTTTAGACATAATTGTATTAAATTTTTTTCAAAGCAAGAGATCCAAATGACCAGAATTAATGTGAATTAGATTTCCAAGAATAAGGGAACATTAAACATAATTTCGTGGAAGAGAGTTTTCCTATTAGTAACTTTTTAAGTCTGTGAATATCCTTGGCTCAATTTCTGGCACATTTTCAAAAGTGCTAAATTTTATTGAAGAAACAGTACATTAAAATTTTTTTCAAGCCTTATTTGAGTTAATATTCTTAAAACCAAGTTGTAAATGTGACAGATAAGCAAGCAGGAAGTGGAGTTGATGGAAAACCACCTGTTTGAAGTTTCAACTCAAGAGAAAAGTATTTAAGGACAATACTCCAAAAATACTGGTTATGCTTCTCACCTTCCTAATCACGGACCTTAATTCTGAGAGGTATATACTAATTTCCTAGTGCTTCTGAACAAATTATCACAAACTTGGTGGCTTAATACCACACAGATTTATTATCTTACAGTTCTGGAGGTCAGAAGTCCAAAGTGGGTCTCACTAGGCTAAAATCACAGTGTTGGAGGGCTGTGTTCCTTCAGGTGGCTCTAAGGGATGCTCCATTGCATGCCTTTTCCAGCTTCGGGAGGCAGCCCACATTCCTTGGCCTGTAGCCCCCTTCCATCTTCAGAGCCAGCAACAGCCAGCCCAGCCTTTCTCAGGCTGCTACACTCTCCAATTCTGACTCTCCTCTTTCCCTCTTTCACTTCTAAGCACCTTTGCGATTACATTGGGCTCATCTGGATAATCCAGGATAATCTCCCTATCGCAAGATCATTAATTTAATCACATCTGCAAAATCCCTTTTGCCATGTAAGGTAACATATTCACAGGTTCTGGGGATTGGGACATGGACAACTTTGGGGGGGCTGTTATTCTGCCTGACACAAGGTCTATTTATCTTCGAAGGAAAGAAAGAAATCCTATTACATCTGTGTTTCTTATCAGGAGTCCCAAAGTATCAACAAGGCCTTCTGCCTCCTCTTACGCTAGTAAATATGCCTACAAAGATTGCTTCATTTTTATGTCTTTGGTATCTTGATTAGCATTTCCTTTAGTTTCTAAGCACCTTTCCTTATAAAACACTTTTAAAGCATTTAAAAGTGAAATTTTTTTCCAGAATACTGAAGTTATATTGAAAAAATCTTACACAAGCAGACTTTAATGTTAAACTTTGTCATATGCTGACTGTAAGATGCCAGCATGTATGATACCACGCAGCCATTGTGTCACAGATGGTCCATCAACACATTAAAGAAAGAAGGGTCATAGAACACATTTAGCAATTAAATTGGAAAGAGAAAATGAGAAGAATTGTAGGACTAATATAGTTTAGTAAATAGAATACTGAATATTGGTTTCAGAGCTTAATTTCTAATTTTCTCACCATTAGCTGTAGGAAAAAGCTTCGTGGAAGGAAGAAGACCTTGTTGGTGCTCTGGGCCTTGTTGATGCTTGAATACTTTACCTCAGATTGGCTCAATGTCTTTACTTTCAAAAGGAAACCAACAGGTTTATCCTTTCTACCCCATGGGTGCATTTAAAAGACACACAAGTATGTGGGTGTCTGTAGTCATTATGCTAAAATTAAAAACTTGTATATTAGCCTCTACATAATCTGCTGTCCAACCACTAGTTTATAATTTATTAATTTAACCCAGAGCATAAAATGTGTGAGGCTGTGACAGTCAGTTGAAATACAGCTTATAGAACTTATAAAATGTGATATAAAACTCATCACTATCTGTAACCTTTTTTAAAAGGTTTAACTTTCCTATTGGAGGATTCTCCAGGATCGGAGAGCTGGCTTCCTGTCTTCATCAGATGCTAGTGTAGATGACAAATGGAATAATTAATTAGTAACTTGCCCTTGTACACCTTGAGTTGTCAAAGTGGCTATAACATGTTGATACCAAAATTTGATTCTGAAAATGTGTTCGTTCCCATTGATATTTTCAACACATGTACATTTTTAAGGAACATTTTGAATTAAAATTACCCATAGTATTCCGTCCTAAGCTACATATATTTTTTTAAATTTCTGTCAGCTTAGCATTTCACTTCTAGATATCCAAATTGAAGGTAGAGATAATCCACTGGAATCCTCTGTGGATTGCCACCCAACCATGTAGTCATTTAAATGCTGAGAAATCAGATCCTTCAGAATGATGGAGTTGCTTTTATAAAATCTTATTGAGCAATGCACATTATTTACCATCTCAGTTAAAAATATGTTTTGTATATATAGGAGTACTCATGGTATTAATAAGCAGCAAAGCAGAACTTCAGTGAAAGTAAAGTGTTCAGGTTATCCTACAATGGAATATTCAAAATATGCTAGAGGGACAGTGAAGCTATTGAGACATGAGGACTGTCTCAGAAAATTCTAAGAAGTTACCACTCTACAGATATAGATAGCTTGAGAAAATTTTATAGTTGCACAGTGGAAAGATAAGGACAGAGCACCTAGAATGAAACTGATATAATGCTTTGTGAAATAGTCCTATAGTATACAGTAAATCCTGCTGGTGTTGAAATTGATAGAATAATAATGACTCAGGCAGTCTTTTCAGATTTAATGTGAGCCAAGGAGTAGAGTGGGTTAACTCCGGGTCTTCTGCTTTTTCTATTTAATAAATTAAAACTCCATGGTTTGTTTGTTTGTTTTTCAGCATCTACAATGGACAAATAAATTAATCCTAACTCAGAGTAGCAACTGTATTGCTGTTTTATGGTATTCTTTTCCTATTAAATAGTATGCAACTGATGTCACTAACATAGATCTCATTCCTATTGCCTTTTTGACTATTCCTTTTTCTCTCTGCATATAGAAAGAACGAATACATTTAGTAGCAGATGTAGGCTTCAACAAAATTTAGGCAAAGTTGGGTAAGCAATTTTCTGAAATTCAGCTGAACATATTTTTACTCTTGAGCGTCAGTCTGGTTGTTTAAAATTCACATTGAAGAAAAGTCCTAATTGACCACTGCTTAGTGGTATCTTCGTTTGCTTAGACAAACGTGAGTGCTCCCCTCTTCCACACCCAGTACCCACAGAATCAAACGTGAACACTATATCCTAAATTATACCGTTCCCAGAGACGTTGATGGTGCTACAAGCAACAGGCAAAGTGGGGCTAAAACGATTAGACCGCCTCCAAACTCATTCTACAAGGTTTGCACCTAAATATCAAGTTTCATGTAGAAGTTACTGGGGAATAATAGATTTAATTATGTTTTAGTATTATATAAAAGGATATGTATGTTAGCAGCATGAAATAAGAAAGGTAGGATTTTTTAAAATGTTCAGATTCTCAGTTGAATAGTTTGACCCGAGTAACTCTATACCTTAATTTTGGTCTGGCCTCACATGCTTCATGTTTTATTTTATTATTGTTATTATTGTTGTTAATTACATTATTATTATTATTATTATTATCATCACTACTACTACAGTTCTTTATTCTTTTATTGGATTTAATTTCCCTTTACAAAATATGCATGGACCAAAAATGTGACTTTGGGAGAGTATTGCTGAGTTGTTGCTGATGTCGGTTTCATACTGTGATATTTTTTTTTCTATTTACCAAGAGATCAGTATTTCAATATAACGATGTGCATGTTTTCCCCCCTTCTCCCGCTGCATGCAGGGATTCGGGTTCGTAACTTTCGAGAATAGTGCTGATGCAGACAGGGCCAGGGAGAAATTACACGGCACCGTGGTAGAGGGCCGTAAAATCGAGGTGCATGTCTTCAATAATTCAATTTCTGGTTTATATTTTTATTTCTCTTTTTATGTATTGCCTCACTTATTTCACATTTGGAACCCTGTCTTGTTTGTGTTTTTGTGTCTCTGTGTCCTTCACCTCCTTGCACTAAAATGCGTAAAAGTAACACCTCTATCCTTCTCCCCCCCTCCCATTTTTTGGTTGTTTTGGGGTTTTAATTTTGATTTACCTGTGTGCGAATGTATGTGTATTTGTTTTTCATTTAGTTTTTTCCTCCAAAATGTTCATCCTTCTACTCTCTTGATTTTTTTCCTTTGCTTCAGTTTGCGAGACTCTGAATTCCTCTGATCAGGCCAAAATAAAACTAACTTTTAAAATGTCTAAAAACTACCCAATTTAGAAATGTGTCCTATAATGAATCAAGGGGCCAGCCAATATCCTCTCTCTCGGGAGGCCAGTTCGCCTCCACATGCGTGTGACAAGTAAGGAATAGAAGATCATAGAGGTTGGGGGCGGGGAGGAAAGAATCCAAAACTAATGTGGTTTTTAAATATATTTAATATCTAGAATTTCAAAAGTTACTGGATAAAATCCTCCAACAGAGGGTTGGGTGGCTGCCTGTAGAACGTACTAGTACTGTGAGTGAGTCGGCCACCTGGTGCTCACCAGCCCTTTTCATAACGCAGTGAAGGTTAACTGGCTCCTTTCCCCTTTCCCAGTTTTTAAAAGTATGAAATATAAAAGCCACCATCTTGAGTAAGATGTCTGCATATTTTGCTTTTTTTTTCCCCCTCCCTTTCCAATGGTTTAGCATTTAGGGCCCTTCACTTGACTCACTCTTTCCATGGTAACTATACACAATGCTGGCGATGGTGCCCGTTGGCGGTAAGTGAAACAAAAGCACTAGAGAAGAAGCTTTTTTAAAATGTTATTACAAACAAATAAGAAAGAAAAAGTCCATCTGCCATCTCACATTAACACTACAAAATGTGATTTGACTTGCTCCTCTTCCTTTTCCTTTCCCCCTTTTATTTTCAATGCTATTGAGTAATGCCGCCTGGACTTTGGATGTACACATTGTTTTGTAGCAGTCTGAGCTGTTTGAGTACTGACGTCATGGTGATTTTTTCCCCTTGCACATCTTACTCAGAGTTACTGAACTCCAGTTTGGCTGGTTTTATTAATGCACTTCCTGCCCCCCACTTCCTTTCCTCCTTTTCCTCTTTCCCAGACCTCTGTTTGTAGCTATGACTGTTCTTTCTTTGCCCTTGACAGCTCTCTCTCCTGCCCGTGACAGCCTTCCTGACTTTCTCTCTTCTCTTCCCCCGCTTTTTTGTTCTCCTTACCCAAGCTCTCTTCCTACCCTTTGCCCTAGTCCTTCCCCACCCCTTCTCTGTTCTGTGCAGCTATTGGTCTCTTTTGCTGACTGGTGGTTTCTGATTGGTTCTGGCCATTTTTCCTTTAAGTGCTTGGGTGCTTTCTGCTTTAGCAGCTAGTGGAAGCTCTTGCCCCATTCTAATCCTTGTCTGTGAGAGCCTCGCTCTTCACTTTCTCCTGTCTTTCCAAAATTGATTGTTTTTTTCTTTCTTTTATTTGTGTGTGTGTGTTTTTTAACTGCATGCTCTCAGTCTCATCATTGTTGTATCCCATTCTTTCTTTTAAATGTGAAATGTTGATATGATTTGGTGGGTCAAACTAGAGTAAATGGAGTTTCCAGCTCTTTTCCTCACGTAGGAAGATCATCACTATACAAATCCTGAAAGACATATTAAAACATTTTTGGTTCCAATTCTACCTAAAATTGATGTGGTTTTTTTTTTTTTTGGTAACAAATTTATCACTATTCAAATTTAACATAATATAAATTCCCAGAGCAAAATAAGACATACTATATTTTGTATGTTTTATAATTCTTCAAAACCTGGCCTGTTTTTATATACCTGACAACATAGTATATAACCAGGTTCTATGGTAAGGCTTTACCCTCCTTGCAAGAGCTTTGAGGCTGGTTCTGACACTGGGCTGCAGTATCCTGGCTTCTAAGCTCCATTCATCTTTTCTTCATCAGCACCATCTTTGTAGCGTCTACTTACCTTACCACTGAGAATGCTTTAATTATGCCGTTCTGTAATGAGGGTAGAGAGTACCATAAAACAAAAGAAACATAAGCTTTATTTTTTGAATTCTTTTAAGTGCCTGATTTAAAGGCCTTATGAAAACTTTACTCTTAAATGAATAGGCCACGTAATCTAGAAATTCAAAATGGTCCTGAAGTCTGTCAACATGAGAATCTAAGATCCTATATTTGTTTACTGACCTCAAACAGTAAAATCTCATACAAGCATATATAAAAAGCTGAACATCAGAACAGGTAAACTCCACAGATTTTTTTTCCTGTCTTCCTATAAATTTATTTCCTGACCAATGTAGCAAGCCTCTGTTTTGTTAATGAACTTCAACGTTCACGTGCACACAGAGCTGTTTCCAATTACTTTTTTCCATATTTTCTCAATGCAGAGACTTCTCTGTTTAAAAGATCTCCAAAGAACTTGCAGATGTACTTTTTCTTAGGAGGCCTGGATGGTAAAGTTGTCCTAGTTTTCCATTTGGAGACCAGGAAACTGCATTTTACTCTTGTTAGCCTCATTTAATGAACACTTTAATTAAAATACTATTATTAATATTTTATATTGTTATATTAATTATTTAAATCAATTGTCTCTGAAATTTACATCTTTAACTGAATACTTTGTTATTGAATGAGCACCTCCATATTCCCTAATGTGGTTTACTTCCTCCCTGCCCCTTCTTTCTACTTTGTATCTGTAGGTGAATAATGCTACAGCACGTGTAATGACCAATAAGAAGATGGTCACACCATATGCAAATGGTAAGAGGTTACAAGTCATCTTCGGAAAGATGTCGTTTATTCTCTCACAAACATCAAAGACTTTTTCTTGATTTCAGTCTTCAGTTTGTTTCGTGTACGTTGAAGTATTTTCTTTACCTAGTAGAGTTCATTTTTATAAATTACTTTTTTTTTTAGTTTTTTTAGTTATTAAGGTGTTATAGTCTCAGTAAAGTTCATTTTATACAGTGCGAACACATCATTTAAGGTTACCTATTAACCCAAGTTAGGCCCCCCGCGGGCACCCTCTTTTTGTAGCTGCTGTAGTTCTTTGTAATATGTTAGCCTTGTCCAGGATACCCCTGGATCTTACTTATCTGAACATAACAATTGGAATAATTCATGACCCCTTGTTCTCCTTTTAAAGGAGTGGTCTAGAGGCAGCAGCCACAGGGTGTGTGTGTTGGGGAGGGGTACGCGCGCATATTTTCTATTTTCTATTCCGTGGCTACCTGTTATACGGTGAGTTTTATAAATGTTTCTCATGAAGAAGGAATTTTTCTGCGAATATTTTGTCAAACAAAAACAGAACTTTTGCTTCAGTTGTCAGATTTAATCTAGACTCATACTCCCTAAGTGAGGTAGGATATAATTTTAATCTGTTGTACAACGGTGGTTTTACAAGCTGTGTTCCACAGGACCATCTTGGGCGGGGGGAGAAAACTGAATGGACTGGGTCTTGAGGCCTACAGCTCTACTTTGGTGGACCTCATTCTCTGTTGTATATTTTAGAGTTGTGCATAAGATTTTATCTAGAATAAAAAGGGGAGTTTCTCCCCTTTTATTGCTTTATAAAAGTTTGAACCTACTGCTAGAGTATGACAGTATGTGCTGGTGGTATCTTAAATCAAGTAGAAGTGTATTAGTGTTGAGTATATCCCGGGAGGTCTTCAATAAATATGTGTAGCCCAGCTTTTCAAATAGATTATAGAAATCAGCATAATTTGCATTTACCAGCATAATTTTCATTTTCCTTACTCATTTTACTAGTGGTATATCTTGGGATACCACCACCTTCCACTTTACCTTTTGTTTTCTTCTTTTCACTGCTATCACAGAAACAGAAGTTTCTGCAATTTTGATAAAAATCCAATTTAAACTAAATCAGAAGGAGAGTATGTCAGATTTCCTTTCGATCCAGCGAGAATGGTGGAGCAGAAAGAGCTGCTGACTAGAATTGAGAAGACAGAAATTCTCCTTCTAGATTTGACTCTTCATTTTACTCTGTGACAGTGGGCCAATTTCCTAACCTATCTGATTCTGTTTTCACCTCTGTCAAGTAGCAGTCACAGAATTTTAGCACCACAAGGCTCTTCTTTAGAAGTCATTAAAATCCAACCCTCCTAGCTTATTATCTAGGAAATGAAGCCCAGGGAAGTGTAGTCCTTACTCATTGTCCCAGAGGTGGTACCTATCTTACCTCTCTCTTTGGGTTTTGTGAAAGTCAAATGACATAAACACCTGTAAAAATACATTGTAAAGTGTACAAAACTAAACGTATTCAAGATATTGTTGACAGTGTACCATTATATACCATTATTATAATGTGCATCCATTGTATGCATTTAAAGGGAGTGCTTAAGTAATAGTGCCATTGATAGGAAAGGAAAAGTTCATTTTTTAATATTGTTCTAAATCACTGTTCAAGCCTACTGGAGCCAGACTTTAGAAACATGCAGCTCCCGTGTTAGAGATTCTGAAAAGAGTGTGCTAGGTGCCTTCTGGTGAATTCTCAGCATTTTAGTTCAAGTTGGCTTTGAGTCCCTTGATTTGTCTGATTGAAGAACATTTGTGCTTTTGCAGCTCCAGTAGGATTTGAATCCAGATTTTGAAATTTTTATGCAGAATAATGAAGAGGCATGTCTATAAGCACATAAAATAATGAATGGGGGATTGGATTGATTCCGAATGAATAGATTTTCTCTTGAATAATGTCTTTGCTTATAGCCATTGAAATCTGTTAATTGGCCTTTTCTTCTTTCCATTCACATATTTATAGAGTCGCAGTGGCACAACGTTACAATGTTATAAAAGAATTAAACCAAAGAGCCAATCTTTCAGAAAAATAAAATGGCATATTTATGTATAAAATTCAACAAATATTTATTGATTAAAGTTTTCACATGGAATTCTACTCTATCAGTGGGTAATAGTGCATTTTTCTTTTTTTTTTTTACTACTTGCCATATTCCTATAAATATAAAAAAGGGAATGTAGAAATGAAATTGATATCAAACCTAATGTTGTTTGGAAATAATTAAAATTTATAAATGTTTAAGCTAATGTTCAGCAGCGGTCTTGTATCCATTAGCTTAAAGGTCTGATTAACATAAATCAGCTTATTGCAAATTAAAATCTCAGAAGACATGCACCAAAGTTAGGAATGTACCTTGAATTTTATTATTGCATGGCTCTCCTTGTTGCCTTGGTTAACTCCAGTGAAATCCCAGTGGGAAATTGCAGTGAAGGAAGATTTCCATTTACCCAGAATACCATTAGCATGGTATAAATGAACATGGAATTCAGAGGTCCAGGTCAAATTTGAATTCAGTCAAAGGATACCCTCATCAAACAATTAGAGTAGTAAACAGTGTTAAGATGATATAGAAGACAGTGCATCACAGTATGATAGAGAATGATATATATTCTGCCTTCTTCCTTCTTCTAAACAAAGATTAGGTCATTAAAGCCGTTCTGTGAGAGACTGTATACCAAACCCCAGGATTTATTTATATTTCTTTTTCCTTCTCTCATTCCCTCTCCATCTTCCTACCTCCCAATTTTTTTCTCACGTCCTCTTTACCCCCACCACTCCCCTGCCAAATCTTCATTATCCCTTCACTGTGCTAGTCCTGCTTAAAGATGACCAGGTCCAGGAATGGCATCACCCTCTCCTATAAACCCCCGCTGGCCTTCTAAAGGGAAGCTGGTACCAGGCAAAAATGAACCCAGAGGTGTCTGAAGCCAACTTGCACATCACTCCTTTTCCTTATATTCCTCATATAGTTTTAAATGTTTACTGTCCTCTCTTCCATTTCAGGTTGGAAATTAAGCCCAGTAGTTGGAGCTGTATATGGGCCCGAGTTGTACGCAGGTAGTATTTAAGTTAATTTTTCCATTTGTGTTATTTATATGTATTTTAAAAATCCATTGTTTTTCAGTTTCCTATTCCTTTGTAATCTTTTTGCACTTTTTCATTTCTTAAATGCGCTCAGCATCCAGCTTTCAAGCAGATGTGTCCCTAGGCAATGACGCGGCAGTTCCCCTGTCAGGAAGAGGGGGCATCAACACTTACATTCCTTTAATCAGTAAGTAGCCTATGTTGACCTGGCATCGCTTTTGACTGTTGTGAGTAAACAGTGATGTGTTGGTCTTTTTTTCCCCCCAAATATAATACATAACTGAAAAGGAGGCATTCACGAGAAAGATAAATACTATCACAGTGCCCTGTCCTGCTTATTAGCCTGTGCTAGAATCTTTTTGACCAAATGTTAAGATGGCCAAAAAGCATAAATAGTTGGAAAAGTTAGAAGGGGGTGAGGACACATAAAGAAAATTTTAGTCTGCACTTTGTAATGAAGAAAACAAAAGAAGTAATTATTTGTGGAATGTGTTGTACGTGTTATCTGCAAGTCAGCTTTGGGCCCTTGAGTCGAATATCACTCAAAAGCCCCTCCAGTATTATTTATTATTCTCAGCTCTGTTGATATCTCTAAAGTCATTTTGACCTGAGCCATTTAGCCATTTAGCAAGAGATATAATTAAACAGAGTTCAGTGGACATGGAATCCGTGTCTCTGTGTGCTTTCTAGAGGACAGCACACTTAAAATAGGCCCTTAGAAAATGTCTGCCTCTTTAAAGGCTTACAAGGCTCCAGGGGAGAGGTAGTTTCCCTCTCACCTCACATTTCTGAATTGAAATATTTTAGATAAAGAATAAGGTTGACTAATGAAATGTCTGAAGACTACTGTGTGCCTTGGAGTGTGGCAGCATGTCAAAACACAAAAGAATATTCTTATGAAGAATAATTATTATATGCAGGTAATAACATTTGGAAATAGGGTTAATAATTAGCCAGTGAAAGAGTTTATATCAATCAATTTAAACTGCCCGTAGAAATTAAAAGTCTCGTCTCCATTATGGCAGCAGTGCTCAGAGCTTCCTGACCCGTTTCTCCTGAGCTTGCATTGTAAGGCCGAAATTGGGAAGGAACAAAGAAAACTCACCCAAGATTTGTGATGAATGAGGCATGGAGTCAATTAGTTTGGGCATATTGCATATTTCCATTTCTTTTTGAGAAGAGATGTAATGTCGAGGTGTCTTTCCTGTAATTGGTGCAAAGCAAGCTGTGACTGTACATGTGCTGTTGAATGCAAGTTGGCATTTCTGTCGTATTTTGGGTCTCCCTTTAGTTCCTGGCTTCCCTTACCCAACTGCAGCCACCACGGCGGCCGCTTTCAGAGGAGCCCACCTGAGGGGCAGGGGGCGGACAGTATACGGTGCAGTCCGAGCGGTACCTCCAACAGCCATTCCCGCCTATCCAGGGTAAGCAGTAGATTCCAAAATAAGCAACCACACAAAAACAGAAAACCATGGCCCTCGTATAACTTCTGGGATGTTGCCGTGCCACATAGTAGAGATTCTGTGAATATTTGCAAATTAACGGATTAGATGGCAAGAACCATACCATTGTCAGAATGTAACAAAATATCAATTCATTATATAAATCTTCATTTTGGCCACCTTAAGCCCTCACAGTAGTGGCTTAAGACAGTAGCCAGAGCTGTCTTGTGTTCACTAGCAGTGTGTTGGCATGGAGTTCACTCAGCATCGCACGAATTTGGATTAACACTCCTGCAGAGAACCAAACTAGAAGCTCAAGATTGTAGTGCAAGACTGCATCTGCTGGATTCACCCCCCTCACCACCACCCTTATTGGGGCTGAGGCTCTCACATGTGCCCTCCCTTGTGGTTTCACCGCCTGGGTGGTGAGCAGCAGAGCTACTTACCCACAATGGATTTGCTTTCTTTGTAGGAAATGGATTAAAAGAGGTTAATTCAAAGATGAACCAAGTCCAATTGAATCAAGGGAGAAAGGGAGAAGTAGGAAGAATTAAACTACAGTTGGCTTCCGAATGATAATAAAACAACTAATGGAGCTGAGCATCCTTCACCCTTTGATTTTTGTATGGAGGGTGTCTCATGCAGTGGAATGATTCCATAGCAACAAATAAATCCTATGTTATTGAATGGGGGAGAAGGAGTGAAGATGGCAGGTTTTGTTTTCAGTTGTTTTTCAGTGTCAACCTAAAATGTATATTTTTGTAAAGAGTGGACTTTTATAAGTTAGTTATATCAGGACTTTCTTTCTTCAAAGATGTGATGTTTGTGTTCTTCATCTTTTCTCTGCCTGTGATGGGTTTTTTTTCCATATTCTTAATGAAGAATAAACAGTGGCAGAGGAGCCTATTCATTGCTACATAGTTAAAATGTAAAGGGAAAGAGCCTCCTTTGTAGGTCCTTTTCTGACAGCAAAATTGACTGTGAGGTGTACTAATTTAGCATTCATTCATAGACCAAAGGGACATGCCATTTGGGGTCCTCAATTACACAGAATTAAAGCATTTTTATCAGACAAGACAAATATGCATGTTGAAATGGGCAGGCTTCAGAAGCCACTGGAAGGGAACAACTTTAGAAATAAACTTGTTTGCAGCTTATAGATGTTTAAATCCCATGCATTCCATCATCTCCATCTTCTGCCATTACTTACTTTTAATTTTATCCTTTTTTTCCCTCTCAACTTGACCTTTGACCTTCAACCTCTGACATCTCCTTTTATAGAAGTGAATAAAGATGCAGTATTGTTTCATCAAGAAATAGTCAAGTAAAACATAAAACTGAACCTTGGAAGTTCTACACACTAGGAAAATTGTTTTATGAAGCATCTTCCATTTCAATCCAAGAGATTTTACCATCATGTTTGCAAAGAAATACTGCTCACCAGAAACATGGGACTTCTTTATTTTGTAATATTCCTGAGTTACTTTATAAAGTGGTTGAATTCGTTCCTATTCAATATAGGTCATTTCAGTATATTGGCCAAACTTGAGAACCCATTCTCTACCAAGTCTGTGTCAGGTATATATTTGCTCAAAGATATTTTATCTTTATGTCTAATCACATCAATTTCTGTGCATTACATTGAACACTAATTTCCCATGTTTTCTTTTTTATTAACTAAACCACCTGTTTATGTGGAAGATGGCAAGGAATAAGTCCAGTATTTTATGAGGAATGGCCTAAAATTGCTTTTCAGCTTAGTAAACTAATTTTATCATTAATCATTGTGTTCTAGCCTCCTTGTGGCATTTGATATAGGGAATATTGGAATTCTTCTAGAATTTAGGTGAATATTCCCAGTGAGTGATACAGCTTAGCATAAAATGTATTCGTTTTTAATGCCACCACTCTTCTCTATAGAAGAAATATTTTTCAGTCATTGCCTATATCCCCTTACTGAAATAGTTGAAGGCTAATTAATCACCACTTGGCATCAGTGCTTTGCATTTGATCAGCCTTCGCATTATGAACAAGTCTCTTTTTTACTAAAATGCAATTGAGAGGCAGATTACTTTCTAATATCATACTTTAACTGCAGTTGGAGACTGTGAAAATGGACAGAATTCAGCTAACTGAACCTCACGGATGAGTGTAATTTGCCTGTTGTGTAATACAAGGGCACAGCATAATTGGGTCATTGCAAAGTGTGATCATACTATCCAGTAAATACAACAAAATGTCACTGGGAGTAGAATTCAGAAACTTTCCAACTACATATAAAAAATAAGTTATTTTCATATTCAAGTTAAAAATATAATTTGATAACCTCACTTGCCAGTTTGTTTATGGTAGCAGAGAAGGTAGTGGTGAAAATTTCCAGCTTGTTTAGGTGAATAAATGATAAATAGATCTTCTAATTTTACATAACCAAATCTTGATTTAACAAATATGAAGAAGAAAGTCATCTTTTTTCTCTACTGCTATTCCATATCTTTTGGTCCCAAAATAATGTTTTGGGGAAGTTATATGCACAAAATACCTCAAAAAGTTTGAAATCTATATTTTAATTATAATAGTTTAGTGTTGCTTAGGATTAAAAAAAGTCATGTATTTTGTTTGTTCAATACAAATTCATTTTCTAAACAGAGAGTAAACGCTTCTATTCCTAATCAGCTACCTTCTCAATTTTATTCATTTAAATAAAACAGGTCATGCCCAGAACCTCAGTTATCAGTTGAATTTTTCAGAATTCCATGAATATTCTTACGGTCAAAAAAGAGCCCTTAAAGTCTTCCAATGACTCCTCCCACTCTGGATTATATTGTTACTATCTGGGATCCCCACTGCACCTTTCAATTCTTGGACCTTGGACCAATCACCTTAACCTTTAGCTCATTATCTCTGCTTGTGAAAGCAATGCATTGTGGGTATTTTTGGTTGTGTTTTTTTTTTTTTTTTTTTTTTTTAATTACATTTCTCTGTTTACTTTGGTCAGAATTGATTGACTTGTTTTTCTGAGGTGTTGCATTGGTTCTTAAAATGCTGAATAATAATACTTTGCATGCTTGTGTGATCAGCCAAATCTTATCGCATGTCTAATGTGCAGGGTAAAAAAGCAGGTGATGTATGGATATCAGGAAAAAAAAATTACATGTTACTATGAAACTGATAACAAAATACTAAACATAATTTTGAAACATACTTTGCATACAGGTCCCGCCCTAGTGGAATTCTTTGGGTTCTTTTTCATGTTAACCCCTCTCTATACAACCCCTGCCCCCCCCCCCCCCACACACACACACACATACACATACACACACACACACCCCTTTTGGAGCTCTTTAAAGAAAAACTTCCTCTTAGGACAAACTCATTTTTTTAAAAATACTCCAGATATGAAAAGTTGGTGTTTCCAATCCAGCAGATTTTCGATAGCTGTATTAGGCCCTCTGCGAATACGCTTTATTATTTTCATTCTACTTTAATTACCAGATTGGCAGGCGGTTCCTTCCAGGGTTTCCTTCCTCCCCTGCCATGCCTGTCCCGGAGCTGCCGAGAGAGCTTGTGCCCCTGTGCTCTTCCTGGCTGACTGACCCCGGCCCCAAGCCCAGGGTCCATATTCATACATCACCTGCCCGTGTAGAGCGCATGTGCATGCTGCCGTCCTCAATAACCGGAATGTGTTTCTGTTCTTTTGTTTTTTTGTTTTTGTTTTTGTGTGGATTTTCTGCAGTGTGGTTTACCAGGACGGATTTTACGGTGCTGACCTCTATGTAAGTACACACACTGGGGCCTTCTCGACCCCATCCCCTGACAAGCCAGCCTTTTTTTTCTGTTTCTTTGGTTTGGTTTTTTTTTTCTTTTTTTAATATAATTTAATTTTTATTTTCATTTTCCTTGTGGATATATATATATATATATTTATATATTTAAGAATGCAAGCATGCTTCTCTGCCACTGCGCTTGCCCCTGGGTGCAAAAACTAAGCCTTTGGGTTTCCTGATCATTGCTAGAGTCAGTCTACTGGACATATTCTTTTCCCTTCCCTACACCCACAGATATTCTGGGTATCACAAATATACTTGCGAGATGATCAGCAGGTTTAAAGTCTTTTCTTACTGTCGTCTCATGTGCATACATAAATAACAGGACTAGCTTAGCCTGAAACCAACTCTTTCCCTTTTCTGCTTTTCTTCTCATTTCTCATCCCTCTTTAGATCATTAGAGCTTTGATTTATGTAGATGGCAGGAAGCTTTCTGAAATGTGTGTTTTCCTGTTTCACATACTTGGAGAGAGCATTGCCTTGTGAAAGTGAAATAAGGAACTGATGCCAGTGAAGGGTGGGTAGGAATAAGAGGAAACCACATACTCAGTGCATAAGGCTTTTCTGTATCAGAAGGTCCACAGCCAGTGGGGCTCTTTCCTTAAGAGCCATCTAGAGGGAAACAAGGGGCATCATTAGCAACCTAGACTCATTTACAAACATTTGACCATTGTACGAGATTTGTTGATTCGACCAGCCATGCTAACATCTTTATTACCATCCATTATTAAAACAGTCTAGCTATAGCTCAAGTTCCATGATTGGTGGTCACATATTATTTAAAATATGGACAAAGTGATCTAACTGACAAAGAGAGTCAAGTTTTTGAGTTTTGCGAGTCTTTTATTAGGACCTCTCTCCAAAGATCTTTTTCTGAATGCAAGCTTGGTCTAACCACCCACATTGTTAAGACACAATTTCCTGAGAAAAACTTGTCAGCATGAAATGATTCCTTGGGCATAGGGTAGAATTGTCTGGAAATGCTTTCTCCACCCTAACCTCCCCAGAGTCAATAAGGGTACCTTTTTAATGAACTATTTCCACAGTCTGCCAGAGATTCTCGGCAATCTGAAAACGTTAATGAGCTTTCAGAATGCACTTGGAGGCCCTCTGTGTTGCAGGAGCTAGAGACAGGATAGAGCAGCCCTCTGAGATTCGGTGGGTGAGTTGTACACACCTCGCCTGTTTAGAGCAGGCCTTCAAAGTACGCTTTAATTTAACACATGCTTGAAGGAACCTTAGCCATGATTTGGTCCAACACTCACTTTGTAGATATGTTTCTTAGAGAGATTGTGACTTACCCAGATTACCTAAATTATTTGTTTAGCCAAACATAAAACCCAAATAATCCATATTTCATTACCTCTCTTAGTACTTTAATTAAAATCCACAACTTTCCTCCAGTGGTTTTCAAGAAGTAATGAAAGATCTTTTTTTCTTGTGCTCACTGTGAAACTTGAGGGTTGGGAAACTATATCCTACTTGTATACCAAAGTGTACTTTTCTAAATATACGTATTTATATATGCTCTTAGCATGTACATTCTCCCATATACGTTAGTGTCCATAGTCTCATGAAACTCATCTTTATGTTATTTGTTTTCTTGAAATCTGGTCTATTAGAGTACACTTCCACTTGAATTATTTCTTAAGTCAGGTTTTTTTTCTCTCAAATATCTTCCTTATTTGGGTATTTCTTAAGTGTGGCCTACTTCTACCTTATTAAGATTTGCTTACTTGCACCTTGTTAAGTCAACCAACCAAATGTTTGTTTACAGTTCTCTCACTTCCTTAGTTTACAGTATATGATTTTATTAAGAGAAAGATGGTTTTTCTGTAGTTGTTGAGAAAATACTCTTGAATTTTTTTTTATTTACCAACTGGATCACCTTATCAAGCTGAACAGAAGTAGTTCAGTGACCTTGCTGAAACATTTTTTTGACCAGTGGCCCCTTGTTGATGAAAAGACTGAATAGTAATGGTATTTTTAGTTCTTATCTTAAAGCAGTTACTTGGAGGAAAAAGTAGTGCTGAAATAATACCCGAA
Source organism: Hyperoodon ampullatus (assembly GCF_949752795.1). Classification (NCBI taxonomy): domain Eukaryota; kingdom Metazoa; phylum Chordata; class Mammalia; order Artiodactyla; family Ziphiidae; genus Hyperoodon; species Hyperoodon ampullatus. Next base: position 33,262,727 of record NC_136924.1, on the reverse strand, counting down.
CTCAAGAATGAAAAACAAGAATACATGAGGAGGGAACTGTTGAGCGAGGCCTAGTGTCATTTTTAATACAGCTTTTAAAACTTCATATTCCCTGTTCCACAAGCAGACAACAACAAAAACCTCTATCGTTTTACCTTGAGTTTGTTTCTGTTTCTCTCTGTACATTTTCCCTTATGTGGAAATCTATCAATATACATTTAGTTCTCGTTTCCTCAGGAAAGAAGGTTAGAAATAGAAAGAGAGGAGGGTTTATCTAGTATAAAAAGTGCCCTGAACCCAAGCTTGAAGAGACAACATGAGGGAAAAGAGTTTAAGTTACTGGTTTTATTTAAGTTATATTAATTTAGGCTATTAACTGTGAAGGTTGTTTGTTTTTTTGTTTTGATTATCTCTTTCCCTGTTCTGCTCTTAGGCCGTAATCCCTGCTAGCCATTTTCTTCCTCGCTGTGTCTTTTGTGACACATTCCTCTCAGGAGAACTGATCTAGCAATTGTGCCCATGATTTGTAAAGAGATTCCCCTTGCTGACTTGGGAGTGTAGCAGATAGATTATGTGTCTGCCCGCCCCGTCTTTTTTTCATCAGTAGAAAAGACATCATTCACCCTAATTCACTTTTTTAATGGGATAACAAACTGCTCCTAATTCTCATCCTGTGAAAAGCATGCTTGCATCCAAAGGAAAGAAAAGGCTGGTGGGCCCCTTAGTGGGCTTTTTTGTATGATTGTTTTCCTTCCACAGCTGTGTTTTTTGAACTGCTCTTCCTGTGTTCTGTTATAGAATAGTCTTACAGGAACCAATCATTAGCGCTAAAATACCTCAGGTAGGAGTGCCAGTGTGACCTGCCAATCAATCAGATTGTGGATTGCAGTGAAAAAATTGAATTATACTAACCATTCCAGCTCCACGTTAGAGATGGGAACAGAGGCTTTTTTGGACAAGCAAGACTTGTGAGCGTGTGATCTAAGCCCTGCTACCTCAGCAGTGCACCCAGTCAAGTTCCTTACAAGAGGGCACTTCCTCCAAAATTCAGTGCTCCTGTCCCATTGCCACACATCCGCCCCAGGTGTGTTATACGCACTGTCCCATCACTGCCACCTCTTTTAGTTTGTCAGTCACATTTATCCATGGTGTTTAAACTGGTCTTTTATATTTGGAGAGCTTAGAAATTTGGGACATTTTCTTACTACTGTGAAAGAAATGAGAAAAGGGAGAAGGTAGAATCCATCTAAACAGGACTCTGAATCTCGAATTGGACCCTGTCGTGAAATCATAGTAGTAATTGGGCTGTGCCGCTACGTAAGTTTGAAGTTGTCTTAAAAATCTAGACTTAAAATTGAAACATGTATTTCCCTTGCCCTCTTTTCCTTTCACCTGAAAACTAGATTAGTGAGTGCATTTGGATAATGATGCACTGTTAGATTTGCTGAGAGCTGGGTGCTAGGAAAAAGAAAACAATAGACAGCTTTTCACAATTCAGTTAGTTTATTTATGTGGCTACCCAGCAAGCTTTGGGAAATGAACTGATTCGGGGAGGTGTGGAATAGTGTTCGAAAGGGTTAGTCAATTAAACATCATCTGTCATCCATCATAAAAGTAGTAAGTGGAAGATACCAACTTGGTCATAAAAATTTCTTTCCTTAATCCCAATTTTAATAATAATAAGATAAATTTAAAAGATTTTCCTTAAAAATTTTTCCTATCTTCCAAGTAGATAGGTCTCTCAATCAAAAGCAGTAACAATATTATCATGATTATGAGTTTTGTATTCACATCTGTGTTATTCACATTTAATCAGAGGTACCATATTGCCACAGAAGAACTCTGTTCTCCTAATGAGCCCTCCTCATACAAGTTCAGTCTAGAGCAGTGGATCTCAGCCGGAGTGAGGAGGAGGTGAGGGAAAGGAGGGAGTTAGAATCATGTAGAGACAAAGTGATTCCCAGAGGCACAGCCTTAGACCCAAGCTAGCTGGACTGGATCTCTGCTCTGCTGTAGTGATTTGAAGCATCACACCTGCCATTCTCCGCCCCCCCCCCGCACCCCCCAACTCCCCTTGCTCTATAAATCTATATATCACATGTAGGGAACAAGCTTTCATTTTGTCTGCTGGCCTTGAAATACACATTCTTCTCCTCAGTGTCACATAATGTCATTGTCTTCCAGGTAGAAAGAAGGTGTCTTGACATCACATGCTCACCAAAGTCCTGTTTTATTGTAAATCCTAAAACAAAAAAGTAATAATAAAATTAATGGCCAGGTGAAAATCAAGACAAGGGAGGATTAAACTTGGATGGGCAGGGAAAGGTCAGGTATAAGAGGGAGGATACGTAGAACCCTTCCATTTTGTTCTAGTTAAAACACAGCTACAGAACTGTGCAGAAGAATCATGTGGTCAGCGTGGCAATGCTGTAAAGTTCGTTAGACAATAAAATTGGTTCAGAGTGGAGTAGAAAACCCCTAGGAGGTGACATTGGGTAATGCAAAAGTGAGACTTAAACAACAACAAAAGGATCTTAAAGGGAACAGCATTTTCCTTTGAAAAAGCTGGAAGTTGAAGGCAGGGATGTGTTAACGGATATGAGAAAGGATAGCACACAGGAAATACTTTAGAAGAACACTGGATCAGAATGTATGGGTGTTGACAGAGGGCAAGCATACAGGTGAGCACTGCGGGTCAGAACTGAATCAGGAAGGTTGAATTGGGGAGTGTTGTAACGTTGGGCTGTCCCAGTTGGGAGCACCAGGAATCATTCAGAATGAATTACAAAGGAATAAGAAAGTAATTATTTTTAAAGGGGCATGTGGATATTTGGACCAGGCTTAGCCGTGCCAGATTTATCCAGCTGTCAGGTTCCAAAAAGCTGTCCGTGTGTGCCCTCTGACATTAGAGTGTGCTGTGGCCATGCTAATCCCCATTTTTTGTTTTATTTCAAATCACACACAGATAGAATCTGCAAACTGCTTCAGATCAAACAGGTCTGATTGTGTGTAAATACATATGTCCTTTTTAATTTTTATTATTAATGGTTGCTTCAGTTTTGCATCGGTGCATGGTTAAAAGCAATACACATCAGCTATCTCATGACTTCATATCTCCAAATGAATTATTTCTCCTCTTTTTTTGTTTGTTTGTTTGTGCAGTCAGCTGAAGAAATGTTAACATCTCACTCTAAATCTCTCAGTGGAGTCTCTGTTCCCTTCTCTGATATAACAGATGGGTTACTGCTTGTTATAATTATTAACATTGTGGTGTGGGCCAGGGCTAGGGTGGGCGAGATTGACTCTTCTTTGGGCTGGGGAGGGGCCAGTCGTTAGGGTCTGGAATGTTAACTCAAGTGGTGACTGACTGTTTCCGTAATACCAGGTCGTTGTGGCTGCACGCTCTAGTAATTGAGGCTGTGTACTTCACCGAGCTTGTGGTAGAGCCTAGGGCAAACCGCTGTCCCAAGAGAATGCTGGGATAGATAGAGTTAGCCAATCTGAGTCTGAACGTGGTGATTTTGCTGGTTGTTCTAGCTCCAGATGTTGGCATGCTTAGTTCTTAATGTGATTAATAAATGTGGCGCCATATCCCCTCCCCACGCCTGAACCCTGTCTCTCCTATCCCTCCCCCACCCTTGTTCTTTTTGAAAAACTTAAGAAACAGCAATGAAACCCTTGGTGTTTCAAACTGCACTTTGTTCTCATGTTCCATAAACAACTTCAGATTTGCTAATAGAAGTGAAAGTTGAAAAAACAGTTTCTCAGCCTGGATTCTTTATGCATTCCAAAATCCAGAATAGAAATAAATATATCTGAATGTTCATTGGCTTATATTATGGTGAGATGTTTTGTTGAATAACCAGTTTAAAGCACCAGCAGAAATACTTTGGACTAAGAATACAGCTAAGAGGAGGAATCCATGACATACAATTTAACTTTTCTAATTTTGGGGTAGTCATCAATGAATTACCAAATCAGTTTATTGCAATATTACCTGCCCATCCTAAACATGGACCCCTCCCCTTTAAAGGGCCTTTCTATAGCACCATTATCATAAAGTAATCAGAAGAGTAGACATGTGGAAATATTATCTGCTTTTCTAAAAAATTAATGTAGTTTTTCTTAAAATTCTGTTGATATTCTTCTTGAGCCTTTTGTTGTCAGTAAAATATTTGCATCCCTGTCCTGTGTTCCTGAATTTGAATAGCAGAGAACCTCATCAGATTCAAGCTGCAGAGTCAGAGTTCACTCATAACAGAAGGAAAGGACTGCAGATAGATTATCTTCATTTCCTTCTGGCTTGGAGGGAGCCTCCTCTTCCACAGCCTGATCCAGTTAAAATTGTCTTGATTAATAATAACATTAGCCCCAAACCATTGAGGTTCCGATGGCTTCTTGCAGGTTGAGGAAACTGAGGGGAGATGGCTATCAGTAACCTCATTCAGAATCTCCTTTGTTCCCCATGATTAGTCTGATACAGCTCAAATTGAATGATTTAATACAATCCCCAGTATCTCTGACTTACCGAGACTTAACTGAGTCTAGTTAGTACTTTTATGAGAATGCATACCTCTGTCCCATGGCATAGAACTTCAGTTTTTAAATGTTTTACTCAGAAAGATACAAATTAGGCTTTAATTGCTTTTATTACCTTGACTTTTTCAATTTTTAGAGATTATTTTGGATTTTGAAGGAATGCTAAAGAGAGAGACCTCATGATGCTTGTTTACCACATTATCCTCATTTACAAAGAAGTTTTACTAAACATGGCCCCTCTGTAAACTTCACACTAGCAAACTTTAATTCTAAACTAGCGGAACCATCTCTAGTGATACCAAAAAATTGAGCCTTCAAGGTTCATATAAAGCTTAAAATTTCAACTATGATGATTAGCATGTTGTCTTGTTTAACAATCCTTTTACTGTTTCATTTTTTTCTTTAGAAGTTTAAAAGGTAAAGAGACACTTGAGTTAGTTTATACATAAATGTATATGCTTATGTGTGTATGTATGGCAGTGTGTATGTTGCAGCCTGGATGTACGGCTTTGCCCAAATCAGTCTGGCCTGCCTGTTCCCATAGACCTGGCTAGAATTCAGAGGAAGCGTGTGGATCACAGATAGCCCCCGAGGGTACTTCCTGCCACGGCCCTATCCATTACCATCTCATTGCCAGTGTTTGGTAATACTAATCAGTTTTCTTATTTATAGGAATATCTATGGAAAGATTTATAATTGAGAAAACAATGTTTACTTTTCCAAGTCATTGACTTGAAGAACAAAGAAGGAATAATACAAAACCACTGAAAGCCAATCAGAGACTTTTTTTTAATGTATGTTTGAAGCTGCTTCTGATGAATTTAAGCAGCATAAATTTAAAGAGCAGGAGTAAGCTTCCCCCCATGGTGCAGTGTCTTCAGTTAGAGAAAGCATAAATTATATAAGAACTAAGCAAAAAGCTGCAGAAACCTCTAAGAAGAAATCACAGGTATTTCCAGAATAAGATTTGAACAGAAGTAAAAGCAGCAAGCTAGGAGCTTCCCTGTCAGATGGCTAAGAAGACCAAGGGTCCCATTAGAAAATGATTGTTTTCAATCCTAAGAAATGATACAGAAGTAAATTTGAAATTTCTTTTGTAGGTTTAGCAAAAACTGAACATTGAAGGAATAGAAACCAGAAAGTACAGGCCAGAAAGCTTCAGATGTCCATGAGAAACGGACACAGTAATCTACAGAAACGAAACATGCTGTGCTCGCTGCTGAGGTGCCGTCCAAATGGACATAGCTGTATTTACCTATATTTGATGGGGAAATGACAGTAATAAAAGTACACACCTGAATTAGGTTTAGGTAAAATAGATGAATTCTAGAAAGGTAAAGAAGAAGAAGGAAAAGTAGAACTTGCCACTTTTTCAAATAGCCTGTGTCATGTGGCATTTGTTGTTGTGATTATCTTTGAAAAACTTCATGAAGTATTTCACCCTGACATTGAAAACCTTTTGAGTACTTGGTTCACCTAAACTGAGGTAAAATAGCAGGGCAGAGGAGTTGAAACTCTTTAGGACTGAGAAGATATTTGAACCCTTGGAAGAAAAGCTCCAGAACCTGCTGTGAGATTAGGATGTAAGAAGTCCAAAAACCTTTTAGGGAAGAAAAATAAATGCAGTTAAATGCTTGGCGGGGAGGGGAGGGCTTCCTGATCTGTTTGAACCTAGTCCAAGGGTCCACAGCCCTTTGTAATCTGATTTGCCTGAGTCTGAAGTATAGATTGGACTTGGCAAACATTTTCTGTAGGGGGCCAAGTGGTAAAGATTTTCAGCTTCATAGGCCATACGGTCTCTGTCACAACTGCTTTCAAAAACTGGAGGCCAACTGCATTGGTCCACAGATGGGAGGTTTGCCAACCCCTGATCTACACGGGTTCTTCCTTCTAAATATCGCTTGATTGTCTTAGCTTCTTGGCAAACGCACTAGGCCACATGGAGCATAGCACTATATGGGACCTTTCTTTATATACTGTAGTCTCTGAGCAATAGATCAATCCAAGTACGCATCAGAGAATCTGAAGTTAAACACATATAAATTTAATGTTTTAATCTATAATTTACATTTCCTGTCAGATACAGTTCTCCCAACTTCCTGTAAATATTTTTCCTGTTGAAAGTTCCAATGAAGACAGACCCAAAGTCATATCTTCATTTTGGGGTGCGTGGGGGGAATAAATTAGGAGTTTGGAATTACAACAGATGCACTATTATGTATAAAATAGACAACCAACAAGGTCCTAGTGTAGAGCACAGGGAACTATACTCAATATCTTGCAATAACCTATAATGGAAAAGAATCGAAAAAACAGTAAATATATAGATATATATATGTGTGTAACTGAATCACTTTACTATACACCTGAAACTAACAACATTGTAAATCAACTATATTTCAATAAAAAAAGTTTTAAATCATATCTTCATTTCTTAAATTTGAGAAGAGGTACTCCAGTGTAGTTTATTTTTGTTACTATTACAAATTGCAAAGCAAATCCCTGCCTTGGGTGGAGCTTAATTGTACACTAAGGAATAACATGCAGACTGATGCAGTTTGAAACATTCTCTCCCCACGGATGTGTCTGTGTTCGTGTCTGTGTCTGCGTCTGTGTCCATCTGCGTGTGGGCGGGTGTGTGCTCGCCTGCCCCCCCCCGCCCGGGGGAGAGGCATGTGTAAAGTCAGTTCTCCTCTCTCCTGTAGGGTGGATACGCAGCCTACAGATACGCACAGCCTGCTACTGCAACCGCTGCCACCGCCGCCGCCGCCGCCGCCGCCGCTTATAGCGACGGGTAGGTGCCGAGATGGGGGCGGGGAGCTCCCGGCCGCCCCGCGTCACCCCCTTTCCTTCCCCGCGCCGTTTCCAAAAGGGCACTTAGCCCCCGGGACTGCCTTCTGAGCTGGGTTTTCCACAGGCCTTCTGCCTGGCCTCTATCCTGCCAAAAACCCAACGGCTCACAGGCTCACACTCCTCCCCTCCCTCCCTCTTGTTCCTGTGTGTTTCTGGCATTGACCCCAATTTCCCTCTTCCTCATCTCCAGTGCCCTTCTTTTCCATTTTATAGAAGTACTTCAGAAATTTTCAGTTGCTGCCTTTAGGAGTAGAACGGAGAGATTTTTTCCATTCTGCCAGTTTCCTAATAACATTCCAAGACCCAAGTTACAAGTCCTTAGCACAGTAAAGCCCCTTAATTTTTTTTTTTTTAATCACTGTCTTTCCTTTATCTCCCTGATTGGATTTCTTTTTCCAGTTATGGCAGGGTGTACACGGCCGACCCCTACCATGCCCTTGCCCCTGCCGCTAGCTATGGAGTTGGCGCTGTGGTAAGTAGATGTGCCTTTTATTTTTTCAAACGTTTTACTTCTTCTGACTTTTACCTGCAGACTACAGAAGATCTAGGGAGGTGATAATTCAGCCCTTCTTCCATTGCCAAAGTATTAAAACCAATAGGACTGTCTGGAAATTTCATATCACTTCTGTGTGTGTGCTGGTGTGAGCCCCCTGGCCTGGTTAAGGACAGCAGAAAGGAATGAGCAGTGACAGTCTGCCCTGAGTAATGGCATTGTTCGGGAGGAAGGAAGGGAACAGGTTGCTGTTTTATAATGGCTCAGATGTTGGACGCATACCTGTGGCAGAGTTTTACCGATAGGTATTCGCAAAGATTTGGGGCACAAGTCTCTCCAGTTTTCACAGTAAACTTTTCAAAAAACTTAACCTGTCTGCTTCAAATGCAGATGCCAAAGGATGTCCCTGCTATTCCTAAGCCTTCCGGCAGATAGTACTAAAAATCACCAAGCAAATGCCTTACAAAGATATTTTATTAGTAACATTTGTGGCAAAATATGGTATATTTCTTAGAAGTATACAAAAAGTCCATAGAGCTCATCTAGAATAATCCCCCTGACCAAACTCGAATCCCCCCTGCAGTATTTTTGTGTTGGCCTGGACACCTCCAGGGCCAATGATGGGACTCACTGGATTTAGCAAAGACTGGCCGGTCCACAGTGATACCTCCTCGTGCCAGACGTTCTCTACCATCCACGGTGTCACTGGCCAACGGCCCGGAAACACAGATGATGGTGTCTGAGAGGGAGGCGGAACGATGGTCACAGTTAAGACATACAGGATGTGAGAGAGCCTGCCACTTCCCACACTAAACCTCTACCGATGCAGACCTGTAGACGGAAGGAGTAGGGTCCTGCGGGGGCGGGGTTTAGAACTGAAGTGGAGACGGACGATACAAGGAAGTGATGGGAATTCCTGAGGTTTTATTTAGTGCCCAAGTGATATAAGTCCTGCACTAAAAGAAGGACCCAAGGAGCGATATGTTCCTAGGGAACTTTTGGTTGAAAAAGATAATTCATTAGATTATGATTAAAGAAAGGAAAGAAGCCCACTTAAAACCCCAGTTTTACATATCTCATATATATATATATATATAAAGATAAAAGTCAGATATGTCAAGAAACAACCTGGTTGGTATTTTTTATAAATTACAGAGGAAATAGACTTTATTCGTTGAAAGATTAACTCAGGTTTAAATCCAGCACCATCTCAAACATGCGATGTGACAGAGATAGTGGTCAGAAGTAACGTGTTCTCCATTGTCAGGTAATGGGTAAGAAGGTAAGATCGTCAGTCTGCTTTAGGTCACGCTTGTAATGAGGTAATCAAGGTAAACAAGACCCATGCTTTTAAAAAATCAAACTATTTACAGACTTGTTTTTAAACTTCATTGAGTTGCTCTTCTGTGCTAACTCATGTAAATAATGAACCATTAGCATACTCTCCCCTTGAGAATATCAGGTCAGCAGTAAATGTTTGGGCTATGGTCTGAGCATCTTAGAGGCAGAAGTTGGTTTCCTGACCTCATGTACTAGACAACATCTAACCAGTTGCTTTGAAGCTTCTAAGGAAGCTGTTTTTCCAAATCCCTCCTCAGGACATGTCTTCTTTTGTAATGTTTCTCTCATCAACCTTTTAATATTTTTGTGTCTTTAATTACTACAGGCGAGTTTATACCGAGGTGGCTACAGCCGATTTGCCCCTTACTGAAGTGACGTGAGACCCCTGCAAGTGGGACAGCCCCCCAGTTCATGAGGCCTGGCTATTGCAATATTTACTAGTAGAGGAACTCTATAGCAAGATGAAGAGGAAAAACAAACAAACAAAAAACACAAAAAAAGAGAGAATACTTTTTTATACCTCACTATGTTCTTTGAATATGTATTTTTCCTTTAAATTTCTGCCTTTAATTCTTTTGTTCCAAAGATTGTGCATTTTTTTCTTTTTTCTTTTTTCTTTTTTTAACTGTGGTAAAAAAAAAAAAAAAATAACGCATTTCCATGTCTGTATGTCCGTGCTTAGCTCATTCTGTCAATCACGGAAGAGGCAGTTAATGAGGAAGGAGAGACTTTAGGAGCTGATAAATGCGTCTGATCAGAAATCAGCAGACAGAATTACCAAAGTGTATCTGGTGCTGAATGGCTGTGGGACAAGCAGAAGTGGAAGAGATCTCTCTGCAACAGGATATCCTTCTAGTCTTCTGAGTTCTGGTCTTTGGCAGGCAATTCTGATTGGCTGTGGCTGGAATCCACATGCTAATAGACTATAGGAATGTGTGCTGGCAAAGCAGGAGAATCACTAAGACACTTTCCTCTCCTCTTCCCTCCTGTCTCCTCATTCTCTTTACAATCATTTTACACGCAAGGCCTGAGACAGTTGGCATCGTTTTTGGAATTATAGTATTAATATTTCCAGACATGCGCTCAGACTGTGGATAATAAACACCTCATTAGGAAACCAGTCTCGGAATGAACTCTGGAGTATGAAAAAGATCACTCTTTTCTTTTCTGTAAACCCTAGCATTCCTGCTGGGCTGCTTTTCCTTTCATTGAACCACAGCTTAGCTCATCTCTCCTTTTATTAACACCCTGCTCCCATGTCCTCGAGATTCAGGAATTTAGGACCCAGGGACAGAAGAATAAATAGCCAGTGGCCAGATTTCCCCGAGGTGTCTGGGCACGGCTTGAGGGCTAGAAGTACAAATTGTCACGCGCCAGTGAAGAGGGTGAGGGCAAGAAAAGAGGTGTTAGACGATGTCAGATTAAGGCGCCCTGATATTCCCGATCTTTCTCTTGCATCAAAAAGTCAGTACAAAGTAGAAAACATATAATAAAGGCTCTGGTGGCAAAAGATAAAGCACCGAGCCCTGGATCAGCTGTCCCTGGAGGTCTCCGTGAGTAGGGCATGTGAGGGCAGGCAAAGGCACTTTGTACAAGCTCCAAAGCCATAGGACTTTTCATCTTCCAGAGCCTTTACGAGTCACTTCTGTCCACAGTCTGGAGCCCTCGTGGCCATTCCACCCAGCTTCTCACTATCCTCCAAAGACACCCAGCTGAGCACCTGGACCACTTGGTACTCATGAACACTACAGGACGTGAAACAAGCCCCTGAGGCTGCTCCCCTCCCGTACAGGAATGAGGGTCTGAGATGGCCAGGATCTCATATGTTGCCAGGAAGAGTCATGTGGTGGCCACCACAGTGAGTCACTGCTATCACTGCCTGGCTTCGACTTATCTATCATCAGACAGGGGAGAAAGTGTTTCTCTTCTAGCTCTTAGCTGTTAAAGGCAGGGGTCCTGCAGCATTTCCAAAATGAAGGCATTAGAAAATAGAAAAGCACGGTCCGTTTGGCTCCCTGGTCTATTCACATTGGTACTAGGGTGACCTTTCACCCGAGGGATAGCTGCTAAAGGGAGTAAGTAATTCAGAGACATGGAGCTTCTGGTTTGTTATGGGTTTGTTTTGGTTTGTTTTGTTTTTTTTTTACTCCTGCCTCCACCCGTGTTCTTGACTGATACTGATTCATGTCCCTGAATTAAAATGACTGACATATGACAGCATCAAACATTCTTTGTAAGGAGAGGGATCTGTGGGGGGGGGCGGGAACTGGCCTGTCGTGTGTAATACATATCTTCTCCCCCTTCAGAATCCTCTCTCTCCTAATAACTGGGAGGGAGGCTTCCCTGAAACTAGGGGAGACGTCAAGGAAGCTAGAGGCCTCGATGCAATTCTTACTGATTCTGGGGAGGAATGCACAGAAGAGGGGACACCAGATTGCCCGGTCCGTTGGCCATTTTTAAGGGTTCCCCTCCCCAAGCCAAAGTTTGGTTTGTTGCTGTTGAGACAATTTTTGTTGTGTGTGTATATAAATATTTTAGTTTGGGGTGTGGGAATGGGATGTGGGGCTTTCACAGGTCTAGGGAATGGGGGCAGGGAGGATTTTTTTCTTTCTTTTGCTTTTGTTTTGAGGGAGAGCTTTTACTGAATGAAGAAACTGAAATTTTGTGTCCTGTTCAAATAGGAGCCATTCTCACAAATGGCAAGCCACTACTCAGTGGAGACAAGGCCAAATTCTAAATGGTTGTATCCATAGCAGGGGAGGAAAATAGGGCAATGAGTTAAAGAATTTTCTATTCTTTTTTTCCAGAAAGAGGGAAAGATGATGGGAAAGGCAGAGAAGGCAGCTTCCACAGCCCTTTTAAAAGAGGCAGAAGCCTGAGCTTTTGTGCATTTCAGTTCAGCTGGTTCTGGCTGAGGACTCCGTAGGCAAGCTCTCTGTTTTCCAGCGGGCCTCTGCTGCATTTCCAGGGATGGTTTTAATACTGCTTCCTTCAGCTCCTTTTACTAAGAAAGACTAAATAGAGTTCTGCTTGTTATTAAAGGGCCTTTGGTTTTCAGTGTCATCACTGAGAATTGGGGCTCTCAAAGCATCAACCTCCCCATCAGCTTTTGAACTTTGAGATTCCATACAGGCAACTTCATCAAGAGGCAGGTTCCTCGAAGCATCAGTGCTTGTTTATTCCTGACTCTAGTTCCCACTGGACTAAGAAACTGAGTCAGAAGAGAGTGTGGCATCTTGTAAGTTTGTTAGAGGATGCTGGTGAATAATTCCAGAAAATGTATCCATGCTGAATCAATTTCGACAGCTTTACTGTAGGTCACGATGTGAACTTCTATACTAAGCATCTTACTCTTAGAAGCTGGGCTCCTTTCAGGAGCCCTCTAGTGACCACCTTTATCTGAATATCCCTCTTTCAGCCCAGAGAGCTATCCTTAGAGCTTTTCCAGAATTCCTTATATTACATAGTTCAGCTCCCACTGACCAAGATCAGCTGTTGTGATTCGTCACTTTTAAGGCTCTCAGTTTTTTACAAAGCCCACTGTCACCATCCTCCTTCAGCAGCCATAGTTGGAACTGAGCCGATATTATTTTTCCTTGAAAAAGAAGGGGACTGGAGCTCAGCTCTTAGTTTAAGGGGAGCTAGTGGAGCTCTATTCAGTAGAAATCAATGATAGCAGCTTTCTCTCAAAAGTGTGACTCCTCAGGGGCTGAACTGCTCTTAGTTTAGGTTCTACTTTCCTAGAGCTCTAGCAGATAAGTCGGTGAATCACTACCACCCTGTAACTAGTCACATAGCTTCCAGGTAGGAAGGAGGTGTAAACTCGGGATGGAAGCAACCCCAAGGATCTGCAGGAAGGGCTGGATGGCCTCCCTTCCTTCTGGCGGGAGGATGAGGCCAAGGGAGGGAAGCAAGGGACAGCCCAGAGGGCACTGTAAGGGAGGAGGGGGGGACCATAGGGACCGCCCCCTTTCACCAAGTCCAGCCACTTCTCGGCTGCTTGCAACCCCCTAGCACAGAAACAGTTGCAGAATCGCAGACTTGTTTCCCCCAGAAAATAGGAGGAAAGGGACTTTGGGGGGTGGGGAAGGGGTAGTGGTGTTTTAAAAGCATAAGTTACCTGTTTGCACTGTTTTAAGATAGGAAAAAAATAGTGGGCAAGGTGAACATCCAACGTAAATTTGTGTGTTTTTATTTTGTCATGCTCTTGAAAATGTTTGACCGTTTGTAGTATCCACCAGTGAAACCTGATTCTCTGTTGCATAAAACACGATTTTTTTGGAAATGTTACTGTCCAAAAGCCTCTTCCCTCCCTTCCCCCTTTGCTGTGTTCTTCCTTCATCCTCGCTTGACTGATCAACCAGGCAATAGCCATCCAGGAGCTAGAGCGTGAAGCAGGGCCCTTCCCAAGTAGACTCTGGGTGTCCTAAGCCAGCATGTGCCCCCTGGTTTAGCGAGTGCCGTTGAGTCCCTGGCCCCCATCTTTAAAATAAGGCTTACAGACCAGGCTGCAGCAGGTTCTCAAATTCCCGAATCGGAGGGCGGAGGGGAGTCCTCGAATATGGCGGGTGGCCGCAGTAGCTGAGTTCTCCACGTTCCCGGAACTGTAGCCAGTTACAGATTACTCAGGAAAACGGTCGATCACTTCAGCCATGGTAGTGCTGGTTGGCAGGGCTTGGTAACGGAGAGAACTGCTCATCGGCCACAACTCAAACCTTGCCTTTAAGGGGATTGCCAGCCGGGGCCCCTCCGCCTGGCAGTGACACACACGCCCACCAGTGTGGTGAGGGCTCAGCTCACACCAGCCAGCAAAAAGGGAACAGCGATGCTCTTCTCTCCCCCCTACCACCCACACCTGTTACCAACGCCAGATTCCCAGGGGGTGCATACGTTTTTGAATTTTTTAAAAATGTTTTTTGGTTTGGTTTTTCCGGGGACTGACGAGTGCTTTAAGCAACGTCGATACCCCACCCAGACCCCCAGCTTTGTCATTTTCTTGTATTTTTCTGTTCACAGTATTGTGTGTGTGTGTGCTTGTCTTGGCAGCTCATTTTGGCTGTATTATATATCGAGTGATGAATTGATCCTCCTTTTTTTTTTCCCCCTAAGGGATATGAATTTTTTTTTCTTGTGTTATAATTCTGCTTGTGAATAGCTGGAGCAAACCTGGGGCTGACACACGTAAGCTAGGGCTGCAGAGTGCTGAGAGAGCCAGGCAGGGTGGCTTGTCCCTGACAGGCTGACCCCACCTGAGTCTCTGAGCTTTTCAGTCCAAATCTCTGCAAGGCTAAAAATGCCACCGAACCTCCCCTCTTGTCCCCGCTCCCCGTGGCAGGGACGAAACCATCCCTACATGCAACGTGCAGTTTCTCTGGCCCCCTCCCATGGCCATGGCAAAACAGGTACCTATGGGGCATGGGGGCATCACATGGGATGCTTGTGTAATCGACCACCTCGCCTTTTCTCCCCCCTCCCCCCTCCCCCACCCCCAAACCTTTTCCTAGGACACCCGAGCTGCTTGCCCAGGGTCCTGTTTCCCTACAAACTCCAGAGAAGCACCCAGGGCTTTGTGACAGTCTCTAATTCCCTCCCCTTCTTGTTAAGAATCATATTGTATAGTAGCTTTCAGACCATACAGTATTCATTGGGTTACTCCTATTATTATCAAGTAGCTGGAATTGTGAAGGTCGGAGTAGTTAGATCTTTAGCTTTTATTCCTTATTTTTTTGTATTACTATCCATGTGTATAAATTATTGATCATGTTGCTGGCTTTTATAAACTCTAAGCGAAGGAGGAGCACTGCCTCTGCCTTTGCAAATGGTAATGAAGCACTGTTTTTAAATAAAAGGAGAAACACCATTCTTCGCCCTGGGCTGCGTGTGTTGATCCTCAACGACCTCTGTTGCCTCCCCCGTGCTCCAAAGATAGAACTTGGATTTGACTTTTGTAAGATTGGAAAAAAGGCGGCAAACACAACGCTCCCTGAATGAGATGAGGGGAGAGGGAAACACAGGCCGAGGCTGAGGCCACGGGACCTGCCCTCCGGCTCCTCCAGTCTTGGCAGGAGCTGTCTTCCTGCTTCTGCCTCTGAAATCCCTTCCGCTTCACTCCTTCCCTTTTCCATCCTCTCCTGTGTCCTCGCTGCCGCCCTCACCTGCCTCAGAAACTGCCCTCCAGGGGGCGCTTCCCTTCTGGCCACCTGTCACCTCTGTCACCTCTCCCCTGGCTCGGGCCGCCACCCAGGCTCCCACACCTTTTCCTTCTGTATGGGGCCTGGGCCTTTTCCTCCTTCCCTGGGCTTCCTCAGCCACCCCTCCTGCACTGGTTTCTCTACCAGGAAGTCCCAAATCTCAGATTCCCCCTAAGTCTGCAACTCCCTAACACCACTCAGATCGTCTCCTTTCCTGTTTCCGGGAGGAAATGGAGGCCACGGGATCTCCTTGATCTAGACACCTACTTGGACGCACACCCATCCTTTCCCGTCCTTCCTGTTTTACCGGGAGAGGCGTCTTCGGTCAGGCGCTGTCCCCACACGTCCGTCCTTTCCCACCTTCTTGGGGACTTTGCTCCATCGTCCCTCCCACATGGAGGTCAACCTTTTACTTCCTCTAGTCCCTGTGGCATTGAAACATGCAAATAATTTTGCACGATCCCAGTCCTCTCCTTCATGACAAACTTGTGGAATGAGTTTCTGCCACCGACTCCAATTCCCAGCTCTTCACCCGCGGCCGGCTGGCCTCTCCCTCCAGGACCCTGAAGCTGCTCCCGCGTGACGCCAGCAGGTGGCGCCTCCCCCGGGGCGCTGACCTGACCTCCAGCGCCCGCGCAGCCGGGCACTCCCGAGACCCTCCGCCGCTGCCCCCGACACAGGCTGGCGCGTCTGCCCTGCTCTCCTGGCCTGGCCTCTCTCCTCCGTCTCTTCCCCAGCAGCGCACCCCCCGCCTGCTCTCGACAGCCACCCGCTACAGTAGCAGTTGGATCAGGACGTGCTTCTGTGCAAGGCGGCCCCGAGTCAGTCCCCGTCCTCATCCGGGTCTGTGGCCTGTGCACCAGCTCCCCCGCTAGTTTATCCGCGGCGCGTCCCCCTGTACTAGAACGGAAGCACCCGGAGGTCGGCAGCTTTGTTCTGTTCAACTCCTGTGTCTCTGGTGTCTGCAACACACAAGCATTCAATAAATACTTGTTGAATGACATTTTTCAATCTCGGATGTAAGGTGATAACACAGCCGCCACCCCCAACCCCGCCTTCTCCGTACGGCCACCGCTGCTGATGATCGCGGATGCCGAGAGTCCTTTCCACGTGTGCTCACATCACCTTCATCTTCCCGGCAGCCCCGCGGCAGGTGCTGGGTGTCCTCCTCCTCAGGTCCCGGCGCCTGTGCTTCTTGCTCGGTGTACCAAGCAAGCGAAGCCCTGACCTCGCTTTCCCGGGACCTTTCTGGGGTGGCATTTATAGCGAGTAACCTTGAGGAATGGGGGGTGGTGTATCCCCGGGGACGAAGAACGAGTCTGCTTCCTACCTGCTCTGGAAGGGGTGGCTGCCCCTCGCTCAGGACTCCTCAGCCGCCGCGCACACCTCCCGGGGAGCAGCATCCACCCCGTCCCACACACTGATGCTCTTGCTGCCAGCCGGGCCGGGAGCAGTGAAGTCCTTTGTGTCTGACGCAGAATCCATAAGGCTAACAACTTCGGCAGAGAGAGAGATCAAATCCCAGACTCACCAGTATTGTTATTCCACATGAAAGATGAGGGAGCCGAGGTGTGGAGAGAGGAGATAACCTGTCCCTTGAGTAGGAAGCAGCAGAACTGGGGTCCCAGCCTCTGAAGTCTGCGCCCTTCACGTCTGAGCACTGGCGTTTCTAGTGCTTCTCCAGTAGAAACCCCTGTAGAAACCCAAGAGCTGGCACTGCATCCCGTCTCTGGCTGATGCTCTGTCCCTTTTGTAGGGCCTTCTTCCTCTACTCCCTCAAGTCATGGTGTTCCCCAGGTCATCGGTCTCCTGTTCCCCTGAAAACTCGACACCAATTTCCGGCTAACGACGCAAGGCCGTGGCCGGAGACCATAAAGCTCTCCAAAGTCTAGTCTCGTCCAGCTGCAGCCCCAAGGCTCCTAAAATTCAATATGTTGACATCATCTTTCTATCCAAACCTCTTAATTTCCCTCGGTCAGTAAACTGGATAACAGTTGGCGATAACCATGTTAAAATCCTAAAGAAAAAAGAAAGAAAATAAGTGGGAAAAAAATCTTGCTCAAAAGAAAGTGTACCGCACGTTTGTCTTGAGTGTGTGTGGATTCTTTTTTTTTTTTAATCTTTATTGGAGTATAGTTGCTTTACAATGTTGTGCTAGTTTCTTGCTGTGCAGTAAAATGAATCAGTCATACCTATACATATAGCCCCTCTTTTTTAGATTTCCTTCCCATTTAGGTCACCACAGAGCACTGAGCAGAGTTCCTTGTGCTGTACAGTAGGTTCTCATTAGTTATCTATTTTATACATAGTAGTGTATATATGTCAGTCCCAATCTCCCAACTGAGCACATTCTTGATCACTTTTCACTGTTGCATTGCCCCATTCTCCCTGAGCCCAGCACCCCATTCCAACAGCGCTCCTGACCCTAGGACAGCTCTGCAACCCCAGGCCCACTCCCTGGCGGTGTCCAGAATTGCTTGGTGATGTGGGGAATCCTACATACACACATAGGCACACACCATGGAACTGGGTCCAGAAACCCAAAAGACTAGGTGTCATGGTTTTCAGCCATGGCTAGCCTCATGGACGTGGCCTCCCATGAAAACACACTCATTCTCCTCCCACTGTGACCTCTGTCACTAGTGAGGGTGAGACTGTATTCATTCAACTGATTGAAGAAGCTAAGACCAGCAGACCATGAGTTGGTCCCCTTTTTGAAAAACTGTTTAATTTTGATGTAAATATTATCTATTCTTTCCAATTCATAAAACAGTAATTCACATCATAGGAATTACATCAAAGGAAACGGGAAAAGTAATGAAAATTACCTCTAAATAACCATAGCTGCAGTGTGACCTTGCTCTACTTCCTGCCAGAGTTTTCTTTTGTTTTCTCTACTGCCAGGTTTGAGAGATGTGTTTCCCCTGGTTAGGTTCTAAGTAAGAAAGTGGATATACAATTTTCACCCGGCTTTGTTCACCTAACTTGCTAAGATAAACATTTTCCATGTTAATCCAATTATTGATTCTCCTGGACATCATCTTGATCGCTACATAGAGTTCTCTCCAGTGGATGAATACTTTGTATTTAACCGGTCTCCTAGTGTTGGAACATTTCAACCATGTCCAATTTTTCAAGATTATAAATTCTGCTGCAATAAAGGGATAACTATCTCTCAGTAACAGCTTTTCTCAAATCACCGACGTTTCCTCTCAGGACACTGGGAATGTAGATCAGAGCTCTGCAGCGCGGTGCGGCCGTGATGAGAGATGGGGTGGGGGCAGGGCAAGGAGGGGCGTGGAGGACTCGCAGAGCGTAGTTGACTTTAAAATAAAGGGTTTTTAGGGGCTTCCCTGGTGGCGCAGTGGTTGAGAGTCCGCCTGCTGATGCAGGGAACACGGGTTCGTGCCCCGGTCTGGGAAGATCCCACATGCCGCGGAGCGGCTGGGCCCATGAGCCATGGCTGCTGAGCCTGCGCGTCCGGAGCCTGTGCCCCGCAACGGGAGAGGCCACAACAGCGAGAGGCCCGCGTACCGCAAAAAAAAAATAATAATAATAATAAATAAATAATAAAATAAAATAAAGGTTTTTTAAAAATTTTAATCATAAATGTACTGTATAGTTATATACAATTTGGAAAATACATATGTTCTGAATGTCCCAACGTCAGTTGAAATTCACATGAATACTTAGGTCTTCTTGGTCTCCACCCCCATCTGTACACTCAGAAAATCTGGTCTCTGACAAACTTCCCTTCCATCCCAGGTGTTTCTGGCGTCCGCAGGGGTGATCAGGAACCACAGCAGGTCGGCCTCTGTCATCATTGCTGGGAGCATCTTCGCAAGCAGAAGTTTCTCGAGTTTTCTTAGTTAGTTAAAGTCTGATATTGTTCCACGGAGACAGCTTGACCAACTAGGGCAAAAAGGAGAGGAAGTAGTGTACTCATTTCTGTAGCATCATTGGGAGCTCGCAAAAGGTTTGCCTGAGCGCCCAGATGTTATAGGGCTGGGCAAGGTAGCGCTCTCCCTTAAGGCACCCTGTCCTTGTCTGCCTCGTTCACAGCTGGGCCTCGCATGATGCCCGGCACAGAAGTGCTCAATTAACATGTGTACATCAGATAACTTAGTGAACGGCACCTCTGGCTGGAAAGGCACGCAGGCAACGGGCAGAGGGGGTTCAGTGAGGTGACTGGCAAAGGCCCAGGCCCAGGACTGCACGTGGTGGGAAGAGCATTGCAAGGCACCAGCTTCTCACGATCAGACGCTCCCTCCCCTTCTCCCACAGCCCGCCCATCCTGGGAGAAGGTGCCCCCCTGAGGGGCTCCCACAACACACCGTCCCCTTCTTCCTCCTCGTGTCCTACCATTTACCTCTCCTCCTTGTTAACGGCTTACCTGGGGTCCATCTCCCTGCTGGGCCCCCAGTGCCATTAGAGCAGAGACTGTATCTTTTCCCACGATCTCCTCAGTGCCCTGCGGGACCTGCCCTAAGCTTGTGCTCTGTGACAGGCAAGGGAAGACGTGGGCAAGACCCTTTGGAAGATGAATCCTGTGTCTCACAGTTAACCCTCCAAAACTTCCCCTGGTTATCAAGAAGCTAGGATATGTACCCAAAGAGTAACAGCCTATTGAAGCAGTAGAGCCAGAAGGAAGCTCCCCGTACCTTAATACAGTGGTTCCCAAACTCAACGGAATTACTTGCAGATCCTTGAAAACCTCCCAAGTCTGGATCATGTCCCAGATCAGTTAAATCCCTGTCGTTGGGGGGTAGGACCCACTCACTCATCAGTATTTTTTGAAGCCTTTCCAAGTGATGCCAACACACAGACAAGTTTGGGAACGCGTCCTTAAATCCTCAGCCCCTGTCAAGGCCTCACTTAATTAAAACCTGTTGAATGAATGAATGAATGAACGAATGAGGGGAAGGGACAGGGGAGGGGCAAGATAGGGGGAGGGGATTAAGGGTACAAACTACTATGTATAAAATGAATAACCTACAAGGATATATTGTACAATACAGGGAATATAGCCAATATGTTATAATAACTCTGAATGGAATAGAGTCTTTAAAAATTGTGAATCACTATATTGTACACCTGAAACTTACATAATATTATACATCAGTTATGCTTCAATTTAAAAAAAAAAAAAAAGGCTGAGTGAGCATTTACTTTGGGATATCTCTGTATGCCTAGGAGTTCAGCCCCTTCCCAACCTACATCTTAGAGCTCATCTGTACATAGATGGCAAAGAAGCATAAACTTCCCAGCCACTCTTGGTAAGGGTGTCTGGACCATTTTCACAAGAAAAATTGTGATGCTGCATCCAGGCTCTTTGAGAAAGAATGTTGCAGTTGGTCCGTGATGCTTTCTGAAAGCCCAACACAGAAGATAATTGGTTATCTTTTTCCTCTTTCACAGAGGAAGAAGCTGGTCCCAAGGGTGGGGTGACTTTCCCTAGATTATAAGCCAGATAGTGATGGAATTAGGGTAAGAACCTAGTACTACAGCTTCCCAGAAGCTTCTCGTCTGCCTCCTTTGCTGGTTGAGGACAATATTCCTCTGAGAAAAGAAAAATCTCTCTTCCTTCACTCAAGGACGGTAGAGAAACATGCGCACGGGCACATTGGAAGTGACCCAATTAACTCTAGTCAAAGCCGGTTCATCAGCCAGCAGCAAAGAGGACTTTGTTTTGCACTAACTCAGTATTAACGGGAGCCATGGGGGAAGAATCTAAAGAGTGGACGGAGGCCAGGCCAAGGTCACAGATACAGAGAATAGATTGTTCCTGTCCTGAAAGGGCAGGAGAACTCTAGTTTGCATGATTGTGAAGATCGTATAATTTAAGAGCTTGGAGTAGCCCTGCAACTCATTTTATAGAACTTTATGGACCCTTCAGCAACAGAAGTACAGCCTGTGTTAGGCAGCAGTCCACTATGAGAATAACGCTTCAGCTGAGTGCTACTGGACAGTCTGAAGGTCATGGAAAGGTAAGTCTCAGCAGTTTGGATCTCAAGGCCAGACCCAGATGTTCTTACAGCTTGGTCAAGGGTGAAGGAAGGCTGGGGAAGGAGTGTTCTGGATGACTAGGGAAAATGCAGCAAATTCTGCTACTAGGAATCATCATCCGACAGGCCATTTGGACACCTGCTAATGTGCTTACCAAAGGTTGTTTTTGGTTTTTTTGGTTTGTTTGTTTTGTTTTGGCTGCATTGGGTCTTTGTTGCTGCACACAGAATTTCTCTAGTTGTGGCAAGTGGGGGCTACTCTTCGTTGCAGTATGTGGGCTTCTCATTGCGGTGGCTTCTCTCGTTGTGCAGCACAGGCTCTAGAGCACAGGCTCAGTAGTTGTGGTGCACGGGCTTAGTTGCTCCGTGGCATGTGGGATCTTCCCGGACCAGGGCTTGAACCTGTGTCTCCTGCACTGGGAGACGGATTCTTACCACTGCGCCACCAGGGAAGTCCCTTACCAAAGGTTTTTTATTTACTTTCCTAAGGGATTTTTTTTAGGAGAATGTATGAATCCTTTTTTTTTTTTTTTTTTTTTTTGGTACATCTCCAAATGCAAATGGAGGCAAATGAGGTTGCATGATCAGCTCTTCAGCCAACTTTGCTGGAACACATGTTTATGTTTCATATTATGAAGATGGTGACAGCATAGCAACAAAATTTGGGTATTAACAATCATATTTCCTTTCTTCCTCCTTCCTTCCTTCAAATACCAAGTGCAAAGTCTGTGCCGGGCACTGTTCTAGATGCCGGGATTTTGCCAGTTGGTGTATCAGCCCAATCCCTGCCCTCACAAAACTCATGTTCTTGTACCTTCCCCCCTAGACATCACTTTCCTATGATTACATTTCCAAACCAGTTTTTTCCATCATCTCCTCCCAAGCCTGTGGCTCAAAGAGTAGCCAGTGTATTTCTTCTCTAGTCATCTCAGTCCAAAAAGCTTTAACAATGTCCTGGGAAAGTGGACTATCTAATTCTAATATTTGGAAATTTAAAAAGTAAGGTTAGAATACTTCCAAAATCTTAACAGCTCAAAAATGTCACATCACTTTTGTCTAAGGACTTTATCCAAACAATTAAACTATGATAATATTCAATGCCAACTAGGATGTAGTAAAACTGGTAATCTCTTAGGTTACTGGTGGCAAAGTAGATTGGTGAAGGACTTTTGAAATTTTGATATTAAGTTACAAAAGCCTTCCGATAATCATCCAATAAGCTAACGACAGGCATAAAGCTGATCAGAGCCATGTCATTTATAATACTGTAAACCGGAAGGCAAGTGAGTAATCATTCCGTCCAGCCCTCTACCATCTGTAATTCTGGCAGGATTGTCCAGTCTCTAGAAAGCCTTCCTAGAGATGAGGAGATCATTAGTTGGTTAATTGTTTGTTTTAACCAGATAGGTGAAGGGTAGCAGAATACGACACCCCAAAACATGCTGCTTTGGTTATTTGGTTATTGATTATTTTGAGCTGCCAGCACATGAATAAATACATGCAGAGAGGGGCTTTCTCTGAACTCCCCTTATCTGCCTAAAGACAGATCCTCCAAAAGGAGCTCAATTGTCATAGATTCGGCTCCCCAGGAGTTTCATCAACCAGGGAAAATTGACTCTTGTCACAGGAGGGGAGAGAAGGCAATCCCACACCCAGAGGATCTTTGTCACAAACTATCACATCTAGCATCGATTCTTCTAAGGACCCATTCATCATTCCTAAAAATCATTTACTCTCCCCTAAGAGGTCTACTTCCCCCATCCCCTATCCCTATTAAAATGGTATTTAAGACTGGATTCCAAGCCACCTTGAGGAGTTACTCATTTTCCGCTGGGTATCTCATGTGTGCATGAAGTATATGTGTTAATAAACTTCTGTTTGTTTCTCTCTGGTTAATCTGTCTTTTATTACCGGGGTTTCGGCCAAGAATGCAGAAGAGCAGAGAGCAAATTATTTTTTCCTTCCCAACACAGGCAGCATTGCACAGTTACCCTCGTTTAAAGATTCTTTCTTCTGTTGCAGCTTCTTTTGTTGCTCAAAAATCGCTTTAAATACATTTTCATTAAAATTTGACAAATATCACCCCCAATACCGCCACAACATATCTCTCAATTTTATTCACTTACCTCCAGTTGTTTTTCCAATGTATATTCTTTTTTGCATGGCTTTTATTACATACTTATCATAGTTAATGTCTTACTTTTAAAATGTAGTATTATAAGACAAGTATTTTTCATACTGCTACACAGCTGTCATAAGGATATTTTTGATGACTCTATGCCATTTCATCAAGAGGGGATGTACATTCATGTTTATAGAAACATTCCCTTATTGTGGCACGTTGGGGTCTTCATGCTTCTGTCGCCCTTATGAATCCTTCATATAATGGCACCAACCTGTTCTGGTTGCTGCCTGCACTCTGATCAGCGATCAGCTCCATGTCCCCCTCTGTTCTCTGGCTTCGTGCAGTTCTTTGCAGAGGAACTCCCATGCAGGGGCTGGGGGCTACTTATCTTTCTAGTTAAACTTGATGAAGGAAGTTACTTGCTGTTGCATTTGCAGATGGAGACCATTGAGAAGGTCTGAAGATATATCCTGATTAATCTAGCAACACCGTATGGCCTCCCAGGGCTTCTGGTTTTCATTTTTCTTTTAAGTAAAATTTGTTACTTCTTTGCATTTCGTGCCAACATTATTTCCTTGATACCTTAAATTGTTTTGAGGTGATTATGAATAATATAACGCTGTGTTTTCTAACTTGTTCTTTTACTATATAGAAATATTATTCATTTTTAATACTTCCCTTTTGTTTTGCTGAGTTTTTCTTAATTGTAATAGCTATGAAATGAATATTTCATGAATACCTAATGCTGGTTTTCTTTCCTGTTTTTTCAGTACTTATTTTTCTTATTTTGGTTCCATACTTTACTGGGTTAGCTTGAATTCTTAAATTATTTAATTTTATGAAATTGACTTCCAGTATTGTCGGCAGCTAGTTTACAAAAACCACTTCTTTTCATGAAAAGGCAGTATGTTTTATTCCTAGATTTAAATATTTTATTAGGATTAGGTGCTGAATTTTCAGACTCTAATGAGATGGTCATAATTTTCCTTTTTTATTTATCCCATGAATATAGTATATTATGTGCATAAATTTCCATATATCAAATTATCCTTATATTTCATGGAAACCCCAACTTTGTCATTGCAGAATTTTGCATCAGTATGTTGTAGATTTATATTTTCTATTAGTGTGTTCATCTTAGAGCCACAAATGATAATGAGCTATAGTTGTCTTTCCTTGTAATCAAGGTTTATTATTAGTGTTATATTTGCTTCACAGAATAAACTCAGTAGCATATTGTGTTTTCTATTTCTGGGACAATTTATGTAGCATGAAAATTGCTTATTTTCTGAAAGCTTAAAAAACTTACAGATTTCCTTACATTTGCCACATCTCATGGGATGCTTTTGATTTTTTTAAGTTGTTAATGTGAGTCATAAACGTGACTTCATTTCTCTTCCCCATTCCTGAAAAATGGCTCTCCCAGCCCACCTCCACGCCTATTCTTTTTTGAAGACTTGAGAAGTCATAACAAACCCTTGACATTTCAAACTGCACTTGGTTCTCATTTTCTGTAAACAGGTATCTCTCATGTCCTTTGAAAAGGCGTTTCACAGAAGTTGAAATACAATGGCCAGTAAATATATGAAAAGATGTTTAACATCATTAGTAGCCAAAAAATGCAAATTTAGACCTCAGCAAGACAGCATTTCTTTGATCATTTTGGCAAAAGTAGAAAGAATGAAAGCGTCCTATGATGCTGAGAAAGAAAGAGGGGCGTGTCCACCCTCAGACACTTGGTTGGAGCCTAAAATGATATAACTTCTGGAAGGATGATGTGGAGTATCTCACAACATAAAAAGTACCTATGCCTGAAACTCAATACCCTCCCTCTAGAAATTCATCCTACAATGACATGTACACAGAGAAACACATGTAAGGATGTTCGCCAGTTCCTTGAAGTGGTAAAAAGAATGGAAGCAATCTGAAATATCCATGCAGGGGGACTGTTTACATTAAAAGACATCAGTATTAAATAAATGCTTATGTATGTCTATTTATTTGTTTATTTATTTTTGGCTGTGTTGGGTCTTCGTTGCTGTGTGCAGGCTTTCTCTAGCTGCCGTGAGTGGGGGCTACTCTTCGTTATGGTGTGCAGGCTTCTCATTGCTGTGGCTTCTCTTGTTGCAGAGCATGGGCTCTAAGTGCATGAGCTTCAGTAGTTGTGGCACGTGGGCTCAGTAGTTGTGGCTCAAAGTCTCTAGCGCACAGGCTCAGTAGTTGTGGCACACGGGCTTAGTTGCTCCGCAGCATGTGGGATCTTCCCGGACGAGGGCTCGAATCCATGTCCCCTGCATTGGCAGGTGGATTCTTAACCACTGCGCCACCAGGGAAGCCCCAAAATAAAGGCTTATGGATGTGAAAAAGAACAAGGCAAATCTATATGAACTGACCTGGAAAGAGACACAGGATATATTAAGTAAAAGAAAAAATGTTGAAGAATATGATCTCGATTTTTTTTTTTTTTTAAGTATTGAACATGTGGCAAAAGACTAGGGGAAAATTCTGGAAGGAGATACAGCTGAGCAGGCTCAGCCTGGGGAAGGTTGCCAGGAGGGAAGACCCACACCTGTACCTTTCACTCATCTGTCTTATTGAAATTTGTTGCAAGAATCATGTGCTGATTTCATAATAAAAACCAATACGGTAAAAAAAAAAAAGAAAGGCGACAACTTTATGACTCACTCTTTTAGCATTATAAAATCTCCAACTTGGATAAAAGTCATTTAGTGCAAGGAACACTGCTGAGCACCTAGTAAGACAAACAAAGGTTGGATAAATTGTTGTTAAATATTAACATTGTCATCTATTTAAAAATTTATATATGACAAGTTTTTCTAACCTGTTATTTTGGCCTTTTGTGGCATTTTATTTCAGGATATCTCTTGTAGGCAGAAAATTATTCCAATCTGCTTTACACCCAGTTTGATCCTCTTTACTTATTAATGTTATTAATATTAATTATTATTATTTATGGTCATAATTGTTCCACATTGATTCACGTCACCCTACTTTAGGAATTCTGCTTTTTATTTCTTTACTCTCTTTTTATATTCTTCACAGGCAGGCATGGTGAATAGATTTCAGCATGGCTGCCCAGAACAGCTTCTGGAAGGTAGAAATGTCTCTGCTTTCTTATCTACATGTACCTGGTAAATGACAGCTACTGGGGACGCATTAGAATAAGGGCTCCTAGATAATGATACTATGTTTTTTGTGTTTAGAATCATGATTGACTCTCCCCCCTGTCCTGGCTTAGAATAGGTCTTGGGGAGAGAACTCCATTTTATTTTGGGGAAGAGGGGAGTGGAGAGTGAATAGGACTAAGGCAGAGAAGAAGCAGAATCAAGTCAAAGGATGGGGGTGGGAGACCCATGGCACTGAGGCGGTGGTGCTGGGTCTCCAGGAGATGGGCCGTTTCCTTACCATTTTAATAAATATTCTCTGAGACGTTTGTGATTTATACATAGGAGTAGAGGTGAAATAGAACCCTGACTGTGTTTCACCACTTTCCCAGCTAGTTTCAGGAGTCATCCTATTTCCTGTTCCATCACATTTCTGCAGCTACAATGTATCTTCTGCTGGGAAAGCTCAGAATATCCCACTACCTGGGAAGAAGCTTGCTTTGCCTCAGTTCTCCCAAAGAAGGCATCAATTATACTCCTCTGGCTTAGATTCCCTGACACTGAGGGGTCACATCTGGCCCCGGCCGTGGCTACTCAGGCCCACACACAAACGCGGGGAACCCTATCTCTCTGCTTCCTCCTCCATCCTCGAGGAGTGGTTGCCGGCTGAGCTTCTCTGCCTCGCGCCCTCACCTCTCCTCCCTCCCTTCCCCGTTCACCAGCTGGAGGCCAGTGCACTCCTGGAACCTGGGCTTCGGCTTGGAGTGAAGGACAGGCTCTCTTGGACTGAAACCACATAATTAAATCCATTTTGCTAGAGACTCTGCTCTGGAGATTCAAGTCCAAACCAGGAGAAGAGGATGTGCTTTCTGCTTTCCCTCTGCCATTGTCTCTTGTGCTAATACCTCCGTCAAGGACTGAGTAAGAAGGTATGGCTGGACCAAGGCCAAGTTCAGGCACTTCTGGAGGGTCCTGACTGCACAACCAGGTGATGTCCTCCAAACTGACCACAGAAGGCTGCCAGCTGAGAGTTGCAGGAGCCAGAGGGGGTAACACAGATGTTGCATTCTGCTCTGAATATACATTCTGATTTGGGGTTCATAAAATATGCTCCCTGTAGCTAAGGGACCTAGGATGAATGTCTGTAATTGTAGGAAGGTCTCATGGGAAATAGGATAGGTATGGGACATCAGACCCTCACCTTCACTTTAAGAGCTGGGATCACCCACAACCAGGGCCCGAGTCACTCCGCAATCCCCAGTGTCACCAGCTGTAGGTCAAGACAGTGCACTGTGGTCAAAAGGATTTGCCGAGGAAAGGGGAGGGTTTCCTGGGTGGATTCCAGCTGGGGCTGTAGTCATGTTGCCTCGAGGGCCCCTGGGCACTTCTCTCCCTACAGATGACAATGGGTCCTGGACCAGAAGAGGCGCAGCTTCACCCCGTAAAGGAGAAAACAGACCCCATAGTCATTCAGAGAGGCAGTGGCTTCAGACAGAGCTGAGACCTAGTGACTCAGGCCTGGGAGTTCACATGAAACTCATGGAAGACAGGCTTAGAAGGGGAAAGAGTGCTGAGGATGGAGCCATGGGGAAGGGAACTGAGGAACAAAAGGAACCTTTTAAAGACTCTCAAAGGAAGTTGCCCAAGAGGCAGGATGATGACGCTCAGAAATTTTTGCAAGAACTTCTGGTGTAAAGTTATCAGTGTCTCTTCTCTTAGCAATTATCCAAAGCAACAAAGAAATGATACAGGCACCGTCTATTAGAAATTAGGAAAACTAGGTAAAATAGATTAAAAGGATGCCAAAAAACAATGGGAAGGATCAGGGTGTGGGAAGAAAAGGGGAGAGAATGCTGATAATTGCAGATTTCAGAAAAAGTGGGCGATGAGTGCAGATTTCAGGAAAAATGTGTCTCTTCAAGAGGAGGGCATTCCCACAGTGCAAAACTAAAATCCCTCCCCCCTTTTTTGGCTGTGCCACTTGTAGGATCTTAGTTCCCTGACCAGGGACTGAACCCAGGCCATGGCAGTGAAAGCGCTGAGTCCTAACCACTGGTCTGCCAGGGAATCCTCTAAAATCCTTTTTTTTTTAAATAGTAAGAATAAAGTTCTCACTAAATCTGGATTGGTTCCAAGAAGCATTGAAGATAAGACTAAATGAGGAAACATAGTAAGATAAGTCATATTTGTAGGAAGTAATTGTTTGTCCTCGAGACAGAAAGGAGAAAAGAACCTGCATTGTGAAGAATCTGAAAACTGACCAATTCCATTGCCTGAGGAGAAATAAAGGCTGAACACTCATGTAGAAGGTTCTAGATCAGAAAGCACAGTTCTGCTAGTCTAGAACACAGACCAGGCTTCTTCCCTATTTGAATCTCCCGCAAAAAGCTGGCCCATGATGGGCTTCCCTGGTGGCGCAGTGGTTGAGAGTCCGCCTGCCAATGCAGGGGACACGGGTTCGTGCCCCAGTCCGGGAAGATCCCACATGCCGCGGAGCGGCTGGGCCCGTGAGCCATGGCCGCTGAGCCTGCACGTCCGGAGCCTGTGCTCCGCAACGGGAGAGGCCACAACAGTGAGAGGCCCACGTACAGCAAAAAAAAAAAAACCCCAAAAAACAAAAAAATCTGGCCCATGAGAAAAAACAACCAACACAAGGTCCGCACAAAAAATATTAACCCAAGGGCTTCCTTGGTGATGGTGTGGTTAAAAATCTGCCTGCCAATTCAGGGGACACGAGTTCGAGCCCTGGTCTGGGAAGATCCCACATGCTGCAGAGCAACTAAGCCCATGCACCACAACTACTGAAGCTCGCAGGCCTAGAGCCCGTGATCTGCAACAAGAGAAGCCACCGCAATGAAAAGCCTGCGCACTGCAACAAAGAGTAGCCCCCACTCGCCGCACCTAGAGAAAGCCCACGCGCAGCAGTGAAGACCCAATGCAGCCAAAAATAAATAAATAAAATTAATTTATTTTAAAAATATATATTAACCCAAGGACAACAAAAAACAATCAACCCAATTGAAAAATGGCGAAGCACTTGAATAGACATTTTTCCAAAGAAGATATACAAATGGCCAATAAGCACATGAAAAGATGCTCAGCATCACTAATCATTAAGGGCGATGCAAATCAAAACCACAGTGAGATACCACCTCATACCCGAAGGATGACTCATAAAAACAAAAAAAAAACAAAAATCCCAGAGAATAGCAAGTGTTGGCAAGATTGTGGAGAAACTGGAACCCTTGTGCATTGCTGGCAGGAATATAAAATGGTGCAGCCACTGCCAATGGTACAGCAGTTACTAAAAAATAATAAAATTATAATGACCATGTGATCCAGGAATTCCACTTCTGGTTATATATCCAAAAGAACTGAAAGTATGGTCTAGAACAGATATTTGTATATCCATGTTCACATCAGCATTATTCACAATAGCTAAAAGGTGGAAACAACCCAAATGTCCATTAATGGCTGAATAAAAAGTGGTCTATCCATACAATGAAATATTATTCAGTCTTAAGAAGAAATTAAATTCTGACAAGGCAAATACATGGATGAACCTTGAAGACATCATACTAACTATTAAAAAAATGATTAAAGAAGAAAATTTAGGTGATACAAATAAACTTTATTTAACACTTCATGAAGCAGACAGCATCCTTTTGGAGAAGTGTAAAATGGAGTGGAAGGCAAGAAGTATCTATAGGGTACAGAACAAAGAACAAGGAAGAAAAAACCAAAATATCTGATTGACTGAGGCCATATAGTCGACCTTGTTTGGGGTGAGAAGGCCCAGAGTTGGCTTGGTGTTCGGGGTTCGGCTGACTGGATATACTGTGTTTCTGGTCAAGCAGATCATTTACAGGAACAGGAAAGTTATCTAAGTTTCAGTTTACTGACAGTCACCCCAGGCAGGAGTATCTTGAACCTAGAAAGTTATTTCAACATAACTAAGTGAAATAAGCCAGTCACAAAAGCCAAATATTGTAGGATTCCATTTATCTGAGACACCTAGAACAGTCAAAGTTAGGGGCTTCCCTGGTGATCCAGTGGTTAGGACTCTGCTCTTCCACTGCCAGGGGGCCTGGGTTCAATCCCTGGTCAGGGAACTAAAATTCTGTGTGCCATGTGGTGTGACCAAAAAATATATATATATTCAAATTTATAAAGATATAAAGTAGAAGGGTGGTTTCCAGGGGCTGAGGGGCAGGGAGAATGGGGAGCTAGTGTTTAATGGGGACAGAGTTTCAGTTTGAGAAGATGAAAATGTTCTGAAGATGGATGGTGGTGATGGTTGCACAACAATATAAATTTGCTTAATGCCACTGATGAAATGATCAATTTTTTGTGATATATATTTTACCACAATAAAAAAATTACAAGACAAAAATGAAGATAGGGGCTTCCCTGGTGGCACAGTGGTTGAGAGTCCGCCTGCTGATGCAGGGGACACGGGTTCGTGCCTCGGTCCGGGAGGATCCCACATGCCACGGAGCGGCTGGGCCTGTGAGCCATGGCCACTGGGCCTGCGCAAATGCTTACTGGAATTCATACAAGAGACACTACGTAAAAAAAAAACAAAACAACTAAGCAACACGAAAGACAGAGATGAGAAAAGTAAGCAAAATGAAGTGAAAATGAAATGCTAAAAAGGTTTGGCCAAAATACATGAAATAAAGGCAAAATTCCAACGTATGCTCATTGGAATCCCCAAAGAAGAAAACTGAGAAATGTGAACAGAACAAATATCTAAAGATAAAATGCAAAAAAAAAAAAAAATTTCCATAATAACCCTCAGCACAAGAACAACCGAGCAGCAGCTACAGAAGCTGCAAGGATAGAAATCTTCAGAGGGTCTGCAAGTGGGTGTGCGTGGGATAATTTTGTAATTTTCATTTTCCAGGATAATTTTTGGCATGCTCTTAGTTCTCAGGATTATAGAAGAAAAGATGTTTTGATGCACGATAGCTTAGATTTACTTCTTAGAATTCATCTGGAAACTGACAACTGTTTTATCTTTCAGCTTTGTGTTCAAAACCTATTTACCTTTTACATGTTCGTTATAAGAGGTGCCGACACTTCAGATAAGCAAGAGAGAGGATACAAATCTCTTTTGCTTCCACCACTCACGACAGTCACCATACAAACAAGTATTTTGACTGGCACATTATTAAGGACAAAATAAAGGACTTTACAACCATTTTCTTCCATGTTGCTCCAAACAACATGTAAGGTCATTGCGTTTATGTTCCTCACATCTCACAGCCAAGGAAAGGCAGGCTCAGTCGGGGGAATGTACTCACCCAGGCATCTCTCCCGGTGAGCGCAGCACGTGGATGCAGGTTGGTCCATATTTTGCTTCTATGCTGGGTCCCCACAACTTCAAGACACATCTCTAACTTTGGAAAGTGAGGCAGATGTGATGAGACAGCTTTGAGCTGTGTTTCCAAGGGTCTGAGCCACAGCTGACCACCGCCTGCAGTGTTGCCTGGGCAGTGGACAGAGCTCTCAGGAAAAAAATAGCTGCTTATCACCAGGTCGGGGGAGGTGCATACATATTTTGGCCTTCTCATCAGGAAAAGGGCTCAGATAGTGAACAGGTCAGAGGAAAGTGTGTATTTACCTTGAACCAGAACCATGTCCAAGGACAGCTCTACCCCCTTCCTCACTTTCAGCTGCAGAGAAAGGATGCTCCAGTGATGCTGAGGCTTCCTCATGGAGCAGCATTTCTCAGACTTAAACACACACAAGTCCCTAGGGATCTTGTCTGATGGCTGATTCAGTTTCAGATGCCTGAAATTCTGCATTTCTAACCAAACTCCCAGGAAGCTCTGCTGTTGCCAGTCCTAGATCAAACTTGGCAAGAAACTCAGTGGCAAGAAATGCTTCTCAGGATGCCCCTGGCTTTCAAGTCCAAGTCCAGGCTTTTTACTATGACCCCTATGGTCCAGTTGACGTGACCCCTATTTCCAGCCTCCACCTCCATTTTCATTTCTGCATGGTCCCCTGATGATCACAAGGCCCATATCCAGAAAATTTAAAGAACTCCAACAAGTTCATTTTAAAAAGACAAATAGTCCAATAGAAAAATGGATGAGAAACTTAAATAGGCACCTCATTCCTGCCCATTGGAGGGCAGACAAAAACTCACAAGGTAGAGGGGGCTGTTGTTGACCACATTGGGAATCCAACTGAGCAGAAGCCACCTTCAGGGAAAGCCTCAGCTGGGAAGCTGGCTGGGACATTTGTGGAACTCACAGGAAATTGCCTCTGGGGCTGATCTTGAACTTAGGGCATCCTTGGAACTCATAGGAAGTTGTCTCTGGGGCTGATGTTGAGCTCACTGGCTGTCCACCCGATGACTGAGCTCCACTGGGATAAGGAAAGAGGCCACACCCCTTCCCCTGCAGTGTGCCCTCTACTGACAAAGCTTAACCCAGAGCTAGCTGTCAAAGGAGAACAGTCAAGAGGGTCCAGTGCTGGGTCCCAGGCAGTGCACTTAAGGGTGGATTTGGAGCGGAGAAGTAACACATTGATAACTGGCACAGGGACAAAATGTTAATGGTTGTGAATCTGGGTGAAAGGATACGTATGGGAGTTCTTTCTACTATTCTTGAACTCTTCTGTATGTTTGAAATTACTACTAAATTAAATAACTTAAATAAAAGAATGCCATTAGCTGAAACTGGCCAAAATAAGACGTTGGGGAGGATGATTTCTTGATTTTAAAAACTGCATTGGACTCTAGAAGAGAATTTGATTTTGGTCTTTGATTCTTTTGGACTTTAAAAGATTTTGATTTCTTTTTTTTTTTCGGTACACAGGCCTCTCACTGTTGTGGCCTCTCCCGTTGTGGAGCACAGGCTCTGGACGCGCAGGCCCAGTGACCATGGCTCATGGGCCCAGCCACTACGTGGCATGTGGGATCCTCCCAGACTGGGGCACGAACCCGTGTTCCCTGCATTGGCAGGCGGACTCTCAACCACTGCGCCACCAGGGAAGCCCTGATTTCTTTTAATTTTTAAAAGGTTAGGAAGTAACGGAAGGAACCAAACTTGGGTCTGCTCACCCATGCACAGTAAAGCCAACCTACTGACACCGAGTTTGTGGTGAAGGAAAGTTCAGCTTTCATTGCAGGCACCAAGCAAGGCGTCTAGGCAGCTAGTGCTCAAAAGACCCGAACTCCCCAACTGGTTTCAGGGACAGGTTTTTAAAGACAAGGTGAGGGACGTGGGTGGTGCGGTGTGTGATCAGCTCGTGGATATTCTTCTGATTGGTGGGTGGTGAGGTAATCAGGAGTCAACATCATCAACTATCTGGTTCTAACAGGTCTGGGGTCTGCATGATTGTGGGTAGCATGCAGTTAACTTCTCCCACCTGGTGGGGGCTTCAGTATCTGCAAAACAGCTCAAAGGCTCAGAGTATTATCTATAGCCCTTGAGGAACGAAATGTTCTTGACTTTGTTTAATGGCTAAACGATTATTATTTTGTCTTGCTTGACTGTTTTCCTTTCTTTCTACATTTTCTCACTTCTCTGATTAATTTACTCTCTGGTGCTTCGGGAAGGCTTAGGAGGCTAAAGTTTTCTACAGACAAGAGGCAGCCAGAGGACACTGGGGGGCGTAGGGGGAGTGTATCAAGGGTGTCTGGTAGCTGATTGCTCCCTCTCACCAGGGCATGTGATTGCGTGTGTCTTCCTCCTCTTACTAAACTGTAGATTACACCTCAGAGCTAATAGGTTTCTCAGAACTCCTGACTGACTGAGATGGAGGGCCTTGTACCACCTCGGGGGCACTCATGAAGAACCCCACTTAACCCAGAAGAGAGAGGAGGACAGTGGTGGGTGTAAGGTTGTCCTGAGTAACACAGGGCGTTGATGGGCTTCTCTTGGCCAGGAGGGCAAAGACTTAACTAGTGGGGAGATGAAATGAGGGGAAGGTGTTTGTTCACCAGAATTCCAGGTGATGTAGGAGAGCGTGCTTCCAGGAAGTAGATCCTGATAGGGAAGCAGCTGGGTGCTGAAGGCATTTCAGGGAGGAAGAGGGCAGAGGAGCTGCTTGGGCTGTGAAGCAGGAAGTATGGGCCAGAGAGAGGGGGCAAGAGGAAAGTCTTTTTTTCCAGAAGCTTCTGCCCCTGTGGAAGAATCTGGGAACCAGAGAAGCAAGTGACAAGGGAAAGCTGAGCCTCTCCCATCCCCTCTGGTGCTGGCTCAGAGCATTAGTAAGGATTCTTCAAGTTTCTGTCAAGGGTATTTTCTCCCAGATTGCTGTGAGCCTGGTGCTGCAAATCTGCACCCAGATGGAGTCCTGGATTTTATTCAGGCTACACTTATTTTGTGGCTGAAGAAACCAAAACTCAGAAATGGGACCAGGCAAATAAGTGTCAGAGATGAGTCTTGAATTTCCATTCTGATTCCTTCTTTTCTTTTTTTCTTCGAAACTTTCCACAAAACAAACAAAACCCCAAGCTTCATGACTACGTATTTTGTGCAGGTATTATTATTTTTTATTTTTTTATTTTAAAAGAATATTTATTTATTTATTTATTTGGCTGCATTGGATCTTCGCTGCCGCACACAGGATCTTCATTGCGGCATGTGGGATCTTTCATTGCGGTGAGTGGGCTCTTTGTTGCTGCGTGCAGGCTTCTCTAGTTGTGGCATGTGGGCTCCAGAGCCCACGGGCTCAGGAGCTGCAGTGTGCAGGCTTAGTTGCCCCATGGCATGTGGGATCTTAGTTCCCTGACCAGGGATCAAACCCGCGTCCCCTGCATTGGAAGGCAGATTCTTAACCACTGGACCACCAGGGAAGTCCCAGTGCAGGTATTATTATTGACAATGTTTGTTCAGAACTTTAAGGATGTTCACACACACTAAGAGAACAATATTAAATGGGGTGAAAGCTGTTTACTTACTGTTACGCTCATGAAAATATTATAACAGCAACAAAAGCAGGAACCACACGGCCTGGGATGACTACTTAAAACCCCTAGATCACAACAGAGTTCCCATAGCCCATCCTAGAAACCAGCACCAGCAAAGGCACATGACCCAGTCCTGACCAGTCAGAGTGGGTCCCTGGACTTTTGCCCCTCCCCTTTCCATGTGGGAGTCCCCCAGCTGGCAGCAGGCACACCTGGAGGTGCTGAGGCCATGGTGCCTGAATGTGGCGGAAGCCTGTCTGAGAAATGGAAAGACAGATGCTTGATGACATCATTTTTATCATCTGGATCCACACACACCTGAAGCCCACTCTTCCCCTAAGCTTTTTAAGTACATGAGCCAATAAACTCCTTTCTTTTTCATATGCCAGTTTGAACTGGTTTTGGCCACTTAACAAAGTGATGACTAATATATGTCTAATTAAAACGTTGTAGGTACAGTCAAGAGAATATTTTGCAACGTGGAAAAGCAATGTCTATAAAAACTCTGTGAAACATGGAAGGGTAGAAAATATTGCTAAGTGAAAACAACAAAATGGAAAGTTATAGATCTGTAGGCAAATGAGGGAGTTGAGAATGCAAGAGAAAGAAAACTCAGTGAGTTACAGAAAAAAAATCTACTCTACAATGCAGCCTTGAGAGAGGGTCCCCAGCAGGCAGTAATGCCCAAAGCAAGAGAAGCACAGGAAGAAAATTCTCCACCAAAATACCAGCACCCTTCATTGGGGCATTATTTTTCCCCCTATTCTTTACTTTCCTGAATTTTAAAGAGTTGTATTGAATGTCCATAGACTACTTTGAAAATAGCAGCTGGAACATAGAAAAGAAAAGAATAGGTGTCAGATGGGTGAAGGGGGAAGCCAGGAGAGTTCCTACAGGTTCCCGTGTGTTGAGGAGCCCAAGAACTTCTATTGTGGGGAGGATGGAGGGGCTCCTTGCTGATGGGAATCAGGCTGAGCAGGTTCCGGTGACATCCTTTTTTGTAGTTGTTGTTTTTGTTTTTGTTTTTGCGGTACGCGGGCCTCTCACTGTTGTGGCCTCTCTCGTTGCGGAGCACAGGCTCCGGACGCACAGGCTCAGCGGCCATGGCTCACGGGCCCAGCCGCTCCGTGGCATGTGGGATCTTCCCGGACCAGGGCACGAACCCGTGTCCCCTGCACCGGCAGGCAGACTCTCAACCACTGCACCACCAGGGAAGCCCCGGTGACATCCTTTTATGTGCAAACCCAGGATCTTCTCCAGCGATCACTGCCCAGGTCGGGGAGGGGGAGGACAGAGAGCCAACACAAGCTGAGTTGATACAAAAGAGAGAACACAACATACCCTTCATCCCCGGAGCCCTTCTGTCTGATGTCAGCACTTCATATAGAGCCTGGGGTCAAATAATGCACGTTTCACATGGGCTGACTCTGCATGCGAGGGAGGGAGCAGGGGCGCTGAAGGAGTCCAGGAAATGAGTTACACACATGAAGGAGGGAGGGATGGGACGGGCTGACCTCCCGTAACTTACAGTGTGACACTCACCGCTGACAGTGCCCTCAAGACCCTCGTAGGCCTGTCAGCTGCTGAGTCTCCAGGCATTGCCTCTGCCAACCTTGCCCCACCACCGCCGTGGTCCCCTTTTCTTCCACTCAGAGACCCCTGGGCTCAATTGCCTTCGTCCTCTCCTGTCCCCTGGGATCCTGCTTTCCCACGCCTGGCTGGTGGCAGAGGTACAGTCCCCATGGTTCCTTCCGAAGAGGAGCTCACAGGCTTTTTTTCTTGGGAGAGTTTCTGGAAAACACACACACACACACACACCAATCAAAGGAAAGCTACAGAAGGCTCTCATGCAGCATGGCGTGGAGATCCAGGCCCGGGCTCAGAAGTCAGGCTCCCGGGCTGTCATCCTGACTCTCCCTCCACGTAGTTGCAAGCATTTGGCAAGTTACATAAGCTCGCTTATGAACACCACAGTCTGGGGGGTTAAACGGCAAAAATGTATTTTCTCATAGTTCTGGAGGGCTGCAGGCCTCAGATCCAGGTGCTGACCAATTGAGTTCCTGGTGAGGACTCTCCCTGGCTGGCAGACGGCTGCCTTCTTACTTTGTCCTCACAGGGCCTTTCCTCTGTGCCGGTGCAGGCCGAGAAAGAGAGAGCCCTCTGTGTTTCCTCCACCTCTTATAAGGACACAAGTCCCCTAGGATTATGGCCCCACCCCTACAAACTCATTCAACCCAAATCACCTCCCAAAACCCCCATCTCCAAAAAGTCACCTTGGGGCTTAGGGCTTCTACATATAAATGTTACGGGGACACGTTTCAGTCCATAACACTCCCTGTGGCTCAGTGTCCTCTTCTGTACAACTGGGAAGACCCTCTTCCCAGCACATGGACCTCAAGGAGCATCGAGGGAGAAACAGAAGGCATGACAAGGTCTCTCCAGGACTGGTGCCGCTACCTCCAAGATGAACATGATACCGTTTGGAACTTCAGGGCCACCAGACACCCCATGTCCTTGGGAACATCCATGCAATCTCCACACACACACACTGGCTTCCTCATCACCCTTCCCATAAACCCTGGTGCCCATAAGCCCCAGTTAAAGCTTCCCCCTCCTCCAGCACCACCCACGAGGGAAACCAAAGCCTCACCTTCTGCTGCAGGCTCTCATAGCACTGGGTGAATTCTTTCAGCTTCCTTTCCAGCTCCCAAACCTGCGCCCTTAGCTCTTCCGCAAGCTCTGATTTTGCTCCCTCCTTCAGCTGTTTCCAGTCCTTCAGGAGGGAGGCCAAGCCCACGCTGAGGGAGAAGCCAGCCATTGCAGTACCCAGCAAGCGAGCGTTTGTTTTCATCACCAGGGTGGTACCTTCAAAAGCTCTTTGCACCTGCCTGCTCCTTCGGGCTGAGACTTGGCCAGTGGTCAGGAGACTCTTGGCAGCAGTGGCCAGGCGTGGGTGGGCCCTGACTATCTGAAAGGCACGGATGCTCCTCTGGATATCCTTGATGGTGCTTTCACAATTCTGGACCACCTTTCCGGCAGCCACGACATAGACTGCCCCAGCTCTCATGACCTCTTGGCCACGGGTGGGCATTAGGCTACCGACATAAGCTTGAGCTTCTTGACTGTGAAAGTGTTCCAAAACGTTGGTCAAGATGCTGGTGACCTCCCCTGCTTTCCCCAAAACTGTACCAGCAGCGAAGAGTACCAGGCTTCCTCCTGCTACTGCCGGAGCGAGGACCAATCCCAGGATGCTCATGGCTCCTGAGACCACAGCGATGGAATTGGCCACCATGCTGGTCTTGGTGAGGGTTCTGTGGGTTGTGCTGACGTGGTCTGCAAGGGCATGGAGCTTTCTGATGCCCACTTCCAGCTCCTCTTTCAAGTTGGGAAACTCTTCCAAAAATATTCTTTCTTCAGCTGACAGGTCACTATCTTGCCACTTCACATCTTCATATGGAAGAATGTCATCTTCGTCCCTGTGGATGAGTGAAATAAAGATTTTCAGTCTCCCAGATGGGAAAACCAAATTCGTAGTCAAGCCCATGTGGTTTCTGGATATTCTTGCCCCTCCAGACTTTAAATCCTCCCTGCATCTTCCTAGCATCTCTGTTACCTCTAACTCAACTGTGAAAAGTCCCAGAGCATTGCTGGGAGCTGCTGGTTCCCTGAAGAGAGCACATAAGAGGAGGATCTGGAGGGAAATGGGAGAAACGTAGCCCTGGCCAAGAGATGGAAGAGGTGGATTAGTGCTGAGGGACTTTTTCAACCTTATTCAAAGAGGCTATGGAAACTGTCAGGAGGAGGGGCAGTGGGAAATGCTAAGATCCAAGTCAAGATAAGGAACCTGGGACTAATGGCCAGGAGGGAGAGGTCTGGGAAAAGTAGGAGGAAGCGGAGCCCAGCTGTTGGGCCGGAGGTTGGGAGTCCTGTACGTGTAGAGGTGAGTGAGGCAGAAGAGGCGCCATATTGTATAATGCATCCCCCACTTTGATGACCTTGTTTTTTTTTCAGCCTGTGGGATCTTAGTTCCCTGACCAGGGATCTAACCCTTGCCCCCTGCAGTGGAAGCACAGAGTCTTAACCATTGGAGCGCCAGGGAAGTCTCCACTTTAATGAACTTGAGTTCAGTGCTCTGTTGTGCCTCCGGAGCTGCACACTGAGAGGGCTGAGAGAAACGATTGCTAAAGTTCTGAGTGTTCTCCTTGGCACTTGGCCGGCTTTCCTTGCTCTCTCGAGCAGAACTGGTTCTTCATGGAAGAAGTCAGGGACAAAAGGACCCAGCCCCTTCCCCCATCTTCTCACAGTAGGCAGTACTGAGGGACTTTTGCCAGCCCTGCTGAGTGTGGCTTTCATGGGACAGCAGTCTCGGGGGAGGACAAAGTCCTCTCCTTCAGGAACTTTCCTCGTGCCAAGGGACCCGGGTGCATTTCCTTCAGGGCAAGCTGAGGAGGCCAGGTGATAATACAGATTCCCTGCCCACAGGAGGGTGTCAGAGCTGGAAGGAACCCTAGGGAAGATGTAAGCTTCCTATTTTACTTTTCTGTGGAGGGAACAGAAGCCCAGAGCGGGGCAGGGCTCTCACCCAAAGGAAGGTGTGAGGTTGACATGCAGCTTTGAATGGGGACGCAGAGCTCTAGCCCGTCAGTACGTTCAGTTCTTCCTCTCATCGGACAGTTGATGTGAGGAATTCCTCACTGAGGTATATATACACATGCCTTTTAATCTCTTTCCACACACACACACACACACACACACACACACACACAGAGTTCCTCAATGGAAAAGGTTAGAAACCAAATATACTACCAAGGAAGCCTTTAGTGTTAATGAAGTAATTAATTTAGGCTCAGTTGTCAGTTAACCAGTAGCTGTAAATCAGTTGACAGAGCAAAAAGTACCCCGGGACTTGCAGTGGGGAAGGGGCGCCTGGCAGCAGGGAGGGTAACCCTGCTGAGAGACCCCCAGCTTCACAGACGCCACCATGCAGCCCACCCTGATCTCTCTGCTTCCTCAGGTTTGCAGGGACGAAGAGAAACAACAGAGAGATTTGTACCTGCAAAGATCGACAGCGTGGGGGGAAAACAGGGTGGTGGTGGTGGTGGGATGAACTGGGAGATTGGGATTGACATATACACTAATATGTTTAAAAGAGATCACTAATAAGAACCTGCTGTAAAAAAAATAAATAAAATTCCAAAGGAAAAAAAAAGATCAACAACGCCACTTTGCATTCACTGTGAAGTTTTGTCTTTTATGTGGTTGGTAGCTAACAGGAGCTTGGCTTCGTGTGTGTGTGTGTGTGTGTGTGTGTGTGTGTGTGTGTGTGTGTTTTGTGGGATCTTAGTTCCCCAACCAGGGATCAAACTCAGGGCCCCAACAGTGACAGCACCGAGTCCTAACCACTGGATGGCCAGGGAATTCCCTTCTTGTGTTTTTAAATTAAACTAAATGCATCCCGCATTAGGCAATGATGCCTCCTGACACAGTGAAAATTGCAATCGAGTTCTGTGACACCTAATTCCCTCAGCAGACATTTGCTGATTGTCCATATTGGGCTGGTGATGCTATATCTGCTGATGAATGGACACTTGGGCTTAAATTCATGAATGCAGTAACACTAAAGGGCCTTTTTGGTGATACATGAACCTCACAGAGGTGAGGCCCGAGGGGGCAATTTCTGGCCTCAGAGTCCTATTACCCGATGCCATGTACCCGACAAGAACTTGACTTGTGCTCCAAAATATTTAATGTAGCCAGTGGAATAATTTTTCCCCTGGGAGACATATATACGTAACGGAGACCAGTTGGAGGGCAGGGCATACTTTACGGCTGATGCTCTTAGAACACGTTTGTCACGTGTCATGAGGATGCCTAAACATTTCTGCAGAAGTAGCCCTTTCCCCAAGGAAAAAGCGCTCTGGGTTACCTTTGCAAACCGACACCAGCCTTGCATGCTTTCCCTGCCTGGTTGTCCAGCAGATTCTGTGGCATCAAATCCATGTTCATTTTGCCTGTGGGAGAATGAGAGCTGTCACCACAAGTCAAAGGATTTTGTGGTTGGAAACAGAAACCAAGTTTACTGCAGGGGCCACGAAACCATATGAAATTCAAGTATGGAGGGATTTTAGATGGTGCGGAATCAAGATAATAATAAACACACAATGTACAAAATATGTGCAAACTGCTGTTTTTACATTTTATGTTGAGGTGGAGCTTATATAGGATAAATACTCAAAAGGAAGTACTCTACTCGATACATTCTGGCATTACACACCTGAGTCATCACCTCCCAGATCAAGATAGAGAACAGAAGATTCCCGTAACCCCCAGCCACTCAATCCGCACCCCACCCGGGTGGGAGGTAACCACTATTCTGATTTCTATAAACATTGATTCGTTTGCCTGGTCTTGAACTTTATGTCAATTGAGTCATTTGTTTGGTTTCTTTCGCTCCACACAATACCTGTGAAATTCTTTCATGTTGTCGTGGTTTTAAAAACATTCAGTAGCTTTAAAAATGTTTACCATGGGCTTCCCTGGTGGCGCAGTGGTTAAGAATCTGCCTGCCAATGCAGGGGACATGGGTTTGAGCCCTGGTCCCGGAAGATCCCACGTGCCATGGAGCAACTAAGCCCTTGCGCCGCAACTACTGAGCCTGCACTCTACAGCCTGCGAGCCACAACTACTGAGCCCATGTGCCACAACTACTGAAGCCGGCGTACCTAAAGCCCATGCTCCACAACAAGAGAGGCCACTGCAATGAGAAGCCCGTGCACATCAACGAAGAGTAGCCCCCGCTCACCGCAACTAAAGAAAGCCCATGCGCAGCAACGAAGACCCAACGCAACCAACAATAAATTAAAAAAAAAAAAAAAGGATTGCTATGTAGTATTTCATTATAGGAATACACTACAAAACATGCACTTGGTAAGTGGGGGAGCCCAGTGTGAGTCCAGCCAGGTCTAGAATGGTAGATCTCAATCAGGGGCGTGTTTCCTCCCCGGGGGATATTGGTAATGCCTGTAGACATTCAGGGGTCAGGGTGGAGGCAGTGCTACTGGCATCTAGTGGGTAGAGGCCAGCAATGCTGCTTGACACCCTACAATGCACAGGACGGCCCCCACAGCAAAGAATGATCCAGCCCAAAATGTCGGTGGTACTGAGGCTGAGAAACCTTGGGGGAGCCCCATTCTTTACCAGCACCCCCTAAAACTTCCCCCATTTTTCGTATTAGTCTTATCGGATGAAGGGCTATAGTGACAGTGGGGAACCCTTTGGTCCCATCAGGTCCCATCCCCTCTCTACTGACCTTCTCTCAGTGGATGTCAGAGGATGTTATGTTGGGAGAGGGATGGAAATGATGGGAGAGGATTAGAGATGTTATTCTCATATGAGAGCTTTTTTTAATGAGTTTCTCTTTGCAGTTTTGGGAGACTTCAGCTCCACTGTATTCTGCCCCTTTGCCGGCAAACCA
The DNA here is from genome assembly GCF_949752795.1 of Hyperoodon ampullatus. NCBI lineage: Eukaryota > Metazoa > Chordata > Mammalia > Artiodactyla > Ziphiidae > Hyperoodon > Hyperoodon ampullatus. The sequence continues at coordinate 33,219,676 of NC_136924.1, read as the reverse complement.
AGTCCCTCACGCACCCCATCAGCGTCAGAAAAGTCGGTTACTCTGAAACACAGCTTTGAGATAATCCCCTTATCACCAACACCCCCTACTCCCAAACTATGCTAAAAAACCCTACAACCCAAGAAACACTGCAGGTTGCAATTTTGAGACAACTCATTCAGCATCTTCTTCTACAAAGATGACAGCCCTAAACCAGTCCTGCAGAGAACGTCTAGGGAAATGCCTTGGCCCGTGCCGTCTCCTCCTTTCTGGGGTCCACTCTCTCTCTCTCTCTCTCTGTCTAGGATCCTGGGGTCCCCAGTCAATGGAGGGGAAGAAGCAACTTGGTTGGTCTAATCATACGCTTAACCATGCTTTTATTTAAACTTCAAACACGCCTGAAGGAGAGATTTCTATCCTGATTTATCAAGTAACGAAGCTGAACTTCAGACCCAGTCTCACATTAGGAACTGGCTGGATGGGGATGTGAACCCCTGGGGGGTTCCTGACAACAGCTCTTTTTCCCAAACCAAGTGCAGGTGGCCAACCCCTTGGGCACATTGTCCTTTAGAGACCCCAAATCAGCCCTCCTTCTGGGTCTACTGTCCCACCTGTTCTCAGCGAAGCTCTCACTGTGGTCTCAGGTTCCGAGGGCCTTCTGTTTTCTCCTCTCCGGAGGCCTCTGGTCCAGCAGGGGTCTGTGAGCCTCTGGGCGGCAGGAGGACAAAGACGAAGTGCAGAGTCTCCAGTTGGTTCTGCTCACTAGGGGAAACGCCCGAGGCTCTGACTGCAAAACTGGGTCCAAGTTCAATGAGGCAGGCACAGAAATGCCAATGCCCAAGGCAGCTCTTTCGGGAAGACCCTGGCGCTTATTGAGAAATGGCTTGAACTTTGACATTCCTTTCTGCTTCCTTCTCTAATAGATGTGCATCTAAGTGGACAGCTGAATCCAAGCCAGGCCTGAGTCTCTCCTCTCCTGGTCCTAGCTGTGCCAAGGGCAGAACAGGGGTGGTTACGTCCTGCAGGGACTCAAGTCGAGCAGACCACCTGGAGTGCTGTCACTGTGGGCCAGTTCCTCAACTGCCCTTGGCCTCAATTCCCCATCTGTTAAATGGGTATTTATTAAACTAGCCCTTGTGAGGGAGAGCTATCTTGAGGAGCCCCGGAGCAAGTGAGGGAACGCCCTGTGAGGAAGCAATGCCCAACAAATGCATCAACGCCCCTGCTGATGCCGAAAACTCAGCCTCTGTGCACCGGTGCTGAATCAAACCTCAGAGACAGAGTTTTGGGTGAAGTAGAAAAGAATAACTTTATTGTTTTGCCAGGCAAAGGGGGACACTTATGCCCCTCAAAACTGTGTGTCCTTGGGCTTCCCTGGTGGCGCAGTGGTTGCGAGTCCGCCTGCCGATGCAGGGGATGTGGGTTCGTGCCCCGGTCTGGGAGGATCCCACATGCCGCGGAGCGGCTGGGCCCGTGAGCCATGGCCGCTGAGCCTGCGCATCCGGAGCCTGTGCTCCGCAACGGGAGAGGCCACAGCGGTGAGAAGCCCGCGTACCGCAAAAAAAAAAAAAAAACTGTGTGTCCCAACCCGGGAGGATTTGGTGAGGAGTTTTAGAGCAGTGGTTCAAGGGCAGGGCTGCTGATAAGGATCAGGGTGTGCGAATGCGCAGGGCCTTTGCGCATACACAGGGCCTTCACTCCTTTAATCTGGCCTCAGGTGGTCTGCTGATGAGCTTCCAGGTTATCAAACTGTGATCTCTGGAATGAAGAGAACATCTTCTGTTTGTTGGGGGTTTTAGTTCTATAGAAGAGCTCAAAGATATTGTTATAGGTATCCCTTGAGGACCCTGCCCCAAGGCTGCACTATTGTGTCTTGGCTGCTCCTTCCTTGTCTCTGCATCCCCTCCCTTCCCTGATTAGCAGCTGTTTGAATCTGCCCTTTGGGACTCAGGGAAGGTCACGGAGGCTAAGTTCTATTCCCTACAAACAAGAAACAAGAAAGGCTTCCATGCCCAGGAGCCCCACAGGGTCCTGCTCAGCTTCACTGCCACGAGTGCTGTCATCCACCCTCCAAGGTGGGTGACCTTAAAGCCTAAGACCTCTTTTCTGTAACTGTGAAATTCATAAAGGCTCTGAAAATGGAAACGTTTTTTCATAATTCATTTGGTGGTAAACCCTGACCTGCACAGGTGCAAGTGTATAGTTTTGAAGCATCCCCCTTCATTTGAATATTCAGTTTCCCTGAAGAAATATGCATAGTGTTTGACAAAGGAGGGTGTTCCGGGCTGCTCTCAGTTTATAATAACCAATGTTCTGGGCTTCCCTGGTGGCACAGTGGTTGAGAGTCCGCCTGCCGATGCAGGGGACACGGGTTCGTGCCCTGGTCCGGGAAGATCCCACATGCCGCGGAGCGGCTGGGCCCGTGAACCATGGCTGCTGAGGCTGTGCGTCCGGAGCCTGTGCTCCGCAACGGAAGAGGCCACAACAGTGAGAGGCCCGCGTACCGCAAAAAATAAATAAATAAATAAATATAATATAATAACCAATGTTGTGGTTGGACTGGCCCCCAGGGTTCTCATGATTGCAAGACACCCTTCAGCAATAACCATCAGAAAACTTAAAAATAAATAAGGGCTTATGACTTATAGAACCTGGAAATTACATAAAAGAAAATTTTTAAATAAATATATTAATTAAATAAAAGGTTATTACTTACAGGACCTGGGGATGATATGACACATCTGGGCCTCATGGCGGGTAGGGGAGGGGGTCAAGGTGGGGAAGGGAGGAAAGAGAGAGAGAGAAGGAGAGAGAGCAGCAGGGCCTGGGCTTCTGCTTATACTGGGGTGGAGAGTGGGGACCCTAAGTGTTCCAGGGCTCACTCTTTATCGGTGAATTTAAAACATACGAGGGGAAATTTAAAGCTCGGGAACACGTGACCCAAGTCATCAGTGATTAAAATCAACCAAGATCTCTAAAACCGAGGAGCCTCAGCAGGGGAGGTGGCTGGCTTTTTATTTAACCCTGGGGCTGGCAATGTGTTTATTCAAGATCACCATCTTTGTCGTGGATGCCTCAGCAATCAAAGCTTAAGTCAGGCACTTGCATTACAAACAACACCAACAAAAACCCAGCTTTAGGGTTTACACTACAAGAGGGCTTCTGGGGATGTTACATAATATATAATATCTGGACCTTTCCTAAAATCCCCCAGATTGGAAACTCTGAAACGCAGCTGGCCCCATTGATTTGAGACACAGGATTGTGGTCCTGACTCTCCCATTTCTCAGATGAGGAAACTGAGACCTCAAGAGAGTGGGTGGCTTTCCCCATGGTCACACAGCTAAGAAATGGCAACCCCAGTTCTACATCCTGTGTCTGGGGGAATAGCCTCTCATGCAGTCATGGGCTGAGATTTGTGCGTGTGTGTGGGTGTGTGTGTGTGCGTGTGTGCGCGCGCGCAAGCTGGGACCAGGAGCCGCGTGGTTTGTTCACATTTATATGAACAGAGGTGCTAGGCCCTCTCCCCAGCCCCCCTGAGGCCACACTTGGGGCTTTGATTTACAGGAGGAGTGCCCACCCAGCTAGGCTTGGTCTTTGGGGTCGGGGCTGACTGCCTTCCCTGGCCCTGTGAGCAGGAGTGAGAGGCTGGAGGGCCCTGAGGTGGGACCCGTAGGGGCCTTTGCAGCCCTGGCGCTCTGGCCTCCTATACCTGGGGACGCTCTGACCAGAAAATGTCCTGGAGGTGGGGTTGGCTAACCCCAGGCCACCTGGCCATCTGGGCCTCACTGCTGTTTTCCCAGGCAACAATCAGATATTGTGGCCTCTCCTCAGTGCTGGGAGCCTCAGGGACCGGCCAGCCATTGGACTGAGGGGTATTTACTATAGAGACTCTAATGAAACCATACCCCCAAGAGATGCTGGGTGAGCAAGTCATCTGTCACCTGCAGGAGACCTGCTTCTGCGGTGAGACAAAAAGTGTGCCCTGTAACCCAGATGACCACGAAGTGGAGTTGCTTCATTTCCTAAACTCACCTAACCTTCCTCAAGGGTCCCCATCCTGCTGAAAAGAAACAAACTGGCCTCAGGGAAACTCCATCTCTTGCATGTAAAACACACTCTTTTGGGTAAAGTTGTTACCAAACCAGGTTCGTTTGCCTGACTATGGCGAGGTTTGCAACAGAGAAAAAGAGTTTATTCACAAGGCAGCCAACCGAGAAGACAGAGCAAATCTCAGATCTGCCTCCCTGGATGCGAGGGGCTGGAGATATTTACAGGATAAAGAAGCAGGATGCTCTTAGGCATGGGGCAGGCTGATTGGAGGTGGGGAAAAGTTGAGGTGATTGGGGTTCTGTGCACATGTATCTGAGTCACATGCTTCTTCATGGGATGCATGTTCAAAAATGGAGGCTCACAAAGTGAGAGAGTGACATGGACATATATACACTACCAAACGTAAAACAGATAGCTAGTGGGAAGCAGCCGCATAGCACAGGGAGATCAGCTCGGTGCTTTGTGACCACCTAGAGGGGTGGGATAGGGAGGGTGGGAGGGAGGGAGACGCAAGAGGGAAGAGATATGGGAACATATGTATATGTATAACTGATTCACTTTGTTGTAAAACAGAAACTAACACACCATTGTAAAGCAATTATACTCCAATAAAGATGTAAAAAAAAAAAAAAAGGAGGCTCTTAGCATCGTCTGAGGGTGCAGTTTTCGGCCCTCTGATGCCAGAATGTTGTTCCTTGCACACCTGCATAGGTCCAGTTTTAGGGTTGGTGGTCCCAACCATTCTTAGCTGGCTTGAACCGGACAGGGGTCGATCGAATTCAAGTTCCTGGAAAACAACTTAAACCCATCGCCCTGTTACTATAGTGACCCACAGCGCACGGCAGAGTTATCTATCTGAAGCGGGGGTTAAGGAGTCAAAAAATAATTACAGCCAGCCTGGTCAGTGCAGGCAGGTTACAAGCGGAGGAGTTTTTAACAAGCTGTTCTTACCTGCTGTTCTTTATAACAAGGTCAAGAATTTCTGTTAGTCACCAGTTTCTTTTAACCCTGAGGGGCACAGTTTCAGGATGGTTTTTTTTTAACCCTATGGGAAATGGTTTCAGAATCAGGCATTTGTGGGAGAGTGTTTAGGCAAATTCAGGCCCCAATTTCTTATCAGCGTGTTAAAAAACAAAAATCCAACTGAGTAAATTTCAGGATCAAATTGACTTTATTCATTGATTCGTGAATTGGGCAGTATCCCTTCCAGCAAACAGAAAGGAGCTCTGCCTAGCTGTAGAAAAGCTGTAGAAAAGGAAAGGTTTTTAAAGGCAGAACAGGGTAGAAAAAGGAACTTATTAGCAAACAATGCGTTGTTTCAAGCAAGGTGACCTCCTCAGGGGAATGGAATCACCCCACCAGGCTGACCACTAGGCTGACTGATTACCTGTTCCATTCCTGGGAGGGTTGAAGCTGCACTTAGAGTAGGTACTAAGTCTTGCTTTGCTGTTGTGGGTTTAGCGTAAGGGACTCCATTTTGGGGCTGCTGTTTCCTTTTAACCAGGGTTTTTTTTCTCTCCCCCATAAAAGTTTGCCATGCCCCAAGGTGACATCTGCCTGGGGGGGCCTGTGTTGTCCAGCTGGGGTCTGGCTGGCCTGCGCAGAGGCCTCCTTTGCCTCACCCTCCAGCTGGGCCCTCACCGCCTCCTGCTGGTGAAAGGTCCCCTGGTGTCTCTCTGCGGGCTCCGTGATGCCAACCTGGCTCTGAGGAACTGCAGGGGTCCCCCTTTCCGCCACCAGCATCCAGCCCGCCCTCACCCTCAGCCCCTCGGTCCATCTGCCAGGCCTCCCTCAGGCCCTGGGCGCTGTGGTGGGCTGGCAGGGGAGGGAAGAGGTGATTCAGCCTCTCTCTCCACCTAAGCAACCTGTCAGGAGGCCTCTCCTCCTCCTTGCTGCTCTCAGCTGCCTGCTGTGCCCGCTGGGAGGTTTTACACACTCGGCCACAGAGTTTGATGATAATGGAGAGAAGCTGCAGGTGACTTCTGGCTCTGCCCGTTTCCCTCCCAATCCTGAAAAGCTACTCCCTAAACCATGTCCACCCCTCCCAAGTCCTCCCTGAGGACTTGTCCTCTGTTCTTATTCCTAAGCGCCTTGATTTAGCCGCTGGTGAACAGGGTCGGTATTGGGGGAGGGGAGACAATTTACAAATAAAGGGGTATTTGAGGGGTATTTCAAAACTATTGTAGTTAACACTTGTCAAGGTCTTAGAGAATTTCTACTGTTAACAAACAAGCAAGCAAGCAAACAGCATTTTCACTCTTGTGACCCAAATGAGAATGATAGGATTAAACCAATCTGTTTAATCAGCCTGATTGCAGGAAGTCAGAACCTCCTTGTCACCTTCCCCTGGCCCAGGGCCTGGCCCCTAACGTTTTTGCTGAAGAATTATAGCTGATTACCAGACACCTACCTGGAGGTGTGATTTCATCAAGTCCTTTGAACTGCAAGCAATAGAGATTGATTCCCGGCCTTGCTTATTTATTTACTTATTTTAATGCTTGACTCATTCCCTTTATTTACTAAATCTTAAGGGGACACTGGGAATAATTGCTTTAGACTATTACATAATTGCTCATTTGAAGTGAAAGCATAGTAGGGCTCATTTAAACGTAAGAATCTTTTGGAAAGACTCTGGGGCAGCTCCAGCCACACAGGTACGACTGGACCAGCAGGGCTGGGAGAGACCAGGAAGTAGGCAGCCTGGTGACTTGTCAGGAGGTTAGGGCTGATGCGCAAGGCTGCTCCCATCAGATGACTCAGCCACCTGTCCCAGGACTCTCAGCCACCTGTCCCTCCAGGCTACTCCAGTTTTGCATCCCTGCCAGATAATCTGATTGGCTAGCTGAGGTCACATGCCCATCCTTGTGTTTGGGGGTGTGTCTTAGTCCCTTTGGGCTGCTGTAACAAAATAACACAGACTGAGTGGCTTGTAAACAACATTTATTGCTCATAGCTCTGGAGGCTGGAAGTCTGAGGTCAGGCGGGCAGGGTGGTTGGGTTCTGGTGACAACTGACTTCTCACGGTGCCTTCACTCAGTGGAAGGGGCCAGGGAGCTCTGTGGAGTCTCCTCTATAAGGGCATTAATCCCATTCCCGAGGGCTCCATCCTCATGACCTAATCACCTCCTAAAGGTACCACCCCCTAATAACATTGGGTGCAGGATTCCAACATGTGAATTTGGGGGGCCGGACACAAACATTCAGGCCATAACAGGGTGGTGGGCGCGAAGGTGAGGTTTGCTGGGTAGCACACCCACCAGAACTACATGGGGTAGAAGAGAGGCAGTTACTCAACAGAAAGGGTGCTGATCCCAAAAAAGACCAAGAGAGGATGCTGGGTGGGCAAAAGCAACAGGTGTTCACTACATCTCATCCTTTGCTCACATTTGTGTGATTCCATTTACATGAAGTGTCTAGAAGAGGCAAATGTGTAGAGACAGAAAGTGGATTGGTGGTTGCCAGAGGCTGGGGGGAGGGAGGAATGGGGAGAGACTACTCATGGGTATGGGGTTTCTTTCGGGGGTGACAAAGCTGTTCTGGAATTAGGTAGTGTGATGATTGCACAACTCTGTGACTATGCTAAGCACCACTGACTTATACAACTTATGAGTGAATTTGTGTCAATGAAACTGTGTTGCTTTTTTAAAGGCAAGCTCACATTTTTAGCTTCCAATTTAACAATTACTAGGTGAACTGGGTGAACTGGTGGAAGATTTTGCGGGGACGATGGGGGCAGGGGAAGAGATACCAAGCTAAACTTTCTAGATGAGTAGAGCCTGAAGTCATGAAATTGTAAGCAGACAGGTCGGGGGTCCCCGGAGAAGAGAACCAGGAATAGCTTTCTTGACATAAGAGAAGCCGTTTTGGCCTAAGCCATTTTATGATGTAAGCCTGGTTGCAATGCTTGCCCTTGAACAGGTCCCAGGAATCAATGATCTTATGGGAACTGAGGGAATGCAGGGACAAAGGAAAAGCAGTCAAGAAACAATAGTTCAGCAATAAAACTGAGTCCTAGTTCCTCCTCAAGGGATATACATAATAATGTATCTTTGAGGTCTGCAGGTCTGCCCAGGTGGAGGATGGAATGATGACGTTGACCCTCCTAACTTCAATCAACTAAAGTTTGGATTCTGTCGACCTTTGCCCCAATTCTATGCTGAATTCTCCTCTGCTCAAGCCCCTTCATGAATATGTGTAGACCCTTAGCTTCAAACTTTCCCAATTTTGCTGTTCAGAGGAGACAGTGCTTTGGGAAAGATCCCTGGTGTTCTCCTTACTTGCTGCAAGTAAACAATCCTTCCTTCTCCCGTCCTTTGGTTTGGTTGTGTCTATTGGCTTGACATCCACCAAGAGGTGAACCCAGTTTTCAGGTAACAGGCTCCTGCGTTGTGGTTTTTGGGAGAAATGGTATGTGGACTAGAGCTCATACAGGATCCTGCAAGGTAGCAACCTGCCCCACGCCTGCTGCAGTCACTAGGGGCTCGGGTCCTGGGGATGAGCAGAGGGAGGGCTGGGCTCCCTCTCACCACATGACACCCCCCAACACCTCACACCCGTTAGAATAGCTATTATTTTTAAAATACAGAAAATAAGTGTTGGCTAGGATGTGGAGAAATTGGAACACTTGTGCATTGCTGATGGGAATGTAAAATGGCACAGCTGCTGTGGAAAACAATGAGTCCCCACAAAAAATTTAAAATAGAATTATTATTTGACCCATCAATTCCACTTCTGGGAATACACCCAAAAGAATGGAAAGCAGTAACTCAGAGATATTTGTACAGCCATATTCCTAGCAGCGTTATTCACAGTAGCCAAGAGATGGAAGCAACTCAAGTATCCATGTGAAACCAAGTCCCCCTAAAACCGAGTTCCTCTGCCGAGTTTAACCTCTCCATCCAAAACATTACTCCCTTTCTTGTCCCACACCTGTTCTCCTCAAGATTGAGGAATATCAAAGAAAAGGGGGGATTGAAACCAAACAGAACCCTACGTGGCCCTTCTGGGTACAAAAGCTTTTCTGTGTCCCCCATTTCTTGTTTGCAGGAAGAAGGCTTCAGCCTCCTAGACCTTCCCCGAGTGCCAAAGTGCAGATTCAAACAGTTACTAATTAGGGAAGGGAGGGAAGGCAGAAACAAAGGAAAGGCTGTCAAGAAACAATGGTGCAGCGATAAAGCAGAGTCCCAGCTCCTCCTCGAGGGATTTACTTAACAATCTGATACAAATCTCTGAGTTCTTCCTTAACAATCTGATACAAATCTCTGAGTTCTTCCGCTGGACCTGGGGGTCCCACCCAGGGGGAGGATGGTGACTTCGGGTCTGCACAAGCAGGTAGACCCCAGACTGGAGGGAACCAGAAGGCTGATGCCTGAGATTCCTGGAGCACCATCGTGTCACCTCCCCACCCACCAATCAGAGGAAGGTCACACACCCTGCAGCCCTGCCCCGCAATTTTGCCTTTAAAAACTCTTCCCCCCAAAAACCACTGGGGAGTTTGGATTTTTGCACGTGAGCCACCCAGTTCTCCTTGCTCAGCCCTGCAGTAAACCTTTCTCAGCTGCACACTCCGACGTTTCAGTTTGTTTGACCTCATTGTGTGTCAGGCACACGAACTTGGGTTCGACAACACAGGGATAACAAAATGTAGTATATACATACATTCGAATATTATTTAACCTTTAAAAAGGAAGGGAATTCTGACACACGCTACCACATGGATGAGCCTTGGAAACATTATGCTCAGTGAAATAAGCGAGTCACAAAAGGACAAATACTGCACGATTCCACTTAGATGAGTTCCCTATAGTAATCAAACTCAAATAGAGACAGAAGTAGAATGCTGGTTATCAGGGGCTGGTGGGGATGCGGGAAAGGAACGTTGCTGTTGCATGGGGGACAGAGTTTCATTTTTGCCAAATGGAAAGGGTCCTGTGGATGGACGGTGGTGCTGGTGCACAAAAATGTAGATGTACTTAATGTCTCTGTACTGTACACTGACTAATGGTGAAGATGGCAGATTTTATGTGGATCTCCCAGAGGACATGCCGCTCTTTGTTCTCCAATGTCCCATGTTAGGCCAGGGCTCAAGCTGCACACAGGGGCTCCCTCCCAGCTGCTGTTGACTGGCAGCAAACTGAATCCAGCTGGGCGGCTCAGAGCAGGGCACTTAGGCCCCAGGTTATAATAATCCCAAACCATGACTCCATGTTCGTGGCCCCGAAAGGCATCCTGGGATCCTTTGGCAGCTCCATTGCCCCTGGCTCGGGCAGTGACAGTCATGAGGGATGGAGACCGGGCTCCGGGGACACTCTGACCCTGAAATCCTTGGACTGCAGGAATCGCTCCCTTTCTCCCTGCCTACGGCGTGTAGGATAGAGCAAATGCAGCCTGAGAGCACTTTGCCAAATGTAGCAAAAGTACCATCCCTGCCCCCATAGCTTTGCCTGGAAGCCGAGCCCAATTCACAGAGGGACAGGAAAGCAGTGGTCGCAGGGGAGAGAAGGGCACTGAACTTGGCCCCGGGACCCCTGGGTTCCAGGCTCTGGCTGCCTGTCCTAATAATCCTCCAGCACCATTTCACCTACTTCCTGGCGTTCTCGGAAGGATCGAATGCGTTTATCTTGACGATGGGAGGATCGTCAACTGTTACTCTCACCATCGTCACCATTTTCATATACACGGGACTCTCCCTTCGTGGAAGATTTGAGAGACTCTTGAAGGGGTTTCCCCCTCGTTCTCTGAACTCAAATTAAAAATGAAGATTCTTGTGATGGTGGGGTTGGAGGATGGGAACGGCTACGTGCAGAGCATCCTTCACACTCGGAGCCCCGTCTGGGAGCATTTCACGCAGGGTCTCATTGGATCCACACAGTCCTCCTAAGAGGCAGAGGACACAAGCCTAATTTATAGGTGCCCAGACTGAGGCCAGTGGGGTGGAGTGCCTTACCCGATGTCTGACGCCACTGCTAAGTGTTAGGGTGGATTCGGTCCATCGATGAATGAGTAAGTGAGTTGGCAAACTGAGCTCCTTGTGGAAGCCTGGCCAGGGGTAGGGGTGGGCGGGGCTGGAACGGGAGCAAAGGGCCCGCCAGGGTTGAGGTTAGTTAGTATTTACTTGGGTTGCAAGTGAAAAAACCAACTTGAACTATGTTGGCAAAAACAGGGATTTATTGGAAAGCTTTTGTTCCAGCTCGGTTGTTTTTGTACTGCAGGCCACAACCCTTTAGTGTGTCATGAAATCGATTTAGTGGGTCTCAACTAGTAATAAAAGAAAATGACATGGCATAGAATGGAAAGTATCAGAATGTATCATACATAATAAGGGCTTACATATTGCTTCATGAAAATGATATACATATAATCATAACACACACACACACGTGTGTGTGTGTGTGCGCATTCTGGATTGCAATGTGAACTGGGTCAGAGAGAGTATGTTTTACAGCTGCTGACGTAGCTCGCGGAATCAAAGGAAAATCTGCACGGTGACAGGCAGCTCCAGGAACTGCAGGCCCTGAGACCAAGAACCCATCATAGCGCCCTCGTACATTCTCGCTCTCCCTCCTTTCCCCAAACTCTGGGCTCCTCTCGGGGAACCAGCCTTATTCTGCTCCATTATAGGTGGGTTTTTTCCATAACAGAGAGGACACAGCCTCAGGCCTATTCCTATTCATGTATTTCTGGTTCCTAGATTATAGATGTAAGCGTGTTTTCTCCACCAGATCCAGGAAGAAGATTCCTTGGGAAGAGCTCTCTGGGTTAACTTGTGTCCCATGTCCTACTGGTCCCTGTGGCCAGAGGAATATGGTTCTCAAGTTCCCCAGCCCAGGTCACATTCCCTCTCCCATAGCAAAAGCAATGTGCTATTTCTAAAAGTCCTCACCAGAGCCCTGAGGTTGAAGAGAGGAAGAAATCAGGCCCTTACAGACCGGGGAGGTGATCTTCCGGACAAGTCAACTGATGGCTGTCCTCTGCGAGGGGGTCAGAGGTCTAAGAGCGGGCTGCTGCCGATTTGGCCCACAGACCACCTGGATAGCGTTTTGCAAAGCAGCTTGTTTCCCAAGCAGCAGATCCTCCAAGGTAGGGGTGTGGGGGGCGGGGATGGGCTCTGGGTGTCCTGTGGATCTGCAGGACCCTGGCTGAGCCGCCCACTCTACGCCAACAGAAGAATCCATTTCAGGATGTCTGCTGTCATCTCCAGACTTGGGATTAGGGAAAGATGCCCACTGAGCATCTTCTCACAACCCTAGCAGAGAGTCAGTCCTTCTGGCACCAGAACTTACACTCTTGTTCGGCTGGGGTGGGTTGTCTCACCCAAAGGTCTTGATGTCTCCAAGAAACTGCTGGGGGGTGGCTCCAGGAAACGTTGCTGTGGCCAGGGATGAAAATCCAGAGGCCACCTGAGTCCGCCTGCGGATCAGTGGACCCAGTTCTGTTCCCTTGGTGCAGTGGCTGTGGAAATGCCACTTCACAGGCAAAGCTGGGCAGTTGAGCTTTAGCTGGCAGGGGATCCCCGTGACCTCATCAACACAGGGGGGGTCTTCCACACTTAGGGCGGACCCTTAGCCTTCGGGAATGAGTATGGAATGTGATGGCCTCCCCCGGAATTGCCAGATCCCCACCCCATCTGTAAAAATAGGGAATCCCATTGCATGAGCCAGGATCCTTTTCTTGGCTATGATTCTTTGATCCTTAGAATCTAATATTCTGTGATTTCTGAGAGCCTAGGAATTGAAGAGCCTCGATTACTTTGTGTCCTTGACTTGGTTTGGGTCCAAGCCCTATTCTCTCCCCAGTCCTGCGGATTGTTTTTCAGACTGCCCTTGACCTCAAGAAGGACATCCACAGGAAATATATTTGGTCTTGCCCTCACTCTCACATGAGGCCCCCGCCTTGCCAAAGGGGAGGATGTGCTTTTACGCGGGATTGAGCTTCGGAGGAAACGAGACTGAGTTCTCCCATTTTTATGCCCATTTCTTGGTGACACCAGGGCAGGGCCTGCCTCTGTGTCATCTTTTCTCCTTGGCAATTAGTTCTTAGCACAGTGAACCTTTGTTGATCCAAAGTGACCTAAATTCCACAGCTCACGGTCCACGTGGTTCCGATCTAGTGAAATGGAGGATGTTCTCCACAGGAGCTCCAGGGAGGATGGCGGTACCCAGCGGCTCACGGCCCGTCCTCCATGAGCAAAGCAGGCGGGGCCGAGCACTAGACTCAGTCCTTGGCGGGGAGCCTATTTTGAGGCATGAGGGCACGTTCACGGGACCTGGCGCGGGAGGAAGATGGAGCTGGGGAGAGGTCAGAGGGGACACAGAGAAAGGACTTGTTGGTGTGGAACTGTGGCTGATCAAACATAGCAAACGGGGTTGTATTTGTCAAGACTGTCGCCTCGAGGTCCCCGTGACCTTGCCAGGAAGGGTGATGCCACCAGCTCTTTCCATCTGTGGATCTGGATTCTCTAATGTGGCCACGAGGAAGCATTGGCAGGGTGAGGCCCGTAGCTGGGCAGCCGGGATGGGATGCCCCGTACCACTGACGTCTAAGGTTCTAGATTCTCATTCTAGATTCTAAAATGCCATAGAAAGAAGGCAAGTGTTTGGCTTGACACAGAACAACACAGACTCACATCCCATCCTGTGCAGGACACAAGGATTGCTGGCTAGGGGTTGGACGGATTTGCAGAGACCAAGAAGTCTTCTCGGAGGGAGGGAGAAGGCCCCTCGCTCCGTCCTGCCATGATGGGCACTGTGACATATTGCTCATGGGGACGCAGGACCTCCAGACCCCCTGCCAGCAGCCGGGCCCCCGGATCTGGCCTGCTGACCTATGCTCAGGCTGCCATGGGGCGGTGAGCATGCATCAGAAGCAGGGGTCTATCAGCAGGATTTGTCTCCATGGCAGGCATCAGGGCCTGCCCTTAGATTATTTTATTTTATTTTTTATTTTTTGGCCATACCACGTGGCATGTGGGATCTTAGTTCCCCAATCAGGGATCGAGCCTACGTCTCCTGCATTGGAAGCGCAGAGTCTTAACCAATGGACCACCAGGGAAGACCCTTAGGTTATTTTATTAAGGCAAGAAATTAAGGTCACCATCCTGCCCAGCACTGAATGCATATGACGTCAGACTAGGGATGATTCTCTCCTGGAATTTCTTAAAACCAGAATTGGCTTAACATGACCCATGACCATTCCCTACTGGTGTGGACTTGAGTTGTGATTTGCCCAGAAAAGCAAAGCCTTGGGAAGAAGAGAGAGTTGTCTAGCAAGGAAGAGCTGAGGGCTAGAAGTCATATGAATTAAATCACAGCTGACATTTGACCGCATGTGTAGTCCGAGTGCCAATGGCACCCCAGATCACACAGGATGACGATAGCCATCTCTCCTGATCTCACTATGGGCTCTGGGATAAGGGCCTAATGTGGTTATGTTCATCCTTTTAATGACTCCGGGAGGTCAGTCTGCCGTTGCTCCTGTCTTACCAATGAGAACCGAGGCTGGGAGGAATAAATAACGTGCCCAAGGCCACATGTTCAGCAAAGGGCAGAGCAGGGCCTTGAGCCTGGGCTGGGTGGTCTGAATTCTGAGTCCAGAATCCCAATCACGATGCTCTACAGCCTCTAAGAACCAGGGATTTAGAGTCATTTATTGGTTTAAATTCTATGCAATGTTCTCATCTCTCTCTGAAGAGGGTGGGAGCCATCTCCTGGAAAGAAAGTGACCCCAAGGTCAGGGGGATTGCATCCCTCTCCCCTCCCCACAGTGTCCAGGGATGCCAGTGGCCTGCGAGAGAAGTGGACAGGAGCAGTGTCTCCGAGAGCAGGCGGTACAGGGACACCACCAGAGCGGAGCCTGCACACCAGTCAAGGCCCCGGGCACAGAGCCAATGGGGAAAGGAAACTCCCTCCCTGATCACATTCTCAGCCACTCCGCGCAGGAAAGGGCAGGCTCTCCCGAAGCCCAGATAGTCAGTCTCCAGATGGTTTTTCACTGAAGACTTACCCAGAGAGTCTCGGGGACCCAGGCCAGTATGGGCGGTGACAGAGCTCTGGCCCAGCATCGGGAGAGCAGAAAGGCCCTCGGCTGCCCTTGGGACCCTGAGAAAATCCCTTCTCCTCTGAGCCTGTGTTTCTCCATCAGCAGTGGGTCAACTAGTGACCCCACAAAGATATGTCCAAGTCCTACCCCCCAGTACCTGTTATTGAGACCTTATTTGGAAATAGAGTCTTTGCCAATGTAATTAAGGATCTCAAGATGAGATCAAACGGGATTTAAGGTGGGCCTTACATCCAACGACAGCATCCTTAAAAGAGACCAAAGAGAAGACAGACATACAACGGAAGGGCCATGTGAAGATGGAGGCAGAGATTGGAGTGATGCAGCCGCAAAGCAAGGATTGCCAGCAGCCACCCGAGGCTGGGAGAGAGACATGGAACAGACTCTCCCTCAGGACCTCCAGAAGGAACCGACCCTGCCGACACCTTGCTTTTGGACCTGTGACCTCCAGAACTGTGAGAGAATAAGTTTCTGTTGTTCTAAGCCACCAAATTGTGGCCATTGGTTACAGCAGCCCTAAGAAACTAATACACCATCTCCAAGAGAATTGTTTGGACCAGGAGTCTCCCAGGGCTTAAGAAAATAAAGAAGAGACTGGAATTTGACCCCTACCCTGAGAAGCTCACAGTCGAGTTGAGAAACAAAAATCCTGCACCAGGCTTCCCTGGTGGCGCAATGGTTGAGAATCTGCCTGCCAATGCAGGGGACACGGGTTCGAGCCCTGGTCTGGGAGGATCCCACATGCCGCGGAGCGGTTGGGCCCATGAGCCACAACTACTGAGCCTGCGCGTCTGGAGCTTGTGGTCCGCAACGGGAGAGGCCGCGACAGTGAGAGGCCCGCGCACCACGATGAAGAGTGGCCCCCGCTCGCCGCAACTAAAGAAAGCCCTTGCACAGAAACGAAGACCCAGCACAGCCAAAAAAAAAAAACCTGCACCAAATTACTGCATTTCAAACATCTTTTAAAAATTATTATTATTAATTTATTTATTTATTTAATGCCAAGCCTCTCTTTTTTTTTTTTTTTTTTTTCAGTACGTGGGCCTCTCACTGTTGTGGCCTCTCCCATTGCGGAGCACAGACTCCGGACGCGCAGGCTCAGCGGCCATGGCTCACAGGCCTATCCGCTCCGTGGCATGTGGGATCCTCCCGGACCGGGGCACAAACCTGTGTCCCCTGCATCGGCAGGCGGACTCTCAACCACTGCGCCACCGGGGAAGCCCAAGCCTCTTTATTTAAAAAAAATTTTTTAAATAAACTTATTTTTATTTTTTATTTATTTACTTTTGGCTGTGTTGGGTCTTCGTTACTACACGCACGCTTTCTCCAGCTGGCGACGAGCAGGGGCTACTCCTCGCGGTGTGTGGGCTTCTTATTGCAGTGGCCTCTCTTTGTTGCGGAGCACGGGCTCTAAGCGTGTGGGCTTCAGTAGTTGTGGCTCGCGGGCTTAGTAGTTGTGGCACACAGGCTTAGTTGCTCCACGGCATGTGGGATCTTCCTGGAGCAGGGATTGAACCCGTGTCCCCTGCATTGGCAGGTGGATTCTTAATGACTGCACCACAGGGAAGTCCTGTTTTTCTTTTTTAATTTGAATTTTTTTTTTTTTTTTTTTGGCCACGCCACACAGCTTGTGGGATGTTAGTTCCCTGACCAGGGATCGAACCCGGGCCCTTGGCAGTGAAAGTGCTGAGTCCTAACCACTAGACCACCAGGGAACTCCCTCAAACACCATTTTTCCTTTTTTTTTTTTTAGCTGTATTGGCTCTTCGTTGCTGCGCGCAGGCTTTCTCTAGTTGCAGCGAGCGGGGGCTACTCTTTGTTGTGGTGTGCAGGCTTCTCGTTGCAGTGGTTTCTCTTGTTGCGGCATGTGGGCCCTAGAGCGTGCAGGTTTCAGTAGTTGCGGCACGTAGGCTCAGTAGTTGTGGTACACGGGCTGTAGGGCACACAGGCTTCAGTAGTTGTAGCACGGGGGCTCAGTAGTTGTGGCTCACATGCTTAGTTGCTCCACGGTATGTAGGATCTTCCTGGACCAGGGCTTGAACCTGTGTCCCCTGATTTGGCAGGCGGATTCTTAACCACTGCGCCACCAGGGAAGTCCCCTCAAACACCGTCTTGATGAACCTTCTGTACATAGAATCCCAGCTGCCCAGGCTGCTGGGAGCTCCCAGCCAGGAGGAGTGGAGGGTGAAAATTCAAACCAAGGAGGATTGGCCCCCAGGAACCGCAGGGTGCAGAGCAGGGTGGGTGGGATGTCAGCCCTGACAGGGCCACCTCCAGGGAGCTCAAAACTTCCAGCTGGAGTGGGGAGCCGGGATGAAGTCCCACGGGGCCAACATCTTTTCAAGGAGTTGCCGTGACTCTGCAGTGGGACCTCTGGTGCAGGGGTCTCAGCCCAGGGCGTGGCAGTCTGCCCAGATCAGAGAAGGGGTGCTGACAGCAAAGCCTAGCCCAGGGCAAAGGGCTCTGCAGACCTCAGGGGAGGGGATTAGGGACACATGGGAACCAGAAACCAAGCCAAAGACCCACCAGGCTGACCTGTAAGTTTTAGCAGGGTGGTTGGAGCCTCACTTTCTCCACCTGAAAATGGACACAGCAATCCTTGCATTACAAGGGGTTTATGAAATGAAATGGGCTGATATTCACAGAGTGATTGATGGAATATCTGGTCGAAGCTTTATTATTCAAGGTCTTGCTGTCCTCAGAGGCAGCTGCTTGAATTATAGATGAGTTTCAAAGAAGTTAATATTCTTTCCAAGTATGTACTCAGTGTCTTCAACCACCGACCTTGGGAGGCAGGACTACAAACGCAGGGTTTAGAGGTGAGCAAGCCTGGGTTTGAATCCCAGCTCTGCCTTTTCATGGGATGGTGGCCCTGGAAAAAATTACTTATCTTTTCTGAACTTTCCTGACTTCATCCATAAACGAGAGATCATATCGACACCACAGTGAGAGCATTTCTGTTTGGCAAATAGTAGGTATTTCTGAATAACACATGAATTAAAATAAAGGCAACTGTGTGAGACGGTGAGCACTGACAGTAAATGTGGTGAAAGGTACAGGCCACAGGCAGTGGGAACTAGGAGAGGGAGCGTTTGCTAACTGAATAAGAAAACATGCTCCTGGGACTTCCCTGGTGGTCCAGTGGCTAAGACTGCTCCCAATGCAGGGGGCCTGGGTTTGATCCTCGAGGGGGGAACTAGATCCTACATGCCACAACTAAGAGTTCACATGCCACAACTAGAGATCCCACATGCCAAAAGGAAGATCCAGCATGCCGCAACTAAGGCCCCGCACAGCCAAATAAATAAATAAACATTAAAAAAACCTCAGGGCCTTTGCACTTCCTGTTCCCTCGGTTGGAATGCTTTTCCTCAAGATATCTCCCTAGTTCTCTCCTTAACCTCTTTAGATTGTTATCACATAAGTTTAAATTAAATTTTTACTTATATTTTGAAACTAAATTTTAAAATGTTTCCCCACTCACCACCCAACACTCTTTATGACTCTTCTCTGCTTTGTTGCTTTATTTTTCTCCATAGCATTTATTATCACTCAACATGCCATTTTAATGGTTTATTTTATCTTATTATATTTATTTTATTTATAAATCTTTCTACCTGCACCCTACCCCCACTACCATGTAAGCTCCACTAGACAGGATTTTTGTTGGGTTTTGTTTTGGTTTTTTTTGGCTGCACCATGCGGCATGCAGGATATCAGGGCAGGGATAGAACCCCCGCCCTCTGCAGTGGAAGCATGGAGTCTTAACCACTGGACCACCAGATAAGTCCCTTGTCTTTTTTTAAGCTGCTATACTTTCACTACCTAGAACTGTGCCTTGCACATGGTGGGTGTGATGGCTAATTCTGTTTATCAACTTGACAGGGCCACAGGGTGCCCAGATATTTGGTT
Source organism: Hyperoodon ampullatus (assembly GCF_949752795.1). Lineage (NCBI taxonomy): Eukaryota > Metazoa > Chordata > Mammalia > Artiodactyla > Ziphiidae > Hyperoodon > Hyperoodon ampullatus. The sequence goes on along the minus strand of NC_136924.1, from coordinate 33,200,677 downwards.
AGACATTATTTCTGGGTGTGTCTATGGGAATGTTTCCAGATTAGATTAGCATTTGTATTCATAGTCTTGAGTAAAGCAGATTGTCCTCCGCAATGGCAATGTGGGTGGATCTTATCCAATATATTGAAGCCTGAATAGAACAAAAAGGTGGAGGAAGGGAGAATTTGCTCTCTGCCTGACTGCTTGAGCTGGGACTTTGGTTTTGCCATTGGACTGAGACTTACATCATCAGTTCTCCTGGTTTTCAGGCCTTCAGTCTCCAAATGGAGCCTCACCCTGCTTCTCCTGGGTCTGCAGCTCGCCAAACGTAGATCATGGGACTTCACAGCCCATAACTGCATGAGCTGATTCCTTGTAATAAATTTCTTCATATACATATATGAATACATACATATATATATATATATATATATATATATATATAACCTATTGATTATATATATACTATATATAGGATGTAGATATATATATCCTATTGGTTCTTTCTCTCTGGAGCACCCTCACTAACAGAGTATGCATTCAGCAACTATTTGTTGAGTGATTGAATACATGTAACTGGGAGGTCCAGGATACAACTGACTTCAGGCATAGATGGACCCAGTAGCTCAGAAAAATATCTCAGGGCTCTACCTCACTATACCTCTTGTTTTCTTTCAGGCCAGAGGCCACCTGCTGCCCCAGGTTCACATCCTCCTTACTTGGCAAATCCGTCCAAGAGGTCTGGCAGAAATGTCCCAGAGAAGAATCTGATTTGTCTAGTTTGGACCTCATGCCTACCTCTGAACCAGCTGCTATAGTCAGCCAAATGCAATGAGTTCCCAATAGGAAAAGGGGCGGGGGAGCGGGAGTGCTAGGAAGACAAAAACAATACAGGTCTACAACAGAGGGCTTCCTGGAGGAGGTGGCCTTTCAGTCAGGCCTTACAGGATGGTTAGGACTTGGCCACAATGTCCGAGTTTTCTACAACTGGATCCTGCCCACGTGGCCAGCCTCACCTCTCATTCCTCACCACTCTGCACCCTATGATCCAGCCACTCCCTGTTTCCTTAAGTCAGTCCAGGTTTTGACACTGCTATGCCTTTGGTCATCTTCTTCCCTGCAGCTAATACTCCTCTCTTCTTCTTCAGAAACCAGGGTAATTCTCTACACCTTTGAAATGCTACAGTACCTGATAAAGAAGAGGTACTCCACAAATATTGTTGAGCGAATGAATGAATGAATAGATAAAATCTTTCTTCCCCTGGAGCTATAATAAGGGCATATTTAGTATTCTACTAGTAAGAACAGGATGGGGGCCTGGAGGGAGGTGTCTACATGATGCTGGGGCTCTGAAAGGAGGCCTTCCTGGAGGAAGTGCCATGCTGAGAAGGGCGGGCTTTGCACAGGTGGGGGCAGATGAGTCCATGAGACATGATACAGGAATGTCACAGAGTCCAGTCTAGGGTAGAATGGAAGTAAGGAGTCTTTCTTTGAGGTTAGATAACAAGCTTGTGCTTGCCTTTGTTGAAATAAAATCTTTTGGTGGGGAGGTAGGAGGGGTTGAATTCCACCAGTAACCATTAAGACAGGTCATAAGGGAAAATGATACCCAAGACAACTACATTTTGATAGAGGGGCAAGTGGAGGGAAAGTTCTAGAACACAGGATATGTTCCCAAGGCATTCCAGTGAAGCCAAAAGTAGAATGGGAGCTTCCCTGGTGGCGCAGTGGTTGAGAGTCCGCCTGCTGATGCAGGGGACTCGGGTTTGAGCCCCGCTACGGGAAGATCCCACATGCCGCGGAGTGGCTGGGTCCGTGAGCCATGGCCGCTGAGCCTGCGCGTCCGGAGCCTGTGCTCCGCAACAGGAGAGGCCACAACAGTGAGAGGCCCGCGTACCACCAAAAAAAAAAAAAAAAAAAAGTAGAATGGGTTCTTAGGCCCTCAGGGAAGAGGTCCTAAGTGTTTACATCTTCACAAGTTGTGTACTTTACAGTTTACAAAGCATTTTTACATTCATTATCTACCTGATCCTGGGTGGTAGGCATTTCTTTCTTTTTTAAAAAATAAATTTATTTTATTTATTTATTTTTGGCTGCTTTGGGTCTTCATTGCTCTGCACGGGCTTTCTCTAGTTGCGGCGAGTGGGGCCTACTCATTGCGGTGCAGGGGCTTCTCATTGGGGTGGCTTCTTTGTCACAGAGCACAGGCTCTAGGCACGTGGGCTTCAGTAGTTGTGGCTCGTGGGCTCTAGATTGCAGGCTCAGTAGTTGTGCACGGGCTTAATTGCTCTGCGGCATGTGGGATCTTCCCGGACCAGGGCTCGAACCCATGTCCCCTGCATTGGCAGGCGGATTCTTAACCACTGCGCCACCAGGGAAGTCCCTCTTTATTCAACAAATATTTATCAAGCGCCTCCTGCTTATGGTGGTCCTGAGGGCTAAATGAGCCTCTGCTTAAAAAGGATTTGGAGGCGTGCTGGGCCCTGGCAGGCCAGCAGTGCATGTTTGTGGTGTGGTGATAGGAGTGGAGGTGGTACAGCGGTTATTATAAGCCTGAACTTGGCCTTATACCAGACAATGGAAATACAAGACATGCTCTCAGGGGCCCCCCAGTCCATCAGGGAGAGGGACCTTGATTCATTAATTATATAACATGGTCACAGGTCTAACCATTTCAACTCAGATGTTTGAAGAAAGGTGGTTTCTTTATTACTAGGACCCGTAACCCACATGTGTATGGAGTGTTTACTCAATTCTGTGCCAGATATAGTTTAGGTACTTTACCTGGTTTAAATTTCATCCTGTGAGGCAGATACTGTTATGATGGCCATTTAGCAGGTGAAGAAACTGAAGCACAGAGAGGCTAAGTAACTTGCCTGAAGTCACACAGAAAGCAAGCAGTGAAGCCAGAATTCAAACCCAGTAGTCTGGCTCCAGAAATCCATATCCTTGACTTCTGTAGTACATTGCCTCTTGTCTGTAAGCACCCCTGCTTTGTGTGTGTGGGGGGGCTGCAAATTAGATGAGCCAATTAATGGGATCTCAATCTTTCCTCCGGCTTGTATCTCTGATTACACACACACACACACACACACACCCCTAACTACCACCACACTTTCTCCTCTCCAAGATGGTACCCAGTTATACGGGAGGAGAGGGGAGATGGGAGATGTGTGCTTGGAGACAACTGGCTGAATAATACATTATTTAAAAATTTTACAACCATTATCCAGTTTACAATTACCATTGTGAATATTGCTACCTAGGTCAAGCAAGGGAGTCTAGAACCCGGTCCTACTGGTGAGGAAAACCTCCGTGAAGGAGGGGTTGGCAAGGTGAAGGGAAGACCACTCCAGGCCAAGGTGGTCCGAGAGAGGCCAACCAGGGAGTTGGGCCAAACTGCCCCCACCCCTTCCTGCAGTCAAGGTCAGAAACCCAGAGCTGCTGCCCCAACAGCCCAAATGGTTCCGGGACAGCCCAGAGCACCTGCTCCAGCTCTGAGCTCCCCCAACTCAAAGACTCCCCAGAGAAGCAAACCCTGGCTACCACGTGAGCCAGCACAACTGTTGGCCTTGGCTTCTCTCTGCTGGGCCAAGGTGACTAATTTTTTTTTCCTTTTTTTTGCGGTATACACGGGCCTCTCACTGTTGTGGCCTCTCCCGTTGCGGAGCACAGACTCCGGACGCGCAGGCTCAGCCGCTATGGCTCACGGGCCCAGCCGCTCTGCGGCATGTGGGATCTTCCTGGACTGGGGCACGAACCCGTGTCCCCTGCATCGGCAGGCGGACTCTCAACCACTGCGCCACCAGGGAAGCCCAGGCATGTTCTCTAAAACCTCTCACACACTGTCCTGTTGTTTGGCTGCTGGATATGGAGGGATCCGAGGTCTTTGAAGTCCTTGGGGTTGGAGCCTGTGTCCCTGAATCACTGTGTGGAGCGGAGTCCTCCCCATAACTTGCACTGGATAGTGAGGCAAACGAGAACTAAACCCATGAAGCCACTATGAAGATCTACAATAATAAGCCACTGAGATTTGGGGGCTGTATGTTACAGCAGCTAGTGCTGTAATACACGAACACCTCCATATTTGTGGTTCAGCACTCACCCAGGCCTATAAGGATTCCTTAATATTTAGCCTCACGTCCCACACGGCTCCTTTCTCATCTATCCTCCATATGCAGACCTGACCCTGTCACTCCCCTCCCTATAATCTCTCAGGGCCCCCATCGTCCTTGGAAGTTTCCTTCTCCATCTCCTCTTCCCCTTCCCAATTCTTTTATTTTTTAATTTATTTATTTATTCTTGGCTGCGTTGGGTCTTCGTTGCTGTGCGCGGGCTTTCTCTAGTTGCGGCGAGTGGGGCTACTTTTCGTTGCGGTGCGCGAGCTTCTCATTGCCAGGGCTACTCTTGTTGCGGAGCACGGGCTCTAGGCGCACGGGCTCAGTAGTTGTGGCTCGCGGGCTCTAGAGCGCAGCTCAGTAGTTGTGGCGCATGGGCTTAGTTGCTCTGCAGCATGTGGGATCTTCCCAGGCCAGGGCGCAAACCCGTGTCCCCTGCATTGGCGGGCGAATTCTTAACCACTGGGCCACAAGGGAAGCCCACCCAAGGGGGTTTTTAAGAAAGAAATTAGTCTTTGCTGGCGTGAGTTGCATTTGATTTTAGATAGACTTGGGGGACCCAACTGCAGTCAGGGAATGTGGGTCCATGTTTCACTTTCTCTGCTTCCACTACTGTCTCCAGGGTAGCAGACCAGGTGGCCTCCTCCCTGGAGGAGATCTGAATCGCTGAGACCTGGGCTTTGATAGTTTTTAAGGGGAGAGAAGAGGAATTTGGAATTAGGTGGGCCGCCGTCGCTAGAGAGGAACAGGTACCAGGCGGCGGGATGCTGGGGAGAGAGGGAGGAAGGAGGGGTAAGGACGGGACCGCCCAGGTGGGCCCTGCCCTCCCTGGCTCCCCCTCCTCTCCACTCCTCGGGAGTGAGGGCTCCTATCTGGGTCCTGCCAACCAGAAGTAATCACCTCCGTGCCTTCTCCATGGCCCTCCCGCGGCTGCTTTGGGGAAAGCAAGGGTGTGGCCTCCGGGACCGGCGGAGAAGGGGCCCCTCTGCCTTTCCCGGTGGCGGGAGCCTTGTGTGCGCGGGGGCCTGGGCCGGGGAAGGATGCAGACGCTGGAGAATCATGGCCACCACTTCTCCGATGCCACCTCGACAGTACAAGCCTCGGGGATGCATGTGTATCCCTACGCCTGCTAGACAGATGTCTCACAGACGCTCCAGATGCTACTGTCCCAAGGGAGACTCACTCTCTATCCCCTTCTCCCGGGTACCCCTCCCGCCTTAGTAAACAGCGCCACCATCTGCCCAGTTGACTCAGCCAGAAACTCAACACCCGCTGCCGGCGCTGCGCTGCGCTGCGCTGGGCTTCCAGCTCACCCCCTCGCCCCAGCCTCCCCTACAGAGCCCGTCCCCTCCTCCTCCCCCCTCCGCCCTGCCTCTCCCTCAGTCCAGATGTGGGCTCCACAGCAGGCTCTTAAAGATCTCCCTTCCCCAAACCACTCTGTGGTTTATAAAAACCAAATCAGCAGGACAGCTGTTGCCTCTGGGAGGTAGTGGGGGCGGGGATTGACCGGGAAGGGGCGTGTGGGAACTTTTGGGCGGGACGATAATGTGCTGTATCCTGATAGGGGTTTGGGTTACACAGGTGTACGAATTTACCAAAACTCAGCAAAAGTCCGCTTCAGACGCATGCATCTCATTGGATATAAATTTTAGGTCAAAAGAAAAAAATGTAAACGAACGTTGAAGTCTCCCTAACGACATGCATGCTGAAGTATTTAGGCGGAAGTGGATGAACGGTTGCCTGCAATTTACTTAGAAAGGCCACAAAATAAAGAAAGATTGGATACGTGGAGGGATGGATAGATACGGGAGAACACAAGCCGTAAAATGTCTGTGGTAGAACTTTGGTGGTAGGTATATGATGTTCACTCTAAAATTCTTTCAAATTTGCCACATGTATGAGAAATTTCAGAATAAAATGTTGGGGAGAAGTGTCCCCTGCCTCCACAGTGAGGCCCCCCATTACATTATTCCCATCTGCAACTAGTGTGGTGTTTCTAGGACAGCAAAGCAGACCATGGCCCTCCCTGCTCAAAACCCTTCCTGGCTCTCTCCTGGGGAGAACTCTTGACTCTTGTGGCTCCCGAGGCCGTCTGGGGTTGGCCTCTGTTTAGTTCTCTGGCTGCATCCTCTATCACTCTCTCCCTCACTTTTTCCACCACAGAAACACTAAAATATTTGTACTTTATCTTTACATGCTCTTTACAACTCCTGTGGCAGAAATTTCTCGTATTCAACCAATTTACATTTCCCCCTTCTTTCTAAGTAAAAGAAGTTCCAGTTTTCATCTGGGGATATGGCCATATCGAAATAAACACTACATTTCCCAGGCTCCCTTGCAGAGAAGTGTGGCCATGTGATATGCAGGGAGAGGAGGTATTGGTCACAACTTCCAGAAAGTGTCCCTAAAGGTAGGGGGCACAAACTTCTTCACCTTTTTTGACTTCCTGGTGGTTGGAATGATGATGTGATGGCTGGACTCAAGCAGTCATCTTGGATCGGGGTGGGGAGTGGAGTCCATGTATGTAGTATGGCAGAGCACTAAAGCAGACTGAGGCTGGGTTCCTGGCATGTTGTGTGCCCTACCAGCCCTGGACCACTGCCTCTGGACTTCCATATGAAAGATGGATGAATAGTCTCTTGTTAAATTCGTGCTATTTTGGATTTTCTGCCGCCCACAACCAAACTTAGTCCTAACACACCAACTTCCATGCCCTTGAATGTTTTGGTCCTTGTGCCTGGAATACCCTTTCCTCACTTTGCTCCTAGCCAACCCCGATTGATCCTTCAAATTCCTACCTAGACATCACCTTCTCTGCTACACGTTTCTTGGTGGAATTAATCATTTCCTCCTTCATGATTCTTTTGCACCTTATATTGCAGGGAGCAATTATTGAGCACTTACTGTGTGCCAAGCACCGCCCTGAGTCCTGTACATGCACTCTTCTTTTGACCCTCATGGTGATATTTGAGATAGGTAATTATTTTCAAAGCTCCCATTTTACAGATATAAAAACAAAAGCCTTGGAAAGTGATGATACCTTCCCTGGATCACAAAAGTAATACCTGGTGGAGCCAAGCCTCGAATCCAGGTGTCTGATTCCAAAGCCTTTACACCTATGCTGAACTGCCTCTGTTCCTGCTCTTATCACAAAGTGCTGTCATCATCTGTTTACACATCCCTCCCTCTCATCACCCCTAAAGCTCAAGGACACTGTGATGTTCACCCTGCTCTCCCTGGGGTGAGCACAGAGCCTGGCTCCAGGTGAGCACGTGTTTGTGGAATGGAACTGTCAGCTTTAAGTCCCCCATCCTGGTTCTGGTGCAGCAGGACCCTCAGTCGGTCTCACCCCCCTTAGCACTCCTTTCCCCATACATCCCTTGGGCTTTTGCACACGCAGTTTGTTACTTCTGCTTAGGACACCCTGTAGGAGTTCCCTCATACGTTAAGATCAAGCCCGGTCGTCACCTCTGCCAACAGGTCTTCTCCATGTGGACCTGGGGCTACCTTCTCACTCGCCCATAGCTCTTTGCTCAAATCTCATCTCGGTTATGTTCCGAATCCCCCTGGAATGTTTCCTCCACTCAACTTTGAGTCCCTTGCGAGAAAGGACCATGCTTGTTCATCTTTTAATAATTTGGAAATCCGTCTCTAGTCGGTGCCAGGAATATAAAGATGGAAAAAGCCCCCGTCCCGGTTACTGGCCTGCTGGCTGGGTAAACAAAGGAACGCAGTGGGAGGGGCGGAGCCAGGGGTGGAGGCTTTTCTCCTCGCCGCCACTAGATGGCAGCAGGGCCCTCCAATTGTCAGCCTCCCAACACACTGTCTTTGCCTTCACCTCCAGGAAGCCAGGAGCCTGGATGGACTCAGGTCAATAGAATAAACAATTCAGAGAGCTGGCCCTTTGCTAGGGGCTGGCAAAAAGGTGAGAGGGGTAAGAGGAAGGATCTAAAGTTAGACCAGTTCCTACCTGTGAAGCACATACTCTGAAACCAGACTGCCTGGTTTCGAATTTTGTGCTTGGCCTTTTCCTAGCTGTGTGACCTTGGACAACTAAACCTCTCTGTGACTTAGTTTCCTCTTGTGAAAAGTAGCGTTTATAAAAGTGTCTACCCTGAGATTGGGATTGACATATATACACTAATATGTATAAGATAGATACCAAATAAGAACCTGCTGTATAACAAAATAAATAAAATTAAATTAAAAAAAAAGTGTCTACCTTAAAACATTGTAAATCAAATATACTTCAAATTTTTTAAAAGTGTCTGTTGAAAAGGGCTGCTGGGAAGGGCAGTAAGGGCTGTGTGTCCGTGGCTTTTACATTCCTGCCTCTGAGGAAGCTCACAGGGTAGAAATGGGGAGCTGCACCCCAAAGCAGAGAGAGAGGAGAAGGCTGCATCCATGTTGGAGTCAAGGTGGGTGGGGAGGGGGTAGAGGGCACACCTGCTGGGAAAGGGGTGGCATGAGGTAATGGGGGCAGATTCCTGGAGGGGCAGCTCTTTCCGTGAGATGGGTCGGGGGGAGGGAGGGAGGACTGATGAGGGAGGGGGACTGTGGAGGTGGGGTTGGCTCGCCCAGATGACAGGTGGAAGGCAGGGCTGGAGAAGTGACTCCAAGCCTCAGAGGCTGGGGAGCTGGGGAGGGGAAGGGAGGCTGGTGCCCCTGGGCCACACCTGTTGACTGGAATATTGGGATCCTGGTGTCCCTGAGAGACCTCCTCCAATAAGCCCCTCTGGGCCTCCAGGGAGAGAAGGAGCCTTGCCATATAAACTGTATTTTTAGCTCCCCGTGAGCCTTCCCAGCTGCTGTGACACCTCTCCCCGCCCCCAGCCCGCTGCTTGGCTGGAGGCTCCAGGAGGACAGCTGGGCAGAAGAAGGGGAGACATGGTCAATACAATGGCTGCTGGGGGCTGGGGAGAGCGGGCAGTGGGCTCAAGTAGAGTCTGGGGACCAGCTTGGGGGTCCTACTGCTCCGTTGATGACCTCAGCAGGTCCTGCAGGCTCCAGGCTCCAGGCCCCAGTCCTGCTCTGAGTCAGCCCTGGCACTGGTCCAGAAGGCAGACTTTTCCAGGAAAGAGCAAGCCGAGGTCGGGGGTGGGGTGGGGGGTAGGGGTGGTGGTGGTGGGGAGGGAGGCACTGCCCGGGCTGACCTCCAAAGGGGCAGCTCCCGGGAGGAGGAGGAAGGAAGGTGGCCAAGGCTGAGGGGACCTGCAGCTTTGAAGACCCCAAATGCTCTTTCTTTCCATCTTTGGTCCCTATGGTGGAGCTTGTTGGCTTGTTGGTCCCTACCGTGGAGCTTGTTGGTGAGGGAGATGTTGGCTGCATAAGGGCTCACAAATGCCCAGGTCACCCAGACCGGACTTGTGACCTTTGAAAGAGAGGTCCTGGTGCTCGGTCACCTGGGGACTCAAGCCTGTGCAGGGGGGCACTGGAAGCCCCTTGCTAGAGAGTTCTCTCTGCGTATGTGAGTGACCAGAGGTGAGAGTCGCCAAATACTGAAGATGCAGAAGGGGCCTTTTCCCACCAAACAGGCTCCTGGCTTACCTTGCCAGCCAAGGGTGCTCAGTTAAAGCCCTGGGGATGTGTAATCTGGACGGGAAAAGTCTTAGGTGAGCCTGCAGCTTCCCTCGGCTGTTCCTCCCCATCCCCAAGGAGCACGAGAGCCAGGACAAGGGAGTGAGCATGACAAGAAGGCATATTTCGGTTTGATATAAAGAAGCCTCTTTAGGGCTTCCCCGGTGGCGCAGTGGTTGAGAGTCCGCCTGCCGAGGCAGGGGACACAGGTTCGTGCCCCGGTCCGGGAAGATCCCACATGCCGCGGAGCGGCTGGGCCCGTGAGCCATGGCCGCTGAGCCTGCGCGTCTGGAGCCTGTGCTCTGCAATGGGAGAGGCCACAACAGCGAGAGGTCCGCATACCGCAAAAAAAAAAAAAAAAGAAGCCTCTTTAAAGCTTTAGGTAGCTCACTGCTCTTAGGAGTATTCAAGCAGATGCTAGATGATGATCTGTAGGGAGAATTCCTGCATTTAGTGGAAACTTGGACAGGACACTATTGAAGACCTCTGTTAGCTCCAATATCCCATGGCCCTATCATTCTAGATTTCTCCTTCTCTAGCTTTCTGACTCTGGAACCTAGAATCTAAGTGTTCAGAGTGGTGAAAGTTGAAGACTTCGGCCCTCTAGAATTGTAACTCTGGAATCTCAAGTGTCCAGAATTTGAAGACTTGAGGATGATTCTACAAGGCTCAGATTTTCCCTTTCATAGGATTCTGTGATATGAAAGGGAAAAAGAGGAGGGTGCAGGTCTCACTTGGTGCAATCCAGTCCTGCCCCACTGGGTGTCAGACTAACCCACCTGTGTGTGTGCGCGCCTGTGCACATGTACGTGACGTGAGTGCGTAAGGCTGCAGAAAGTTTTGTACCCAGAGGCAGCCTGGCCCTCCTATCCTGTGACTTTGCAGTTTCCCTAGCCCGGCTATTTGAAGGCTGTGATCACAGGGATAATTATAGCCCCCAAACAAAGCCGGCTCCTCCAGGTAGCCATAGCAACTCCTAGGTACCGCCAGTTCTGTTGTAGAGATATGTAAGTACAAACAAATGTTGGTTCCTTCCTATTAGCTTAAAAGGTAAAACTTGAAAAGGTTCATCAACTTCAAAGCCACAGGTTTCCATGAACTTGCCAGTTAATGGGGCCGCCTGCCAAGGAGGTGACAGCTTCATATTAAACACTTTAGTGCTGGTAAAGAGTTGATGAGATTTTAAGTACTCAGGCAGTTTCCAGACAACTCGGGAGGCTGGAGATGGGACAAGGGCTGTGGATTCCAGCTCTGCCGCTCACCAGCCTCAGGTGGGTGCATAACCTCTCCAAGCCTTCGTTTCTGTATAGCCAGGTGGGATAATGATCGACCCTGCCCTGCCAGCCCCTCGGGGATGCTCCGAGGTTCTCAAGAGGGCACCGGCCAGAGGGTGTTTGAAAACGGCACTGCCGGGCTGAGGATGTAAATCAGAAGCTAGTGATGCTGATTCTCTTAAGGGTGTCACCGATGGGCCCCAAGCGGCCGGCCCAGGCCAGGGGCAGCGCGCTGCCTCTCTCCCTTCTGCCCTCCCCTCCCGCACTGCTGGGCTCACCCTCCAGCATGGGGCCAGAAGTAGAAGCTGAGCCCTCGGCAGTATCTCTCAGAGTTGCCTTTTCCTTTGATCCTGGGCCTGGCACAGAGTAGGCCCTCCATACCAGGCTGGTGAATGAACAAATGAACGAACACTAGCCCCCCAGAAATGGCATTTTAGCTACTCAACTTGCTGCTGAACCTTCCACTTGAAGGCTTCATGGCTCCTGGAGGCTCACCAGCTCAGTGTCCTGGGTTAACTTGGAACCTCAGTGTGATGCCAGGAGCACATTGTCAGGAAGGGGCCTGTGTGCCTCTGGCCCTTTTGGTTGTTAGGAATCAGCTGACTCAATAAATAAATTGGTCTCACTCAAGGATACACAAGGGGTTACACAGGAAGTGGCAGCTGATGGTAATCCTCAAACTGCAACTGGAGTGGGCTTTTCAGCGGTCAGAATGGAGACCCAAGGTTGCACAGGGGTCTTACCCAAGTTTGGGGGTCTTACCCAGTGTTGGCCACGAACCCCTCTTTGACCCTGCATTTCCTACCACCTAGCCAGTTCTCACCAGGGATCTGACTGGTGTAGCTAATAGACATTGGCTGTTTGGCAGAGCCCTGCCATTGGCTGCCTCGGGTTAGGTTCCAGTCCTGGTCCAATCCACTGTGACTAGCAGCGGGTCTGGAGAGAGGACATGACTGCGGGCGCTGGGGCAGGGCAGTAATCTTTAGAAAGGGCTGCATACGTGGGGCAGTCATAACTGACATGTCCAGTACAGACCCAGGATGGCCAGGACACCTGCTTATCCTTTCTGAGCCTCATGGTCCACAGCTGTAAAATGGGATGATGCTCGCTACCTCACAGGGTCATTGGGAAGATCAGATGTAATCCTGCCCAAGGAGGCACTTTGTAAGCTGTAACGTTCTGCGTAAACCTTGATCATAGCACTAAATAAACTGTACTGTAATTTTGTTCCTCTTACTTATCTCCCCTAGGAGACTGAGTTTCTTGAACATCAGGATGTGTTTTATCTGGTTTTGTGTCCTCAGCATGTAGCACAGTTTCTGACACACAGTAGGTACTCTATAACTGTGTGTTGGATGGATGGAGGAATGATGATGGATGGATGGGTGGATGGATGGATGGATGGATGGACAGATGATGGTTGGGTAGGTGGGTGGATGAATGGATGATGAATGGATGGATGGATGGAGAGATGATGGTTGGGTAGATGGATGGATGAGTGATGGATGATGGATGGATGGATGGATGATGGATGGATATAAAATAAAGGCCGATCATCCTCCACTTGCCTTCCTTTCAAGGCCAGCCCTCTTTTTATTCAATGAACATTCATTCAGTTCAAATTTGGTACACAGCACTGTGCAAGGTCCAAGAAATACACAGATGAATAAAACAAAGCCCCTGACCATGTGAAAATCAAAGTAGGGTGTTCAGGAGCATGGATTTGGGGGCCTGAACTCCTGGGTTCAAATTCCAACTCTTCCATCAACTAGCTGTGCGACCATGGCAGATTTCCCTAACTTCCCTCCATGAGATGGTGGTAATGTCCGTATTTATCATATAGGGCTGTTGGGGGACTAAACGAGTTACCAAATGTAAAGTGCTTGGAATAGGGCCTGGCACCCAGCAAAGTCTCTGTGAGTATTGGCTGCTTTGATACTAATGGAGGGGCCAGCATGGAAACAAAGAAATATGATGCAACAAGGTACGCAGTACAACAGGAACACATACAAATAAATGGAAAGGGCAAGCAGTGAATTGTACCTTGAGGGGTATATCCAGCAAAACTTTTCAGAGAGAAATATGTGAGCAAGACCATGAAGCCAGGAGTTTTCTGGGTGGAGTGGGAAAATGCAGACTCCAAGAGGTTTTGGATCTGCCTGGGTCCACCCAGCTATAAGCAGGAAGCCATCTAGCCCCTTCCCACCACCCTGATGGGTGAAGGCATTCTGGCAAAGTGGGCAGAAGGTGGACAAAGCGACTGCTAAGGGCCTGGACAGTCCCGGGGCCAGCCAGGGTGATTGCTGCCCTGGCTAATAAACATGACAGGTCCTCTTGGAATGGCTGACAGCAGGGGGAGTTGGGTTTCAGGCCGTTGGCATCAGCCTTGGTCATGCCCTTTCTGTTGGCCTCCGAGAGTCCACACTCTTTCCACACACACAGCTCCTCCCCCCGCAACCTGAGGCCTGAGATGTCCTACCATCCCCCAATGGCACCTGCCTCAAAATAGCTTCCATGTGAGGGCTAGAGAAATGAAAAGATTAGACCCCTGCATGAAAAGGGGGGGGGGCGGTGCAAGGAGGGGGAGAGAGAGAGTGAGCGAGCTGTCAGGTGATCTCTGTCAAGCATCCGGGAAAGTATAAAAACCCGTTAGGGCCAGGCAGCCTCATACCCCAGCTGTCGGAGCCAGGATACCCGATCAGCCCACCCTCGCTCTTCTTCTCTTCTTCAGACCGCGCCATGGGGCTCAGCGAAGCAGAATGGCAGTTGGTGCTGCATGTCTGGGCGAAGGTGGAGGCTGATCTCTCAGGCCACGGGCAGGAAATCCTCATCAGGTAAAAGGAAGAAATCCCACTGCCCCTATCACCAACTTCCTTCCCAAAGATCAAGAATGTTTGCTTGCAAGGTGGAACGGTTGCCCGGGGTTGACCAGCTGGCTGCGTTAGTTGACTTTGTTAAAACTCGTATTTGGTTCTCCTTTGCTTCTTCTTTTTTTTTTTTTTTTTGCGGTACGCGGGCCTCTCACTGTTGTGGCCTCTCCCATTGCGGAGCACAGGCTCTGGACGCACAGGCTCGGCAGCCATGGCTCATGGACCCAGCCGCTCCGCAGCATGTGGGATCTTCCCAGACCGGGGCACGAACCCGTGTCCCCTGCATCGGCAGGCGGACTCTCAACCACTGCGCCACCAGGGGAGCCCCTCCTTTGTTTTTATGTGTCAGAGATTGGAGTCAGGAAAGGAAAGGGGATCCATCTCACACCTATGCCAGCAGCTGGAAGGAACTTGACAATCAGATCCTGGATGCCTAGAGCCCACTAAGTGGTATCCTAGAATTATAGACAGAATTAACAAGAAAAATCTGAGAGATCTGTCTCACCTCACCTAGTGGATGAGGACAGAAAGGACCTGAGAAGGGAAGGATGACCCCAGAGTCACAAGTCCATTAAAGTCTCTAAAATGTCAAGGCTAAGACATGGCTTTCAACATGAGATATGTAGTTCTAGAGCTGGCTCTGCCACCGAGCAGCTGTGTGACCTTTAAGAAGGTACACAACTTCTCTGAGCCTCAATTTCTTCTCCTATAAAATGGGTGGGGGCTTCCCTGGTGGTGCAGTGGTTGAGAGTCTGCCTGCCAATGCAAGGGACACGGGTTCGTGCCCCAGTCCAGGAAGATCCCACATGCCGCGGAGCAGCTGGGCCCGTGAGCCATGGCCGCTGAGCCTGCGCGTCCGGAGCCTGTGCTCCGCAAGGGAGAGGCCACAACAGCGAGAGGCCCGCGTACCGGGAAAAAAAAATAAATAAATAAATGGGTGGAAATCCTAATATATACGTTACAGAGTGGAAATAAGAATTAAATAAGATGATGCATGTAGGGGGCCCAGCATAATTCCTGGCATAGAGTGAGTCCCAGAAGATGTTAATAACTATTATAGATGAAGCTTAGACTTGGGCCCTTGAAAGAATTATAATTAGTAAACAGAAGACAGAGACCCATTAGTGACTTTTGATGTTGAGTATGTCTTGAATTTGAGGGCTCAGAGCACATCTTGCCTTCTGTAGCAAGGGGTTCCTGAATAAACAAACAAAACCCCCCATAAAATTCTGAGTTTTTTAAGTAGAAAATGGCTTGTGGCTTGTAAATAGAATCTCATGTCCCAGTTGCCTTCCTCCCCAAATGGTGATAGTCTCTCCCCTCCTCCTGGCCCTTTCTCATGCTCTGGGCAGCACAGGTCAAAAGCCTAATGGGATGTATGTACATCAATATTTCTGCATGTGGGAGAAGGTGGACCCATTTACCACCAGTGAACGGATTGTCTTTCACACTTTAATTTACAGATGAATTTCTCCTTCTTTATGAGCCAGAGTAGGTTATCCTCTCCCACTTAGATGCCCTTTCAGCCTCCCTCGGGCTTCACCCATCTCCAGCTCCCAAATCTGGGGAGAATGCCCAGTCCTATAAGCCCTGCTATCTGGAGTTCAAGCCCTTAATGGTCCCTGCCAGAAACACTTGAGAGAGGACAGTCAAGTTCTCTGTTGAATCTAACTGGCACCTTGGGGTGTTCCTTTATGTCTTTCTCCTCTTGTGTCTCTGTCGGTTGGCTTCTTGGGCTGCAACAGGTCCTGCCTGATTGGACAAAAGGCTCCCCCAAAGTTGACATCAACTCCTCAGCCATCCATTTGCTGTGTGACCTTGGACAAGTCGCTAGTCCTCTCTGGGTCCCATTCCCTATTTGCTGAGAGGAGGGATTGCCTGCCACTGTCTCTGAGATCGCTGCCTGCTCTCATGCCCTGGCATTCTCTGAGTCCATGATCCTACCTTACTTTTGGAGAGGAGGCCGGGTAGCTGGGATGGGAGACCAGTTTGCCGAGCAGGAGTCTTTCCCAGGTGGTCTGGGGGCTACCAGCCCTAAGTCAGTGACTTGGATGTCTTAAAGGAGACTTGAGGTATTGCGTCATGGGGAAACATCTCCTCCTTTCCCAGGGTGGATCAGAGAGAACTGCCTGGGGCCAGGTGCTAGGGACGAGACATGATGCTGGAGACTGCTGGCCCCTGGCAGACCCCAGAGAGCCCAACAGCCTGTCACGTCTTAGGCTGTAGGACATGCAGAAACCACGCCAACTGGTTCTGCCCTCTTAGTGTTTGGGATGTGGAGACAAGGAGAAGGGGCTGCTAACTCCTAGGGCTGAAAGTGCCCCTTTAAGAGCTGACCTTTTGGTTCTGTTCCAGATGCTGAACCTGGGCTTTCTTACTCATCTTGAAAAGGTCATGTCTCCCACTCCTCTGATTATAAAAGAGGGCTAATTCTGTTCAGCTGAGTCTGTTAATAAAACACTGAGGGCTTCACTGCAAGTATGTGACCATTATGTTCTAGAACATAATAGCTGGAAGGTCAGTTGGAGAGTCTGGCTCCAGAAAAGGGGGGCTTCAGGAGGGTGGAGACTGCTGAGAGGGCTTCAGGCCCCTGCCTTTCCTTCTTTTCCCCAAATCTTTTATTTATTTATTTTTGCATTTGAGCAAAGGATTTTGAGGCCATGGAAAGTCTGAAAGCCACTGCTGGTGGCCAATACGTCTCATGTCGCTGGGAGGAAACATGGCCCAAGAGTCCCAGCCAACCAATGGCAGCTACAGACAGGACCAAAAATTCCCAATCTTAATGGTGATGATGATGGTGGTGGGGACAATGATGATGGAGATGGTGATGAGGATGAGGATGAGGATGAGGGAGATGGTGATGATGATGGAGGAAATGATGGTGATGGTGATAATGGTGCTAGAGATGGTAAAGAGGACAGGAAATATTTGTATATCTAGTACAGAGTGATTGCTAGGCCCTGTGTTAAGTGTTTCACATGTATTTACTCATTTAAGCCTCACAACAACCTTATGAGGTAGATATTATTATGATCACCACACTTAACAAAGAGGTTAAGTAACTTGCCCAAACTGCAGGACTTGGGGCCAAGGGAGGGAGGTGGCTGTGTGGTGCCAGGATGATCTGGTGGACGCTCCTGAGCCCAATTTTTCTGCCCTGTTTAAAGCAAACTTGGCTCTCTCTCTGGCTGGCAGGTGCTGAGAGTGGAGGGTGAGGTGGAGGTCAAGCCTTAGAACTTGGAGGCTGAGAAATCAGCTAGACCAACCCTTTTGGTTTACAGATAGTTACGCCAAGACCCAGAGAAACCGAGTGACTTCTTCAAGGTCACACAGCACATCGGAGGCAGAGCTGGGGCCAGAACTCAGCTTCCATAATTCTCAGTGGCGAAGTCTTTCTCCCAGACATCCAGGGAACTCCCAAAATGGTTGAGATCCCTGGCCGCCTTGGGTCCCAGGTCCTTGGCCCTCTTCTGTCCCAGACAGTGTTCCTCCAGTGTCCCGACCTCAGGCTTTCGCCTGTGGGTTCTGGGTCTTGCATCTGTCAGGCAGGAGTTCAAGGATCATTGTCACCAGATAATAATAGTCAAGAGCTCAGGGACCCTTGCGTGAAAGGTGCCAGGGACGAGCTGTCAGTGATGTACAAGGTTTGGCCGGGGCCCCAGATGAGGTGGTGACATTGGGCATGGCTGTGGACAACCCTGGGTGTTCTGGGGAAGCGGGAGGGATACGCCCCCTGGGAAAGGGAGTGCTTCCCGTCCGTGCTACGTCGTGCATGCATGTGCGGGTGTGTGCACGCGCGTGTGTGTGCACGCACCTGTGGGTATGGGTGTGTGCCATGAGATACTTGAGTACACTGGAGTGTGTTCACAGTTAGGTTTAAGCATGTCACAAAGCCAGGAAGCTACAAAAGAGGAACCTTTAAAAGAACTGAAGCCATGAGACAGGAGAAGGGGGAGTCAGGGCACACAAGGTCACTCCTGCAGAGGTTTCAGGGTGCGGCACAAGGGAGAGAGCGTGAATTCTGGAACCATTCATGTGGGTTTGTGTCTGGGCTCTGCCACTGACCAGACACGTGACCCTGGGCAAGTCACCTACCTCTGTGGTCTTCCGTTTGCCCACGAGTGAAATGGGGAAAATCACTCCCGCCCAGGTGACAGGTATGACTCCCTTTAACTAACCTCCACCTTTCCGCAGCAGGAAAGACTGAGGTCCAAGGCGACAGGTGGCTGCTCAGATCACTGTGGCCAGCTCACTGGGACCCTGACAGGAGCAGGGACCTGGTCTTTAGCGGTGGCTCCCACCAGGGACCCTCACCATCCGAACTGTGAGGGGCCAGGGAGGTGCAGGGAGTCAGAGCAAAACAAGCAAGAGCTTTCTGAGGTTTCTGAGCTCAGACTGGAACAGCTCTCATCGGTAGTAGTGAGTCTCCTAGAGCCAGAAGTATTTAAGAAGCCAAAGGGCGATCCTCAGGCAGGAAGCTGCAGAGATGGTCCCCTGCATGGGCTACTTTTTGAGTCACTCAGACCTGATTTCAGTCTGGCTCTTCTGCACCCTGGCCGTGTGATACTGACCTAGGACTTCACACTTCTTAGCCTCTGTTCTCTCATCTGTAAAGTGGGAATAATATGTTCCTAAAGGGAAGCGCAGGTGCAGAGCCTAGTACGGGCCTGGCACACAGCGGGTGCTCAACAAATCCAGGTCCTTTGGTCCCAGTGCTCCCCCTTTTCCCTGCTCCACTGTGACGCCATTTAGTCGTCTATGCTCCCAACAGCTTAGAGGAAATGGGGGTGAAGCCAGGTGCAAGGCAGAGATGTCTTTCTTTCCTGCTTTTCACTGTAACAAAGAAGAAGAAGAAGATGATGATAAAAATAGTTAATAATAGCAAGCATTTATACACTTCTTGTGTGGCCCTCAGCATATACTATCTCATTTAATCCTCACGCTTCTATAGGGAGGGACTTGTTATCTCCATTCCTTGGATGAGGAGACTGAGGCACAGAGAGGTGAAGTGAGTTACCCAAGGTCACATAGCTGAGAACTGGTAGACCGTGGGCTTGAACTCAGGTCTGGCCACCTCCAGACCCCTGCATCTAACTCAGCCCTCCGTGTGCCCACAGGCTCTTTAAGGGTCATCCCGAGACCCTGGAGAAATTTGAAAAGTTCAAGCACCTGAAGTCAGAGGCTGAGATGAAGGCCTCAGAGGACCTGAAGAAGCATGGCCACACCGTGCTCACCGCCCTGGGGGGCATCCTTAAGAAGAAGGGTCATCATGAGGCGGAGCTGAAGCCCCTGGCCCAGTCGCATGCCACCAAGCACAAGATCCCCATCAAGTACCTGGAGGTGAGCAGCGGGGACGGGGGCGGCTGGGAGGATGGAAGGAGAGGCCTCAAGGGCATGAGATTTGGGTTCAAGTCCCAGCTCAGCCACTAACTTGCTGGTTGACCTATGTTGTTCCTCTTTGTTCCCCCGTTTCCTCATCTGTAAAGTGGGCTGCCACCCACTTTGCCTTCCTCCTGGGTCATTGAGAGTCAACATATTTCTCCCCCAAATTAGTATCTTGTTACCAAGGAGGAAGTGGATATGGGATGCACAACTTGCATTCTCTCCACAGGTAGGTACCATTATCACACCCACTCGACAGATGAGGAAACTGAGGCACGGAAAGGTTAAGTAGCTTGTCCCTGGTCACAGAAGCAGCAAATGGCAGAATCAGGATTCAGACTAGGTCTCTGTTCCTCCAGAACCCCGGCTTCCTAATCCCTGTGACACTGGGAGTCGGAGACATACAGGTCTCGTTGGCAGGAGTTCAGCAACTGGGGCTCAACTCCGGGTGGGAATTATCAGTTCCTACATCTTTACAGATGAAGAGAGAAAGCCTCAGGTGTCAGAGGCATAAGCAATTGGTTTGAACCCCCTGTGATGGGCTGAGAAGTTGGGTGGGCTGGGGAGAGCCTGAGCTTTGAGTCCTATGTCTAGACCCAGTGGGAGGAGGGGATGTGGCACGAGGGAGCACTAAGGTTCTGGGGGATAGAGGATCCTGTGGATATCACCCCAGGGGATGGGAGCAGCAGGCAGGTTGGTGCAGCAGTGAAGGTAAGGATAATTATGATAGCTCCCAGTTAGGATGGGCCATGATAAGCTATTTGCCTGGTCACTGTATGGAATTCTCACGATTTCCCCATGAACTTAGGAATTACATTCAGTGTTTTCTTTCCCTCTCACATAAAGGAAGTTCAGAGGTAGGGAGCCCAGAGCTGGTATGGGAGCCCCATAGTCACCAGGGATGCAGGTTCTTTCTGTGTTGCCATCCTTGGCATGTGGTGTCCACCCTCAAAGTGGACTCGTGGTCCAAGATAGCTGCTGGGGCTCCAGCCGTCTAGTCCATATTCCAAACAGAACAAGAGGAAGAGAGGAAGTCTCTCTTTTAAGGAGCCCTGGAAATCTCATCCAGCAATGTTTTTACATTTCATTGGCCAGAAGTTAGTTACAAGACCACATCTATCTGCATGGAAAGCTGGGAAATGTAGCCTATTACCACTCCAAATACAACTAGTGTTCTCTTACAAGGAAGAAGGAGAAAATGGACATTGGGCAGGTAGTTAACATTCTCTTCCCCAGGTAGGTACTCTTCTCATCCCCATTTTACTGATTTGGAAACTGAAGGCTCAGAGAGGTTAAGTAGCTTGCCTCAGGTCACCCGGCTTATAAGCCAGGAGGAACAATCTGATCTATGGTACTCTGGAACCCAAGCTCTTAATCCCTTGTGGCACAGCATCTCCCATGAACAACCACCACCACCATCCTCTTCAGCCTCACCACCCTGCACCCCTACCTGCTCCCCCAAGTCACACACAAACAATCCCGCCTGCCCATCTCAGCACCCCAGACATGAGGAGCGGGTCCTGCCTCTGAGCGGAGGTCACTGTCCTCCCCGTCTTCTCTTGGCAAATCCCTGTTCATCCTCCAAGGCCCAGCTCAGAAGCCACCACCTCTGTTCTGGCCCATGAGGCAGTCAGCTGCTCCATCTGCCAGCCCTCCGCTGCGAAGGCATTTATCCTCACGGCTGCCATGGCGCCTGCCCGGCTGTACTGTAATTTGTCTCTTTCCCCAGCTGTCTCCTGGCTGGGACACGAGCTCCTCAAGGGCAGACCCAGGCTCCTCCTCTGTCTGAGCCCCAGTGGCATGTGGAGGTGTCACAACACAGCTTGAATGATGGATCCCCTCTCTAGGGATGAGCAGACCGGCTCAGAGAGGGAAAATGATATAGCCAAGGTAGCACTACCAGCTAGCAGACTAGAACCCGGGTCTACTCAAAACAGGTTTAATTTACTGCATAATCCCTGCAAAAGACTAAGACAGAGCCCATGTGTGCTTTTTCCTTCACTATGGGAACTTCATCTGTGTTCTTCATAAGAAGTTTCTCCTCCTCACCTGTGAGGGAGGGGGCACAGAGGGCGCTGGGCGCTAAAAGCAACTCAATCCTCCAGCTGCCCCAGCCCACGATTTTCTAAGTATTTGTGGCTCTGCTACTGACTCAGGAAAACTGAGTAGGGGGGCCTAATGGGGTCACGAGCCCCTATTTTACAGGTGAGGTCATACGTGGAGGTCAGGGAGCTGGGCCTGGAACTTGGGTCTCTAAGTTCTCCATGGGCAGGGCTTGCTGACGTCAGTCCCTCCCCCCGCTTCATTTTGCAGTGTTTATGACACTAAAAGGGAATTAAGCACATGTCCAAATCGATGCCCAGCAGCAGGTGTTCGTGGAGCTGTCCCTGTTTCTGAGCCAAGCAGGGTTTAGTAGATGTTGACATTTGTGCTTCTGAGGCTGCCCTGGGTACATGCTCCCCACCACTCACCCAACCCCACCCTGCTTTTGGTCACTTGCACCCCGGGCGCCGGAGAAAATGGGCAAACCCAACCGCGGTGCCCTCTCTGTCTCTGTCCCTGGCTCTGGCTGTCATTCGTCCACGATCCCCTGGGTCCACTTGCTATGTGACCTCAGTTTGGGCCTCTGTAAAATGACACCCTTTGACCACAGGCCAGGGTAGTGATTGCCACCAAATCTTTCTGAACCATTGAAAAAGCACAGTAGCTTCTTACAGACACAAGGTCTTTCAGTCCCGAAAGCATCCCCGTGCTGTAGAGGTGGCTGTGTCCATTTTCCTGGTAATGACATTGTGGATGGTAAAGCAAACAGTGAAGGTGAGGCTGGTGTAGGATACAGTTGGTCCTGGGGCTGAGTTGTAGGTCTGATCCCTTTCCTCTTCCCTTCTCTCCTTCCCTCCCACCTCTACTTCTGAGTACCAGCTCTGTGCTTGGCACAGAAAATATGATGTTCTGACCCCCTGCCCAAACCCCAAAAAGGCTATTTAAAGCAATCACCATCCTAAGCCATTAAGCGCAAAAATTAAATACACACAAATGGAAATAGTTTCTTTCTAGATTTTCGGAGTGCCAAATCCTGGATAAAACCATGGAGTAGGAGTATTTCCCTTCCTTTCCGAGGTTGGGGTCTCGAGCTGAGCACAGCTGAGGGTAGCTGGTGAGCCAGCCCACCTCGCCACTTGACCGTGGTTCCACGGCCTGACCTTTCCTCATCTGTACCAAGATGGGCCTCCGCTTCCCCATCTGTACCTGTCTCACAGGGTTCTGGGCATTAAAGGAGTTAATCCATGGAGGCCGCTCAGCAGCATGTCTGATAGATAATAAGTGCTCAATAAACGACCCTGGGATAAAGAGCAGATGGGTTCGGGCTGGTGCCCACCTGGCCCCTGGCTTGTCCTGCCCGTGACCAGTAACCTTCTGCCCCTGTCCTTGCAGTTCATCTCGGACGCCATCATCCACGTTCTGCACAGCAAGCATCCTAGTGACTTTGGTGCCGACGCCCAGGGAGCCATGACCAAGGCCCTGGAACTGTTCCGGAAGGACATCGCCGCCAAGTACAAGGAGCTGGGCTTCCATGGCTAAGCCCCACCCCCCATGCCCCTCTCCCCACCCACCTGGGCAGGGAGGGAGGAGACTTAATCTTGTGTAGCTGTAGGGTTTGCTTCTGAGTGCCTGCTTTGTTTGTGAGAGGCCGGTGGGAGATGCGGAGGGGCTGGAGGCGGGGAGGGGGATGAGGGTTTGTTCAGGTGGTTTCACTTGCCTGGGGACCGGGCTTCCTGTGGAGGGTCATCAGCTTGGTAACCAGGAGAAGCTTGGCTCTCCTCACTGTGGCCCGCCGAGTTTGGGTCACACCCAACTCTCCTTTCACCTAAATCCCAACCCAATTCCTTCCAATCTCACCTTAAATCCCCAATCCAAACCGTCCACCTAAACTCCAGCCATAATTCTCTGATCCATCACCTCACCCCGTGAAGAAAGCAGAATGTCCCCTTACACTGAGAAGGTCTGGGCTGGGTTGGGCACGTGGTGTCTGGAACATAAATGTACCTTCTCAGGTGATGGAGTGACTCACCTGGCTTAATAAAAGACTTGCATGCTATAGACTCCGCCTGGTGTTTTTCATCCCCTGGAGCAAGTGAAGGCAGGGTTCAGAGGGAGAAAAGGCCATGATGGGATTCTGTGTGCAGGGAGCCTTATGGGGACGAGGAGGGAGGGAGGAGGATGGAGGGAGGAGGATGGGCAGGAGGCAGAGCCACCCCTCAGTGGTGAGGACAGTGCTGGGCACTGGGAGATGGAGGGTAGAGCCTCGTCTGGTGGGGGCAGCGAGCAGTCGATCAGTGCCGGGAGCCCGGGGCTGCTTGAGCCCAGAGCAGAAGATGCAGAATCGGGGGAAGATGGTCACTGTGGTTACCACGATTTAGGTAATAAACTCAAGGCTACTAGTCAGTAAGTGGCAGAGCTGGGTTTAATGTGTGGCCTGGGAGCTGGCAGGGACTCCAGATGGGGAGACAGCTAGGCGGCCAGCCGCTGGCAGGCACTGACCTTCTGGCCACAGAGAAAGGACAGACGCATGGGGAACAACTTACCGACACAAGCCAAGAGACACAATCCCTGTCTACAAAGGCCAACCGCATGGGCAGAATGTGTAAATTTCGCTCCAGGGACCCAGAATAAAACCTTGACATTGACCGCGGCAGCCAGGAAGCAGACTGGAGCAGAGGCTGCAGACAGGGGTCTGGTGGTCTGGGTCATTGTGGGTACCCAAGCCGAGAGGGATTTGAAGAGCACCCAAGATGCCCAAGTCCTCGGCCCCATACATCTCCAGGGGCTCCCAGGACAGGCAACCTAGTGCCCCCTGCCCTCAAGTGGCCAGACCCCTGTGATGAGCCCGACCTCCCCGCCCCAAACCTCAGACTACGCCAAGGTTCATGGCCACTGAACAGGCCAGAACGCATCTTCAGGAACAGACCTGTCTCAAATCCTAACGGGCTCATTTATCAGGCTGTGCTGCAGCATCAGAGGATGGAGTTAAAGTCCCCCTCCTCCCACTCTGCTCCAGGCTTTGGGAATTCTTAGGCTATCTGAGAAGTTGAGAGAGGAGGGGAGGGGAAAACAGCAGGAGGGGAGCTTTTTGATCTGGAGCCTGGAGAAAAATTCCAGGCATTTATATAGTAACTCCATTGAATGCCCAGGCAAGGAACACTTCTGTAGAGGATACGTGTGCAGGATCTAAAGTGGAATAATCTGGTCCCTGCCCTCAAGCAAATGATAATCTAGTCAGGGAGATGATGTGCTCTGATAATTAAATCAGGGCAGAATAAAAATCAGGGTCGCAGAGAAGTACCAGGCATTTGTCACACACATTAAGTATTCGTTCAGCAGATAAGAAGATCTGTTTATGCCTTTGACGTGCAAAAAGGGTAACTTCTTTTTTTCTACAACTCAACTGAATTTTTATTTGGAATCCTCATTGTGGCTGGGTGGCAGCTACTTAATCTCAGTCTCTTTGAGGTTTCTCCCCCAATCCAAATGTCCCCGGGGTTTTGACTAATTAATTCCAAGAAGCTTACATGTGCTAGGTTGTAGTGTGTATAGGCAGGGAGGTGACAATCTGGTCATTGCTGTCATCTGTCCCCAGTAGTATCCTCAGGGATGCTGCACCCAACCTGGTCTTTAGTTATTGCCCCCATCAAGCACTTATGGAAATTCTGAGGCTGCCCAAGGCTCTTTCTGCCTGATGCCACTTCTTTCCAGGGACCCGCCCCAGCCCCATTCGGCTCTGCCTGGGACATGAAGCACAGGTTTCCTCTGTTCAGACCCCACAGGCCTGTTTGAGCTTTCTCTGCTTCTGGCAGGGATTAGCAGATCTTGTGCCTGGCTGCCCTGTACGGTTATATGGGGTGTGCACTGCACATGGGTGCCTGGCTGGGGTGTGGGAGGGGCTAATAAGGCTAGATCCAGTCTGTGATCCAGTTGCCAAGCTGTGCACCTGGAAAGGGTGCCTTTTCCTCATTCACACAAGGGCGCTCTCTGAGCTAGCAGTGGCCCCCAGCAGAGACAGAACCACTTTCTCTGGGAACCGCCACCAACTGCAATCTTATTTCCTTTTCAACTCCTTTCCTTCTGATGGTTCAGAAAATGATTTTCCAGCCTGGGGCAGCAGGGATGTCTCATGATTTCCTCCAAATCTTTTGCCCTTTCTGTGTGTTCTTTCTGGTCCTCTCAGGTCTGAGCTTTTGAATCTGCAAATCCAGGCAAGGGATACGTTTTTCTTGCTTTCAGCTGTTACATCCTTTCTTGAGGCTTGGGCACAGAAATGCCTTGCTGTCTTAAAAGGAAAGAGCAAGGGAGGAAAGGAAATCCCAGGGGAATATATAGGCTAATATTTTTAAAATGTTATCCTGTAATGGCATATATTCTGCATTGATCTAACAAATATTTCTTGAGCAAATATTATGTGCCAGGTCCCAGGTTGGGACTAGGGGTCCCAGCTTCAAATAAGGTAAACATGGTCTCCTCCTTCGTGAAGCTTCTGTGGAGTGGGAGTGAGAAAGAAAGAATCTGGAATCCGCGCTTCCACCACAGGGGACGCAGGTTTGGTCCCTGGACGGGGGAACTGGGATCCCACATGCCCCACAGCATGGCCAAAAAAAAAAAAAAAAAGAATCTGTGCTAGGTCTTGAAGGTAGCAGGGAAATGTATTCATTAGACAAATACCTACTGAGGGCTGCAATATACCAGGCCCTGGGCTGGCTCTGGGGCGCCCTGGTGAAGCCCACAGACCTGGCCCCATCTTTGGGGAGCTCATGGGCTTAGGGCTCTGGGAGTATGGAGATGGGAAGGCTGAACCCTGAGGAATCTGAGGAGATGGGGGTGTGGTCCAGTCCCAGGGACTAGTCTCCGAGATGACTTATTAGTCAGAATTCTCCAGAGAAACACAGCCAATAGGATTTTTTTTAAGTGCATTCTTTTTTAAAAATTAATTAATTAATTAATTAATTATTTCTATTTCGGCTGTGTTGGGTCTTAGTTGCTGCGCAGGCTTTCTCTAGTTGCGGCGAGCAGGGGCTACTCTTCGTTGTGGTGCTCGGGCTTCTCATTGCAGTGGCTTCTCTTGTTGCAGAGCACGGGCTCTAGGCGTGTGGGTTTCAGTAGTTGTGGCATGTGGGTTCAGTAGTTGTGGCTTGCGGGCTCTAGAGAGCAGGCTCAGTAGTTGTGGCACACGGGCTTAGTTGCTCTGCGGCATGTGGGATCTTTCCAGACCAGGGCTCGAACCCATGTCTCCTGCATTGGCAGGCAGATTCCCAACCACTGCACCACCAGGGAAGTCCCAATAGGATTTTTATATATAAAATATCTCTTCAAGTGTTGCCTTTCCTGCATATCTATTATCTATTATGTCCTTCTGGAATCCCCATGAGATGTTTTTTACATGGGCTCAAACTGTCCTCCATGACTCTTTCCTATTTTCTGCCTCGTGGCTATTTTGCATTCAGAATTTTCCTTATTTTCTTGCTTGCACAGTTATACATTTCTTCCAGTTTTTCAAGTATTTTTTTATCCAGAATCATTGAGGTATTAGGATTGTATTTTGCACTATCTAGTCTGCCATACTTCCAGAAGTGGACATCTTTACCACAATTTATAATTATGACTTTGGTTTTTTTCCCTTGTTTTGTTTCCTTTGGCTTTTTGTCTCTCCCCTATTGGACAGAGAGGGTAGGGGTCCCCTCAGTTTTGCTTATCTTTGCATACCTACCCCCCCGCCCAATGCCCGCTCCATCATGGCAGCTCAAACGGTGTGAGCTGAAGATGGGAGTGAGGCCGCCCTACTTCTCTCCTGGACATGATGGCATGTTGTAAACTGTAAAACATTGTAAACATAAGGCTCAGGAGGCATCAGTGGAGCCTGGTTCTGAATATCTGGTTCCTGAGGTTGAGGTCTATGTACCTGTGTGTGTGTGTCGTCTCTGTGAGGATGCCGAGAGTGTGTGCCGCTATATGTGTGAGTCTGAGGGTGTGAACATCTGTCTAACTCCTCCATTGTGAGGTCCGATCTCGACCTTTAGTCCCTTTTACCTGCTGCTCTGAGATCCACGGGACTCACACCCCCAGGACAGCCAAGGTGACCTCTTTGGACCCTAAAAGCCAGCTCTAATGTCTCTGCCTGGGACTGTGGCTTTTGGGGTAGAGCCAGGCTGAGAAGTTGGAGAGGACATAAAAGAAATCAGGGCTTGGGTAAGAGCTGGGAAAATCTAAGTGATAAACTGTGAAGAGCTGTGTGCATGATGACTCATCTGAGCTCGACTTAGCACACTTTAACTGAGCAGAGCTGGAGGTATCAGGTGGCGACAATATATGTATATGTATAGCTGATTCACTTTGTTATAAAGCAGAAACTAACACACCATTGTAAAGCAATTATACTCCAATAAAGATGTTAAAAAAAATGAGGCAGCAACATCATTTTTTAAAATTTTTATCGAAATATAGTTGATTTACAATATTGTGTTAGTTTCAGATGTACAGCAAAGTGATTCAGCTATATCTATGTATATATATAGTGTGTGTGTGTATATATATATATTCTTTTTTAGATTCTTTTCCATTATAGGTTATTATAAGGTATTGAGTGTAGTTCCCTGTGCTATACAGTAGGTCCCTGTTTATCTGCTTTCTTTATAGTAGTGTGTAAATGTTAATCCCAAATTCCTAATTTATCAACCCCCCTTCTCCCAACACATTTTTTTTAAATAACTGTCTCTTTTTCTTTTGTATGGAAGTAACACTGTGATTTAGTCATTCCCTTACTGATGAATATTTAAGTCGTTTCTCTCTCACAACATCCTTTTTGACCCACCTCCTAGAGTAACGAAAATTAAAACAAAAATAAACAAATGGGACCAAATTAAACTTAAAAGCTTTTGCACAGCAAAGGAAGCCATAAACAAGACAAAAAAAAAAAAAAAAGTGAGAGGCCATGCTTCATAAAGCCTACCAGACATCACACACACATTTGCCATTTTATTCATAATTTAAATTATATCTTACATTTTATTTTTCTTTGTGTGCACTACCCCTCTCTCCTTCTCCCTCCCCACCCCCAAACACACTTCATTTTTTGTCCCCTAGCAAGTGAAAGGTACATCTTTTAAGAACAGAGCCACAAAAACTTCACCTCTATTGACCTGCATCAAGTCTGTTGCTTTGGTCCAACCACATAGGTATGTGTATATATATATATATACATTCCCCACAGATATAAAAACTCTTTCTGTGCTGGCATTTTCCACAGAAATAGAAACAAAATACTGAACCTCTGTCACCACATTTAGAACAGGTTCTTTGCTGGAAATACTTCCACTTATCAAAGGGTATTGTTTTCTCAAGGAAGATGAATATCTTGTCCGAGGTACAGAATGTTTCACATTCTGGCTGGTGACCTTTCCCTCCATCGTGGTGAATGCAGACTTCAACCACCTCATCCAAAGTTTTCCCGTGAATTATCCGATACATTCAAAGGGCAGGATGGCCCCCACTCACCACAGGGAAGAGGTGAGTTTATGGGCCTAGTGAATTATGAAAATGGGCTATTTGAAGCCCCAGGTTTTGAGCACTGGGGACTCAGGGTCTTCTGACAGATGTGGGAGGGGGTGTTTATGGCAGGTGTGGGGCAGAATGGGCATCCCTGCCTCAGCTAGAGCAGTGGTACTTTCAGCCAAGGTGTATATTTAGATTCTGATGATATTTCACTAGAAATAAGCCAAATAAGGCTATTCTGTTGGAAAAGGTTTGTCCCAACCACTAGCCTAGATCAGTGGCTCTCAGTGGGGCACATATTGTCCCCTATAGGGGCATTTTGGGTATTTGTGGGAGTATTTTTTGCAGTGAAGAGGATACTGACATTTAGTGGGGGGAGGGGAGAAGGAGGGATGCTGTGTGTTCTAGAATGTGCAGGAAAAAACACACAAGGAAGATTTATCCCACGTTCTTGACGCGACCTCTAGAACTTATAAATTTTACTTATACGTACATTATCTTTGAACTGTTTAAAAATACATTAAATGTTCCAAGAATACAACTATGGTGTAAACTGAAAAAAGTTTTTTTTTTAATTGGGTATTTTCCAAGTCTTGTTCACCGTTTCAGTAAATGGCACCCCTCACAGCAGTGCCACCACGGGATTCCGTGGCTGTGACCACGATTATGGGTGTAAGTACTCTGGGTGCCCCTCCTTTCAGGCACAAGGTAGGGTGTTTCAAGTCAGGTACACATAAGTCTTGTGTAGCCAGTGAAATGAGAGGGGATATGCATCATTTCCGGTGGAGGTTTTAAGAGCCAATGAGTGTTCTTCACATCTCTCCACAGTCACAGCGGCCATGAACGTGCAGGTCTGGACGGAGTCTCTGTGGTCCAGCTGGGTATCAGGGCAGAGCAGAGGCCCTGCCATCCACACTGAACGTGAAGTGTGAGTGAGAAATCACCCTGAGGATTTGGGAGATGCCTGAAGTGTCTGTCATTGCAGCATAGCCCAGCCTGTCCTGACTATGCAGTCAGCCACCCAACATACCTGTGCTGGTAAGTATTGCAAAGGTGGCAGTTCTATGAATAGGTGCAAACATCAAACTGCTCCATGTGTCCTCTGGTGCCATTATGCCCAAGCATTTAAATATTGGAAAGCATTTTATTTTATCATAAAAAACGTTCTTTTTATCTTTATACATATTAGAGTTAGGATATGATATTGAATTTTAAAAAGTATGGATGTATCAATAGTAGGTTGTATTCTGGATGAGCTTCATTTTAGGATAGCAAAGGGGATGTTAGCAAATGTTTGTTATAAAGAGGGGGTACCACCGGGCAGTATTGATAATCACTGGGCCTCTGCTATGGGGCCGGCTGTTCGGGTATTCAGAACAGGAGCATAGGAGCCTGGGGCAGCAAGTGGAGGGGAGAATGTTCATCAAAGTCACGTCACAGTCAGATAATAGTTAAACTTCAGAAAGTGCATGGATCGGTTCTAAGCTAGATGCTCATCAACATAATCGCGCATTTACACAGGTAAAGGTCACAACACCAAAGAGAAACCTATATCTGAGCACAAATGAATGGACCACTAACTGGGTGCAACCCTAATAAACTCGGAGACTCATGTGGCTCAGTCTCGGAGCAATGTCCTGTTTACATGAGACCATTCAGGGAATTCCCAGGTGGTCCAGTAGTTAGGACTCTGTGCTCTCACTGCTGAGGGCTTGGGTTCAATCCTGGGTTGGTGAGTTAAGATCCCACAAGCCTCCAGGTGAGGCCAAATAAATAAATAAATAAATAAATAAATAAAATGAGACCGTTCAACAACAAAAAGTAATAAGGAAGTAAAAGTAAAAAGTAGTAAGACAGGGCTTCCCTGGTAGTGCAGTGGTTGAGAGTCCGCCTGCCAATGCAGGGGACACGGGTTCATGCCGCGGTCCGGGAAGATCCCACGTGCTGCGGAGCGACTGGACCCATGAGCCATGGCTGCTGAGCCTGCGCGTCCGGAGCCTGTGCTCCGCAACGGGAGAGGCCACAACGGTGAGAGGCTCAAGTACCGCAAAAAAAAAAAAAAGAAAAGGAATAAGACAAAATCTCCAGTTTCATTTGCAATCTGGTGGGAGTGGAGGCGGGGAGGAGGGAAACAGAGAGAGGGGCACGGAGGTGTCTACAGGGTACAGTGATAAGCAGAGAGGAGAGACAAAATCAATATTGCCTAGAAGGGATCAGGCACGCTGGGTCTTGAAGGATGGGCAGAAGTTTATCATCCTTAAGGTAGGGACCAGGCAAGAGGGAAGAACAGGTGTGATGGTGTAGAGCTGGGATGGACCAGGTCCCAGGTCCCAGCTCCATCCCATTTTGGATGGAGCTGGAGACCATCGTGTGAAGGAGAAACGAGTGGTGGTTTTAGATAATTCTGGGGGGATCGTCTGTTCCAGGCTAAGATGCCTGGGTGTCAAGAAGAGGTTAAAGTGCTAGATGGTGGAGTGTGCAGGCGATGGGGAAGGGGTTGTTTAAGCTCCCGGCCTGCCCTATAGATCTTAGATTAGCCAGCCCCCAGAATCATGAGAGCCAATTCCTTAAAATAAATCTCTCTATATATACATCCTGTTGGTTCTGTTTCTCTGGTGGACCCTGACTAGTACAACCACCATCCCTATTTTACAGATGGGGAAACTGAGACACAGAGAGTTTAAGCAACTTGCCTAGGGTCGCCAACTGAGAAGTAGTAGAGTTGGGATTGCACCCACTCTGTTTTTGTTTTTGTTTTTTTCCCCCATAATGTTGATTTTTGATGGCTTTTTAAAAATTTATTTTATTGACGTATAGTTGATTTACAATGTTGTGTTAATTTCTGCTGTGCGTATAACAGGGTGTTCACTCTTAACAGCTCCCTGCCTCGGGGGATCTCCAGATTTACTTAAGCAGCGTGACATGCCTCATCCCCTTAGGGGTAAATAGAACCCCAACTCCCACATTTTTCAAAGTAAAACCAGCTTGAGCCTCCACTTTCAAATTAGCAGGAAGTCCAACTTCTCATTCAGGGCCTCCTTTCTTCTCCCTGAATTGACCAAGAGTCCAGGGCTAACTCAGTCCAAGGGGAGCCAGTCCTTGCAAATGTGGTGGGAAGAGGCCCGGACGCTCTGATCTGTCCCACTGTGGCAGCCTCTGGTGCTGGCCCTGTCACTAGTCACATGGTTGTGATCTTGATACGCCTTCTGGACGGGCCGACACTTCATTTTCCAGTGACCTGCGTCCTGGAGTCCCGCCCGCCCTCCATGCTGTGGGCACCTTGAGGCAGAGCCGATGACATTCTGTGATATTCTGCAGGCGAGACTCAATAACCTGCCAGTTGAAGCCAAGTGACCAAATCTCCACTAAGTGTCTGCAGGCTGGGCTGGCAAGGTTCCTAAGTTGTGGGTGATGTTCCAAAGGCTACGGGTTGGCCAGATCTGGGTCACTTGTATCTCACCTCTCACCTTACGTGGAAGTGTCTACAAAAAGCCATTGAGGAACTCTCTGGAGCAAAGGTGACCTACTCCAGGGGACCTGAGGTCACTGCTACACAATGGTAACTCTTGGATTCTTTTTTTTTTTTTTTTTTTTTTGCAGTACGCGGGCCTCTCACTGTTGTGGCCTCTCCCATTGCGGAGCACAGGCTCCGGACGCGCAGGCTCAGCGGCCATGGCTCACGGGCCCAGCCGCTCCGCGGCATGTGGGATCCTCCCGGACCGGGGCACGAACCCGTGTCCCCTGCATCGGCAGGCGGACTCTCAACCACAGCGCCACCAGGGAAGTCCCTCTTGGATTCTTTTACATGGCAGCTTCTCTTAGAAAAAAAAAAAAAAAATCCACCTAATCATGTACCCAATACATTAATTCACCAAATATCTATGAAACACTTACTGTTCTGATTTCTATTGCTGTATAATATATCACCCTAAAATATAATGGTTTAAAATACAACAGTTCAGTAATTCATTATTGCCTCTCATGGCCCTTGGGCTTGACAGGGCTCAGCGAGGGGGCTCCAGCTCGGGGTCACTTGTGCAGCATGAGGTCTTCTTCTCTACAATTCACCTTCCTTTCAAGGTCACAAGATGGCTGCCACAGCTCCAGGCATCACATCCTCATTCAACATCCAAAGGCAGGAAAGGGCAAGTCTCTGCTTCATGTCCCCTTTCGAAAACAAAGAAGAACTTCCTGGAAGCCCCTCTCCCTTCACTCTGACCAATTCCCTCTCAGCCTCCCTTTCCCAGGAAACAATCACATGTCCATGCTTAAGCCAATCACAGGCAAGACCACCATGACAGGCTGAGAGCAATTGTAACTCGCCTCTGGGGCCGTCTGGAGTCATCTTCCTTGAGCATCATTGTGTGGGGGGGGTGGAATCCCCAAACCAATGTGAGACCCTTAAGGAAAGGGAGGCAGCTGGTGGGATGGAGTTGAGGAGACGGCTGTTGGGTAGGGAACCCGCAGTGCTGGCCGTGAGGGCTGGGATGTCGGCACACTCGGCGAGGGCGCCCTGTTCCACGCTCCACCAGCAGGAACCCAGGCTCTGCTTTACTTCTTCTCCCTGAATTTTATCTCTTTCCTTAGTGAAGGAGTCCCAGGCTGCAGTAGCTCACTGAGGAATGGGGAGAAGGGAGCCTGGGTGAGGAACACACGTTCCCTTCTTGCCCTTTGTTCAGAGAGTGTCCACAGGCAGCATGGAAAAAGCATGTATGTGGCTGGGTCACCTCTGCTCTGGTCCACTGAGCACTGAGGGCCAGGGAGGGGATGAAGCAGGGGAGGTGATGTGACAGCCACCGGGGATACTGGAATATGGGTCCACAGACACAAGGAGTCAGAAGTCTGGTGGAAAGGCCTACCCGCCACATTCAGCAGCCCAGGTCCCTTCCCATCACAGTCGGCTGTGTGGCCTTAGAAAAATGTTTGCCCCTCTCTGATCCTCAGCTTCCCACATGCCAGATGGGGTTAGTTATATAGAGCTGACAGTGGGGAGTGAATATCAAAGCATGACCCAACTCTGAAGAGTTAGGAGGTTGGTGGGACCCGTCACTCCAACCCATTCTCAAGATGCCTCACACCACAGGGTCTGAACATCAGAGCTCAGGGAGCCCTTGGGGGTCACTTAACTCAGATGTGGTTTTACAGGTGAGACCACTGAGGCCCAGAGAAGAGAAAGCTTGGCCGACCCTGTACCTGGCCCCCACTCGTCTCTGTATCTCCTCCCTCCCGCGCTCTTTCCCCACTGCTTTCCCCCTCCGCCCCCCCACCCGCCTCACCCCTGGGTCTTTCCTCTCTCTTTCTTTAAATCCTTTTCTACTTTTCTTTGTCTCCTTGTGTTTGACTTACACCTCTCTTTCCATTTCTATCTTTGTCTCTGTCTGTCCGTTTCTATCTCCATCTCTCTGTTCTCTCTCCCCATCTCTGTGTCTCTGCATCTCTGTCACTCATCTCCACTCCCAGCTTTTCTCCCCATCTCCAATCTCATAACTTTTCTGTGGCTTTCTAAACGGCTTAAAATAAAAATAACAATGTGTCCAAGCGTGGCGGTGCATGAGGTCAGGTTGTAATAAACGGGGTGCAGTGTTCTGGGGGACCAGAGAGAGTGGGATGCCCCACCTTGGGTTTTATAGATGGGACCAGACTGGGCCCAAAGAGGCTGCTGAGTGAGCTGGCCCAACCTCAGACACAGCAGGGGTCGTGCTGCATGACCTTGGGGCTCTGTCCAGCACCTCTCAGGTTCTGATTCCAAGAAGAGTGTGTGACTGCCTTCAGTCCAGGTAAAAATAGCCCAGAGAGCCATGGCTGTCCTCCGGATGTCTGGCTGTCCAGGTCCCTGGAGAGACAGTCTGGCACCTCCGCCATGCAGGGCAAGAGCCTGCAACCCTGAGTCAGCAAATGACCTGCCCAAGGGTCACAGAGCAGGTGGGTAGCAGAGCTGGAGCTGGAACTCTGACCTCTGACTCCCAGCTGGCACCTTCCACAGCATCGTGGAGCTCCCTAGGGGCCCCCAGGCTGGACTAGGCCACCTTTTTGGGTCCTGCAAGCCCAGCCCTAATCTTCACCCCAGCCCCTACCTCTCTGGACCGTAGCAGCCCTATTTTCTAGACAATTTCTTACACTTCCCAGTGAGTTCCTTGAGGCGGGGGGGAGGGGAAGGGCAGTGGGTTCGGCCCACATAATGCATTCACCAGGAATAGTAATAAGACAGCTCACATTTATCAAGCACTCAACATGAGCTGGGCACTTTCTAAGCGCTGTAGGCATATTCACTCATTTAACCTTCGCTACGGCCCTATGAGGCAGGGGCTATTATTATCATATCCATTTTATAGATGAGGAGAGGGAGGCTCAGAGAGGTTAAATGATTTGCTCAAAGTCACAGAGCGCTAAGCTTGCTGCAGCTGGTATTCCAACCCAGGCTGTCTAGCTCTAAATGAACCAGTGGATGAAAAAGTGAAAAAAAGTTTGGTACTCTGGTGTAATAAACAGCTGCTGCTATCATTTAACTCTTAAGCCACCAAGGATCAAGAGTCCCGCTCCTCACACTGGCAGGCTGGGCCCACAACCAAACCCTCAGAATGCCATTTCCAGGGGACTGGGGTACACATTCGTGCTCCAAGCCTGCCCCGTCCCAGCCAAGTGACCTTGGGGAAGCCCCTTTCCCTCTCTGAACCTTAGTGTCCCCATCCATGAACGGGTAAACTTATTAAGTTGATGATTCCCAAGGGGGCTGGTAGGATGGCTCCGATTGGGGGTCCAAAGCTGAGAACAGCATGAAAGAGCATGTTCTAAAATTTGGGTTTTTGGGGGTCAAGATACGGAAATAACTTAAAAAACACAGAGAGCGTTGCAAGAGGACCTGAAGTTCTTACATGCACCCCAAGGGGGGTTTCCAGTAAAACGTGAGCAGAGCCGCCCTAACTAGAAGGGCGTGAGGGAAGAAGAGCCTGGCCCAGAGGACGTGCGGGCCGAGGCCATCCCGGCACAGCCGCCGTGGGACTGGTGGTAGTTACTTTCTGGAGCTCCAGCCAGAGAGCGACAGGCTGGGGGGTGGAGCAGGGGACAGGACAGCCAGCTCTGGGGCTCATGCTGAGTCATCCTACTGGGCCCGGGGTCTGGCAGCAAGAGGGCAGAGAGCTATTTCCAGAGTGGGAGGAGGTGGCAGTGGAGTCACCCAGGGGGATGTGACTGGACCAATCATTGGGAAGGGCGGGGCCGGCGGGGGAGGTGGGCAGACGGCCACCCCAGGGGGAATTCAGCCACCCCACTCCCTTCCTGCCTCCACGGCCTATCCTGCAAGTTTCCTTTCCTCCCTGGGGTCCTGCTGTCTGGTGGTGGGACCCAGTGCCTCCCCCAGGCTCTCTGCCCCTCCAGCCCTGGCTTCCACACCCGCAAACACCCCTAGCCTTTCCACCTTCCTCCTGCCCCCAAACCCCTAACCTCAGGCCCCTGAAGCTGTCAGGCAACTCTGGGCTTCAGGCCTAAGAGGGTGGCCTGGGGTCTCTGGAGCCAGACAGACATGGTCCAAATCCGCCCACCATTCCCGAGCTGGGTGACCTTGGGCAAGTTACTTGATCACTGAGCCCCGGTTCCCTCACCTATAAAATGGAGAGAACACAGTCTTTCTGCAAGAGGTGAATATAAGGCTTCAAAAAGAGGTGCCTGCGAAAGACACAATTCTTGTGATTCCATCTCTAGAAATGTCCAGAAGAGGCAAATCCATAGAGGCAGTAGATTAGTGGTTGCCTGAGATGGGCAGTGAGGGCGGGGAATGGGAAGTGACTGCCCCGAGATACAGGATTTCATTTGGGGGTGATGAAAATTTCTGAAAGCGATTGTGGTGATGGTTTCTCTGTGATAGACTAAAACCATTCAGCTGTGCACTTTGATGGTATATGGAATGTGAGTTCTAGCTCCCCAAAGCTGGTTTTAAAAAAAAAAAAAGGAGATTCCCGTTGGGTTGGTGATCAACGTGGGTGGCCAACGTGGGTGACCAAGGCTTACAGGTGATCCTGTTGGCCGCTTTGCTACCTGCCCCGCGTCCTGGGCGAGGACTGCAGCTTCTTGGCCAGAGCACGAGTCATTTTCCAGAAGGTGAATGCTGAGGTTGAGATATTCTCACCCTGAAGTTCAGATGAGATGAACTTGGAGAGAAGGGAGGGCATCCTCTACCCCCAGAAGGAGGCCATCAGAGCCTGGGTGACGTGGGACGAAGACCTGGGACCCAGCACCCAGCAGGGCTTAACTCCTACCTCTGCCTCTCACTGGCTGTGTGGCCTCGGGCATTTCTTAACCTCTCTGGCTGCAGTTTCCTCTTCTGAAGAAATGAAGGTGATGATATTCCCAGTCCTTATCTCACAGGGCTGTGTTAGGATAAATGCAGAACATAATGAGTGAACAGGGCTTTGTGCATCCCGAGTAACAGCTATTTCTGATTTTTTTTTTTTTTTTTTTTTTGCGGTACGCCAGCCTCTCACTGTTGTGGCCTCCCCCGTTGCGGAGCACAGGCTCCGGACGCGCAGGCTCAGCAGCCATGGCTCACGGGCCCAGCCGCTCCGCGGCATGTGGGATCTTCCCGGACCGGGGCACGAACCCGCGTCCCTTGCATCGGCAGGCGGACTCTTAACCACTGTGCCACCAGGGAACCCCTATTTCTGATTTTGGTGTGAGGGCAGAGCCGGAAAGGGGCTAAGTAGGGCCAGAAAACTCCTGCCTGGTGTGAATCATCCTCCACCTTTGCTGGAGCATCAGGCTTTGCCAGGCCCACGCCCCAACTCCCCCTCCTCTTCCTTTCTCAGCAGTCCTGTGCACTGCATGATACCACAGTCCCGGGACAAAAGAATCTCTCTCTGGGTCCTCATTTGTTCATTTTGTCCAACAAGGGACCAAAAGGAGTCTGAGGTTGCCATTTCTGGGGGCCTTCGCCTGCTCCCTGGCCCCACACACCCCTGAGCACCTGCCTTTGGCTCCAGGACTTGCCCTGCCTTGTCCGAGGGCCTGCGTCCTCCTTTTCACCCAGCCCCCTTTCTCTAGTCCCTCAGAGGCAGGAGCCACCTTTCTGACTCCCTGTGCCTGGGGTGGTGTGAAGTGGGTTCAGCTGACCATCTACCTTAACTGAGGCCCCAGCCCAGATTCACCTTGAGCTGGATGAGTGACCTTGGGCAAATCCTGGCTCTGGGCCTCAGTTTTCCCCACTGTAAAACAAGCCAAATAATCCCTGTGTCCCGGGGGAAGAGAGTGATGAGCCCTATGATCTAGGGAGGCAGGGAAGGGCCTTGAATAGCACTGAGTTCAACCCCAAATCCAATGCTTGAGGACCCCTACCATGCCCAGGCTGTGCTTGCATACCTCTGGAGTGATGGGGAGCTCACCACCTCTCCCCCAACCCATTCTATCTATTTGCTTGACAACAATGACTGCATCTAACACATAGTGGCAGGCTCAGAAGGCTCAGAAATAAATAGGAGCACGCTGACGCAGAGACAAGGGCATCGGTCAGGTTTGAACCCTGACTGTTTCTGCCTCTCACTAGCTCTGCGTGGCCCCTGAGAGAGTCTTAACCTCAGTTCCTTCATCTGTAAATGGCCGTCACAACGCCTGCCTTGTAAGGTCATTGATGAGACTATAAGGGGTAAGCTGAAGGTCCTGGTGCCCCATGCCAGGTCCATTCATTGTTGGGGAGCAGGTGCTGTCATTATCTCAGTTTCTTCAGATGAATTTTTTGGAGGCACAGAGAGGTTAAGCAACTTGCCTGCGATCACATAGTGAGTGTAATGGGTAGAACTTGATCTGGACCCAGGCTGCCTGCCCCCAGGCCCCTTGTACCTCACCCCTCTCACAAGGGGCTGGCTCTGTGCAGCCCGGTTCCCTTCTTATGAAATGTGGGCATGAGCGCTCTGTGCTCCCCAGAAGCCCACAGACGCTGTTAGCCCCCTTTCCTTAGAGGGCAAGAGGAGCTGGCTGTTTCCCATTGTTAATTTTAGCTCTGCCCCACCATATTGTTTAGGATCCAAACAGTGGAGCCTCCAAGGTCCCCCATGTGCCCCGCCAGCACCCCGGGAGGTGTAACCTCAGCGGATTTGCTAAGGAGCACGATAATAACAAGTTTACCAGAACCTGAGCTCTCTGACCCCTACACCACCCACACAGTGACTCGGTTCCACTGGGAATGACTCAACAAAAATTGCCCTCCCCTCCTGTCTCGTCCAGCTGGCATCCATAGGTAGGGGACAGGGCAGTGCTCCCAACAGCTGTGCAAGAGAAGGAGCCAGCTCTGGGCCACGAGCTCTGCCATTCCTAGCTCTGCTGCCCGTGTCCACTCAGCTCCAGGGTCACACGTTCTGCATGACCACACGGCCTGCATGAGGACCTCTTCCTGGGCCCCAGTGAGTTGGCAAGGGGCAGTAGAAATACTCATATCAGATAAAATAGACTTTAAAATAAAGAATGTTACAAGAGACAAGGAAGGAACTACATAATGATCAAGCGATCAATCCAAGAAGAAGATATAACAATTATAAATATATATACACCCAACATAGGAGCACCTCAATACATAAGTCAACTGCTAACAGCTATAAAAGAGGAAATTGACAGTAAGACAATAATAGTGGGGGACTTTAACACCTCACTTACACCAATGGACAGATCATCCAAAATGAAAATAAATAAGGAAGCAGAAGCTTTAAATGACACAATAGACCAGATAGATTTAATTGATATTTATAGGACATTCCATCCAAAAACAGCAGATGACACTTTCTTCTCAAGTGCACACGGAACATTCTCCAGGATAGATCACACCTTGGGTCACAAATCAAGCCTCAGTAAATTTAAGAAAATTGAAATCATATCAAGCATCTTTTCTGACCACAACGCTATGAGATTAGAAATGAATTACGGGGGAAAAAACTCAAAAAACACAAACATATGGAGGCTAAACAATACGTTATTAAATAACCAAGAGAACATTGAAGAAATCAAAGAGGAAATCAAAAAATACCTAGAGACAAATGACAACGAAAACACGATGATCCAAAACCTATGGTATGCAGCAAAAGCAGTTCTAAGAGGGAAGTTTATAGCTATACAAGCCTACCTCAAGAAACAAGAAAAATCTCAAATAAACAACCTAACATTACACCTAAAGGAACTAGAGAAAGAAGAACAAACAAAACCCAAAGTTAGCAGAAGGAAAGAAATCATAAAGATCAGAGCAGAAATAAATGAAATAGAAACAAAGAAAACAATAACAAAGATCAATAAAACTAAAACCTAGTTCTTTGAGGAGATAGACAAAATTGATAAACCATTAGCCAGACTCATCAAGAAAAAGAGGGAGGGGACTCAAATCAATAAAATTAAAAATGAAAAAGGAGAAGTTGTAACAGACACCGCAGAAATACAAAGCATCCTAAGAGACTACTACAAGCGACTCTATGCCAATAAAATGGACAGCCTGTAAGAAATGGACAAATTTTTAGAAAGGTATAACCTTCCGAGACTGAACCAGGAAGAAATAGAAAATATGAACAGACCAATCACAAGTAATGAAATTGAAACTGTGATTAAAAATATTCCAACAAACAAAAGTCCAGGACCAGATGACTTCACAGGTAAATTCTTTTTTTTTTTTTTTTTTTAAATATTACACTTAATGACACTGTCTGCCTTTGGTTAAGTTAGCACTGGTGTATATCACATTTAAATTTTTATTTATTTATTTATTTATTTATTTTTGTCTGTGTGGGTCTTCATTTCTGTGTGTGGGCTTTCTCTAGTTGTGGCGAGCGGGGGCCACTCTTCATCGCGGTGCGCGGGCCTCTCACTGTCGCGGCCTCTCTTGTTGCGGAGCACAAGTTCCAGACGCACAGGCTCAGTAGTTGTGGCTCACGGGCCTAGTTGCTCCGTGGCATGTGGGATCTTCCCAGACCAGGGCTCGAACCCGTGTCCCCTGCATTGGCAGGCAGATTCTCAACCACTGCGCCACCAGGGAAGCCCTTCACAGGTAAATTCTATCAAACATTTAGAGAAGAGCTAACACCCATCCTTCTCAAACTCTTCCAAAAAATTGCAGAGGAAGGAACACTCCCAAACTCATTCTATGAGGCCACCATCACCCTGATACCAAAACCAGACAAAGATACAACAAAAAAAGAAAATTACAGACCAATATCACTGTTGACTATAGATGCAAAAATCCTCAACAAAATACTAGCAAACAGAATCCATCAACACATTAAAAGGATCATACACCATGATCAAGTGGGATTTATCCCAGGAATGCAAGGATTCTTCAATATACACAAATCAATCAATGTGTTACACCATATTAACAAACTGAAGAAGAAAAACCATATGATCATCTCAATAGATGCAGAAAAAGCTTTTGACAAAATTCAACACCCACTTATGATAAAAAAAAAACTCTCCAGAAAGTGGGCATAGAGGGAACCTACCTCAACGTAATAAAGGCGATATATGACAAACCCATAGCAAACATCATTCTCAATGGTGAAAAACTGAAAGCATTTCCTCTAAGATCAGGAGCGAGACAAGGATGTCCACTCTCACCACTATCACTCAAGATAGTTTTGGAAGTCCTAGCCACGGCAATCACAGAAGAAAAAGAAATAAAAGGAATACAAATTGGAAAAGAAGTAAAACTGTCACTGTTTGAAGATGACATGATACTATATAGAGAGAATCCTAAAGATGCCACCAGAAAACTACTAGAGCTAATCAATGAATTTGGTAAAGTTGCAAGATACAAAATTAATGCACAGAAATCTCTTGCATTCCTGTACACTAATGATGAAAAATCTGAAAGAGAAATTAAGGAAACACTCCCATTTAGCACTGCAACAAAAAGAATA
The DNA here is from genome assembly GCF_949752795.1 of Hyperoodon ampullatus. Classification (NCBI taxonomy): domain Eukaryota; kingdom Metazoa; phylum Chordata; class Mammalia; order Artiodactyla; family Ziphiidae; genus Hyperoodon; species Hyperoodon ampullatus. The sequence goes on along the minus strand of NC_136924.1, from coordinate 33,159,062 downwards.
AAATACCTAGGAATAAACCTACCTAGGGAGACAAAAGACCTGTATGCAGAAAACCATAAGACACTGATGAAAGAAATTAAAGATGATATCAACAGATGGAGAGATATACCATGTTCTTGGATTGAAGAATCAATGTTGTGAAAATGACTGTACTACCCAAAGCAGTCTACAGATTCAATGCAATCCCTATCAAATTACCAATGGCATTTTTTATGGAACTAGAACAAAATATCTTAAAATTTGTATGGAGACACAAAAGACCCCGAATAGCCAAAGCAGTCATGAGGGAAAAAAACTGAGCTGGAGAAATCAGACCCCCTGACTTCAGACTATACTACAAAGCTACAGTAATCAAGACAATATGATACTGGAACAAAAACAGAAACATAGATCAATGGAACAAGATAGAAAGCCCAGAGATAAACCTATGCACCTATGGTCAACTAATCTATGACAAAGGAGGCAAGGATATACAATGGAGAAAAGACAGTCTCTTCAATAAGTGGTGCTGGGAAAACTGGACAGCTACATATAAAAGAATGAAATTAGAACACTTCCTAACACCATACACAAAAATAAACTCAAAATGGATTCGAGACCTAAATGTAAGACCGGACCCTATAAAACTCTTAGAGGAAAACATAGGAAGAACACTCTTTGACATAAATCACAGCAAGATCTTTTTTTGATCCACCTTGTAGAGTAATGGAAATAAAAACAAAAATAAACAAATGGGACCTAATGAAACTTCAAAGCTTTTGCACAGCAAAGGAAACCATAAAAAAGACGAAAAGACAACCCTCAGAATGGGAGAAAATATTTGCAAATGAATCAACAGACAAAGGATTAATCTCCAAAATATATAAACAGCTCATGCAGCTCAATGTTAAAAAACAAACAACCCAATCCAAAAATGGGCAGAACACGTAAATAGAGATTTCTCCAAAGAAGACATACAGATGGCCAAGAAGCACATGAAAAGCTGCTCGACATCAGTAATTATTAGAGAAATGCAAATCAAAACTACAATGAGGTATCACCTCACACCAGTTAGAATGGGCATCATCAGAAAATCTACAAACAACAAATGCTGGAGAGAGTGTGGAGAAAAGGGGACCCTCTTGCACTGTTGGTGGGAATGTATGTTGATACAGCCACTATGGAGAACAGTATGGAGGTTCCTTAAAAAACTAAAAATAGAATTACCATATGACCTAGCAATCCCACTCCTGGGCATATACCCAGAGAAAACCATAATTCAAAAAGACACATGCACCCCAATATTCATTGCAGCACTATTTACAATAGCCAGGTCATGGAAGCAACCTAAATGCCCATCAACAGACGAATGGATAAAGAAGTAGTGGTACATATTTACAATGGAATATTACTCAGCCATAAAAAGGAACGAAATTTGTTGCGACCTTGATGGATCTAGAGACTGTCATACAGAGTGAAGTAAGTCAGAGAGAGAAAAATAAATATCGTATATTAACGCAGACATGTGGAACCTAGAAAAATGGTACAGATGAACCGGTTTGCAGGGCAGAAATTGAGACACAGATGTAGAGAAGAAACGTATGGACACCAAGGTGGGAAAGCAGCGGGAGGGTGGTGGTGGTGGTGTGATGAATTGATTGGGATTGACATGTATACACTGATGTGTATAAAATGGATAACTAATAAGAACCTGCTGTATAAAAAAATAAATTAAATAAAAGTCAAAAATTCAAAAAAAAAAAGAATGGGAGATGTCATTTGCAGCAACATGGATGGACCTAGAGATTGTTTTTTTAAGATTTTTTTTTTGATGTGGACTATTTTCAAAGTCTGTATTGAATTTGTTACAACATTGCTTCTGTTTTATGTTTTGATTTTTTGGCCACGAGGCATGTGGGATCTTAACTCCCCAACCAGGGATTTCACCCCCCGCCATTGGAAGGCAAAGTCTTAACCACTGGACCCACCATGGAAGTCCTGGACCTAGAGATTATCATACCAAGTGAAGTAGGACAGAAAGAGAAAGTCAAATATCATATGATATCACTTACATGTGGAATCTAAAATATGATACAAATGAACTTATTTACGAAATAGAAACAGACCCACGGACATGGAAAACAAATTTATGGTTACCAAAGGGGAAAGGCGGGGAGAGATAAATTAGGAGGTTGGATTAGCAGATACAAACTACTATATATAGAATAGATAACAACAAGGTCCTTCTGTATAGCATAGGGAACTATATTCAGTATCTTGTAATAAACTGTAATGGAAAAGAATATGGAAAAAGAATACATGTACTGTATTCTGAATCACTTTGCTGTACATCAGAAACTAATACAACATTATAAATTAACTATTTATTTTATTAACTTCAATAAAAAAATAATGTAATCATCTAGTAAAGGAGATGGACTAATATGGCAAAGCAGGGAACACCCTGTGGCCTGGGGTAGGGAGCAAAGCTGGTGTGTGTGTGTGTGTGTGTGTGTGTGTGTGTGTGTGGTGCTGGGGTGTCTCTGAAACTATGGGGGAGGGGCACATGGGAAGGCTCCCCCCAGGAGTGGCACACAAGTCTGGAAAGATGGGGGGTCAAAGAGCAGAGGGGAGCACATTGCAGGCAGAGGACACCGCCAGGAGGGAGCCCGTAGCATCTTTCAGGGAGCAGTGGTAGCTCTGTGTAGCTTCAGGAAGCTGAAACTTGGTCACTGTGGAAACAGGCCAGTGCCAGGAGGGAGGGAGGCCTTGACCCTCACATTTGAATAGGCTTTCCTGTAGGGAGCGGATCAGCTAGCAGGAGAGAGACAGGGACAGACAGATTTGTGTTCTAGAAGCTCCCCCTGGCTGCAGGGAAGAGAAGCGGGCAGAGAAATCAGTAGAAATGTGGGTCCAGGCAGGAGAGAGTGAGGCCTGGCCTAGGGTAGTGGGTGTGGGAATGGAGGAGAGCCCCAGAGGGGAAGGAGGAGATGAGGAGGAGGAGGAGAAGGCAGGACCCCCACCCTTCCCAGGCCCTGGCCAAGTCTTCCCTCCTTTTGCAGGGGTCTGCTCGTACCTGCTCCCTTCCATCCTCTCCTGACCTCAGACACAACTATCCCCAACCCTAAGATGACACTTAACAGAAGCATGAGGTTGTGTGACCCCTCCAGCGCCCCTCCATCATGGCACTTATTTTGATGGTGACAACCATTTATGGAGTACCTGCTGTATTCCAGGCACCACACACACACACACACACACACACACACACACACTCACTCACTCACTCATCATCTCATTTAAACCCCACAAGACTCTTGCAAGGTAGATATCATGGCTCTCATTTTGCAATGAGAATCCCAAGGATCAGAGAGGTTAAGTAATTTGCCTACAGTCACACAGCAAGTATGAGAGAGTCCGGATTTCACCAAATTAGCTAATATATGGAAAGTGCTCACACCAGGGCCTGGCACACAGTAGGCAATCAATAAATGCTGGCCACTATTTTTTTTTTTTTTTTTTCGGTACGCGGGCCTCTCGCTGTTGTGGCCTCTCCCATTCTGGAGCACAGGCTCCAGACATGCAGGCTCAGCGGCCATGGCTCACGCGCCTAGCTGCTCCGCGGCGTGTGGGATCTTCCCGGACCGGGGCACGAACCCATGTCCCCTGCATCGGCAGGCGGACTCACAACCACTGCGCCACCAGGGAAACTCTGGCCACTATTTCTGTTAGTATCAGCAGCTAGATCTGTCTGGCTGCAGAGCCCAAGGTGGGGCCACACCGATTCATCTTGTTCTCATGGTCTGTTATCTATTTGCCTTCCCCACTGGGCTGTGGGATCCTGCAGAACAGGAGCCAGGTGGTGTTGGTTTGTGGGTCCCCAGCACCCCTCATGAGGCAGGCACAGAGTAGGTGGTCAGTGATTGTTGGTTGAATAAATCAAGGCAAGATCAAGCTCTTGAGGGCAAGGACTACAGTTCTCTAAGAATCATGGGATTTCTCCAGCCATGTGTGTCCTACATCTCTATGGGAGGAGCCTTCATTATCACTTCAGCCTGGACAGTCTGTTTCTCTTTCCAGCCTGCTTTCTCCCACCCTCAGGACTCAGCCTGTAATCAGCTCCTACCAGCAACACCTCCTCCTAGCCCTGGGCTGTCAGCCCTGCAAGGCCAAATCTGGAGGAGCACACACACCCTCCCTCTCTGGTCCTCCATGGCCTACCCACACATAAGCCTGGCATGGAGCGGGCTAGGGGGACAGGCTGCCTGGAGTCTCAACCTGGCCTCTAGCTTTTGGTGGAAACCCAGGGAAGGCCCTCTTTGCTTTGGTCCTCCCCACAGAGGGACAACAAACAGTTAATTCGTTCTGGTCTCCCAGAAGCTGGACAGGCACAGGGCGAGCCCTGCCTCCTGACACCTGGGTCCGCCCCTGACTGCTTGGGTATGTAGTTCGACTGGCTAGGTGTGTAATTCCCCTGTCTGGGCCTCAGTTTCCTCAGCTTCAAGACGATCATGGTCATTTTGATCACTTTTTTAGGTCAGCCTTGTCGATTTGCTGAAGGATCCAGCTGGATGGAGGATGAGGAAGTTGTGTTCATCTCCCCCAGTGCCCCTGTATGTTCTTGATTATCCCCCCGGGGAAGTGGCAAGACCATTAGGTGGCGCTAGCGGGTCACATATCTCCCTGAAGACTGTCTTCAGGCGGAATTCCACCCCAGGATTAAGATCACAGGACCATAGACTCCCACTGCAGACCCGCCAGCTGGATGGAGGAGGCAGGGTATGCCAGGGTTAGGGACCGGTTTTAAGGTCAGGCAAACGAACTGGGAGGTTCCACGCTAGACCCTTCTCTAGTGAGTGTCTTGGGCTCTGCTGGGCAATTAGCTTACCAGGTGACCCTGGGCACGCCATATGACTTTGAGACGTCAGTTTCTTCACTGGGGAAGCAGGATAACAAGTCTTTTCTCCTGGGGCATCACGGAGACTGAATGAGATCGGGGCGCATAGAATGTCCATCCCGCCTTCTGGCGCAGCACCGTCTGTCACCAGTCATTACTACTTTACATCTCAGAATCTCCCCTGGGAAGAATCTTGGGCAGGATGCCCAGAGATCTAGGTCTGCATTTGGCAAGTCCCTTCCTGTTTCTGGTCCTCTGTTGGCCTCAACCAGCCTTGAGGGACTGGGAGTGTCATGGAAAAATAAGGGCTTGGGAATCAGACAGACTTGGGTGTGAATACCACCCATTTCTCCTCTTCCTAGCTGTGTGACCTTGGGCCTCTCTTGGACTCTCTGGTAATTACCTAATTATTTGTGATTATTTGTTCTGTCTGTCTTCTTAGCTCTATTATAAGTTCCGTGAGGGCCAGGATCTTGTCTGTTCAGCTCACCTACATAAACTCAATACTGAGCTCAGCATGGGGCCCAAAGTTAGTCCTTAACAAACAAGAGCTGCCATTATTATTATTGTCACTACTGCAGTTACTATACACATCACTCAACACCATAGTAGGGCTGTGTTCAGGGCTTTTCCTGCATTATCTCTAACAATCCTCTGCCATTATCTCTATTTTACAGGTGAAAAAACAGGACTGGAGAGGTTGAGTCCTTGCCCAAGGTCACACAGCTACAAAGTGGCAGAAACTGGGATTTGAAACTGAGGCCCACGACAGATTATGGTGACAGGTGTAGTGAGTGGAATAGTGACCCTCCAAAGACATCTACATCCTAATCCCCAAAACACCTTTGTTCCCTTACTTGGTGAAGGAAACTTTGCAGATGTGATTAAAGTAAGGATCTTGAGATGAGGGCATTATCCTGGATTATCCAGGAATGTCAGAGTGGGAAGAAGGAGATAGGACAGCAGGAGCAGAGGGCAGAAAGGCCATGTGATGCGGAAATTAAGTCAGCATCCATTCTAGAAAAGGCAAGGAAGAGGATTCTCCCCTGGACTCCAGAAGGAACCAGCCCTGTTGACACCTTTTGCCCAGTGAGGCTGATTTTGGACTTCTGACCTCCAGAACTATAAGGTAATTAACGTTAGTGTGCTGTTTCAAGCTACCAAGTTTGTGGTAATTTGTTACAGCAGCCATAGGAAACTAATACACAGACAGATGAGATAATGTCCAAGAGCACCTGGCATAGTGCTCTTTCCTTCCCAGTTGTAACCCTTGTTCCTCTTTCAGTTATAACAGAAGAGCAGAGGGGGAACTGACTTCCAAGATCTTTGAGCTCAACCAGCCCATTTTACAGATGTGGAGCCTGCGGCCAGAGTTAGGAAACAACTTGCCCCCTTTGCATGGGGATAGGGTGGGGTGGAGGGAGCTGTCCCCTGGGCAAGTCCTGGGGTTGCTGGGACTCCAGCACTGGGCAGCCTGGGTGGAATCATCTAATCCAAACCCATTTTCCAGGTGAGGAAACTGAGGCCTGGAATTGCCCCAGAGAGTGGCAACTCCCAGGGAGTCCACCTCTTCACAGAGTCTCCCCTCCCCCTCCAGAGTGGTGGCGGGGGAAGGGGGGCATGTTTATCCCCAGCAGATAGGGGCCAGCGGGGTCTGGGAAAGCCATGTCCGCCGTGGCCCAGCTGTGCTGGAGGAATTCGAGAGCAGCTCCTTGGTGGCCTTCAGCCTGGGAAAGCTCTGAGGTCTTCCTCTCCCTGCCCGCCTCGCTCCTCCCAGCCAGCCCTGTCCCCACAGCTGTGAGACATCACTGGAGGAAGTGTCCGGTGGAGCTGCAGGAACAGCAGCCTGGAAAGGAGGGACTTGATCCCTGATCCTGAGCCAGCATTACCCTGGATCCTCCTAAACCGAGCCTGGGGCCCCAGTCTTGTCTGGGAACCATGGATCTCCCTTCCCGGGCACGTGGGGGCACGGTGGCACCATAACACCCAGTGACATTGGCACAGTTCTCCACATAAAGCATTCACACCCAATAGCATTCTCAGTCCCCACAACAGCCCTGCAAAAACGAGGCTGCTACTGTCCCATTTTACAGATGGAGAAACTGAGGCTCAGAGAGAGGAAGGGACTTGCCCAAGGTCAAGGTCCCATGATGGCAGTGGGACTCCGCTGACTCCATGACTCTCACGGGATGACCCTGGACTTGACTCTGGCACCTTCTGGTCACAGCCTTGCTGTGAAACCTTGAGCCAACGCCTTCCTCTCTGAGCCTCCGCACGCTCCTCCATAAACTAGGAGATAATGACCTTGTCTCCCTCATGCATGCCCTGTGCCCAGTAAGCAACAAGCCCTGTGCCCAGCACTATCACCTGTCCCCAGCACGATCACACCACTGGATAACCACAAATAATACCACCCACCGTGCGCCATGTGCCAGGAACCCAACACACAGCCCCTGCCCCAAAGTGACATTCTGGTCCTGAGGAAGACAGCCAATGGCAAAATGAGTGCCTGGGAAAGCGTGTCAGAAAGTAATCAGTGCTACAGGGACAGGGCTGCTGCGGGGGCCACAAAGGTGCGGCATAAAGGGTCCAACAGGATGTGAGCAGGTGACCATGTGGCTCCAGGCAGAGCGAGTGGGGCTGCCTGTCAGGTTCAAGTGACACAGAAGAGGCCAGTGGAGCAAGCGATGGGAGTGACAGAAGGGTATCCATGGTAGTTCTGTAGCGGCCACTACCAGCTCCTCAGCTTCAGTTCAAGGGGGAGGAAATCCACCATCTATCCACTCTCTGGTCTTCCATCCATCCACCTCTCTATCTTCCTTCCCATTGGTCCATGCATTCATCTTTCCACTCATCTAACCAATTACCTCACCCACATGTCCATCCATCCATCCATCCATCCATCCATGCATCCAGCCATCCACTGGTCTGAAGAGTCACCAGTCTCTGTCTGATTGCTATTGGTCCATCTCTCATGCCTCCAGCGTGTCCACCCGTCCATCCACCTATCTTACACTCTCTCTCATCCACATATTGTTTACCCAAAAACCTATCTCTCTTTCTGTCCATTGGTCTACCTATCCATCTATCCACGTATCTATCCTCTTCCTAACTTCCCCACCAATCCACCCATTCACCCACCTTCCTCCACCCATCATCTCCTCATTGCACTTCCCACTGCTCTGCCTACCAACTTGTCAGCCTGCCTATTGGTCCATCCGCCCGTTCATGCAACATTCGTAGAAACATATCTTGTGTCTGGGGTCAAATCCTGGCTCCATTGCCTTCCCAGCTGTGTGACCTTGAGCAAGTTACCTAACCACTCTGTGCCTCAGTTTCCTCGGGCCTAAATCAGATGACAAAAGTATTTACTCCATAGGATTGCTCAGAGGAGTAAACACAGAGACAGAGCTTAGAACCATGTCTGTCACTAAGTAAGAGCTCAGTAAAAATTGTCTTAAAGCAGATGAGAAAATGGAGGCTCAGAGAGGTCAAGAAAATTCTCTGTGGTCAACCAGCTGGGAAAGAGCCCAGATTCTAATCCAGGTGTTTGACACTGGAGCCCTTGCATTGAACGGATATATTCAATCTATGTTCTTGGAAGGGCCCGACCTCATACCATGCCTGTCCCAAGTCTGACATACAGGGCTCTAGATTAGATTGACAAGGGTGGAGGGGCTGGCCTGGCTGGCCTCCACGGTTTCCTGCCATTTCTGACACTGGTGGCTCCTCCCTGTGCGCCCCCAGTCTGGGGCGTGCTGACCCAGCAGGCTGACCTGCCTCCAGGGAAACTTCAGAGAAAGAGCAAGAGAGCACGTGCGTGCACCTGAGCATGTGCATCCCCCCCCAACCCAGCCACCCACAAGGTGCAGCTCCCAGGGCTCCCTGCATGGCCTCCCAGGGGAGGCGCCCCCGCAGGCTCTGCGCCCTCCGGTGACATGTGACACTGGCAGGTGGAGTGGGCGGGAGGAGGGGATGAGCTCCCCGCTGACTGACGGCTTTCCCTCTGGGGCAGGGAGCTCCGGGGGCTGCAGCCCTATCCCCAAATGGCTTTTTTTTTTTTTTTTTTTTTTGCGATACGCAGGCTTCTCACTGCTGTGGCCTCTCCCGTTGCGGAGCACAGGCTCCGGACGCGCAGGCTCAGCAGCCGTGGCTCACGGGCCCAGCCGCTCCGCGGCACGTGGGATCCTCCCGGACCGGGGCACAAACCCGCGTCCCCCACATCGGCAGGCGGACCCCCAACCACTGCGCCACCAGGGAAGCCCCCCCCCCAAATGGCTTTTAACAGACTAACTTCTCACAGACAGATCAGTGCTTTGCAGTGCCAACTCCTGGCTTAGTGTGACCTGGGCACACTTCTTCACTTCTCTGGGCCTCAATTTGCTCATCCATAAAATGGGGACAATTGCTCCTACCCCACTGGGTTGTGGTGCAGGTGACAGGAGAACATGCATCTATGTAAAAATACCCAGCCCCCAGCAGCCTCTCAACACTGTCAATCCCTGCCCATCCCTGTTCCCCTTTGGAGGTGGAGGGGGCTCCTGGTCTGAGACAGGAAGGAGCATCCTTTGGCATCTTGTCACAGTTGAGTGGAGGGTGGCTGGAGGTCCGGTCCCTGTGGTTGGGGTGGCCTGTGCAGGTGAAGATGCCCCAGGTCCGTCCTTTCTTTCTTTCTTTCTTCCTTCCTTCCTTCCTTCCTTCCCTTCTTTCTTTCTTATTATTTTTGGCTGCATTGGGTCTTCGTTGCTGTGCGCAGGCTTTTCTCTAGTTGTGGCGAGCGGGGCTACTCTTTGTTGCAGTACACAGGCTTCTTATTGCGGTGGCCTCTCTTGTTGCGGATCACGGGCTCTAGGTGCGCGGGCTTCAGTAGTTGTGGCTCGCGGGCTTTAGAGCACAGGCTCAGTAGTTGTGGCGCACGAGCTTAGTTGCTCCGTGGCATGTGGGATCTTCCTGGACCAGGGCTCAAAACCATGTGCCCTGCATTGGCAGGCAGATTCTTAACCACTGTGCCACCAGGGAAGCCCCCCCCCCAGGTTCTTGATATCAGGAAAAGTGCTCAAGACAACTTGCTCTGTGACATCATGGGGCTGAGGGAGTGAACCCCCTTCTTCACTCCAGGCTTCAGTCTCCCCTTGGTTCAACTGGGTCTCTGAGAACCCCACCAGCTTGACCATCCTGTGGCCGGGGTGGGTGTCTCAGACCCCCCTGAAGGCCAGGGAGTCTACCGGGCAGGACCGGGGGCTGAGAGGGCAGAGGTGGAGGAGACTTCCCTTCTCCTGCTCTGCATCTTTGTCTGTTCACTCACTCCTCCAACACATACCTTTTGAGCACCTACTATGTGCCATGAATGAGACCACACCTGAGGAAGCAGGTGTTCTCGGGGGGAGCAGTCAGATTCCATTTGGCAGGTAGCGAGTAGTGCTGTGAAGGAAAACAAAGCAGAGGATGGAGATGTGAGGTGTCCGGGGTGCTCGTTAGGTAGAGGGCCAGAAGAGGCCTCTTCCGGAGGAGACATTTGAGCAAGACCCTGAAGGAGGTCAGGTGGGAGCCACAGAGACATCTGGGACAAGTGCATTCCAGGCAGAGGGCACAGCGAGTACAAAGCCCCGAGGCTGTAACCGGCTTGGCATGCTTGAGAAGAAGGCATGGGGGCTGAGTGCAGTGAGCTTAGCATGTGGGAGGAAGTGGATGGGGTCAGAGAGGGAAAGGTAGAGGTAGGGGAGGTGATTTAGAGCTGGTTAGGGATCCTGGGCTTGAGGGGTGGGGAGGAGGCCCCCAGGCCCAGCCTTGCCTCGCTGGCTGGGAAGAGGGGGCATTCTTTGGGATTACTCCTCTGAGTTGCCTGCCCCCAAGGGCAGCAAGCCACTTGGACTTAGCACATGGATGAGGACGTGCTCTTGAAATTCTGGGTTCAGCCTAAGAGCCTTAAAGCAATAAGAGGTCATCTGGTCCAGCCCCCTTTGTTCACACAAACCCACATCGAAGATAAAGAAACTGAGGCTTGGGGCTTCCCTAGTGGCACAGTGGTTGGGAATCCACCTGCCAATGAAGGGGACATGGGTTCGTGCTCCGGCCCAGGAAGATCCCACATGCCGCGGAGCAACTCAGCCCATGCACCACAACTACTGAGCCTGCACTCTAGAGCCCGCAAGGCCACAGCTACTGAACCCAATGCAACTACTGAAGCCCGTGCGCCTAGAGCCCGTGCTCCGCAATAAGAGAAGCCACCGCAGTGAGAAGCCCGCGCACTGCAACGAAGAGTAGCCCCCGCTCATCGCAACTAGGGAAAGCCCACACACAGCAACGAAGACCCAACACAGCCGAAAGAAAGAGAGAAAGAGAGAAAGAGAGAAAGGAAGAAAGAAAGAAAGAAAGAAAGAAAGAAAGAAAGAAAGAAAGAAAGAAAGAAGAAAGGAAGGAAGGAAGGAAGGAAGGGAGGGAGGGAGGAAGGGAGGAAGAAAAGAAATAGGAAAAAAATTAAAAAGAAAAAAAGAAACTTGAGGCTTGAAGAGGAGAAACAAGTTTCCCCAGAACACCTGGCTACAAGATGTGCCTGAACCCTGAGGCACGCTCTTCCCACTCTGGCCTTCGTTCAAAATAATGTTTGTGAAAATTAAGCCTCAGTAAAGAGCTAACAAGCCTGGGCTGCGGATGTTTTTAGCTGCCTGTAAGCCAGATAAAAGATCCTGCTGTTGCAAAGATGCTCTTCTTGTGCATGCTATAAGCATCCATCAATTTCAGAAATTATCCAGCCTCGCTAACTAGAAATGACAGGTGCTTTCTGAATTTGAGATGAAGAGGGCTTTTTTTGGTGTTATTGATGGTGGTTTACTCATGTCAGACTCTTTTCCTATCCTGAGTGTGATATTCTAAATTTCAAGGAGGAAGGCACTGTTTTTCATTTCTGCAGCCCTAGCAGAATAGACACACCAACTAGCATTTACAGAAGAGGTTTTTCCTAAGTGGCCGCTGCAATTATGTGATCTTCTATATAGTAGACCTACTATATGCCAGAGCATTCCATAGGCACTGGGAATATAGCAGGGAACAAAACCAATTTTCCGATCCCATGGAATCTGCATTCTAGGGGAGACACAGATAGATAATAAGTAAAATAAACTATATACATACAATTTGTAGTATGAAGGAAAAAAAGCAGACAGTGGTTTTAAAGAGCACCAGAGAGGCCATTTTGGACAGAGTAGTCTTGGAAGGCCTCTGTGAATAGATGAGATTTAAGCAGAGACCTGGGTGGTGTGACAGATGAAACAACATGTGTCTGGAAGAGTCCGTGGACAAAGCAGGTACAAAGGCCTTGAGATTGGCGCATACCTGGGCGGGAGGGGGGCGGGGGCGGGGTGGGTGGGGCGCAGCAGAAGGCCTGAATGGGAATGCGGCAGGGGATGAGGCCCCACGAAGGAGTTTGGGGGTTTGCCGAGTGAGGTGGGGAGCCTCTGACTGGTTTGCATCCGGGGAGAGGTCTGATCTGCTCTGTTGTCCAGGCAAATACCATGAGGAGAACCTAGGCGGCGGGCGGAGGGACCTGAGAAGAGGGGGCACTTGCCACTGTCTGCGGGGCTGCTGGCGGCTCACAGGGGCTGGGGACTGGTTTCAGCGTGTGGCCAAGAGAATCCCAGACCTTGACCCCATTTCACAGAGGGCTGGCCCTGGGAGCGCACCAGGACAGCAGGCATCGGTCCTCAGAGCAGCAGGCTGAGGGGCCGGAGCCACCGAGCGGGGCGGGGCGGGGCTCCGGGCCTGGTGGATAGCGGAACAGCGCGTTTCCCCGCACGCCCCTGCCCCGCCCCGCAGAGGGGCCGAGGCTCTAAGATGGCTCATTGGCTGGAACCTCGCCCTGGGCGGCTGGCTGGGCTGCGAGTGCCTCCCAGGAGCGGGCCTCAGGATGACGGGGCCCCTCATCTGTGATTCTGGCCACACTCAGGGCCCAGCTGTATCTCCACCTAATTCTTTCCTGACCTTTCCACTTTCCATCAATTTCCCTAGCCCCTTCCTCCCCTGAAAAAGTAAACGAGGTCCTTGGAGGGGCGGGTATTCTTATTTTATTCTTCCCAGGTTGTCTCCTTGTAACCTGAGTTCAACCCTTCCCTCCCCATGTATCCCGCACTTAGCCTTCCCCCCACCCTCAATAGCCCTTCCCAGAGTTGCATTTTTCCCTTTCCCTCTGTGATTAGTTGATTGATGTCCATTTGTCTCGCTCAATTATGAGCTCTGCGAGGGTTGTCTTTCATTTGGGGGGTTTGCTGGGGCGGGGCGGGGCGGTCACCGTTGTATTCCCAACTCCACCAAGTCCCAACAGCTCACTATATACCCGAGTTTCCTGCCTCTGGGTGTCTTCTTTTTTTTTTTTTTTTTTTTAATTTTATATTTTTTTTATTTTTGGCTGAGTTGGGTCTTTGTTGCTGTGCACGGGCTTTTCTCTAGTTGCGGTGAACGGGGGCTACTCTTCGTGGCGGTGCGTGAGCTTCTCATTGTCGTGGCTTCCCTTGTTGCAGAGCACGGGCTCTAGGCACGCGGGCTTCAGTAGTTGTGGCACGTGGGCTCAGTAGTTGTGGCATGCGGGCTCTAGAGTGCAGGCTCCGTTGTTGTGGCGCCCGGACTTAGTTGCTCCGCGGCATGTGGGATCTTCCCGGGCCAGGGCTTGAACCCGTGTCCCTTGCACTGGCACACGGATTCTTAACCACTGCGCCACCAGGAAAGCCCCCTGGATGTTTTCACCCCTGTCTCCCTGGAGAATCAGGACCTGATGGCCAAGGGCTGCCTTGAGATTGGAGTCCCAGGGAACAAGAGACCCATTCTTTTCTTTTTTGATGGGGAGGGGGTTTTCCTCATTTTTTTTATTGTGGTAAAATACACATAACATAAAATTAATCATTTTAACTATTTTTAAATACACGATTCAGTGGCATTAGGTACATTCATATGTGCAACCGTCACCACCATCCATCTCTAGGATACTTCTCACCTTGTAAAACTGACATTCTGTGCCCATTAAACAAGAGTTCCCCTTCTCCCCTCCCCTTAGCCCCTGGCAACCACCACTGTACCTTCTGTCTCTATGAATCTGACTACTTTAGATACCTTGTATATGTGGAATGATACAGCATTTGTTTTTTTGTGTGTGTCTGGCTTATTTCACACAGCATAACGTCTTCAAGGGTCACCCATGTTGTAGCATGTGTCCGAATTTCCTTCTTTTTTTAGGCTGAATAATATTCCACTGTATGGACAGACCACATTTTTCTTATCCATTCATCCATCAGTGGACCCTTGCGTTGCTTCCACTTTTTGGCTATTGTGAATAATGTTGCCATGAACATGGATGTCCAGGTATCTGTTCAAGACCCTACTTTCCATTCTTTTGGGTATATTCCCAGAAACGGAATTGCTGGATCATATGGTGATTCTAATTTAACTTTTTTTTTTTTTTTTTTTTTTTGCATTGCACGGGCCTCTCACTGTTGTGGCCTCTCCCGTTGTGGAGCACAGGCTCCAGACGCGCAGGCTCAGCGGCCATGGCTCACGGGCCCAGCCGCTCTGCAGCACGTGGGATCTTCCCGGACCAGGGCATGAACCCGTGTCCCCTGCATCAGCAGGCAGACTCTCAACCACTGGGCCACCAGGGAAGCCCCTAATTTAAATTTTTGAGGAACCACCGTACAGTTTTCCATGGTGACTGCACCAGTTTACACTCGCACCAACAGGGCACAAGGGTTTCAATCTCCCCACATCCTTGCCAATGCTTGTAATTTTCTGTTTTTTTGGACACTTAGCTGTCCTAATGGGTGTGAGGTGGTATCTCACTGTGGTTGTGATTTGCATTTTCCTGGTGATCAGTGATGTTGTGCATCTTCTCTCATGCTTACTGGACATCTGTATAATGAAGACCCCATTCTTGAGTGTTCCTTGCCAGGATGGGTCACAGTGCAGCAGAATGAGGGGCTTCTAGTCACCCATCTGACGTTGACTTGCTCTGCGTGCGTGTTCTTTATTAGATTCTGTGTTTCAAAGTATCCAAAGCGAAGAGCGAATTCGCAAGCAGATTCGCAATAACTCCGTAACCCACTGACACCAATTACAGGCAGCGGTCTTAGAGCGATGTTGTTTTGGGTTTTTGTTCTGAACTTACTTCAGGTTTGTGGAGGGGTCTCATCTCCATCATTTTCCAGTGGGTGGGTATGAATGGCCCAGCCACAGGCCACAGGCCACAGGCCACAGCCCCTGTGAGTCTGTCCTCTCCTACAATGACAATGATGATGACAACTCCCTCTGATTTGGGAACTGTCCCTTCCTGGCCCCTCCAGTCCTGGGGTGATAATGACTCCCGCCTGTTGCCAGGTTCCTGGGTGCTTTACCATCCCTTGTCGATTTCCCTTAACCCTGTCTACACCTCACAAGAGTCTCTATTAAATGCTCCCCATGAGCCCATTTGTGTGCCCTCTGCTTCCTTCAGGACCCCAGCTAATGGTCCCCACAGCACTGTGCATGGGTTTCTGCCCAGCAGCCTGAAGGTGTTCCACCCAATCCAAGGGTTAGGAAAGAAAACAGCAGGGGGCTTCCCCTGCATCCTCCCCCCCATAGTCTGGTGCCTGGGAAATGTCTTTCTCTCTACTTTCTGAGCCTGAGTTCCAAGCCTGGGTGGTCCTGGCCACTGTGGTCCTGAGATGAAGCCTGCTCCCTGATCAGTTTCTGGGTTGGGCCTCAGATTCCTCATTTGTGAAATAGGGGAAACCAAACTGCCTGCTGCAAGCAGCGTTGTGAAGGTGAGATGAGGTAACGAATATGGGTTGGCACAGAGTAGGTGCCTAATCGGTGCTGGCAGATCTGGATTCCATCAAGGGTGACTGCTCACATTTTCTGCATGATTCCCCAAGTCCTCTAGAAGGAGGTGAAATAGTTTCTGCTGAAGCCCAAGAAACCCATCTCTGTCTCTGTAGTTTTAGAACCCAAACCACATCCTCAAGAGGGTCCCCATGGTAGCAGCCTCCAAGAAGGCCTCCTGGTATTCACACTGTTATATACTTTCCTCCCACACTGAGTAACCAACATGGCACTGCAGAAATGATGTGTAACTTCTGAGATGGTCATAAAAAATATCGCAGCTTCCTTCTTGCTCTTGCTTGGATTACTTGCACTGGAAGCCAGCCACCATGTTGTGAGGACACTCAGGCAGCCATGAAGAAGCCCACGTGGAGAGGCCTGAGGCCTCCAGCCAACAGCCAGCGTTGGCATCCACCATGTGAGGGCGCCGCCTTGGAAGTGATTCCTCCAGCCCGGGGCCAGCCCTGGGGTGACTGCAGCCCTGCCTGACATCTTGACTCTGACCTCATGCAAGACGCTGAGCCAGAACCACTCAGCTGAGCAGCTCCCACATCCCTGACCCACAGACACTGTGAGATATACTACATGTTTATTGCTGGGTTTGTTTTTTTTTTTTTTTTGCTGTTTTAAGCTGCTAGGTTTTTGGGTAATTTGTTACACAGTGATAGATGACCAATATAATCACCCACTTTATCCTGCCAAGTTTGGCTGCCACAGCCTTTGGCTGCTTCTCAAAGTCAGTTCGATCCCTGAAGAATGAATATTCACCTTTACAGTGGCTTTGGGAAAGAATGTCATCCAACATGGATTAACAGGCTGGCCTCATAGGAGTCTGGAATTTATAATGAGACAGTGGGGACAAGAGGGCTGTATAGGATCCAGAGGGGGAGCCATGATGGGGTGGGGAGTGGGAAGAACCCAGACATGGGTGTGAAGACCTGGGCTGCAGTCCTGCCTCTGTCACTTGCTAGCTGCGTGACCCTGACAAGTGACTCAGACTCCTGGGCCTCAGGTTCATCTCTTGCCTAATAGACCTAGCTGACAGCGCTGTTGTGAGGTTGACAGTCTGTTCTCCCAAAAGCAGCCAGAAGGATCTTTTAAATTGCAAATCCAATCATGCCATCCCTTGCTTAAAACCTATCAGTGGCTGCATTGCCTGGGTAAAGGAGCACAGCCCAGCTGGCCTGTACCATCCCCACACCACACCCCGGCGGGGCCAGGCCCTGCTCAGCTGCAGCGCTTCCCTCACCCTCGCCTTCCCTCCCTCTCCCAGTTCTAACCACGCCACCCGTCTTTTGCTTTCTTGAAGGTGTCATGTTGGGTAGGCCCAGGGATCTGTGGCCCGTGTGGGATTTTTCCTCCTCGGATGTGTCCCCTTCCGCTTTCTAACTTCTCTGTATTCTTCAGATTTCAAGTCACACGGAAAGCCTTCCCTGACCACTTAGGCCACTCTTCATGGCCCTCACGGCCACTTGGGATCTCAGATATGATAACTGGATGCGTGTCTGCCTCCCCACGAGTCAGTAAGGCAGGGTCCCTGCCTCACTCCTGGCTGTGTGCCTGCCATGAGCAGGTTGAAGGAGCTGAAGTCTTTGTGGAATGAATAAATGAGCAGAAGGGGCCTAGGACCGTGCAAATATTAGTCTTCATCTGCTCCCCCGTCCCCAGATTCTACTCTGATTTCATGAACTTCCTGGGGAAACTTATGTGAGCAAATGCTTCCAAGTTTCTACCCTTTCTTATCTTTGGCTGAGTATTATCACTCCCTGTAGAGTTTTCCAAAAAACTGATGCCTGAGTCCCACCCTCAGAGATTCCAGTGTAGACCTGGGGGTGCACTGGACATCAGGATAATTAAAAGTCTCCCAGGTCTGGGGCTTCCCTGGTGGCTCAGTGGTTGGGAGTCCGCCTGCCAATTCAGGGGACGTGGGTTTGAGCCCTGGCTTGGGAAGATCCCACATGTCGCGGTGTAGCTGGGCCCGTGCGCCACAACTGCTGAGCCTACACTCTAGAGCCCACGAGCCACAACTGCTGAAGCCCACGTGCCTGGAGCCCATGCTCCGGAGCAGGAGGGGCCACCGCAGTGGGAGGACTGCACGTCGCACTGGGGAGTAGCCCCTGCTCGCCACAGCTGGAGAGGGACCATGCACAGCAGCGGCGACCAGAAACAGCCAAGGATAAATAAATAAATAAATAAATGGATAAATTTATTACCCAAAAAAAAATTCTCCCAGGTCAAGCCCTGGCCAGTGGGGAGACTGGGGCCCTGGCAGAGCCCTTCTAACCTGGAGACTGTCTCACTACCTAGGACGATGGGGCTATAAATAATGAGAGGAAAACCAGAGGCTACAATGTGCCAGACACCGTTATAAGGACTTCTCTTAATTAACTCATAATCCTCAGTAGAGTCTCAGAAGAAGATGGTATTATTATCCCCACTTCACAGATGGGGAGACTGAGGCACTGAGCTATCAAATAACTTGCACACGGTGACCCAGCCACTAGGTGTCAGAGCCAGGATGTGAGCCCCAGGTAGTCTGGCTCCAGTGTCCAGTGCTGGGCCACCACCCTACACTGCTAGTGACCGTGGAGAGGTCCCCACTGACTGTCCCTATCCTAATGGCTGCTTTCCCATCCTCCGAGGGTGCTGATGGGGACAGGGCTGCTGCCCATCTGGCATCTCTGTCCCTTGCCACCAGGATGTGCCCTTGCCACCAGGATGTGCCCTGAGCCACCAGCAGGCATCACAGAGCTGAATTAGAGGCGTCCGACTGACCCACGCTGGGCTGGGCTTCTCCAACACCGAAATAATCCTGTTGATGATAGAGCCCATTGTCAGCCTTAGGAAGAGACAGGTCGCCATGGAAACCACAGGACTCTACAGCCATACCACCAGCTGGCTTCAAGGAAACCTTTTCATGGCTCCATTTGGGACTCTGCTGTGAGGAAGTCAAGGGGGCTCTAGCTAATTGGGTCCCCTGTTTGGCCAGGATGTCAGGTTAACTCCCGGTGCTCAGCAGCAGCAGCCTTGGACCAGTTCTCCTCCCCACCACGTGTACACAGAAGTGCTGTTTCCAGTCCTCCCGTGGGAAGGTGCGTTGGTGGGGGAGGTCTGCAGGTGATTGACGTGTGGGGTTGAGTCTTTAATTAAATGCATCATGTGCCCGTCAGAAGAAAAGAAAGTTCAACTTGCTGGTGGGGTCGTCATCCTGAGCGTCACTTCAAGAGCTCTTTCCCATGGGAGGGGAGTGACCTTCTCTAAAGCTGGGCCAAAATCCTTCTGAGGCTTCCCGGTGCTGTTCCTGAGCCCTGCATCTGACAGTGTGGGGTTGGTGTGCAGACCTGGCCGCTGGACCACACGCTGACAGTCAGCGCTGGGTTGACCCTTAATGAGCACCAGCTCGGTGGTTCTCAACCCTGGCATCCGTTACAATCACCTGTGCAGCTTTTTAGAAACACCCACCTCTGGGCCTCACCACCGTCCAATTAAATAAAATCTTGAGAGTGGCACCCAGGCCAGGGTACTTGGGAAAAGCTCTGCCAGAGCTAAAGTGTGGCCAGGGCTGAGATCAAGTCCAACCCCCTCTTCTCCAGGTGGGGAAACTGAGGCTCCGAGAGAAGGGACTTGCCTCCCAGGTGGTAAGGAGCTCTGAGGCTGGTGGAATGCAAACCTTCTCCATCCCTCTGACAACCCGCAGCTCCAAAGATGGGGGTGCAATTTGAGGGCCTGGCTTGGGAAAGGGAGGTGGGTGGCACTGGGGAGACCCAGAGCCAAAGGCTGGGGGGAGATGTGAGAAGATGACATCATCCCTGTCCCAGCCAGTGGCTTGGGGTATAGTGAGAGGGGCGCAAAACTCAACCTCATTTTACCTTTTAAAAAAACGTGGGAGAGCGTAAGGCCTTTCTAGTAAAGGCGTAATCGGGGACCGGCTGTGTTGGTGTCACCAAGGAGCTTGTTAGAAAGACTCTCAGGGCCGCCCCAGACCTACTGACTCAGAGTCTGCATTTTAACAAGATCCCCAGGCGATTCGTATGCACATTCAAATGTGAGAAGCCTCTAGTAATGACCTTGGGATGAAAGCTACAACACTTACATTCTTTGTACGTGACCCTGGGGACATTCCTCTACCCTCAGAGCTGGAAGGACCGGAGATGGGGAGCAAACTGCTCAAGTACACACAGCAGAAGAGTGGCGGAGCTCCTAGAAGCAAGGGCAAGGCTTCTAGTCCAGTGTATTTCCCTCAGCTGTGTGGCCTCCTTGCATGGGGGCAGGGGCACTGGGGTGCTGCAGATATAACAAATACCCTGAGATGCCTCTAAGTTCTTCTTTTGATATGTCATTTTGTTCCAGCAGATTCGTTGCTAGAAATCGCATCTCCTATCAGTAAAACTTGGGGATTTGGTTCCAGTCCCGTGTCTTTGTGATCTAAAAAAATAGCAAAGATGTCGAAACAAAAGTTGGTGCCAAGGAAAAGAAGTCATCTGAACTAGAAGGAGAATGATGTGCCTACCTTCTCCTCCTCCGCCTCCTCACTTGTTCTTGGCAGAGTGCTGGGCAAGCCTGTGCCTGCTGTGTCTGTGCGTGCATGTGTTATGGGTGTGCAAGAGTGTGCCTTGCATACATGCATGCTGTGTCTGCATACATGCATGTGTGTGTAAGGGGGCATCCATGCAGGCAGGTTGTGTGGATGCATGCATGCGAGCATTAGTATGTCTCTGTGTGTGTGAGCGTGCGTGGTTGTGAATGCATGTGTGTTCCTGTGTGTGTATGGTGTGTATTTGTATGTGTGCATATATGTGTGGTAGGAGACGTGTGCATGCCAGGGTGCCACGAGCCTGAATGTGTGTTCCTGTGTGAGTGTGAATACAAGTGTCTTGAGTGTGCACGCATGCATGTGAGCCGGTGTGTGCAAGTGTGTGCTATATGTGCTGTGTGCGTGTGTGTGTTCATGTGTATATGTGTGAACCTGTATGCCTGTGTGTGCATGGTGGCACGTGCCCGCATGTTCATGTGTGTGTGTGCATGTGTGTTAGGTGGTGTGGAACATTAGGGGATTTAAAGGCTGCATTTGGGAGGTGGAGGGGAATCAGAAAGCCCAAGATGTCCTTGACATTCAAGGGTTTAGCATGCAATTTGGTCTCATTTCAAGTGATCCAAAGGTCCATGGCTTGCAATGTTTTTTTAAAAAATTTTTAACAGTTTATATTTTTAATGGGGCAAAAAAATGTCAGCAGGGAACTGAGCTAATGAGCGAGCCTAGCCTGGCCACCTGGTGATAAACACTGTTCCTTTCAGGAAAATGGTCTCAAAAGAATTCCAACTGCTAGTGCTAATCATGGAAAGAAGAATGAAGACGTCTGAAGCATGATTGGCTTTTAGTCTGGAAAAAAATGGAAGCAGGAAGTGGATTAAAGAGAGGAGAGGAGAACTCAGCCCTGGCTTAGATCTGCGGCTTCAAATGAACGCACAATAGGATGCTCTCAGTGGAAACCAGGAGAAGTGATTCCCCACCCAGCTCTAGGGAGCCGCTCAACTGAACGAGGACTCAAGGGTGGCTGATAAGCGATGGAACGCACGTCAATAACTGCAGACATGGCTCCAGTCCTGACTTTACAGGACTAAACAGTGTGCTGTCACACAGCAGTTTCACGTTCCAACGACACTTTGCTCCTCTTTAGAAGGACAGTTTATGCTGGAGACAGTATTTCCCAGTGTGGGATTCTTAAAGATCTCTTGTCTTATTTCTTGTGAATGTCAAGGGCCCACAGTAATTATAAGCATCAAAAAAAAAAAAAAATGGGGGGAGGGAGTTGGGTGGAGTCAAACGTATAAATGGATGAAAATTATTAGTAATAATATTTTAATGGCTCATCTATATCGAGGGCTGATGATATGGCAGGCGCTGAGCTAAGAACTTTGATATTAAATATAATTACACTTATATTAAGTAGAATAATATGATTCTCCACCTCCATGAAGTTCTTCCCTGTAAAATTCTATAAATCCTTAAGAGGCAGCTATAATTGTTACCTCCTTTGAGAAACCCTTCCTTCTGTCATCAGCAATTACTTCCCCGAATTGCAGCACACCCCCTTGCCTGTGTGTCCTCCCCACCCCCCAAGATTCCCTGAGAGCCTTATTCATCTGCCCCCAGCTCCTAGGGCTGGTCTGGGGACACAGAGAGCTCCGTGTTTGTGGAGTGAATATTCATTGTCAAATGGGCTTTTTCATTTTAGTTGTCTCTGTGAATTCCACGCCCCACGCTCCTGGACTGCAGCCATCCTCTCTGCTTCTTACTCATTTTGGATAAAATTGATTCGGGCTTTTCTTCTTGAGGTTTAATTTCTTATAAAAACATTAGAGAGCTGAGAGTGTTCTCTCTTGGGGGCCAGCCTCCATCCCCATCAGGTAGCCCTCAGGATGCTGATTGTTCTGGAAGGCAAGAAAAGGCTTTCAGGCAGCTCGCTCCATCCATCGCGGGCTCGACTCTCCTCCCCGCCCTCTCCTCCGCGGTCATCCTCTCTCTTGATTGAAGCCACTGCCTCCCCCTGTGTCCTGGATCTCCGCCCTCCCCATGTCTCCAGAGACCCCTCTCCAGCAATCAACCCTTCCTCCTCTTCTGTGCTGTCATCCTCCTCCTCTTCTGGATCTTTCTCAAGAGCATTTCAACAAGTTCCAGCCTCTCCATCTTCAAAAATGGTAATAATACTAACAACGGTCCCTCTGGAACCCCTTGTCTCCTTCTAGTTTCTCTTCCATTTTCCAGCCATGCTTATTCAAAAATTTAAAAGAAAGAGAAAAAGGTACCCTCGCTATTGGCTCGCCACCCCCTCCATTCACACGCCACCGTCTGTCCTTTACTTGGGATTCTTCCAGTGTCTTGTGGATGCCCATCAGCCCCTTCGTGGCAGCTTTGACACTGGCGCCCATCTATCCCTTTTTGAACCTTCCTGGTCCCCGGCTGCCAAGGCCCACACTCTGGTTTTCCACCTACCTCTCCTCTCTCCCTCTGCCTTCCTCCACTCTCTGTCTTTTCCTAAACCCTGGTGTTCCTCTGGGTCCTCTTTTTACTGCCTGGTCTGTCTAGTCCACACTCTCCCAAGGCTGGCATGACCCTCAGGTCCACCACTCAAGGCCGGACTTCTCTCCTGAGATTCAGACCCTCCCCTGCTGGTCCCTTTGCACTTGAAGTTCCCACGGGTGCCTCAAACTCCCACCACTCAAACTCAACCCATCCTATTCATCCTGTGCCCGTGCTCATGGCCTTCCAACCTGCACCCTGTCCTGATGGCGTCCCCACTTTGGAGACTGGCACCACTTACCATCCAGCTGCCCAAATGCCAATCCTGAGACCCGCCTTCGGCTCTCCACCCAACGCAACACCCCACAGCTGGCTTGGGAGCCCACGTCTTCAGTTCTACAACCTCGAATCCACCCTCTCTTCACCATCCCCTCTCACGCCCCTCCAACACATTCCCTGAAGCCAGAGTGGGCTTCCTAATGTGTAGCTGATCAGGCCTCTCTCTTCATTCCTCCCTTGGCTCCTGATATATTTATTGAAGACCTACTGTGTGCCAGGCACTGTGTTACTCTGGGAGGACCTGTGCATTAGTCTTGTGTAGTTCCCACTCTAGCGGAAGAGATGTACAATAAACATACGCATTGTTATAAAGCAGAAACTAACACACCATTGTAAAGCAATTATACTCCAATAAAGATGCAAAAAAAAAAGAATAAACATACACATTATAAAGAGTCAAGCGATGATCAATGTTATCGGAAAGATGAAGCAGAAAAAGAGGGCGAACAGTGATGGATTAGGAGGGGATCTTAGGGCAGGAAGTCAGGAGAAGCTTCTCTGAGCAGAGATAATGAATGAAGGGACCAAGTGAGCCAGTGGGGATTGTAGAGGAAGCACATTCCAGGCGGAGATAACTGCAAGTGCAAAGATCCTGTGGCAGCCTGGTGGGCATTTAGGGTGTTTCAAGGAATAGTGGATCTGGGACTTTCGTGGTGGTCCAGTGGTTAAGACTCCACGCTCCCAATGCAGGGGGCCCGGGTTCGATCCCTGGTCAGGGAACTAGATCCCTCATGCTGCAACTAAAGATCCTGCATGCCACAACGAGGACCTGGTGCCCCCAAATAAATAAATAAATATCCTTTTAAAAAAAGGGACAGTGGGTTTTGCCCTCTGTGTCCCAGCCGCATCGAGCTCTAGTCCCTTGCACACTCCCTCATCCTCCTGGTTAGCTTTTATTAATCCATTAGATTCAACTCCAGCATCATCTCCCCCAGAGAGGCCAGTCCAGAACCTTACCCAGGCAGGGATGGGGCATCCGTAGCCCCTAACATAGCACATGACAGACTACATTGCAATCGCTGCTATGAGCTGTTTGCTCGTTCTCTGTAAAGCAAGGACCACGTCTGATTCATTTCTGTGCCCTGAGACCCGGACAGTGAAGAGGGGTTAGGTGAATGTTTTAAATATGTATTGCTGCTAACAAACCCCTCCAACTTTAGTGGCATAAAATCACAACTACTTGCTTCTGCTGTCAGATCCTGTGGTCAGGAATTTGGACACACCATGGTGGGAATGGCTTCTCTCTGCTCCGTTATGTCCGGAAGACTGGGATGGCTGGGGCGGGAGCCCCCTGAAGGCTCCCGTCTGCACATGTCTTGCCTTCAGGCTGGGCTCAGCTGGAACTGTGTCCAGAACGTCCCCACACACAGCATCTCCATGTGGATCGGGCTTCTCACTGCACAGCAGCTGGGTTCTGAAAGGGAGCATCCTGAGAGCAAGAGAAGGTTCCAAGAAAACCAGGCAGAGCCGCATGGCCTTTTCTGAGCTGGCCTTAGAAGCCACAGAGCATCACTCCAACATACGCCATTGGTGGAAGAGTCAGAAGCTCATCCAGATGAAGAGGAGGGGACATAGACCCTACCTCTTGAAGAGAGGTATGTCAAAGTATTGGGGGGCCATGTCTTAAAATCCTACAGTGAACACATGTCAAATGATTGAAGTTTGCACCCCTTTTACAAATTGCCAAGTACTTTCGTGTACACCTTTTTGTGTGGTCTTCCCTGAGATTCAGGGATGAGGGAACAGAGGTGCAGGGGAGTGATGTGTCCAAGGTTGGTTCATAGAAGGCACACAGCCAGAGCTGATGCTGTAGGGCAGGGAGCACATTGGGAGTGTGCCCACCCCAGGTGTGCCTGCAGCGAGTCTCAGAGAGGATAGGTGTGGTGGATTGTCATGTTCGCAGTCCTTCACGCCTTCCCTGTGTTAGAACATATATGCAAGCCCTTTGCCACCCCCTGGAGTGGACAGAGTACTTCCCCATCCCATGGGTTGTGGGCCGACCGTATGACTTGCTTTGGCCAATGAAGTATGGAAGAAGTGAGAGTGTGTCAGCTCCGGGCCGAGGTCTCAGGAGACTTCTCATGATTCCATCCTTTTGTATTCCAGTGATTCATCATAGAAGTGCATACCCTGGGTAGCTGCAGGCTCTTCGGCCTGGGCGGGGTGGTCCTAGAACAAACATATGGAACAGACCAGAAACTACCTGGTAACCTGGAGCCAGGGTGAGGTGAGGGTGGCAGTTGCCTCGGGTGCAAAAATTTAAGGAGACGCCAATAATAACTCAGGGCTCAAGCTAACTAATATTTAAAAAAATAAAAAGTAATGCAAAAAATCCACTGCTGTAGACTGAATGTCTGTGCCCCCCCAGCCCCAAAATTCATATGTTAAAACCCAAACTCCAGGACTTCCCTGGTGGTGCAGTGGTTAAGAATCCACCTGCCAATGCAGGGGACACGGGTTCGAGCCCTGGTCCAGGAAGATACCACATGCCACGGAGCAACTAAGCCCATGCGCCACAACTACCGAGTCTGTGTTCTAGAGCCTGTGAGCCACAACTACTGAAGCCTGCACACCTAGAGCCCGTGCTTTGTAACAAGAGAAGCCACCACCATGAGAAGCCGGTGCACCGCAATGAAGAGTAGCCCCCGCTCGCCGCAACTAGAGAAAGCCTGCGCACGGCAATGAAGACCCAAGACAGCCCAAAATAAAAACAACTAAATTAATTAATTTTAAAAAACAGGAAATTAACACTGATATATTAAAAAAGAAACAAAAAAAAACCCCCTAACCTCCAATGTGCTGGTATTTGGAGGTGGGGTTTTGGGGAGTTAGTTAGGTCATGAGGGTGGAGCCCCTATGAATGGGATTAGTGCTCTTATAGAAGAGACCCTAGAGAGCTCCCTTGCCTCTTCTGCTATGTGACGACACAGTGAAAAGATGGCCATCTATGTAAAAGTAAGCAGACCAGACACTGAAGCTGCTGGTGCCTTCATCCTGGACTCTGTAGCCTCCAGAACTGTGAAAAAATATATGTTTGTTGTTTATAAGCCAGTTTCTGTTATCAATATGTAATTTGTTTATAAACCAATCTATGATGTAATATGGGCACGTTGTTAAGACCCAGTTTATGGTACTTTTATTATAGCAGCCTAAATGGAATAAGACATCACAATGAACAAAATATCAAAATTTTAAATTAAAACAGGATCAGTATTGAAGTCAAGACCAGCAATGTCCAGCCTAAACCACTCAGATTGCAATTGACCTGGAGTCCGGTAAGCATAAGAAGAAATGTTTGTTGTGAACCACTGAATTTGGGGGTAGTTTGTTACACAGCATTACTGCAGTGAAAGCTGACCAATACAAAATTAATTTGCTGAAGGACACTCAACTTGAAAATAGCAGAGCTGAGATTTGGATGTGAAAGTCTCCGACCAGAGTCTATGTTATTAACTATGAAAATGCTCGGCCTCTCTTGTTGAGACACACATTAAGGTGTGTGCCCAGGATCCCTGGGCTGGTTCAGTCCTTGCACTGGGCTCTGACTCGATTTTCTGTTCAGTGTTCTGTTTCCTGGATGAGATTGGAGACCCTCCCTGAGTGTCATTCCCCTGCCCCCTTTTACCTGGTGTATGATCCTGACCCTCTCCCCTTCTTTTTGGTTGAGACCCAGCAATATTGACCTCAGATTCTAAAGCAAGATGCCAAACCAAAGGCAACATTTTCAACATTGGTGACCAAGAACCAGCTACTTGATGCTCATACTTCTCACCTACGTCAAAGATATGAGTCAGTAGTAAGAAGATTTCTTGGGAAAGAGAATTTTTGGAGAGCACTGTGGTGTTCTTGTGAGAGTGTCTGCCCTCATCTCAAGCCTCAAGTGCTTGACGCACGTCCCTGTAGCCGGGGGCTCTGTGGACCGCTGTCCTTGCCTGATAAATCTAGCGGGTGATAGACCATCTGGGTTAGAGGCTAAAGACACTTACTGAACTCAGGTCAACTTATACTCAAGCTAATTGAGGCAAGTCATGTGAGTTTCATGCGGAGCAGATGTGGGATAACCATGAGAGAATGCTGGTAAGGGATGTCTTCAGCCCTGTCCAAGAGAGCCTCCTGTAAGGACAAGAGGCCTCAGCACAGGGAATCCACAGATGCCGGAACATTCCTAGGGGCTGCAGAAGGACTAAGCTGGCACTCCAAACAGAGATGCACAGAACTGCATCAGGACACCCACAGGTGAAAGATTCCCAGTGACGGCAGGATGGTTTCTGAAAAATCTACATAATTACCCCCGAGATTTTAGTACCATCATTAAACATTTCCCAAGCTCTGAGCGTGACACAGTCTTACCACAATACCATAGTACCCACAAGTAGGAACGTCCCTGTCCCACTGACCTCCTCTCCCCCAGCCTCCTCCCTGACCCACCTCCCAAGAACGGAGGAGAGAGAAACTGGAATTAGCTAAAAGGGAAGACAGAGAGTGAAAAAAGAGGAGAACATGCCCACACTTCTCTTCCCCAAATTCTAGCTTTTTGCGCACAGCAGAACTCAGCTGGGGGAAGGTCTTTCCTTTGAATGAAGACAGAAATGTCAGTCATCACATGGCCAGAGATTTTTAACTGAGGCTGTATTGCCATCTGAAGTGCCTCTGGTATAGATAAGAAAAGTCTTGGGACAGTCCCAGTTCTCATGGAGGGATGGGGAAAGCAAAACCCAGAGCCACTTGAAAGAAACAGTGGGAGGTCAGAGCTGCTTTCTGATCACGTCTACTGAGTGGAGCTTGTTGGAAGTCGGGTTGAATGTGAGTCCTGAGGTCCAGACCCGCTGCTTGAGGGTGGCTTCATGGGGACAGTTAGCTGGCCAGCCAGTCACTCCTCCTCTTCTTCCACGAGTCACCATTGGGTACGGGGCCACCTAGCAAGGAACTGTGTTTCTCAGCCCTTCTCATAGGTAGGTTTGGTCACATGACTGAATCTCGCCAGTGGAAAGTGAGCAGAAGGGATGTGTCCAGGGCCCTGAAAACAGCAGATGCGCAGTGTCTGCACCCTCTTCCCTTCCCTTTCTGGCTGAACCTGAATGTGGCAGTGGCTTTGACCTTGCAGATGTGACATGGTCCTAGAGATACAGGAGCCTGAGACTTGGTTGCCTGAATGATCAGGTGGAACAGAGCCATACTCTGGCCTAGCATGCTCACCTTGGGCTTCTCCATGAGAGAGAAGTCAAGTTCTCCTCCGGCTACAGTGGCTGCGCCCTTGGCTATGAGTGGCAGGGCATCTCACTCCCTGTGAATGACACTTGCCCAAGTTCTCTGAACCATGTTCAGACATCACACCCCAAACTGCTGGCTTCCCCCTCCAGAGAGCAGCTCCTAGCTGGCTCAGTTATGAAAGCTCTGGGGAGAAAACATGCTTTGCAATCAGTGGTGAATTCTAGCCCAGCTCTGCCACTTAACAGCTGTACAATCTGGGGCATGTGCCTGTACCTCTCTGAGCCTCATTTCCCTCATATGGGGATTCATAATCCTTCCTCATAGCTTTGCCTCGAGGATGCAACAAGAGGCTGCAGGAACAGGCCGAGCCCAGCAGAGCCTCACCTGGCCTCCCATCAGCCCCCACCAAGCCTGGATGCAGGCTGAAGTTTTTCTTTGGAATAAGTGACAGGTTCAGGGAGGCGGAACAGAACAAGTACTTAGAGGTCATAGCTCAGAATTCTCTGAAATCAGATTCCCAACGCTCCCTTCCTAGGCTGGGAATTAAGCTGGCTGTCCTGGGCTTATCTCTGAATGGTCTCCCCATGAGGGGAATTTTCCTGCAATCTTATTCCACCCTCCATGCCAGGGTTATTTGTCAGGGGCATCTTCCTCCTCTGCCCCAGCTTTCTGCTTGTTAACCCCATTCCAGGGCCAATCTGTGGGATGCACGGGGTGGAGCTGGGGCCGGGGCTGGAGCAAACGTGTTCTGTTTAGTAACGATCAGAATGTTGTGGGTTATGGAGTAGGAATATTAATTCCTTTTCGCAGAGAACATAAGGCTGTAAGGGGCTGTTCGTGTGCTGTCTGGTCCAGTTGTCCTCCTCCCCACCTCCCACTTAGAGATGAAGAAACTGAAGCCTGGGAGAAGACAGGACTTGTTCACAGTCCCACGTGGAGGAATGGCATGGCAGAGGTGCCCCGGCTCCGATGCCCTGTGGAAGGCTTGCATGGAAGGTGCGCCCAGCTACCTCTCCGTTTAGCCCTTCTTAGGGTGCAGTTCTGACCTGCAATGCAGAAGGGGATGTTCACCTCCACATCTCACATTTACAGAAACCAGGACTGGGAGAGCATCAGGATGACTCGTCTCCCACTTTGACCTTCTCTGTCTGGCATGGGCAAAGGATGGGAGGGAAGCTGGGCTCCCAGCTAGGCAGAGGTCGGGAGCTCTCCCAGGCTCACCTGGTTTTCCTCCACCATAGCCGGGCTCACCTTGCTTTGTGAATGTCTGCACAGGGGTCTCTCCCTCTGGATCGTGAGCCCTTGGCAGGCAGAGACCTTGTCCGCCTTCTCTCTGAACCTCCCTGCTCAGTGGTATTTGCTGACTGATCAAAAGCACAGACCTGTCTCCATCTCCCAGATGCAAAATCCTTTCCTCACTCACACGGAGCTCAGACGGCCTCTGGTTTCAAGTCCCCGATCTGCCCGTTCACCAGCTGTGCCTTCTTGGACAAGGTATTGAGCTCTCTGAGCTTAATTCCCCACCACAAGAAGGGGTGACTATGAGGAGCATGTTTCTTACGGGGCTGGAAGATACGAAGATGGAGTGAGACTAAGGGTGTCGATCACGCAGCGGGCATGTGGCTGATTCCCTTACCTTCCCTCCGCCGAGGGAGAACCTCGGTCCAAGGCGCCATGTTCGGGGTTGCGTGGGGACAAGACCTTCTCCCTCCACCTCCACCTGCCATTCCCCTCCCATGTCCTGTCTCATTTCACACAGGGGCACACTGTGCTTGTCCAGTGTTTACCATCCAGAAAGTTGTATGTTGTATCAACCATACATAGACATGGGCCGTGTCCTGATCTCAAGGGTTGACAGTCCAAGCGAGGAGGCTGCCCATTGCTGACATTCAGAGCGGGGTAACACTTTATGGTGAGGTGTTCAGCATCGTCCCTGGTCTCTACCCACCAGGTGCTAATAGCATGCCACCCCCCTCCCCAGGTTTTTTTTTTTTTTTTTTGCAGTACGAGGGCCTCTCACTGCTGTGGCCTCTCCCGTTGCGGAGCACAGACTCTGGACGCGCAGGCTCAGCGGCCATGGCTCACGGGCCCAGCCGCTCCGCGGCATGTGGGATCTTCCTGGACCGGGGCACAAACCCGTGTCTCCTGCATCGGCAGGCGGACTCTCAACCACTGCTCCACCAGGGAAGCCCCCCGCCTCCCCAGTTTTGACAATCAAAACTGTTTCTAGATATTGCCAAATGTTCTCTGGGTGGTTCTGGAAGCCACACAGAACTTGGTCATATGGTGACCCCAAAGGGCTAATGGTCCACGGGGAGGCCTCTCCTGTCTGACCTGGCCACTCCTCCAAAGGGACATGAACAACTCAGCATACACCCCTCAGAGGGCCCAGGAGGGCCAGGGGTTTTATTCCCCCCTATTTGGGGGTTTTATTCCCCCCGCCCTCCACATACTTGACCTTGAAGGCTGACTCAGTGCTGACACGCAGGGCAAGGGCACCAGGCAGGTGCAATTCGGGGATGGAAAGGTCAGCTTTGGTTGGAGGAAGAGCCACATCTCTTCTTGGAAATACAGAAAATACACATGGTCAAGGACACGGCTTAGAAACAAACCCACTTTAATTGAGAGTGTACACAGAGATAGGGGGAAGCAGGGGTGTGACTGAGTGAGACCAGGCCACACACCTGTCCTGGCCAAGGTACTCGGTCTGCTTAGACGGTTCAAGCTGGGGCCAGGTGTGGGCACAGAAGCAGGGTCAGAGCGGCTGCCTTGAGCAGCAGGGGCCAGGGTGGGGTGGGGGTGTGCAGAGCTGAGGCCAGGGCACGTTTATGTCTGTGTGTTCATGTGTATGTACATGTATACACGTGGGCACAATGTACACAGAATCTACAGGAGCCCTCAAAGGCAGATTTAGGGACAGGGTCAGGGAGACAACACCTCAAATCCCTGAAGGCCCCAGGGGCTGAGGCAGCATCAGGAGAGGGGCACACCATGGTGCGTGCTGAATGCCAGACCTAACCCTGCTTCTGCCACTCATAGGCTTGCTGTGTGGCCTGGAGCAAGTTACTTACTCTCTCTGGGCCTCAGATTCACTAGATGATCACTAAGGTTCCTTGTGGCCCTGAACTTCAATAGTTTCAAGGAGGTTTAAAATATAAAATGTATTTTTTAACAGCTGATGACAAGAGCCTTTGGTCCACAGGTTCAAATCTCACCACGCCTGGTACCCAGCACAACCCAATCACAGGCACCAGGAAAAGGCCCACTGGGATTCCTAGCTGCTTCTCCCGGGCTCAGCTCTGGCTCCCAGCTGCTCTTCCACGCCTGCCAACAGCTGCGTGTACAGAGGCAGTGGGGCAGCAGGGGTGGGCAGCGGCCAGGCGGGGGATGGGAAAGAGGCCAGAGCCGGGGAGGCTTGGTCTCGGGGGTGTAAAGTGCATTGCTCACCCTCTTTGTTTCCTAGCACAGGGTGGACCCAGCACCCAGCAGGCGCTCAATAAATGCTTGAGGAACCAGCACAGTAGAGGACAGCCTGGTTCCAGGTGGAGCTGCGTCCAGAAGTAGCCGGGAGGCGGAGCTGGGGCATGTCACTTTGCCCTCTGAGTCTCAGCCACCCCCTCTGGGAAATGGAGGCAAGAGGAGAAGCTGCCCCCGCAGGCCTGCCCTGCCTGTGTGAGTGTGAACGGTGAAGCTTGGTAGAGGGCAGCGTCCAGCTGCAGACAGGCCACAGAAGCCCCATCTGGAATGTGGGACAAAGGTGTCCCCAGTGGAGGCAGTGGATCTGAACTGTGGGGGGGGGCCTTGCCAACGAGGGGTCACTAGGCTTTTACAGTACAGCGATTTCCATTCCTACTGGGAACACGACATAACAGCTGCAACAACAAAGCACAACCAGCAGACGAGAGGAACCTGGGAGAAGAGGCTGAGGAAGGCGGTCCAAGAGATGGACATGGGCCAGGCGACGTAGCCACGCCTCCTTCGAACACACACCCCTGGCTCAATGTCGGGGGCAGCTGAGGGCCAAGTTGGGGGGCAGGGGATAGAACCAGCTGAGCCAGAGGGTAAGCGTTTCAGGATGGGGTGGGAGGAGACTCCCAGCTGCCTCCTAAACCAAGCTGGGTCTTCCACCAGGACAGTGGAGCCCTCTCCCAGCTGGCTCTGGGTATCATTTTCATCTGGGATGTTCCAGGAGTCTCCATCGGATGCAGGGCTCCTGGCCCCTCTGGCCCCTCAAGCAAGCCCTGACTGGGTCCTGGCATAAGTTCAGATGTCACCCAACCTTGCCTCTTGTCCTGCAGGGATTCCCCTCCCAACCCATGGAGAAGCTGAAACCAAGAGGGAGTGGCGGAAAGGGGGAATCAGAGGGAAGTGGTTGAAGGCAGGAGACTGCACAGAGGCTGGAGGCTGGGGGCCTCCAGTCTGGCGCCAAAGGTCTTAGAACGTGACTGCTGTTGGGGTCTCATGGGGGGGGATGCGGGCAGCGGGCACCCGGGGCCACAGCCCCCCCACCGTAAGGCACCGCCCAAGCCCCACCCCAGCGTCCCTCCTGCTCACTGGATGGTGCATTTGTCCCGCTCGCGGGCCTGGCCCTCCCGGAGGACCTTGGCCTTGATGTATTTGAGGTCACTGTTGACGCTGGGGCGGCGGGCAAAGGGCGAGACCATGCCGTAGGCGTCCATGTCCTTGACTCGGCGCATGCAGAAGGGCCTGGGGTGGAAGGCGTCCCCGTACTGCACGGAGATCTTGCGGTGCAGGGCGGGGCTCATCTCGTGCGGCAGCTTGGCCATGCTGAAGAGCACGTAGAACATCTCGTCCACGTTGGTGTTCTTCTTGGCCGACACCTCGAAGTAGGCACAGTTCCCGTCACCCGACACCAGCAGCTCGGCCTCGGTGGTGGGCACCTGGCGGCACAGCTCGCCGTGGTCGCTCTTGTTGCCGCAGATGACCATGGGCAGCTCTGCCACTTCCTTGGTCTTGTTCTTCAGGCAGGACTTGACCTCCAGGATCTGCTTCTGGAGGCGCTTGACCTCGTCGAAGGATTCCCGATTATCCAGACTGAACACCAGGATGAAAACGTCGCCTGTGGGGAGAGGAACCCCAGGCGGTGAGTTCACAGGCGCCTCCTGACCGCACCACCCACCCCTCGCCCCTCCCCGCTCCCCGACTCGACCTTCACAGTGACTCTAGCGGGGAACTGCTATTATTCCCCCCATTTTCCAGAGCAGGAGACTGAGGCCCAGAAGGTTAAATCCCTTGTCACAGAGCTAATACATGGCACAGCCTGGTTCAAACACAATGAATCAGCCCTACGTTTCTTGGCAGGGCTGGAGACAGGGTGAGTGATTTGTGAGCTTGTGTGGACTGTGTTAGAATAATAAGAAATACAGGGGCTTCCCTGGTGGTGCAGTGGTTGAGAGTCCGCCTGCCGATGCAGGGGACACGGGTTCGTGCCCCGGTCCGGGAAGATCCCACATGCCTCGGAGCGGCCGGGCCCGTGAGCCATGGCCGCTGAGCCTGCGCGTCCGGAGCCTGTGCTCCGCAACGGGAGAGGCCACAACAGTGAGAGGCCCGCGTACCGCAAAAAAAAAAAAAAAAAAAAAAAAAAAAGAAATATAGTTTGCACAAGAGCAGGGGTCTTGCTGTTCAGCGCGCATCCCCAGGGCCTAGAATAGCCCCAGACGCAATAGTTGGAATGCAGAGTTACCTCTTGCCCCCTCCACTCACTTTCCACACGGCCTTCAGCGGGTCATACCACCTCTGTAAACCTCAGTTTCCCCACCTGTCCCATGCAGGATACTTTTGAAGGTTTGATGAGATAATGAATGGAGAGTGACATGTGCTCAGTGATCTTGGGTCTCAAAAGGAAAATGAGAACAAGCACCTGCGAGAGTCGCGTGGGTTCCCACTTGACTCCTCACGGAACATGTGTGAGGGAGAGTTCATTACTTTCATGTGATGGGTGAGCCAACTGGGGCTCAGAGAGGGTGAGCAACCAGCCCAAGATCACACAGCTCAGGTGTGGCTAGGCCGAGGTGTGGACCCAATTCTGTCCTCACCTGGCTCGTCCTGGCACACACAGGTGTCCTCTGATTCTTGAATAAATCACGGATGAACAAGTGAACACGCGCCTCCAAGGCCCACGCTACCCCTGCTACAACTTGCTGCATCCCTCAGCACAAGTCTTTGAAACAGGGATGATGGGGAGGTGGCAGCGGAGGCAGGGAGGGTGAGAGAGGGCTGGTGCCTCCACCCCAATTTCCACATCTCACTACAGTGATCACAATCTCACACTCAAAGTACCTTTTGCACTTTGACTTAAACTCTTGAGAACCTGTGGGGAGATGTTAAGAGCCCTGTTTTATAAGAAACCGAGGCTCAAAGGTGCCTGGGACTGGCCCAAGCTCTCGAGAGGAGAATCAAGTGATGCCAGCTTCTGGTAGCACTGCTGCCTCCTTCCTCTGGACCCCCGGGGCATGCCATTTGTCCCCCCAGAATAGCACATGCCACATTCAGGACCACGTTCCAGCCAATGACGCTCTCTGGAGCAGAGGGAGATGTCGTCACGGCGCACAGTGGGTGTTCATAAAGCTGGTCGTGTGGATGGGGTGGGACGGGATGGAGGACGGTGTGGGCAGTTTAGAAAGGCACTTGCAAGGCAGCGCTGGCCTGGCAACGGTTTCTGCTTAGGCTGCCAAACCCATCCCGTTAAGGCTAATGCTGGGCCCCTGAGGACTCTGCAGCCTTGACATATCCAGATGGAAGACTGTGATGCCAAGCTTCAGAGTTGCCTGGCTGGCAGCTGGAAGGAGAGCTGGCGGCAGAATTAATGGCTTTCAGAATTTGCTGTATACCAGCACCAGGTTGGAAAATGAGGCATGGGCTGGTGAGTGAAAAAAGCAGGCAGCAGGCAGATGTGCTTGGAATATGTGCACTTAAAAATGAGACGAAAATACTCTCCATTTGGGGGACACAAATGTGAATGTCAAAGTGTTCATGGGGGGCCTGGAAGACTGATGGGGTGGCTACCTCGGGGGAGGGGGCAGGAGCCTGCGGTTGGGGGCATGGGGCACCTTATCTGTATGTTTAGAGGAGGGTGTGTTTGTGTGTTATTTGTGTAATTAAAAATTAACTTTGGAAATACGCATGTGGTCCCTCTCCACATCTACTCTCTCCCTCCGTTAGCCTTATTTCTGTTGGTGGGCACCCAGTCCCCTCCCCACGGCCGGGAGAGCAGACATCCTTGCAATCTCCATCGAGTCCTGGGAATGCCCCCCACACGACTTCCTGCAGTCCTCGAAGCCACCCTGGGAGGAAGCAAGGTTATGCCCATTGTGCAGCTGGGAAGACTGAGATCCAGATGTATGGTCACACATCTAAGCCATCAAGCGGTAGAGCCAGGACCGGAACCCAGGTCAGCCCAGGCTCCTTCTGCCCACACACTCCCTCTCCAAAATGTGGGGTGGGACAGTCTGAGTGTGATCTGGGTCACATGGTCAGCAAGGACAGCCGGAAGAGGAAGCTGTCTATCCAGAGCACTCAGGGAGGAGTCTTGACCGGGCCGTGGGGAGAGGGGTGGGCATGGCTAGTGTTTCTTGGTGTAGAAGTATCTCGATTTGCGGGGTTGTTTTAGTGATGGCTGGGGGGTTACTTGCTTATTCCTTCCCTTCATCGCCACCCAGCAATGGCAGGTGCAGGGTTTAGGAAATGGGCCTGCATAGCCCATTGCAGGCATACTGCAAATGTAGGTTTAAGACCCATAATTCTTGAGCACTTACCTTCCAATCACCAAGCACTTTCCCTATATTAACGCATTTAAATTCTCACAAAGTCCTTTGGAATGGGTGCTAATGTGATGCCAACTTATAGATGAGAAAACTGAGGCACAAAGAGATAAAGTCACTTGCTCAGAGGGACAAAACCAGGAAGCAGTGGAACCAGTATTCGGACCCAGGCAGACCAGTTTCTGGACCTGTTCTCTTAGCTACCACACAAAACTGCTTGAGCGATGAAAATCATAGCCCAGTCTGACATCTCTACCTGGCCCCTTAGTCTCCCACAATCTCCTCCCTCCCCACCACTCCCAGCCGGGCCAAGAGGCTACAGGATAGCCCAGTGGTAAAGCATGAGAGCCAAACCGTCATTTACCCGCTGTGCTATCTATCACCTGGAGTAACCAACCTCTCTGGGCCTCAGTTTCTCCAGTTGTAAAATGGAGGCAAATACCTGTCTCCTAGGTTAGCTGTGAGGATTAAATAAATACATGCCAAGCTCTAGAAACAGGCCCAGGCACACAGCTCTTGGTAAGTGTTAGCTATTGCCATGGCCGTTACCGTGATTATTACCGAGTTCCCAGTATCCGCAGGTCCCCACCAGCCCCTCTGGCTGATCACTGCCTGGGTCCGGCCCCTGCCTCTCTGAGAGGTGGAAAAGCCCTGCAGTGTTAATAGATCAGAGCCCGACAGACTGACCCCGGGCCCTGGAGCTCTGCTGGGTCACCCCCACAGAAGGAAGGCAGCAGCCCCTCTGTTCCCTGGGGAGGTAAAGCCCCAGTGCAGAGTCTATCAGCTCCTGATCTGGAAGGCAGTGCCAGCAGCCATGAGCAATCGATCCAGAGTCAGACAGAATGGAACTGGGGACCTGGCTCCCTCCTTTGCTCGGGAAGCAGCAACACCTCTCTGACCCTCACAGTGCTAAGGGGGCTCGTCGTGAGCTTCATCTCAGATAGGCAAGTGCCTTGCAAACTGTAAAGTACCGAGCACACACGCTCACATACTCAAGCACCTGTGCCCACCCCTGGCACCCACCTGTGAGGATGGAGAGCCTGCGCATGGCAGGGAAGGGGTGGTTGCCAGACGTGTCCAGGATGTCCAGCTGGTACATGTCGCCGCGGATGTTGTAGACCTTCCGGTGGAAGTCCTCGATGGTGGGCGTGTACTGGTCCTCGAAGCGGCCGTTGAGGAAGCGAGAGACGATGGAGCTCTTGCCCACCCGCGAGGCGCCCAGCACCACCATGCGGTACGAGTTCTTGGCGGGCACACTGAGTGTGCAGTTCCCACTGGACAGGGTCTTCATCATGGTTCGGGGCTGTGGCAGAGAGCCGGGAGCTGGCGTCAGGAGGCCCGAGGCCCGGCCTCGCAGCCCTTGCTGGAAGCCTTGGCCTCCCCTGCCGGCTACCTGTCTGGTCTCAGTTTTCTGTCTGTACAATGGGAACACTGGACCGGGGTCTTTCTAAAGGCCTTGGAGTTCTGCCTGCTTATCCTTGTCTTGTTTCTTTCTTTCTTTCCTCCTTCATTCATCCACCCATTCACTCGTTCACTCACCCTTGCATTCATTCACCCCTTATTTATTTGTTTGTTTGTTTGTTTATTTATTTATTTATGCAGCACGGGACTGCTGGGGCTTGACTCCTCGATTTACCACTAACTTGCTACTGCTCTTGGGTAAGGAGCTTAACTTCCCCAGGAGTCACTTTTCTCATCAGAACTTTCTACAGGAGCCTCTTGGGCTTGTGGGAGAGGCCGAAATGGATCCAAGCTCCAAACCCCAATTAAAGATAAATAACCTCCAGGGGCTCCATCAGGCCCACCCAAAGGCCATTCACAGTCCAGCCACCCTCGTTTCCTATCTCAGCAGCTGCCAGAATCCCCCCCGGAACCCCTAGTGAGCTTGAGCTCTGCTGGACCTGCCTCCAGCCCTCAGCTCATGCTAGCCCCTCCCCCAGAGCACTCCCTTCCCTTCATCAGGGTCTGGCTCAAATGCCACCTCCTCTCTGAAGGCTTCTCTGCCTCCTGCCAAACCCAGCAGGAAGCCACCCACCCATCTAGAGAAGACGAGCTACAAATGGGTGCAGGCCTGCTGAAATACAGATCTCCTCTGCCCTCAGCAGGCTGCCACACAGGGTGGTGCCGGTGGGCCACTGTGCAAGGCCCCCGGCTGGGTGGGAAAGTGGAGGCCGTCTTATCTGGAGTTCATCTGCTCAGAGAAGGCACCTTTTCTCAATCTGCACAAAGGGCTGTGGTGCTAACTATGACGGGTCCCCACCCCGTGATGCCCCAGGTCAGCAGCCTGGAGAGCCTCATTCATTTACCCCCTGGCACTCTCTGACATCATAAATGTCTACATCTGCCATGATGCTAAGAGACTTCAGGTGGAGACACCTCTTGTGTGTGAGGTTTCTGGCACACGACCTGTTCAGGGCGTTCTCCTTGCCTGACTGAGAACCGCGTGCAGTAAAGCGGCTCTCAAAGAGACCTTTATAAAAGCTCTGATGGGTAGCATTTGTCAATTTCCATGAATACTCTCACCATGGCCGATGCCAAGCTACCAAGATGATCTCAATGAATGAATTGCAAAGGGACGCACACAATAAGCCGGCTCAGCCCACCGCTGACCCGGGCTTGGAGCCATGACAACAATCACCAGTAACCAAGCCCTGCAGTGTGCCAAGCACTGTGCTAAGTATAGAACGATAATAACAGCTGACGTTTATTTTGCAGTTAATACATGCAGAGCGCTCCAAGTGCTGAACGCGTACTAACCTGCTTCATCCCTCAGGAACCCCAGAAGGTAGATGGTTACCCCAATTTACAGATGAGGAAACTGAAGCACAGAGAAGTTTAGTACCTTGCTCATGGTTACACAGCCAGTAACCAGCCAAGAAGGGATTCGACCACAGGCGGTCTACCCCCTGCCATGGAGTACCCTCACCACCTCCCTGTGAAGTACGTATTCCCTTCCCTGTTTCACAAATAAGGACCTGATGCTTAAAAGTCTACATGACTGGCCCATTTAGTTAATAAGGAAGCCAGGATGGTGACTCCAAGCCTACGACCTCTACATCCCCCGCACAATTCATGCCTGAAGCCGACTTCAAATTTATCCCACAGGATTTCAGTGCCATGTACACAGCAGGTGCTCAGTAAATGATCTGTGAATGAATGAAGCAAATAGCTCTACCTTTGGAGCTCATTCAAAGCCTCCTTCTGGGGCCTTCGCCCTCCACCCGCACCCTGTCTAGCTGGCCCGGGGGCTGCACTGAGGAGGGTCTCAGTGCCCTGAGCACACCCCTGAGTGGGCAGCAGGGGAGAGAGGGCTGCAAGCCAACAGCACTGAATTTTTTCAGTCTCCTCCTGGGCTGGGAGAGCCAGGCTGCGTGCACCTTCAACGGATGCGGGCTGCTGGGGGAAGAGGTCCCATACCAGGACGGCCCCCTCCACAAGTCCCTCTGCAGGGAGCTTGGATCTGCTGGTGGTCACCTCTGTCTACACAGAGAGGGAAGGAGGCCAGTAGCCCCCAGGGACAGTGTATCCCCTGCCCCAGCCTCTAGCCCAGAGCTCCTGGTATAGACGTGCTAACATCGGCGACTGAATGGGCCTGAGGAAGTCAGAGAGAGGAGGCATGGGGTCAGGAGAGGGCAAAGAAGGAGAAAAAAAAAAAAAAATCTGCGGCTTTCCTCTCTGAGAGAAGACTGTGAGTCTTCACATGGCCCCAGCCACATGGGGCTGTGTGAAACACCCAGACACCTGGCCGTCAGGTGACAGCACCTCCCACCCCCGCATTTTTCTTCCCTTCTCCTCCCCCAGAGGAGGCACTATGGGCAGCGCTCTAGGCACAGCTTCTCTCCTCCAGCGCTGCCTGCTCCCTTCTCTCCATCCTCAGCCAGGCTGACCCTACGGTGAGGAGTTCAAAGGGCCCTTTGAGAATGTAGATTCCCCCCTGGAGGCCCAGAGAGTGGTTAGTGGGGGGACACTGGCAGCACAGGTACCCAAATGCAAGTTCTGTGACTCATCCCAGGGAGGCAGAAGGGCCTGGAGCAGAGATGGCGGGGCCATGCTGGGAGAGTGGTCAGCACAGCTGGGCAGGCCTCCATCATGCTGGGTGCTTTACGTGCCTTATTTCAATGACTTCACAACATTCCCATGAGAGGGGACCACCATCAACCCACTGGACCAATGGGGACACTGGAGGTCGCAGAGGCTGAGTCACTTGCCCCAGTTCACACAGATGACTGGCCAGGACAGGATTAAAATCAGGCTCTTGGCTCCAAAATTGGGGCTCTTACCTCTATAAAAACCCACCCCCTGGCCAAAATCAATCTTTTTGAAAACAAAGTCTGACTCACTAAAGCCTCAGCTGGGGTCAGGCGGGGGGAATGACCCCAGAAGCCTATTCTAATTCCCTCTCTCTCTTGCTGCAGAGAGCTGGGGTCAGGCACCCTGCCCAGGACTCCCCCAAACCTTGTCCAGCCAGCTCCCAGCAAATGCATCTGTGCATTCACCCCATTCTTCTTCCTCAAGCCCCTCTCCCAGGGCCTGCCTGGAAGATGGAGAGGGCACAGGGGCAGGAACAGCAGGATAAGAGTCTGGCCGCACCCTCCTCCTTGTGGTACCCTGAGCCCTCCCTGCCTCCCTCCCACACACCCCAAGCCTCCTCCATTAGCACACATCCCAGCCTCTCTGGGCACACATGCATTCACTGGCCTCCATGCCCACACTGAGGGTAGCCCTGGGGGCTTTGCAAAGCCAATCTCGCCATCCTTGACACAGCTCAGGGGGGTAGAGAGCAGGCAAACTGGCTCTGCCTCTCACCAGCCCAGCCACCCTGGGCAAATGACTGGGCCTAGTGGGGCTGGTCATCTCTTAAATGGTAGAAACAAACCCACAGTGGCCCTCAGAGCTCAGTGAGAAGCCAAGAGGCCCACACAGCTCCTAGCACCCAGCAAGCAGTTTCCTTTCTTTGTGGCACTTCCTCTTGGCAGTCAAGGGGCTGCCTGGAGCGGTCAGGTGGGGAGGGACTGGAGTGCAGGCAGAGGACTTGGGGGACCCCATCTTGTCTCTCTGATGCCAGGGGAAGCCTGAATATGAGCTTCTGAGCTGGCTGCCCCTTCCCAGCCCGGCCTCCCACCTCCCATGAGGTCCTGGACAACATGCTTCATCATCCTCCCAGGGCCAGGGACAAGGGGAGGAGAGAGGGCCCTGCAGAGGTACCTGGGAGCCTTCTGGCCAGCTGATGACAGGAAACCCTTCTTGGGAAGCGGATCGCCCAGGAAACTCACTCCTTGCACCTACTACCCGCAAAGCTCATGCAACTCTGAACAGGGAAGGCGTTCCTTAATCTTCCCTCCTCAGAGGAGGTTCTCACCAAGGCCACCACCAACTGGTCCCATCCCAGCCCCACCCTCAGCCAGGTTTGCAGGCTGCAGCTGGCTTAGGAAGGGGAGGGGCTATGTTTGGGGTAGGGAAGTGCCTCTTCCTCTCTGCGCCTCTGTTTCCTTATATTCAAATCGGCTGTTACTCCAGATCTCTTAAATGGAAGGCTTCTAGCACCAAATCTGGCACATAGGAGAAACGCAGTAAGTCTTTCTTTCCTGGAATAAGCACCCAGCCTGACACATAGTAGATGCTCAACTAATTTCATTTTCTCTAGATAAGTGAAGTTGCCGGATGATCATAACAGGCGCTCAATCAGTTTAACTTTCCCTAGTCCTGTAAAGCTTCACCTAGCCTTCCGCTGACAAGCTTCAAACCTTTCTTCCCGGCTTCCCCGCTTCCCCAGTTCTGTTGGCGTGTCTCCCTCCTACCTGGGAATGGCGGGCCGGGCCTCTGGCGCGGCTCGGAGGGATGCCTGCAAGCGCCTGGAGGTGCGGGGAACCGCCTTGCTCTCCGGCCGCCGAGCCTTCCAGAGTCTTTGGCGGCTCCCGGGTCACTCCGCCGGGCTCCTCCTCTGCGCGGCTCGCGGCGCCGGGCTGGGCGCGGCCGGGCGAGGGGACACGGGGAGCCGGTGCCCCATGAGTGGGTTCCGAGGGCTCGGCGGGGCCCGGGCGCTGGGCGGGCTCCGGCTCGCTGCCGCCGGCCCTGCCCTGCCCGGACCCGGGGGACTCCTGCTGAGCCAGGTGCCCGGAGGCGTGGGGACGTCCGACCCCGGGGTCCCTGCCTGGGGCTCCGGGGTTGGGGGAGAGGGAAAAAGGAGCAACTCCTTAGAGACTCCTGGAGGGTCCTTTGGAGGTGACTGTAGGTGCGTGCGTATGTGCGTGTCCCGGGTGGGCGAACCTATCCGACCGCCTATGCCACCTACTCCGCCCGCCCCAAAGGGGATCGCTCGGGTGGGGGGGTGCCTGCCCGGCTCGGCCGCGGCCTCCTCCTCTGCCCGCAGCTGTGCAGCTCCCCCGGCGCCGAGGGACGGCTCCTTTCTCCCTGCAACGCGACGCCAGCAGCTGAAGGAGGAGCTGGGCGCTCGGCTCCGCGCGCGTGTGTGGGAGGGGGCCTTAAACGCCGCCCTAAGGTTTCGCAGCTCCAAGTTAGCCTTACACAGGCTCCTCCTCCCACTTCACCCGCTCTGGACCCCAGAGGAGGTGAACTTTCTGCGGGGCCCTGGCTCTTCCCTCCTT
This sequence comes from Hyperoodon ampullatus, assembly GCF_949752795.1. Classification (NCBI taxonomy): domain Eukaryota; kingdom Metazoa; phylum Chordata; class Mammalia; order Artiodactyla; family Ziphiidae; genus Hyperoodon; species Hyperoodon ampullatus. The sequence continues at coordinate 33,116,390 of NC_136924.1, read as the reverse complement.
CCCTCTCCTGGAGGCGAACGCCCCTCTTCCTCCCGCAGGGCAAGGTCAGTGGTCCCTCCGAAAAGTGATCGGAGCCCAGGCTCCTGATGGCGGCCCCAGCGGCAGAAGCCCAGCTCAGGCCTGGGCACCCTCCGCCGCCCCTGCGAGCGGTTCTCCGTGGACCCGTCGCGCGGCTCGCACTCGCCCCCTCCGCAGCCTGCAAGCAGCCTGTCCCGCCACCCGGCGCCCGCCTCTGCCTCCCCTAGCCCGCTCACCCGCCTTCGCCCGGCACCCCGCCCCCGGTACTGCGCTCGGCCAATGACGACGGGCCCTGCTGCCTGGCCCCGCCCCATAGCCCCGCCCGCGGCTCCCTGGCACCTCAGTCTGCCGCTCCGCGTGCCCGGGCTCGTGGGGCCAGGGCGCTGGTGGGGGCGGCCGGGGGCGCGGGGAGCGCGCGGGGAGCGCGCGGGGAGCGGAAGGCGGTGCGGGCCTCGGAGGCTGACGTCTGTGCACGCACTCACACGCGCACCGCGCCGGCCGCAGGTGACCCCCGAGGGAATCTAGCCCCTCGCGCCCGGTCTGGCTGCAGCCCGCTCGCAAGGCTCCCGCGCCCTCCTCCTTCGCCGAAATCCCCAGGGGCCCTCCCGGGCACCCATTCTGCCTGCCCGAGCCTCTGCCTCCCTCCCGAGGTCTCCGGGCCTGCAGGACCCCGCGGGATGACACATGGGCCGCGCACGTGCGGTCAGGAGGGGCCGCGGAGTCACCTTGGCCTCAGCGCTCCTGAATGGAGGTCTGTGCAGCATGCAGGTCTGAGGGAGCACCGTAGAGAGAGCCCTGCTGGGGAAGTCCTGGGTGCCCTTGGGCAGCACCTCTCTCCCTTCCCTTCTCCCCACCTTGAACCAGGGCAGACATCCGTCATTATTACTTAGTATTTTCCAAGACCCACTCCTCCCCCCTGCCCCAAACACGTTTTTTAAAGAATTGTTATATCACTGCCTTAAATGGGAAACCAGTATCACTTGCCATAAATAGAAGGTAAGAGCAAAAATAAGAACAAGGGAAACAAACCAAGGTTATTAAATTCTAGCAGGAAATTGGCCTGCCAAGGCTTAAGATGTGCCCTCAGTGAAAAAGGGAGGTGGGCCAGCTTTAGAGAGGTGTTAAAGACCTTTTAGCTCCCAACAGAGACTTTCTCCTTCAGTGTTATCAGGAGGCTGAAAAGAGAATGTTCTCACTGTGTGATGTGGTACAGGGACACTGAAGGGATGCAATTCTCTGTCTGTCCAACCATCATTTGGATCAGCCAGGGAACTGTCCTTCACTTCCAGAACCCTGAACATGGGGGATGTCTGCCAGTCTGCCCCCAGACCTATTCTCCCACCTCATGATAGTCAGTGGATCTGGGGGGGCACCAAGCTGAGGGTCCAGCTCCGTTGGGTGAGAGATTGGTGTACAGTCTGCCTCTGTGTCCGCTCAAATCTCTGGCCTTGGGCCAGTCATGGAAATTCCCTGGGCCTTGGTTATGTCATCTATAAAATGGGTGTGCTATGCTAGGTCCACAGAGTGACAGAAGTGCTAAGATGGTCTTGGACTTTGCTGATAGAAAATGGCTTGTTCTGCTTGTCCCTGCGTGGTCTTAAGAAGTTAATCAGAGAAGATGGGGCAGATGGAGGTGGAGGGACTAGGTAGAGGACTCCGTGCTTATACTTCTTGACTGTGATTAGTCCCCTAACCGGAGGACGTGGAATATCTAGGCGTCAGACAGGCTTAAGGGAAGTGCCCAAGGTCAGCCAGCCGGCAAGTGGCAGGATCCCAGCCCAGTGATCTTTCCTTGTCCAGACTTTGCTTCTAGGAACTGGCTTCAGCCCAGGAGGGTTTGTGCTCAGCTTGATGCACAGAGGCTGTGAGCCTTGAGCTGGCTGTGAACTTGGCAGCAGGAGGCAGGCAGGGTGGGATGCTTCACCTGGAAAGCTGGGGTCAGTAGGACTTAGGTCCCTGGGCCAGTTCCTCCACACCCACCCCGGAAACATGGCAGGCAGCCAGCTCTGAGCTGGCTCAGGAACCCATTACCTGCTGCTTCAGCTGAGTTCTCTATCCTGAGTGGGTCATGCTCCACTGACCTTGTCCCCATCTTGAGGGGAGCTGTGTATATGGAGACCCACCTGCCCCTGCCCCCCAGTGCAGAGTGGCTCAGTCAGTAAGCAGGTGCACATAAGGAAGTGATGTGCAAAGAAGCTTCACGTGGCAATAGTACACCTCCCGCGTGTGCTCACTTCCTAGTCTTCCCTGCCCTGCCCCCCCATTTGTTGTACTATTGCACGTGGACCATTTGTTGTAGCCATCTCCTTCCTTACTGGGCTCTCTGTTACCGCCCCCTCCCATAACCCATGACCACTTTCATCTTTTTCTAAAAATGCCATCCCTTGCTCAAGAATTTTCAATGGCTCCCCAGTGTTTAAGATATAAAACCTGGGGCTTCCCTGGTGGCGGAGCGGTTGAGAGCCTGCCTGCCGATGCAGGGGACACGGGTTCGTGCCCCGGTCCGGGAGGATCCCACATGCCGCGGAGCGGCTGGGCCTGTGAGCCGTGGCCGCTGAGCCTGTGCGTCCGGAGCCTGTGCTCCGCACCGGGAGAGGCCACAACAGTGAGAGTCCCGCGTACCGCAAAAAAAAAAAAAAAAAAAAGATATAAAACCTAAACTCCTTAGCCCAGCACACAAGGCCTCCAACCAGGATCTGATTCCCACCATGCCTCACCATTAGCCTGCATTTCAGCCAATCAAACCACGTCTGGGTCCCTAGAGAAGCTGGGATTTCCCTCCTCTGGTCCTTTGTATATGCTGATCCCTCTATCTGGGAAACCTTTTTCTCTATCTACCCTTTGAACTTCTACACATCCTTCAAAGCATGTCCACACCTCTCCCCACAAAGCCTCCTCGCCTTTCTAATCGTGTGGATCTCATCCTCGTCTGGGCTCCCGTGGCAACAAAAGCTGACTCTTGCACTGTGGATAACTGACCAGCCCCTTAAGCCTCAGTTTCTTCATCTGTAAAGTGGGTGTTATACTAGAAGCTACCTCATATGTTGTTGGGAGGATTATAAAACCCATAAAGGGTCTCCCACTGGGGGGCCTTGCATACAGTGGCCTTCGCCATGGTTACTTCGTCTATGGCCTGTGATACATCCTGTCTCACGTTTTGGACACATGCCTCATCATCCCCACTTACATGTGAGCTCCTCAGAGAGGGGACGGAGCCTGATTCATCTTTGAATTCCCACATCATTAAGGACAGCATCTTGCACATTGAGTTTTTAATAAATGCTTATTGAATTGTGCTCAGCTGAACAACCTCAGAGCAGAAGGATGCACAAGCTCTCCTTGGAGACAGGAGGAAGGGAAGGGCGGACACAGGGAGGCAGTTCTGTTTAGTCCTAACAGCACCACTTACAGGAAGGGAAACTGAGGCTCAGCGAGGCTGTTCAAAGCCAGGCAGCTAATGAGGGGCTGAGTTGGGATCTCAGAGACCTTTCTGCAAAGGGAAATCAGGCATTTACCCAATCAATGTGCTGTCACATCTCTGGCCACTTTTCTGGAGCAACGTTTTCTATCCCTGGTAGTCACCCGGGGGAGCTTTTAAATGATAACAAAGCCCAGGCTCCCACTCAGAGATGCTGATTTAATTGCTCTGGGGTTGGGCCTGACATCCACACTGTTTAAAGCTCCCCCAAGTGATTCTAATGTGCAGCCAGAGTTGCTAGAGCAGTGGTTTGTCAAAGTGTGGTCCCTGGACCAGCAGCATCACAGCATCTAGGACTTGTGAGAAATACAGACCCCACCCCAGACCCTCTGAATCTGAAGCTCTAGGGCGGGTTTTAATCAGCCCTTTCAGTAATTCCAATGACAAAGTTTGAGAACCACTGACCAGAAGATTAGAGTTGGCAAAACCTTATATGTCATGCGGCTCAGCCTTCTTATTTTGCAGACAAAGAGATGGTTTGTGGCTTCACCAAGTTCAACACATGTTAATGACAAGCTAGATCCAGAGCCCAGGTACTGACTCCTAGCACAGGGCTCTTTCCTGCTTGAATGTACCATCCAGGGCCACGCAGCCCCTAATTGGGTCTCCGGTCCCAGCAGGCCCAGGCATCAGAATCAGCCTTGAGCCTTTGGCAGAGGACAGTGGGTCACCAGCTGCACGAGCCTGGCTGGATCAGGGGCACAGGGTCAGGTGCTAGCCAGTGCAGAGAACAGCTAGTTGGAGTAAACTGACACCACACCTCGCATTACCAGACCCTTCCAAACACCCCTGGAAGTGGAGAAATAAGAACATGGGGGTGCTCCCCAGGCCAAAGGTCTGCAGGAGCACAGTTGAACCAGCCACACCCTGTGCCCTTCCCCTCATCTGATCACTTCTGCCTCCTTCTGAGCTGAGATGGTACTTGTCACATAGTAGGTACCCAGTAAAAGTTCACTAAATGAATGACTGAATGAATAGTGGTCAGTTTTCTCTTCTTTGCAACAGGAATATTGGGTCAGATCCTCTCTGAAGCCGCATCTGATTCCACATTTCTAAGCTGAATGAATCCCACTACAAGGTGACTCAGGTGCCTTCTAGCATACGCAGTTTTTATGAGAATTAGAAAAAGGCACCTCCTCTAGGCAGAGGCAGCTCCTCTCTGAGGCTTACGCTTTGGAAGAGAAAAGCACAAGCTGAATTTCCTTACCTGAGTGCCCTTGAGCAGTGAGCAACCTGTACAGCCATACAGGGCAGCCCCTTGTGACAGTTTTGCAGGGACCAGTGATGACCAGGAGGGTGTGATCATTATACCAGGCCAGGCCAAGCTGAGGGTGTGGCCAGAAAAGAAACAACTAGAGTGAACCAGAGGCTTTAATCATAACAAGGACCATTCATGCAGCCCCTACTCCTCGCAGGCACTGGGTTGATCCCTGTAACTACAAGAACCCATTTTAGCCAGGCCACAACCCTCTGTGGGGGTGGCACTAGGATCCTCATTAGTAAATGAGGAAACTGAGACTGGGAGGGACTCAACTGGCTTAAAGACACCTGGGTAAGGAAGTAACAGATCTTGCACTGGCACTAAGTCTGCTTGATGGCAGTGGCTTTCTGTGGGTGGGACTTGCCCTCAGCTGCAGCAGCAGCAATAAACACAGCTGCTTGTGTGTATGAAAATGATCATGGCCATGATCTCCACGCATGCTCCCAGGGAAGTAAGCAGGGAAGGGTTTTTGTTCCCATTTTACAGCTGATAGAACTGAAGCTCAGAGATGTGCAGTGACTTGCCCAAACTCATTTGACTAGTAAGAGGCAGAGCCTGCATTGTAAAATATCTAGGTCTTTGAATAACTAGTCCTCTGATCTTTTTATGATATCCTATTGCCTTCTTAAGGCTTGGCCTAAACATGCTATAACAAGCCCTCTCACCCATCCACCCAACATCATCATCATCATCATCATCATCTCCATCATCATCACCTCCATCATCATCTCTGTCATCATACCTATCATCATGATCATCGTCACCATCTCCATCTTCATCTCTGTCATCACACCTACCATCATCATCATCATCATCATCATCATCTCCATCATCATCACCTCCATCATCATCTCTGTCATCATACCTATCATCACCTCCATCATCATCACCTCCATCATCATCTCTGTCATCATCATCATCATCATCATCACCATCATCATCATCATCATCATCATCACCTCCCAAGCTCATGGAACTTCTGCTTCTCTCCAGATGTTTATTGGGCCACTTGGCCTTGACTCGATGTGATCCAGATGGAGGCAGAAGGACAGCCCAACTTCCCTTAGACTTGTCCTTTGGCCGGGACTCCACTGATGTCTTCTCCATCCTCTATCACATCTGATCATCCTACAGCCCCAGGAAACATGCAGAACAAAACATGACACGGAAGAGAAGCTGAGGCAGAAGAGGTTAAATGGCAATGGAAGAACAATAGGCCTTCCAACCTAATATTTATCAACTGCTTGATAAATATTAACCAGGCTCAAGGTGGGGAGACAGGCCCTGTCCTAATCATGCTACACAATTAACTCCGTTTAACTTCCTCAACAACCCTTGTTATCCCCATTTTCTGGACAAGGAGACTGAGGCTCTGAGAGGTGAAGTAACTGGGCCAAGGTCATTCAGCTCTAATTGGTGCAGCTGGGATCCTGACTCTGTCTGGGACTCTGAATCCAGTGCTCTCTCTGCCATAGGAAGTTCCCTACAGTGTGGCATTCTGGCTGCTCCTCTGGGGTAAGGCATCCTGATTCTGACCTGGAATCTGCCCTGGGCCCCTTTAACCAGGGGGTGCCAAGGACCCTAGGAGTTAGCATGGCCCTCTGGATTCAGACAGCCAGCTGAGCCACTGGCCTAGGACCTCTTGTCTATAGAGAAGTGCCTGTAAACCCTCAATTCAAGAGAGATTGAGGGAGGCCAGACACAGAGACTCAGCCAAACACCGTGTAACTTTGCAGCCTGTCCCCAGGTTCTCCCTCCATCTCTGGCGTTACTCCCAGGAGTGATGAGGCAGAGAGGTGCCTTGGCTCTTTCTTCTTCCACCAGAACCCTTTCCATCACCATTGTCCACCCCTTCATTCACCGTTATGAGCCAGGTGTCGTAGACAGGGCACAAGCTTGGCCACCAAGCAATCTTGGATTCAAATTCTGGCCCTGCCTCTCACCTTATCTTGCCCTTGGATGAACTAGTTCTCTGCTTGATCGCAACTGCCTCGGTTGCCTCATCTGTCAAATGGGCTGTTGTGAGGACTCATTCATCCCATCATTCAGTCATTCAACAAACACTTAGAGAACACTGGGCTGGGAGCCTACAGTCTAGCAGAGAAGGGAGAGAGCCTGTGATTTGAGGAATGCATTGGAGTTGACCAGAGAAAGAGTGTTTCAAGCAGAGGGAACAGGACACGCAAAGGAAGAGAAAGAGTGGCCCGCTGGAAGAACAGAAACACACCCAGATTGGCGGGAAAGCCAGGAAAGGGAAAATAGCACAAGATGAGGCTCAGGAGAAAAGCAGGGGCCAGACAGGCCGAGCGGCACTTGGCACACAGTAGGCACTCAGTCAAAGTGAGTTGCCTTCCCCTGAGCCCAGAGCTGAACCCCAAGCCCCAGGTGCAGGCCAGTCCTCGTGGAGAGCAGGGAGTCTACTTCCTCTCCTGGTTGGTACTCGGCACTTCTGCTAATGCCACGTAATACAGTGGGCTCGTTACCTCTGAGTGCTGAGCTGGGAGGCAGCGGGTAGAGGTTTGCCAACTACCTCGGATCTGCCAGAAATAGAACCCAGTGTTCCAGGATGCTAGTGACCGTGGCCTTGGTGTATTTCTCTTTCCTTTAGTGGTCTCCAGCCGATGGGTTGTTTGAAGAAGAGGAAAGCAGGGTAGTGGAAGACAGGCCAAGCCAGCTGTACAGAACCCCAGCTCCAGGCCCATGCAGTTGGAAGGTGAGCCTCGCTCTACGCACCAAATGTGCTTCTCTAAAGCCGTGCATAATCCAAATTTGTGTAATTCACATCTTATTTTCCATCTGGGTTCCATGATCCCTATCAACTCCTCGCAGAAGTTTGTCTATAAATATGGCCACTCACAATTCTTCCCATGGAGAGGTGGGCTTTATTTCCTCCCCACTGAAGTCTGGGGCATTGTGTGACTGTGGACTTGCTTTGACCAATAGAATGTGGCAGAAGTGACACCGTGCCACTTCCAGGCTGGGGCCCAAGAGGCCAGGAAGCTTCTGCATTCACTCTCTCAGAATCCAGCCACCATGTAGTTAGGAAATCCAGGCTGTCATAGGAGGAGAGACCAGGTGGTGAGAAAGGCCATGTGGAGGATGAGAGGCCATGTGACATGCCCTTCTAGAACCTTCCAGCCACAAGCTGAATGCAGCTGCATGTGTGTCCAGTCTATTTCCTCTCTTGGTCAGCACCCAGTACTTCTCTTGTCTAGTCCATGTGAAATAGGAGCCCTGTCCAGCCTACCAGAGAAGCATAAGAAATCATAAAACTGTTGTTATGTTAAGTCCCAACTTTTGGGATGGTCTGTTATATGACAAAAGACAACAGAAATGGATCCATTTGCTTTTTGTCTTCTAACCCTCAATTCCGACCACAGTGTCTGCAAGGATGTACAGGCCCATCGAATACCAGAAAAAAAACTGACTTATTCTGAGCCAACCATGAGCATCCAGTGAATCCTTATTTTTCCCACCAAGTCACTTTGTTTCATATCAAGGATGCCTCAGAAGAGCGCCTGTGTGTCCCTTCTGCCTCTCAGTTCCTTTTCCCTACTCACCCCGCCCCAGCAAGTCCTGTGATCTTTTTTAACCCCACCCTCCCCTGGGATCCTGGCTCAATTTCAGAGGAAATATACAAGGCTTATGAGTTTCTGGCTGTCTTCTAGAATATTCTTAGCACTGTGTTCTAAGCAGAGGCTTTATGTCTTACAGACTTTTCAGAGGCTACAAGGCATGTGAACCCTTCTCTTGCTAACATCAGTCACCTTTCATGACATAATGAGTGTGCCCGTGTGCTTAACGAGACTTTCTCCTTGCTCTCTTATAGGGGAGGAGGTGGGAGAACACCCTGCCCGGCCACAGGAAGAATGAGGGACAACCCGGGAAACTGGAGGGCCCTGTGCCCTTCTCCCAGGAACTGCACGCTCCTGCAATCCGGAATGTGATCACTTCTCAGAGATGCCATCAGCTGGGGCCGAGGCCTGGCGCTCAGAGATGGGTCTGCTGCTAGCCTCCAGGAGAAGCTTCAGTTACAAAGTGTTTCCCTGCCCGGCTCATACTCACACCCCAGACTGGGGGTCCCTGCTTTGTAGAATGTTTTATTGGACGAATAGATGAGTGAATGAACTTCATGAGAGAATGGTGGGATGATTAAATGAATGAAAAGGTAAATGAATGAGTGGAGATCCAATGACTGCTACCATAGTCAATTTACCTGCGAGGCCAACAGGTTCTATCCCATTCCACAGCCTGGATCCAGACGCATTACAGCTACAACTTCTGCCTCTTTGATGGGCCATGGAGCCATCTGACTCTGTGTGGAAAAGCAAGGCTCCTAGACATTTTGTCCTACGTTTCCCTCTTTCCATCCCAGGCTGTATCATTAAGATTAGGATTATTTAACTGTAAACTACAGAAAATCCAAAATAAAAGAGGATTAAACCAGAGAGTTTATTTCTTGCTCAGGCAAATGAATTCTGGAGGTGAGGGGGCTGTTCTACAGAGCCAGAGATCCAGGCTGCTTCCAGCTTTCTGCTCCACCCTCCCTGGGATATGACCTCATCCTCAAGGTCCAAAATGGTGACTCAAGGCTAGCCATCACTTCACAATCTCATAAGCAGAGGAAGGGGTGAAGAAGGGCATACCCCCTTTTCTCTAAGGATATGTTCTGAAAATCGGCCAGAACTGAGTCATATGGCTACACCAGGCTTGCAAGGGAGGCTGGGAAGGGTGACCTTTATTCTGAATGACCCTGTGTCCCGCTGAATTTGGGATTCTGTTACTAAGGAAAAAAGAGAGAACTGATACTGGAGAGTCATCCAGTAGGCTCTGCCACAATGACTAAGAGAACCATTACCTGGGAGCCCACACTGGCCCACCATTCCATCCTGGGGACCCACTTTTGTTTCTCTACTATGAGTTCCCTAAAAGCAGGGAGACATTAATCGTGTGTGGATTCTCAATATCCAGAGCAGGGTCTGGCACGTAATAGGTGCTCATCCATTCAGTAAATACAAATATATTTCAGCCTCTACTGTGTGTCAAGACACTGGTCTACCTGCTGGGTATAGGATGGAAAACCAGACAGGCTTTCAAGGAGCTGCTTCAACTCCTGCTATCAAGGAGCTGATGTTGTAGAGTGAAGGGGGGGGATAATAATAGTTATAACATAGGATATAAAGTAGTAACTATAATAAATACACATAATATAATAAAAGGTCACATAATGATTAGTGCTCTTCAGAAAATGGACACGGGCCAGGTGTGTGACAGGGTGATGAGGAGCTACCGTGGACAGGTGCTCAGGGAGGTGCATTTCTGCAGGATGAGGCAAGGGGGGAAATCCAGGGGAACCTCTGTGGGAAGCGCGTTCCAAGCAGAGGGAACAGCAAGTACAGATGCCCCGAGGCAGGCGTGCACTCGGTGTGTCCGTGGAAAAGCAAGGAAGCTTGGGAGCCTGTGAAGGAGTAAGTGAAGAAGTGAAGTGAAGAATGAATGAATGAATGAACGGTGAGCAGCGTATGTCCCGGCAGAAGCAACCCCGGGCTGCACACCGGAAGGTGTGTGTTGTCTCTGGTTAACAGCGGGACCTTGTTGATGGTCGGTTCCCTCCTCTACACAACTGGGATAATACAAGCCCCTGCCTACTTGGTCGAGAGAATCAAATGCAAGAAGCACTTGGAATTATATAAAGCAGACTGTATCTGTGGACTCCGAGTATTGCCACGATTATTACGAAGCCACAGTCAGACGACTTCCCGCTCAAAGGTGGCCAGGAGAGGGTCCTTTCTGACTCCACCCTGATGACAGGCTGTCTCGGGGGAACCCTGACAGTGGCGGCTCCCCCATTTCCCCTCTCCTATCTTCCCTCCCTCCCCCCTGCCTTTCTCCAACATTTCCTGGTGCCCTCTGTGGGCCAGGCCCTGTGCAAGAAGGCCCTGCCCTCTGAATTCCCAAGTCCATTGTGAAAACAGACTGCCAAACAGGTTGGGACACTAGAGCTTTCACGGAGGTCTGTGCAAGTTGCCTGGGAGCATCTAAATCTGCCTGGAGGAGTAAGACCTGTGGCTGGGCCAAGGCAGGGGGCCACTGGGCACGAATCGGGCCTGATTCTAGTTCTAGTTCAGTCCCCAGCTCGCTGTGTGACCTTGGACACCCTCTCTCCCCCACCATCCCGGGCCTTAGCTTCTGCTGTAAAAAGAGATGGTGATTGTACACCCTGGCGATCTCCCACGTGGTGCTTTTGCCAAGCAAGGGGCCCAGCTGTGCTTGCCCTGAAGGGTGTAGACAAGAAAAGAGAAACCTCGGTGCAGCTCGTCAGGAGAAAGGCCCAGCCTCCCACTCCGCCCAGCCGGGCAGTGGGCTCCCTCCCGGTTCAGGCAGGTGTTCAGGCAGAGGTGGGGATGCCTTAGAGAGAATCTAAAAGCCCAATGGCGACTTGGAGTGATGGTGGTTGAGGCCTCTTGCCACAGATTCTGGGAGCCTAGGAACAGTTCTAAGGGCAACAGAAGGTCAGACACAGGAAGACGTCTGGTTTGGAAGCCATGATGCCAGGACGTCTAGGGAGAGGCTTGTGCAGCAAAGCTGGGTTGCGACAGGAGGTGGGGTTGAATGGGTGAATGGCTTGAGGTTCCGGGTGGGAGAGCTTCAAGCAGTCTAACTGCTGGCCAAGTCACTGAGCTTCCCCAAGCCTCGGTTTCCCCATCTGTAAAATGAGGATGCTGAGAGAATTCGAGAGAGTACCTCAAGGCTAGTTCAGTGCTCAGCACACAGCGGGCCCTCCGTCATCGGCGGTTTCTGGGCCTGTTGTGTCACCAGAAGGATGCTCACCCACCTCCCCACTCGTGACCATGGAATCCTGATCTCACCGCCCAAGCCCAGGGAAGCCACCTGCTTGCTGTAATCTTGAAACCGGTCCCAGACCTGGTTTCTCTCTCCATCTTGCCTGACAAGCCCCCAGAATCACTCCTGGTTTTTTTCTTCCTCATTTTCCCCTGGGGGCTTTTTAATTTCTTCCTCTGTATCATAAACACAAAACAAGTGTTTCAACGTCTGCCTCGAAGGCAATCTGGGAAGCAGAGCAACTCTTACATAAAGACCAGATGAAGCCCACGCTCGCCAGAAGGGCCATCTGGACGCTTGCTCTGCCACCCATTCCTCCCTCCCTCCGTCCACTTGGGAACCACTGTGAGTTCATAATTAAGGACTGTAGAAGGAGCTGGAGGGAGCAGTGATGAGGGAGCCTAATGTAGGTTAACCGCCCAGTTGCCCTGGCCTTGGGTGGCCCCACCTGCAAGCCCCACCCCCTTTCCCAGTCCACTTCCCAAGTCCATGATCCTCCCACCTGGGGTCCTGGCATTGGAGGAGGAGCCCCGCCATAGCAGAGAAGCTGGAGGAGAGGAAGGCAATAGAGCCTACTTGTTACTTTCCCAGATGCAGGGGAGAGAAAGCCTGGGTGTGGCTCTCAGCACCCGCACTCCTGGCCTGTGTAACTGGAAGTACATCGCTGGGCCTCTCTGAACCTCAGTTTCCTCATCTGCAAAATGGAAATAATACTGATACCTACTTTATAGGTTTGTTGTCACGATTCATTGAGATCATGCCTGCAAAGTGCTTAGCTAAGGATCTGCTTTAAAAAAAAAAAAGTTTATCTTCATTAGGGAAAGGTGGGCTGGGGAGATGCCTGGCTTTGACCAGCCTCAGCCTTCATGGCCACACATCCCAGGAGGGTGGGACATAGTAGGGAAACAGCATTAGGTTTTGGTGCGCACGGTGAAAATTCAAACTTTGGCTAATATCAACTTTGGGTGGCTAATCTTAACACTGACCAGCTACTGAGGTTCCAGGTTACTATTAAACCATTAGTTGAATAAAAACAAATTTTTTAAACAAAATGATCACTAAATTAGCAGTGTTAAAAGCTGCTAGGATGGCCTGGAGAAGTACACGTCATGCCTCTAAGGGCAGATGATGAGACACTTTTGTCTCTTCAAGCTACACTGTGACCATGGGGTCAAGCAGATTCAGCTTCTCCCTGTTCAGTCATTAACTAGCTGGGTAAACTTTCTCTGGGCCACTTACTACCTGCCCTCTCTACTGACGGGCAATGGGGACACGTCCCTGTCCTTCTGGAACTCTGGGTCCAGGGGAGGACAAGACGGGTAAACAGGCAGTTAGGATGGAGCGTGCAGAATGCTTTGATGGGGGCACGTGAGGACCACAGGGGCCTGTGGAGGGGTCCATGTGCTGGCACCGGGCGAAGCACTGGGGTCGTGGACACTGCCCCAGACAGGCTTAGGGTCAAAGTGACTGACAGCACATGGGGTTCAAGTGACGAAACCCAGTCCTGTTCAGGATTATGGTGAGACCAACAAGGAAAATATAGATGCAAGCACGTTCTGGAAAAGTACAGAGTGGCCTGCAAATGCTAGCTAGTTTTTTTCAGTGACGATTTACCATTACTCAGTCTATGTTAACATAATGCTAGTTTGGATTTATGAAAACACGGCACACCTGCAGCTTTCAAGCACGCAGCATGTGCACGTATGCACACACATGTGGACACGAGCATACACATATGACATGAGAAGGGTCTGCATGGTGTTGACGGCAGTGAGTTCCATCTGGGATTACTAGGAGGTGTTACTGGGATTACTAGGAATGGTGAATCTCGTGGTGAGCCTAGAACTCCCAGCGGACAGAACTGGAACGGGGACCCTTGGAGCAGGCAGTGCTCACCATCAGGTGAGCTGGACACATCCTCTTCCCCCCCAACCCCCAGCCAGCTAAAGGTAGGGGAGGCAGCTCTCTCTGGGCTGGCCTCTGTCTCCCAACCCCCATGCCATGGTCATCCAAAGAGACAGGTATGTGCACCCAGAATGAGTCCTGGAGAACGACCAAGGCCAGCACTGGCCCCAGGCTGCAGGTGTCTGTTGCTACTGCATAAATCATGATTGGGCCCAATCAAGCATCTTCCCCCAGAGGAACGCTCTCTGCCTCCCAGATGCTATCTTCCCCCAGGAAGCCAGGTGGCACTTATGTGACCCTTCTTCAACAGATGGCGAGCAGGGGCGAGCCTCCCACCTGGTCAGGCTTACGTTTCCCAAGCTGGAACCAGCCTCTGCAGAGATCCACGCAAAGCCCAGCAGACTGCTGCTCTGCTCATGCAGCTCCCGGCTCAGGAGCCCCCCGAGGCTCCCCACCCTTTGCATCCTCAGCAACCCCTTCTCCAGCTGCTCCCCTCAACGAACTCCTACTAGAGTCACCCCAGCATTCTTACAGCTCCTTAAACATTCTGCGCATGCCCACCTCCGTGGCTTTGCCATCCACTCCCCAAATGGTCTCCCTTCCCATCTGGTTCCGGGCCATTCCAAGGGCTGCATCCACAGGGCTGGGTTTGGTCAGCTGAACCCCACGTGCTGTCAGTCACTTTGACCCTAAGCCTGTCTGGGGCAGTGTGCACGATCCCAGTGCTTCGCCCGGTGCCAGCACACGGACCCCTCCACAGGCCCCTGTGGTCCTCCTGTGCCCCCATCAAAGCATTCTGCACGCTCCATCCTAACTGCCTGTTTACCCGTCTTGTCCTCCCCTGGACCCAGAGTTCCAGAAGGACAGGGACGTGTCCCCATTGCCCGTCAGTGTCTATCTCCGTCTCCTTTGTATTCTCAGGGCCTAGAATAAACCCTCGATTCAGAATGAATGGAAGGAAGAAAGAAAGAATGAATAGATGTATTATTTGTTGGAGGAAAGCCGGATATCTCCAGACTCCTCCAGTTCATCAACTCTCTATTTAAGAAACCCTCAAGCCAGCACAACTTCCTATTATTATCTCTTATTCCATCCTTTATATCAGGATCGTTGTCTAAAATGCCTCGGGAGCAGTTTTAACTCAATTCCAGAAAAGATAAATAGCTCATGCCTGACACGGACGAGTAAATAACTCAGATTATCTATTTTTGCCCTGGTTTCTTACGTTGACAAGGCAATCGAGCTGACGTGGCATTGCACTGATCCAGTAACTGCTTTCATAACATGACCTTTAGAATGCTACACATTTTCATGCAGAGAAATTCGGTTAAACTCTGTAACTTACTCTGGATATCACATGTCTTTGAATATGCTTCGGCCAAGAGTAACCAAATGTGAGAGGACCAGATAAGAAAGATGGAGGATTAATTACTCATCTTGGTTGAGCATTGCTGGTGAGTGGGCATGATTCATTTTCTTGAGAGGTAGGGAAGGAGAATGGGAGACAGAGGGATGGGGGTGGGACAGAAACACAGACAGAAACAGAGGGAGGCAAGGCTGGGGGTGGGGATTATCTGGACCATTTGTGGGATGCCTTGCTCCCCCATCAATGGGACTCTGGGCTCTTCTGGCCCCAGCTGGCAGTGACAGCAAGAGCAACGGCTGCATGCTTTCTCACCTCTCTCACGTGTGTCGCATTGCCACCTTCTGGAGAGCTTTGACGTCCATCATCTCACGTGATCATCCACCCTGAGGCCTGCGAAAGAGCAGATGTGCTATCTTGAACCCCAGCATCCTCCGGAAGGGCTCATACCAGGGCATCCTCCCTATGCTGGCTGAGCAACAGGCAGGGACTTGCTCTTCCCCAGGGGGCCCATTCTGGCCTCGATGGCACCCGTGGTTAGAAGGTGTGTGCAGTGGAAAGCAAGCCTGTGGGCTTTGGAGCCAAACGTGAGCTCTGCCTCTGGTCGGCTCTGAGACTTTGAGTCATGACCTTTCTCTTCCTGGGCCTCTGCCTCCTGGGCTTTGAAATGGGGGCATGGCGGGGTTCCCCCTCAGGGAGATGATAGGAGCACTGCAGTGATTAGGAGTGCAGGCGTCCAAGTGGGCAGAGCTGGGCTCAAGTTCTTGTTCTTGTACTGTCGCTTTCAAGATAGATGACCTCAGGCACATTGCTGAATCTACATGGGCCTCAGTTTCTCCATCTGGAAAATGAGGATGATAACAGCACCTCTCACAGGATCATTGTGAAAATTAAATGAAACCAAGTACGTTGGGACCAAGGGAAAGTAATGATACTGGCCAACACTCACACAACAATTACTAAACACTTACTATTCACCAGGCTTTGTTCTGGGGTTCATGTATGTATGTCTATGTGTACATACACTGTAATCCTTACAGCTACTCCTGAGTTGGATAACATTATTATCCCTAGTTTACAGATGAGGAAACTGAGACTCAGAGATGGGAAGTAACTCTCCCAGGACCACATAGCTGGTTAGTGGCAGAGCCAAGATTCGAACCCAGGCTGTCTGGCTCCAGACACTGGGTCCTTACCCTAACCTTTACAGCCTCTCAGCAAGGACTTCATAAAACTCAAGCTGTTTCTCTTCAGAACCCAGACACACTGCAAATGCTTAATGCAAGCTCACTTTCCCTACCCCTACCCCATGGCCCTCGTGTGGAATTGAAATCTGTCCCTTAGTTATAGAGTCTGCTCATTGTCCCCAGGACCTGTCTCTAACCATCTCTTCTTCGTGCCTTGTCACAGCCATTCTGCTGCTTGGAGAGCAATTAGCCAATTTCCCATCCACATCTTCTCCAGGCTAACCTTCGTCCCCATTCCCAATGGGAACTCTCATTGATTTCTCATTCATAAATTTGCATTAACGACCCTCCATGTACCAGGCACTGGGCTGAGCACAAGATAGAGCCTGATCTCTTGGTTCTCCCACTCCAGTGGGTGGACTAGGGGATCCCTGCCCCATTCTGATGACTCCTTGTGGGACCCTCGCCAGTTTTGCTATGTCCCTCTGAATACTGGGGCCAAGAAATCAGCCCAGCACTGCTTTGAGGCTTCATAGCCACCCTGGGAAGTGGGCAAGACAGCAATTATTGTCCCCCTGTGACCGATGAGGTCACTGAAGCCCAGAGAGGGAAAGTGACTTGCCCAAGGCCACACAGCAAATCCAGGTTTCACAGATTCACACATCTGGCTTCAGTCTCCTAACTCTCAGGGTGACACTTTCCTTGGATTTGGGGGAGGGAGGAGCAGGAGCTTTTTTGGGGAGAGGGGGAGCACCAGACCTTGACCTTCTTGGCATCTCTGCAGGACCTGGCTGGTGAAGGCAAAATTACCACCTGCTTCAACTCTTCCCCCAACTCAGGGGATGCAGGGGGCACCTGATGCTCTACCCCTGGTCTTCAAAATATAAAAGCTAAGAGAAATCACTGAGAAGTTAAAATTAGTTTTCCACCTTCTTCTGCCCCAGAAAGAGCTAACAAATCACCTGGAAGGAGCTTTTTCCTTTCTGGAAGCTGAGAGGGGTACTGGTGAGGGTGTTGAGGTTGGGGCCTGAAGGGTTGTTTTTCTCCCCAGCCTCATTTTCCATTTCCCACAGAGAAGGCACAGCACTTGATTCTATTTTAATATTAAAAGCCAAAAAGAGAGGTGTTTCTGCCCCAGGCCTGGCCGCCCATGACAGCATTAAGAGGCATTGTGGCTTAGCACATGGCTCAGAGGGAGGGAGTCCTGAGGGTCATGTGCCTGGCAATTAAGGCCGGCTCCAGACAGCAGTGCCAAGAGGGAGAGGGGCTGCCGGGAAGTAGGGAGAGTGCAAGTCTCCTGGTTCAGTCCCCAGCCCCGCCCCGACTCTGGACTGCGAACCCCTTCTTTCCCTTGTCTAGGCCTCAATCTTCTCATCTGTGAAGTGGGCTCATACTGCCTACCTGAGTGGAATCAAGTAAGATGGGGAAGGGTGAAGACGGGACCCCCTTTAACTGGATGTTGTCTTTGAAGTAGCCGCCAGGCAGGGGACAGGGACATAGTCACAATCCCATGTGACACTTATGATGTTGTACTTCTTCTAGATATGGAGAAATGGAAGCTTGGGGAAGCCAGCAATGCTGGTATTCAGGCCTGAATCTCAGGAACTGCAGGGCCCAAGCTCTTTCCAAACAGCCCATCTGACTGTACTTTGCAAACTCTTCTTTGCCTTTTGAGTCTGAATGACCATTACCAGGCTTGATCCAGGGAAGCAACCTGAGCACCATGGTGACCCCTCAGACTGCCCTCAAGTCAGAGGCCCTGAAGCCCCTCCTCGGAGCAGGACCACCAGGGGCCCCTCTCCCAGCTCCCATCCACTCCTGCATCCCCGTCCCCAGAGACAGCCCTCCTGCATTCCAATGCCCTGTGCAGCGGAGATGCCCCTGCACATCTACCTTACACACAGGAACTGCTCACAGAGAATGACAGAAGGAGCAGGGGATGGCAGTTTCCATAGCAACGCTGGGTTTCTCACTCCCGGCACATAAAATGCCAAAACTGGGTTGGGGTGGTGCGGTCCCCTCTCCGGTTGGAGATGAGTCTCTTCCTCCGCCCCCTGCCGCCACCATCTCCACCTTGCTTGGTCCCATCCAGACCTCGGGGGAGGGGCTGGGACACTTGGACCCACAAAGGCTATTAAACTTGACTCCATGGATGACAGGCCCACCGGGGGCTGAGGACAGCCTGAGGGACGTTTCAGTCGACCGTGACCTTGTGCAGCGGGAGTTGGGAAAGAAAAAGAGGGGAAGGGAGAGAGGACAAGACTGTCCCCACCTCACCCCCACCCTGGGAGAGTACTGTCCATAAACAGTGACCCCTGTCAAAGGGGCTGCTGGGTACCCCCAGATGATGCTGACTCTTACTGCAGCCAAGGACCTGGCCTTGGGGTCACGTGGACCTGAGACTCAGTCCGGGCCTTGGCACTGATCAACGTGTGGTCTTTGCTCGCTGAGCTTGAGTTTATTCATCTGGAAAATGGGAGAACTAAGAGACTCCAGCCCCTGTGGTGCCATGCTCGGTACCTCAGAGTGCAAAACATGATGCTCATTCTTACTGCTTTGTGATTATTACTAATAATAACATTGAAGTCCGAACACTTCTGCCTGGCAGGGAGCCATCCACAGCCCTCTGTTCTGCTCTTGTCACTCACCTGCCCCCTACGAGAACCCTCTGGCCCTTCCAGTGCAGCTGCTCTGCTTCCTGCCTGTGGACTGAGCTGAATCGGAAGGGTGGTTTGGGGGAACAGCATCGCACCTTTGCTCAGGTGCCCCTCTTGTCTGAAGTTCCTGCCCCACGTTCCCTGTTCAAATCTTCCCTGATTATATCCCCCTCCCCCAGGAAGTCCTCCAAGCCCACAGGGATCTTGCCCTCCCCTGAGCTCATCTTGTTCCTCGATCCCAACTCTAACCATATGTTACCTGGGAGCACCTGTCCTTCATAAGGAACCACATTCCCCAGCCCTTTGGGGCGAGCTGATATAACATTTGTCGACTGTCCTGGGTGTTGGTCACTGTGCTGAGAATTTACAGGTGTGCCCCGCTCTCCGAAAGTAGAGCGTTCCTATGAAAACTTCCATAAGCCAAGATGATGTAAAGTGAAGAAGCAATTACTTGAGGGTGCATCTTGCTAACAGATGCACAAAATAGATCGAGATAAAACACAGACGTTCACAGAGTTCAAAGCTATGGTGGCTTGATGCTGAGTGTAGTTCCCAGGAAGGGGCTTGGTGGGGCCACTCTTGCTCCTGGGGTTCTGCAGTGCCTCTCTCACAGCTCTCTGCCAAACAAACACTGAACGCCATTTTCACTTTGCGCCTTTTTTTGTAAAATTAAAAATCCTCTTCAGATTTCTTTTGGTTAACGAAACAGGTCTTTCATAAAAGTGAAGTGATGTAAAGTGAACTTTCGAAAAGTGAGGGATACCTGTACATGGGAAAGTGCCCAGTACCCAGCCGATACTCAGTAGACCATTCTTATCATGGAGGCTTCACATAAATCTCCCTTAATCCTAACAATCACAGAAAATAAGTACCCTTGTTATCCCCATTTTAAAGATGAGGATACTGAGACTCCCAGGGGTCGATGGATCTGCCCAAGGTCACAAAGCTAGAAAATGGCAGAGAAGAATTTTAACCCAAAGCCCTTTACAGAAGCAACAGGGTGAAACAGCATTAACAGGTGGCAAAGTCTTTCTTGGGGAGGAAATGGCCTTTATTTGGAAAATACTTTGACAACTGTCTCCATTAGAAGGTGACACATGAGCCCAAGAACCAAGAAGTAAGTCGTAGAGCTGAGGCTTCATGAGCCCCTGCCATGCCCCAGGTGCCTCCCCAAGTACTGAAAGTCGACTTACCCAGTTAATCCTCCTAATGACCCTGTGAGGAAGGTCTGAGTGTTAGTTCCATTTTGCAGATGCAGAAACTAAAGGGTAAGAAGTTAGGAAGCTCTCCCGACATCACACAGCTAGCAAACAGGCGCAAGATTCAACCAGGCAGACTGGCTCTGGTGCCCCTGCTCTCAACCCCTTTGCTCACAGGCTGAACTGTTTTGCAAAGACAGGGAGTGGAATTTGTGGTGTGCTCCTGGGAGGAGCAGAGGGGAGACACTGGAGATCAGTGGAGACAAGTGATATAAAGAAGCCATTAAAACGGGTTGAGATGGGCTAATGGGGGCAAACCCCCAGTGGTGGTGGCTGTAAGGTCCCTTAAGAGCACAGATGCCTAATGTGTATTTTTTTTTTTTGCCATGAAAAAAATTCAGAAAAATTTTATTTTATATTGGAGTTCAGAGAATTTTCAAACAAAACACTTTTTACAAGAACCTTAACAAATTTTGAAACATTCGATAATGCCTCTTTTTAGCCAAGAGCCTCAGATTTCCAGTTATTTATACTGGATATCCAAGTAGAAATCCTTTCAGTATGTAAGGTAAAGTTGAGGCGGCTACCTGTAATGCTAGCTTTAATTTTGGCCTAAAGTCCAGTCCTCCCCTTCCCACCACACACGAATCCCTTACCTAAGGTGTATTTTAAGGTGATTTGCATTTTTGTGATGGAAACCCTAGCTTTCTCCCTGCTCTCCTTCTCCCACCAAATCTCCAGTGAAGTGTTCTGTGCTGATAACTGTTTTGTATGACTGTGGCAGAAGGGGAGAGGTTAAGTGAACAAAGAAAATTATCTTTAGTACTTTAGTAGGCAGATTTCAGGAGAGGAGATGAGGATAAAATTAACACACACACACACACCTTCTAATGCAAGTTCAGTCTTTTGCACCTTATTTTACATCTTTTTGTGATAATTTGAAGAACAGTCAGAAAGAAAGAAACAGGGACTGGGCCTCCCTGGTGGCGCAGTGGTTGAGAGTCCGCCTGCCGATGCAGGGGACCCGGGTTCGTGCCCCGGTCCGGGAAGATCCCACATGCCGCGGAGCGGCTGGGCCCGTGAGCCATGGCCGCTGAGCCTGCACGTCCGGAGCCTGTGCTCCGCAACGGGAGAGGCCACGACAGTGAGAGGTCCACATACCGCAAAAAAAAAAAAAGAAAGAAAGAAACAGGGACTATAGCGGCCAAAGGGAAGGGGGAAGACAGGGGGAAGGTGGAAAGGTTTGGCAGGTGAAAAAGTACAGGAGCACATGGGAATGTGAGTGAGAACTAGTAAGAAAAAAAGTCTTGAGAAATGAAACTATGAGGTCTGACTGAGATGCTCTTAAGTTTGATGGGAAACACACAAATAAAAATTGGAATTACCTTTTAATTACTTTTGTTTGTTGAACTGTGCATCCTGAATACAACTCCATCCAAAGACTGGGCCACATGGGACCCTTGCTTGTGATCAGGTTACAGTAGAAAACAATGATAAGGAAGGAAACGAGCTTCACTCGTCATCAGTTTGGTGTGAGACAAAGACAGTACAAGAGGAAGCAATAGTCTGGAGATAGCAGTGACCTTGATAATAGGAGTCCTTGCCTCCCCCCATCCAAATTCACAGAAATTTTGATTTAGATGTCCACAGGGCATGGAATTGGAGATTGATACTAATTTTTTTTTTTTTTTTTTTTTTTTTTTTGCGGTACGTTGGCCTCTCACTGTTGTGGCCTCTCCCGTTGCGGAGCACAGGCTCCGGACGCGCAGGCTCAGCGGCCATGGCTCACGGGCCCAGCCGCTCCGCGGCATGTGGGATCTTCCCGGACCGGGGCACGAACCCGCGTCCCCTGCATCGGCAGGCGGACTCTCAACCACTGCGCCACCAGAGAAGCCCAATACTAATATTTTTGAAGCTTTCAAGGGGTAGGAAGGCTCCATCTGACATTGAATTACACAGGAATAACTGACTACGAGAAATAATGCCAGGAAATCTGAGATCCCCCTCCTCTCTCCTGCCAGCTAGCAACTGACGGATAATCAAGACAAAAACACTGCTTCTGGCCACCCATGGCTGGAAGAGCACTAATCTGTTAGAGTAGGCCATACCTATGATATAATAGCTATAATTAGTTCTGTAGATGCTGAGTTATTTTAGGAAGCTTATATAGAGGTCATCTAGAATGCTGTTTTGATTCTTCTTAACTAATTTCTTTGGTTCTTTCCAATTCGAGCGAGTTTATAAACCACAGATCTCTAACCTACAGGGATGTCCAGCCAGGTGAGTATTTGATGCCAAGGCAGTTTCTCCCCAGACATCTGTCACACAAGTGGAGCCCAGAAAAGGGATGTCTTTAACCAGATAAACTGGCAAAACGTGACCCAAGAGGGACTGCCCCTGCTCTGGGGCATCATCTTATCCAGACCCTCAATGAACATTTATTGAGTATTTCACTAGATGTGAGATATTGAGGGCAGACATCATGTCTTCATGATTTGTTTCCCTGATGGCCTTTCCAGGAGCCAAACCCAGCACCTAAGAACTGCTGAAGAAGCACCATGTACCTGGCTGCCCAAGCTAAAACCCTACCAGTGGCCCTTGACTCTATCTGGCTCTCACTCCCCACATCCAGGTTGTCAGTAAACCCTACTGGCTCTGTCCACATAAATCCTACCTACATCTGTCCAGTTATCACCAGCCACCTCCTGTCTTACCCTAGCCATGGTCATCTCTTGCCTGGGTGAGAGCAGCAACTCCCTAACTGGTCTTTGCATCCAGCCTTGGCCCTGTCCATCCTAGTCTCCATACGGCAGCCAGAGAGGTCGTTTGAAAACAGAAATCAGATTGTGTCACCCTCTGGGATAGTTCTCCTTCTCCTTCAGCTAAAATCCCAACCCTCACTGTGCTAGAAGACCCTCCACATGCTGCCCGTCTCTCTGCCTTCTCTTCCTACCCCCGTCCCCCTTTGCCCCTGCTCTTTCAGCCCTGCAGAGCTCCTTGGGTCCCCGATCGCACCAAACGTGTCCTTCCTCGCAAGCCTTGGCCCTTGCCGTTCCCTCTGCCTCCAATGTTTTTCCCCAGATGTCTGCACCGCTCACGATCTTTTTACTTGAGTCTTTGCAAATGTCACCTCTTTAAATAGTCCTTCACTGACCATCCTCTCTAAAGTAGCATCTCCCCTCCTTCTCCATCTCCTGCTTTACTCTTCCTGGCAGCGTTTATCACTGCCTGTCACTTTATGATATTATTTATGTTTTTTTGCGGTACGCGGGCCTCTCACTGTTGTGGCCTCTCCCGTTGCAGAACACAGGCTCCGGACGCACTGGCTCAGCGGCCATGGCTCACGGGCCCAGCCGCTCCATGGCACGCAGGATCCTCCCGGACCGGGGCACGAACCCGCGTCCCCTGCATCGGCAGGCGGACTCCCAACCACTGCACCACCAGGGAAGCCCTATGATATTTTTAATCGGTGATACTAGGATGTTAACTTCCTGGCTGATGTCAAGTGTTTTCTTTCCTCCACCACGAGTCCCCAGTGCCTAGACCTTGGCACTCAGTAGCTGCTTCAAATTACTTGTTGAGCGAGTGAATGAACCATGTGTTGAAATGAATGCACATATGAAGTACCTAGTTTTTAAATGATTGACAGGAAAGAGATTTTGTAACTAGGGTAGTGTGGTATCCGTGAAGATGATGTGGTCCCCAGACCAGCCGCATCCGTGTGACTTGGAAGCTTGTTAGAAATGCAAACTCATGGGTGCCACTCAGACCTGTTGAGTCAGACACTGGGTGGGGGCCCAGCCACCTGCATGGTAACCAGCCCTCTCGGTGACTCTGATAAGCGCTCAAGTTTGAGAACTACGCTGTAATAAGGACCCTTGAACCCAGCATTCAATTTACACCACATACAGCAGGCTGTCTCCTTTGAGTTAACTGCTGAAGTTATTTTGTTTGGGGGCACTAATTCCCACTCCAAATGCCGGTGGAGAAATGATTTTCAGTGTAATGAATAACGCCTGGTCCAGAAACCAAAACAGAACGCCTGTGGACTTGTGTCAAGTAGGCGAGCATGTTCGTCATCGTTCTGAACAGTTGTTCTGAAGTACGAAGAATTTTTAACATCAAAATATTATAAAAACTGCACCAGCAATAAGGACAAATTAACCTTTGGGAAAGTAAAATAAATGTTCCTTTTTATTATTTGTGTGGGTGTCAGCAGGCTTCCCCAAGCCAGATGGAGTTACAGAACTTAACCCTATGGGCAATGAGAGAGAGAGAGAGAGAGAGGGAGAATATGATGGCTATTCCACCCCATGTCATTCAAAGAGCATTAGTCCAGGTTGCTGGTCCTCTGCCGCCAGCCCCACCCCAGGGCACATTCAGAAATGCATGGGGACGTTTTTTGTTGTATGATGGAAGTGCTACTTGCTTTCAGTGGGTGGGAGCAACCACAGGACAGACCCACACAGCAAAGAACTGCCCACCCCAAATGCACAGCCCCTCCCCCAACCAAGCAACCCTCCCCCAGAGAGAGGGCACTTCCCAACCATTCTCCTCATCAGCTCCAGTCCTGCTTCCCCTCCTGGAGCCGGAATCCAGTTTTTCAAGACGCACGCCTTTCCTGCTCCCTGGGCCCTGCACGCACACCAGCTCCTGTTTCTGGACACAGGTGAGGAGCCAGGGATCAGAGTCAGAACTGGAGGAAAAACAGGTCGTACTGGTCCGATTAGAGACAGTCTGTGGGGCTGCCATGTGAGGATGCCTAAGGAAATGTCAAGGGTGATCTGCATTTCCTGACCTTTTGCTGAGTTTATTACTGAGCAAGTTGCAGCTTCATCTTGGAGGAAGGAGGTTAGTTCAGCCAGGTTTTCACAAACATAAAGTGAGGTGGCTGGATGTGGTGCTCTCCACAGCCCCCACTTCCAGCTCTGGGAGAGGACGGCACAGAGGCTGGGAGCCACGGCCCGGGGGCCAGCTGCAGGCTCACTTGTGTGACCCTGGGCAAGTCACTTGCCACTCTGTCTTAGTTGATTGACCCAATAGTAAAATGGGAGAAGGGAGTTAATCTTTATAAAGCATCAAGAACTGAGCCAAGGGACTTCCCTGGTGGTGGTCCAGTGGCTAAGACTCCACGTTCTCAATGCAGGGGGCCCGGGTTTGATCCCTGGTCGGGGAACTAGATCCCACATGCCACAACTAAGAAGTCCTCATGTCACAACGAAGATCCCGCATGCCGCAACTAAGACAGCCAAAATAAATAAACATTTAAAAAAACAAAAACAAAAAACCTGAGCCTAGGGGGTTAGGGGAGGGCTGGAGTGGGAGGCTGGGGTGAGCAGATGTAAGCTATTATACGTGGAATGGATAAACCACAAGGTCCTACTGTAGAGCACAGGGAACTATATTCAGTATCCTATGATAAACCATAATGGTAAAGAATATTAAAAAAAGAATGTATATATATGTATAACTGAATCACTTTGTTGTACAGCTGAAATTAACACAACATTGTATATCAACTATACTTCAATAAAAAAAATTAATTAGTATAACTTTTTAAAACTTAAAAAAAAAAGAACTGAGCCTAGCACCATATAAGTTTTTACCGTGATTATAACATAAGGATTTGACATGGTCCTGCCCTGCTGTTACTAACTCAAGATGGAAGAAAATATGGAGCCCACACAAGCCTTGGCTAATGCAGCCTAAATCCAAGGGTGGCTATAACCTTAGGCTTCCCCACCCTTGGTCACTGGAGAAGTGTAACTCCCCACTTTAAATCAGCACCCTCAGGGGTTCTCCAGCTGAAGGGCATGTGCTTATGGCCCAGCCATCGGGAGCGAAGAGGGAGAATTCTCCAGTTATTGTGGCTCTTTTAACATCAGTCGCTGAACAAGCAAACCGAGAAGGTATATTGCCAATTATGAACAGAGGAAAATCAGTCCCCCACCCTCTTCCCCCACTTCTACCCCTGCAGCTCTGGTGCCCATCACGTGAGATGCAAAAGGGTCTTAAAAACCACTTAGCTTAACCCAACTCCCAGCCCCAGGCCGCCATCAAAATGGTCAGGTTTTCATTTAACATTCTCAGTCTGTTTCATTCAAACTTCATTAAGGCAGATAGCTGGAAGGGCTTGGGGAGTCAAGTACCTAACATTTTTTGAGTACCTACTATATGCCAGATCATAAGATAGGTGAGATCTGTCATCTATCTATCTACCTATCTATCTGCCCCTATAATTCCCACCCCGAATTTGTAATTCCATTTAATGGAAAGGAATCGAAGGTCATATGAGAACTCTATTATACCCATTTTACAGAGGATGAATGACCATAAAGGAAAGTGACTTGTCCAAAGTCATGCAAGTGGGAAGCAGGAGACCTGAGATCCAAACCGGCTCAGTCTGACTCCAGCCCGTGCCATTTCCCATCACTAGGCCGCTTCCCAAAGCTGTTTCCATGGAAAACATGGTAATAAGCAATAATGATAATCCTGGAAAAATGGAGTATCTGGTAAAGGCTCTGCTCGTGAAAGCCTGTCTTCATCAAGAATTGTATACAGCTACAAGTACTAGAGTTTCAACTTCAGCGTAAACCAAAAGAGGCTGGCATGGCACTTCCATGAGGTCTTTAGAGACTCAGGGCCCTTGGATTTTCCTGCTCTGCCATCCTCATTGTCTGGCTTTCATCTTCAAGGTCCAGGTGGCTGCTGGAACTCCAATCATCACATCTATATTCCAGGCAGGAAGGAGGAGAAAGGAAAAAGGGTCTATGCCGTGCTCTTCTTAAGGAGACTTCTGAGCAGTTCCACTCAAAAATTTGTATTTATGTCTCAGTGGCCACCCCATCTACTCTGGGAAATGTATTCTTTCAACTGGGCACATTGCTGTTGAGTATATATCTGTTAGTGTCCTCCACCTGAGCTGGGGTCTTTCTTCTCCTTAAGATCTAGATAAGAATGCTTCCAATCCCCATTCTATTCCCCAAGAAAGTCCCAAGCACCCAACCCCTAACATTTATGCAAATTCTCAAAGGATTTACATCCCCATGGCCACCTCTAGCTCCTGATTCCCCTAAGTTAATTCCATTTATGGATTGTCTTGCTGTCCTGCATGTTCTGTGTCTGTCTTGGGTGAATCCAACTGAGGAACCCAATACCTTACCTATGTTTGAGCGTGTACACACACACACACACACACACACACACAAATCCATACTTGCAAGGCATTTCTATGTATGAGAGATTGTACTTAAGATTGGAGGAGATGGGCTAAGAAGTTATATCACATTCAGAGAATAAAAAACTTGCCCAAGTCAGTCCATATAATAAGTAGCAGTTCAAATAGCACATCATTTGTCCCATATGAAGGGACCTCATCCAGCCCAGTGGCCCCTCTCTCCTCCCCATTTCCATGATGGTAGGTCTGGTTCTACAGGAGCAGCATCTGAGACAGGGATGCTTGTGCAAATGATCTGCTGGAGGCTGTGCTCTCAGGAGGAACTTAAAAGGGAAGGGGGGAAGCAGGATAGGACAGAAGAAGAGGCAAAGCAGAGGTGTGGATTCCACGGAAGCTTAGCCTCAGCCCAGTACCATGGGGAGCTCTGGAGTGTGAAAGGCATTACAGGTTTATCCTTCCTTGAGCCAAAGAGCGTGGCCTTTTAGACTCTGTATTGGTCATTCAATGGCTGAGGGTGGGCAGGGTGACCTCCCAGGTCTCGGTAGGGGGAGCGTTCTCAGTTGAAGGGTACAGCCAACATCCATAGCAGGAGGGGCTTCGGTGAACCAGTCCTGCCAGGGTGTCTGGGCAGGTCCCCAACAGTGTCTATGACACTCTGCCTTCTCCATGGCCTCTGGAAACTCTAAATTCTCCTCCCTTATTTAGGGAGAGGATTTAAACTCCTCCCAGCTGCCCATTCCCAAGCATGCTTTTCCAAACATATCAAAGGTCTCAGCAAAACATAAGCAAGATCCAGCCCTGAATTTAGAAGGCAGATAGGGTTTCAAACAACACCTCTGCTTCCCTAGCTAGATGCTAACTATCTTGAAGGCATTGATTCTGGATCCCAGGCCGAATGCACTCACCTCACCCCAGGCGTGCAGCCACTAGAGATTTTTGTTTTGTTTTGCTTTGTTTTTATGGCAGATTAAATGATTCCCCAGTTAGCCCACCTGCCTGAACCACTGGGTCCGGGGGCCTCACCAACCCCACCTGCCCTGCTCTCCAGCAAGTGATGCAGAAACTCCTGAAGTAATCGTGTCATCCTGAGCTGTTCAAGTTTATTTCCACTAAAAATACACTCTGAAACTGGGGCACAATGAAAGATTGCTGACAAATGGGGAAGAGGAATAAATAAAGACTCTGAGGCCCTCTGATTCCTCACTGAGTCACCTCCAAACGCTCACCACCGAGCTGAGCTTGGACCCTCTCCACTCATCACTGTCATCAGTAAAAGCTAAGGCAGTCCGTGTGGCTCCAGGAGCTTGTGAGTCATTGTTAGGAGATGTCCCTGTTGGAACTGAACCCGGCGTTTTACCAGGGAGAAAACAGAAGAGCTAGAGGGGAAGTGACTTGCTCCTGGACCACATCAAAGATTAGTGGTGGAGCGGAACTTGGAGTCCGTGCTCGGCTTACTCACTTCCCCACCCCCCACCCCCCCGCAACATCCCCAAGCCCCACATCCTCACCCCGTACCTGTGTCTGCAGTTCCTGTGTCACACCTTAAGGCAGCATAGGCGTGTCAGAGGGGTCAGTGAGACCATCCTCACTATCAGTAAAGAATGCTTTCAGCTTCAAGTTACAGAAAACCAGATCAATGGCAGCTCACCTGTAAGGACATTAGTGTTGACTCAGTGAGGCCACGGAGGGAGGTAGCCCCAGGGTGGGACCACTAGCTCAGCCATGTCAAGAAGGATCCAGCCTCTCCACTCTGCCGCTCTGAGGATTTTGACTCTTTACCCTCAAGCTTATTGCCTCATGTCACAAAATGGTTGCCATAACTCTGGCTATAAAGTCCTCATAACTAGTATCCAAAGCTAAAAGGAGTTACCCAAAAAAGGGCGGGGGGCTGCTTTCTCTCTGGGTAGCTCTCTCTTCTATGGAGGAAGGAAAATTTTCCTTACATCTCACTGGCCAGAACTAGATCATGTGCCCACCCCTTCACCAATCACTGGCAAAGGAGAATGAGATCATAAGGCTTAGTTTAGACCAATCAGGATTCACCTTTGAGTCTGGACGTATCGCGTGCCCACACGGTCAGAGTTCTCTCTGCAGTTCCACCTCTGTGAAACGGGGGTAAGTCATACCCACCACCTGTGGTTATCATGAGGATCATTGAATGAAAACACTCTGTACCTATATGAGGCAGAAATATTATTCTTGCAATCCTGAGAAGGAAAAAGTCTATAGAAATAGACCTTTGATCATTAGAGAAATACCTTCTATGAGGAACTGAGTGACCAGATGTTGCTAAGAGACGTTTGTACCGAACACAAAACTTCTTGGGGAGAATAAATCCAAGGAGGGAACTCCCAAAATCGCACAGAGACCTCGGTGCTGAAGAGATGGCAGGAATAATTTGAAGAGCTGAAAAGCTGTGGGTGAAAGGGGGATGAAGAGGTGGCTGTGCCTGGTTGGTGCTCAAGGGTGTCAGAGAAGGAGTGGAAAGGCATGGGGATTTAGGAGCTGCCTGCTGGTTCTCTGGGAAGAGCTGCCCAGGGGCAAGCTTTGGAAAGTTCTAGGGAGAGTGTAAGGAGAGCCTCGTGGGGGAAGGAGGCAACAGACAGTGAGGTCTGGGCTGAGCCGGGGCTCCTGGCTGGGGAGGAACATGGTTGGGAGGCCCGGGGCAGGGGGCTTCTGGAGAATCCACTCCCACCTTCAGGCACCTGCACTGCCCTCCCAGCTCCACCTCTGCCTCACTGAATGACCTGGTCCAGTTGCTCCTCTCTAGAGGGGCCTCAGCTTTTCCATGAACTCCCAAAACGGGAGTTCATTTTGTTTTCATTCTCTCATTCTTTAATTGTTCATTCAGCAAATACGTATTAAACTAAATACTTATTAAACTATATATGCAGAGGCAGGGAGGCGTGTGGTGTCAGAGTTGGTAGTGATCTTAGGTGACTTGCTTCACCCATCTGAGCCTCAGTTTCCTCCTCTGTAAAATGGAGTTGATCATTCAACCTACCTCATAGGTTTTCATGGTGATTAAAAGAATTACTACACGTAAAGTGCTTACACAGTGCCTGGCACACAGTGAGTGCCCAGTCAATGTTAGTTACTGCCTTTACGTTCCAGGGAAC
This sequence comes from Hyperoodon ampullatus, assembly GCF_949752795.1. Taxonomy (NCBI): domain Eukaryota; kingdom Metazoa; phylum Chordata; class Mammalia; order Artiodactyla; family Ziphiidae; genus Hyperoodon; species Hyperoodon ampullatus. Next base: position 33,086,183 of record NC_136924.1, on the reverse strand, counting down.
AATGCTGGACACTGGGGGTCTGGGGATGAGTAAAGCAGGAGGGTTACTACCTTGGCACTTCGAGTCTAATGGGGGCTACGGACATGGATCAGCTAGTCACTTGAAACAGAATAGTAATAAATGGTGGTAAGAGATTCGGAGCAGAATCACAGGGTCCTGTGGCCACACGACCTGGCCAGCCGTGGGGATCATGGGAAGCTTCCCCGAGGAAGCAGTTTTCAGGCTAACATCTGAAGGATGGGGAGGATTAACTAGGTGAAGTGGGGGAAACTTCCAGGCACGTACAAACCTTGCAGTGGGGGGAGTACGGCATGCCCGAAAATCTGAAGGATGGCCTGGGGGTCTGCAACCCTGAGTGGGAGGAAAGATCCCCAAGAGGGGGTGGAAGCCAGACCAGGCCTGACTCTGGGGCCACATTTACCTGGTATTTTATCCTCAGGGAAATGGGAAAGCACGATCACTGCTGTGCTTTAAAAAGAAGTCTCTCAAAAGTTGGGAAGCAACCTAAAGGTCCATCCATAGTGGACCACGTAAATAAGTGATGGTACTCCATACAATGGACAGCTCACTTTTTAAAAAGAGCAAGGGTTGGCCTTCCCTGGTGGCGCAGTGGTTGAGAGTCCGCCTGCCGATGCAGGGGACACAGGTTCGTGCCCCGGTCCGGGAAGATCCCACATGCCGCGGAGCAGCTGGGCCCGTGAGCCATGGCCGCTGAGCCTGCACGTCCAGAGCCTGTGCTCCGCAACAGGAGAGGCCACAACAGTGAGAGGCCCGCGTACCGAAAAAATAAAAAAAAGAGCAAGGGGGGCCTTCCCTGGTGGCGCAGTGTTTAAGACTCCACGCTCCCAATGCAGGGAGCCCAGGTTCGATCCCTGGTCAGGGAACTAGATCCCACATTCATGCCACAACTAAGAGTTCACGTGCCATAACTAACAAGCCGGTGAGCTACAACTAAGGAGCCCACCTGCTGCAACTTAGACCCAGCACAACCAAAATAAAATAAATTTAATTTAAAAAAATAAAATTAAATAGATAAAAAGAGCAAGGAAGAGGAGGTGGTGACATTTCATGTCCTGAGAGGAAACAGTCTCCAAGATACGTTAACTGAGAAAGACCGGGGCATACCAGTGTTTATCATAGGCTGCCATCTGTGCGAAATCCAGCAGGAAGAGAAAAAATAGGTACACACCTGCATATTCATATGTACATAAACCTCCTCTGGAAAAATTCTTTAAAAACTGGTATATTAGCTGTCTCTGGAAAGGAAAGCCAGGTGGCTGGGAAGACAGATGAAAAGGAGACTTGTACCATTTTAATTTTGAACTGTGTGTTTCTTGAGATATAGATAGATAGATAGATAGATAGGGTGAAACTTTACAAATAAAGTGGTTCCTCTGGCTGCTGTGTGGAGACTGAGTCGGAAGCTGAGAGTAGGAGTCCGCAGGTCAGTGACTCATCAGCTAGGAGCTGGTAGTTTGGGGATGTAAGGATGGACACAAGTGGATGGACAAAGTCAAAGGTATGCATGAAATAAAACTGAATTCTCTTTGCAGCCCTTCCTGCTCTGCTTCTGTCACTGTTTGAATGGAAGAGGAGAACCTGAGACAGGAGAGACTGTCCCCCAGAGAGCTCTCCTCCATCAAGCTTTTGTCTAAAAGGTGGTTGTTTTGCACCTGGTGGCAGAAGTAGGATCTGAGAGGGACTTGAGCAAAAAAAGCAAGGGACGGTGTTAGGCGGGGAGGACCACTCCAGCAGCCTTCTTTTCTCCGGAACTTCTTCCTCACTGACCCTCCCTTGAAGACTTCTGGGTGTCAGAGTACTTAGGGGATCCATCTACCTTGCAGTTCTAGGCAAACACGTGGTTCATTGGTACCCCACATGGCATTCCCATCTCTCCTTGCTTAGGGTCATCACCTCCTACCTGCTAGTTCAGGGGAAACATTTCCTCATGGAGGAAGAAACTAATCCTTTGACTTAAGGTGATGAAGGAGTGATTCATGAATGGAACAGTTGAATTCTGATTAAAATGCAAATGTCCTTGGGAGAGACAACATAGAAAGCTATAATTCACTCACCAAAAGTACAAAGCAACCCTTATAAAACTGTGAGTCTCATGGTCACAGACAAAGGAACACAGTTCACTAACCAAAAAATAAGTCCAGTTTGGCAGTTTGTTATGAAGTTAAATATAGACTTACTATCTTGAGTAAGATAGTAAGTTGAGTGTGACCCAACAATCACACTCTTAAATATTTATGCAAGAGAAATGACAGTATATGTCCACACAGACTTTTATATGAATATCCATAGAAGCTTCAATCATAATGACCAAAATCTGGGAACAACCCAAATGTCCATCAACTGGTAAATGGATAAATAAATTGTGGTACATCCACACAATGGAATATTACTCAGCCATCAACAGGAACAAATATGGATACATGTGACCACATGGATGACTTTCGAACACTATATGGTAAATGGAAGAAGCCAGACACAAAAGGCTAATCACTGTTTGATTAGCTGCATGTGACATTCTGGAAAAGGCAAAGCTATGGGGACAGAAATGAAACTGTTGGATGATCTTTAATTCAAATCAGTGGTTTTCAGGGGCTGGGGGTAGGAAGAGGGACTGACTGCCAAGGGCATGAGAGAATTTTTAAGGGAATGGAAATATTCTATATCTTCACTGTGATGGTGGTTACATGACTGTATCTGTTTGTTAAAACTCACTAAACTGAACACTTTAAAAGGTGAATTTGGACTTCCCTGGTGGCGCAGTGGTTAAGAATCTGCCTGCCAATGCAGGGAATATGGGTTCAAGCCCTGTCCGGGAGTATCCCACATGCCGTGGAGCAACTAAGCCCGTGCGCTACAACTACTGAGCCTGTGCTCTAGAGCCCATGAGCCACACCTACTGAAGCCCGCACGCTTAGAGCCCGCGCTCCTCAAGAATAGAAGCCACCGCAATGAGAAGCCCGCGCACCGCAACGAAGAGTAGCCCCCACTCGCCGCAACTAGAGAAAGCCTGTGCGCAGCAACGAAGACCCAACGGAGCCAAAAATAAATTAAAAAAAATTTTTTTAAGTGAATTTTACTCTATGTAAATTATACCTCAATAAAACTGATTTTGGGGGAAAAATCCGCAGTTTCTTCACTTGTTTTTCTCAAATTCTGTAAAGTGGATATGCAGTCTCCCAACCACAAAAAAGAAACTCCCACCCACAGCTGGAGCCCACTCCACTCTCAGCACCCCTGTTCTGAGTCTTCCGATCCTGCATTATAAATGCCCCAAAGGCACCTTCTGGGTGGGGAGGCTACTTAAGAGGCTTACAATCAACACTGAGAGTCTTGGAGGCTCACAGGAGGTGCCTAGGGCCCTAGGGGGAGTGGGAGGCCAGGGGGAGGAGCCATGGGGGCGGAGTTCTGGGCCCAGCCTCCAGCAGAGCAGACCCTGTGGATGTTTCTATATATTGAACTTTCACCTGACTTTCTGTGGGAAACAGTGGTCCCTCTCAGCCAGAAAGAAATTTGAAAAGCACTGGATCTGATACTCCTTTAAAGCCCCCTTCAGATCTGACCGTCTGTAGCACAATATGTAGAAAGTAACTGATATTTATTATGTGTTCTAATTTAATCATTTGATTAAACCCTCACAGGAGCTCTGCGAAATGGGGATTGTTTAATTCAGTTTTCACACGTAGGAAGCGTGGACTCAGGAAAGAGAGGTGATGTGCCCAAGGCACAGGGCCAGTGCGGACCGGTCCAGCCACGCATGCCCAGCCTATCATGCATGAACTTTACAGGGCAATCGGTGGCACCCCCAGTGCAAAATGCTTTAGGAGAGCTGCAGATAAAGTAACAGGGGAGCAGTGACGGGGAGAGGTGCTTTCCTTCTGGAAAGAAAATACCCTTGAAGGCTGGACAGGAAGCCTACCAGGAGCAGGGCCACAGGAGAGGAAAAGCCCGGAGCCAGTCTTGCAGCTGGAGTGTGTGTTGGTGGGGGCGGGGAAGGTCACCTAGGAGAGGAGGGAGGCTGGCCTGGGGAGGCTGGTCAGAGAGGGGCTTACCTTGACCACCAACTCCCCTGGCAAATAGGTTTTGCAGATGCTCAGGACGAGCAGAGGGAAAGAGGGAAAGAAAGGGCACCAGGCTCTAAAGCCGACGCCACTTGCAGAACGCAGGGCTGAGGGTTTGCCTTCTTCCCATGTTTGCCAGGAGCAATGGCCCCCAAGCCATAAGGGAAGATGTGTGAATGATCCACGGGTGAATTAAACCAATATTTATTCACCTCCGCTCGATCCTGGGGCCAGTGCCAGATGCTTTTACTAATATTAACCTATTTGATTTTCATAATAAGCCTGTAAAATAAGTGTCATTATTCCTAAACTCTCACTCGGCAAACACAGGCAGAGTGCTTATTACATGCCAGGCACTCCTGGAAGACCTAGAGGTAGAGATGAACGAGACAGTGGAAGGCATGTATCATGATTCTGCATTTTACTAGCTCTACGTCATTGGTTGGGTTACCTCTCTGTGCATCAGTTTCCTCATCTATGAAATGGACATAATAGTAGCACCTACCCAGGGCTATTGAAAAGCATGTTAGAAAGCCTGGCTGCCTGCATGTCACGTGAGCCATGGGCTGCAGCTGATTGGACAAGGGGCAGGAGCCTGATGTAGAGGCAGCCAGCCCATTGGCCAGGGGCTTATGATGTGGCTATGGGCAGAAAGATGAGCTGAGCCCATCAGATTTTCTCTGTGAATTGGGAGATGCAGAGAATGAAGCCAGCAAACCAAAAACACATGTTCACATGTACCCACAAATGTTGAAAAGCCATATAGATGCTCCAATATCCTAGCTTTTGAAAGTCACCTCAGTTGGACTAATTAAGCCACACCTATTTATCCAAGGCCATTCAGTTTTCAGGGTATTTTAACCTCCAACATTCCCACCACACCTGTGAGTTGAGTGGGGAGAGAACACTCCCCTCATTTTACTGATGAAAAAACTGAGGCTTCCAGAGCAAAGTGACTGGTGGTGATCACAGAGCCGGCGGGGTAGAGAAGTTGGCCTATAGAAGCAAGACCGGCTCTGCATGGAGTTCTCTCTCCATTACCTCAGCCTTCTGGTTTCAACTGGTTCACCGGGTGTTCAGAAGAAAATCTTGTTCACTTTGTAGTTTAGTAAAAAAATTAACAACATGTATTTTATTGTCAACTTTGAGATACGTTCAGGATTGAAAATGTGGCACATTTTGTTCCAGCCTTTATTTAGTACCTGGTTCGGATCCAGGCCCTATGAACAAAACAGCCAGGACTGCAGCTCGATTCTCTGTGCCAATAGAGGGATGCTGGCACCGGATGAGTAATTCCGAAAAATGGGCAGCCCCTGAGCCTTGCCAGCCTTCCTCTGGGATGCCTGATGTGTGTCTTTTTGAACCCATTTCGTACTTTAGAATTCCTAAAAATTAGTTTTCTGTGCATCTTCCTCAAAGTGGGTGTTGGGGAGCTGAGGTTTGATCTGCTACGCTTGGCCTCCAAGGTCTATCAATTGGAACATCTTCCCAGTGAACCTTGTATCCAGGGATGCAAGTGCTACCCAAACTCCAGCCAGGATCACTCACTCACTATTCACTCAACATTCATTAAGCACCTAATACGTGCCAAGGACGGTGCTAGATGCTGGAGATAAAATGACAACAGAGGGATAATGTCCCCATATTCAAGGAGCATATAGTTTAGAGTGAGATATATACATTAATTAATCAATCATACGTGTAAATATAAAACTGCAACCTGTGGAAAAGTCCAGAGTGGGATGATTAATTAACAAGAGAGAGACTTGGCTTAGGATGGGTGAATGCATCAGGAAAGGATGCTCTGAAGAACGGATGGCTCTGTTGAGATCTGATACCCATAGTCTCACATCCCCGCCCTACCCCCAGCCACTGATACCCATAGTCTCACATCCCCGCCCTACCCCCAGCCAACGCTGACCATCCCTGGGGCCAGAGTGTTTCTAACACCCTCATCTGACCTCACCACTCTCCTGCTTGTAAGTCAGCAGTGACTCCCCATTGCTGGCTGGCTAAGTTAAAACTTTTCACATGGCCTTCAAAGTAGGGGTCTTCCAAGCTGGCCAAGTAGGCAACGCAAAAGCCTGGGGACATAAGAGCCAGAGGGTGGCCCCTGAGGGTCATCTCTGGAGAGGTGACACCCCTGCTCTACATCCGATCCATCAAGACTACAACCTGGGGCTTCCCTGGTGGCGAAGTGGTTGAGAGTCCGCCTGCTGATGCAGGGGACATGGGTTCGTGCCCTGGTCTGGGAAGATCCCACATGCCGCGGAGCGGCTGGGCCTGTGAGCCATGGCCGCTGGGCCTGCACGTCCGGAGCCTGTGCTCCGCAACGGGAGAGGCCACAGCAGTGAGAGGCCCGCGTACCACAAAAACAAACAAACAAACAACTACACCCTGAACATGCCTCTAACCCACCCACTTCTCTCCTCTTCCTGGTCCACCATCTTGGTGCAGGGCTCTTCCTACTGGGAGCTGCCCCATTACAACAGCCTTCTCCCCTCTCTCTGCCTCTGGTCTCACCTTCTTCTCCCTGCGGTGGCCAGAGTGCTCTGGGACCCCGTGATGCCCTCTACCGCATCACTGCCCCACTTAAACCCTTCACTGACTATCACCACTACCACACGCTGGCCCGATTTCACACCCCTGCACCACCTGGCCTCGGCCTCCCCCGCACCGTCCCCAGCCTCATCTGGAATCCTACCTTCAGCCAGAAGGGATTAAGTGCAGCTGCCCTTGAGTGCCACACTCTCCCGGGAGACTGAGATTTGCACGTGCTGTTCTCTTTAGAGGGATGCTCTTCCTCTCTCAGCATCCCTCCCCTTGGGGCTCAGACCAGGTGTTACCTTCTCTGGACACCCAGCCTGGGGCAGGCGTTCCCACTGTGCTCCTGCAGAGCCCAAGGCCCTTCACCACATTCATTGCAATGGGTTGTCATTGCCTGTCAGTCTTTCTAACCAGAGACTGATATGCACGAAAGAAGGACTGTGGCCACCACTTTTGCCTCAGTGGTCAGTGCAAAAATCTGGTGGCGGGGTAATGGTCAGCTGGGGCAGCACAGATGGAAGGAGGGATGGCTGATAATTGGGTAGACAGATGGGTGGACAGGTCCATGGCTTGATGGAAAGAGGGTGCACAAGCAGGTGATAAGAGATGGACGGGCTTCCCTGGTGGTGCAGTGGTTGGGAGTCCGCCTGCCGATGCAGGGGACACAGGTTCGTGCCCCGGTCCGGGAAGATCCCACATGCCGCGGAGCGGCTGGGCCCGTGAGCCATGGCCGCTGAGCCTGCGTGTCCGGAGCCTGTGCTTCACAACGGGAGAGGCCGTGGCAGTGAGAGGCCCACGTACCGCAAAAAAAAAAAAAAAAAAAAAAGAGATGGACGGACATGTGTTAAGAAGCTGGGGAGCCTGGGGGTGTGGTAACCAGTGTGCTTGGATTTGAATCCCAGCTCTCCCTCTTACTAATTGTGTGACCTGGAGCAAGCTATTGAATATCCCTAAGCCTCAGTTTTTTCATCTGCAAAATGGAGTTGATACTAATACTGTCCCCATATGGCAGCTATGTGAGCTTAATAAGTTGATCTGAGCGCTGCCAGCGGGGTATGCCATGCTAAGGGGTAACAGCAAGGAGAGTCCAACCCTGGAGGGCCTGGACACAGAACGGGGAGGGCAGGTGGAGGTGGTCATGACAGGCAGGCCTGTGGCAGCAAGAAAGGATTAGACCAGAGAATGAGGCTTCCTCAAAGGAGGATGGGGCTGCCAAAGTCAGGGTGGGAGTAGCCAAAAGTGGAGATGGCGCTGCACCGGGCACTTTCATCTGCAAATGTGCAAAGCAGAGGTTCTGGTCCCCATTCAAGGGAAGGCAGAGAGGCTGGCCTGGAGGCAGCCGGCGAGGGGCAGGGCTGGGGCTCGCATTCGGGTCTGTCTGGCTGCCAAGTGTCCTCCCTCTACCCCGCCGCAGCTCACATATAAAGTGGCTTCCACAGCTGGAGCACCATCAACTAGGATCCAGTGATCCAGCTGTGGTCACTGGGATGTGTCTCTTCCTTCTCCCCAAGGTGGCTGGCATGGGGAGGGGGACCTGTCTTGGAAGAAGGGAGGAGGGGAACCCTTTGTCTGGGGATTGGGGAAGGGGGTGACCTGATCTTCAAAGAGCAGAGTTTCTGGGCTGGAAGCGACTTGAGAGGTGGTACTGGTGCCCATGTAATGGAGAAGGTGTGGACACCGGATCTGGATCTTGGCAGAAAATGCCTGTAGCTGCATTGATTACAAGCTCCCGGGGAGATTCAGTAGCTCCTTTCCATAGATAAGGCTCATGGGGTGGAATCAGGTATTGGCTGCCTGGGCTGGGCCAGCTGAGAGGGGAGACCAGCCAGCTTCTTCTCATCAAAGAGGGTGGAAAGGAGCTGAGGAGGGGACAGTGATCTGGTTCTCCATCCCCTCAAACCCTTCTCCCCCAGATCTGCCACTAACATGCAGGACGGTGGGCGAGAAAACATACGTTTATTGGAGACCTAGCAGGGTGAGGATCTGTCCATGCACTTTCACAGACACAATCTCACTTTATCCCCATGACAAACTTCATTATTAGCCCCATTTATAGATGGGGAAACTGAGGCTCAGAGAGACAAATGGTTTGCCCAAGATCCCACTGCCAGGAAGTTGAAGAACTGGATCCCAACCCAGATCTAACTGTCCCCAAAGTAGGTGTCACTGCTTGAGCTCAGCATGCTCCGCCCCCTCTCTGGGCCTGGGTTTCCCCATCTGCACAATGATGCTCTTTGATGAGATGATCTCTAAGGGCCTGTCCTGGGCTGGAGCACACTCCCAAGGTGAAATGCACCACCCTTTAGTTCTAGGATCAGGAACAGAGCCAGGTCCCATGCTGGGTGCTGGGGAGAGAAAACCGAAGACTCCGTCCCTGTCCTCAAGGACGGGGCAGTCTGTGGGGGACTGACAGCCCCAGGGATGGTCCCAGTACCCGAGGTGAATTCTCCCATACATGCTGCATCCTCCCAGGCACCCAGCCCCAAGATCAGGGCCCAAGGGAGAGACGATAAAGAGCCTGGGTCCCAACCAAGAGGGGCTTGTCTTACTCATGGAGATTCACCAGGGCCCATCACAGCTCCTGACCCCAAGAATGAGGGTGGGCCTCACGTGTGCACCCTTCAGCCCTGTCACATCAGCCCCTGAGTGAGCTGAGGCAGGGATTCTTCACTAGCCTCATTTGTAGACGAGGACAAAACTGAGGCTCAGAGGAGTTAAGTAGCTGATCCAAGGTCGTGCGGCTTTGGAGGAACAGGAGGCTATAAGCCCTCCTACTGCCTTGTCTCCTTCCACACCCCCTCCGAATCCCTTAAAACTCAGAGATCTGAAAACATACAGTACATGGCGCCCTGTGAGTCAAAGCTGGCAGGCTCAACCACAGGGCAGACACAAAAGGCCTCCTGAAGGAGGTGGGGACTCGTGCTGGGTCCTAAGAATGGGGGGGCGGGGGGCTATTGGCTGGAGCAGCGCAGGCATCCGGGCCGAGGAATCACGTGTGCAAAGGCCCAGGGACAGCGTAACTCCCGAGCAGTGCTTGGAGCAGGGAGAGCAGCTGGGGCAGGGAGCACACACAGCTGGGCAGGGAGCTCTGGGGCAGGGCAGGGTGCAGGCTGGGGACCTGGATGGGTGGCTCCTGGCTCTTTTGGGGGCTTGAGAGCCAGGCTGCATTTTACAGAAGCCGGGAGCTGGGAAGGTGCAGGGAGCGGCGTGGGTGGTACCCCAAGACTCCTCATCCACTGAGTCTGGGACACAGGACTGGGCTGACCTCGCTGTCTCACTCGAGTGGTCACTTCTTCTTTCTGAACTCGTTCCCTCCACAGAGGATCGGAATCTCCAAGAGTCCATGAAGTTCTGACATTTATGACTCAGGGTTGGAATGACCTTTATGAAATCAGCACCGTTACTTAGGAGCATGGGGGTGCCCAACCCTGGGCGGGGCTGTGCATGAGGCCAGGGAGAGGCCAGGATGTGGGAGCAGGACCCATCTGGTGGCCTCTGGGAGACGAAGGAACTGGGGGTGCAGAGGAGGGCTGGGGGCAAGCGCTAGACCAGGCTGATGGACCACTTGCAGCCAAATGGGAGGGAGGGAGGGCGGGCAGCTAGGAGACAAACCTGAAATGGCAAACAGACCCCTCCGCCTCCTCCCCTCCTACACCCCCTGCCCTGGAGGAGCCCATCCCAGCCTCCCCGCGCCTCACTGCACCTCCTGAACCAGAAGCCAGTGTGTTTTCTCTCCCTTTTGCAAACACCTCCCTCCCACCTTCTCCAGGCCATCCCAACCCTGCCAGCTAAATCTCATCCCCTGGGTCTTCCGGTCTCCAAGAGGCCCCTGAGGAAAGGAAGGAGAACACCCATCGTGTATTCATTCCTTCAGAAAATACGTGCGAACTGCCCACCCTGGTGCTGTCCTAGGCACGTGCAGTACGGTTGAGCAGGGATCCCTACTTCTCGGGCTCACATGCCAGCCACAGAGAGCACTAAACGGAATAGAAGGTGGGTGATACGTGACATGGAAGGCGGGACAAAGCAGCACAGGGCAAGGGAATGGGGCAGCTGCAGTTTAAAAGAGGTGGTCAGGCTAGGCCTTGCAGTGGCGTTGGGGCAGACTTGAAGGATTCAGGGGGAGCTAGCTCTGAGCCACAGTAATTGACCCGAGGCTCACAGCAGCTCCACGAGTCAGCTATTTCACAGGCTTAGAGGGTGAATGCATAGCCCAAGGCTGCTCAGCCAGTAGTAAGTGGCGAACTCAGGATTCAAACCCAAGTCCACTGATTCTGAACCCACACAGGGAAGTGTAATGGTTGGGACTGGAGCATGGATGCCGGAGACCCGGCGAATGAGAGGTGAACCTCAGATTGGCCACATCTTAGCTGAGCCTCAAGCAGGCTACTCTGAGCCTCATGTTCCTCATCTCTAAATGAGGGTCATGGCAGAGCCCTCCTCGTGGGATAATTTAGAGGATTAGAAAATGCAGTACACGGGGGATTTCCCTGGTGGTCCAGTGGGTTAAGACTCCGAACTCCCAGTGTAGGGGGACTGGGTTCGAACCCTCGTTGGGGAGCTAGAGCCCACATGCATGCCACAACTAAGAGTCTGTATGCCACAACTGAGAAGTCCCCATGCCACAACTAAGAAGCCCGCATGCCACAGCTAAGACCCGGCGCAGCCAAAATAAATATAAATAAATAAAAATAAATCTTTTAAAAAGAAAAGAAAATGCAGTACAAAGCGTGTACACAGTGCCTGGCACCAGACAAGGCTGCAAAGTGATAACAAATCATCACCATCATCATCCACATTGTCATCTTCATCATATCCCCCCACTGTCATCACATCATCATTATTTCTACTGTGCTTCATCTGCCCAAACCACACCCCAGAGCCCCCCAGTAAGGACATCTGGCCTGTGGCCTGGGCCAGTTGATGGAGCTTCTATCGAGGGGCTGGCTGCTGTGAGAACGCTGCCTTGGTTGATGGGCAGGTTCCCTTTGGTTCCATCTCCCCCGCGCTTGTTCGCTCGGTCCTCTCTCTCCAGGCTGATGAAATATGGACGAGCTGGCAATGGTGTCGCTGCCAAGCTGGCTGCCACCACCCCAGGGAGGGCGATGGATAGCCCTGATTACACTGGCCCGGCAGTGGGGAGTAGGGGGGAGCAGCAGCCTCATCCATGTCAGGGATCTCCTCCCAGACTCTTTCAGCCCACCTCCCCTGGCAGCGCCTGCCCTCCCAGGAGCTGCCAGGGTCTCCATCCCAAAGGTTTGTTGCTTCTGTCATCTTGGCCCCTCACTACAGCTGGCGGTGGAGAAAGGGCTGGTCTCTTTGCAGATGAGGGACGTGAGGACAGAGGGGGGAAGAGACCTGCAGAGTGAGTGGCTGTCAAGACTAGAACCTTCCAGGGGCTTCCCTGGTGGCGCAGTGGTTGAGAGTCCGCATGCCGATGCAGGGGACACGGGTTCGTGTCCAAGTCCAGGAAGATCCCACGTGCCGTGGAGTGGCTGGGCCCGTGAGCCATGGCCGCTGAGCCTGCGCGTCCGGAGCCTGTGCTCCGCAATGGGAGAGGCCACAACAGTGAGAGGCCCGTGTACCGCAAAAAAAAAAAAAAAAAAAAAAGACTAGAACCTTCCAATTTCCCAGTCTAATGCTTTTCCACGGCCTTGTCAACACCTGTCCAGACACTTGGGGTATTTTCCATACTTGGGCAGCCATGTATCTTGGATGTTTTGAGCCCCATCCCTGGAGGCAGGGAGTTTGGATCCCAGCTCTGCCACTTAGAATGCCCTTAGGGAAATTAGTTAACCTCTGGGCTCAATTTCTCCATCTGTTAAATGGAGATTATGATCCTAGTCATCTCCTGGATTCAGAAGCCCACCTTGCGACTTCCCTGGTGGCTCAGTGGTAGAGAATCCACCTTACAATTCAGAGGATGCGGGTTCGATCCCTGGTCAGGGAACTAAGATCCCACATGACGCAGGGCAGCTAAGCCCGCGCGCCACAACTACTGAGCTCGTGCGCCTCAACAAGAGAGTCTGCATGCCGCAAACTACAGAGCCCACGTGCCCTACAGCTCGTGCGCCACAACTAGAGATAGAAAACCTGCACATCACAACTAGAGAAGCCCGCGCGTCACAATGAATACCCCACGTGCCACAACTAAGACCCGACGCAGCCAGAAAAAAAGAAAGAAATAAAAGAAAGAAAGAAAGAAAAGTATAAGATAAATAAATAAAAAGGACTCTGTGCTCCGAATGCAGGGAGCCCGGGTTTGATCCCTGGTGAGGGAACTAGATCCCACATGCCGCAACTAAGAGTTCGCGTGCCACAACTAAGCTGCCTGCCTGCCGCAACTAAGACTCGGAGCAACCAAATAAATAAATAAATATTTAAAAAAAAAGAAGCCCACCTTCCCAGAACCATACCTGGGTCAGGGTCTCTGAGGAATGCCGAAGCTCCCTGCCCTCCCCTTTTGCCTCTCCACAACCCCCGTGCATCTTCCTCTCCCCCGTGCTGTGCCTTCCACCTGGAATGACTTTCCCCCTCTTCACCTGGTGAGCCCAGGGTCCAGTTCAAATATCACCTCTGCTGGGAAGCCTTCCCTGGCTCTCATGTTTCTACATGGGGCATATAGCTCCCAATTTGGAAACATCACTGGGCTCGGCCACCCCTGGGCCACAGCCTGGCTCCCACAGCACAGAGGTCCATCACTCGGCTGCCTCCCCCTCACAGTGTCCCGGCAAAGTCTTCTCCCTGGAGCCAGAGCAGGGGCTCGTTTTTGATGGAGAAGCCAGTCACTGAGGCAGCAATTGACAAAGGCTCCGGGCTTTATTCCTACCAGAGATGTCTGACTTTCCACAGGGGATTAGAAGTCAGGAATTGCTTTTCACAAACCCGAGGGCAGAATCAGGAGTGGTGGATCTTTACGATGAAGGATAGAGCATAAAGAAGAGATGTTTCGATCAGCTGAGGCCCTACAAGCCCCCTAAATCCCACCATGCCAACAGCTGCCTGTGTCCCTCTGGGGCGGGGGCAAGTGTGTATCACCTGGACCCGGCCCTGCTATAAACACTTCCTGCTGCAGGACGCATAAAATCTAAAGTCTGGGGGCTTCCCTGGTGGCGCAGTGGTTGAGAGTCCGTCTGCCAATGCAGGGGGCACGGGTTCGTGCCCCGGTCCGGGAAGATCCCGCGTGCCGCGGAGCGGCTGGGCCCGTGAGCCGTGGCTGCTGAGCCTGCACGTCCGGAGCGTGTGCTCCGCAATGGGAGAGGCCACAGCGGTGAGAGGCCCGCGTATCGCAAAAAAAAAAAAAAAAAAAAAAAAAAAAAAAAAAAAAAAAAAAAAAAAAAAATCTAAAGTCTGGTGTCTGCCAGCTCCAGCCCCATCTTCCTCAAATCTTCTCGCTCCTAGTGTCCACCCCCCACCCCCGTGCACTACTTCCCACCACAGGCACATTCCCTTATTTTATTTTTGCTACACTGGCTTTAACTGTCCTCCCTCTGCTGAACTCTGCTGCCTCAGGGCTTTTGCACAGGCTTTTTCCTTTGCTTGTGATGCCCTTTCCTCAAGTCTTCACCTGGCTTATGTCTACTCATTCTCTCAGTCTCCACTGAAATAGCACTTCTTCAAAGATGCCTTTCCCAGCCCCTCGGACTAGGCTGAGCCTCTCTCTTTGCTCCCCAGCACCCTGAGCTTTTCCTCCATAGCACTTATCACAGTTTGTGATTGCACATTTTATTTATATCATTGCTTGCATCCTGAGAGAGCCATGGCCAAGAGAGTGGGCTCTGGAATCAGACTGTGTGGGTTTACAAAGAAGTTTTCCCTCACGTGAGCTGTGTGGCCCGGGCCAAGTTACTTCATCTTTCTGTGTTTCTTCAGTCTCCTAGTCTGTAAAATGATCCAGTAAAATCACCTCCTCGTGGCACTGCTGTGAGAGTTAAATGGGCTTGTGCAGTAAAGCACTTAGAACAGCACCTGGTCCTTAGTGGGAGCTTGATACACACCTACCTGGATTATGGCCATCTGTCTCCATGTTGGAACGTAAGCTCTGTGAGGGCAGGGACTGTGCCCATTTGTTCACCAACTTACCTCTAGCCCCCGTGTTGGCACATGAATAATAAATACTGGCACAGGAGCCAATTCATAGTGAATGAATGAAACTACGAATGCTGTAGTGAAGTGTTTCCAGAAGTTTCCAGTTTTAGAGACCTTTGTAATTTTAAAGGATTCTATGGACTCTCTCTAAAGGACTTTATGGAGAATAGTTTCACTTCAAGTATTCATTAACGGAGAAAGATAATAATATAATATAATAATATCATATCACCACGTTGCTCTGAGTTCAGTAATGCTTTTTTAAAAAATATATAAATTTATTTATTTGTGTCTGTGTTGGGTCTTCGTTGCTGCCTACGGGCTTTCTCTAGTTACGGTGAGCTGGGGACTCTTTGTTGCGGTGCGTGGGCTTCTCATGGCAGTGGCTTCTCTTTGTTGTGGAACACAGGCTCTAGGCACTCGGGCTTCAGTAGATGTGGCACGCGGGCTCAGTAGTTGTGGCTCGTGGGCTCTAGAGCACAGGCTCAGTAGCTGTGGTGCACGAGCTTTGTTACTCCGCGGCATGTAGGATCTTCCAGAACCAGGGCTCGAACCCGTGTCCCCTGCATTGGCAGGCATATTCTTAACCACTGGGCCACCAAGGAATTCCATCAGTAATGCTTTTAATGAAACTTTTACTTTTAGTTTCAACACTTGACAAAGAGTCTGGTAAGGATGAGAAGCCTGTGACTGCCAAGTCTATGGACTGATCGGCGCACACGTGGATTCAGATGCCATGGGGAAACACCGGGGAAAGCAGGAGTTCAGGTGCACAGCTGAGTTGGAGGCACCTTCGCGACAGCCAAGGGAAGATGTCAAGTATGCGGTTTCATGCACACGCTTGGACCCAGGAGTGCTGGGCTGGGGCCGGCGTGTGGGAGCCTCAGCTTAGGCACGGGACTGAAAGCAAGGGATTCATGAAATCACCAAGGAAGAGCATGTGGATGAGGGAGGGAGGGGAGGGGAGAAGGGGGTCTAGGCTGGTACCATTGAAGCTCCAACACTTCGGGGTGGGCCAGGAGGAGGAGGCTCTGGGAGGGAGACGGACGAGCAGGAGAAAAGCAGGGGAGTGGGGTGCCGCCCCAGCCAAGAGCGGGGAGCGTCTGAGCGCAGAGGCAGAATCATACTGTCAGAACAGGCACCATCGGAATTCGGCAGCAAGAGATCATCAATGACCAAAAAACATTAGCCAGGGCTTCCCTGGTGGCGCAGTGGTTGAGAGTCCACCTGCCAATGCAGGGAACACGGGTTCGTGCCCCGGTCCGGGAAGATGCCACATGCTGCGGAGCCGCTGGGCCCGTGAGCCATGGCCGCTGAGCCTGCGCGTCCGGAGCCTGTGCTCCGCAACGGGAGAGGCCACAGCAGTGAGAGGCCCGCGTACCGCAAACAACAACAACAACAACAAAAAAAAAACCCATTAGCCAGACCGACACAGGCAGAAGAGAGAAAAGGAGGTAAGGAAATGATGAGCAGTTTTTCTAGGAAGAAAGAGGAAAAATGGGGCAGTCTCTGGAGGAGCACGAGGGCCAGAGACCTCTGTGTCTCTGTTTCTCTCACTGGGGGAGATTAACTCTCCTTTGTGTGCTCCTGGGAGCCATCACACAGAGGGGGAGAGACCGATGCTGTAGGAGCCTGAGAGAGGTGCCCAGAAGGCAGATGGGAGAGACCAAGCCCGTGTGTGGGGCACTGCTGCCCTAGAAACAGGGCAGTTGATGAAAGTAATTGATAGATGCAGGGGACCTCACCCAGTGTTGGTGCGTGGAAGGCTCCCCATCAGTCTGTTCTCCTCCATCTGCTGCCGGGGAGGCGTGTGAAGGGATGCTTCACCAGGGGCCTGCTGCTGCTTCACGTCTCGGGGCCTCCTGTGGGGTCTGCAGGAATGGACCCAGGGAAGAGGCTGCTGCCTGCCAGCACACACACCGTCTCCCGCCCCCATCCCCCTGCTTATTCCAGGCCTCTCCCCTCCCACCCCCTTGCTCACCCGCAGAGCAGCACCCTCACATCGGTCCCCATCTGGCCCAGTGGCCACGAGGGAGCCCCCCGCCAGCCCCCACCTAGGACAGCACTGGCTGGAGTCTGGTCAGATCCTAGGATGCTGACGGCTCCCCTGCATCTCGGTTATGATACCCAGCAGATCGCTGACAGCAGTTCCAGAATAGATGGTTGGACCTGCAGGCCGGGGGACAGGACCAGCAGCTGCTGGGGTTTTGGTGTTTTTTTGTTTTTTGTTTCCATACAAAGTAACGAAGAAATCAAACAAGCCAATCACTTTTTTAATTAAATCAAGCTTACATGAGAAGGAGTACGCTGGATCTCCGAAAAACAGGGTAGCATCATAGGTGCTCAGAATCGCAGAGAACGGAGACTCAGAATCTCAGAGTTGGCTCTGAGTCATAGAATCTTAGAGAAATATACCCTTACAGTACCAGAGTCAAAATTCTTAGAATCACAGAGCCTTAGATCTCTAACGAGGCAGGTGGTTAGGAGAAGGGGGCTAGAACACTTAAATGCCTGCATCCTCATCCTGTCGCTTCCACAGATTAGCTGTGTGATGCAGGGCAAGTTACTTCACTTTTCTGTTTTTCAGTTTCCCCTGCTATAAAATCAAAGCAGGGCTGTCACGAGAATTCTGTGGATGCTGTTACAACATGCTCTTAGGCCAACATATCTCAGAAGCATAATCCTCGGTGGTCTTTAATTCTACCTTACTGTGCATTGCATGCAACCCAAGAGATGCTTATCAGCTCCGAAAACAGAGTGGACCACCTCAAGAGGCAGCTAATTCTATTTTCAAATAGCTCTGATTGAGAGCTGAGGCCTTCTTGGGAACTTCTACCCACCATGAGGACTATCTGTACCTTCCATTTTTGCTTATTCTCTTCCATGGGGCAGATTTACACAAGTAAAATTCATCATCAGTGCCATTAACCTGCACGAGTTAAGGGCCCAAAGGCTCCACACTAAGTGCTTGCTGCCAGAACTGTTAAACCGTGGGCAAGGATGTCCTCTATTCTATACGCAGAAGACCCACTCATTCATCCATTCAACAGGCTCTGTTCTAGGTTCCAGGGACTGGGGGATGGGCAGACCCAAGGACAAGTACCTACGAGCTGAGGGTGCTAGAGTGGAAGACGATGCAATAGACTGAATGTTTATGCCCCCACAAATTGCAGATGTTGAAATCCTAACCCCGGATGTGATGGAATTCGGAGGTGGGGACTTTGGGAGGTAATTAGGTCATGAGGATGGAGCCCCCATGAATGCAATTAGTGCCCTTACAAAAGGGACCCAAGGGATTGCGCGCCCTCTTTCTGCCATGTGAGGATACAAGGAGAAGTTGGCAGACTGCCATCCAGAACCCAATCCTACTGGCACCCTGATCTTGGACTTCCAGCCTCTGGACTGTCGTTTATAAGCCACCCGGTCTACAGGACTTTGATAGCAACCTGAATGACTAAGACAGATGGAAAGAACTAGGTGCCAGATGACACTGTTAAGCTGCAGAATCAACCTTAGGACAACCTACATCCAGACGTCTTGCTAAGTAAGCAATAGATGTCCTGTGACATAAGCTACTGATAGCTGTGTTTTCTGTTATTACAGCTAAACACGCCCTGTCTTCACCTCCCCAGTTCCTACTTAACCTTCCAAAGCCAGGGGAGACATTATCCCTGCTTCATACAGTCTTGCTGACTATCCACAAATATTTATCAAGCACTCACATGGCCCCTGTTTTAGGTGACAGTATAGTGGTGATCTTGGAGAGGTAGCAGTGAGCAGTGGCATGAAGCAAGATCTTAATTCCCTGCCTAGTAATTGATCCTGGGGAGCCTGGATGAAACCCAGGAACACTACCCACCAGACCAGCAAGGGCTAGAGGCTAGAAGCTGTTTTTCCCTGGCTCTTACCCCCAGTGAAAAATGCATTTCTCACGGAGGCAAAAACTGTAAAATCAGGTACAAAGTTTATTATTAGAGACATAGCACAAGTGGGAGAGCACACAGAGAAACAGTTTAGTTAAGATAGAAGCAAGGCAGAGCTGCACACCCGGAGAGAAGGGGTGTGGGCGTCCCCCCTAAGGAGGAGGAGTGCCATAAAGCGGCCGTACGTAGGGAGTTCTTCCGGGTGTTTGTCTTCCTTCTGGCCAATCGTCTTGTTTTTCCCCCCTGGCTAATTTGTTTCAGGACCCTCCCCCCAGGGGCAAACGCACCTCTCAGCCAAGATGGATCTCCACGCAAAGGCGTCTGGGAGAAGCAAGGCTCATTATGGCCTGGCATTGTCCCCTGACTTTTCTATTTTTTTTGCGGTACGCGGGCCTCTCACTGTTGTGGCCTCTCCCGTTGCGGAGCACAGGCTCCGGACGCGCAGGCTCAGCGGCCATGCCTCACGGGCCCAGCTGCTCTGCGGCACGTGGGATCTTCCCGGACCGGGGCACGAACCCGTGACCCCTGCATCGGCAGGCGGACCCTCAACCACTGCGCTACCAGGGAAGCCCCCATGTCCCCTGACTTTTGACCCCCAGGGAGCCTTTCTGCGCATGTGTAGTGTCTCCCTTGCCTCGGGCGGGGGCGGGTTGTGGGGCAGGATACCTGATCTCTTGATCCTTTACTCAGACAAGGTTTTGCCCCTCTTTGTTCCTGCCATGACTGTTGTCTTAAGGTGTCCACAAGAGACCAAGCCTGGCTATTAACCCCGTTCCTGTTGTTACTTCCATTTTGGAGGGCAAACAGGAGGCTGATCGTAAATGCCTAACCTGGAACCCACCTATCTCCTGTCTCAGGAAATGCAAACAGGAGGCTAGTTGTAAGTGTCCGGCCTAAAGCCCACTTTTCCTGCCCAATGAAATGTAAACAGGAGGCCAGTTGTAAATGTCTAACCTGGAGCCCATCTATCTCCTGCCTCAGTGGAAGAGAAACAAAAATAATTAAATAGATGATTGAACTGATTATAAATGGTGGCGAGTTTTATACATTGAGCGATGGGGTGCTGACATAGCGAATGTCAAAGAAACACCTTTCGGTCGAGTCATCAAGAAGGCCTTTCTGAGGAGGTGACATTTAATCAGAGCCCTGAACGAGGGCACAGTGCAGGGTGGGGAGATTTCCAGACGTTGAGCCGACCGGAGGTGGGAAATAGCTCAGCGTGTTTAGAGGGTAGAGAGAGGGTAGAGCAGGTTGTAGGGTGGCATGACGAGCTTGGGTTCCATTTTAAGGGGCGCCAGTGAGAAAGTTTAAGCCAGGAAGCGGCTCAGTCTGACTTCTGCTTTAAAACGCTCCCTCTGGCTGCCATGGCGGGGATGGGCTTCCCAAATCCCCCCCAGCCTCCCCTGGGCTCTGAATTCCCCTAGGCCACCTCTGCCCTGGCCTCTTTGTTTCAATCCTCTGCCTGTTCGCTGTTGTCGCCTCTCAGGCACAGTCTCCTCCCAGGTTGGGACCACTTCAGCCTCTTCTCTACCCTCAGCACCCGGCACACTGGCTGACAGCCCCTTCCTCCAAAGCAGTCAGCCCCCAGCAAGCCCTTCCAGGCGCTATGCTGTCTCCCAGGGGTCAGCAGCCTGACAACTCGCTTCAGGAAAGTGGCCCACCCCCTCCGCTCGGTCTATACCCCTGACCTCATGCATCAGGCAAGGTTGGGGCCGCCACGGACCGGCACGAGGCCTGGGTTTGCTCAGTTTTACGACCATGCCCGTGTCTAGAAACGGAAAAGCCAGGCGAGTCTAGTAATTGATTAATGTCTCCCCATTAATGTCACCAAGCTGGACTTCTCCCTCCCGGCCCCAGTTGTCCCCAATGCCTCCCCCTCCCCCTCCTTTGGCTGAATCAGGCTGTCCAGGGACACAGGAGAAAAGGACAGAAAGAAAACGTGTTCCCCAGCCGGAAAAGCAACGCAGACATTCCCTCAGCTCATCAGCAACCCTCCAGCTTTGCGGGGAGTAGACATTCCACCACCAACCAGAGCTGTGTTAGCAGCTGGTGGCCTCTGGGATCAAAGGACAGCATATCTGATGGCTCTGGGGTAAATCAGGTCTCCAGGCCGGGGATGGGGGGGGTGGGAGACGGGGAGATTTGGAATGTCCTGGAATGTCTTGGTCTATTCCCTCTGCAGCCTGGTCACATCCTTCCTCCTGTGACATTTATTGCTCTGGACTGTATGTTTCAGATACCAAGTTTTGGCATCCTGGAACACCAAGAACCCTTAGAGATCAACCCAGGCCTGTCCGATACCCATGGGAGAGGAGTCACACCCCAGCTAGTCACCCTGGCCCAGGGGAGCCACAATTCTCAGCGACGGGAGAGCAAGGGCCACAGGGCTGCTCTGGAACCTCTGAGAGTCTGAATCACATCTCTACGTGATCAAACTCGTCCCCCACCCTCACCCCTTGCAGGATCACTGGGCACACCATGGTTAAGAGCTTGCCCTCCGAGCCAGGCTGCCTGAGCTGGAATCTCAGTTCTCCCACTTCCTAGGTGTGTCCGTTTCCCCGTCCGTAACATGGAGATGATAACAGAACCTTCGCGACACCTCTGACCTGTAACGTGCTCAGAACAGGGCCTACCGCACAGTAAGTGCTCCATAAGAGTTGGTGGCTGTTCTTATTTGCCACTGAGGATTCTCAAGCCAGAGACGGGCAGGGGCTCACCCATGGCAGCCCAGCAAGGCTGGCAGGTCCCAGGCTAGAACGCGGGTCTCCTAACTGCCAGGCCAGCGCTCTGTCACTGAGCTCACAGAGCTCCGATGGTTGCAAAGACCTTGGGAGATGCACTGCCAAGGCATCGAGCTGCCCCCAAATAGCCACACGCAGAGACACACACCATCTCCCCAAGGGACACACAGATTAAATCACAGACAGATGCACAACGTATGTGTACGCCCATCCTCTGATGCTGAGATACTGATGCTCACAGCAGTGCGCACGCGCACACACACACACACGTGCGCGCACACACACACACACTCCGGGCTTTTCACCTCACTGCCTTCTCTCTTTCCTTCCTTTCTGTCTCCTCACCCTTCCTCTCCCTCCACCAGCCACCTATTTGTGGCTGTTTTCCCAAAATCCCTGGCCTGTCTGGAATGAGGGGTGATGTTGTCAGCTCCTGTAGCCCACCAGAAGCCCAAACTTCTGTTCTCAGCCTTAGGTCTCAGTGTCCCTGCTCACCTGGAGGGTCCGAGTAGGCTGTGGGGTGGAGGTTTCAGCTGGAGCCAGCTCCGAGCTGTGGGCCTCCCGCTGGGGCCACCTCCTCCTACGCTCATCCCCCCGAGGATGTCCCGGGGCAGCTGGGGGCTCAGGTTGAGGCCCTCGGGGACTGGGAGGGAAGCTGGGGTCTTCATGATCTCCACCATCACGGCAGTTCAGAGAGGTCCAGCCTTCCAGAGCCCCCCACGTTGTATGAAAGATGGAGCCTCAGAACTTTATAGTATCAGGGCAGGAAGGACCCCCTCCCAGCCATCTAATCCAGCCCCTCCTTTTACAGATGGGGAGATTGAGGCTCAGAAAGGGGATGAGATTTGCCCAGGGTCACACAGCAGAAGCCGACTCCCAGCACGGACTCTCTCCTGGATTCACACTGAGGGTCATGAGGTTGATCGTCATCCTGATGCTGACCCCACATGGCACTGCCCACCACTGCTCACCAGTCCCTGCCCCACAGCCCTCCAGGCCCTCCAGACACGGGCTGTGATTCCCAAGCTGAGGCCACACGGTTCTTTTGTGATGGTCTCCAGAGTCAGGAAGCTTCCCAGAGCCTGTCTAGAGACTCCGCTGTGATTTTTTCCCTCTCCCTTCCTGTTTATTCAACCCCTTGGCAAAAAGCCCCAGGGGAGAGAATTTATGAGAGGGGGAGGAGGGAAATGGGGAGAGATGGGCTGGGGAGATGAGCGATGGTTGATAAAAAGAAGAGGAGAGAGGAGGGAAGAGAGAATTTAAGGAGAAAGCAACACAGGGTGTGTGTTTGTATGAGCAGGAAGGGCTTGGTTGACCAGCATCTGCAGGTCCAGGGAAAACCCTCCCTGAGAATCTCTCAGCTGGACTGCAGGTGCTCCCATGGATGCCTGGGTTGGGGAGGACATCTCGGGGTCCCCAGGCCACTCCCAGGTGGAGAGGCAGCTGGGAATGCTGCACCAAGGAGCCCCCCACCCTTCTCAGGGCGCTGGTGTTCCTGCCCCTATGCAGTGTTCAGCAAAGCCCCGGGATGCACAGGGCCCCTGAAAGCACCATGTATACAGCAGGGGCTCCCTAAATGCTGCATGGACACGTGGTAGGTAACAGCCAGGCCTCTGGGTTCTTGCCCGGGCCCTGACTGATCTGACGTGTGGTTTCGAGCAAGATCGTTCCCCTCCTGGGCCTTGGCTTCCTCCTCTGTCCAGTAAGGGGACACGCTGGGTGGTGGCTAAGGGGCATTCCGGCTCTGACAGCCCAGGGGTTTGGAATTCTAGAGGTCACCAGCTAAATGTCATACAATAGCCTTGACACAATAGCCTTGACCTCCCCACCCCATCCACTCCCAGTTCCACACGCAGAGGAGGTGCCAGGGCTCCCCAGTATTCCAGCAAGTCCCTGAGGGGCTCACATTCTCAGCCTGCCTCCTGGGTGCCTGGTGTTCAGGAGAGCGTCAACCTACACCTGAGACCCGGCTGCTTCGATCGGGCCTGACTCCATCCACCCACACTGAATGCTCCAGGGAGATGCCTTTCCACGTCCAGACATCATCCTATGTATGGGAGAAACGACGTAATTCTTGGGGGGAAAAATGGAGGGGGGAAGACACGAAACCACAGTGGCAGAGCTGGGTGTTGGGTTCATGGAACTTATTATCCTGTTTAGCGATGTCCGTAATAAAATGTCACATAATAACACAAAATTTTAAATGCATCTCTCTGAGATGCCTGTGGAAGGCACCGTAGGTAGTCAAAGAAAACACTCCTGCTCCAATAATATCAACAGTAATGTGATACCTCTTGGCAAGTTTGAAATCTAAGGAGGTTGAGGAGAGTGTATAGTGCCCTGGGATTTCACAGTGGTTTACAGGGGCTTATGTGTTAATACGATAGAAAAGCTAGATACACTGCTTCTTTCCACCTGTTCACAGAATCAGGCTGCATTGTCAAGTCCCTTGGATATTTTCAAGGGTTTGGAACCATTCTATATAATAAGCACTTAACCACTTCATGCTAATGAATATGTCTTGCTTAGTGTTCTTTTGTTTGTTTTTGTGGGGGTTTTTTTGTTTGTTTGTTTTGTTTTTTGGGCCTTTTTTGGCCGCACCGCATGGCACGCAGGATCTTAGTTCCCTGACCAGGGATCGAACCTGCGCCCCCTGCAGTGGAAGTGCGGAGTCTTAACCACTGGACCGCCAAGGAAGTCCCCTTGATGGGTGTTCTTTATCTTTGTTATATGTATGGTTTTCCTCTTATTTTGAATTAAGTATGTCCACGGAATTACTAACATTATTTTTGAAATGGAAAAAAAGAGTAATTCAGGTCAACTAAATATTTTCATAAAGTTTTGCACATGTCCTGTTTCTCTCGTCTCTTCTCCCTCTGTCCCTGCACCCCACCCCACTCCTGCAGCACGGCAGAGCCACGGGTCTCCTGGAGAGTGGCTTTACCCCCTCCCCCCTGCCCTGCTACACGCCCAGGCCTCCCACCCCACGCATCCAGCACGGACTCAGCAAAGACCGTTTCCTCCCTAAGAAGAATCCTGGGACTGCAGGATGGATGCAGGACCACAGAGGCCAAAGTGTGACTGGGAATGAAGGAGGCAGGTCAAGATGAGGTCCGGACCATCCTAGCACCGAGGGAGGAATCTCTTGCCCTGTGGCACTTGCATTGGGAGTGATTTGGGGACCAGGGTCTTCCCGTGCCCATGAGAACCCTCCTGAGGTGACTGGCATTCTGCTGACCCCATGCCCAGGCTCTGCCTACTAACCAGACACAGGAACCTGATGGGACCTTAGGGCCAACAAGCCCAGCTTCCTTGCTTGATAGAGGAGAGGAGACACTTGTTCGATGCTATACAGCAGAGTCTGTGGGCATTGGATGCTAATCTGACCAGCCTCTCCCCTGCATAGAATCTTGCAGTGGCTCCCACCACCCACAAGACAAGGTCAGATGCCCTGGCCTTGGCGCCCAAATTTTCAAGATCTGCTCCTGACCCCATTCAGCACCACCTCCCCCCAGTCTCCCCAGCCTCACACCCTTCCCTCCGTCTTTACCCAGACAGCTCTAATTCCCCCTGCCCGGGTCCTCCTCCCCGAGAGGTACACTTGCTCAAGGGGCGGAGCTGGCATTGAAAGTGAGTCAGACTCCAGAGCCCACGGTTCTAACCACTCTGCTCTCCTTCCTCAGCCAGGGCGAGGGAGAGGCGATGGAGACCTGGTTCCTGCTTCCCAAATCTGTGCCTTCCCTTTCACTTCCCGGACACTGCTGGGCAGAGGTGACCAGAAGTCAGGAGGAGAATGGGGCGGGGGCGGGGAAGGCAGGCAGAACGGTCCTGCCCTTTGCCACATCCTCCATCACTTTTGTTCTTGAAAACCTCAGAGAGAAGACAAGTCTAGATCTGGGCCTGTGCTGGGTAGAAAGCTAAAATCTTCTGCTTCTCTCTTGCCCCATACCTTTACTTTCAGGAGCCCAGACAGGACCACATGAGGGGAAAATATTGCCGCCTGCTGAGGGTGGGGCTCTGTCCCTCCCCAGGGCTCTCTCCTGCCCCGCCCTTTACACTGCCTCCCTTTTGCTGTGACCCCTGAGGCAGACATCCCGCTCTCCCCCCGACCCTACCTGCTCGTCCACTGTCAGCCTCAGCATCACTGAGGGATTCTCATCAGGTGCATCCTGGGTAAGAAAGGGGTCTCGGGGGCCCGCCCCACTGGGTTTAAATCCTACCTCTGTCACTTATTATCTGTGTGGCCTCAGGTGAGGAAGGGAATCTCCCTCTGCCTCCGTCTTCTCATCTGGGAGATGGGAGCAGTAGCAGTGCGTATCTCCTAGGGTCGCTGTGCCAAGGAAACAAGTTAAGATATATTAAGTGTTGCAAATGGTGTCTGGCAAATCATTAGAACACCAGCAGTGCTAGCATTGGGTGCTTAGCCCAGGGCACCAGGCACTGGACTAAGTTTTCATTCTCAGCTCATCTAGCTGGGTGGCCCTAGTCGGATTACCTAAGCCACAACTCTCTACCTCCGATGTGAAATGGGCACAGTCATCGCACTGCTTTATAGCACTGAATACAGTGACCAGCACAGGGGTGGCCATTCTCAAGATGGTGTTAGTGACAATGATGTGCTTGCCCTCAAGGAGCTCGCAGTCTGGCAAGAGCAGCCAGCAAGTTGCTGGCCTCTCATCTGGCAGCTCAGCAGCTGGGCTCCGGAAGCCCCTGGGACAGTGTGTGGGAGCCGCCAACATGCCTGGCAGCTCAGCGGAAGCTGCAAGTGCAAAGGCGTGGAGGGAGCGGGCATGGCGCCTGCAAGGATAAAGGACACCCCATAGACCTTCTTACCCTCTCCAGGCTTCCTCCAATGCAGCTGAGGGGACTGGCTGGAGGTGGCAGCTCTGTGTCACTAGGGGGATAAAGAAGCAACTCATGTCCAAATTATAATTCAAAAAGACACATGCATCCCTATGTTCATAGCAGCACTATTCACAATAGCCAAGACATGGAAGCAACCTAAACGTCCACTGACAGATGAATGGATAAAGAAGATGTGGTACATATATACAATGGAATACTACTCAGCCATAAAAAAGAATGAAATAATGCCATTTGCAGCAACATGGATGGACCTAGAAATTGTCATACTAAGTGAAGTAAGTCAGGCAGAGAAACACAAATATCATATGATATCACTTATATGTGGAATCTAAAATATGGCACAAATGAACCTATCCATGAAACAGAAACAGACTCACAGACATAGAGAACAGATTTGTGGTTACCAAGCATTGGGGGGAGGGATGGACTGGGATTTTGGGGTTAGCAGATGCAAATTAGTATATATAGAATGGATAAACAACAGAATCCTACTGCATAGCACAGGGAACTATATTCAATGTCATGGGATAAACCATAATGGAAAAGAATATAAAAAAGAATGTATATTTATGTATAACTGAGTCACTTTGCTGTGCAGCAGAAATGAACACAACATTGTAAATCAACTATATTTCAATTTTTAAAAATTCACAAAAAAAGAATAAAAGAAGCAACTCATGTTCTAATCATCTCCAAGGAGAGACCATTAAGGAGACATTCTTGGGAAGAAGGGGCGGGGGGGAAAACTGGGCCATGAATCTGGAGATCTGGGACCAGCTGCTATGTGACACTGGACAAGTCGCCTGACCTCTCTGGACATCAGCTTCGTCTTCGGTCATGGGTGCGGTTTGAGATGCTGATTAATCTGCACTTGCCCCGCTGGCCTGGGAAATCAAGCCTGTGATCTGGGACAGTTGTCCTGGGTCTCCATGCAGGTCACTTCCCAGATTTCTCCCAGTCCCCTGGGACTTGCTGCATGGGAATGCCAAACCCAACCTTCTTCAAAACCACTTGGGTATCCAAGCTGCCTGACATCCCCCACCCTCATACTCCACCACTGTCCTCCAGCCCCAAAGCAAAGGCGAAAGGCTGGCAGAGTCCCGTTTGGTGGAAGGCAAGAACTAAACTTTGTGGCACACCTACTATGTGCCAGATTCTTGGCAGGTATGAACTCCTTCACTTCTCTCAATAACCCAATGAAAAAACAGTGGTTTCCATTTTATAAATAGGGAAACTCAGATTCAGAGAGGTTAAGTCACTTGCCCAAGAACACCCAGCCAGTTAGTGGCTGAGCCAGGATTCCAAGTCAATGCAAAGTCAGCTGCTTGTCCTCTGCCATGATGCTCTGGGGGCCAGAGGCACACGAGATTCCTGCCCCTGCAGCTCGAGACACAGAGCGAGGAGGAGACGTAAGACCAGAGAGAATGGAGGCCACCCCAAGCAGGGGATAATGTCAGGAGCACTGTCCTCACCTCCAGAAATGGCAAAAAAGTTCCCTTCCTTCTGGGTCTTCTGAGAACCACCTTTGCAACTGCTCATTCATGGAGGAAACAGCCATGCACCAAGCATCTGCCGCACTCCAGCTCCAAGCTGGGCATAGCTGCAGTGACCAACACACAGTCCCTTCCTCTTGGGGCTTATGGTCCAGGGCAGGAGACAAAGGAGGTCCAGAGTGTGCTAAATATCATGGCAGAGTAGCCTGGAGGCTACATGAGCCCAGAGGAGGGACCCCTATGCTAATCCAGAAATCAGGGAAGGCTTCCTAGAAGAGGGTCCAGGTACAAGTGGTTTCCCAGTGGGCTCAGACAGAGGAAGGTCTGTCTTGTTCACTTCTATTTCCCTAGGATTGAGGACAATGCCTGGCAAAAAGTGAACTCTCAGGAAAAACGGCTGAAATGATTTGCTTAATTGGAAGCCCCATGACAAAAGATGAAAGCTGTTAAGATGTTAAGCTGTTAAGAAAGATAAAGTATATAAAAAGGTGTATCAGGAAGTATATAAAAAAGAAATGAATAGGGTTGAAGATGCTGCAGGTGCATGGGGACTCAAGGGGGCAGTGGGGACGGGTGAGCTCTGTCTTCAAAACCTGCAAGGCACTCACTGGGAAGAGGAAACTGGCTGGACCTAGGGGAACCCAAGGGGCAAAGGCAGGACTAATGAAAGGAGGCATGTTGGGCTCAGTGTAAACAGGAGCATTTCAACAATTCAGCAGTTAGAAAGGTTGAAAGCTGGCTCATGAAGTTGAGTCCCCTGTTCGAGGGGTTTGAGTTGAGGCTGGATGACTGTGTATTAAGGATGCTGGAAAAATAAAGAGAGCAAAGAGCTTGGTGGGAAGTGGTGTCAGCTGACTTTGTAATGTCCCACCTGTGGCTGAGTCTGGGATTTGCCTACCCAACCGCCGACTCACTTTAGTCTTACTAACGAAACTCCCATTCAGGGTGGAGCATCACAATGCCCAATACAAAGGCTAAAAATGATTATTCTAAGCCATTTACATCTACCCCATTCCCCTTTGCCAGACCCTTCTCCAGCTTGCTTTGCAGTAGCAGTAGCTATGTGACGCACTTCTGGCAGATGGTATGTAAGGGCAAGTCTGCTGAGCAGACTTCTAGAAAACTTCTAGAAAAGGTCTTGTGTCCTCTCCACACCCTACCCGCCCACTGCTGAGCTGGCCCTTTTCATCCATCCTCATGGGGATGATGGTGTGAGGACATGATGCTTGGCAGCCATTTTGAGACCATGAGGCAACAAAGCATAAGGCTGAAAACCAATTTCTCAGGATGGAAAAGTTCAAGATAGGAAAGTTTAGCAATTCTATGATACACCATATTTTTACATTTTGACATCTTTGGAATCAAGATATAGCTTATAATAATCATTGGGTGTCAAGAGTATAATTGGCTTTTTTTATTCAATCATTGGAGGTACAGCATGGGGTTTGCCCAATACCCCATAAATAATATGGTGGAACCATGATTCCAATCCAGATGTTTTCCATCCTACCATGTGAAACATGATCTGGGAAAAGGGTGGGAGGGCCACAAACAGACTAAACCCCTTTTATGTGCCAGGCACATGGCCGAGCACTTCACAGGCACCGCTTCTCCTAGCCCTCACACCACCCTGAACTTGAGCACAGTCACACACCTGGTAGGTGGTGGAAACAGGACTTAGATCATCTGACTGCAGAGTGGAGGCTCACACCATTTGCGTCCCTCCGTCCTCCAGCTGTGCCCCCTTCCAGTTCCACAGCCGAGGGTCTAAGCGCAGGAGCCATCACCTCCTCACCGGTTGCCACTGTCCCTGTGGTTTTCATCCACGTGCCCCTTTCCCTCTGCTCTTCACCCCAAGAGTTTGATCTTCATCCCAAAGGCCATGAGGAGCCGCCACAGTCCTTTTAAGAGGGAAGTGACCTGGTCACTAGTGAGTTATTCCTTTGAGTTAAGCATTGCCCTCTCAAGCCTCCTTGCTTAAAAGGCAGGTGTCCCCGGGAGGGGAAGCACACACATGACCTGCCCCTGAAGGGGACTGAGTCTTACAATAGCCAAGACATGGAAACAACCTAAATGTCCATTGACAGATAAATGGATAAAGGAAATGTGGTACATACAGACAATGGAATACTACTCAGCCATAAAAAAGAATGAAATAATGCTGTTTGCAGCAGCCTGGATGGACCTAGAGATTATCATACTAAGTGAAGTAAGTCGGAAAGAGAAAGACAAATACCATATGGTATCACTTATATGTGGAATCTAATATATGACACAAATGAACTTATTTACAAAACAGAAACAGACTCACAGACATAGAGAACAGATTTGTGGTTGCCAAGGGGGTGGGGGGGGTGGGGGAGGGACGGACTGGGAGTTTGGAATTAGCAGATGCAAACTACTATATATTTAATGGATAAACAGCAAGGTCCTACTATATTGCACAGAGAACTATATTCAATATCCTGTGATAAACCATAATGGAAAAGAATATGAAAAAGAATGTATATATATATATATGTATAACTGAATCACTTTGCTGTACAGAAGAAATTAACACAACATTGTAAATCAACTATACTTCAATAAAATAAAAACTTTTTAAATTAAAAAAAAAAACCTTACCATACAGACCTGTTGTGAGTATCAAATAAGACAGAATATAAAGTATGTAGGATGGGGCTAGAGCAGAGAACTCTATAAATATCACTATTACTATTACTAATGTTGCTATTGTCTAATAATCATATCTGTAGGAACGAAGGCTCAGAGAGGGGACATGAATTGCCCAGGATCACACAGCCAGTTAGTGGCACAGCTGGAACCAGAACCTGCATTTCTCTCCACTTAATATAATAATAAAAATAACAATAACAATAATAGCAGCTAACACTTACCATGTAACAGGCACTCTTCTAAGTGTTTTATGTCTGTTTTCTCACTTAACTCTCACAACTCTGTAAGATAGGTATTATTAGCATCTTTATTTTATAGATGAGAAAACTGAGGCCCAGAGAAGTTAAAGAATTTTCCCAAAGCCACAAAGCCTGACAGTGGTGAAGTGAGGATTTGAACCCGGAGAGTTCTGGCCCCAAAACTCAGCATGTGCTTGTCATATGTGTAGCCAGTTCACTAAATGCCTTTACCCTGGACACATCTGATGCAAAGACATGCCTCTAGTGGCAGTGGTCAGGCCCCATGACAGGGGAGCCAGGTCCGCCTGGTAGGACCCTTCACAGCACACAAAGTGATGGAGCCGCCGCCCCACCTGCGGCTCCTTCATTAACAAATGGAGCTCCTGGGCGCGCCCTGGGGCCCCCCGTGTCGGGCAAACGTTGACTTCCTGCGCTGGCACAGTTGCCCAGTGCCACAAAGCCATCCCTGGCTCTGCACAGTATCCCTAGATGCCCAAAGGCTGTGTTCAAAGAGGCAGCGAGACCAGGGCCAGGAACGCATGGGTGCCAGCCCAGCCCATGGTCCCCGTGGAGGCTGCAGGCCCCGCATCGGCCCCAGGCAGCGGGAGCGTCAGCTGTCCCAGACGGAGGCAAACTCAGGCTGCTCCCCAGACTTGGAATATTCACTTCCTGGTCCCAGCACAACCTGTCCCTGGCCTGCACGTTCCTCCTCACCCGGCACTCTCAGCCACGAGGGCAGATGGCACAGCCAGCCTGGTCCACAGCTCAGACTTGCAAAGCGACTCTGCCCTCCCTCTACCAAGGGTGTGCAAACCTGCTTCTTAAGTGGGGCACGTGGAGATGCTTAGAGGCTGAGAAGAGAGAAATTGGGGGGTGATGGAACTGTTCTGTGTCTTGATTGTGATGGTTAACCAATTGAGTGCATTTGTCAAAACTCGTTGAACTGTGCACTAAAAATGATAGACTTTAGTAGATAACACCGCAAGAAACCTGACTAAAAATCATATATAAATATAAACACAGAAATAAACATAGGATTAGAAAAGAAGGAGCCCCTGGGCACCCGGCCAGTCAGACCAGGCCAGCACAGAGGACACTGCAGTGGGAGAAAGCCTGTCCCCTCCCTCAGCCACCTCATGCAGCCCACGGGCGCATCCTGCTGGTTCAGCCCCCAAACACTCCCAGAACCTGCGCCTTGTCTGGGAGCATCCATCCCTCAGGATGCTTGGGGCTCCCCACCTTGTTGAGCCTTTTTCACATGTGAGGTCCATGTTGGGTTTATTCCCATCACATGTGAGACCAAACTGAGGCTTGGAGGGACCGAGGAACCTGCTCACAGCCTCCCAGCTAAAAACATGAATAAAAACAAGGCTATGGGGCTTCCCTGGTGGCGCAGTGGTTGAGAGTCTGCCTGCCGATGCAGGGGACACGGGTTCGTGCCCCGGTCTGGGAGGATCCCACATGCCGTGGAGCTGCTGGGCCCGTGAGCCATGGCCGCTGAGCCTGCGCGTCCGGAGCCTGTGCTCCGCAACGGGAGAGGCCACAACAGTGAGAGGCCCACATACTGCAAAAAAAACCAAAACAAAACAAAAACAACAACAACAACAAAAAACAAGGCTATGCATTATCCCTTTATCCTCACAGCAACCTTGATTTTATGGGTGAGAAAAATGATGCACAGAGATGTTGGTCAACTTTTAAAATTTGTAACTCGTGATTTCTTTCCCTGGTTGAAATAAATATAATTTTTATACCTTAAAAAAAAGCACAGAGAGGTCAAGTAACTTGTCCAAGGTCACACAGCTTATAAAAAGGCAGAGTTAGGAGTCGAACCTGGAGACTGGCCCCAAGGTTCAGCTCTCAGCCACTATTCTCTTTTCCCACTAAAGAGGTGAGCAGCCTCCACCTCCGCCCTCTCCTCTAGAGACTGTGCTCAGAGCCATTACTCTTCCTAGTGGTTCACTGTGGGACCAGGCACCTCCTTCTAAGAGCTGAGCTGGCGGGATGGGCAGTCCCCAGGGCAGTCCCATGGGAGGGTGCAATATAGCCACCCTTGGACGACACTGTCCACCGGTCCCTCCTGTGTAAGCCCAGAGAAAACGCCTCATTCGGTTCTGCCACAGCTGTGTGACTTTAAGAAGTTACTTCACCACTCTGTGCCTGGGCCTTGTCTGTGTAGAGGATGATGGTAGCACGAACCTCCCAGGCCACCGCGAGCCCCTAACAAGTGAATATGTGTACAGCACACACAGCTGCATCCAGCAGGGACCAACTCTCCAGGAGTGCAACCATTGTGGTCTCAAATAGCATTTTCATCACTGTGCAAGGAAGGGAAGGTACAGGTCAAAACAACATGGTCTAACCGCAGCCAGAGTCTCAAAGTATGTCCACCCGTCCTGCAGGCCCCCGTGATAGAGTCTCACCCACACGCTGGGGCACCGCTCTGGTCTCCTCAGCCCATCCCCATCCAAGGGGCAGGGAGGGTCTCAGAGTTAGACCCCGGGTCTTCCCTCCTGTGGTAACCATCCAGCATCCTCCTCGGAGCCCCTCTTTGGTGTTCTGTCTGTCCCTCCCTTTCTTCTGCTGCTGTGTGGATGGGGGAGGGGAGGGTTGGGAAATTTCAGGCCCTGCAGGTCGGGGAGGGGAGGGGATCAGCATCGAGGTCAGCTCCCAGGGTGGTTTCCCCCAAAGCTGCTCCATCACGTGTATCTTACTGTGTTAAAACAGAGTCTGTCTTTTTGTTTGTTTGGTCACGTGGGATCTTCCCCCACCAGGGATCGAACCTGTGCCCCCTGCTCTGGAAGCGCGGAGTCTTAACCACTGGATTGCCAGGGAAGTCCAAGTCTGTCTGATTCTTGACCATGAGCATTACTACAAAAGGCTGCCTTCTCCAGAGCACAGTGTTGTCCTACAACATTTTGTTTCATTCAATTATTTAATGGATGTCTTCCAGATGGATGAGGAGAGGGGCTGTGTTTCTCTTGTTCATGGCTGTATCTCCAGAGCCTGGCACAGAGGGCAACTGAGGATGGATAGATGGGTGAGTGGGTGGATGGGTGGATGGATAGATGAGTGGATGGATGAGTGGATAGACAGGTGGATGGGTGGATGGCTGGATGGATGGGTGGATGGGTGGATGGATCGATGGATGGGTGGATGGATGGACGAACAGACGGATGGGCAGACAGACAGATGGATGAGTGGATGGATAGATGGGTAAATGGGATAAATGATGCCCAGCAAAGTCTGGGGCTGGGGGCTGGGGGCTGAGGTAGACAATCTGTCTCCTCTCCACCTGCTGTTTAGGGCTGAGAGCTTGTGATATCTACTCTACTGGTCCTTTCAGGGACCTTGGTCGCTCTAATCAGTGGGTCGGCCCCTGAGCCCCCCAGACAGGGACAGAGCAGCAGACTAAAGAACAAGATCTGACAGAGGATAAAGGCAGAATGAGGGAGGAGCTGGGGGCAGGGGAAGGGGGGGGCAGAGCTTTCCAGAATAAAAGTCTAGGAAAGCAGAAAGAAAACATTCATCAGGTGGAGGAGAAAGGGAGGAGGCGCAAAACAAAAGCTGGGGGCAGATGGAATACTTGATTAAAGGAAAGATAAACTGGGCAATGATGGTCCCCCTTCCCTTCTCAGCATGTTGATAGCTTGCATGTGGGTAAGAGCCTGCCTGGCTGATTCCTGAGCACTTTTCTCTCCGCTCAGTCTCACAACATCCTTGAGGGGCGGCTTTATTAGTATCCTTCCATCATTGCGGCCCCAAGAAGGAAGACGTCAGCCCCGCCCCCCTGAGCCTGGATCCTGCTCCCCCATCCCTGGCTGGGGGACCTGAGTGGATTGTATGGCCGCTCCTAGTATCACCTTCCTCACCTGTAAAACAGGGATGACAATGATACTACCTGGCAGGGATGTCACCAAAAGGAAACTAGAGCGTGCCTGCAGGGTCTGGTACTCGGGCAGCCCACCATCCTCTTCTCCCGCTTCCTCTCCCTGGACTGAGATGCAGGCACCCACGGAGCCAGGGAGCACTTGTCTCATTGACGTGGGGTGGGGCTTGGCCGCCAGGACCCTTAAACTCCCCAGGAGATTCTAGTGTGCAGCTGGAGTTGAGAAGCTCCGGTCTAAGACAGAGACTCTGCAAGGAGACCCCAGGAACTGGTCACAGTAGACAGTGTAGCTGGGGAGGGCAACCCAGTGGCCTGGGGCACGAGGTGGAGGGTGAGGCGGAGGATTTTTCTCTGAATACCCCTAATACCTTCTGTTCCATGTGCCCATAGTATCTATTCAAAGAGAAATTTTAAATTCTTATAATAATAAGCAAATGGAATTAAATCCAGCTTGACCTGCCCCCAAGATTGGCAGGAAATCCTTAGCGGGGGCATTTTCTGTTCCTTCCCCTTCCCGTCGATGCCACAGAACCCCAAGGTTACCTGGTCCCTGCAAAATAGAGGGGACACTGGCCTCAGCTGCGGTGGTTGCCACTACACAGCTATTGTGACTGAATTGTGTTCCCCCAAAATTCATGGGTTGAAGTCCTAACCCCCAGGACCTCGGAATGTGATTGCATTTGGAGGTAGGCCTTTAAAGAGGTAATTAAAGAGAAAAGGACTTCCCTGGTGGTCCAGTGGGTAAGACTCCACGCTCCCAGTGCAAAGGGCCCAGGTTCGATCCCTGGTCAGGGAACTATATCCCTCATGCATGCTGCAACTAAGAGTCCGTATGCCACAGCTAAAGATTCACATGCCGCAATGAAGATCCCGCGTGCCACAACTAAGACCCGGGGCAGCCAAAATAAATAAGTAAATAGATAAATAAACAGATAAATAAAAATTAGTCTTAAAAAAAAAGAAAAGGAGGTCTTTAGGGTGGGCCCTAATCCAGTGTGACTGGTGTCCTTATAAGAAGAGGAGATTTGGACACAGATACGCACAGGCGCAGAGGAAAGGCCAGGTGAGGACACAGTGAGAAGGCGGCTGTCTACAAGCTAAGAGGAGAGATCTCAGAAGAAACCAACTCTGCTGGCGTCTTGATCATGGACTTCTAGCCTCCAGAACTGTGAGAACATACATTTCTGCTGTTTAAGCCTCCCAGTCTGGGGTGCTCTGTTATGGCAGCCCAAGCAGACTTACTTGTGCAGGAGAGTGGGTCCCTCCACAGACACCTTCAATCCCTGCCACTAGGTGTGGCCATAGGAGGACCAGCTCAGGCCTAGGCAACCCCAAGCCCGGCCATCCCCATCCAAGCCCCTAACCCTCGGTTGTACCAGGCTTAAGGACCAAGGCCTGAAAGGACCCACAGCCCCTCTGCCCCTCTAGTCCTGGAGTCGGGCCCACACCCCCACTGGACAATCTTGCTCAGCCCCTAGAGCTTCAGACAACAAGGTCTTCAGGGCAACCATCCCATGTGACAACCTCTCTGTCAGCCCTGGAGAGCAAAAGGGCTTATACTGCCTTCAAAACACAAAGGCCCGGCTAGCACCCTCCCTTCCTTCCCTCTCGGTGCATCCGCAGGGGTAGACACCATGTAAGGATGCTTGTCAGCCTTCTTGCCTGCCCTGCTGTCATCCTCTTCCCTCCCTCCCCCTCCCTTCCTTCCTGCCCTCCCATAGCCTCAGGACTCCTGCCACTGCCTGCCACTGTGTCACCAAGCCAAGACTGGACCATATGGAACACAATTGCTTTTGGGTTACATTATCATCACCCCCATTGTACAGATGAGGAAACCGAGGCTCAGAGAAGGCAAGCATTTGCCTTTTCCCAGGTCACAGAACAAGACAAGGGCACAACAAGAGCTCAACCTTTGGCTGCCTGTTTTGGCTCCAATTTTTCGTGCTCCAAAAGAATCGTCTGAACTTCCCTTTCATATAAGTATTGGTCAAAGGAGTCTGTTTCTCTGGTGCATCTACAGTAGGATTTGGGTCACAAAGAAACAGGAGTGTTGACACACTTTGCTTAGAGTAAGAGCTACTAGGGCCTTTCCTGGCCACCTGCCACCCATGCCACGGTTTCCCTCAGCAGAGTGCTTGGGTTGCCACCAGATAAACTTTCCTATTAAACCAGAATCCTGGTTCAAGAGGTACCACCAAGCCCCAGCACCCCAATTCTGCTGGATTGCCCTGGCATTGTCCTCTTTCTCCCCCACTGAACCCCGGAAATGAGCTGTCATTAGGAGAGGGTGGCCACCACTCCCCCACCCCGGGAACAAGAGAAGGGTGGGCAGAATGCCCAGGCTGATAAAAGAACCCAGAGCCACCGATGGATGTCTCCTTATGCACCCAACACACGCTCATGAACTGTGCACAGTTCCTCGGGCTTGCTGTCCTGCAGGCAGGCACTGTCTCTGTCGTGACTGGCTGTGCTGCTCTGGCCAAGTTGCTGGACTTCTCTGAGCTCAGCGGGAGTCACGACACCAAGGCCTTAAGAGGGGAAAGCGAGCTTGTAGACAGCACGCTCTTGCGCAGGCATCTACTAAGGCACCTCCTCTCCTGCTGTCCCCGCCAAGCTGAGGTTGGGGGGTTGGGCAGGAGAAGGGACCATTTTCCTTCGGTATCAGCTGTTTGTTTAACGGAGGGCTGTGACAATCCCCAGGACACCCTCGAGGTGTAAATATTTACCCATCGAGAGCTGCGGGAGGCCCCGGTCCTGGGGTGAAGCGAGGTCCTGAAGAACATCCCCCCAGGGTGGAGCAGAGGGAGGGGGGAGAGGTGGAAGAGGAGGTGCAAAGAGGAGAAATCACACAGAAATAGTTCTGAAGGAGAACGAACTCCACACGTGGCAGAACTATTTAACAACCGTTCTGCTCGCACAAGAGATGGCCGCGCCGGCACCAGGGTCACGGCCCGGAGAGCGGGTGACGGTGGCTCTGGAGCAGAAACACACACATAGGGCAAACCAGGAGCCGGAAAGTCGGTGAAGAGCTGGGCTTCTGCTCCTGGAGGCTTCCTTGTCACTTCACATGTCACGCAGAAAGTTAAGAGCAACGGTTGTCAGCATGGAAGCCCAGCCCCATGCCAGGCACCTTCCCACGTGGAGGCAAGTGTCATCCCTAGTCTCTCTTCTCCAGGGGGCGCCTGAGGCAGCCACCGGCCTCTCCTCCAGCACGTGTTCACCGGTATGGCCCCGGTGCGCCTAGGCGGGGAGGGATAGATGAGTGAGACAAAGTTCCCATCGCATGGAGACAGACCTGACTCCAGCAATGGAGAAAGTGGACAAAGGGGCGTGACCCCGGCCAGTGTGTGAGGGGTGGAGGGGGGTGAGGTGTATAGAGGGATCGGGATCTGGGCAGAGGGGCTCGGCAGGTGCAAAGGCCTGGAGGACCAAGCTGAGGGTATTTGGGGAATCGGGGAGCAGGGCAGAGTCGCTGGGACGTCCATAGTTAAGGGGACCGTGGGGGGAGCAAGGCAGGGTCCTATATGCAGCCCACCGGGTAAGGCAGGCCCTGGGTTCAACCCTGATCTGAGTCCAAGCGGGTTTCACACGAGGGTGGAGGACAGGATTGGAGCGGAGGGAAAG
Organism: Hyperoodon ampullatus; assembly: GCF_949752795.1. Classification (NCBI taxonomy): domain Eukaryota; kingdom Metazoa; phylum Chordata; class Mammalia; order Artiodactyla; family Ziphiidae; genus Hyperoodon; species Hyperoodon ampullatus. The sequence goes on along the minus strand of NC_136924.1, from coordinate 33,048,018 downwards.
GCAAGGGCAGAGGCCAGGGACTGAGGCTGCCCGGGCTGTGGGACCCAATCCCTCCCCAGCCACACCCACCCCAGCTGCCCTGCAGGACGAGGTGCCCTGAAAGCGGATCCCGGTGGGGTTCAGACAGCCCCCCGAGGAGGCCAAAGGGCCTGATGGCCTCTAAGTGGCCTTGTCTGTTCACAGATCGGATGGTGGCCTCTCTCCTAGTCACCCCCTGGTCTCAGTTTCTCCCTCCTTCTCCCAAGGGAGGTGCTCATTCTTTTAACCCACTCAGCAGCTGCTGCTGACAAAGCCAGGGTCGCGTTCATCTGTGCTGAGAGTCCCCATCTGCTTTGCCAGGGGACAAAGGACAGACCAGTGAACAAGCGGGGGGAGGGGGGAGGCAGTAAGACGGTGACAAAAAGCGCATCTCAACACAAAGATGATCCAAAAGCCACCCTCTGGGAGCTCCGTCCACCTGGAGGCTGCCCTGTGCGAAGCCGCATGGGGCTTATCCCCTGTCGGAGGAAACCAGAGACAGCAGAGCAATCGTCTTGGCCCTTCGAGGCAGGCCTTCCTCCCCACAAATGCACAGTGTGGCATTGGCAGAACGGCCTGGCAAGGGGGCTGAGTCTGTATGACTGGCTAAGGGTGGTAATCTCCCCACGCTGAAACCCAGGAGGTCCACTTAAATATTCCGGTTGCCATGGCAACCTTCTGGGCTGGCTCTTCCCCTGTCATTCTCCATCACAAACCGTGGTAGGAAGTTTTTGATTCAATTGGAAACTTATGGTTGCCAAGGCAACCACCTTAGAGCACACTGAAGATGCAGGTGGGCTGCAGGTGAGGCGGGGATCTATTGGGGGCCCGAGATGGCTGCATGATGGGCCGAGGAGGGGTCCAGGGCCATGATGGGCGGAGGTGAACACATCTGGGGTTCTGGAAAGAGAGGACGATGGGCCTCCACAAACACACTCATTCATTCACTCACCTGCACACTCACCACTTGCCACTTGAGCATCCATTCTGTTTTCTGGCTCTTTTTTGCCTGCAGGCTGGGCGGACGGAGGCGCAACCAAGCCTCCACACGTGTACAGCCCACATGGAAAAGCGGGAACAGAAAGTGCCTGGCTGTGGAACCCGACAGACCTGGGTTTTTGTTTAGACCCTTGACTCTCTCCTCTTATACATGGAGTGTAAGACTAGGACCTGCTTCTGAAAATGCTGGAAGTAACAAACACCCAAGTGCCCATAACAAGGCATGGAGACAGGTCTTCTGCCCCTGGGGAGCATGTGGGCAGCAACCGTGGCTCCAGCGCGGTCCTCCAGTGGTGGGGGAGGGCTGATCCTGAGGGGGGGGCAACTTGGAAACTGGGACTGGGCCAAGTCAGAGGGCAAGGCTGGGGAGGACCTCACCCACTCGGAGAGAGAGACAGGAGTCCTTCCTTCCTCCCTTGAGGTCGGGCCCAGAAGGAAGCGAGAGAGGGGCGTGACATTCCAGGAGGGCCTCCTGGCCTTCGCTTTATCCCAACGACCCCACCAGGCAGTCTTCTTTCCCCCAGTTTTGAAGATTAGGAAACTGAGCCCCAGAGAGGTGGAATAAGGTCAACCAGAAAGCAAGCAAGTCGATCCAGAATTCAACCGTGGGCCGCGCTCCTTCCAAAATGCCTCATGTAATTCTCACAACAGTCCTAGGAGGCGGATTCCATTATCCCTACTCCGTGGATGGGAAAAGCCAACCAAAGTGAGGTCACACAGTTCCCTCCCATGCCCGCTCGGCCCAAATCCCCAGACCTGGGACCAGAGTAGGCCTTTCCAGCCCAGAAGTCACTGGGCAGAGGGACGGAAGGGGAACTGACATCAACCTATTATTTCTGCCCCACCCTCAACCCTCACCAGCCTGGCTTTGCCGGGACCCCGGCCTGGCCTCTGGTCCGGGTGCGAGATGGGGGAGAGGGGCTTGGGCGGGGCCCGCCGAGCTCCGGCGGCCACACCGGGGTGCACACAGGCTGGAAGCCAGGCAGGCAGCTGGGGCGGGACAGCCCCGTGTCCTGCTCCTTCGCTGGAACTCTCAATGCCAGATGTCCGGGCGGCGCAGAACTGATCAGAAGCCCTCAGAAGTGTGAAGGCTGGGGGTGGGAGAAGCGGGGAAGGAAGAAGGTGAGCCGGGGAGGTGCGGGAGTTGCATCTCCTCCCTGCAGAGGAGGAAACCATGGTTCAGACACATGAAGCGATGCATGCAAGGCTCCCAACGACCAAAGGACATGAAGATCTGAGACTCCACCCAGGCCTCTGCCTCACCTCCAGGGCCCCTCCGGCTACAGGGGGGATGCTTCTGTTTCTGAGCCCCGTTCCTCTTCCCCCCACACGCAGAGAGGGCAGCCCCGGGCAGCAGACCTTCAGCAGCACGTCAGGCCACCAGCTGTTCCTTCTTCCTCAAACCCTCCAGGCCTCGTCCTTCCCAGGAACTTGGCCTTTGCTCGCCTTCCCGCCCGGAATGTTCCTCCCCCAGATGGCCACTCACACTCCATGCCAGACTTTGCTTAACGTCCCCTCCTCTGAGAGGCTTCCCCTGACCATCTTACCTGACACAAGCACCCCCTTTGCTTAAAATAATCAGCTTTGGGGCGGAGGAGGGGGTGCCAGACGAATGAGGCGAGGCCGCTGTGCTGGGTGATGGGTACCTCGGGGGTCATCGATCGATTCTCTGTAACTTTCTCTAGGTTTGAAATTTCCCATAATGAAAGTGTTTTTTTTTTTTGTTTTTTTTTTTTGCAGTACGTGGGCTTCTCACTGCTGTGGCCTCTCCCGTTGCGGAGCACAGGCTCCGGACGCGCAGGCTCAGCGGCCATGGCTCACGGGCCCAGCCACGCCGCGGCATGTGGGATCTTCCCAGACCGGGGCACGAACCCGTGTCCCCTGCATCAGCAGGCGGATTCTCAACGACTGTGCCACCAGGGAAGCCCTCCCATAATGAAAGTTTTTAAAGGGAATGCCCTGGTGGTCCAGTGGTTAGGACTCCATGCTTTTACTGCTGTGGCCTGGGTTTAATCCCTGGTCAGGGAACTAAGATCCCACAAGCTGTGCGGCACAGCCAAAAAAAAAAAAAAAAAAAAAAAATTTAAATAACAAATAGTAGGGGAGTACCCTGGCAGGCCAGTGGTTGGGACTACGCCTTCCTGCGGAGACCTGGGATCCCATATGCTTAGCGGCCAAGGGGCTGAGGCATGAAACAGAAGCAATGTTGTAGCAAATTCAGTAAAGGCTTTAAAAAAGTAAATAAATAAAATAAAATAACACATACTAGAAACTGACATTCCCTCCCCCCGACTCTCTATCCCATCACCCTGTTTTATTTCCTTCGTCGTACCTGACTCCACCTGACATCTCATCGTGTGTCTAGCTGACCATCTGTAGGCAGGTCCACAAGAGCTGGGCTTTGTCTTGTTCACATGTGAATCCCGAGGGTCTGTGCCGGACACAGAACTGGTACTCTGTAAATATTTGCCCAGTCAGCGAAAGAATCAGACACGGCAGTGGAAGTGCGTTCTAAAGAATAGAAGCGCCGTGGTTCGGGCTTTGGGCCTGGGCCAGTTTTAACCATAGATGTGGGATTGAGAGAGGGATGAACGCATTCCTCATTTATTCATTCCACAAATGCTTAGGAAACCCCTTCTTGCCAAGTCCTATGCTGGCACTGGATTCACCAGGCTGGGTCTCCAGGGAGTGGGCTGGAGATAGGCCAGGTGCTATGGGAACCCTTGGAAGGGAAGCCTCACCCCGTCTCAGGCATCGGGGAGGGCCTCCTAAAGGGAGTGATTTCTAAGTTTAATCTTAGGATGAGTAGCATTTCTCCAGGGGAAGAGAAAGGGCGTTCCAGGCAGAAGACACAGTCCAGCCAAAGGCCCAGCAATAGGACAGAGCACGGGCCCTGGGAGAACAGCCTACGTCGGTGTGACTGGGGCCGAGAGCGCCCGGGAGGCGCCCAGGGGGCCAAGGCGGGGGTGTTCAGCATGGACCAGCGTGTGGAGGCCTTGATGGGCGGGCAGAGGAGCCTGGCCCTGTACCAAGGGTGACGAGGATGACAGAGAGGGCGCTCCTGTCCCACCTGCCTTTTTTTTTTTAATTGGGGTATAGTTGCTTTACAATGTTGTGTTAGGTTCTGCTGTACAACGAAGTGAATCAGCTGTATGTATACATATATCCCCTCCTTCTCCTGTCACTTGTCGGTGCCAACGACGCAGCAGCTCATTCTCACTCCTGGCGTTTCACGCTCGGTGTTCCCTCCACCTGGAATGCTCTTCCCTGTCTGCACACGGGCTCTCCTCCTCCGGTCCTGGGCTGCTCAGAGAGGCTGACCGTGACCAGCCATCAGAAGTGGCCGCCTCAGGCCACTTTATCTGTCTCAGCTCCCTCTCTGCCTCTTGCAGAGCCTGGGACAGGCTCCCGGCTCTGTTCCCAATTCTTCTCCCTGCATCCACTCTGTGTGCCCTGTGGCTTTGCAGGATCTCCCCACCCCAGAGGCAGGGTATCTCCTCCCAGCACACTGATGATGCACTTGCACATGAGACTTGCTTTGGCCAGTGGAATGTGGGCAGAAGTGTCCTACTTCTGAGCCTTAGGAGGCCTTCCAGGTTGCTCTCTGTCCCCTCACCCTTCTGCCATCCCCAATGGAAAAACCTGTCCCAGGAAGTCAGGGACGAGAGAGACTTGTGGAGCAGCCCTGAAGCCAAGCCCCACTGAGCCCGGGGGAGATCCACTGAGCCCCAACAGATCCACAGACTTGTGAGTGAGAATAAGTGATTGTTGCTTCAAGCCACTGAGTTTGGAGATTGTTTGTTAGGTGACATTAGCATGAGAATAAGTGACTGGTACACAGGACTTAACACTTTCTCATTAGCCTACCCATTTCACCATTGTCTTATCTTACACTAGACCACTGCCCTGTCTTCAGTGCCTGGCATGGGGTCTGATGCGTGGGAGAACTTCAAATATGTGTTGAGTGAGTGAATAAATGAATGTGATGTCTGGAAGGGTCTTAGGCAAAGGAGAGGCATGAGTGTACAGGGGGCCCAGGAAGATGATTGATTGCTATAAGAGGAGACAGACGTGGTGGGGGAGGATTTTGCAAAGGGGCCAGGGAGGAAGCTCTCGCCACGGTCCAGAAGGGGACAAAGGTGCCAGGACCCGGGAGAGAGCAGAGAAGGGTAGGCACAAAGTTAAGCCTGACTTAGCCTGTCCTATAGGCCAGGTTCTCCCTACACCTCACCTCGTTAAATCCGCACAACCACCATACCAGGCAGGTTCTTTGATAATCCCCATTTTCAAAAAGAGGAAACTGAGGCATGGAGAGAGTCAGAGACCTTCCCAGGCCAGGCAGAGAGTGAACGGCCGTCCAGCCCTGGCACCCTCGTGCCACCCCTTGCCACCGCCACTGCAGTCTCACGGTTCAGAGCAAACATCAGCAGACACGAGACACTGAGGGCTTTGTTGGGGACCGAGAAATTCACCCGCAGCGCATGGGGGACAAGGGGATGATTCCCTACCGGAGGGAAGCCAGGGAGAGTGTGGTTGCTTTTTGTGGTTTAATTCAACCTGCTGGGTCATGGCCCTGGATTGCTTACTGGCCACAGATGCCAGGCTCCAGAGGCTCCCGACCCCGGGTGGGCTGGAGCGAGGCAGAGAGGCGGAGGGCTCCACAGACCATGCAGCTGCCTTTCCCTCCCTGTTTCTGTTTCCTTCCCACTCCCAGAAAAAGGCTACTGACCCACGTGTAGACCACCCACACCCTTCCGCAGGATTAGAGACACAGCAGAGAAAACACTGTAGTGACAGAATCACAGGCACCAGTGAGAGAACAGGGGAGAAAACCCAGGAGGAGAAGGGGGTCTCTGTGCGGGCCCCCAAAATCTCATCTGGGTTAGGAACCCCAAACTGGCAGGAAGGAAGCGTGGATAGTAACACTCCCATCTGTTCTGCTCTTTGCAGTTTACAAAGCACTTTCCTACACACCCCCACATATAAACCTCACAGGAGGCTGCCGTCTTCCCCAGGAAAGATGAGGAGACTGAAGTCCACCGACTTTTTCTGGCACACACGACCTTGAGGGACCAGAGCTGGCTTGGGGCCCCGGTCTAACTGCCACTCCTGAGCTTGTTCTGCGCCCTGAGTCAAGTGGGTCATTTCCAGGAGGTGGAGGTGAGGGGGATGCTGAGACCCCAGGAGGGCTCGGCCCACGCAGGGGCCTGGTGACCCGCCGGGCGCGTCCGGGCAGCAGGTCAGGGGAGGGGACGGGAATCTTTAGAACAAACCTCACATTCAGAGAAGACTCTCAGAAAAGACTTGGGTGATGAGATGCTCAGAGAACAGAGGGAGAGAAGGATGAAGGAGGTGAGAGGGTGAGGTAACGTCGTGGGGAAGAGCTGTTCGGGCTGGAACTTGAAGAGAAGCCAGTCTGGAATGTTCTATGGGCGGAGTCCAGGGACGCTTCCAATTCCTCACTTCCTCCTCCCTCAGACCGGCAGCCTTTTGTTCCACGAGGCGCTTAGGACGTTACTCTGCACACCCTCCAATATTCCTCAGTGAGATTTGCTCGGTGGTTTCTGTGGTGGCCTCGCCTGCAGACTTTGAGTCTCTCCTGACTCATTCATTCACTCATCCATGGACTCCCAGGCTGCCTGGCAGCTCCAGAAGCCGGAGATGCAACAATGGCTGGACGAGGTCTTACGTATGGGCAGCGTGGGAGCCAGCACGGGGCGCAGGAGACAGGGCTTCTTTTGCTGTCACACCAGGGCACCTGACTTTCTCGGTGGGGAATCCAGGAGCTAGCATGTTCCAGCCAAGAACTGGTCACAGCAGCCCACTCTCTCCTCACGACAGCCTGGCATTCCCCAAGCAAGGCTTTGTTCCCCTTCCTCCAGATGTCGCTCCCTGTTAGATCTGCCCACCAAAGGAGAACACACTGGCCCCTGTCCATCACTGACCCCTGGTGGGTCCTTGGTTTTATTTGTTCCAGTGCTTAGTACAGAGCTGGGCACGAAAGGTCACCGTGGGGTGTTTGCTGACTGGATACAGACAAATTCGTCTGTTCAGTAAATATCTAGGTGATGCCTGCTATGTGCAAGGCTTCAGGCCAGGCGTTGAGCACACAAAGGTAAACCAGAAACATCATCGCAGGCCTGCAAGAACACAGGGTCTGGGGCTGGTGACAGGCACAGATCAAAACATCGCAATACGACGTGATGAGGAACAACATCTGTGTGGTCGCTCCAAGTTTCCGAGTATCAGGTATCGCTAAGAATGTCTGCTGAACTGAATTCAGGGGCTAAACACCCCAGACTTTTCCAAAACACAGTCAAATGCATCTAACACCGTATTACATTTTCCTTTATGGCCCAGAAGGACCATTAGGACTGTGAGAAACTCCTTTTTTTTTTTTGCGGTACGCGGGTCTCTCACTGCTGTGGCTTCTCCCGTTGCGGAGCACAGGCTCTGGACGCACAGGCTCAGGAGCCATGACTCACAGGCCCAGCCGCTCCGTGGTATGTGGGATCTTCCCGGACCGGGGCACGAACCCGTGTCCCCTGCATCGGCAGGCGGACTCTCAACCACTGCGCCACCAGGGAAGCCCTGTGAGACACTCTTATTGCCATTTCCCAGGTGAGACAACTGAGGCTCAGGAAGGTCACACAGCTAGGACATGGCAGACCTGGGGGGCAAACTCAGACCAGTGTGACCCAGCATCTATATTCTTTCCATGACAGTCCAGTTCCTGTTTTCCAAATAGCCTGGGCTTTCTCCTGCCTTGTCTTCCTCTACCAGTTGGAGAAGACCCGCCCGCAGCAGGAGGGAAGGAGCCCAGCACAGAGACACGCAGAGCCAAGAGGTGCAGACCCAACAGGAAAACGGTAGCTTCCCCAGGGCCCTCCTAGCTGACTCCCATTTGCATCTCATGGGCCACAGGTAGGTCACATGGTCAACTGAGCTGCAAAGGAGTCTGGGAGGTGGGTGTGTTCACAGCCCCCAGCATACCTGGCCTTTCAAAAGGAAGAATGAGGATGAACGTGGCTGGGCAACTTTGCTGTGCCTGCCTCGTTCTGGATGATGGTGATGAAGATGATCACCATGGTGATTATCATTATTATTATGGCCATTCCCTGCCTGTCCCCAGCACACCTCCCAGGCCCAAGCCAGGAAGGCACTTTCCCCATCCCAGCCCACCACACACACACACACACACACACACACACACAGACCCTGCAGAAGGGACTCCCAAGCCCCCATCCCAGCCACTCAAGGCATAGGTCACAGGGCCTCCCTGCCAGGCTCAGGACCACGAGAGCCCAGGGCCCCAGGATGTGTCCAGACAGGGTTCCCAGCCCTGCCCCTCCCCCAGCCCCAGCCCCAGCAGGAACAGCTATTTTGAGAGCAGCTGGCTGGCAGGTGGCACCTCGTGACAGAGCAGTTTTCATCTGAGTCAGGCGGACCCTGGCTGATGCCCTCTGCTCTCTCTGCCTCCCCCTCAGGCCACCTGGCAGCCTTCACTCCCCAGCCTCATGCCCCCTCTCTGAGTCCTCTCCCTCCCATAAAGCTCTTCCCAAACTCCTCCTCCTCTGTCTCTCTCACTCCCTCTTTCTCTCTCTCTCACCTGCCTCCCAGTTCTATTAAATCCAGCCAACATTCCCTGAGTCCCTAGCAATGACCACAGATCTGATGCTGACGAGGACCGAGCCTTCGCTGTCTACCAGGCACCAAGCTATTCTTTTATAACATCATCTCATTTCATCATCAAAGCCATTCTATGAGGCATCCCTGTCCCCACTTTACAGATGTGGCAACTGAGGCATAGAGAGGCTCAGTAACTGGCCCAAGATCACAGATCTAGTAACAGCAGAGCAGGGATCCCAACCCAGGTGCCCCGGCTCCTTCACCTCTGTATCTGCACCCTGCTCTTCTCCCCAAGGGCCTGCACTGGGCTCGAGGACACTGGCCTGAGTAAGAGCAGCAGCTACCCTTGAGCTCACCATCCAGAGGGGGAGGAGCGAGGACTTGGCCTCCTGGATGGACAGGGGGACCCCTCTGGGCCATCGCTGTGCTGGCAGCCGCAGGACTGGAAGGGAAGGAGAAGGTGGCCTGCGTTGGAACAGGCGGGCAGGAGAGGGGAATCCAGGCTGAAGGAACAGCAGGGTCTGGGCAGGAAAGGTGACACAGGCACAGGGCCGGTGGGGTGAGGAGGGTGGGGCACTGGCTCAGCCCTGAGAGTGGGCGCTTCCTTAAATCTGCACCCCAGGTGCCGTGCTTGCCACACCCCCATGCCAGCCCCGCGCACGCCACCAGGGGAACTTTAACCAGGGTGACCTGTGAAGGTGTGAGCAAGGCTGAGGAAGGCCAGGGCCCTGAGATCAAAAGCCACATCCACGGCTGGCAAGAGAAGGGCACAGCTCCGCCCGGCCAAGGCAGGAGCTGTGGCCTCAGCAGGGATTCAGCCGACATAACAGCCCTGAGGGAGGGAGCCCAGAACACAGTCCCCAAACTCACTCCCCTCCACGTCCACCTCCAGCGTACCCATGATGCACATTGGTCAAACCCAACAGGAAAACAAAGGCCAGGGAGCATGTTGATGCTTCCATGGTGAGCAGAATGATGTTCCCCAAAGGTGTCCACAGATGCATCCCTGGAACCTTACATGGCAAAAGGGACTTTGCAGGTGTGATTCAGTTAAGGACCTTGAGGTGAGGAGATTATCCTGAATTATCCAGGTGAGCTCTACGTAATCACAAGGGTGCTTAAAGAGGGGGGCAGGAGGGTCAGAGTCAGAGAAAGAAGATATGATGATAGAGCTTGAGGGTCACAGAGAGACAGAGAGGCTGGAAGAGGCTCCACTGTTGGCTTTGAAGATGGAGAAAGGGGGCCGTGAGCGAAGGAATGCAGGCAGCCTCCAAGAGCCAGAAAAGACAAGGAAACAGGTTCTCCTAGAGCCTCAAGAAGAAACCAGCCCTGCCGACACTTTGACTTTAGCCATGTGGGGCTGATTTAGGACTTCTGATCTCCAGAACTGTAAGAGAATAAATTTGAGTTTTTTGTTTTTTGCTTTTATATATATATTATTTATTTATTTATTTTTATGGCTGTGTTGGGTCTTTGTTGCTGCACGCGGGCTTTCTCTAGTTGCGGCGAGCGGGAGCTACTCTTCGTTGAGGTGCACTGGCTTCTCATTGCGGTGGCTTCTCTTGTTGTGGAGCTCGGGCTCTAGGCACACAGGCTTCAGTAGTTGCAGCACGCGAGCTCAGTAGTTGTGGCTCGCAGGTTCTAGAGCGCAGGCTCAGTAGTTGTGGCGCACAGGCTTAGTTGCTCCGTGGTATGTGGGATCTTCCTGGACCAGGGCTCAAATCTGTGTCCCCTGCCTTGGCAGGTGGATTCTTAACTACTGCGCCACCAGGGAAGCCCTAAATTTGTGTTGCTTTACGCCACTGTTTGTGGTCATTTGTTACAGCGGCCACCGGAAACCACCACACCGTCTCTGTAGGCCAGCCTCCCAGGACAAGGAGCAAGGAGAGGACAAGGGCGGCTCTGGAGGGGCAGACACAGTAGCCCGCACAAGAGCAAAGGTACAGTGGGCATCAAAAAAAAAAAACAAAAAACCACACACACACACACACACACGACATGTGTTTAGGGTATGGTAAACTGTCTGCTGGGGCTGGAGCCTAAGACACATGGTAGTAGGTGGGGCTAGAGAGGGTGGGACAGGAAGGCCGTGAAACAACACCAAAAGGAGGAGCTTGGACTTCATGCTTAGGCAATGGGGAGCCATGGAGGATTCCTGAGCAGGAGCAGCTTCATGAGCTTTGGATTCCATCAGATTGAAGAGGGATTGGACAGGAGTGGGGAGGCTGGAAGGGCAGAGGGAGGAAGCTAGTCAACATGCAGTTGTGATAAGCTGGCTGCCTGATAGGAAGGGCCCTCTGAACAAAAAAAAGGGACCCTACCTGTGGTTTCGGGTCTCCTGTAGGCAGTTCTAGCCCTGGCCCATTGGTCCCCGCCCAACCCTCACACGCGTGCCATGTTCCCACAGCCAGGCCTCTGTGCCTACCGCTTCCCTGGCCTGGGGACACCCCTGCTTCTCCTCCCCATTGAGCTTTCCCAATATGAGAGTTTCAGTTTGAGGGCACCTCTTCCAGGGAGCCATCCCTGATGAGCCTCTAAAGCCACAGGGGCCTCAGGAACCATCTCGTCCAGCCCCTCCCCTGCTCTCTCTTTTTTTTAAATTAATTTTTTAAATTGAAGTATAGTTGATTTACAATGTTGTGTTAGTTTCAGGTATACAGCAAAGTGATTCAGTTATATATATATATTCTTTTTCCCATATAGGCTATTACAAAATATTGAGTAGGGCTTCCCTGGTGGCGCAGTGGTTGAGAGTCCGCCTGCCGATGCAGGGGACACGGGTTCGTGCCCCGGTCCGGGAAGATCCCACATGCCGCGGAGCGGCTGGGCCCGTGAGCCATGGCCGCTGAGCCTGCGCGTCCAGAGCCTGTGCTCCGCAACGGGAGAGGCCACGGCAGTGAGAGGCCAACGTACCGCAAAAAAAAAAAAACATTGAGTAGAGTTCCCTGTGCTACACAGTAGGTCCTTGTTGTTTATTTTATATATAGTCGCGTGTACATGTTACTCGCAATCCCTAATTGATCCCCCCTCCCTCTGCTGCTCTCCTGCATCCCTCTTCACCTCTGCTCACATGGCCCACTGCCAGGATGCTCATCACCTGTTCAAATCCCACCCCCTCCACTTCCTAGCAGGTGAGTCACTCTCTCTGCCTTGATGTCTCAGCTGTAAACTGAGGACAGTGGTAGCACCTACTTGGTAGGGCTGTTGTGAGGACTAAACAGACACGAACACACGGAGATCCGCACAGGGCCTGTGGGGTGCTGGATAGGCAGCCAGCAATGTGTGCATCTGCTGTGATGAGCCCCAAACTGAGGGCTCAGGGGTGCAGGGCCCCTTCCTGAGCTGAGCTGGGTGTAGCTTTGTGCTCACTCCTCTTGAGGCAGGAGATAGATGGGCACCAGGCTGAACAGTTTCTCCCCTGTGGACAGGAACTCCACAATAGCAGAAACGCCATAAAAGCAGGATGATGGAGGAGGCTGGGCCCTGCCCAGATAAGAGATAAAAGACCACATATGCCTCATTCTCGAAGTCAAGACCTCCCCGACTACACATGCACAGAAGTAAAAAAGGGAGGGGGTGTCACCCCATAGTAAGTGATGTCAACCACCCATAGGCCTCTTCACTAGAATCCATCTTGGCTAAGAGATTCACGCGCGCACATACGGACTCAGAACCAGGCAAAGCAAGATGACTGGCCAAAGGAAACCCGGAAGAAACGCCCCTTAAAAGTGATTCAAACTACTACGAGGGCGCGACTCTCTGAGCCCACCCATGTGTCTATCCACACGTACTCTTCTCTTTTTTTCTCCTAATAAAACACTTTACTTGTTTCACTACTTTCTGTCTTTGTGGGAATTCTTTTCTGCAAAGCCGAAGGGCCAGGGCATTTGGCGCTCTCACCGCCATGACCCGACCTCAATCTCTGGCCGGGAACCGAAACCTGGCTTCAAGCTGCTGCAGGCCGAGGTCACCCGACATCACTCCCACTGGCCCCAGCCCTGCCCCTGGGCCACCAGGACACATCTAATCCATCTCCCACAAGGCTCCTGTAAATATTTGAAGGCAGTAATCAGGAGTCCCCTGAGTTTTCCTGCCTCCAGGCAAAGCTGCCCAGTCCCTCTCTCATACCTCCCACAGTGAGGTTTCCAGACCTTTCGGCACAAGCTCCTTTCCCCAGCACACTCCCGGGCAGGGCTCACCTTGGACACAAGGTCCCTTCACCACACTCTCCCTGGGCTTTGTGCTGGGTTCTGGGGACCCTGAGGCAAGGAAGGTGCCATCCCTGCATCCAGAGCAGCTCTTGACTTCCTCGAAGCCTCTGGAAACAGGAGTCCTGCTCCAGACTCCTGGGACAAGATTAGTTTCCAGCGTAGCTGTTTGCATTGCTGCAATTGGAATTCTATTCTTTTCTTCCTTATAATTCTTGAATTATAGTTCTTGAGCTGGATTTTGTGGCCTGGCTTTGTGGCTCCAACTGGACTGTAAGGTCCCTGAGGGCAGAGTCCATGCCTCTTCCCATCTTATCCCCTGTAGCACCTGGCGTGCCACAAATATTCCAGCCAGTTCATGGGTCACAGAGGCCCAGAACCTCAGAGCCTCAAGGAGCCTCAGGGATCAGCTAGTTCAATGGTCCCATTTCACAGATGGGGAAGCTGAGGTCCAGTGAGGTCCTGGTGGCTGGTTCACTGCCATTTCCATCCCGACTCCCCAGGGGACCCTCTGCATGCTTCTCCAGCCCCAGAAGGGTCCGTATATCTCACTCAGGCTCTGTCTCCAGGCCAAGTCCCCGTTTCTCACGATTTTTTTTTCACTAACATCCTTTATCACAGGGCCTTATCAAAGACTCTTTGAATACCTAAATATTGTGATATGATATTAGGAGAAGGGCTGGGACCCCAGACTGCATCTACGGTAGGATCACACCTGCATGAAAATGATGTCTGCCTGTGAATTAGGACTGGAGGGAGATGTGGGAAATTGACAGAAGGCAACCAAAGGAAACAGTGGGATTCTAGGGGACTCTCCTTTCTTTCTATTTGAACATTTCCGTGTTACTCTGAGATCAGTGCATGAGGAAGGAGAGTGCAAGCAACACCTCCGTGTGCCTACGCTGCTCTGGTCACCAGGCAAAGTACGAACAGGGTTCAATTGTATTGCTGCGACAGTCCTGCAACGTTCCTCATCCCCATTTTCAAAATGAGGAAAATGTGGTTCCTAGATATTTAGGAAAAGTAAGTGCCCAGTTCATGTAGGTACTAAGTGGCAGAGAGAGAACTTGAACATAAGACTTCTAGTTCCAAGTTCAGTGTTATTCCCTTCAATGGCGAGTGGGGGTGGAGAGACAAGGAAGGTAGGAAAAAGTGAGGGAAGGAGAAAAGACAAAAATGACCTAAATGGGGCTTCCCTGGTGGCACAGTGGTTGAGAGTCCGCCTGCCGATGCAGGGGACACAGGTTCGTGCCCCGGTCCGGGAAGATCCCACGTGCCGTGGAGCGGCTGGGCCCGTGAGCCGTGGCCGCTGAGCCTGCGCGTCCGGAGCCTGTGCTCCGCAATGGGAGGGGCCACAACAGTGAGAGGCCCGCGTACGGCAAAAAAAAAAAAAAAGAAAAAATTAGCTAAATGTACTACATTAACTGGTTTGTCCCAAGTACACAGTGTTTAGTACTTGTTGGATGGCTGGCTGGAGGCCATCAGGCAAGTAGTAGTTCCCAGGGAACTAAGAGCAGGTCATTTCCATATACCCTTCAGCTTCTGTCTGAGAAGCAGTGATGTGATTGCCTAGGAGACAATGGTCCATGCCAGGGTCCCTCTGCCTGGGGAATCTCAAACCTTTCCCTTCTGGGCCCTCACTCCTGAGGTGGTGAATAGGAAATAGGAGAGTGGGAAAAGGACAGGTGGGGAATTACCACTAACTTGCTGTGTGTCCTTGGGCAAATTGCTCCCTCTCTGGACCATGCCCAGGAGATGGTATAAGGCCAGGACTTCCTGTGGGTGGGCCTGGTTGGGTGGGCAGTGGCAAAGGAACAGTAAGAACACGGGGCTGCTCAGGGAAAACGGGAAGCCGTGGGTTTGGGTTCAGGGCAGACCTTCCCACCATCACTGCCCCCACCGCCCGGCCTTCCAAGAAGTCTGCTGCCTCACATTGGAGAGAGGGGTGTTGTAGAAACTGAGGAAAGGGCTGACTTCCACATCTGGGGTGAAGTCACACATAGCAGAGGGAGCTGAGTGACGCCATGGGAAGTTCCAGAAGCTGGGTTCAGTCAGAGAAAGCAGAGCCACAGGGCCCTGAGGGAGGGGAGGCAGGAACAGCGGGGGCCCAGTCAACACCTGGATCGCACAGCGCTAGACATTTTCCTTCTGTCTGGGGGAGCCCAGCAAAAACATCATTTCCTTTTCACTCTCAAGGAGACAGAGGCCCCAGAGGTCACCAGCAGGCCCGCAGCAGAAGCAGGCCTAGAACCCGGGGCCTCAGCCTCCACTAGAGGCTGGAGAGGCCTAGTCGAGAGGCTGACGGGAGGGAGCAGCGAGGGCTGAGGCAGAAGCCCGGAGGGGTTCCACTTTCCTCCACCTGCCCCTCCTGGCCCAGGCATCAGGGGACAGGCCCACGGGACACAGGCTGCAGCACGAGGGCCCGGGAACATCGCCACCACTGTGTGGACCAAGTTCTAAAATAAGCCCCACTCGCCGAGAGTGTCGTCACCATGGCAACAGGAAAGTTGTTCCACAGAAGGAATCGAGCACCGCTGTCACCGTCAGTGTCACGGGGAAGAGCCTGCTATGGCCAGGCCCTGGGGTAGGCACTTTCACACACACGCTGTCCCACTGAAGCCATCGTCATCCTCACGCTGCACTTGAGGGCACCTGGGCTGAGACAGAGGCCCCGGCCAGAGTCACCCCGCAATGGATAGGAATTGGGAGGCCCGGATCCAAACTCCCATCTCCTTCCCTGTCTCCTTGCCTCCCAGGCACCCCATTTTTTCTGAGCCTCAGTTTCCCCCTCCCCACCCAAAGCATTGTCAGGGGTAAAGATGGGGGTATTTCTGCATCCCTCCAGGGTGGCAGGGTGGGGGGAGCAGGCATGATCGCCCATGAGCAGGGACTCTGGGACTCCTGTAATAATCTCCTGCCCTCTGGGCTTACTTACAGCAATGGCCCTCATGGGTTTCACTAATAGTGCTTCCCTTTGGCAGGTAGTGTTAAACAGACTTGTTAGTTAACACTTTATGAGTGTCCAAGCTTTCTCATCCCCTTCTTCTGGGGACCAGCCCTGTCCCCTGGCCACAATGGCAGGAAATGAGCCAGGTCTAACCAATCAGTCATTGACCCCATCTCTCTGACAACTATGATTGGTCCAAGAGAGAAGGACTGGCCCAGCAGAGCCAATCAGAGAGCTCCCCTGGGACTGATATGTGGCTACCAAGAAAAGGAAGCTCTTGCTTTCCCAGAAGATGGGGGAGGTTGCTGAGTTGGGACTTCCAGTGACCTTGTCCCATACACTGGAGAAGATGTGACTATTTCCCAGGCTTCAGTGACAACAGATTTTATTCTAGCTAATCAAAAAGAGATTTTGTTTTAAAGCATATTAAGTGGCCGAGGATCCAGGAACAACTGCCCAAAACACACTGCAGTACTGGGCCACCAATGGGGCTGCAGCCCCTGCTTCCATCAGGAAGCTGTGGAAGTCACCACTTGGCTGCCAGCTCCAGAACCATGCCTGCTCGACTTCAATCCATGCAGGGAAACGGGTGCTCTGTGCTCTCTTTCCACACAAAACTCAGTTCCAAATTCTAGTCCATGCAAGTGTTCTTTATGGCAGGATTTGTTACAGCTGGATTGCTACCTGCAGGAGAGCCTGGAAAATGTAGTTGTGGAGTTTTGCAGCTTCTGCAGCACAGAAGGCATGCTACGTGGAGGGTGTGGCCAGTGTGGCGCATGTCACAGGCAAAGACTGACTCTCACCATCATCACTGTCATCTGAGGAAATGCTGTCACCACTTCCCACACTGCCCTGAGCTGGAGTCAGGGACTTCACCTGGGTTCTGCTGTTTCCTCACTGTGTGTCCTCCAGCAAACCATCTCTCACCGTGGGGCTCAGTCTGTTCTTCTGTCATTTGGGGATGTGGAGACCTGTCCCAAATACATCTCCAAGCAGTTATGAAGGTCAAGGTGAGAGAGTAGGTGGGAAAGGCCCTGTCCACTGCACAGACCTGAGCACCTGGGGAAGTTATTACTAGTCAGTAAATGGCTTTAACCAAGAGGAAAATAAACCCAGAGAGGGTGAAATGACTTCCCCAAGGTCATGTCAAAGTCAGGCAATAAAATGTGGAGGACTAGAACTTGAGACTGTGAACTCTCCCTTAGGTCTCAGGGGAGTGGGAGTAAGTGAGGAGGACCAGGGAGAAAGGGGGTGTGTGGCTCCAGGAGGTGGTGGTGATGGGTTGTATTAAGTTGTCCATGACTGTACAGCAAATTTCCCCAAAACGCAGTAGCGCAAAACAACATATATTTATTATAGTTTCTAGGATCAGAAATCTGGGCACAGCTCAACTGGGGTCTCTGGCTCAGAGTCTCCTATGAGGTTGCAGTCAGGGTGTCAGCCAGGGCTGTGGTCTCATCTGAAGGCTCATCTGGGGAGGGGTCACTTGCAAGCTCACTCCCACAGCTGTTGGTCGGCCTCAGGTGCTGGCTGGCTGTTGGCACTACCAGGCAGCTCATGACATGGCAGCTGGTCGCCAGCAAGCAAGAGAAAGCGAGAGAGGGAGGGGGCACACCCGACACAAGCCACTGTCTTTAGTAACAAAATCTCAGAAGTGATATCCGTACTGTAAGTCCCCTACATACGAACAAGTTCCATTCCGACAGCACGTTCCCAAGTCCAACAAAGTTAGCCTAGGTGCACAACTAACACAATCGGCTATATAGTCCTGTACTGTAATAGGTTTATAATACTTTTCACACAAATAATACAGAGAAAACAAAGAAAAAATAAAGAAAACATTTTTAATCTTAGAGTACAGTCCCTTGAAAAGTACAGTAGTGCAGTACAAGAGCTGGCATACAGGGGCTGGCATCGAGTGAACAGGCAAGAAGAGTGACTGACTGGAGGAGGGAGAGGAGGTGGGAGATGGTAGAGCTGAAGGATCGTGAGCAACAGGAGAGGAGGGCAAGCTGCAGTTTCACTCACGCCTGACGTTGACGGCACAGATTCTGGCTCCTTGCTGGATTCAATTCTATCCACCCTCTTGAAAAAACGATCCAGGGATGTCTGGGTAGTACTGTACTGTGCCAGCTACATCACTGCTGCTTTTACGCTTGCTTCCAGACATCCTGGGCTTGAAGTAAAGACGCTGTACTACTGTCCTCTATACAGTACTGTAAAGTACACAGAAGCACAGCCTCTTGTAGAGGATGCACGCACGTGACAATGTACGCCAGACACGTGAACTAAACGTGATTGGACATGCAAACGCATGTTCGCATCTTTGGAAGATCGCAACTTGAAGGTTAGTATGTAGGGGACTTATTCCATTTTTAGACTCAAGTCTCTAGATCAGCCCACACTCAAGGGGGGAGGATGACACAAGAGTGCACGTACCAGGAGGTGGGGTCACCCAGGCCATCTGAGAGGGCACCCACCACAGAGCTTGAGGGAGAAGCCCCACCGCAGGTCCCTGCCCCCCAGGCCCAGCCTGCCTCTGAGAAGAAGGTGGGTCGGGGGGGCAAGGGAGGCTGCTCCCAGCTCCTCTGCGCCTGCCCTGGGCCCTGTGGGTGGAAAAGCTGACCTGAATCTGCACTTGCTTGTGCCCTTTCCCCTGAGGGGAGAAGACGGAGGAGGGAGAACAGGACGGAGTGCGGGGTTACACACATGAGCAATGGCCGCAACGTGGCCCCCCTCAGATTAGGGTTTTCCAATAAAACAGGAGGCCCCGAGGCCCCAAAAGGCAGCGTGGTATCACGTGAGGAACACTGGACTAAGAATCAAGAGGTCTGGGTTCTGACTGGGTAAGCCCCTAACTGGCTGTGTGTCTGTGAGGAAGTTACACAACCTCTCTGGGCCTCAGTCTCTCCAGCTGTAACACAGGGGTGGTGATCTGATATTGCCCAGGTGCTCTTGGGCCCCAATGGTCAGAGGTCCCCTCCATGCAAAGGGGATCATGGTCGGATGGAGGCAACACAGGGGTTTGGCCTGGGCTTCCACCACCTGCCCCCAAGGCACCCGCCCCCAGCAGCCCTTACCTTCCCCTCCATCCTCTCTCCCTCTGCCTCTCTCCTTGGTGCTGGTTCCCTGGGCTTCCTTCCTGACCCACCATCTCTGTGTTCACACAGCCCAGCCTGCTCCCAACCTCCTTCCCTCTCCTCCAGCGCCGCCACCCCGCCTCCACGAGCCAGGTGAGGCCAGACCGGGCTTGAGCAAAGGGCAGAGCAGGTGGCTTGGGACTACACCTGTGGCTGGAAGCTGTTCAGCTGCTGCCAGGGGTTGGCTCTGGAGGCTGGCCTCTTGTCCTCCTCCCCCAGGAAGGTGGGGGAAGATGCGTGCAGACTTGAAGCAGCTGCTCTATGAGGTTCCTCCTCCCCCCTCCCCACCCCAGCCCTGATGCCGCTGAGGGGCAAGGTGCGTGTGGGGACTGTGAATAGAACCGGCAGAGCAGCATTCTGGCTCCCAGGCTGGGGGCTTCTGTAAGCGCTGCCGGCCACCCCCAGCCCCACCCAGCCCCCCCGGCTCCATCTGAAAGCACAAGGCCACCCCAGTACCCACACACCAGGCCTACACGGAGTCCCTTCCTATTGGAAGATCCCGTAGCGCTCTGTGCTTGCTCACAGGCTCAGCACCTTTACACTGGCAGCAACATTCTTTTCTGGGCCTTACTCCCCCAAGGCAGGAAGGAACAAGCTTTGTTCTCTCTAGTCCCAGGAAACACAGTGGATGCTCAGTAAATTTTCTTGAATGAACTAGAAAAGATTGATAATAATAATGGAAACATTTATAGAGTATTCACCATGTGCCAACCACTCTCCTAGGAACCTTATACACATTAATGCATTTAATCCTCATCACAATCTTATATTGGAGGTACTATTAATATCTCCACAACACAAATGCATGAATGAGTGAATGCCATATTCTTTCAGTGGGAAGGCACTAACCCAAGAGAGATCAGACACATCACCAGGCATAAAGCATGAGAGGGTGAGTGATAAGATAATAATCTATTCCCTGTTACATACATCTCTTTTGATTATCACAACTCTCCAGGGAGGTATAAAAGGCAAAAATAAACAAGGTCCTACTGTACAGCACAGGGAGCTATATTCAATATCCTGTAATAAACAATAATGGAAAAGAATATGAAAAAGAATATGTGTGTGTGTGTATGTGTGTGTATAACTGAATCACTTTGCTGTACAGCAGAAATTAACACAACATTGTAAATCAACTATACCTCAATAAAGTAATTAAAAAAAAATACCGTCATAGGGCTTCCCTGGTGGCGCAGCGGTTGAGAGTCCGCCTGCCGATGCAGGGGACACGGGTTCGTGCCCCGGTCCGGGAAGATCCCACATGCCGCGGAGCGGCTGGGCCCGTGAGCCATGGCGGCTGAGCCTGCGCGTCCGGAGCCTGTGCTCCGCAACGGGAGAGACCACAGCAGTGAGGCCCGTGTACCGCAAGGAAAAAAAAAAAAACAAAAAACCAAGGTTTATTTCTCACTTGTGCAAAGTATCCAGTAGAAGAGTGGGGACAGGGATCTCTGTTCCCTGCTGTCCTCGCTGAGGAACCCACCTGGAATTTCCCATCACTGCTCAGGGGGAGGGCAGCAGGAAGAACGATGCACTAGTTCTGAAAGGTCTCCACCCAGAAGTGACATGCTACTTTGGCTCCGATTTCACTGGCCAGAGCGTGTCACATAGCAAACTCAAGGGGCTGGGATGTGTCATCTTCGGTGGGTCCAGAAGCAGAGGGAACTGTGGGTCTGGGTGGACAGTATTGGGTTAACTGACTCATTTATGGAGTGTCTGCTCTGTGCTAAGCAATGGGAAGAAACACGAAATTTGGCAGGGCCCTGTCCTCCCGAGCACACCTTCTAATGCGGAAACAGATAAACAGAAGAAAATCACAATCCAGTGAGACCAGAGCTCTGACAGAGGAGAGGGATGCTCAGAGGGTCCCTGACCTGGCCCCGGGGAGCAGGGGGGCTTCTGAAAGAGGAAATAACAGAGCTGAGTACGGCCAGCCTTCCAACCCGGATCCCAGTGGAGAAAGGACACGTCAAGGCCTGCCCTGGGTGGGCCCACCACCCTAAGCCCCCATCTTGCAGGGAACCCCATGGGGACAGGGGTCTAGCCTCGGTGCCCAATGCCTACCATGTGACTCTGGGCACTTCCGCTCTTCCCTCTACAGGGGGCAAATAGAAAGTGGGTCCACACCAGGAAGAGGTGGGCCTCTCTGGGATGAGGACCGCTGGAGGAGGGCAGGCAGAGCGAGGATGCAGGACCAACCTCCTTTGTACTGGTGGGGACACTCTTCTAAGTACCACTGCCCCTTCTAAAGGGATGGGTGGACTTGAAGCTGGGTGTCGGGGGGATTCCAGGAGCCAAGAAAGACCCTTTAGCTCATCTGGGCTGTGACAGAGACACCAGTGGGAGCCTGAGGGCGGGGGGCTAAAAGCAGCTGGGGCCCGGGAGACCAGGTCACCCAGAAATCCACCTAATTCTAACATCTGGCTGGGAAGAGAACCAAGAAACTGTAACAGTGGTCACCACCAGGGAGGGCAACTGGATGGCTGGGGACAGCCTGCAGAGAAGGGGCACTGAGTCTTCCTTTTGTTTTTTCAACCAGGTATTTACCTAAGTGGAAAAAAAATTAAACAAGTATATATTTGACTTGAATAAAAATTTCTATGGGTCTAGGCTTTACAAGCCTCTAAGATTGTAAGATCCTTCTAGGACTAGGATTCTCAGAAGCAGCTGGCAAAGACATGGGGGTGAGATGCCCCTGGGTTTGAACCCTGGGTGCACCCATTGCTGTGACTTAATCTCACGGTGCCTCTGTTTCCTGGTCTGGAATCGGAGACAAGGATACCTTCTTCCCCTGGAACATTTTAAGATTAAATGAGATAAAGTATGTCAGGTGTCCTCCCAGGGTCTGGGACACCACGAAGCCTTTGTCTAAACAAAGCAGTGGTGAATACCCAGAGCCTAGAGGATTCTCCGAGCTGAGTCCCAGCCAGGGCGTTTCCTGATTCCCAGGGAGGAACAGGAGGTCCCTGGGAAGCCGCTGGTGACAGCAGGTGGGCAGGGAGGGAGGGAAACAGACACTGCGGCTGTGGCTGGTGCTCTGGCGCCCCCTCCTGGACACTGTCCTCCTTACACCCCTGGGAGAATGGGAGGGTTCACTTTTATCAAAAATCCCCCTTGGCTTGGGGTTATTTTTTTTAAAAAGGACCAACGCTAGGGACAAGGTAAGAGGCCCACTGGCTGCTTTGGGGCCCCAGCCCAATATACAGTACTTGGCAAAAGTTCCTCAGCTCTTGTCAATGACTTAGTAAGCACATTATTAACCACAGGCACCACCCGCTGAGCCAAAGGCGGTGCCCGCGCTCTCGAACCAAGTGCTCTGCCGGCATTGTTTCACTTCATCCTCCTCACACTTACTCAGTCTGCATGACTATTAACCTCTTTTAAAATCTGGGGAAACGGCGGGCTTCCCTGGTGGCGCAGTGGTTGAGAGTCCGCCTGCCGATGCAGGGGACACGGGTTCGTGCCCCGGTCCGGGAAGATCCCACATGCCGTGGAGCGGCTAGGCCCGTGAGCCATGGCCGCGGAGCCTGCGCGTCCGGAGCCTGTGCTCCGCAACGGGAGAGGCCACAACAGTGAGAGGCCCGCGTACCACACACAAACACACACACACAAAAATCTTGGGAAACGGAGGCCCAGGGAGATAAACTAAACTCAGGGCACACAGCCAGGTTGTGGCGGCATTAGGATCCAGGCTCGGGCCTTTCGGCCTCCACCTCGCACTCAGGAAGGTACCTGCATCTCCCATTGACAGAGCCCTGGCCCTGTGACGGGTACCGAGCTGAGTGCTTTCACACATGCCATTCACCTCTGATTACAACTCTTCGGAGTAGTTTATTTCCTCCATTGCAGGGTGACCGACTGTCCTGGTTTGCCCAGGGTGGAGGGAGTGGGATGTAGGAATTTTGGTACTAACACCAGAAATGCCCTACCCACGTTACAGACAAGGAAACAGATCCAGAGAGGGCGATATACTACAAGCAACTATATGCCAATAAAATGGACAACCTACAAGAAACGGACAAATTCTCAGAGACGGTGACAGACAGCACTGCTATCAGGCATGGAGCCTGAAGTCTGGATCCAGAATGAGGCAGGTCAAGTAGCTCAGAAACACAGGCTGAGGGACTTCCCTCGTGGAGCAGTGGTTAAGACTCCGTGCTCCCATTGCAGGGGGCCTGGATTCGATCCCTGGTCAGGGAGCTAGATCCTGCATGCTGCAGCTAAGACCCTGGCACAGCCAAATAAATAAATATTAAAAAAAAAAAAAAACCCACAGGCTGAGCTGGTTCCATAAGGAAGAACAAAGTGAGAGGGTGGGAAGGGGTGAGAAGAAACGGTGGGAGAGACAAGAAGCCCTTGAAGGCACTAATAATGTCCCCTAATAAGACCACCCTAGGTTGGTAACCTGGACCCTCCACTTACGGGCTGAGACATTCTTTTCCTTAAAATCTGAGCCTCGATTTCCCATCTGTAAATTAAGGATAATAACCTTGCAGCACTGCTCATTCATACAACCGGTATTTACTGAGTCCCTATGGCAAACCCGACATGAAATAGAACATAAACACAGTAACGTGTAATTAATGGGTGTGAGTCCCTGGCATATAGTAAGTACTGATTAGTCACCAGGGAGAATTCTAGACCCCCAGACCTGGAAGACCAAGCGCTGCAATGGGTCCTTGACTGCCTACAGAGACAGGGAGCTTACTATCCCACAACACAGCCAATCTTTTAGCATGTGCCAATGCATGTCGGTTCCTGTATGTCTACGAACTTTTTTTAAATAAATAAATATATTTATTTATTTACTTTTGGCTGCGTTGGGTCTTTGTTTTTGCACGCAGGCTTTCTCTAGCTGTGGTGAGCAGGGGCTACTCTTGGTTGCGGCGCGTGGGCTTCTCATTGCGGTGGCTTCCCTTGTTGGGAGCACAGGCTCTAGGCGCTCGGGCTTCAGTAGTTGTGGCTCACGGGCTCCAGGGCACGGGCTCAGTAGTTGTGGCCCACAGGCTTAGTTGCTCTGTGGCATGTGGGATCTTCCCAGACCAGGGCTTGAACCCGTGTCCCCTGCACTGGAAGGCAGATTCTTAACCACTGCGCCACCAGGGAAGTCCTGTTTGTGAACATTTAATAGGCTTTTTTTTTTTTTGGCCGTGGCTTGCGGGATCTTAATTCCCCAACAAGGGATCGAACCCATGCCCCCTGCGGTAGAAGCGCAGAGTCCTAACCACCAGACCACCAGGAAATTCCCACTTTTGATAAGCTTTTACTCTGTGCCAGGAGCTTCTAAGTGTTTTGCATGTTTTAACCCATTTAATACCCATGGCAGCCCTCAGTATCTGGGCAGGGTTTAGGCTGGAGCAGTCCGTGCCAGTGGAGAAGGAAAAAGCTTTCCGACCAATTTGAGGTGTGGACTCCTCCTCCCTCTCTCTGCCTCTGCCAGGGTTCTGCCTGAGTTGGGGTTCACTCTCCTGATATCACCTAACCCCCCTGATTACTGATCTGCTGCCTCAGGCAAAGATTTCACTGGCGACCTGGCCCAGCCCCAGCAGGACCTCCCTGTCCCCAGGGCTCTCTGGGAGGGGGGATCTGGCTGTGAGCACTCTCCCCACTGCAGCGGTGGTGGCATCACCACCCCCCGCCCACCCACCCCGCTCCCCGCACTGACCCAGAAAGGCATTAACCCGGAGAGCAAGCTGAGCATTTGGGCCTTCCAGTGAGCAGCAGCTCCGGCCCTTCCAGCTTCCGAGGTCCATCCTAGCCCCAGGCCTCCCACCCCATCTGTGCCGCAGAACAAGGCTGAAAGTCACATAAAGTCCTCTCTGGAGCTGCAGGGGACTGCTTGAGAAGAGACCCTGGCAAAGTCTCAGGGGTCTTCCGACACTATGGACAGCAAAACATGAGACTTGTCTTTGTCTGATACATGTATCAGGCAGCTCATCTGTCCATAAGAGTCCTCAGTGTGATGCCACTGCTACCACTCTTCAGCTGTGTGACCTTGGGAGACTTACTTAATGCCTCTGTGCTCGGTTTCCTCATCTATAATAGGAGGGTAATAAACCACGAATTCACGGGGTCTCAGGGAGGATCAGGTCATAGAATGTACAAGGAGTGCCTAGCACACAGCGGTGCTCAATAAGTGTGGGTCGCTGCATTCATTCATTCATTCAACAAGCATTGTGCTGGGGAACTAGACTCAACCTACACATGAACTGCCAGGGAGCAGCCCAGGGTAAAGGAAAGCACCAGAAGACCCTGGTCCCCAGGTGAAGCCTGCTCCCAGTAACCCCTCCGGCCTAGACGGACCATGTGAGGCAACGACAGGAAGGCAGCCACACACAAGCCACGGAGAGGGGCCTCGGAAGAAACCAAACTCTCCAACCCCTGGATCTTGGACTTCCGGCTCCAGAACCATGAGAAAATCAATGTCTGTTGTTTACGGCACCCAGTCCGTGCTATACTGTTATGGCAGCCCTAGCAAACCGCTCCACTCCCCGCCCCACCCCACATCCAAAGGACAAGTTACAGGCTCGCCGGAACTGGCCTTTGGCTGAGTTTGGGTGGAAGGTGCTGGTTACCAGTCGACTGCTCCCAGTCAATTCCACTTCCCACTAAAACAGCTCTCGAGACTCAGAACATGGGGGTGGGAATCATAAATTGCCTCTTGCAAAGTTTCCAAATGACAACTTGCTTATTCAGCATTGTGCTCGAATGTTCTAAATGCTCAGTTGAGGTGGCCGATCCACTGTCCCCAGGGCCTGCCACATTCTCCAGCATTTTTTTTTTTTTTGATTCACAAACAGTAACATGTGCCATGAACTTGGAACCCACTTTGAAATGTTTATGCTTTTTATAAGTTTAATATTAGCACATACCCAGAACACTTCCTGTGTACCAGGCACAGTCCAGTGTGCTTTATAAACACTAACCTATGGAATCTTCACATCTCTCCTGAAGAGAGTCATCCCCATTTGACAGGTGGGGAAATCAAGGCTCAGAGAAGTGTAGTTAAGTGGCCCAAGGGCACGAGCTAGAAAGCAGCAGAGCTGTCATTTGAGCCCAGGCCACCTGGCTCCAGGTCCATGCTCTTAATCACTATGCCTTATTGCCTCATAGTGTAAGTGAAAAATTGTTCTTTTTGATCTATATCCTACCAAAAGTTGTATTAGAAATCCTTTTAATGTACTCTCTGGCCAGACCATAATGATTAAAACAAACATCAGGACTTCCCTGGCAGTCCAGTGGTTAAGACTCCACACATCCCAATGCAGGGGGCACGGGTTCAATCCCTGGTTGGGGAACTAAGATCCCACATGCAGCACGGCATGGCCAAAAAAAAAAAAAAAAGTCTACTTTGGCTCATCCAGACATGAAGGTTCCATTTACATCATTTATTGTCAAATACAAAACTGACATACATAGTTTTACGTTTAAATACCTAAATTTGTTATGGCATCCCAAAATATAAAAACTCCTTTCATGAGCTGATAGATGGAATGCTTGTCTAGCATTTTTTTAAAATCCAGTATTTTTTGTGGTTTTCTTTCTTGTTTTTTTGTTTGTTTGTTTGTGGTACGCGGGCCTCTCACTGCTGTGGTCTCTCCCGTTGCAGAGCACAGGCTCTGGACGCGCAGGCTCAGCGGCCATGGCTCACAGGCCCAGCCACTCCGTGGCATGTGGGATCTTCCCGGACCCAGCCGCTCCGCGGCATGTGGGATCTTCCCGGACCAGGGCACGAACCCACGTCCCCCGCATTGGCAGGCAGACTCTCAACCACTGCGCCACCAGGGAAGCCCCAGCCCTGTGGTTTTATTTCTTAAAGAGTAGAGAATGCGTTAGGCTGCTACTCACGAGCACTTCTCCAAAATCACACATTTCAAGTGGGGACTGTGTTTATTTCCAATGAAAAAAAAGCCAAACTCATATAATCTTCACTACACTTTCCTTTATAATACGGGTCTTGAACACATCTGCACTGTAAGACGTCTGATCCAGTGCATGTGAACTAACAAGGGAAGATCACGTTGAGGGGTTCCTACTCTGTGTATAAATTAAGCCATATCTGCCTAAGGGCAACGGCAATGGTGTAAGTTTCCAAACCACGGGCAGAGGGCCTCATCAGCTCTCTCCTCACTCAAGCTTTCTCCTGAATTTTGGACTGGAGATGGGGTACAGGGTGGTTCTC
This sequence comes from Hyperoodon ampullatus, assembly GCF_949752795.1. Taxonomy (NCBI): domain Eukaryota; kingdom Metazoa; phylum Chordata; class Mammalia; order Artiodactyla; family Ziphiidae; genus Hyperoodon; species Hyperoodon ampullatus. The sequence continues at coordinate 33,020,895 of NC_136924.1, read as the reverse complement.
TTAGTGGAAACAGAAGTTCAAAGACCCACAGAAACCGGGGATGGGTGGGGGACAAGGGCGCCAGGAGAGGCGCTCAGCCATCTGGGTAGGAAAAGATGGAGACAGAATGCAGAAGCCAGAGGCAGAGAAAACCACAGATGCCCAGCCCTTCCTGGGATCCCCTCCTCTGTACCAGGCACAGGCCCGATGGGATACTGGTCACCTCATGCGTCCTCATAGCCACCCCAGGAGGGAAAGACTATTTGTCACCTCCTTCTTACAGATGAGAAAAGGAAGGTGAGAGATGACTGGACTTGCCCAGTGGAGGCGTCTGCAGGAGAGCTCTCCTTGGACGACGGGAGGGACAGATCTGAGAGCAGCGAGGTCTCAGGACAGGGAGCTGCCTGGGATGGAACCCAACCTGGGCTAGGACCCTTCTGCTCAGACTTCACCAAGACCCTGGGCCCAGTCCCACATTGCTCCCACTCTGGATGCACCCACACAGCCTTCCTGCTCTTGCCTCCAGTCTCTGTGGGGGCTCCGTCGGCTTCGCCAAATGCCCAAGTATTACACCTTCACAGCCCCTCTGCCTGGAACGCTCGGGGCTCCACGACCTGTAGCTGTCCAAGTTCTCAGCATGAGCCCCACTCCCGCCCCTACCAGCCACAGCCAAGCTGGTCGCACCCCATCTGGTCCCTCAGCCCTCTGCCTGCCACAGTCGGGCCATCTGCCCCAGGGGACAGTGACTATGCCCGGGAGGTCTTCCCCCTGGACCGGCACCTCCGCCAGGCTGTGGTCCAGGAGGCTGCGTGGTGGGCAGGTTCAGAGCACAGCCGGGTCTGAATCCTGACCCCGCCCTCACTCACTGTGACCCATCCTCTCCGAGCCTCAGTTTCCCCATCTGTAACAGTAACAGCAGCCATGACTGCTGGGGGGACAAGTGCATCCCAGCTTACAAACGTGGGGTGATGGAGCTGGAAAATCACTGCTTTGCAGTCTCCATGGGTTTGGGCACCAACCCTCACTGGCTGAGACCCCCGGTGAGCATATTCCTGGGAGAAAGTTCCCTCTCCATCCCCAAGAAATGCAAACCCAATCCGGCTGCAGGGTTAAGGCTCCAACACTCCTCAAACAAAGGAACAGAAGGATGGGTCCTGCAATGAATGCAGCAAACACTCAAGTGTCTCCGGCTGAACAAGATGAAAGGTAAAGAGGAACCGGAAATGCTCTGATGATCTCAGGAAGGTCAGCATCCAGACAAGACAACAAAGCACTGTGTGAAAGATTCTCCTCCAGTTATCAAAGCAGAAGCGGGCTTTGAACACGAGTGAGTCAGAGGAAAGCTGATTTAGCCCTTCTCATCTCTCCATTTCCCAGAACGGTGCCGTTTGAGAGAGCTTTAAGCAGCTGGAAATTGTGACACAAAAATACACTTGTGATTCAGCAATGAACACACTGGGGCATCAAGTCTTCCTGTTCAAGTTTTTAGGAAAATCAAATCGTCTTACTTTGGGTTTCTCATGATTGTCTGCATTTTTATATGGTAGTTATTTTTAAACACTTTAATAATTTATTAGAATAAGATGTTTAACATATATTGGTACATTCGTGCTTTGCTTGAGGTTTTCTATTTCCAAATGTATTTTAAATATCAAATATTTTATTTCACTGATATGTTTTTAATTTTGTGAATTCTACCTTTTTAAAAACAAAATATACTCATATTGGTATTTCAGTATTAGGCAAAATAATGACCAAAAAACTGGCATTGGGCTTCCCTGGTGGCTCAATGGTTAAGAATCCGTCTGCCAATGCAAGGGACACGGGTTGGAGCCCTGGTCCGGGAAGGTCCCACATGCCATGGAGCAACTAAGCCCGTGTGCCACAACTACTGACCCTGTGCTCTAGAGCCCACGAGCCACAACTACTGAGCCCAAGCACCACAACAACTGAAGCCCATGCACCTACAGCCCACGCTCCGCAACAAGAGAAGCCACCACAATGAGAAGCACATGCACCTGCAACGAAGAGTAGCCCCCGCTCGCAACTAGAGAAAAGCCTGCATGCAGCAATGAACACCCAACGCAGCCAAAAATAAATAAATAAATATTTTAAAAAATGAGTAGATCTGAATAGACATTTTTCCAATAAGACAGATGGCCAACAGGTCCATGAAAAGATGCTCAACATCACTAATCATCAGGGAGAAGGAAATCAGAACCATAAGGAGGTTATCACCTCACACCTGTTAGAATGGCTATGGAGAAAAGGGAACCCTTGTGCACTGTTGGTATGAAGGTAAATTGGTACAGGCACTAGGGAAGAGTATGGAGGTTCCTCAGAGAATTAAAAATAGAACTACCGTATGATCCAGCAATCTACTTTTGGATATTTATCTGAACAGACACACTAACTCAAAAATGTATCTGCACTCCTATTTTCACTGCAGCGTTATCTACAATAGCCAAGGTACGGAAACAACCTAAGTGTCCATCAGTAGATGGAAAGATAAAGGAAATGTGGTGCATATACACAACAGAATATTATTCAGCCTTTAAAAAAAAAAAAAGGAAATCCTGCCATCTGTGCCATGGATGGACCTTGCGAGCATTGTATTAGGCACACTAAGCAAGACGCAGGAAGAGCAGTACTGCACGATCTCACTTATAACATGGAATCTAAAAAACAACAACAAAACCAAGCTCAGAGATAGAGAACAGGTTGATGGTTGCCAGAAGCGGTAAGAGGAGGGGGCCGGAAGGGACAACACACAAGTGAAGGGGGTTAAAAGGTACAAACTTCCAGGTATAAAATGTGCCATGGAGATGTAATGTACAGCACGGTGACTATTAGTTAATAATATATACTGGGTATTTGAAAGTTGCCAAGAGAATAGATCTTAAAAGTTCTCATGACAACAACAACAAAAAAGTGTGTAAGTATGTATGGTGGCGGACGCTAACCAGACCAAAAAGAGAAAGAAATGGCAAAATAAATTACGGCATATCAAAAAAAAACAAACAAACTTGGGAGTTCCCTGTTGGCCTAGTGGTTAGGATTCCAGGCTTTCGCTGCTGTGGCCCGGGTTCAATCCCTGGTCAGGGAACTGTGATGCCGCAAGCCGCGTGGCTAGCCAAAAAACAAAAAACCAAACTCAGGCCCAGAGAAGTCAGGAGCCTCACCCAAGGCCACACAGCTTGCAGGTGGCCTGCCAGGAGAGATCCAGCCTACTGAATTCCAGCACCCTTCCCTTACCTACTTTGCTCTAAGGCTCAGTGAGAATCCACCTCCCTGAATCCAAATGCCATCAGTCTCCCCACATTGCGTGGTGCTTCCTGGACATTCACTACCAGTAGCTCTCTTCTCCTAAACTCAACCGTGTCACCCCCATTTACAGATTAGGAAACTGAGGCGTGGCAAGTTTCGGTGAATCCAGCCAGTCTGATGCAAACCCACGGCTGTTGCCCACACATTAGCTGCTGTGGAACAGCTACGGACTTTCCCAAGCACCTCCACACAATGGATCTTGTTGAATTCTCACCAGCGCTGGCGAGAAGCGGGCTGGACCCTCCCCACCGAGCAGCTGCAGAACCTGAGCACAGAGGTGAATGCCCTGCCCAGGAGCCCAAGGGGCAGATGCAGGTCAGAAACCCAGGTCTGTCAGATTCCAAAGCCTGTCCTTGCCCCGCGTGAGGGCAGGATGGGGGTGACAGGCCACCCAGTGCAGAAGCCCACAGATATCCAAACACACCACAGCTTTATTACTTCAATAAACTCTAAAAGCACATTTCCTGGATCTACACGCTGAGGCAGAAGCCAGAGGCAGCGAGGCAGGGCAGCTGGGGTCCCTCCGTCCAGAGCGCGTGGGAGGCTCAAGGAGGTGGAGGCGGGGTGACAGCGGCATTCCTGCGGCGGGAGGCGCAGCTCACTTGAGGCGGTAGAGGACCTTACGCTGCATGCGATGCTGGATCTCGCCCCGCCGCAGCATGAGCTGCAGGACCTTGTGGATGGCGTGCTCCGGGTATTTCTGCAGGACACGGGGTCGGATGAGGGGCGTGCCTCCCACGGAACCCCAGACACCCCTCCCTCCGGAAGCCCAGGTGTCCCGTGCTCACAGGGGACTCTCCAGCCTTCACATCCTACCTCTCTGCATCCTAAGACAGGCTCACACTTCCTGAGCGACTACCACGTGCCAGGCCCTGTTCTAAGTCTTCACATACTTGAACTCATTCTATCCCATAACATCCTCATGCAGCTGGTACTGTGATCATCACCTTTTTACAGAAGAGGAAACTGAGGCACGGAGAAGCTAAGTCACTCACTCCAAGTCACACAGCAATTAAGTAGTAGAGCTGAGACCTCAGCTGAGCCCATGTGACTCTAGAACCCAAGCTCCTGACACCCCTAAAGCCCTGTAAGCCTCCGTCTGCTCATCTCTCAAACGGGCGTGGTACCACCTACTGCATAAAACTGCTCCGAGGATGAAGAGGAGATGACGTACATGAAGGGAGCTGAGCCCAGAACCTGGGATTGTCCCTGCGATTTCAAAGACGGTGACAAGTTGCGCACAGCTTCTAGAAGGCCCATCCCTTCTCTATGGGGTCAAGAGCACTGTCCCCGGCGAGCTGGGTGGCTCACCCTCCTGGCAATGAGGCGAAGGGAGAGATGCAGGGCTGGGGAAGCCTGGGACACTCCAGCAGGACCTCAGCCACCTCTCCTCTCCCCACAACGTCACAGAGGAAGTCACAAGGGGAGGCACACTGGGGACGGGCCCGGGCCGAGGAACAGCTGCCCCTTCCCCATCCTGGGCCTGTCTGCTGAGCAACAGGACGTGGTGTTAGGTGGCTGGGAACCAGGCCACAGGGAGCCCGCAGGACTCCCACTGGGCCCCCTGGGAGGCCCACCTGCTTGGTGAAGTCCTGGACGATGCTGTGCTCCGACACCTGGGATCCAATGGCGAAGCGGCGCTTGAGCTGCTTCTCGATGCGGCTCAGCAGCTCCTGGTCCTCCTGGCTGGTGAAGCCCTCCACCCCTGTGGGTGTGAGGAGGGAGACGGGCGGGTGGGGACCTCAGTCTGCCCACAGTGACTAAGAGCGAGCCAGGCCCGGAAGAGAAAATGAGAGGGAGAGGAAGAGCATGCCCGGGGACAACCAGGGCCTGACCGAGGAGATGACCGACAGAGACCCAGAGTCAGGGACGGGGCCGACGTGTGGGGAAGGATGCTGCAGGCAGAGGGAACGGCAGGTGCAAAGGCCCAGAGGTGGGAAATATGCCCATCTCGATCAAAACCCGGTCAGGAGGCCAGGAACATGGCCAGAGTGGGGGCAGGTCCTGTGGGCCCTGGAGGCCACGGCACAAATTTTTCTTTGATTCTGGTGAGCAGAACAGCCACTAGAGGGCTCTGAGGAGGGCCACGAGCTGACGACAGCACCTGGCCCCCAGGCAGCTGGACAGGCAGCAGCAGGAAGACTTCCTGGAGGAATCTATCTCAGATGGAGAGCTGGAAGGGACCCAGCAGTGACCCAGAAGGGCGCGCAGGCTGCCCCGGAGACCACATCTGTGAGGCGCCCCAAGCAGCCCAGGCAAGCAGGCTCGTAATTTCCAACTATTGCCCCAGGATGGATCTCCCCTGCTGACCCAGGCCTGCAAAGGCCTTGGTGTTTCAGCTACAGAGAGGGTGGGACCGTGGTGGGGGAGCCACTGAGAGGGACGTCAAGGCTCCAAGTTGAAATGAGTCTGCAAGGCAAACTCTTACCCAGCCTGCAAAGCCCAGCTCCAGTTTCACCGCCGGGAAGGCCCTCCAGGGCAGAGACTGAGTCATCTTCACCAAGGGGACGGCGGGGTGATCAGACCCCCCCCCACCTCCCAGGCTCCAGCCACACTGGCCCTTGAACACGCAGAGCCTGCTGTCCTTGGGGTCTTGCCGCTCAGCCCTCGCTCTACGCGCGGTGCCCGACCCCACACTCCGGGGAGCCATGTGTCCTCACTCACACCAGTCCCTGCTTCCTGCCACCTCCTCAGAGCCCATCCGGGACCACCCGAGGGGCAGGGGATCCCTCCCCAACATTCCTGACCTGCTGGACTTCTCCCCTCCGTGCTCTTTACCCCCTGAGCTTGATTTGTTTGCCTCTTTGCTGTGTCTCCCCCGTGGAGAAGGGGGGCCTCACAAGGCACGGACTTAGAGATCTGCTCACTCCTAGACTCCCAGCACCTAGAACAGCCCGGCAAATTCTAAGCACTAAGTACCTGCTGCGGAAGGAATGAATTCGTCCCAGCGGAGCCTGGCACAGAATCAGTGCTCCAGAGATGCTCAGAGGCTGAGCCCGAAGCAGGCAGCAGGACCTAACGGCAGCCTGAACCCCGCTGGCCTCGGGGTCAAGAGACGTGTATTCTAGCTGGGCGAACGGTGACCTTGGGCACTGTGAAAAGGCCTCTTTGGGTGTCAGTTTTCCCATCTCTAAGAGGTGAAGGGCTAAGTGCCCAGCCTGGCTTCTGGGGGTTTTGAGGGCAGCTGTAAGTGAAACGGAGGAAGAGCTCTGGAAGCACTCAAATGGTTACGGCTCAAAAACAGGGGTGCATGCAGACTTCCCTGGAGGTCCAGTGGTTAAGTCTCCATGTTTCCACTGCAGGGGGTGCAGGTTCGATCCCTGGTCAGGGAAATTCCATATGCTACGTGGTGCAGCCAAAAAAAAAAAAAAAAAAAACGGGTGCCAACTACCATTCTTAACGGATGATAAAATTGTGAATTATAATAATGAACTGGGTCAAGAGAATTGTGCTCCAGAGTCTGGAGAGAGGCTGTTCTTCCCATCTTGGGGGAAATTGGCTGGTGGGGGCTGGGGACAGGAGAGGGGCTTATTCCCAGGAGGAAGCGCAGAGAAGCAAATGCAGAGAAGCAACAAGCACAGCAGGTGTCCAGCATGAGCCCTGCCCACGGAGCCCACAAGCCACCTGAGCCTGGGTCCCTGCGGCTGCTCACCTGACAGGGTGCCGGACAAGGCAGCGTCCAGCGTGGACACCTGGAAGAGCCTCAGAGCCTCCTCCACGTCCGCCTCCGTGGCGAAGGGCTGCAGCTTCATCTTGCTGAGGGCCTCAGCAATGCGCACGACGGCCTCCAGCTGCCTGTGTGGGAGCGACGGGACGCCAGGGCGGACTGAGCCCATCTTCTCTCCCCATCCCACCCTGACCTCCAGGAGGTGCCTGCCCCAGGCAGTAAGACTACAGGGGAGACTGCTGGCTGTCCCCGTGATCCACCTCCCTCAGTAACAGAACCCCGACTTCTACTCTAGCACGTGGCACCACCTAAAAGACACTTCCCAGACTCTCTTGCGTCTAGGTGTGTCTGTGTGACTAAGATGTGACCAGTAAGCTGTAAGTCCAAATATTTTACGGGAACTTCAGGAAGTGTCCTTAAAAGATGGACCATTCTTTTTCTTCCTCTCCAGCCACCTGGAATGTGGAGGTGATGGCTGGAGTTCCAGCAGCCACCTTGGACGATGAGGATAAGGGTGAACCTGAAGGAGCCCAGGTTGCTGATGGCTGAAGAGCCATCACATAGGTAGGGCTACCTACCCTCAAATGTTTTTACAGAAGAGGGAAATAAACTCCCAATTTACTTAAGCTACTTCACGTGGGTTTTCTATTACATACAGCCAAATCCACTTCTAACTAATCAGTGCTGGAAGCAAGATTCAAACGAGGTAGGTTCAAGCTCTTAGTCACTCTACTGTATAAACTCACAAGAGTGACAAGAGCTAACAGCTGAGACAACTGAGATGCAGAAAAGGAAAGCAATTTCCCTGCAGTCACACAGTGGGCTGGAGGCTAGGACCAGGTCTCCTGACTCCCAGCCTGGACCCTCCTTCACCCTCAGGGCTTCCCAGCGATGGGGGAAGCTAGACCGAATTCAGAAGAAAGGGTTCCAGATTTTCTCAACAGCAAACAAACCAAGAGATACAGACAATCAGGAAGGCCACTGTTTTCACTCCCAAAGGAGTGCTCCCTGCCCAGCAGCCCTGACCATGGCCTGCACCACGTAGTCAGCAACAGCCCCGGCCCCAGACTTGCTGGGCACATAGTTCCTTGTAAACCGAGGCCATCTGCCCAGCCCGCCCCTGGCCCGCCCGCCTGCTCACCGCACGGTGATGGGGATGCTCGAGCGGCGGTCACTGTCCCTTTCGTGCTGACGGGCCCCACTCCGCATGATGATGTACCGGTTCTTCAGCTTCTCTGCAGCCTCTGCCGACAGCCGAGGGCCACACTTCCTGCAGGATGGGGAGTGGCTGCCATGAGGCCAGGAAGAAATCTTGGGGTACTCACCCCATCCCCGGCCCTCTGCTGGCTTGCAGACATACGCTTTCCGGGCCCACCAGACAGTGGCCTCTCAGCGGTCCTCCCCCCAACACATTCAGGGGCAAGATGCACAGTGACACCCACAAGAGGCTCACAGAGACCGCTGTCCAGGGCAGGGAGCATGCCAGACTGGGGGTGGGGGAGGGTAGCAGCAGGGGTGTCTGCTCAGAATCTAGCCCCACCCTATCCCCGCCACCCCGCGGCCCCGCCCCAGCCAACTGAACTCTCACTGATTTAAGGGAAGCCTTAGATCACCTAATCCAACTCTCATGCTGAGGATGAGGTGAGCAAGGCCAGAGGGAGGGAGGAAACTCCCCATAAGCCACGTGGGACCTGGCATCAAGGGAGGACTAGAATCTGGGGCTCTCAGACTCACACCCAAGGGCCCAAGCCTCTGAGGACAGGGCCACGAAGAGCTCAGGCATGACAAAGACCCAGGTACCAATGGGCACCGCACCACCCATCACCGAGGAGGAAGCGGTGAGTAGGGACCCACCTGAACGCAGCACTTCACCTCCCATTAGAGAGGCACTCAAAGATCCCTCCACCCTTGGGTTTTAGTTCCAATAAGAGACAGCCGAGGTGTGTGTCCAGAATCTTGGTACAGGGATTAAAAGCACAGCCTTTGGAGCCAGGTACCTGGGTTCAAGTCTTGGCTCCACTACCTCCTGTCTGTGACCCTGGACAAGTTACTTAACCTTTCTTTGCCTTGGCTTCCCCATCTGTAAAATGGAATAATAATACACCAACCTCATAGGTCTGGGGAGAGGGATGGTGTTCACTTATACATAAAACTCTCAGGATAACATCTGGCACAGACTAATTACTATGTGTATGACTGTTGTCATTGGCCATCTGTGAGAACAACAATATTTAAGGTTGCAGCTGCCATTTACTGAGTGTTTACCTGGTGCAGGGCTGTGCCACTCACTCATTATTTTGTGTGATCCTTACAACAACCCTAGGACACAACCACCCAGGGAAAGCGAGACTCAACTGACTTGCCCAAGGTCACACAGTGGGGGCAGGAGTTACCCAGAGCCCATGTCCACAAGCCTCTCTGCACACGGGAGTCAAGGGGGTCTTCGAGACCATCTAAATTCTTTTTATTTTTTTGGCCTCGTCGTGCAGCAGGCAGGATCTTAGTTCCCCGACCAGGGATTGAACCCACGCCCCCTGCATTGGGAGCGTGGAGTCTTAACCACTAGACCGCCAGAGAAGTCCAGAGACCATCTAAATTCTCCACCTTCGCTTCGGAGACGGAGAAACTGAGGCCAAGAGCCACTGAGCGACTGTGGGGTCAGGAAGGAGTGGAGCTAAAATCCTCAGGGCCTGATCTCAGGCATCCTGAATGGGGCTCTCTCCCACTCCAGGGGAGCCGGCAGCCCCACCCCCGTGGGGCCTGCATCCAGGACTCACGCGCGGCAGTAGGCAATGAACTTCTTTAGCTTGGTCAGGTCGATCTCGCCCTCCACGGCCTGGGTCTGTGTCAGCGCGCTCACGTGCAGAGTGATGACGTGTTTGGCCAGCATCTGGGAGGCAGAGGGGACACGGGGTCAGCCCGCAAGGCTTCCCAAGCCAGGTCCCAACGCAGAGGTGGAGCGGGCAGGGAGGGAGGAGCTGCCAGGGCTGGAAGTGATGGAGGGGAGGAGGCCCTCGCTTTTCCTGGGGGTTGTCAGCTGGTAAGACAACAGCCCAGAGCTGCCAGGCCCTTCTCTGCCACCACGAGGGGTGCAGCTGCCTGAGAACAAGCCTCCCCACTAAGGGAGGTCAGGCCGAGTGGCAGAGACAGCAGCGCCCAGATGACCCAGAGACCTGACCCAGCCGAGCCTCGCACCTCCAGGCTTGTCCATGACGTAAGCGCTGGAGTTCCCTTCAGAAGCTGACGGACCGGAACTGGGGTTCTAGTACTTGCATCCAAAGGTCAATCCCCTCATTTCACACAGAAGGGACTGACACCCAGGAAATGACTGACCCCAAATCTCACGGCACATCGAGCTCAGGAGAGGTAGGACCCGGGACGCCCAGGGCAGCGCTCTTAGAATCCACAACCCCGCCTCCTTGGTGGCCCACTCACGGGCCGATCTGGTGGCCAGGGCTTCTGGTCGAGCCCCTTGTCTGCCCACCCTCGCCCCCCGACCCCTAGAACCGCGGGCCTGGCTGCGGTCCGGCCCCCCACGCACCATATCCCTCTCCTCGTTGTGCTCGTCCTTGACGATGAAGATCATGTCGAAACGGGACAGGATGGTGGGCATGAAGTCGATGTTGTCCTCCCCCTTCGTCTCGTCCCAGCGGCCAAACACCGAGTTGGCAGCAGCCAGGACGGAGCAGCGCGAGTTGAGGGTGGTGGTGATGCCGGCCTGACAGGGAAGCGTGGGGGGCAGCAGAGGACAGGGAGGTGGGAACGCGGGGTCACGGCCCTCTCAGGTGTGCACACCCATGCCCACATGCACGCACGCAAGCACGCACACACACAGGATTCCAGGACCACTGCTGCGGCCAACAGAGGTCGGGCCGCTCAGGGCAGCCTGAAGACGGGGCCAGAACCCGGCCCCTCCCAGCACCCCGGGACAGCTCTGCCGGGCTGGACCAGGGAGGACCAGGGAGGATGCTCACCTTGGCGATGGAGATGGTCTGCTGCTCCATGGCCTCGTGGATGGCCACGCGGTCGTCTTCTCGCATCTGTGTAGGAGACAGAAACGTCCACCAGACCCAAGTGAGGGGCCAGGGCACGGTGGCAGCAGGAAACCCTACAGGAGCTACCATTCCCAAGTCCCGACCCTGTGCCAGGCCGATAGCAGGAACCGGGTCACCTCTAGTCACGGGGACAGTGTGTGGGCTTGGCTCTCCTCTCCCCATTCTCAGGTGCGGAAACAGGCTTGGAGAGGTGCAGTTACTTCCCGATAGTAACGGGAAGTCTCCACATCACAGGTGGTTTCTGCCGTCCAAGAACAGAAGGCCACACCCCCAGCCCGCGGCCAGCAGGCGCCACCACCACTGAGCCACCACCTCACCCTGCCAGGCTCACCTTGTCAAACTCATCGATACAGACGACCCCACCATCGGCCAGGACCATGGCCCCGCCCTCCATGATGAAGTTCCGGGACGAGGGGTCCCTCATCACCGAGGCTGTCAGGCCGGCCGCGCTGCTGCCTTTCCCAGACGTGTACACCTGGGGGAGGGAGGCGGGAGGGTCAGGGCCCATCATGGCTCCATGCTGACCCAGTAAATCAAGGGGGCCCAGGAGCTAGGGCTCAACCAAGGTCACACGTCACAGCTGGCTGCAGAGCACAGACAATCTCAGTGTTCCTCCTCTGATGGCGGGACCACCCCAGCCCCAGTTCTCCCACAGGGGAGCGTTCACATCCATCACTCACCTGAACCCCACGACTGCCCCATGAAGCAGCCCCCAGGGGCCCGGCTCATGGAGGAGCAAACTGAGGCCGACTAGAGAGCAGTGACACTGTTCCAGGGGGCCTCAGGGCTGGTTCGACTCCTGACTCCCAGGAAAGGCATCCCCACCCTGAGTCCCATGTCATCTATTGCTATCGATGTTAAGACTTAGCGGATGGATAAACTGAGACTCAGAGAGATTGGGTGACTTGCTCGAGGCCCACAGGCAATTACCAGCCAGGCTGAGACCAAACAAACCCCATCCAGTCCAGCACTCCGCCCGCTGCCCCAAACCTACACACGCCGTCGGTCCCCTTCCTCCTCTATCCTCTGCGGCCCCGCCCGCAGCCTTCCTCTGTGGCGCAGCTAAGGCGGACAGAGGTCACCCTGGGCACTCACCCCGATGGGAGAGCACTTCTCCACAAACTTCAGCAGCTGGGACTTGGCCGTCCCCGGGTCCCCCAGCATCAGCAGGTTGATGTCTCCTCGGCGAGTGAGGCCATCGGGGAGCCTGGGGGAAGACGGGCAGGCGGGCCAGGTGAGCAAGGCGAGAAACCCAGGGCTGGTTGGTCACAGCGGTCTGGCTGTCGGGCCCCCGACCTGTCATGAGCCTCAGAGCAGGCGGGGAGGCGGGGGCTCTGGCCTGAGAGCCATGTTCATAGCCAGCTGTGTCCCCTAGCCTCACCCGTGGTGACTTGCTTCCAAGGGAGGGGAGGTTCAGAGGAAACGGCACTTAGAGCTGGGCTTGGGCACACACAGTCGGCATCTGATAAACACCCCCCACCCAGCTGGAAAGAAGGAAAGAGAGGGAGCCACCAGCGGGCTGCACACGGTACTGTGGAGTGGACACCGCGAGGGCAGGCTCCTGGCCCCAGCGCGCGTGCCTGTGAGCAAGTCCCTTTAGCTCTCTATGCCTCAACTTCCTCATCTATGAAATGGGCTCGATTGTAGCTTTCTCACAGGGCTAATCTGGGGACTGACTGGGTTGGAAACACATAAAAGCACTCAGAAGAATGTCTGGCACGTGGTAAGAACTCGGTAACTGGTAGCTGCTAAATATATTATTACTTCCTCTACCTCTACTATTTTATTTTAAAAGGACGCGACGTCCCGAGTATGAGGCTTTCACCCGTCTTATTCATGTGGAGACTTGTGTTCAGAGAGGTGGTGTCTCTTGCCCAAGGTCGCAAGGTAAATAAGCAGCCCTGAGAGATGTCACCCTGGTCTCAGACTCCAAGCCCAAGCTCTCCCCGGCACTGGCCAGGCCCCTCACACCACCAAGGCCCCAGCCTAGCCAGGGCCGGGCAACTGCTCTGGAGGAAGGGTGTGGGCCAGCCCCCAGCCGGCTGGCAGCGAACCTGGGAAGCGGGGAGGGTGCCTGAGAGGGGCAGGCGGGGCTGAGGGTCCTGGGCAAATGAAAAGGGCATTCAAGTCCTGACCACCCGGCAGCTGCCCTCCTGCGGGCAAGTCACTCGTTCCCCTCTCTGGACCTGGGGGACCTGGACACCCACCTCTTTCGGGAACCCCCGAAGAGCAGGCAGGCGATGGCCTTCTTCATGTCTGTGCCCCCGAAGATGGAGGGGGCGATGCTCTTGGAGATGACCTCATAGACGCTGGGGAGGGAGGCCAGGCGCCGGAACTCCTCCTCCTCCTGCGGGGTCACGGCCCCAGCAAAGCTGCGGCCTGGGCGGGCAGAGCAGGGGGCTGCGTGAGTGCCCTGAGGGAGAACGTGCTGCCTGAGGCCCACCGCCCTGGGCCAGCCCAGGGCCTCCCAGAGGGCAGGGCCCTCAGAGCCAGGCAGCACAAGCGTCAGTCTGAGCAAAGACAGAACCCCAGGTCTCCGCACCAGGCGTGGGCCTGTGTGTTCCAGGGTCCAGTGAGCAAGCGCAAGAGTGTGGAGGGCGGGGGGATGACCTGAGGAGTGCCAGGTGACAGGGGCCCTCAGGGACATCTTCCATCTTGCCGACGGGGGTGACAAAGCCTCTCTGGTGAGAACAGCACTGCTTACCCGGGTGCCGTGCGGGACAGAGCGCAGGGGCAAAGGCGGAGATGGGGAGACCAGGACGAGGCCCACTGACAGCCCAGGGGAGGGACGACGGGGGTTCGGCCCAAAGCACACTCACTGGAGCCATCTGTGTCCACCTGGATGCCCAGGACCCGGATGTAGGAGCTCCGGATGCCCACGCCCACCCTGTCGCGGCCCTTGCTGGTGGTCAGGCCAAACTTCTTGATGGAGTAGATGCCCATGATGGTGACCCTGTTCCCAGGGACGACCTTGTCACACAGGTACCTGAGAGGAGGATGGGGAGGAAGAAGGTGAGAGGCTGGTGGGGGCAGCAAGCCGCCCGCTCCCCCGACCCCGTCACGCTCGCCATCCGTCCACCTTGCCATCTCTACACGGGGCCCCACGGGCTGGCTCTAGCCCCCGCACCGCCCAGGGCCCTCTCCCTCTCACCACAACCCAGCCCATGCTTGGACGGCCCAGCTGCTGAGAGGAGGACAAGCCTTGGTCATGGGGGCGGCCTGACCCCTCCACGGGCCTCAGGAGCTCGTCCGTTATGCTGGTTGGAGTTGGGGGGCGCCCACCCCAGCCCCTCAGGTGCCCCGCCTCCATCTCATCTGCTGTCAGACGCATTGCAGGGCCCCCCCTCGGCCATCTCGGGGGAAGCACGCCTCACGCCCTCCCAGCCTCCCTGCAAGGGCCGCGCCCCACTTCTGCCTTTTTCACGGCTCCACGAGCTCAGTCAAGTCATTCTGCCTCTGGATTTTAATTTCCTCTTTAAAAAAAAAAAAAGATGTTGAGGGACTTTCCTGGTGGTCCGGTGGTTAAGAATCCACCTTCCAACGCAGGGGACACGGGTTCGATCCCTGGTCGGGGAACTAAGATCCTACATGCCACAGGGCAACTAAGCCCGTGCGCCACAACCAGACAGAAGCCTGAGCGCCGCAACAAAAGATACCGCATGTCGCAACAAAGATCCCGCGTTGCCGCAACGAAGACCCAGCACAGCTAAATAAATAAATATTCAAAAAATATATATATATAGAGAGAGAGACAGAGACAGAGAGAGAAAGAGAGAGAAACAGGGAAGTCTCTGAGCCCCTCCAGCCTGTGCAGCACAGAAAGGACACTGGGGCATGTATCCGTACTCTGCTGCTTAGAAGCTGTGTGACCTCTCTGAGCCTGGGAGAGGATGATAAAGTGATCTGACCTGCTGGGTTACTGTGGGATCAAGTGAGGTACAAGACCCAAAAGTGCTTTATCCACCAGAGAGTCACATCTCCTAAAGGACCCTCACTGTCATTGTTAACTTTCTGTGACTCCCCTCTTCCCAGACCCCACTTCCTCAGCTTTGAATAATCTAATCATAGACCATTTGAATAATCTAATAAATACCAAATATTTAATCTGTATTAAGGAATTGTGCTAGAGACAGTGTAGAGGACAAATGTATGGACATCAAGTGGGGGAAAAGGGGGGTGGGATGAACTGGGAGATTGGGATTGACATATACACACTAATGTATAAAATAGATAACTAATGAGAACCTGCTGTATAGCACAGAGAACTCCACTTCTCTATACAGTAGAAACTAACACAACGTTGTAAAACAACTATATCTCAACTAAAAAAAAAAGAAAGAAAAAGGAACCGTGTTACACACCCAACATGCATTTTCCAATTTAAATCTCCCAGCAGCCTGATGAGATTAAGGCCTGTCACTGTCCCCATTCTCCTGGTAAGGAGACTGAGGCTCAGAGAGCCCATGTAACTTGCTCAAGAGCCTGACCTCTACACCTTCCACAGCCACTAAGGAAGCTACGGACCCCCTCCTCCGAGAAACGTGCAGCACAGACCATCTGCACGGGACGTCGGGGTGCAGGAGCCCAGGTGAAGGAGCCCAGTCCACACCTCCACACTTTCCTCCCAGGTCACCAGGAGGGGACCGGGCTGGCCCAGCACCCTCTCCCCCTTTCCAATCACCCAGCAACATCCAAGGAAGAATCTTAAACAGAAAGCCTGGGGTGGGCGTCAGGCTGGAAAGAGGCTCCCCCGGCTACTGGCTGTCCAGCTCTGGGCCTCCCAGTTCTAAGAGGGCTGCGGAGACTCTGCAGGAAGAATGCAGGCTGGCAGCCCAGCCCCTCCACCCACTGAGCCGGTCACACATCCTCACACATCCTCGTCTGCAAAGAGGGGTGGACCCGCCCCTGCAGATTATGGGGAGACGAAATGAGAGGAAGCATGGGGGCGGCACCAGGCACGGAGCAAGTGTTCTGTAACCAGCCACCCCCCCCGCACCCCACTGCGCTCAGCCGGCCACTCGCGGCACCTGACTCAGGGGCACGGCCAGGGAGCCTGCTCACCTGTCGCAGTAGAGCTGCATGTGTCTGGGCATCTCGCCATGGGGCACCGCATCCGGCAGCTCCTGCAGCTTCAGGGTCTGGAAGTCCACGCACTTGCACTTGTCCGGCATGATGAAGTACGGATCCAGTGGGCACCTGGGGCGCCCGGCCTGATCCCTGTTGGTGGGGAGGAGAAGGGTCACCAGAGCTGCCCCCAGAGCCCCAAGGCCAGGAGTCAGTGACAGGACTGGCCAGCAAAAAGCTAGGGGTCTCCAGGACCCCGGGAGAAGGCCCTAAAGGAGGGCAGCTCAGCGGGGGATACCCACAGGGCTAGGAGTGGGGAGAGGTGCTCTGAGCCTGGCTCCCCTATTAACCCGCTGCGAGGCAGACAAGTCACACTCCCAGCCCTCCCGAGGGGGTCTCAGTGTCCCCACAGGTGAACAGGGGTCAAATCGCCAGTGACCTTTCCAGCCCCCCACTCAGATCCCAGGATCTGCCAGTGAGGGTCTGGGTGCCTCGAGACCCTGCTCAGGGTTCCAGGCGTCCATGCACCTCGACATAATGAAATCACTATCCCACTATTACAGCTGCGTTACTGCAAAGCACTGATTTTGTGCCGGGCACTATTCGATGTACTGGGGACACAGCCGTGAACAAAAAGTCCTTGCTCTTCTGGAGCTCAGTTCTGGTCATGGGAGGCCAAGAACACCAACCAGCAGATAACCACACACCAAGACAACAGAGGTACCATCAAGGAGGCAGGTCTACAAGAGGGACACGTGCCCCAAACCTAAGGGGGAGGGGCGGGGAGGCACCCCTGTGAGGTGATATCGGAGGAGAAAGCTGAAGGAAGCAGCGAGGTCACAGATTTTGGAGGTCAGAGGAAAGAAAGTTCCAGGCGGAGGAACAGCAAGTCCAAAGGCCCAGTGACAAGAGCGTGCTCAGCATGTTCCAGGAACGGCAGGGAGGCTGGGCCGAGAGAGAAGGGAGGACAGGAGGCCACAGGGAGCCAGGAGCACACCGAGGAGGGCCATGCAGGCTGAGATGGGACTTGACTTTGGGAGAGACGAAAACGGCTGAATCACCTGCAGTGCAAAGGGTCACCTGGCTGCCAGGGGGTGGAGAGACCAGGGGACGAGGGTGGGTGGGCACAGGGGGCACCAGGCCGGGTGAGGGATGACAAAGAGCGTGGAGCAGGGAGACGTGCCGCAGGGGGTGAGAAAAGACCTGACTCTCCACGTACAGACTTAAGGGCAGAGCGGAAGGGCTTCCTGATTGTTTGGATACGACACAGGAAAAAACACCACAAGACCAAGGATTTGGACCCGAACACCTGAAAAGATGGCCTTCCCGTTTGGGGTAGGGGTCGTGCTGCAGGAGGGCAGATCTTGGGATGGGACGGAACCTGCCACACAGGGTGTGGAGCTTGTGCAAATCTGCGATGCCCACTAGACACCCACGCGAGGGTGTCCGGCGGGCAGCTGCACGTGAGGCTGGGGTTCAGTGGAAACACACATTTGCGTGTCCTCTGCACACAGACAGTATTCAAAGCCCGAGACAGGCAAGGGGGTTAAGTATAGAGAAAAGAAGGGTGGCTGAGGCCTGAGGTCAGGAAGCTGAGGGGAACCAGCAGCCAGAGAGGGTAGAGGCCCTTGAGATCAGGGGTCAGCAATGGTTTTCTGTAAGGAGCCAGAGACAAATACTTTCAGCTTTGTGGGCCATGAGGCCACGCACTCTGCCTCCGAAGCGCAAATGCAGCCATAGGCAATGTGTAAACGAAGGAACCTGGCACGTTCCTGGGCCTTCCCTCCAGACCTGCCCCAGCAAGCCAAGGTTTCTTGTAGAAGACTCCCGGTGGACTCCCAACCCTGGCTCCCGGCACAGGTTGTCTGGGCGCCCTGGAGGGACAGAACTCACCACTGCAGAGGGACGCCACCGCCCCAGGGCATCAGGTCTGCCCCAGGCCCTCCCTGCTGCAGGTGGTGCAGGCCGGGTCCTCCTCCTTCATCTCCGCTCAGATGTCACCCTGTCACCCCCACCGTGCCACAGGGCCACGCAGAGCCCACTCACGTGTTGCACTTCCTGGGCAGGGCGTAGCCCTCCAGGCCGGGGCGCATGGCGACGTTGGTGAGGGTGTTGCGGCAGCTGCGGCACTGGACGGAGATGCGGGTGGCCTTAGCACGGACTCCAGAGGCGGCAATGATGATGCCGGGGATCTTCACCAGGTGCGACATCGTGTCCGACTGCAACAGAGCCACGGGGAGGGTGGCTGGTTAAAGGGAGCCGGAACACCTGAGATCACGTAGGAGAATCTTTTTCTAATGTGTACTGAAGTATTCAGGTATACAGGACCATGTCTGTAACTTACTTTAAAATACTCTAGCAGGGGGGCTTCCCTGGTGGCGCAGTGGTTAGGAATCCACCTGCCAATGCAGGGGACGCGGATTCGAGCCCTGGTCCGGGAAGATCCCACATGCCGCAGAGCAACTAAGCCCTGTGGCGCCACAACTACTGAAGCCCGCGCGCCTAACGCCTGCAAGCCACAACTACTGAAACCCACGTGCCACAACTACTGAGCCCACGTGCCACAACTACTAAAGCCCATGCGCCTAGAGCCCGTGCTCTGCAACGAGAAGCCACCGCGATGAGAAGCCCGCACACCACAACGAAGAGTAGCCTCCGCTCACCAGAACTAGAGAAAGCCCGTGCACAGCAACGAAGACCCAACACAGCCGAAAATAAATACATAAATAAATTTATATAAAAAATAAATTAAATAAAATACTGTAGCAGAAAAAAGAAGAAAGCAAATAAGGCAAAATGTTAATGGCCATTAAATCCCTTTCATCATTATCTCTTCTTCCCTCTCCCAGGAGCTTTTCTGGGACAGACAGGCAGGCTACAGGTTCATGCTGAGGCCCCTCAAAGCCCAGAAGGTGGGGAGTGGAGTAGAAGGTGAAAGGTTCGGGAAGGAGGCTGCCCCCCCAAGAAGTGAGACCAGAGGCACGTGTTGCTGCCACAGCCCAGGGGACCCCAGACCTGCTGAAACCGCCCCCCCAGAGCTTGTCTTCTGGAAAACTAACTACAAGCTGCAGAAAGCCTGGCCCTCCAGGATCCCAGGGATGGAAAAGACTGAGGCTGCCTCAGCCCCTAAGCCACCCCGACAAGCGATCCTTCTAGAGAGGACCCCTCCTCTACCACAGGACACCCGTCACCCGAGGCAGGCCGGTCACTGGGTTTTCCAGTGGGTCTGAGAATAGGAAGCTTGTCCCATGTGGCGTTGAGCTTTGCTTCTCTGAGGAAACAGCTGCCCTGCAAAACAAGTCCAATGCCGCCTCCGCATACAGGCAAATGCGTGATGCTTGGGTGAGTTCCATACACAGTCCCAGGTCCCCTCCCCGGTGCTGGGCACAGGGACGAAGCCAACATGCTCCACAGCCTCGAGAGCCCCACAGCCCAGCCCTGCTTCTGGAACAGAACTGCCATTGTGCTAATCAAGGAGGATTTGGTAGGGACCCCAGCCAAGCTGCAGGACACGGGGTTCCAGCAAAGACCAGGGCGTGGCCTTCTGGTGAGTAACAGAGGAGGTGACACTACCTGGGCCCACAGTTCAAAGGCACAGCCACAAGCATCCTTTCATTTGCTTCTCACAAAAGCCTCGTGACAGAAGAACCAACGTCAGGCCCTCACTTCCTCCACAGGAAGCTCTCCTGTCCCACCCCTGCCTGTTGTATAAATTCTCCTTTCACACGGCAGCCCAAGGGAACCTTTAAAGATAGAATCGGCCAATCCTCCTACCTAACCTTCAATTCAAGCTGCTTTCCACAGCAGCCAAGGCCCTGGCCATCTGGTCTCCCTACCCGCTCCCTCCCTTCCTCTCCCCCAACCCTTACTCCCTGAGGTCCAGCCACACTGGCTTCTTTCTGTCCCTTGAAACCTGCCGCTGTCCCCACCCCAGTGCCTTTGCACCTGCTTCTCCAGGAGCCTGGAACGCTCCTCCCCCAGGCTGTCACAGGGCTGCGTATCCCTCAGGTTTTCGCGCCAACATCACTTCCTCAGAGGGGCCTTCTCCGACCACCTCCCGGACCCCCGGCCACTGTCACATTGCCTGCTTCCTTTGCTTCATGACTCGTATCACAGGACCTGAAATCAGCTCACTGCTCCTTGTCTGTTTCTCCCACTGTAAGCTCCATGGAACCAGGTCCTGTCTGTCTACAGTGAGGGTCCCCCAGCACCCGGCGAGGGGCAGTCACTCGATAAGTGCTCGTTGAATAAAACCAATGAAGACTAGATGGCAGACTGGCTCTGCCAAGCTCTCCCTCGGCCTCATCACTCTCCAGCCATGCTGGCTGTCTTTCCCTCGGCCTGGCACACACCCTGCCCCCCTTGCCTCGCAGGCTTTGTACCAGCTGTGCCCTCCCTGCCCCCCCAAACATTCTCTCCCAGCTGTTTGCGTGCTACCTGTTCTCACCCTCAGATCTCCACTCAGACGTGCCCTCCTCAAAGCAGCCTGCTTTTTTTTTTTTTGCGTTACGCGGGCCTCTCACTGTTGTGGCCTCTCCCGTTGCGGAGCACAGGCTCCGGACTCGCAGGCTCAGTGGCCATGGCTCACGGGCCCAGCCGCTCCGCGGCATATGGGATCTTCCCGGACCGGGGCACGAACCCGTGTCCCCTGCATCGGCAGGCAGACTCTCAACCACTGCGCCAGGGAAGTCCCAAAGCAGTCTTCTTGATGTTTTCCAGAGGGGCCCCCGCGTTTTCTCATCACCCTCCTGGTTTCTCCCATTGCTCTTACAGTCACCTACAGTGATCATGGGTGATGTTCACCAGCTTGTCCAGTCTCCCCGGGGACAGCAGCTTGTCCTGAGCTCACCACTGTTTCTCCAGGACCCAACTCACGCCTTGCCCACAGGAGGAACTCAGCAAACATTTGCCCAACGAGCTAAGTTTTCAGGGGCACAAACAGGCTCAGAAAGGTCGAGTGAGTTGCTCAGGGTCACACAGCTGATACCCAGGTCTCTCTCCAAAGCCCCTCCTCACATGCAGCTGCCACCGCCACCCTTCAACTGGCCTGAGTGGACCCACCTTCAGGCTACGGATGCTGGACGGGCTGGCATCCGACTTGAGCATGACTTGGATGTCCTGGAGCACCTCGTCGCCAGCAGGCCGGGGCCGGGTCACCTCATCGGCCACCTCCTTGGCAGCTTCCTCCAGCTGGAGAGGAGGAGGAGGGCAGGCTGTTAGTGACCAGAGCGGGGCCAGCCCTGGGGGTTCAGGGGGTGCGGGGAGGTCCCACTCACCAGCTGCAGATGCTCAGCCGGCTGCTTGTACAAGTAGTCGGCCAGGTCCTCATCGAAGCTGGCAAGGTCCTCCATCTCCACCTCAATCCAGTACTCCCCCAGGTTATAATGCCGCTTGAGTTCATCCCTGGGGTGGGGGTGGGGAAGGGCGCGGAGAAAAGGAGACAACGCTGGCTGAGGTGCGCCCGCACCCTGAGTCTCCCACACCACTCTAGTTCCAGGCGGTTCTGTTATTTAACCCTGCAGAGGCCCCCCCAACTGCTGAAAAGCATCCTCCAAAGAAAGCTCTGTGGAAGGGGTCCAAGCAGTAATCAAAGGACAGTTCAGCGCTCACAGAGTTCTGTGCACAGGTGTCTGGAAGACTCTCACTGCAAACCAGTCCTTTCAGTGGACTCCTTGGAGCCTTTAACCCTCTCTAGATACTAACAAGGCACACGGCTGGAACCTGGAGACTGAAGGCAGCAGAGACCATGCCTGTCTTGTCAACCACCAGAATCTTTTTAGAGCATCCTATGGGACTATTATCCCAAAAACACATTCGGGGGCCACTGACCTCCTCGGCCTCATCCTGTCTACCTCATGTCCGGAGCCGCATACAACAGCCAGCCTGGCTCCGAGAGCCCCTTGCTGTAACACGCCACCCCATACCCTGTCCCTGCGTGCAACTGCTCCTATCTGAAATGCCTTCCATGCTTGATCCTCTCCTCTCAGCTCAAGGTCACCTCGGCTCCCCTGGAAGCCTCCCTAACTCCCCTCGTATATTCTTCCTTTGAGGTAATTATCACTTTGTAATTTATTTGTAGCTCCCTATGCTTCATTCCGACTGACTTAGAAGCTCCTTCAGGGCAAGTAGTATGAATCTTTTCATCTTTGCATCTCAGAGTCCAGCACATAGATGTTCAATGTCGGCTGATGCATGAATAAATGGAGGCAGGAGTGGCTGTGCCGTTTTACTGATGAAGAAACTGAGGCCCAGAGAGACCGTCACTTGGAAGTCACTCAGCTAATAATCAATCAGGCCCAAGCCTGGACCTGCAAACTCAGGTTCTTTGCATTTTAACGGTCTATGAGGATCTGGTGCGATGGCACCAATGTACAATGACTAGGAACAGGGGCCTTGCCCTCATTCAGTGCTGCAGCCCAGCACCTGGAACAGTGCCTGGCATGCAGCAGGTGCTCAGTCAATAGGAGTTGACTGAGTGGAATGAAGAATGCATGAGTGAAGTAAAACACAACTACCATCTTCACCTTTTGCACCCACTAAGAACTTGGTTTACAAGATATCGCAGACATTACACGGAAGAACAGTAAGAAATAGGTGAATAGGAACAAATCCTGGACGAAGAACCCACGTGACTCACTCAATCGTTAACTTCAGATGTGAAACGTACAAAACCATACGCCACGGGGGTAAGGGGCCCCAGTGAGTGAACGAAGCACCGCTGGGACCGCACTTTCCCTCCTGCACCGCTCCGGCCCGCACCTGTACTTGAAGGTGAAGCCCGTGCGGTCCGTGCCCACTCGGTACTGCCGCAGGAACTCCTTGAAGCGCCTCTGCAGCTGCGACTTGCGGGCCTGCCCCTCATCGGCCGCGTTGTCGCCCCCGAAGCTGTCGCTGTAGAAAATGCCGGGGTCGTCGAAGCCCGACATGACTGCACCTGGCGCGGGGACAACGAGCTGGAGCAGATTCAGGGAGGGGGGCCGCGCGGCGTCCCCTCCGACACCTGGGTCCTCGGCTCCGAAGGCGGGGCGGGCGGGAGCCCGGTTCCGCCTCCCGGACCCTTACCGCAGTTCTCCCAAGAGAAACCCCTGCCAGACCTACTGCGCCCCAAATGCAGATACCTGTCGACCCCTGGGCCCGGCTCCGCGGTGCCCACTCCCCAGCCCCGCTGGCCTCACCTCTCCCTTCCCGCGCTACCTGGAACCAAAGAGACAGCGACCACGGTCCGCCGCCGCCTTTCGCGGGAAAAACCAGACGCAGCGTTTGGACGCCGCGGCCGCTGCGCCCTCATTGGTTCGCCGGGACTCCGCGGCCAGCGATTGGGCCGTGCTGCGCCCGCGAGTCCCGACCCCCACGAGCGGGCCGCGGAAGAGGATTGGCGGCAGGGCGCATGACGTCAGGCCTCCTGGCCTCCTTCCGGGCTCCATCTTGCGTGCTGGACAATTTGGCGCGAAACTGACCCGGAGGTAGCGGTGGGGCGGGGCGCAAAGATGGCGGAGGGGTGGGTCGAGGGCAGGCGCGGTCGTGCGAGGGCTGTTCTGTGTACTCTTCTTAAGCCTTTTTCAAAGTTTCCGGAGGAAACGACCCCTTTCAGAGCTATAGGTCCCTGAGAAGTACCCCTTGCCGGGTGTGAGCCTGCTTCCCCCTAGCGGCTGGAGGGGGCGCTGCCTGCCTGCGCTCCCAGTTCTCACCCTAAACACGCTTCCAAAAGTCGGGGATTAATCATCAAGAAGCCACCTCTGGGGCTTCCCTGGTGGCGCAGTGGTTGAGAGTCCGCCTGCCAATTCAGGGGACACTGGTTCGTGTCCCGGTCCGGGAAGATCCCACATGCTGCGGAGCAGCTGGGCCTGTGAGCCATGGCTGCTGAGCCTGCGCGTCCGGAGCCTGTGCTCCACAACGGGAGAGGCCACAACAGTGAGAGGCCCGTGTACCGCAAAAAAAAAAAAAAAAAAAAAAGAAGCCACCTCTGGTCTCCTTAACGCCTCTAGGACGAAACTCAAACTTGAGACTCGAGGGATGTTTTCTTAGACCCAATTGGTGATTTTTTTTTTTAGTTGTATAAGAGTTTTCATTATTTGGCAATGCTTAAAATTTGTGAAAATTCATGACCAGATTCCCAGCCTAACTTTAAAAACGGGAAGATCTGGCAAAACTTGACGGATTCTCAAGCAGCAATAAGGACTGCATAATCTCCCCTCCCTTCTTTTCCATTCTCACTGGCAACATGAACTATTTTTTCTAATGTTTATTATTTATTTGGTTGCACTGGGTCTTAGTTGCGGCAGGCCGGCTCCTTAGCTGCAGCACGTGGGCTCCTTAGTTGTGGCATGCAAACTCACTTGCTGCATACACGTGGGATCTAGTTCACTGACCAGGGATTTAATCCGGGCCCCCTGCATTGGGAATGCAGAGTCTTAACCACTGTGCCACCAGGAAGTCCTGCAACATGAACTATTGGAAAGAACTTTTTATTCCATAGGCTACATTGGCACATACTTACGGGGAGTGTTTAAAATATGAGTCTGTTTATAGGGTTTCAAAATTAGATCAAATGAATCTGAACCTTCAGGGAGGTCCCTCTGCATGGAGACATAGCTTTAACTCATTCTATTTAACAGTTTTATTTTCCACCGTGTGAATAGAATACAAATTATTCAGCCATTTTCCTGTTAGTAGAATTTAAGATGGTTCTCTCTCCTCTCCTTCTCTTCCTTCGTCACTACGAACGGTATCAATGCCCTTGTCACAAAAAACTGGAAACAGGGCCCAGGGTGGGAAGAGCTAAGTCACTATTTTGAATGCCTACCCTTGGCATACATATCTCATGAACAGTGGCTCCTGGACCTGGTTGCACCTTGGAATCTCCCAGGAAGCTTTTTTAAAAAAATTTATTTATTTATTTATTTATTTTTGGCTGCGTTGGGCCTTCGGTGCTATGCGCGGGCTTTCTCTAGTTGCGGTGAGCGGGGGCTACTCTTCGTTGCGGTGCGCGAGCTTCTCATTGCGGGGGCTACTCTTTGTTGTGGAGCACGGGCTCTAGGCGCGTGGGCTTCAGTAGTTGTGGCTCACGGGCTCTAGAGCGCAGGCTCAGTAGTTGTGGCGCACGGACTTAGTTGCTCCGCAGCATGTGGGATCTTCCCCGACCAGGGCTCGAACCCACGTCCCCTGCATTGGCAGGCAGATTCTTAACCACTGCGCTGAAGCTTTTCATAAACAGCGATTCCGGAGTCGTGTCCCAGATCTCCAGAATCAGAACCTCTCCGGGTGGGGCCCAGGATACGTGGGTGTTGTGATGCCACCATCTGCAGACCGGGGTTTGGAGGCCACTGGACCCTCCTACCAGCTGTAGGAGGCAGGTGTACTGTTAGTTTCAAGGAGACTTGAAGTGACTTAACCAAGGTTCCAGACTTGGTGACAAAGCCAGAACTAGGGAGAGGTCTCCTGGCGCCCAGTCCTCACTCACATAGGAGTCGTATAAGGAAAAGCCTTGTCCCCTGCTTTGCTAAATACACCTCCAGCCAAGGGCTTTCACTCTGCCAGATTGGGAGGCTGCATTTCTACCGTTTCAGTTGCTTTCGGGACTTCAGAGAGTGGAAAAGACTTGGGTTTAGAACTGGCCAGACCTGGTTTAAATCCTTCCTGACCCTCAGAGAGCGTTAACACTCCCCACAGCTTTTCTCTGAGGATCAAATGAGATGATGTCATGGGTGAGATGATGAGCAAGAATCACAAAACACTGATCTCCCTTGTTTCACAATAGTATTATACACTGTTGGTGTGTTACACGCATCTCATTTGCTTCTCAAAACAGATGAGCTGGGTCTCACTGTATTCATGTTAAAGGTGACAGAACTGGGCCCCAGAAAGGTTAATAACTAACCCCAAAGGCAGAGCTACAAAATGGAGTAGCAGGGATTTGAACCAGGGATCACACTCCACTCCCTTGGATTCACTGTACAGGACACAAATTTTATCCCAGCATCTGCTCATTTCAGCCTAACAGGGAATCCCATCCTCAGTAAAGCTGAGTCTTGCATCAGGCAGGGTTCACCACAAAGACCTGCCCACCGACTGCTTAAAGGTCCCCCCCCACATCCTCAGAACAGAGCACAACATCCCAGACCAGCTCCTGCCATCCCCACCTTCACCCCTTCTCCCCACCAGGCTTTCAAGAAACAAGTGAGGAAAAGTCAGCTCCCCAAAGGTAACAGAGCCCAAGAAAAACACTTCAGGTTACTATTAAGCCATGTAGTTTATTATTTCACATGAAAGTTAGTGACCAAGGCCACAGTGCTGTTAAACCCCTCCCTCCCACCCCAACCCTGTTATGAAAACAAAACAGAACACAACAAAATACCGCAGCTCAGGCCGAGTCAGGAATGAAAAGCGGCTCCAACAAAAGCAAGACGGAAACACGAGACACAACATCTTTGCATATTTATACAAAAATTGCCATGGCCCAGGGGGCAGGCGGTCACAGCATGTCAACAAGGAGACCGGGGACCCAGGGCACTTGGAGGTTCACGACAGCGGTCGCTTCTGGCTACATCTTTTGGGCTCTGCTGCAGGAACGGGGTGGGGAGGGTGCCCTCGGGGCTGGGCAGGACCCCACGTCCCACTCTAAAGTTCAGGTCATTGGCTGGACGTGCTTTTGGTTGGGGGAGATGCCGCAGACTCCTTTCTTCCAGAGAGAGAGGGACGCAGGGACCCCAACAGCTGCTCCCACTCCCCCTGCCCAAGGGAGGGAAGTCGGCCAAGAGACTGTCCCTCTCCAAAAAGAGTTCACGGCCAGGAGCCAGCATGCTTACATTCACAGGGAGTAAAGCCCCACGGCGACCGTTGCCAACAGAAAGCTGAACGTGAGGACCCATCGCATGAGTGGCACCTGGGAGAGGATGCTGAGCTGGGGCTTCCCCCCGGACGCCTCTGTGGGAGCAGAGTCTGAAGGAGAAAGGGGACAGTGTCAACACCAGGAGGACAGAGGTGGGCCTGTCTGACATCACAGAAAGACAAAGCAGAGGGGCCTCAGCAGGGTCTAGTACAGTCCCGCTCAATGCAAACCAGTAGCCCTCTGGCCACTGCTTACATACCTCCGAAGACAGGGAGCTTACTACTTCTCCAAGCTCTCCAGTCTTCCATTTTCGGCTACATTGTGAGGAAGTACCCTCCAGGGATACCCAGGGGACCACACTTTGAGAACCAGTGCGTTAGGGCCAAGTCCCCTCACCCCCACCAGGTAGCCAATCCCACCAGGACTGGCCACATTCCAACGTTCCCGGGCTCAATCCCGCCAACAGAGGGGTCGACGTGGGCCTAGCACACATGAGAAAGCCGCAGGGCAGGCGGGCAAGGGTGGCCCCAGGACCTGAGGTGACCTGCCAAGCAGGTGGCTGAGCCTCACCCCTCCCCTCCCTCAACTCCCAAAGCCGCACTGCCACCACGGGGTGTCAGGGGACATTTGGTGGAGCACTTTGGTGCTTTTGGAAGTCTCCCAGATGTTCTCTCAGCACAGCCACCCCGTCGAGAACTGTCTGAGAAGTGTGAGGGAGGGACTAACACGAGACACGACCCCGAGGTTACATGTCTTCCCTGCATCCATGGCGGGGGAAGAGCTAGCAGCTGTCCTGGGCTCCCTGCCCCATGTCAGGGCGTCTCTGCGTGGGAACCATTAAAAGGCCCCCAAAGGAACCTCAATTAAGAGGGGAGAGGGCTTTGCCGTGACTTCTGAGGGTCCTCGGTGTGCAAGTCTTCCTTTCGAGCCAGTGACCTAGAACGAGCCCAACCCCCCTGATTCTAGAACTGGGGAGACTGAGGCGTGGAGGGGTCACCCACGTGGCTGCAGTCACCCGCTGAAGGCTGGCCCCACGCCCTCTGCCCACACCCGACTTCGCATTTAAAACACTGAGGAGACAGAAGAGTCAACAGGTGCTGGAGCCAGAGAGCTGCACCATACGCCCTCCAAATGCCGCCCCCTGGAAGCCCTCACCTTGCGCCCTGCTGCCAGCCCGCCTGCGAAGGCCTGGTGCCCCCGAGGGGCTCTGGTCCTTGGCGTCCTGAGTCAGCAGCCCCTGCAACTCCTCAAACAGCTGCAAGACAAAAGACACGTGTCTCTGTGAGAGGTGGGGACCGGCCAGATGAAGGGAGGTTTGAGGTGTGGTTGTGAAACATTAGGACATACCAGAATCACAGGAAAAGATACTGAACATCCATGGACCTTTCATCCAGCTTAAGAGATAAGATGTCACAAGTCCATCTGACCCGCCTGCCTGTGGGTATTGGGGGACAATACTCCCCAGTAATAGCCACCCTGAATTCAGGGCTCACCGTGGCCACTCACGCCCTTATGTTGCATCCCTCTGCAACTTATGTCACGGGTGGTACCCTAGCAGGCACTCCATTCTCTTGGTGAGATTCGCCCCTGGTAAGTGTGCTCCATGGTATTCATTAGCCAGGGTTTACAGATGAGAAAACTGCAGCTCCCAGAGATTCAGTGCCTGGGGCCGAGGCTAACCCAGAGCTCAGGCAGCACGAGCAAACCCTCCTACGGGGCTCTGGCTCCAAACCTCCCATTCTTTCTATACCGCCTCTCTGAAAGACAGATTTTCTTGGAGGACTGACCAGGTTTTGGGGCTGATGATGTTGTTTTTTAGGGGAATGCAAGGGAGGGGCATTGCTCCATTAAGGAGTGCTCAGACCAGGCTCTTCTGGGGTCCCAGGCTGGGAATAAAGAGCCAGGGAGAGCATAAGCTGGGAGCCCCAGTCCCCATGGGGCCTCCAGGTGGGGGGAGAGCGATGGGATTCTACAACATCCGGATTAGAAGAAACCTCACCCTCCCTGGGAACACACCCACCCCCAGCCCTGCCCAAGAAGTCAGCCTTCAAGGCAAGGCCTTGCTTGAAGCTCACCTTCCCCTAGATTTGAGACACTTATAGAAAGACACATCCAGCCTCCCTGGCTGGGCTGAGAGGCCCAGAAGGCGGAGGCCATGTCTGCAGCACCCGTAACCCCTGCAGTGCCAACCTGGCTACACACAAATGCACAGGCAACTTGTATGTTGTCACAGAGGATTGCCACAGAGTGCCACAATGGTGACGCTCAAAACCTACAATAACCATAGCTAATATTAGACAGCTGATGCCATGCCACGCCATGCTATTAGGACCTGATTGATTTAAATCCGCTTAAACCTCACAACTCTTACGAGATAATGTCATTTCCCCATTTTACAGATAGGGAAACTGAAGTACATAGCGATTAAGGGATTTGCCCAACATCACCCAGCCAGTAAGTGGCAGAACTAGAACCCTGGCCCCCAAGCCCCTGCCCCTAACCGTGACCCTCGGCCCCCACCTCCCCTGCTCTGCGTGAAATGTCCCTGGAGGA
The DNA here is from genome assembly GCF_949752795.1 of Hyperoodon ampullatus. Lineage (NCBI taxonomy): Eukaryota > Metazoa > Chordata > Mammalia > Artiodactyla > Ziphiidae > Hyperoodon > Hyperoodon ampullatus. The sequence continues at coordinate 32,991,422 of NC_136924.1, read as the reverse complement.
GCAGCTGGGGGACGCAGCGGCCGTGCAGGGCGGCCAGACCCTCACCTGGATGTTGAGCAGGAAGGCAGTCTTGGCCTCATTGAGGACCCTCTTCTTGACCTCGGGGGTCATCTCCAGAGTGTTCATACGGGAGCGGTACAGCTGCTTGAACTTGGTGGCACTGGCGACGTTGGGGAAAGTGAAGAAGGCCAGGCCCTCTCCGGAGCTGGGCAGGTCCAGGGCCTTCTGAGCGATCTTCTTGAGGACCTGGCCCCCAGACAGGTCACCCATGTAGCGGGTGTAGGTGTGGGCCACCAGCAGCTCGGGTTCGGCGCGCCCCACCTCTTGGAGTCGCTGCACGTAGCGCCTGGTGGCCTGCGTGTAGGGGATGGCCTCCTGCCAGCGGGACCCGTACCAGAAGGCCATGTCCTGCTCGAGGGCCCCCCTTCGGTGCAGCTCTTCCGGGAAGTAGAGGGGAGAGTAGACTGGGTTCTCCTTGGTGCGTTCGATCTCCTCCTCCAGGGCCACATAGATGTGGTACAGAGATGCCATTATCAGCTGAAACCAGAGCGAGCGGGTTGGTATAAGAACTCCCCATCCAGCCCCTTCACACTACTGCCTTCAGAGGGACCCTTGTCACCTCCCCGGGCTGGGCTCCCACCTCCTGCCAGCCCCTCTGATCCCCTCCACACAGCAGCCAGAGGGAGTGACACAAGAGAGAAATTCGATCATGCACCGTCTGGGCCTAAAACCCTTTTATCACACTGGATAAAACACGCAGCCTCACTTCATCCTTGGAAAAATCCAACAAAGGCATAGCTGTGCCCATTTTACAGAAAAGGAAACTAAGGCTCAGAGAGAGTATGCGACATGGAGGTCACACAGCTAGTAAGAAATGGAAATGGAGCCAAGCCCAGGCATGGCTAAGGGGGCCATCCTGGCTCTGGAAAACGTACGTGAATGAAAGTACTTATAGGAGATGCCAGGCACCTCCGGCCTTTGACCTCTGGATGACCATCTACAGGGCATGGTTCTCCTCCCCAAAGGACCCCTCTGGAAGCTGAGCTGGGGGACAGGGCCAGTGCTCCTTGGTTCGGGGAACTCCCGTTACACATTAATTCTCTAGTTTGAGTTTGAAGGAGGACAAAGGTTAAATGTTCCGGTTGAGATTTTTCCAGATGATTTCTGAGCCATAAACGTTCATGGCAGCGCCATTTCTCACCGGGGCAGAAAGCCAGGCAGCCTGGTACAGAACAGGCTGGGCTTTCGACTATGAGCGACCTGGTTCTAACCCAGCTCAGCCAGTCCTCAGCTGTGTGACCATGGATAAGCCACTCGCCCTCTCTGGGCAATGTGAGGTCTGAGTGGCTCTGCACAAGTCAAGCCTCAGTTCCCTTCCTGCAAAGAGGGATAATCCAACCACACAGGAATGGGCTGGTGTGCAGGTCCAGCAGGATGACACAGGTAAAGCACTAGGTGCAGCCTGGCGCTTAGCACTTGAGTCAGAGGCCATGGTGATAAAAAATGCTACCTCCGTCAGCATAATCTGAGTGAGCACTGGGTCCTCTCATGGATCTTTGTGCTGCCTTTGAACTCAGTGGCTGAGAAGAAAGACCCAAAATCTACAGTGGCTGGGGATGGGATACTCCAGCAGCCACGTCCCCACTGCCTCTGCCCCAGCCTCATTTCAGCAACTGTATGTCAGCTTTTTTTTTGGGGGGGGGGACGAGGGAGCAAGGGCATAGCCCAGGGCCCCAACCCCTTAGAGCTGCATCTTACATCTCCCTTCACTGAAGCACCTCTCATGTTGGAAGTGGGAGAGGCTCCCGAAAGCAAAAGGCAGGGGTGTCGGGAGTGGAGGGCTACAGCTCCCCAGCCCCACAGCTCAACCCGAACGAGGCTTTCCTCACACCCAGCACCTGCCTGGTTCTTCGCCACATGCTTTCCTTCTATTTGTATGAATTTCACAGTTGTACTGGGAAATGGCAAAACCTGTGCCTCACGTACAACGGGCACTTAAGAAAACCCTGCAGGGAATTCCCTGGCAATCCAGCGGTTAGGACTCTGAGCTTCCACTGCAGGGAGCACAGTTTCGATCCCTGGTCGGGGAACTAGATCCCGCATGCCATGCAGCACAAACAAAAAAAAAAAGAAGAAGAAAAGAAAACCCTGCTGTTGAAACATCTCATTTCATGGATGAGAAAAAGGTACCTTAGGGAGGATAGATGAGGTGTCCATAATCTTACTATTAGGAAATGGATGCGCTCGGGCTCGAACCCACATTCCACCTTGCCTTCAGAGGCAGATGAGAACCAGGTCAGAACCATAAGCTCTGAAATGAAACCAGCCTTGGTTCCATTTTGGCCTTTCCCATTTACCTACTGGCTGTGTGACCTTCTGGTAATTACTTAATCTCTCTGAGCCTACCCTTCCTCATCTTCCTTATCAAGACTGAGGCACTAATTCAAAATTAAGTAAAATGCCAAGCAGAGCCTAGGTGGTCAGCTGATGGTAGTACTGCCCCAGCCCCTCCACAACACCACATAGCAGGCTGTGAATGTGCTGTGTGACCTCGGGTAAGTCACCTCCCCTCTCTGAGCCTCAATGTCACGATCTGTAAAAAGATTCCCTTGAACATGCCCATCTGGCCCCTCAGCATCCCTGGTCCCCATCCCCACTTATACCACTGCCCTGAGCCTTGGGAGCACCCACACCCAACATACCCTCTGCCAGGGCTGGTACCACCAGGCCACATACCTTAAAGCCTTCTCGGGTCACCTCGCCCTTCTGAAAGTTCTTCATGAATTCGGCATTCTCCGCCAGGGTGTGCACCTCCTTGGTGGCCTCCTTCAGGGCCTCTGACAAATCCTGGGGCATGCTACAGAGGAAGGGAGGGACGTGAATAAGGGGGGACTCTGAGCAGAGTTCTTCCCAACGTTGAGCTTCTGAGGGTACCCCCGCCTGTCGGCAAGACTTAAAGAGATTTCAGCTTTTATCAGGCTTCTCTGCAGAAATCCAGCCTCTCACCTAATAAACAGCCATGTTCCCAACTGCCTTAAGATGCAGCCCCATCCACACTTTTCAGTCATTAAGATACTACGTAACACGGTCCCCCCCAAACCAAGAGGGAAGTCCTGGGACCAGTTATGCTCAATGGAGGAGAGAAGGGAGCAGCACAACCCTGGGAGAAGCAGCAGTGGGCAGGATGCACATTCACATTCAACTTTGTAAGTGCTCTGATTGGCTTTTAGACCCAAGATTTAATTCATTAACTTGGTTGAGCTCAGATACAAATCTCATGACCCCTTCTAATATTTTGCTCATCACAGAAGTGTTTGAGCTAAAAGGCTAAGTAAATTCAGCTTTACTCAAAGAAAAAGTCCCTTTCGGAGAGTACTTCTGCCGTTATGTCTGTATCCGCCTCCCAGAAAAGGGTCATTTCTCCTTTCTCTCCCACACCTCTTCCAGAAACATCATCCCCTCTTCTGTACGTGCTGATCAAATTCTTGGGAGAAGGAAAGGAGCCAGACTTGGAGGTGGACAGACCAAGGTTCACATCCCAGCTAGCCAGGGAACCCTGGCCTTGCTGCCTCCCCCACTGTGCCATCCTCATCGGTAAACGGGGACACAGAAGCCACGCTGATGTCCTGCTCCTGCATTCAACAGGTAGTGAGAGGTGGATGCGGCCAAGAGGGGGCTCTAGTGAGAGAAGCAGGCACTCTCGCCCAGCCTCGGACTGCCCCCAGGATCTCGGATTCAGCACACGGCCACCTCCAAGCACACACAAGTCCAAAGCCAAAAACAAAGTTGGATCCCACGGCAACACTCCCGTCGGGTGACCCACCCGGAGCCAGGGAGCCAGGCATGTAAATCATCTTTCATCCCTCCGACTGCCCCACGGGGCGGGACTGGAACCCCGCTGCTCCTTACACCAAAGCCCAAGAGACCGGCCGCCCAGCGAGGTCGCTTCCTGCTTCCCGGCTGAATCTCGGCAGCTCGGCGGGAGGGCAGGGGCTGCCCCTCCCGGGAGAGGCCGGTCCCTCGCCCCGCGCTTGCCTGTCGGGCTGCGGGCGCTCCATCCTGCGGCGGTGCTGGTGCGGGATCCGGGGCTGGCTCCGACGGCTCGGGACGGGCTCTTGGAGGCGGGAGGACGACTGTGCAGAGCCCAGACCGCGCCGTCTATTTATCCCCGGGGTGGGTCACGTGGCCTCCGCCACACAGCCGATCCACACTTACTGGCCCGACATTGCAACACCCGCGGAGGCCGGCGCCCCGCCCGCCCCTGGCCTGCGGGGGTGGAGGAGGAGCGGTCATATGACCCTTGGAAAACAAAGCTATTTAAAACAGGACGTGAAAAGAAAAGAAAAGAAAAAAAAAAAACCCAACAACTTCTGGAAATCTGAGCAGCTGTGTGATCTTGCCACTTCCAGAGCCTCCCACCCAGTGATGGGACTTGAACGCTCCAGGGATCTGAATGGTTCCAGAGGGCTGGGAGGCAGCGCTTCTCACAGCAGGAGGTTGGGGGGTGGGGCAACGTCAGGGGCTCCCCGACCCCTGAGCCTGCCTGCAGTTCCCCCCTTCACCCTCCCCAGCCGGCTCCCTAAGTATCACCTCCTCCCGGGTCCCTCAGCTGGCAGCCTGCCTCATCATACACCCTTTAAATGTCCACTTAGGGCCCTTTTTTTTTTCTTGAGGACCTACTAGGTGCTAGAGACTGCACTGTTTTCATGGTTCATCCCTCCAGTTACCCTGTGGGGTAGATCACTACTATTTTACAGACAGCGAAACTGAGGCTGGGGAATGAAGTGGCATGCCGAAGGTCATACATAAAGCAGGAAGACGGGACCCAAGCCCCAGGGTGAGTCCAGGTCGCTGCCTGCCTCCTCCAGGCCTTCTTAGCACTTGGTACCCAACTGGACAGCAATGCTGGTCACCCAGACCACCTCCCTGCTTACCTGCGTAGGGCGCTCTTCCAGGACTCATCAGGTCTGATTCATCTCATCTTCAGTGCCCACACTAGGCCTGGAACAGAGCTGGCCCTCTGATCAACTATGGAATTAATTCTGCAGGAGATTGATCCCTTAGGGCTGGGGATAAGTAGGTCACTGGGTGAGCCCAGATGACAAAACGAACAGCAAGGATGTTTCCTAAAGCCCCTTCCCAATGTTGCAATACTGGATTCTAGATTAAACAAAACAAAACAAACTAAAAAGGTAATTTTGGCTCATTACAAGGATGTTGTTTGTAAACAGGGTAGCAAGTGCCCCATTTCTGAAGGAATGTGAGTACAGGCTTGAGGACCGCCCGTCAAGCACGGATTCCCCGACTGGGGGACTATGGTGGCTGAGACATTCCTTCCCAGCTGTACCCCTATAGGAGTCTCCAATGTTTGGAGACAGTCTGGAAGAACCAGGCAGGTACAGGAGGTCAGTGTGTCCATCCAGCCCAAGGTCAGAGCTCTGGCCCATGATCCACACTTTTCCAGGATCACTGACCTGAATTTCAGTCACCAAATCAACCCAGTGACCTGGGGGTTGCTGAGCCTCCTAGATAGAAGGCCTATATGCCAAGGAGTTCAGCTCTTGGTATAAATTATATACCCACCTTCTGCTTCAATGAACAGTGACAGCAATACTAACAGCTAATATTCACTGAGCACTTACTGTGCACCAGACGCTGTACTGAACACGTGTATTAACTGATTAAATCCTCATAATAACTCCATAAGGTTGGTACTGTTATTGCCCCCATTTTACAAATGAGGAAGCTGAGGCAGAGAGGTTAAGGGTTTGAACCCAAGCAGTCTGGCACAAAGATTTCAAAATTTAAGGTGCAGTGTCATCTGCCAGAATGCAGTGGAGGGGAAGACCACCCGAAGGAACATGGTTACCCCACTACAGCCCAGAAGTCATCTCCAGGGTTGTCCTTGAAAGGCTCGTTCTACAAAGGGTGGCATTTACTGGTTCACAAGATTCACAGAGGCCAGACCTAGAACTGGAGCTGCTAAAAGATTTCAAAAAAGAGTTGCCAAGAACTTTCTAGAAAGAACAACTATTAGAAACAGATGCCCCCGTTAGAATGTAAGTTCCAGGAGGGCAGGGGCTTTGCTTTGTTTTGTGAAATCTCCAGAAACTGGAACCATGCCTGGCAAGTAGCAGACAACATTGAATGAATGAATGAATGAATGAATAAATAAATAGTTGCCACAAGATCTCTTTCTGGTAAACAGGATAATATTGCTAGGCTGCCAGAAAGGGCTGGAATCAAGCTACAATTACAAATTGTGATCTGAGCCAAACTTCATTGAACACTTACTATGTGTAGAACCTTTCTGTGCAAGATTGCATTTAATCCTGGCAACAGCTCTGTCATTTTCATCTGCGTTTTGTCCATGTAAATATTAAGGCACAGAGAGGTTAAGTCGTTTTCCCAAGTCACACAGCTAGTGATAACAGAGCCAGGATTCAAACCATGGCACTTTGAAGCCTCAGCCCATACTCCTGACCCCCACACCACATGCCTTCTTACAGGGGGGCTAGTCTGTCCTCCAGGAGTTTAGAGGATAAGAGTGTGAAGGTCTGAATGCTTCCCATCAGCCTGTCCGTTCAGAAACCCCAGAAGGTAAAGCTCCTGTGATCTGACATCTTCGTACCTAACATGTGGGAGCAGAGGGCCCAAGAGGGGAGTGACTTCCCCAGGCTGTGCCCCGTAGGACACAGAGCCTTCAGTGACCCAGAGTTCCTGGCTCCCAGTCCAGGTTTGCTACTCTTTCCAGCTTCTTCCCTGGGAGCCCCTGACTTGGTAAGAAGAGACCACCCCTCCGTCCCAGACGACCCCAGGGCAAAGGAGGCCGGGTCAGAGTTGATCTAGTGTCTCGTCTGTCCCAGTGTTGAGCTTGTGGCCCTTCTCTGTGCTGATTCAGCTTCCTGACTTCCCCCGCTTCCCCGTCCTCAAGCAACTGGAGTGATTTGAATGGTATTCTTTCTCCTCCTGTGGTAGGCTGATGTCCACATCCTAATCCCCAGAACCTCTGCATATGTTACCTTACATGGCAAAACGGTTTTTGCAGATGGGATTAAATTAAGAATCTTAAAATGGAGAGATTATCCTATATTATCCTCATGGACCTAATGTGATCAGAAAAGTCCTTATAAGAGGGAGGCTGGAGGGTTACAGGTACGGAAGGTGATGTGATAAGGGAAGCAGGACACAGAGAGATTGGAAGATGCTGTGCTGCTAACTTTGAAGATGGAGTTAGAGGCCACGAGCCAAGGAAAGCAGGCACCCTCCAAAAGCTAGAAAAGGCGAGGAAGTAGATTCTCCCCTAGAACTCCAGAAGGAACGCAGCCCTGCCCACCCATTTCAGGACTTCTGACCTCCGGAACTCCAGAGAATAAATCTGTGTTGTTTCAAACGACTGTGTTTGTGGTATCTGCCACGACAGCTTTGGGAAGCAGGACAGGGATGGATAGAGAGACCCTTCCTGCCATTTCCCAGCGTTACAGCTTTATTGCATCAGAGAACCCACCACCCTCTCTCTGGGATTTCCTTTCAGAGTCAAATGCTTGAGCCGCTGAAACGGGCCAGTTCTGTATGTGCGCTGGAGGTACGAAGCTGAAGAGGCTAGAAGCCCACCTTGACAGAATGTGGGTGCTCAGGGTCCTAATGAAGTCTGGGCCTGGGGACATGATCCAGAAAGCGGGCAGGGGGCACCAGAGACAAATGTGAGTGGAAATCGGAAAGAACCACTGGGGTCTGCTCTGAGCCAAGCATTCTCCCAAGCATGGTCACGTGTCTTCCTCCCCAAACCTGGGAGGTGGGCGTTTATCTGTGGTGGGCAGAATCACGGTCCCACGAAGATGTCCTTGCCTAATCCCTGCAACCTGTGAATATGTTCTATTACCATCGAATAGGGTCATACTTTGCAGATGTAATTAAGGCTACAGACCTCAAAGTAGGGAGATCACCCTCGTGTCTCTGGGTGGGCCCAGTCTAGTCACAGGAGCCCTTAAAAGGAGAGAACTTTCCCAGGCTGGAGGCAGAAGAGACCTGGCAGGAGAAGTCAGAGAGACATGAAGTGTGGCTGGAGGCAGAAGGGACCTGGCAGGAGAAGTCAGAGAGACATGAAGTATGAGAAGCACTCAGCGATCGTGATGCTAAATCAGAGTCAGGTCAGGGTGGGCCATACAGGCTGGGAGATGTCGGGGGTGGGACGTTGTTTTGGGGCTGCAGGGAAAAGGCACAACCGAGGCCCCAGGTGGCACAGACCCGGCAGGGACAGGCAGCAGCATGGAAGCCAGTGTGGCTGCAGCAGAGAGTGGGAGGGGACGGGGCAGAAGATGGGAGCAGGAGAGATGGGAACAGAGCCTGTAGGGCCTGCAGGCCGTTGCAAGGACCTTCTGCGAGTAGGGGAGACTGCAGGGCTTGGAGGGGAGGAGTGCTGGGGTCTCACTTGGGGTTTCCTGGGATCAATCACTGGTTGCTATGGGTGACACAGGACATGGGCAGAAGGCTACCTACTGCACAAATCCAGGGAGAGATGATGGTGGCTTGGAAAGGACGGGGAGAGGAGTGGCCTAGGACATTCGTATTTTAAAGGCAGCGCTACCAAGAATGTCCGAAGAACAGGAAATGGGATGTGAGAAAGAGGAGAAGTCAAGGATGCCTCCAAAGATTTTGGTTCAGCCAAGTGGGAGGATGGAATTGTCAGTTTACCGCAGTGGGGGACCTCAGCAGCTCAGTCCTGGACAAATCCATTTTGAGATGTATGGGACAGGGCTTTGCCAATGCTGTGCAAACACTTGAGTGGGAAGCTTCTACCCTTTTCTAGAAGTTTCGCTTCCTCCTGCCAGATGTGAAAGCTGCCCTTTCACCAAGCACCCTGTTGGAGGCTGAGGAAGCAGCTGGTGACTCAGCAAAATCTGCCTTTCCTGTCTCCGCCAGTGCCCCCTCCCAACCATGACACAGCAGAAACGCAGCTGCGCGAGGGCAACGTGGAAACGGAGACTCAGCATTCCGAAGGCGCGGCCCGCCCGCCTGCCTGGAAAACAGAAGTGGTTTGGACGGCAGGGAGGGGCCCGGGCTGCAGCTCTCGAGGCTCCAAAGTGAAAAACAGAGGCGAGGCCCCCGCTGAGGCTGGGGGAACACGGGGTTGGGGGGTGGGCGGCCTCTAGCTTCAGCTGGACCGGTATTCCAGGAGAATCGATGGACCGCCCCCCCCGGGTAAACAGGGTCACTCAGGGTGTCCTGACCGCACCCATGCCCCACACAGACCTTGACCCAGCGGGTGTGGGGCGGGGGGGTAGCATGGGGAGCGCAGTAGTGATGTGCAGCCCAAATGGACCACAGCCTTGCTCTCCGCGAGGCAGACGAGCCCAAGTCGTGAAAACCATCCTCAGTTTGGGCTGCCAAACACTGAATCTTTCAGGGTTGTGAGAGACCTCATAAAGAAGGTTGAAACCCCACCAGGAGAATGGGAGGAAAACGTTTGCTCCACGTGTAACAGACAAAAGATGAACATTCCTAATAAAAGAGCTCCCCATATTATATATGTACAACTGGATCACTTTGTCCACTTGAAACTAACACAACGTTGTAAATTAACTGTACCTTAATACAAATAAAAATAAAGTAAAAAAGAGAGAGGGAAAAAAAAAGAGCTCCCCAAAGCAGTAAGACGGTCACCAGGAAATGTTAGCATTTAATAGGGGTTGCTTATCATGACCTTCCCGGGAGGGCTGGGTGCCCCCATCCACAAAAAAGCAGGAGAAGAGGGGGGCCCTGGCCCTGATGGAACACCTTTTCATTCCTTATCTCCTGTACTCCTTCTCCTGCCCCTGATTTTGCTGATAAGGCAACTGAAGCGCTGGCACCACTCCTCTGGTCAACGTGCATGGCCAGCTCCACATGGCCCTTGGGATAAAGTGCAAACTCTTTAGCCTGGCACTCCCAGCCCTCGGCCACGTCTCCAGTGGGAGGGATCTCACCCTTCTTGCTCCCTCACACCCTGTGTGCCAGTCTCAGGAATACCTACCTCCCCCTGAACTACCGAGGCTCCCACGCCTCTGGTCCCTCTTGCCTAGAATGCTCTCTCCTGTTCCTTTGCTGGGCTGGTCACCTTTCAAGACTCAGCCCAGAAACAGATTATAGGCCTCCATGAAATAGCTAAACCTATAAAACATATAGAATAAATCATAAAGGAAAATCTTACTGACCTTAGATTTGGCAAAGATTTCTCAAATACAACCAAAAAAAAAAAAAAAAGCACAAAATATTAAAGAAAAAAAACAACCAATGGGACTTCATTAAAAGTTAAGACTTTTGCCCCTTCAAAGACACTGTGACCAAGAAAAGAGGCATCAGAGACTAGAAGAAAATATTTGCAAAAATATACCCAACAAAGGACTTGTCTGTAGAATATGTAAAGAACCGATATGATTCAATAATAAGAAGGCAAATAAGTGAATTTTTAAAAACAGGTAAAAAGTCTGAACAGACAATTTACCAGAGAAGATGTGTGAATGCTAACTAAACACATGAAAAGATATTCAAGTTTATAGGTCGTTAGGGAAATGCAAATTAAAACTGGTATGAGACATCACTACACACCTATCCTAATGGCTAAAATTAAAGGCTGGTTCTTCCTGCTGTTGAGAATGCAGAGCAACGAGAGCACTCATTTACTGCTGGTGGGAACATAAAATGGTACTTGCAGGAGGCCAGAGTGTGACACCCCCCAAACTACCACTTCGGTATAAGGGTTATTTTGAGCTGAAGACAACTGAGAAACAGCAAATGCCAGGAAACCATTCTCTGCTTTCCCCCTTACTTGCTTCAAAGCAGGCTTAGACAACTCCAGACTCTTAGCCCAGGGATGGCACTCAGAGGAATCGCCATAACACACCTTACCAAATTAACCCTTATCTTCCATTAGTTTCCCCCATATATTTACCCTCCCCCAGCTTGCTGCCCCCCAAAGCCTAAACTCTTTTTCCTTTTTCTTGTCACCTGTCTACACATTTATTCTAAGATGCTACATAAGTCCCAGTTCTAACCACTCTTCTGAGTTACTCAGCACTGTGTTCCTCCCATGTGGATGTACACTGTGTGTGTTAATACACTCTGCTTCTCTCTTACTAATTTATCTTTTAAAAAAATAATTAATTAATTTGGTTGCACCAGGTCTTAGTTGCGGCTCGCCGGCTCCTTAGTTGCAGCACGTGACTCCTTAGTTGTAGCATGCGAACTCTTAGCTGTGGCATGCATGTGGGATCTAGTTCCCTGACCAACGATCGAACCCGGGCCCCCTGCATTAGGAGCTCGGAGTCTTAACCACTGCGCCACCAGGGAAGTCCCTAATTTATCTTTCATCGGCTTAATTTCCAGGGCCCCCAGCTGGGAACCTAGGAGGGTAGAGGAAAAAGGTTTTTTCCTCCCCTACAGTACAACCACTTTGGAAAACGGTCTGGCAATTTCTTAAGAGGCTAAACATGCACCTACTGTACAACCCAGTGATTCCACTCCTAGGTACATATTTACCTACAAGAAATGAAAGCATACGTTCACACTTGTACATGAATGATCACAGTGGCTTTATTTGCAAAAGTCTCAAACTGGAAACAACCCATCAACAGGTGAATGGATAAACAAATTGTCGTATGAACATACTCTGGATACTCAGCAATGAAATGGAATGAACTATTGACCCACACAACATGAATGAGTCTCAAAATGATTATGCTGAGTAAAAGAAGCCAGGCCCCCCCCAAAAGAGTACTTACTGTATAATTCCATTTATATAAATTATATATGAAATGTATATAGAACTATATAAAGTTTCAGGAAATGCAAACTAATATAATCAGATCAGTGGTTATCTCATGGGAGGGGGGGATTACGAAGGACCATGAGGAAACTTTTGGGAACGATGAATAAGTTCACTATCTTGATTGTGGAGATGGTTTCATGGTACACATATGTCAAAATTCATCAGTTTTCATACTTTAAATATGTAGAGTTTATTGTATGTCAGTTACATCTCAATAAAGCTGTAAAACAAACCAACTCAGCCCAGACTTTGCTGATGTTCTTCCCTTCACCTTATGGGGTCCCCCCACTGAGGTCCCTGTGTCCCAGTTGCCCCCATCCTGACCGTGAGCTCCTCGAAGACAGTAAGGATCATGTCACTTCTATGCCCAGAGCCTGGCACAAGGCAAGAAGTCACTATGTATTAAATGAATGAAGCTTAGCAGGGTTAAATCTCCTGCCGATGGTCACACAGCCCATCTAGGACTTGAGGCCAGGTGTGTCTGGCTCTAAAGCATGCTTAAGTTCTACAACACTGAGCTGGGCCTAAGGCAGTGAGGGATGGAGAAGGACCAGCACCTTTCTCGAACACTGCCTAGCCTCCATTAGCACAGGTCTAGGGGCTGAAGACCTATGGCGAGACCAGGCAGCAGTCCAGTGTTTGGGAGCTTAGACGGCTGGAGAGCTTGGCCAATATGGAGTCTGACTATGGCTCCAAGACCTGGTTGGACCTGGTTCAATCTGATCACAGCACTTGTAGGTAGTGTAGACTGGTCAAAACAATGAACCCTAAGCAAAAGGACTGCCGTCAAATCTGGGATTCATGACTTACCTCATGTGTACACTTCAACCCCACTAAGCTTTTATTTCCTTGTCTGACAAAACGAGGAGACAAAATAGCATCAGCTCAAGGGGATGTGGTGAGGATTAAATCAGTTTAATATCCGTAGGAAGCTCAGAGCCGGGCCTGGCACAGGAAGCCTGTAATGAGTGTTAGGTGTTGTTTGGTCAGAAAGTGGCATCCAGTTCCCCTTTCAGGATCCCCCAGAGCCTTCTTCCTTTCTAGAAGTCTGTGGATGGTTCTGAGTAGGGTGGGGTCACTAACATCTGACAAAACTTGCTCTCAGTTGGGAGTTTTGAGTATCAGATTCCTCATCTTTATTTTTTTCTCAAAAAGTAATCTTTGAAATAATTCCAAATATGCAGAAGTTGCAGGAACAATACAGAGAATTCCTGTATGTTTTCACCTAGATTCACCAGTTGTTAGGGTAGCATTTGGTCACATTTGTTTTATCATTCATCCTGTCTCTCTCTTGATTTTTTAAATATATACATACTCTTTTTGATATAATATATATTTATTTACTTGTTATTTTTTAATTAAAAAATTTTTTTATTTTATTTGGCCACACTACATGGTGTGCAGGATCTTAGTTCCTTGACCAGGGATGGAACCCATGTCCCCTGCATTGTGGCTGCAGAGTCTTAACCATTGGACCGCCAGGGAAGTCCCCATATAATATATATTTATTTAAAATAAATTTTTCCTGGCTCATTTAGTATGTATTATATCTGGAAGACCGTCTCTTGTAACCTGCAGTACAAGTATAAACATCAGGAAATTTGACTTTTATACAAATCATTATATAAAGCCTATATGCAAATTTCACCAATTGCCCTCAAAGGTCCTTTATAGCCCTTTCCCTCAGTCCAGGTTCTAACCCAGATGCTGCATTGCATTTAGTCGTCCTGCTTCTTTGCCCTCTGCAGCCTCTGTTTCATGACTTTGTCATTTGGGGATGCTCCGGACTGGCTGTTTCCCAGACGACCCTGCCTTTGACTAGATCCCCATCTCCTAAAGGGGATCATCACGCCCACCCCACTGGGCTCTGCAATCTGCAGTGTGAAGCCTCCAGCACTGCGCCTGGCCGCTAAGAAATGTTAGCTCCCTAAAACAGGGATGAGGCGAGGAGAGGAAGGGAGGAGGAGAGGAGAGCTCGCCTTGCTGGACTCCGCTGTCAGTGGGGATGTGCGGGATCCAGGGAGTCCCCGCCTCCGCCCGCCAGGCAGCGGAGACTTTGCCCAGAGATTAAACCGGGAGCAGCTGGAACCGTGACTCAGCGAAAACAGATCTCGGGACCGTGACTCAGCGAAAAGCCGCAGGGGACCGTGACTCAGCTGTACGTGCTGGGAAAGGATTGCTCAGCAGGGCAGGCGGAGCCCGGCAACGTGCGCTGGCGCCCAGGCAGTCCTCAGGAAGGGGACAGCGTGCCGGCCTTGACCGACGACTCCTCCCCACCTCCTCACTTTTCTGAGCGCTAACAGCCGTCTAACACCAGGGCCAACCGTGCAGGGCTGTTGGGAGGCTTACATGAGCTCTGGAATGGCAGACATTCACAGGGTACCTTAACAAATGACCTCGAGCGAGTGACTCTGCCACTCACTGCCTCAGCAGTGTAGGAACTGCTGCAGCGCCTCTAAGGTGGTTGGCCCAGCTGAGTGATCAGCGATTTCCTTCTGCCTGATTCAATAAACACTTGGTTGTCTCTCTGAGACTTCAGTTTCCCCATCTAAAAACTGAGGGACAGGGACTTCCCTGGTGGCCAGTGGTTAAGAATTCACCTGCCAATGCAGGGGACACGGGTTTGATCCCTGGTCCAGGAAGATCCCACATGCCACGGAGCAACTAAGCCCGTGCACCACAACTACTGAGCCTGTGCTCTAGAACCCGCGAGCCACAACTACTGAAGCCCGAGAGCCACAACTACTGAAGCCCACGTGCCTAGAGCCCATGCTCTGCAACAAGAGAAGCCACCGCAATGAGAAGCATGTGCACCTCAACGAAGAGTAGCCCCCGCTCGCCGCAACCAGAGAAAAGCCCGCATGCGGCAATGAAGACCCAATGCAGCCAAAAATTAATTAATTAAAGAAAAAGAAATTAACAACAACAAAAAAACCTGAGGGACAAGATAAGCTCCCTTCACTTAATGACATTCCATGGGTCTATTACCATCCTTGAAGCTTAGATAAATTTTTAAAATAATCTGATTTATCCACCAGTTATGAAAGTACTGCATGGCTATTTGCAACTGTGAAATCTGTAATCTCACACTTGCAGACAATCAGTGTTAATATGCTAGCTTTTTTTTTTTTTTTTTTTGAGGTACGCGGGCCTCTCACTGTTGTGGCCTCTCCCGTTGTGGAGCACAGGCTCCGGACGCGCAGGCTCAGCGGCCATGGCTCACAGGCCCAGCCGCTCCGCGGCATGTGGGATCCTCCCGGACCAGGGCACGAACCCCCGTCCCCTGCATCGGCAGGCGGACTCTCAACCACTGCGCCACCAGGGAAGCCCTATGCTAGCATTTTTTTAATTGAAAAAATGAAAAAGTGTGTCATACTCACAAAGGAGTAAGTATACAGTATGATATGTAAGAAACAGCACAGCTTAAGAAATAGGTGTCTTTCTTTACAGCCTTTGTCTTTGCAAATTCTATATGTTGTGATCATGTCTATTTTGTGCCTTCTTTTCCCCTTTTACTTAACTGTTTTCCCCAAATATCACAAGCCCCTTGTAAGCATCATTTCAAAGGCTGCACAAAAATCCACTGAGTGGACATATATATTCATTCAACATATAATATACCTAAGTGGCCAGCCCCTATGTTTAACCTTTGGGTTGCTTTCTTTTTCTTTTCTTTTCCTTTTTTTCTATCAAAAGGGGAAGATGAGTATTTAAAACAAACAAACAAAAATAACCTCAGTGGATTTCATATAGCAGAGGAGGGGCATAATTCACATCAGAGATTTGCCTTTTTCATTCTGGAACACACTTTGCTGCCTCACACCCACCCCACAAGGTCTGAAAGGAGAAGGTGAAACAGAAGGAGAAAGGGTGGAGAAAGGGTGAAGAGGGAAGGGCTTCTGAGACAGGGTCCTTCAGCTGAAGCTGGAAAGTCAGCCCACAGAAGTCAGAATACAGCCCAGCTGCTAAACTGAGGCTTAGGGTGAGAAAGTGGTGAATGGCCACTGGGCTTGTGGACAGAGGTAGCAAATATTCAACTTTAAGGTGCTGCCTCTGCTGCGTGCCCTGTAATTCTCCTCCACCACCCCAGACCCTCAGTCAAAATCTGCAGTTCACAAAAGTCTCAGGCAGCGGTCTTTGCAGGAATGAAGAAATGGGTTCCCTGAGAAGAGGTGGAGGTTTCAGAAGCAAGAAAAGCGGGCGAGGCGGGGGGTGGCCTGGGGGACTGTGAGCTCCCCCAACAAGAGGTGCCTTGTGGAGGGGGGCTGGGGACTTTGTATATTAAAATTAAAAAACAGGGTGTTTCTACATAATTCAAGAAGTTGGGGCACCAGGGAGGCACACACTGGGTTACACATCATTGTGAATAAGAACAAAAGGGACATCTTCAGGCAAAAAGTGTTTCCTTATATAAAGTAGATAAACAACAAGGACCTACTGTCTAGCACAGGGAACTATATTCAACATCTTGTAATAATATATAATGGAAAAGAACCTGAGAAAGAATATATATGTATAACTGAATCACTTTGCTGTATACCTGAAACTAACACAACATTGTACATCAACTGTACTTCAGTAAAAGGAAGTTTTTTGAAAAAGTGTTTCCTGCATTTTTGACTATGGGTTTCCGTAGAAACCTGAGAGCAGAATTACTGGGTCAAAGCATAAACATATTTTTAAGGCCTCTAGAGTCTTTTACCTAATTATAGGTAAAAGTAAGTTATTGCTTTTTAAAACTTTGAATATTTCCCACATTTTCTATAGTAAATATGACTTTTATTATTGAAGCAGTGGGGGGGTTGTTTTCATTTGTTTGAGTGACAGCCTGGGGGAAGGACCACCTCGGGGTCCTGTGAGCGAAGGCAGCGAGGGGTCCGGAACCCACCCCCTCAGGAAAGGAGAAAGGATTCTGGGAAGAGGAAGAGGCCTGTGATGCTGCACCCAGGGTAGGGAGGAGCCTTCTCACAGGTCACTTGGCAGCCCTCACCCCCAGTCCATCAGTATGTGACTTTGCCCTGAGCAGTTGGCTGGGCAGCTGGCTGTAGGTATGTATAAGTGTGTGCATGTGTTGTGTGTGCGTGTGCTGTGTGTGCATGTGTTGTGTGTGCCTGTGCTGTGTGTGCATGTGCTGTGTGTGCATGTGTTGTGCAGGGATGCAGTGGGGTGGTGGAGGAGGCGATGAGGAATGGAGGAGAAGCTTGGTGGTGTGTTGAAGGGGGAGGAAGAGCTCTCCTCCCTCCCCACTCCCGCCCGGAGCTCAGCCTCGGCCTCTGTGAGAAGGGGAAGCAGAATTGGCTGAAAAGGCTGATATGTGCCCTTGTGGAGCATGGGGTGAAGTTCAAGGTAGCCTTATGCAATAGGGAAGAAGGAACCTAACTCCACATTGGTTCTGTTTCTTTTACTTGAACCTTTGTATTCTATTGCTTTTGCTACAAGTTAAGAATGTTGCCTATAGCCTGAAATACACAGGATAGCCCGTTCTGAGGGCTCTGACCTTTAAAGGGCTAACACTTTTCCATGCATATAGAGACAAAAAGTTGCAGAACAGAGAATAACATTTGTCTTGTTGGAGGGTTCCAGGAACATCACGACCTGACCTACCTGGACAGCTGCAAGAACAAAGGATCCTGACACCATGAAGTCTAGACAACCAAACACCCGCCCCCACTGCTTTAGAACAAAAGAAGCCTGAATTCTATGTTGGGTAAGATGGTTCTTTGGGACACCACTCCACCATCTTCTCAGTCAGCTGGCTTTCCGAATAAAGTCACTATTCCTTGCCCCAACAACTTGCCTCTTGATTTATTGGCCTGTCGTGCAGTGAGCAGTACGAGCTTGGACTCAGTAGCACTTAGGGAATGTTCTAGGCAGAATTGTGTCCCCCCAGAATTTATACGTTGAAGCCCTAACTTCAACATATGAATGTGACTCTGTTTGGAGATGAAGTTAACACAAGGCCCTTAGGGTGGCCCTAATCCAATGTGACTGGTGTCCTTCTAGGAGGAGAGATACACAGAGCCCCGGGGCGCATGCCCAGAGGAAGGGTCATCTGCGAGCCATGGAGAGAGGCCTCAGAAGAAACCAGTCCTGCTGACTGTTGCACCTCCAGCCTTCGGAACTGGGAGAATGAATGTGTGTTGCCACCCGGTCTGTGGCACTTGGTCCTGGCATCCCTAGCAAACTAACATGGGGTCCCCGACTCCAAAACCTGGAGGGACCCTGAGAGATCAGACTTATCCAACTCTGCCTTCCTCTCCTCTTCTCCCTTTCTCCCTTTTTACTGTGAAAGCATTTCAGACCTTCCAAAAAGCTGAATGGAACAGCAAGGTAAGCACCAGCACACCCGTCCCTGAGGTCACACACTGATGACACTTTGCTGCTTTTGTTTATCTCCCTCCTTTTCTCTTTTATAGGCAGACCTTGGAGATATTTGCAGGTTCAGATCCAGATCACTGCCATAAAGCCAAGATTGCAATAAAGAGAGTCACACAAATTTTTTGATTTTCCCAGTGCATATCAAAGTTGTACTATACTGTAATCTAAGTGTGCAATAGCATTATATCTAAAAAAAAAGTATATACCTTAATTTAAAAATACTTTCCTTATCATACTAAGTGAAGTAAGTCAGATAGAGAAAGACAAATACCATATGATATCACTTATATGTGGAATCTAAAATATGACACAAATGAACTTATCTATGAAACAGAAACAGACTCACAGATATAGAGAACAGACAGGTGGTTGCCAAGGGGGAGGGGGTTGGAGGAGGAATGGAGTGGGAAGTTGGGGTTAGCAGATGTAAGCTTTTATATAGAGGATGGATAAACAACAAAGTCCTACTGTATTCAATGTCCTATGACAAACCATAATGGAAAAGAGTATTTTAAAAAAGAATATATATCTATATATTTCTGAATCCCTTTGCTGTAAGCAGAAATTAACACAACATTGTAAATCAACTATACTTCAATTTAAAAAGTTAAAAAAAAATAAAAATAAAAATATTTTCTTGCTACAAAATGCTATCATCTGACAACACAGGATTGTCACAAACCTTCAATTTGTAAAAAAAAATGCAGTATCTGCAATCACAGTAAAAAGAGGTATGCCTGCATTCTTTTTTTCAGCACTGTTTGAAAGTAAATTGCAGACATCATAACCCTTCACCCGTGAGAGAAAGGGCTCATGCTATCATCATCACACTAAAGAAGGTGACCGCTGACTCCATGATGTCCTTCACCATCTGTCCACATTCCATTTCCCCAGGGATCCCCAAAACAGCTCTTTAAAAGACACCTTCCTCCCCCATAACCCAGTCAAGTTTCACACCTTCCTTTTGCTTGTCATGTCTTTTTAGTATATTTTAACAGTACCTTTTTTTTTTTTTTTTTTTTGCGGTACGCGGGCCTCTCACTGTTGTGGCCTCTCCTGTTGCGGGGCACAGGCTCCAGATGCTCAGGCTCAGCGGCCATGACTCACAGGTCTAAACTCTCCACGGCATGTGGGATCTTCCCGGACTGGGGCACAAACCCGTGTCCCCTGCATCAGCAGGCAGACTCTCAACCACTGTGCCACCAGGGAAGCCCTTAACAGTATCTTTTGACATTAACTTGTGAAGAATTGTTTTGAAAAGTTAGTTCAGTTGCCTTGAAAATGTCACATGTTCGGGACTTCCCTGGTGGTCCAGTGGCTGACTCTGTGCTCTCATTACAGGGGGCCCAGGTTCGAACCTTGGTCAGGGAACTAGATCCCACATGCTGCAACGAAGATCCTGTGAGCCACAACTAAGACCTGGCATAGCCAAATAAATAAATAAATATTTAAAAAGGAAAACAATACTCCCATTTACCATTGCAACAAAAAGAATAAAATACCTAGGAATAAACCTGCCTAAGGAGGTGAAAGACTTGTACTCAGAAAACTATACAACACTGATGAAAGAAATCAAAGATGACATAGACAGATGGAGAAATATACCATGTTCTTGGATTGGAAGAATCAATATTGTGAAAATGACTATACTACCAAAAGCAAGCTACAGATTCAATGCAATCCCTATCAAACTACCAATGGCATCCTTCACAGAATTAGAACAAAAAGTCTTACAATTCGTATGGGAACACAAAAGACCCCGAATAGCCAAAGCATCTTGAGAAAGAAAAACGGAGTTGGAGGAATCAGGCTCCCTGACTTCAAACTATACCACAAAGCTACAGTAATCAAGACAGTATGGTACTGGCACAAAAACAGAAATATAGATCAATGGTACAGGATAGAATGCCCAGAGATAAACCCATGCACATATGGGTACCTAATTTACAACAAAGGAGGCAAGAACATACAATGGAGAAAAGACAGCCTCTTCACTAAGTGGTGCCGGGAAAACTGGATAGCAACATGTAAAAGAATGAAATTAGAACACTACCTAACACCATACACAAAAATAAACTCCAAATGGATTAAAGACTTAAATGTAAGACCAGACACTATAAAACTTTTACAGGAAAACATAGGAAAAACACTCTTTGACATAAACCACAGAAAGATCTTTTTGGACCCACCTCCTAGAGTAACAGAAATAAAAATGAAAATAAACAAATGGGACTTAACTAAACTTAAAAGCTTTTGCACAGGGAAGGAAACCATAAACAAGACAGAAAGACAACCCTCAGAATGGGAGAAAATATATGTGAGTGAAACAACAGACAAAGGATTAATCTCCAAAACATACAAACAGCTCATGGAGTTCAATATCAAAAAAACAAAAAATCCAGTTAAAAAATGGGTGGAAGACCTAAATAGACATTTCACCAAGGAAGACATACAGATGGCCAAGAAGCACATGCAAAGATGCTCAACATCACTAATTGTTAGAGAAATGCCAATCAAAACTACAGTGAGGTAACACCTCACGCTGGTCAGAATGGCCATTATCAAAAAAGCGAGAAACAATAAATGCTGGAAAGGGTGTGGTGAAAAGGGAGCTCTCCTACACTGTTGGTGGGAATGTAAATTGATACAGCCACTATGGAGAACAGTATGGAGGTTCCTTTGAAAACTAAAAATAGAACTACCATATGACCCAGCAATCCCACTACTGGGCATATACCCTGAGAAAACCATAATTCAAAAAGAGGCATGCACCACAAGGTTCATTGCAGCACTATTTACAATAGCCAGGACATGGAACCAACCTAAATGTCCATCGACAGATGAATGGATAAAGAAGATGTGGCACATATATACAATGGAATATTACTCAGCCATAAAAAGAAACGAAACTGAGTTATTTGTAGTGAGGTGGATGGACCTAGAGTCTGTCATATTGAATGAAGTAAGTCAGAAAGAGAAAAACAAATACCATATGCTAACGCATATATATGGAATCTAAAAAAAAAATGGTACTGATGAACCTAGTTGCAGGGCAGGAATAAAGAGGTAGACATAGAGAATGCACTTGAAGACATGAGGTGGGAGGGTGAAGCTGGGGCAAAGTGAGAGTAGCATTGACATATATACACTACTGAATGTAAAATAGTTGGCTGGTGGGAAGAAGCAGCATAGCACAGGGAGATGGCTCGGTGCTTTGTGATGACCTAGAGGGGTGGGATAGGGAGGATGGGAGGGAGGCTCAACAGGGAGGGGATATGGGGACATTTGTATGCATGTGGCTGATTAGCTTTGTTGTGCAACAGAAGCTAACATGGTATTGTGAAGCAATTATACTCCAATAAAGATCTATTTTAAAAAAAAAGAAAAGAAAAAAAGGAAAAAAAGAAAATGTCCCATGTTCTAGATTTGTCTTTTTTCTCCTGATTAGATTCTGGTGAAACATTTTTGGCAAGAATACTATGTGGTTATGTTAAACCTCCTCATGAGGTAAATAAGGAAACTGAGATCCAGTTAGCTGGTGGCAGAGTTTAGATGCATTTTATTACCAGATTTTTAATTTGCCTTTATTAGGCCTATGACTGATTATGTAGGACTTTTAGGAAAAGTGCCTTTGTGTCGAGTGGGAGATGCTCATTAAACAAAGGGAAACAGACTTATTAATATAAACGATGCTATTCCTTCTTTATAAAGCCTGGTGGTTAAACACATCTAGACCTGGCTTTGAATCCCATTAGTAATAAGCCGTGTGACCTGGGCAAGTCTTTTACTGTCTCTGTGGCTGGGTTTTCTTATCTGTAAAATGGGGATAATTATAGTATCTACCTCCTAGCTTGTGTGAAATGAAATTATCCATGTCAAATATTTAGCATTGTGCCTGGCTTGTTATAATTGCACAAGAAAAAGTAATTATTTCCGTGGATATGTTTTTTTTAAATTTGTAACTGATATTTTCTTTTTAATAAAATGTGACATATAAAAAACAGAGTTTTTAAAAGAAGCTTTTCCATGTGATTTGTCAACTATTTTTTTTCTCAATCACTTCATTCCTCTAAGCTATTCTTTTTTTTATCCTGTTTTAATATTTTAAAAATTGAAGTACAGTTGATTTACGATGTGTTAATTTCTGCTGTACAACAAAGTGATTCAGTTATACATACATAAATACATTCTTTTTTAAAATATTCTTTTCCATTACGGTTTATCATATGATTTTAAACAAATATTTATTTATTTTTGGCTGTGTTGTGTCTTAGTTGTGGCATGCGGGCTCTTTGTCGCATTGCGTGGGCTTCTCTCTAGTTGTGGCTCATGGGCTCCAGAGCGCGTGGGCTCTGTAGTTGTGGTGTGTGGGCTCAGTAGGTGCAGCACGCAGGCTCATTTGCCCTGTGGCATGTGGGATCTTAGTTCCCCGACGAGAGATTGAACCTGTGTCCCCCACATTGGAAGGCGGATTCTTAACCACTGGACCACCAGGGAAGTCCCTATCATAGGATATTGAGTATAGTTCCCTGTGCTATACAGTAGGACCTTGTTGTGTATCCATCCTGTATATAAAAGCTTACATCTGCTAACCCCAGCCTCCCACTCCAGGCCTCCCCCAACCCCCTCCCCCTTGGCAACCACCAGTCTGTTCTCTATGTTGATGATTCTGTTTCTGTTTCATAGGTAGGTTCATTTGTGTCATATTTTAGATTCCACATATAAGTGGTATCCTATGGTATTTGTCTTTCTCTTTCTGACTTACTTCGCTTAGTATGACAATCTCTAGTTGCATGTGGATATGTTTTTATAATTATGATGATTGAGAACTAAGAGTGCCCTGGCCCTTCCCCCTACCGCCTTCTCCTCTCCCTGAAGTGAGTGAGCAGGAGGGAGGTAGAGGTGGGGAAGAGCTGGAACTTGAGCGAGCCCCACACAGGAGGAAAGGCAAGGCCTGAATCTGGAATGTCACAGGATTCTCTGCAGGGCACAGGACTCAGGGCTTGGGGACACTGGGGTGCAGTCCACGCTGTGGACCATGTGAAAGACATCTGAGGAGGTTGCTGCTCTATGCCTGGAGCGATGATCTTCCCCCAGAGCCCCTGGGTTGGGGGGCATTCATTGTACACCTGCAACTAATACAAACTTCTATGTCAATTATATCTCAGTAAAATTGGGGAAAAAAATGAGTAAAAGAGTGGAGGGGCTGAGAGGAGGGATTGTTTCTTACCTCAGCATCACCCGGCGCATCCTGACTGGCGCCCTTGTAACCATCGCTGCTCTCTCCCAGGTCCCTCTTCTCGTGGCAGCTGCCTCGTCTCTCCTTCCTCTCTGTCCTCCTCAGCCCGCTTCCTTCCCACGCTCCTCCCCAAGTGCCTTTCAACTTGCACACCTGCTGTTTCCTACACACGCAGGGGAGGGGACCTCGAGTCTGCCTGCCGCGATGAGGACCCCCACTTTACACATGGAGAACCAGGGCTCCCAGAGCTGGTGAGGAGACAGGGAGTCGAGGTTAGACCAGGGGACACAGGAATTGTGGCGAGGGGGGAGGACCGCGCCTCATTCGTCTGTGTCCCCTTGGAGTGGGGCACGTCTGCAGCTGGACGGGGTGCCTGACTGGCCGTCTCCTCAGGTTTCGCAATGAGTCACCTGCTCACCTCACCACACAGGCAAGCCCACTTTGCTGCCCATCAGCAGAGACACTCCGGAGGCTCTTTGGAGGATTGCGGCAGACGCTGGGTGGTGCCCCTGAGATTCTAGATCTTTCTGGTCCCAGATGAGTTACTTACTGGGAAAGTCACTCCCCCTCTGGGCTTCATCAGACTCCTCTGTGACATAGAGATGTTGGATTAGATCAGAAATCCTGACCTCAGAGGCCTCCAGGGGGCCCGGCAGGCAATGTGAGTAAGGGAAGTTAAGGGGTAGGGACTGTTGGGGCCCATGGGTCCCGTCCAAAGGGAGCAGTTGGAACTCAGCTCCAGCCAGCTCTTGCCATGAAAGACACCCTCTTTTATTTATTTATTTTAAAAAGAGAAATGAGGGCTTCCCTGGTGGCGCAGTGGTTGAGAGTCCGCCTGCCGATGCAGGGGACGTGGGTTCGTGCCCCGGTCCGGGAAGATCCCACATGCTGCGGAGCAACTGGACCTGTGAGCCATGGCCGCTAAGCATGCGTGTCCGGAGCCTGTGCTCCGCAACGGGAGAGGCCACAACAGTGAGAGGCCCGCGTACCGCCAAAAAAAAAAAAAAAGAGAAATTTCAGTTCTTTTTTTTTTTTTTTTTTGGACATTGACAATAAACTCAATCAAAAAAAAAATCCCCTCACAAGACTTGACATGGCCCGCGAGCTGCCAGTGTGAGCCCTCTGGGTTATCTGGCTCTTCCACTCCCTTCTGTTCTCCATCCGGTTCTCTGATTGTTTGGTGGGTCTGTGATTCCTAGGGGGTCAGGTGGGGTTGATCTGGGATGAGATTTCGGAGATGGCAATTCCTGCCCCCTGTCCTTCCACACATCCCCACGCTGTCATGTGTCACCCGACATTCCCAGGAGGTCACATATCGCACCAAACGAACATTCCGTGTGCTGAGTGCTCAGGGACCAGTGTCATCCTGTGCCACTGTCATCATTCTACCCAGGTGAGGTCTTCAAGGATGAATCATTGTGGACCAGCCCTGCAGGTTTCACGGAGACTGGAGCCCTGTAGGTTTTTACTAACAAAAAGAAAAGAAAAATTCTGATTGTTCCCTGTGTGTCTGGGAGGACAAGCGCTCTGACTTATTCCTTGACGCATCCTCAGAGCCTCAGAGTCTAAGTACATAGTAGGCTCACAGCAGGGGAGGGTCACGGTGACTATAATCCCTGCGGGGGCAGAGGCAGGACTTGAAGGTGGAAATACTGAGCCCAGATTTCCGAGGTCTGAATGAAAGCAAATCAGGATCAAACAGCATGGGGCGCACTAAGAGTTTGCCTTAACTATTTTTTTGTTTGTTTTTAAAAAAATATTTATTTATTTATTTGGCTGCATTGGGTCTTAGTCGCGGCACGTGGGATCTTCGTCTCGGCACACGGGCTTCCCTCTTGTTGTGGCACGTGGGCTTAGTTGCCCCGCGGCATGTGGGATCTTACTTCCCTGACCAGGGATCGAACCTGAGTCCCCTGCGCTGGAAGGCTGATTCTTAACCACTGGACCACCAGGGGAGTCCCTTAACTCTTAATTAGATTTTTTTTTTAGAGTAACCTTTAAATGGTTACTTTTAAAGTACTCAAAAAATGGTATAGATGATCTTATCTGCAAAGCAGAAATAGAGACAGAGATGTAGAGAACAAACATATGGATACCAAGGGGGAAGGGGTGGGTGGCTGGGATGAACTGGGAGATTGGGATTGACATCTATACACTATCGATACTAAGTATAAAACAGATAACTAATGAGAACCTACCGTTTAGCACAGGGAACTTTACTCAGTGCTCTGTGGTGACCTAAATGGGAAGGAAACCCAAAAAAGAGGGGATATATGTATAGGTATAGCTGATTCATCTTGCTGTACAGTAGAAACTAACACAACATTGTAAAGCACTTATACTCCAATAAAATTAATAAAAAAATAAAAAATAAATAAAAGTACTCAAAGCCACACAAGCTTGTAAGTTTTGAAGCCCAGAGCACTTTAAAAAAAAATTATGGTAAAAATACATAAAATAAAATTTACCATTTTAACCTTTTTTTTTCAAGAGGGTATTAAACTGTTTATTTATTACACATGATAATGGATGATACACAAGCTTCATTTCCATCTATATCTGGTACCATAATCCAATTTAGATATATTGCATAGGATGTGCCAACAATCATATTAATAATCAAAAAACTCCAAGACTTTGCTTGGGGGACCCTTTTCACGGTGAACTCCAGGTCACAACGCAGTAACTGTCAGTTCAACTACACCAAGGTTTCAGAAGACAATAGCTTCTCCACCAAAGCAGGTTGTAAATAAATTTTGAATGGAACCTGGCATCACCCTGAAGGAATTCTAACTTCACACTGTTGGGGTAGTTTACCAAAATGGCTTCAGAGTAGACTAACTTTACACAGCACATTAAAAAAAAAGACACATTTATTCAGCGTCATGATCAGACTATTACATTTAGCAATCAACAGCATGGGTGCAAAAAAAAAAAATCTACATTAAAACCCTTTGTTAGGGGGCTTCTCTGGTGGCACAGTGGTTGAGAGTCCGCCTGCCGATGCAGGGGACATGGGTTCGTGCCCTGGTCAGGGAGGATCCCACATGCCGCGGAGCGGCTGGGCCCGTGAGCCATGGCCGCTGAGCCTGCGCGTCCGGAGCCTGTGCTCCGCAACGGGAGAGGCCACAACAGTGAGAGGCCCGCGTACTGCAAACAAACAAACAAACAAACAAACAAAAAGCATTGTTGGAATGCTTTACATTTCCACAGAACAGAAACTAAAATAAACTGTTATACAATTAGTCACAAATACAGTCCTCGAGTTTTTTTGCCCATACACATGAGTATTGTCTAAAACATGTCTTCTTTGTAGCAGCTAGGCCCTGCCACCACTGTGTTTGGCTGAGTTCACAAATCTGTTGTAACCTGTAGCTTCCCTGTCACTTCTCTGGCTCTCCTCTCCTGCTAAGCTTTGTTTCCTGGCAGTAATCAAAACCTTCTGCCACTGCCAAAGCTCCTGCTGCTGCTGGAACCACCATAGCCACCTTGGTTTTGGCGTTTGGCAAAGTATTGGCCTCCACCACCATAGGGGCCAGAACTTCTGCATCCAAAGTTTCCTCCTTTCATGGGTCCAAAATTTGAAGATTGATTGTTGTAACTGCCAAAATCACTGTAGCTTCCACCACCTCCAAAATGGCTTCCATCGTTACCAAATCCATTATAGCCATTTCCACTGCTACCATATCCCCCGCCACCACGGCTGCCACCAAAGGCACCTCGACCACTGAAGTTTCCTCCACGACCACCACCAAAGTTTCCAGAACCACTTCGACCTTTTTGACTGGATGAGGCACAAGCCATCTCTTGCTTAGATAGGGCTTTCCTTACTTCACAGCTGTGGCCATACACAGTGTGGTCTTTCTAAATGACAATCTTGTCTACAGAGTCATGGTCATCAAAGGTTACAAAGGCAAAGCCTCTCTTTTTGCCACCGCCTCGATCAGTCATGATTTCAATCACTTCAATTTTCCCATACTGTTCAAAATAATCTCTTAGGTGATGTTCTTCAGTGTCTTCTTTAATGTAACCAACAAAAATCTTTTTCACAGTTGAGTGGGCACCGAGTCTTTGAGAATCTTCTCTTGAGACGGCCCTCTTTGGTTCCACAACTCTTCCATCCACCTTGTGTGGCCTTGCCTTCATGGCCGCATCCACTTCCTCCACAGTGGCATATGTGATAACCCCGAAGCCTCTGGAGCGCCTGGTGTTTGGGTCCCTCATTACCACACAGTCTGTGAGCGTTCCCCACTGCTCACAATGGCTCCTCAGACTGTCATCAGTTGTTTCAAAGCTCAAACCTCTGATGAAGAGATTCCTCAGCTGTTTGGGCTCTTTGGGTGACTCTGACTTAGACATGATGGTAGTGGAGGGGCGGGGAGACGTCAACGATGCTTACTCGGCGGCGTCCACGGGCAGAAAGCCCCTTTTAACCTTTTTTGGGTTTTGTTTTGTTTTTTTTGTGGTACGTGGGCCCCTCACTGTTGTGGCCTCTCCCGTTGTGGAGCACAGGCTCCGGACGCGCAGGCTCAGCGGCCATGGCTCACGGGCCCAGCCGCTCCGTGGCACGTGGGATCTTCCCGGACCGGGGCACGAACCCGTGTCCCCTGCATCGGCAGGCAGACTCTCAACCACTGCGCCACCAGGGAAGCCCCATTTTAACCATTTTTAAGTGTACCTTTCAGTGGCACTAAGTACATTCACATTCTTGGGCAACCGTCACCACCATCCATCTCCAGAACTTTTCCATCATCCCAAACTGAAACTCTGTTCCCATTAAACAATATGCCAATTAGATTTTATGGCTTAATGATGGGTCGGTGGTGGGGGTCTGGTCAGGTGAAATGGGCTTCTATGGGGGTTGGTGGGTATCCCATTGCTGGAGGTGAGCAAGCAAAGACCGGTGTCAGATACAGGGATTAGCTGAATGGCACTAGTCTATGACTCTGTACTGGTCTTGACCAGGATTCTGTCGGAGGATGAGACAAAAAGACTCACTTGTTGCTGAGGTGGGAGGTTTTGCTGTGTGGGTTTTTTGTGTGTCCCAGGGGACATGATTTGACCTGCAGTTTACCTGTATTAAAAAAAAGCTGTCCAATAATGAGGCTCCATCATACCTCACATAGCCCACAATCTCATCAGGTCAGTCTGAGTCCAGACCTGAGACATGGCGAGTTCATTCGTGCTTCTGCCCATTCCATCACCTTCCAGAATACATGATAGCCCCCCTCCACCCCTGCAAGAGGGTGCAGACACTGTTGGTTGTCTACTTAACAGCCATACCCTCGCCCCCTCGATGACAGACCTTCACTTTGTTCGGGATTCAGATGTATTCAGGGAAGGTGTGCCCAGTGCCAGGGCATGAATCATGATTGTTCTAAGGTGTGGACTCTGAGCCATGTTGTGGTTATTCCATTGCTCTTTGCCACTGTAATCGTGGTGGTAAATTCCAAGATGGATGGATGACTTGGTCAGGAGCTCAGGAGTGGCTTGTCTGAGCTGAGCCCTGAAGGGTGAGTGAGTTAACTGGGGGTTGGGGTTAGGGTGGGGCAGTTCTAGAGAGAACAGCATGTACAAAGGCCCTGTGGTCAGTAGGGTATGAAACTTCTGAGGTGAGAAAGCCAGCCTGTATGTCTAGAGTGCAGAGAATCTGGAGAGTGTGGCAGGGCCCAGACCCCAGAGGCCTTGCAGGCCGGGCCAGGAAGTGGGCCTTTAACTCAAGAACAAGTGAAGCGTTTTAGGTGTGTGTGTTGGGGCTTGGGGGTGCAGGTGTTATAAAACATGGTCAGATTCGCCTTTTGAAATTTATTCTGGTTGTGTGTGAGGAAATCACTGGGGGGAAGGCAGAGTTGATGCTTTAATCTTCTAACTTTATGTCCAGTAAAAGTCCAAAATCCTCCACAGTTTCAGAGATCCCTGGACACTTATGTTTTCACCACTTCCCCTGCCATTCTTGCTTCTTCCTGAGCGATTTCTCCTCGGTACTGTGCTGACTCAAATATGAAACTTCACTCCTTCTCCATTTCCATAAAACCCTCCTCTTGACAAATACTGGTGAGTGAAACATAGATCTTGGGGTCATAGAGAGGGGTGATATCAGGTCCCACACAGAGGACACTTTACAGGGCATCTTAGATAAGTCTGTTCTTCCAGACCTTTCGGGGATACTCTGCTCCCTCCCCTCCCCCAGTCCAGTAGCTCATCTCCAGATCCTCCCCCAGCCCTTTGCCTGGTCACCCCGGCTCCTCTCTCCTCCTCCCCTTCGCTTGTCTCTGGGATCCCCTCCTCTCTCCCAGGGGGCATTGGAACAGTAGGATTCATCTCCCGCTGACACACAGAGCAATTCCACTCTCCCCAGCTCCCTCTCCAAGCTTGCAGATCCCAAG
Source organism: Hyperoodon ampullatus (assembly GCF_949752795.1). Lineage (NCBI taxonomy): Eukaryota > Metazoa > Chordata > Mammalia > Artiodactyla > Ziphiidae > Hyperoodon > Hyperoodon ampullatus. The sequence goes on along the minus strand of NC_136924.1, from coordinate 32,961,613 downwards.
TCACAGTTCACAAACCTGACCATGACTTCTGTTCATTTTCTCCTACGCCTGCCTTTGATGGAGCCCAGCCTCCCATTTGCAGCCTTTTTGCAGCCTTTTTGACACCTCTGGCGGTTTTGTTAACTTTCTTGTTACTTTCAAGCATGAAAAAGTCCAAAGTTAAATCTCACGTCTGATTGAACACCCACCTCTCAGCTCCCAGGGCCTTACTGGAGGGACTTGGAGGGGGTGGGGTGGCCTGCTCCTTCACCCCCTTTTCCCCTGTCCTTTGGGTCCCTTTCTTCTCTGGTGGGCTATAGTGGGGACAAGAAACACAGAAAGAGCCTCATCTCTTATCAGGTGGTGATGCCGTGGTCCTTTCTGTGTGGTGTCCTTGCTTCTGTGGCCCTCACTGGTGGCTCTTGATGTCCCCTGTGTGGCAGGTGTCCATGCAGTCTGGATAGATGGGTGATGGAAGGAAGGAGGCTGTATTGGCATTTGTGTTGGATGAGTGAACGGCGGGATGGTGGATGGATCGGTGGTGCACAGATGGGGGGAAAGGGACACTGAGAGATGGAGGAGGGAATGGAAGGCATTGGGCGTTCTCACCTGGAGGTCTCTGACTGCCCCTGTCTGGTCCTCAAGCTCCGTGGCAACATCTGAGAAGGCTCAGCAGTATCCGCTCTTGATCCTCAGTGAGTGGGCAATGGTAGAGAACGTGGTGGGAGAGTAACTGGGGAGGGGTGAGGGAGAGAGGGGATGGGTCTTCTCACCGCAAGTTGGGGTCTAAAAGCTAAGATTCCAAGTGCCAGGGAGGGTGGGGCAAATGGGACTCAAACAATTTGAGAGTCTGGGCTTGCAGGTGTCAGAGGGAAGAACAAATCTGACTCCATATTGGATCTGTTTCCTTTAACCTGTGTATTCTACTGCTTTTGCTACAAGTTAATCACTAAAAGAATGCTGCTTATAACCTGAAATATACGGGATAACCTATTCTCAAGGCTCTGACCTTTACAGGTATAACACCTTTCCATTCATATAGAGATAAAAAGTTGCAGAACGGAGAATAACATTTGTCTTGTTGGAGGTTTATAGGAACATCGACCAGATCTACAAGCTGCAAGAATAAATGATTCCGGCACAAAGAAGTTTACAACAACCAGCCACGCCCCCTCCCCTTTTAGTATAAAAGAAGCCTGAATTCGAAACCTGGTAAGATGGTTCTTTGGGACACTGGTCAGCATCTTCTTGGTCTGCTGGCTCTCAGAATAAAGTCAATATTCTTTGCCCCAACAACTCATCTCTTGATTTACTGGCCTGTTGTGTGGTGAGCAGTATGAGCTTGGACTCAGTAACACAAAGTTGAGGTGGGAAGTGGGGAGCAGACTGTGTCCACAAGCGAGAGACCAGTGCAGAAGCCAGGGGTCAAGAATGGCCACGTGCGCAGTGGTTGAGAATCCGCCTGCCAATGCAGGGGACACGGGTTCGAGCCCTGGTCCGGGAAGATCCCACATGCCACGGAGCAACTAAGCCCGTGTGCCACAACTACTGAGCCTGCGCTCTAGAGCCCGTGAGCCACAACTGCTGAGCCCACGTGCCACAACTACTGAAGCCCGCGCGCCTAGAGCCCATGCTCCGCAGCAAGAGAAGTCATCGCAAGGAGAAGCCCGCGCACTGCAATGAAGAGTAGCCCCCGCTTGCCACAACTAGAGAAAGCCCACACGCAGCAATGAAGACCCAGCACAGGCAAAAAAAAAAAAAAAAAAAGAATGGCCATGTGTGGCGAAGGTGAAGGCCGAGGCCTGTGGGAGCCTGGTGGGTGCCCTGGCCGATGGTGAGCTCAGCTGTCCTCATCCCCTGCCCCTTTAGTTGGTGGGACTGCCCCAAACAGTGGGCAGGCCCAGTGGGGCTGGACAAACAGGCTGTACAGGTAGTCCCCAAGAACGAGCTGCTGGGGCACGTCTGGCTGGAATGAGAAACTGCCTCGGTAGGTGATGCAGTCTGATTATGATGCACAAAAGGTAAAGTATACTAACTCCTCATTGCATTGCAAAGTGTTTTGTAGGCAAAAAACCAAGACCAACAAAAACCATGCAAATTCAGGTCCTGGGGAAACCGTGATAAAGGAGGTCCTTGGTGAGAGAAGGTTTATAACCTGCAGACCAGTTGGGGAGCATTAACATTCTGGGGGAGCCAGGGGTGTGTACAGGGGACCAGGAGGTGTTTCCACAGAGGGACTCCCAGCTACCGTCCTTTCCCCGCTCCCTGCTGGGCAGGTTCCATGGGGGACCTGGATTCTAGTCCTGATTCAATTTGCTGTGTGGCTTTGGCCAAGTCTCTGCATCACTCTAGGCCTGAGAAGGGACCCTGCCCTGCTTCACCCTGGCAGGCCCCTTCCTGCAGGTGACCGGAAGTTCCTGCAGACTAAAGGGCACGTCCAGCCCACCAGGCTTGGGGCCACACACACATCTAGTTGTGCAGGCGTGCACACGCAATGCACAGACACGCACACATGGTGGATTTTCTAGCCCCAAGCAGCCCTGGGCACAGCCTCAGTATCAGAATAAAATGCACCTCATCTGACCCCCACTAGGACTCTTTATTCCCAGAAAAAGAGGACTCCGTGAGGCCAGTCCACTTCCCAGCTGTGTGACCTTGGATTGAGCAGCTGACCTTTCTGAGCCTCACTTCTCTCCTCCACAAAATGGAGATTCCGGGTCGCCACCCCAGTACAGCCCAAGGGCAGGAACACAGGCATCCTCCTTGCCCTCTTCCTGGACCATCTGCTTCTCCATTTCAGGTGCTCTCCCAGGGCTGGGCTGGGAGGGGGTCGCGGGGTGGGCGGGGAGTGCAAGGACGTTCCCAGCTTGGGTTTCACTTCCTTTCTGCTCTTGAGGTTGCCAGCTCCCCAGGGGGCAACTGGTGTGCTAGCAAGGAGGTGGTCCAGGGCCTTCCATGTCTGCTGACCTGGCCAGCAGGCATTTTCCCACTCCTGTGGCTCCTGCAGCGGGAGAAGAACCCTGGGACCCCATGTTGCCACTTCTGTTACGAGGATTTGTAGCCTCACGTTTTTTCCCCAGAAGGAGGATTGTGGAATTTGGGGGTTGAGGGAGCAGAAGGGCAGAGTGGGAGGAAGCCTCGGGGTCACTTAATCCATCTCCTTGCTTCATAGTTGGGGAAACTGAGGCCCAGGCAGGAAAGGGCTTGTCTCAAGTCAAACAGTAAATCAGTGGTGGTGTGGGCCAGAAGCTGTGTCTGCTGACTCCCCGCCAGGGCTTGGGGCCACACAGCCTCTGCCGGACAAATAAGGCCTCCGCCCTGGCCTCGCTGAGCTCTCAGGGTGGGCTGAGGGCTGCCTCTTCCTGGGCAGGGAGGCCCCTCCCCTCCCTGGGCCACTGTTTCCCTGTCTGTGATACCACAGTGGCCCAGCCTGCACTGTGGGGGGAAGAGGGGTGCAGGCTGCCCTAGGGCAGGGGCAGGGAGAGGCCACAAGAGTCCTGAGCCAGAGGCAAAGGGAGAAGATGGGGCCATGTGAGGCTGCTTCCCTAGCCTGGTCTTGCTGCCCAGGGCAGGCAGAAGAGAACCCTGCCAGCTCGCTGCCTTGGACCTGCTCTAAAACATAGTAGGTGGCAGTGGGGACCAGGACAGCCCCCAGCCCAGGCTCTGGGTGCCTGTGGCCTCCTCGCCTCCACCTCCTTCCTGTTCTGCTCCTGGCCCCAGTGGCTGGCCCTTCCTGGGCTCCCAAGGCCAGGTTGGCCCAAGGATGGATCAAACCACCCTCAAATCCCTAACAGGGGTGTGGAGGTGGGTGTTACATGTGGTCACTCCTCTGAAGAGCCAGTGTAGGTCAGAGGTGATGCTGTTCTAGGATGGGGTCCAGAGCAGAGTGGTCATGCCCTGGGAGGATGGCCAGAGGGGCCAGGACTTTGTATATCTGACCAACTGTGGACTGAATTGTGTCTCCCTCAACTTCAGCGGTTGAAGTCCTAACCCCTAAGACCTCAGCATGTGACTGTATTTGGAGACAGGGTCTTTAAAGAGGTAATTAAGGTAAAGTGAGGTCACTAGGATGGGCCCTAATCCAGTATGACTGTGTAAGAGGAGGAGATGGGGACACATATACACACAGAGGGAAGACCATGTGAAGACACAGGGAGAAAACGGCCATCTGCACACCAAGGAGAGAGGCCTCAGGACAAACAGCCTGCTGGCACCATAACCTCCATGCCCCAGAATTACGAGATAATACACTTCTGTTGTCTAAGCCCTCAGTCTGTGGAACTCCGCTATGGCAGCCCTAGCACACTCATACACTGGCCAAGGACTTTTGTGTTGTTTTCTGATGCAAGAGGTAGGCAGGGGTAGTTGGGAGGTGTCAATACTAGGTTTGCACAAACATTTGGATGGTTTGAGGAGACAGCGGGACTGAGACATCACTTTGGAGTCTGATCATTCTTTTTTTTAAATTTTTTTTTGCGGTACACGGGCCTCTCACTGTTGTGGCCTCTCCCGTTGCGGAGCACAGGCTCTGGACACGCAGGCTCAGCAGCCATGGCTCACGGGCCCAGCCGCTCCGCGGCATGTGGGATCCTCCCGGACCGGGGCACGAACCCATGTCCCTTGCATCGGCAGGCGGACTCTCAACCACTGCACCACCAGGGAAGCCCCTGATCATTCTTCTTAAAGTGAAATCTCCTCTTCCACTTCCACTCCTGTCCTGAATAATTGTTTTAAAGCCATTAGATGGGACCAGGCAAGGCAGGCAGCTGCCTTGAGGCGGGGCTGGGCTGCAGTGGCCCCGAGTGGGGCGTTGGAGCCTGCACTGGGTGAGGAAAAGTCTGAGCAGGGGCTCTGGTGGTCCATGCAGGGATGTCGGGACCCAAACAAGGTGAGGACACCTACAGGGCTGGGGCAGCGGGGGCAGTGGGAGACTGGCTACTGATAGGACTGAGCAAGTAAGTCTGTACACAAAGGGCAGCAGGAACCAGGCTTCTCACTATTATCGAAGGGAGTCATAGGGAACGGGGAAAACTAGAAGGAATCTGTGATTTTGGGTTGTGATTGGAGTTGTTGGTGTAAACTTGTGCTTTTCTGCCTATACAGGTAGAACTAGACATACACAGGGGTCTGAACTCGGCGTCCGCGGAGCAGGCCCACAGGAACGAGTGCACCCCGGGCTTCGCAGGAGGCACTCAGAGCTCCCTTTTGCCAGCCCTCCGGGCTTGTCAACTCGGTGGTGCTGGCCCCACTGGCCCTGCTACATGCGGCGCTGCTGCCATCTCGTGGTCTCTGTGGGACACTGTCCTGAGCCAGGGTCACCCCTGGAGAAGGGGTTAGGGGGGCTTCCCAAAGCTCCCCACTGTGTGTCAGCAGAGCCCGATCCAGGACCAGCGGGCAGATCCCGCCTCTCTCTCATTGCCGGGATCAAGACACTACGGCCCCACTCAGGGGCAGCAGCTCAGACCCAAGAGAGGGGCACAAGGGCCCTGTTGTTGGAACTGCTGTCTGGGAGGCAGCGAGCACCCTTGAGAGCTGGGAGAGCAACACCTGAGGCTGAGCTGGGGTCTCTGAAATTACCCAGGAGTTGGCGGGGCAGTGCCCCTGGCTGGGTGTCAGATGCAGAGGCCGTTCTGGATGGAGGGGGTACCATCCATGACAACATGTTTGGAACATTTCCTTGACAAATGTTGTGGTACTGGTCCTCTCAGTTAACCCTCATAACAACCCTATGAAGGAGCAACTGCTATTAGCATATTTACAAGTGAGAACGTTGAGGCACAGAGAGGTTAAGTAATTTGCCTAAGGTCACACAGCTCAGAAGGGTAGCATCATGATTTGCTGTTGTATGACAACTGGAGAGGCGGGATGTTGACACTGGGATTGGGGGGTGGGGTCAGCGTCCAGGCTCAGGGTTGGGTCTGGGTCGGGGGGGGTCAGGGAAGCCAAGAGGGTGCAAAGGGGGTGGAGGCCCTGCTAAGGGGCTTCTAGGCAGCTCTGGTCAGAGCTTCCTCCAGGCTCCAGGGACTGCCTCCCAGTTGGCCCCTCCCTACCCACCTGCCTGCCTCCACTCAACCTCCTTACACTCCTGGCCAGGTGCCATTTCCGAGGCAGAGGGCCCTGCAGGAGCCACTGGTGCCTGGTTAATCCTGATGCGGGGGCCGCAGCCCAAGGCTCCCGCCTGCAGCTGGTCCTCTTTTACGTGGGGCCGCATGACTTCCCGCTGCTGTGATTGGCCCAAGACCTGTGGCCTCAGACACTGCCTGGTGCCAGGAAACCCAGCCTGGTCAGCACTGGTGGCTCCTGCCGGGGCTCCCTCGCCCAGCCCAGCCCAGCCCAGCCCCAGACGCCTTCTCTCCAGAGGGGTCCTCAAGGTGGAGCCGTCCAGAGCTGCACCCTCCAGGGAAGCCTGGACACCTTCACGGCAGGGCTCTTTGGGCAGGCCTCAGCTCACTAGCCTTGGGTCCTGGTCAGAGGCCCTCTCTCGCCTCCTAGCCCCCGTCACTTGGCATTAGTCTCCCTTTCCTTCATTTCAGAGCAGGTGGCACGTTTGCAACTTACACCTGTCTATATTGCCCCCTTCCCTCCACGTGACCCATTCACCGGGCCCATTTACCTCTGTATTCTCAGCACCTAGAACCATGCCTGGTGTGCAGCCGGCGCTCCTACCCACACGCAGCAAAGAACAGGTTACTTGCCGACTTTAGCCATTCACAGGCCACAAGCCCCTGGAGCGACCCACTGAGGGTTCCCTGGCTCGCTGTCGCTCACCTGGAGGAGAGGCAAGCAGAGGGGAGAGGCAACGGTGCCGAGAGGAACAGGTTCCGCTCTTCCCTTACTTAGGGTGTGACTGGTCCTGGCATCCCCCGGCCTCAGTTTCCCACTTGTAAGCAGTGGTCAAAACCATCAACCCCGCAGGGCCGTTGTGAGGCATGGAAAGGCCCAGGCCAGGTAGGGGCCACAGCAGGCATGTGGTGGGGATGGAGGGGAGGACCTGGGAGAGCTGGGGGGCTGCAGGGAAAGGGGAGAGGCCCCCAGTCTCCCAGGGGTTCAGGTCAGGTCCCAGGAGAGATGGCTGGAATGGCCGTGCGAGCAGGTGGGACACCTGTCTGAGCTCAGTGGCACAGCGTGCGTGTGTGAGCACAAGCGGCAGCCGTCCAGCCTAGCCAGCGGTGGGGGTGGGTAACCCACCGAGTATCCCCACAGTCCTCTCGTCTGACCGTCAGGTGCTGCCGGCCTCCTGATACAGGTGCACATTGTGAAAAAGATGGTCACCAAACCCAGGTGCTTTAGGGACCTTCACAGGCTATGTGGAGTCAAGCAGACTTCGGCTACCGGCTCCAGACACCGGTGGTCTGGTGTGTGGTTGCTGGCCGTCGGCCAGAAGCGGCCGGGGAAGGGGCCTCTGGAAGTGACCTGCTGTCATGAGTGCTGACGGGAGGCGGCCGGGCCGGCAAGATAAAGCAGTCTGGGGAGTCGGGCCGAGGTCCCCAGCACCCGGCTGCCTCTGCGTGACCTAAAGCAGAAGACGGCAGGGGTGCTGGTGGCCGTGTGACGGCACGGTACACCAAGTTGGGCTTCTTCCCAATTTTGAGTCCCAGCAGCCTGGGCAGGGCTGGCAAGGCTCCACCACCTCGGCACAGGCGTCACTGCTGAGTAACTAGGCAAAGCTGGACCATGTCCAGGAGATGCTTAATACCTCGTGAAAACCACAGCCTTCCCGTTACCTGGGCGAACACAGCGAATTTACGCAGGACGCAGGCGGTAACCTTGAGTTTGGACCAGCTGAGCTCGGTATGACTGACAGGTGAGGGCCCAGGGCGCCTCCATCTCCTGAAAAGCTGTCCGACCAGGCCGATGGCTGGCTACCCAGGGGACAGTGATATGGCTGCTCCCCTTGGGCAGGGGTGGTGGGGAGAGGAAAAAAAGGTGGTTTAGGTTGGGGAAATGGGTCAGATGTCACGTTCAGCCGCCTTTCCTCCAGGCTGGCTCCTCTGCAAAGCTCTGAATCTCAGCCTAGACGATAAGGCCCCTCCTCCCTGCTTAGGGGATGGACAAGCCTGCCTTCCCCGTCCCCGTCCTGTTGTACCCGCCTCCCAGCTGCTTCCCTTGCCCCAGCTCCACCTGGAGGGCTGGCTGAGCCTGGTCTCCTGCTTGCACGGCTCCAGGCCATGCCTCAGAACGCACGTGCACCCCGCCCGCTGCTGATGGGAGCTGGGGGCTGCTCAGAGACCCGGGTGAGCCCCACTCCAGCTGCCCAGGCCCCCTGGACCCAGGCATTCAGACTTCTGCTGTCCTTCATGGGCTGACCTTTCAGGCAGATCAACTGTTCCAGCCCCCTTCCCTCCCACCACCGAGTGCTGGGCCAGGGGGCACCAATGTGCCTCAAGCAGTGACTCCCGGGGAGCCTGGTGTGAAGATCCCAGACCAGAAAAGGTGGTACCCCGAGACCTGGGGCGGCTGAACTGCCACGGAGATAAGAACTGACACCTGCGCCTGAGCTGTGTGCCCAGGCATCCACACTGAGCCTCAATGTTGTCATCTGAGAAATGGGGACGACGCACTGATGTGTGAGGAGGTGCCCAGCACCTGATAAACAGCTGCACCTGGGGCGGCTCACATGACCCACTGAGTCAGACTCAGTCTCTGTAAAACAAGATGCAGCTCTGCTCCGCCCAGGATTGTCGAGACGATTCCACGAGCCCACGCATAGCCTGGAACAGCGCCTTGCATCTAGGCCTCAGACGGGATGGCCGTATCCTCCCTGCAGGCTCACTGCCCCACCATGCCCACACCTGCTCCGTCTCTGTGACCACAGTGCTACTGCTGCTGGGCAGGAGCTGGCCTGAGCGGGGACGGCAGTGTGAGGTGCTGAGGATGCAGACGCGTCGCTCGTGGAGAGCAATGGGGCCACTTGGCAGGCAACGCGTGGCTGGAGCCTGTGCTGGTGTGAGCTGTGGCTCGGTGCCCAGGCCTGCTACTGCACCCGCCTCGCCTGCAGATGCCCATCTCACGGGCGGCCCCCAGCCCAGCCCAGCCCAGCCCAAAGGAGTCCCTGCCTCTGGTGAGGCCAAGAAGTCACCTCCTCCTGGAGACTGAACACTGCTGGCAGGATGCTTTTCTACTTTTAATTGGGGATACAAAAGGCACCTCTCCCAGTACAAGAGGATCAACCAACAGGTGCGGGGGGCCCAGGGCCTGGTGGAGCCCTGCGTGGGAGGAACAGAGGAAGGATGGAGGGCAAGGAAATGGAGGTCGTGGGGCCCACAGGTGCCGCAGGCATCCCTGGAAGCCTCCCCTGGTGGCCTGGGCCTGGTGAGGTCTCCCCCAACCACGTGCAGCTTCATATCTGGACAGTGTGCGCTCAGCAGACGGCCACACGCCCTGCCCTCAACAGCTGGCCAAAGCCTTCGGGCTCCAAAGCAGGGCCTGGGGAATGGACCTGAGGCTGCGACAGAAACTTCTGCTGTCTCCAGCCCACGGCCAGGCCTCGACTGTCAGTGTGGGCTCGGAAAAGGGCTCCTCTGGGCATGGGTCCAGGGAGCGGCAAGGGGACTCACGCTGGGGCAACCAAGCAGCCGGCCTTGACTGTTCCGGGGCCTCCGGGTCCTCAGCAAACTCGCAGTGGTCAGTTGGGGTGGGAGGGGAGGCAGGGGTGTCCAGGGTTCCGAAGTGCAACTGACCTGTTCCCCCAATTCATCTGGCTGCCCTCCAAACCCCCAGGCAGCACGGCCCCAACCTCAAGGGGGACAGAAGGGCATACAGCCACCCCCAAAGCAGCCGTAACACTGAAGGAGAGACAGGTTCCCGCCACGGGGTGTGGGAGCAGTGGGGGCTCGGGCTGCAGGGTGCCAGACCCCACACTCATAAGGCAAACAGCATGTCGTCATCTTTCTCCTGGGTCTTCTTTCTAGGGGCACTGCCAGGCGGGGGACCCGGGGGCCCCTCAGCTGAGGGGCTGGAGAGGTTGGGCAAACGGTCGGCCACTTTGGCTCGTTCTTCCAGGAACTTGTCAAATTCTGGAGGAACGAGAGGGAGGCTGCAGGTGGGCTCGGAGGCTGGAGCGGGGCAGGGGTGGGCAGGGCCAAGGGTTACTACCTTCACTGGTGACGCCCTTGGGCTCCTCCGCGTGGTTCCCCTGAGGAAGCAGAAGGTGAGGTTAGCTGCGGGCACTGTGGAGCGGGCTGGGGCTCAGGCTGCTGACCCTGAGGGGTCCAGACCTTGGCTCCAGTCCTGCCTGAGCCACAGGCCTTGGCCCGAGCCACTGGACTTCTCTGAGCCTCGCTTTTCCGCTTGGTGACACTCACAGGGCTGTCGGGAAGCTATAACAGAGGACTACTCGCAGAGGGCCAGGTGCAGGGTAGGGTGCCCGGTAGGCCTCTGACAATCGCTAGTCCCTTCTTTGCAGTGTCTAGAGGGGTGGGCAGACTGGCCCCGTGGTGGAAAGGCTGACACCCAAGCCTGAGGCCACGCATGCTCACGCTGGGGGCTGGGGAGCGGATAAGCCTTCACCCACCAGATGAAACGGATGGACCTTCTCCTGACCTTGGGCAGAAACATGGTCTTGGCCACTTGCAGAAGGCGGCCTCTGGGCCTGGAACTGCCCAGGCACTTGGTCCTTGGTGCCAAGAATTGAGGGGGGTGGCGGCAGATGCTGGGGAAGGGGCCCGGACGGGGGGCCAGGGCTGACTGCCCCCTGCTGCTCACAGGGGGCAGTGGGGCTCTGGAGACTGCTGCCCCCCACCGCGGGCGTGGCACCCCTCGCCACTGTCTATCAGCCTCCCGACCTGCACGAGGGGGCTGCCGAGCTCAGTGCTCCCATGGTCCCCGCTGCCCTCGGCCCGGCTGTCCTGCCCACAGTGGGACCTCGATCGGCAGCAGGCTCGGGGAAGGTTAGGCCCCAGAGGCTGCGAGGGGTGCGGGGCCGGGCCCTCCTCCAAAGGGACCAGCCGGGGGAGCGGCAGGGGAGGGGACACTAGCCCCGCTAACGCCCTCTCCTCACCAGTCGCTCATCCTGACCCCACCCCCCGTCACCTCCTCACGAGACAACGGGAGCCCCGGGGCAGGTGGGCAAGGAGGGGGCCAAGGAGGGGGCCGGACTTACCACGTCCGTGGACAGCCACTGCTCGATGTCCTCCATGAGGCAGGCCTGGGTGACGGGGATCTGGAGGGAAGGCCAGGGGTGAGGCAGGAGGGCAGCGCGCCTCGCCGGTCTGGGGCCCACCGGCCGCGGCCTGGGGCAGTCGCCCACCCCTGGGACTCCTCCCTCATGCGGTGGGGCCAGTCGGACCTGCCCTGCGTCCCCGTCCCCGGCAGTCCCTCCAGGATGGCTCCTGCCCAGCTGTCTGGGACCCCGAGTTCTGCCCGCTGTGCCAGGCTGTGGGCAAGGGCGAGGCGGGGCCAGCAGGCTGAGCAGGGGATGGGGAAGGGCTCCTGACAGCCGGAGCAGGGCCACGAGGGGAGAACGGACCCCCGGCTCCTACAGGCCAAGGGTGCGGGCTTGGTGCGCAGGCGCAGGGCCGGGACCAAGCACAGGTGCTCAGGGGCATCTGACACAAGAATATTCACAGCCCAGGGAGTGGCCAGCCAGCAAGGCTTGGGCACGGGGCACGACTGCAGGCTGTCCCCCTACACCTCCACAGACTCAGCGTTTGGGGTGGAAGGGGGCAGAGGTGGGCCGGGACAGAGGGAGGGGCTGAGACCACCAGACGAGGCCGGGCCGGTGGATCCCGAGGGGCTGCGGCTATGCACAGGGACATGGCACTGTGGCTCCACCACACAGCCTCCTGCACAGGGGCGGGGGGCTGAGCGCTGGACTGGGGCAGGGCTGGGGCCTGGGGGCTTCCCACGCGAAATGCGTCTACAGCGGGAGAATCCAGCTGGAGGTTAGGGGCACAAACTCTGGGATCAGAGAGCCCAGAGGCTGGCCGGACCCCTGCGACTCGGTGCAGGTTACTCAGCTCCTCTGACCCTCACTTCACTCAACGTTAGAGAAGATGACAGTACCTACCGTCCAGGTCCAGATCGCTGTGAGGATTAAACGAGATGAGGGAGCTAAAGAGCTTAGCACAGCGCCCGGCACAGTGTAGGTGCTCGGGGAAATGCGCTTACCACTTAGCTACTTTGGGAAACAGAGGGAGAGCGAGTCTCCAACCAAAGCCAGGTTGGTCCCCAAGCCCCGTCCTCAGCACCGAGGGCGCCAGGCGGCAGCAGGAGCACCAGAGAAGAGGCAGGAGCTGACTTCCCAGCAGCAGCAGCAGCAGTGACTTCTCTGGGCTGCCCACCTCAGCTCCCTCTGCAGGCACTAGGCCCAAGCCCAGGAGAGCCCCGGTCGCCTCCTGGCTGCCACAGGGGCTGCCTGGGCCGTGCTTCCAAGGCAGCACCGAGGGGGCCGTGGAAGCGAGAGCAGAGGGAGCGGGACAGTGCTGGGTGGGCGCCGCAGGCCCTTGGCTGCCCACCCTGCTCTCCTCTTGTTCTGACGGACAGTACCGCCTGGGTGGGCCCCCTGCGAGTGTGCCCAGCCCCTGCTCTCCGGGCCTGGTCTCACCATCCAGTCACTGAGGCTCTTCTCACTGCCGCCTCCCATCTGGGTGAGAGAGGGTCACGCTGAGGGTGGCGGGAAGGCCAGGGCCAGGGCCACCGGTGCACTGGGGGCCTCCTCCAGCAGGGGCCTGCTACCGCCTCAGGAGCCTCTGTGCGCGTGTGCGTGCGTGCGTGCGTGCGTGCGCACCCATGCTTGTGCTGGGCTGGTGGGCGGTAAAAGGGGACAGGAAGCAGCAGAGGGCGTCTCCCTGTGGGGACTCTGGAGTCCTGGACGGGCAGGGCAAAGCTTCTCCCCTACTTTTCACCCCAAGGGTCCCTGGGGGTGGGGAGCTGAGCAATCCTGGGATGGTGGAGTAGGCAGCCATTAGCCCCCCACTGGTTCTCAGGGGATTCTGATGGGCATCCAGGGTTAGGAGCATTGCTCCACCCGGTCCCCTCATGTTTACTGACGGGCAAAGAGGAGATCCCTAGGGCCCCAGAGCAGACTGACGGTGGAGGAAGCCTCGGGTCCTGGCTCCCAGCCCATCACCCTGTGACTGCCTTCCCTGCCTGAACAGACCCAGCCCGGGGCCTGTCACATGCCATCCAGCATCCCCACCTCCCAGGACTCATTAACCCCGGGGGGCAGCCACTGGCTGCCCCCAGAGTTGGCACTTGATTCCATTCTGTACATTGCTGCCTGGGATCATGTTCTGACAACCGACAGGGAGAAAGCCTTACCCCCCAAGCCAGACGTAAGCACCTCGGAGATGTTTATGACCTGGTTTTAAGGAAGTCATACCCTGATTTGGTGGAAGTCACTTAAATCTCTCAAGTCGTCAGAGATGAACGAGCAGAACTTAACCAGTGCCTGCTTTTCTGCAGGCAGTGGTGTGTGTGTGTTTCTGCCCCATGGCCGTCTGCCGGGTGGGGCAGCAGTCAGGAGACCTGCATCTAAGTGCTCCTCATGCCCTTGCGTTGCCGTGTGCCCCTGGGCAAGTGACACCCATCCTGGGCTGTTCGGTCAGCCTCCGCCCATGCGAGGTCAGGTGGCGTGGGAGGGAAGGGCTTCCCCCTGATTCATATGGAGTCCTGGAGCCAGAATGATGGCCCCTGGGAAAGGAAGGCTGAGCAGCGGGGGAGCACCTCTGCTCTTTAGAGCTCCGCAGGCCATCTGGGGTTCTCCTTACCAGCACTGGCTTCCAAGCTGGACAGACCAACAGCTGTGAGATCATGGGCAAATGACCTCAATTCTAAGCCGTGGTGTTCTCCTCCGTGAGTGGGAAAAACCACACTGCAGTGATGTAAAGGTTAAAAGCTTCATTGCGTGCCAGGCACTGTGCTAAGGATGTGACATCTGTGGTCTCACTTAACCCCCCTCTGTAATTAACCCCTCATCTGTAAAAGGGGATACCTTTAGGGTTTGTGTGATGACTCACTCAGTAAGCTGGGGACGCAGAGTGCTTAGCACAGGGCACAGGCTCAACAAATGACTGCTTACAAAGAAAAATGGTGGGAGGCTCTGAGACTGGGGCATGAACGCGCTCTGCGTGGCAGCAGGTCCACAAGGCACACAGGAGGCATCTGAGTCCTCGCTGGTCCCACCTCCACAGTGTTCCAGGTCTTGCCCTGTCTGACTTGGGAATGACTCCCGGGATGCTGGGGATGCCTCTGGGGAGTCGCTGGGGATCCCTCCTGCACCCCCTGCCCCGTGCCCCACTCCAGAAGACTGGGCTGCTTCCACGGCCTCCTGACCGCTCTCCCAGCTTCCAGGCTGGGTCCTTCTAAAACGGAAGCCAGATAAACGTTCCCCTCTGCTCAAGACTGCTCAGGGCTCCCACCTCACGTGGCATAAACCCAGTCTTCCCAGTTGCCCCTCGGGCTCCGAGCACACAGTCCCACCTCGGCCTCTGAGGCCCTACGCTGTCACCAACCCTCTCCTCTGCCACGCTGTTCACTGCCCCTGCATCTCCAGCTCCCAGGTCCTGCACTTTCTAACCACCTCCCAAGGAGCTACTCGGCCCACTTACCGGGACAGAAATTCTCTCTTCCCTAAAGGCATCCAGAAACAAATTCAAAGGTGTGAGAACTGTACTTGGAGCTCTTGCGAGGGGGAAGGGTCGCCCACAGAGCCTGCTCAGTGTTGGCATGTGGCTGTCACTCCACAGAGTCCAGAAGTTAAATGGAACAAAAATGGCACCCTTGGATGCCTCCCTGTGGTCTTAGGGTCTGTTCTCCCGTCCACCTCTGTCCACACTCCTGCAGGTAACAGGTCTCTGGAGGGGCAGTGAGGCCGAATACTGACTCAGCTCCCATCTGCCCTCTCAGGCTGCCTATTATAAACCACCGTGGGCATCACTGGGCAAGCATCCCCTGGCCCTCCTTCTGGACAGGCCCCAGGGTGGCGGCAGGGCCCCTCTGCTTACCGCTCCGGTGCTCTGCTGCCGGGCATCCAGGGCTCCAGCCAGGCCATCTGTTGCTTGAGGGGCTTCGTATTTTACCCTGAAACACAGAGGCCACCATGGCCATTACGTGCCGCCCTTGCCTTACCAGGCATGCCAGCTGACGTGAGGGCAGAGGCGGCTGAGTGGGGATGAGCTGGACTCACAACCCGTGTGGACTTGGGACGTGCCTGAGCAGGGGCGGCTCAGACCCCAGGAAGGGTGCCAACTCTGCAGGCCTGCCTGAGGATGGTAGGAAGGGTCTCATTTCCTGCCTTTGGGAACCGGGATCAGACGTGTGACCTGCATGACAAGCAGAGCAATGCTGGAGAGGAGAGGGAAGGTGTTGGGGGCCAAAGACCAAGACCACCAACCTCCTGTGACCAGATCTGGATGAGAAATAGCGTCACTGACCCCACAGCCATAGAGAATTTGCATCTAGACCCTTTTCTGAGCTGCTCCCATTCCATAATTTTAGAAATCATGGTTCTGTGCAAGGCTGCATTTGAATGGGGGAATCCCATTCTGCAGCTGAAAACAAACGTGCAGACGGCGGGTGAGGAGGATTCTGAATGTCCTGTGGGGGAGGCCGGCCGGCGGGTACTGGGAGGAAATCAGAGCTGACACCACAGCTTCCGGGCAGAGGAGGACGGGGAAGGAGGTGTCTGCGGTGTCTGAGGTGAGGTTCCAGGGGGAGCGAGAGAATAAACCAGGAGTGGGAGGAAAACTTGTGCTAACGAGGGGGCTGGGTGTCTCTCTGACTGCTAAAGAGGGGACATCCAGGGGAGGCTTCGGGGACTCAGCCCTGGCACTGGGAAAGAGCAGGTATCCTCGCCCTGAGCTGCTGGCGGAGAGGAAGTGAGACCGGGTCAGTCATTGAGGCACAGATGAGGGCACGGAATTCCAGCCTCAACGGGAAAGCCGCTACGGATAGAGATGAGGGCTCTTCTTCCAGATGGGGCGGGTTGGGGAGCATCTCACCCTCTGCTGGAGCCAGGGCTGGTCCAGCTCGAGGCTTCAGGAGCCAAGACCATAGCACATGTGACTCTCGTAGCGCCAACCTGCCCTCCTGGGGACTGGGTAGACTGGCACTTAAACAGGCCTCTCGAGTAAAAGCCCCGAATTCTCAGGCAGCCTCTCTGAAGAGCGGCCGTCCGCTCCTCCCACAGGACCTGGAGGCAGCCAGGAGACTGTGCTCATCAGTGAGCTCACCCCCCGCCCCATGACTGGCACCCATGCAAGTGGGCTGCGGCCAAGCCAAAGGCCGGGCGGCGGGCGGGGCACCCAGCCCTTCTGGAGGGCAGCTTAGCACCCCTGGCTAATTGGGGCAACAAGAGCTGGCGAGGAGGAGGAGATGCCAAAGCCTGAGCAGCGCATCCTGACCCGGGGAGGCCCGCTGACTCTGGGGTGGGAGTGGCCGTGCACCTAAGATGCAGTGGGTGCGCTGGGGGGAAAGGCAGGGATGAGGCATGTCCAGCCCCAGGAACGTACAGAAAACGACAATGCCCTTCATTCAAAAGAACCGTGTGTTCCTTCCTAATTACTCCCCACCACCTCGGCTTTTCCGTCTCTCTCCTGCTCTCATACAGCCCCCAAGGCCAAAGCCTGGCCATCCCTGGGGGCCGTGCCTGCAGTGGTGGGGCCCACACGACGCACACGGGACTGCCAGCCCTGTGCCCGGCGCAGGAGGGAGGAGGGCCACCCCTCAGGTGGTCTTGGTGAGGCTGGGGGGCAGGGGCTGGACCCGGGGCCACTTGGGGTGACACTTGTCAGTGCCTGAAGAAGACACAGCGGCACTGGGGAGCAAGTGAATGTGGAAGACGTTGAGGAAGAGAGCACCCTTGGGCTTCCCTGGTGGCTCAGCGGTTAAGAATCCGCCTGCCAATCAGGGGACACGGGTTCGAGCCCTGGTCCGGGAAGATCCCACATGCCACAGAGCAACTAAGCCCGCGAGCCACAACTACTGAGCCTGAGTGCCACAACTACTGAAGCCCACGCGCCTAGAGCCCGTGCTCTGCAACAAGAGAAACCACCGCAGTGAGAAGCCTGGGCACCGCAACAAAGAGTAGCCCCTGCTTGCCACTTAGCCTGCACACAGCAACAAAGACCCAGCGTAGCCAAAAATAAAAATAAATTTATTAAAAAAAAAAGAGAGCACCCTTGCTTCTGGCCAAACTTGGCTAAGGCGACCCTAACTTTGCTCACCCAGATGTCCCCATGGCTCTACTTGGCACCCTGAGTGGAAGAGCCTGGTCAGCTGGTGAGGCCGTGATTGTGCCAGCTGTGGTTGGCACAGGCCAGAGGGAGGCATGGGCCAGACACTCGGTGGGCAGAAGAGGTCTTGGAGGGTTCAAGGGCCCCAGGGTACAGGGCAAGGTGGGGAGTCCAAAGGCCAGCCAGGTGACCAGGGCTAGAAGACCCAGCTGATGCATCAGAGAGGGACGGCCAGGCAGGCTGGCAAAGCAAAGAGGAGGCTCAGGCACACTCCCATCCTGCAGGGCGCTTTCTGCTGGGGTGGAAACCCCTCCCTAGGGAGGGCCTGCAGGAGGACCCATGACCTGAGACGGTACGTGCTGCCCTCGCAGTACGTCTTCCTTGGCCCCAGCGTCTCACGTTCTCCCGTCTCTGACCCTTTGCACGTATTGTTCCATGGCCTGAAGTGGCCGCCTTGACCTCCCCACTGTGTGGTCCAGTCCTGAGTGTCCTCTGCAGAGCTGCACGCACCTCCTCCGAGTCCACAGTGCTGGGTACACCCCTCTAGGATGGCACCTGGCACTGCACAGCAGCGGTCCGCATGCATGTCACTCCCCCCGTGAGACTGCGGGCCCCAAGAGGGCAAGCTCGGGGTGCGCTTTTCTCTGTTCTTCAAGATCCCGCTCCCCAGAGGAGTGACGGTGCAGCAGCAAACCTCAGCCAGGTTGGGGCTCTCAGGTAGGCTGCCCTCCAGGCTGCAAGTCCCACCAGACTCATTAGCCTGCAGCAACACAGCAGCCTCAGTGTGCCCCTAACTCCAAGGCGACTGTGAACCACTGGTCCTGGAGCACCTGGGCTTGGGAGTACAGGCTCTGCCCCAGACTAGAGGTGAGGCTCACAGTGCAGGGCTGGTTAGGCTAGTGGGCAGGGCTGCGAGCAGCCTGTCAGGTTCCACCTGGATTGGCCAGGGTGGAGAGGGGATCCCTGGGCCCTCTGGAGGCCCATCAACAGTTCCCCAAGACACCAGAATGACCACTAGGGAGCTGGGGAGTCCGCTGGGAAGGTCACTTAATCCAGAGCTTTCCTTGGCTGTACATCCTGGTTGCCCTGGGGTTATAAGCAAAGGGCTGACAACAACCTCAAGCAAACTACTTCCAGCCTGTATGGAGCCGGTCCTGGGAAGCTGGTCCTGGTGGACACTCGGCTGCGTGCCTCGGCTGCTGAAAGCATCTCCCCGACGCAGATGGACAGTCCCAGGGAAGGACAGAAGCCCAGCTCCAGTGCAGAGCAGGCAGACTTGGGTGGGGTAGCAGGATTTCTCTGGCTGGCTACGGGACAGCAGAAATGACTGGACCAGCCCCCGAGGGCTTGGTACACAGCCTACAATGCAGCAGAGAGCCGGGTTGGGCTGCAGGCACTGTGTTCTGGAACCGGACGGCCCTGGGTTCCCAACTTAGTGCCTCCAAACGCTAGCTGCCTGACCTGGGCAAATGACCCAGCCCCTCAGTGTCTCGGTTTCCTCATCTGAGCAGATCATGCAAGATCCTGGCACCTAGCTGGTCATCAACCTACGGGCATCCCTCCCCCCATCCATCCCTGCCTGTAGGGCACAGGGTTCCCCGGACCTCGCAGGATTGGCTCGGGGGAAAGAACTCTGCTATCCTGAGGGGGTGCAGGCAGGGGCTGGTGTGCCCACCAACAAACTGGGCTCAGGGACCTGGAGAGAGGCCCTCCCCTGATAGGGGGAGACCCAGACTGCAGGGACCCAGGGCGGGGCCTGGCCACTCACTCTTTGCGTTGGTCAGCCAGCGAGCTGCCCCGTGTCAGCGCAAACATGTCAAACTCATCTTCCAGGCGGCCAGAGGTCTCCAGAGACTGCAGGCCAGCCCTCACGCTGCTGGAGCCCAGGTCTGTGGGGACAGAAAGGCCACGTGAACGGTCTGCCTGGCTGTCCTTGGACACTGAGCCGTGGCTGAGCTGCTCCCTGCCAGGCCCAGGTCGGTTCTGGAGAAGCAGCGTGGCCTGGTGTGGTGGCGGGGTCGGGGGACGGACGGACGGGGCAGGCCACCTGCTGGCTGAGGGACCAGGGGCAAGTCACTTCCTCTCTCTCAATTACTTCCAAAGGCTTGGCATGAAGCAGGCAGCCAATAACGCTAATCATAGTGACGACAGTGGCAATGGCTAACGCTTACCAGGAGTGCACTCTGGGCCTGGCCCTGGTCTAAGCCCGCTCTGTGCAGAAGCTTATCCAGGCCTCACGATGACCTGTGAGCAGGGCCCATTCCTGCCCCTGTTACAGAGGAGGAAAAGGGCCCAGGATGTCCAAGTGACATGCCCAGGTTCACCAGATGATTCAGGCCAGGGAGAATTCAAGGTGTTAATGGGAAATCACACAACAGTGGGATTTCTGAGATCTGAGGGGGCTCAGGAGTTGTGGGACTGCAAGGGAGGGTCCCCTGTGTTTTGTCCCGGCCGCTCAGCCTTGCAGGAAGATTCAGCACTGGACCCTGGCGAGGAGGGGCCTGGGCCAAGATTCTGCTGTTGGCACTCCAGCTGCAACTGTGTAATGGGACGGCACCCCCAGAGCTGCAGGGGTGTCCGCAGTATGTAAGGTACCCTCAGCCCAGAAACCCGCACGCTGCACTTACTCATTCCCGCCAGCTGGGACGAGAGGCTGCTGGTGGCTGCAGGGTCAGGGCCCATGTCGATCAGGTCAGCGGCCGCCTCGGCCTCGCTTGGGGCCTGGGGGCAGGGGAGAGGCCACCATCATCCTCCCAACCTGACCTGCAGCCTCATTCCCTTCTGTCCTGAAGCACTGGCGCCTTCATTCTTTGCCTGAGGACCTGTCACCAGCAATAACCACCCCCACCCCCCCACCCCCCACCCCCACCCCACACCCTGTCCCTGCAGCAGTGATTGGGAGTCAGGGAGTCTTTCTTCCTCCCCTTGGCCTATCTAGCTCAGCTGGAGGCCTGGGAGGCTCAGAAGACCCTGGGGCATCAGCTGGTGGCAGAATGTTATTTACCCTAATGGCACAATGACATAAAAACTGAGAAGGGGCCCTCTTGGAGATTCTGGCTAAGAAGGCACATCCCACGCAGGATACCTGGAGAGGGAAATGGGCCCAGCCCTCCTTATTCCCATTATCACGGAGAAGCAGCCTCTTACCTTGGCGGTCTGGCCTGTACGGAAGCGTTCAAACCTATGAGACAGAAAAGACCTAAGTCAAGGAGAAGGACTGGGTGGCCCCTTAGCACAGCCAGGCCAGAGCTTTTCCCACTGCAGGTCTCAAAACCGACAGAGTGGGTCACAAACAGGGTGATGATGACACGGCCTGGTTCATCCTGGACGGATCCAGTTTATGCCTGCTGCCCCAGGGAAGTATTAGCAGGGCCCCTTTTTCACTTGCAAGTGTCCCAATTAGATTATCAATTATCTGGTCACCTTAGTCACCATTAGCATTAAATAAACAACACGCATAGACTAAAGCAGAAAAGGAAATGGGGGTGCGTGCACACAGCAAAGGTAAGTACTGTTTTTTGGAACTTGTTCGGTAACGTACATTTGCGTGTGCACGTGTGTGTGTGTGTGTGTGTGTGTGTGTGTGTGTGTGTATGTCTCTAAGGCGGTGTAAGGAAGATACACCTCTTACACTGCTTTATGGAGCCACTTAAAACCGCCCTAGACAGGTCAAGGGGCTGGTGGGTAGACTGAGGACTTCTGGGATCTGTTCCTGACCTGGCCCTGGCCCTCACTGTGTGACCCTGGGTAAATCACCTCACTTCTGAACTTCAGTCTCCTGTCTGTTAATAAGCGGGTGACAGTGGAACCTGCCTCGCAGGTGTGAGGATCAAGTGAACCACCAAACAAATGTAAGGTCTGATGAATAGGTGTCAGAGGGGTCCCAGTCACCCTTAGATCGGGCCCTTGGGCCACCTCACGGCCCACACGGCAAATGGCAGGGGCTCTTAGTCCCACCAGGTCAGCGAGCAGGAGAGGCCGGGCAGCCGTGGCCTGCCACGGCCCCGCCCCCTCACCTGATTCAGAATCACTCAGCAGGTGTTTGCTGATGGATAAAAACACGAAATGAACCAGGGGCTGGAGGCGGCTGGCATAACTGGTACCCTGTGCCAGACAGCCTGACCACCGAGTGCTTTATAGGCATAACCGCACGGGCCCTCAGTTATCTACAAGGAATCATGAGCTCCGTTTTACAGATTCAGAGGCAGCGTGGGGGACATCATTTCTGCAGGCCCAGCACCTCTGCCCGCCTTTGTAACAGCACCTAAGTGCTCCTCTGGGGAGCTGCTCCCCCCGTTTCCTGTGATCCCGGCGGGACTGTGGTCAAGGGGGCCTGTCCCCTCCCACATCTGCGTCCCACAAGGACGCTAAGCCAATCAGAGTTTCTCTTGGGGAGCTGACTCTTGGACAGAATGGTACAAGGTGGGAAAGCGTTTGGAGCCCACGTATTCATGATGACACTCTGGGGTCATGGTCCAGGAGTTTCTGCCCCAGAGGCCCCCCCCTGAACTGCCCTGGCATCTGTCCTTCCTGCCCCACTGGGAGGCCTTTTATTCTTCTTTGGATTCTGAAAACTATCCATTCAATAAAGGCTGTTCTACTCATGACTTCTTTTTCTGCTTAAGTTAGAAAGCCTAGGCTGTGATCCTGGATGCAGGGACGCAGGCGGCAGGAAAGGAGCTGTGGGGTGGAGGGCGGGCGCTCCTGCTACGCTGCATGAAGACAGCTGAGGGCACGTGTGCTGGGCGGCTGACCTGGTGTTTGAGAGGGAGATGAGAAGTCGGAGGGTGTGAACAGGGGAGAAGGGAAGGAAGAAGGCGGGGCAGACAGCGGGGCTACCGTTCGTGGCGCAGGAAGACGTTGTTGAGGTTGTCGTTGACGATTAGTAGCTCCTCGGTCAGCTGCTCGTTGGCGACGCGGGGGATGAGCTCCAGGACCCGCTGCTGCATGGCCCGGCACGTCCGGTTGAGCTCCTGCCGGGGGAGGAATTGAGACAACCACAGCTGCCAGACCCGGAGCGAGGCCGTCTCTACCGGATGCCCGGCCCTGGGCGCACCTTGGAGGCGGAGAGGTTTCCAGACTGGACTTCAGGTTGCACAGAACAGCTTTTAGGGTTCTACGGACGAGCACTGGCGTCTCATTTCTAAGTGTTTAGCACACAGGAGACGACCAATGTGGGAGCCGTGCTGTGGGTTTAACCTGGCTGTGCGGCCCTCAGGATGAAGTTCCTGCCCTCACCTTCGCTTCGCGGAAAATCAAGACTGCGAGGTGGCTGGTGGAACACCTGTCACTTCTCTAGGTGCACTGAGGTTTTGTGTGACCAAAGCATAAAAAATAAACTGGATGATTCAACTATTATCCCGACGCTGAATGTTTGCCTCATTACTCTAATTTCTTTTTTTTTTTTTGCGGTACGCGGGCCTCTCACTGTTGTGGCCTCTCCCGCTGTGGAGCACAGGCTCCGGATGCGCAGGCTCAGCGGCCATGGCTCACGGGCCCAGCCGCTCTGCGGCATGTGGGATCTTCCTGGACTGGGGCACGAACCCGCGTCCCCTGCATCGGCAGGCGGACTCTCAACCACTGCACCACAAGGAAGCCCTCTAATTTCTCTTTTAATGCTTTTTATTTTGGAATAATTTTAAATTTACAGAAAAGTTGCCAAGATAAGAAAGCACAGGGGTCCTTCACCCAGCCTCTCCTTAGTTTGGCATTTGTCAAAACTATGACATTAATGGGGGTACAATGCTGTTAACTAACTACAGACTTTATTCAGGTTTTACCAGTTTTTCCACTAACATACTTTTTTCTCTGTTCCCACATTGCGTTTAGTCACCACGTCGCCAACTGACTTTTAATCAGTTAGTGTTACGTATTTAAACTTGTTTGGGAAAAAGAAAAAAAATTAGAAGCCGAAGCATTTACAGGCTTTTTATTTGTAGGACGGAGGGTTTCCGTCCTCAGGTGCCTGCCATCAGGTGGACAGGGGCCCGGGTCACGGTCCTGAGGTCCCAACAGATGGTCGGGCACTGCTGACTGTGGCCACGCGCCAGCACTTTTCTCCTGGCATCATGAAGACCACTGATTTTGGTTCTTTTCAGACCCTGCTGCCCCCGCCTCCCCCCAGGTCAGACCCTCTCCCGGGATTTCCTCTCTCGCCTGAGCGTGGGGCAGGGCAGGCCCAGGGGACTTCCAACATCCTGCGGGCCTCCCCTCTCCTCCCCCCATGACCAAGCACACCGCAGCTTTGTCCCTACTTCCTTTCCTGCCCCTCTCAAGAGCAGAAGAGCAGCTGGTGGAGCCAGGGGCCTGGGTTCATACCCCGGCTCTGCTGCTGACCAGCCCTGTGACCCTGGGGGCATCCCATGACCTCTCTTTGCCTCAGTTTGCTGACCTGGGATGTGAGGATAACAAGAGTACCTACCTCATGGCGGGGAGGGTGAGGATTAAGTGAGTGAATGTATATCACGTGTCCACATCAGAGCCTGGCACACAGGACATGCTCAGTGTGCATCAGCTGTCCCTGTGTCACCCCTGCCTGCCAGCCAGCCTTCTGAGTCCCCAAAATCGCTCATACCCGCAAGGCCTTGGCTTGGGACACCCAAAATTAACTGCGCTACAGCAATCCTGCCACTTCCCAACTCACTCAAGCTTCTGTCATTTATTCTTTTTATTAAAAAAAATTTTTTTTTTGGTTTATTTATTTTTGGCTGTGTTGGGTCTTCGTTGCTGCACCGAGGGCTTTCTCTAGTTGCGGCGAGCGGGGCCTTCTCTTGTTGCGGAGCACGGGCTCTAAGCACGCGGGCTTCAGTGGTTGTGGCACTTGGGCTCTAGAGCACAGGCTCAGTAGTTGCGGTGCACAGGCCTAGCTGCTCTGCGGCATGTGGGATCTTCCTGGACCAGGTATTGAACCCATGTCCCCTTCACTGGCAGGCAGACTCCTATCCACTGCGCCACCAGGGAAGCCCTGTCATTTATTCTTCATATTCGTGTGTTCACTCAACTGTGAGACTCCGACTTCACTCCCCTCCACCCTGCCCCCTGCTCCCACCATAAGGTAAGGACCCCGGAGCAAGAACACTGTGTCCGCTTGGTCGGGCCCAGGGACAGCCTCGCCCTCCAGGAATGTGAGGCCCAGCAGGAACGACACAAAACGAGACGATCATACCAAGCCGTCTGTCCCCTCACAGGTTCAGGTGACTCCTGGGCCGCGGGGGTCCCTAGCTTTCTTGGCGTGTCTAGGACTGACCTCTGTGGGGAGGGTGCCTTTCCCCACACACAACCCCCTCACTCGAGTGGGGCCCCAGCTGGGGGTGGCACCCTGGGGATATCACGTGACATACGGGAGCCCCAGCCTGCAGATCCCAGCTCAGGCCTGCCTGCTAAGTTTCATATTCTGAAAGGTGGACACCTCACCTTCCAGCTTTTCCTCAAGACCACTGATGGGGAGCTATTTGGAACCAGGCCACAGGGAGGGTGTTTTACGTGCAAAGCCTTATTTAATACTTAGGTCAAACTTGTACCACAAAAGCAAACTTACCGATGAGGAAACTGAGACAAGAGGGGCTATTCTGTTCAAACCATCAAGTGGTAGAGCCCCGAGTTCCAATCTGATGGAGCCCGAAGTCCCTGGCTTTATCATCTCCCATTGTGACCAAGGGGCTCAGAGTCCGCCATGGAAAGCACCGTGGCGGTGGCGGGGCCGGGAGGCTGAACCGGGCGGCTGCTGCTCACCTGTAGCAGCTCCAGGTCTGCCGGCTCCGCCTGGGTGGGCACGAGCTCCGTCAGCATCTCCGACATCACCCTCACGTTCCCACTCACCATCTCCAGCTCACTGCGCAGCTTCCCGATCTGGAACACACGGTCGGCCCCGCTGAGAGAGGCCGGGGTCTGGAGCCTCTGCCACTCCTGGGACACAGCCTGGCACTACCAGCCCGACCTGCCGGCACCCCCTCTAGGCTCCCGGGCCACAGCCCTGCACCAAGAGGCCCATGGTAGGCTCGCCCTCCCCCCCGCTGACCCCCTTATAGAGATGTTAGCAACTGTTACAGGGCGCCCAGTGCAGGGAGAGGCCAGGAGGAAAGAAGCTGAGGGCGGAGGCGGCCCTGAGTGTGGCTGGAGGGCTCTGGCATCTCCTGGGTGCTTGGCGCCTAACAAGGCCCTGGAGGGGGGCTCCCCTGAGGGGAGAGGAGGGAGGCCTCCCTCCTAGGAGGACCCGGTTCTGTCTTGCTCCTGGTCCGCTTTGGTGCCCCAGACTCTTCCGAGGATGAGACCCGTGCCGCCCCCCACCCTGAGTATGAAGCTCAGACTGAGCACTCGTTAAAGGGATGTGAGCAGGTTTTCAGCGATCAGAGGGGTCCCAGTCTTGGCTTGGGGAATAGCTGTAAATCGAGTCGCACAGTCTCTGCACTCAGGTGAGGTGGTGAAAGGCCCCTGCTGCGGCGTCTCATGCGGCGGGCTCTGCGGGGCGTTTCCTGTCCTCATGGACAACGTGGACACTGTGAAGGTCCAGGAAGGGACCAGTGTGGACGTTCCCAAACCTGATCTGGTTGATGAACCCTTTGATCATGGGTTACCTCACAGGTCTAGGATTGAGCAGCCTACATTTTGGGAAATGCTGCCGCATTCTCAGTTGGCTGACCCAGCTGATTTCAGAATCAGTGTCACCATATAAATTCACGGCGCCTGCCTGTGAGGGCAGCTACCATTCTGATCACCTCTAAGGCCCAAGCACTATATTAATGTATGTTGCTACTTAACCTTGACCATAGTCTCATGAGGAAGGTATCACTGCCCAACCCTTACAGATGAAGAAGTGGGAGTGCAGACACAGGCCCACTACGGTTTGCCAGCAGCTTCCAGACCTGTAAAACGTTTGGTACATTTGGCCTGTTTAACAAACGCTCCTGGCAGAAGCAAGGGAAAAACAACTGATCACAAACCCAGCGTGTCCAGGTCAGATGGGACCTAATTACAAGGAGTCTGGGAGTTACATCAGTGCTGCCTGAAAGCCTTAACGTGTCCCAGGAGACGGAAGGGGACTCTGAAATTAAACAGACTACTCGGTCTTGTTTAGCAAGAACCTTCTTCCACTGGACATAATCAGAGTCTAGTCCACACAGGTGCCAGACTTCAGGCAAATTGGTTAAAATTATAACCAGGTTAGATCAGTTTTGGATCACAGGGTGATTTTACCACTTTTATGCACTTTTAATTATTGGGTCTGTTAGGAAAACTTTTCTAGTAATGTTATTTGTAACTCTGGGGGTTGATTTCATAACTCACTGTAAGTACAGAGGTTTCTCTTTAAATAGGTTTGGGTATGAAAGGCTGTTGGTAAGTTTATTTGTTTGTTAAGACCAAACGATACCGTAGAAGTTTGTAAAACACCTCAAAAGTGGGCACCCCCAGTGTGCAGGCCTCGAGCAACTCTGCCATCCACAACTAAAATGACCGCGCACCCAGGAATGCCGGTCATGGCTGTGGACGTCCCTCGTAGGGCAGCAGCTAAGGCCGCCACAAACTGCTCGAGGCCAATGCGCAGGGCGCTGACCTCACTGGCAGGAGGGAGGGGCTGAGGGGCAGGCGGCCTGGTCTGAGGAAGGCAGTCCTGCAAAGCTACTCACGGGGCCCCAGAAAACGAGGCCCAGGCCCGGCCTCCAGGATCTTACACTATGCCTCAAACCTTCTTCTTGGGGCTTGCTGGGAAGCATCACGGTGCAAGGCAAGGGTTTAAATTTTTTTCTATACAGATGTTTTAGAACCGTTTTTAGCAAGAACCTCTGTCCAAATGAAATCTTACGTGAGACCCCGAGCAAACCCCAGCAAGGAAGTGGAGCTGCTGCAGCCGAAGGGCTGCTTGCTGGGTGCTTCCTCTCCCTGGAGCTGCCCGCAGGGCTCCACAGAGGGCACAGTTTGGAGAAGGGCCCAGGTGCAGGACAGAGCCTGCCTGGAGTCAGATTTGCGCTTGAATCCCAGCTCTGTCTCTGCTGAACTGTGTGGCTCTGGGCAAGTGAACTGATGTGAGTCTCATCTCCCAATAGGAAGGATGACACATGCCCTGTGGGGCTGCCCTGAGGACTGGGCAGAGTAATTTCCACACTGACAGGGGCCCGCCCTGACTTGTGGGGAGGGGGAGGCCCACGTCCTGACCTGTGTGGCTACGGCCCAGGCTTGTTTACCTGCTCGGCGGTTGGCGTTATGGGTGTGTCGCTGGGGAGTAGGGCCAAGGTGGGCAGCGGGGTGGTGTGCTGGCCGGAGTCTCCTTGATGACTGGCATCAGTGCCCACAGAAGAATTCTGTCCTGATGGCGTCTCTGAGTTGAACACGGTCTAGAAGGCAACAAGCTGAATCAGTGAGGCCGGCAGGTCAGGGCCACTGGGAAGCAGCATCCCCTCTGGGGGTGACTCCCGCCGCCCCTGCCCACCACTCCTCACCCTCTGGGGCGTGTGGATGGGGGACAGCATGTCCAGGTCGGTCATGGGGAACTCCAGGCCCTTCCTCCGCAGGTCCTCGTAGACAGCGACCACACCTGTCAAGTCGGGCGAGCTGCGGAACGCGTCAGCCCAGGACTGAGAGGGGACAAGGGGACACGGCCGGTAACCACTGCTCACCGGCTCCCCTGCGAGCCTGCCTGCCGGCCCCCAGGGAGCAGAAATTCCCTCCTGGACTCGCTGGTCCTTTGGCGGCATCACCTGGACAGCCCGCCCCACAGCAAGGCCCTCAGCCAACAAGGCTCCCCCCGACCCCCGGCTCAGAGGTCCCGTCAGCAGAGGAGCAAGACGGACCCAAGAGAACAGACGAGAGAGTAGCACTGGCGGGGGCACCTTCCTCCCGGCCTGCCCGCGGCCGCCCGTGCTCACCTGGATGAGGGTGAGCACCTTGTCGTGCACGATGGTGGGCGGGTTGTTCTTGGGCAGGATGGTCCTCACCAGCACGCCCTCCACGAAGTCCTGGCTGGCCACCAGCACGTGGAAGCGGTGCCCGCAGTTCTTGACGCAGGTTTCCAAGACCTGGAGGCCGTGTGGTGCCAGTGAGCACCCAGCAGAGGAGCGGGAGCACCCGGGTCCCCGCCCTCACACCCCACCCATGTCCCAGTGGGGAGGCCCAGCAGAGGATGCAGCTCCCTGAAGTGAGACCCAGACATGGAGGAGCGGGGATGACACCAGATTTGGCAGCTGGTTGGCTGGGGTGGGGAGCGGGACTTGGGCAGGCAGAGGGCCAAGTGCTGGCTGGAGGCCCCTGGCTGAGTGGCTCTGGTGCCCACAGAACCCTGTCCCGAGGCCGTCTCTGAGCTGAGCACAGTCTAGAGGGGAGGTGGCTCTCCAGGTGTAAACCAGAGAACTTTCAATCAAATGGTGACTTCGCGGCCTTGGACAAAGGTGCCCAACTTCCCTCCCCACTCCTGTCCCCGCTCCTGTCTCTCTATTCCCGGGCAGGAGCTGCCTCTGATCTTCAGTTGAGCAGACGGATCCAGATGTAAGTGCTGCCATGGGGGAGGCGGAGACAGAGTCCTCCGGTCCCCACTCCCCAGCCAAGCCCACCCTGCCAGGCTGCCCACTCCTGCCTGCCCCGCCCTGCTGTGAGCAAGGACTGTCCTCAGCCTCTGGCATCTGCTTTATGTTCATTTTTCAGGGCCAATTAGGCCAAGTGTCAACTGGAACCCAACTTGGGTACCGCCCCCCAGAGGCCTGGGTGCACGAGCTTCTGTGTCACCGGCAGGTCCTCTGCCCACGCGTCCCACGATGGGCCCTTGAGGGATGTGGGCCTCAGTGTGTCTGCTCCCTGCACCGGTAGGTTAAAGAGAACTTTTCCAAATAGCCTCTCTTGCCACTCCTCGTTGGCCAGCCGTGTAGACAGAACAGTGCTTTGCCCACAGCCCTTGAAAGAGGAGCCCCAGGGTGGCTGGGAGTCCTGCTGGGCCCCCAGGGCACTGTGGTCCCGCCGTGGATGGAGGGACGGGGCACTCACCGTGAGAGCCAACATCACCTCATGGAAGTTCTTATTCCCCACGATTCTCTTCTTCACTGCTCGGAAGGCATCTTTGGGGCTGGGCAGAAGGACAAGAGGAAAGATGGGCTGAGGCATGGAACCTCCTTATCCAACAGCGGAGGCTGCGCGCCTAAGATCAGGAGGCGCTGGAAGACAGAACGGCTCCCTTGGCTCCGCCCTGTTTTGTGTGCCCAGGTTCTAATCACATCAGAATCTTCCTGTCCCACCAAAATCCTCAGTAGACGACGACTGCTTGGCAGGGATTCTCAGTGTGCAGGCTCTGGACACCCTGCACTAGAATCCCTTAGTGGGGAGGTGTGAGTGCTTGTTAAACATGCGGAACCCCAGACCTGACCCTAGACCCCCTGAAGCAAGCTCTCAGGGAAGCTGCATGCCCACCGTGCCCCTGGGGCTTTATGTGCAGTCGTGAAGGTTAAGCACCGTAAGCTGCAGGCACAGAGGTCTTGGGCCCCGTCCTGGCCAGCTCCTCTACTCACCCCTGTTTCCACCCTGGCCTTATCAGGCACCAGATGTGCCCACACCAGGCTGGGTGCTGGGACGCACTGGTGAATAAGACCCCTCGGCCCTGCTTCAAGGATCACATGTTCCAGGGAGACCCACCTAAGGGAGGGAAGCAAGCAGGTCCCGAGGTAAGAGCGAGTGTGAGTGTGTGAGTGTGGGTGGGTGGGTGGGTGCCTGAGGTCAGGGAAGTCTTCTCCCAGGAGGTGGCGCCACAGCTGAGCGTGAAGGATGGGATGCAGCCAGCTGCGGGGAGAAGGGCACGCGGTTCGTGGAGGCAGGAGCCTGGACCAGGGCCCGGGCGGGCGGGGAGGAGATGTAAGGAGGCCGCTGAGCATGGGGGGAAGGTGGAGGGAGGGGCTGGGGAGGCCGCGCGGTCACGGCGGGGAAGGGGAGCCGGCGGCGGCCTGCTCTCCCCGCCCCATCGGTAACTCCACTGACACCCCCAGGCCTGCCGCCTGCACCCTTGCCGCTCAGCCCTGTACAGGGGAAACCCACGTTGCCTGGACTGTCCTGGCCTAGGAGTCTTCGTGGCCCCGCCAACTTCCGCATCTACCGGGTAGAAGCCCAGCTAAAATCTGCTTCGCCCGTGGCGCCTTCCCAGTCCTCCATCTCCTGGGTGCACGGACCCCGGGACTGCCCGGCTAGAGAGGACGCTCCCTAGAGGCCAGGAGTGGCTTCCTCCTCTGACACTTTGCCTCCCCAGAGCCCAGCATGCTACAGGAGCTCAAGCAACACTTCTTAGGCCGGGGAGGGCCTGTCCTGCTGTCTGCTGGGCATCTGTCAGACTGTCAGTGCCAAATCCATCAAGGGCAAGTCGACAGAGTCGGGAACCCTGACATGACATGGGCCCCCCCACAGGAGTGAAGGCGGCAGGCAAGGCTTTCTGGAAGGGACCTGCGTGGGGGTGGCTGTGACGGAGACGACACGAGGGGTGAAGGGCCACGGCCCCTGACGGGGTGGGACCCGGCCCCTGAAGCGTGAGGGTGCTTTTCAACCCAATGCCCTGCGGCAGCCCCCCGCCCTCCGGGCTCCATCTCAGGGGAAGGTGGCTTCTATTCCTGGCTTGGCCACTCACCTATGGCCACGTCAGCTCTCTAAAGGGACTTGTTTCCACTCCTTACAGAGTGACCCAGAAGTTCTGGCCTGTGTGCCACTACTGTGGGCCTACCGTGTGTCTAGTACTCTGCCGGGACCACAGCACAAAGCGGGTGGCACGGAGGCCACGCACAACCCAAGGCGGGAGTGGACAAGAGACTAAAGCTTAGATGACAAGCTCCGTGAGGTCAAGGGTCACGTCTGCCTTGCTCACTGCTGGGTCCCCTGAGCCTCGTGCAGAGCCTGGAACCCAGGAGGTGCTCAAATCAATAGCACCTGAACAAGTCTGACCCCAGTTCTGCCGACATTTACAAGGGAGATGGGGACTTGCTTCTCCAAGGACAAAGCAGTGACTTTTAGCCCCGACATTCAAGAAGAGGCTCCGTGAGGTTTTCTGCCTCAGTATTCTCTCTTGGTGGCCCTGCCGCCTGCCCACCACTCTCACCCCTGACACTTATGAGTCCAGATGCAGGAGGGCGTGTCCCCTCCCAGCGCCTCGGCAAGCCCATGGCACACGGCTGGGGAGCTGGAAGGTTCTGGTAGCCCCCGTGCAGTCCTAATTGGCCTTGACCATGTGCTGCAGATTCCCACAGCCTCCTCGGGCTCTGAGCTGGGTGCTCCCTCCACACACAAAGCACCACGTGGTGAGAGGAACCCTCGTAGGGCAAATGGACCATCCCAGTGAAAAATGGGGAGAGAACTGAGACCTGCTCCAACGGCTGAGCCTGTTTTTCTGGAACAGAGGCTTCATCTGGCGCTTCCTGCTGGCTGTGGTCGTCACACCCCTCCCAACCCTTCCCTGGTTTCTCCTGAGAAGGACAGTGACCCTGCATCCATCCCCTCTCTGCTCCCCTCAGGGCCTTGGGCAGATTGCTGGAAGGATCGAAGAGCTCTGTCGCTGAGACAAAGACCCAGAGAGGTAAAGTGATTTGTCCAAGGTCACACCGCTGGTCAGTGATGCCGGTCAGAGCTCAGGAGCCAGGACCACGGTGCTTGCCCCACACCACGTCTCTGGCTGGGCTGCCTGACCCCAAGCAGGATGCCGGGACCCAAGCACCAGAAATGCTCGGCCAAGGCTAACTTTGACCAGCCTCTCGGTTCCACTGCACATTTACTCCCCTCCCTGTGACCGCAACCCTCCCTGCTGGTCTCAGATCTTAAGGAAACGAGTCTGTTCTTGCTCACTGGGGAAGCTAGGAGTCCCTGCTGCACAGTGTAGCCCACGGCATGCAGATGGGGCTTGGGGCTTCCTCCTAATTCTAAGAGCCGCCAGCTGGCCTTGTCCTAGGAAGATGCCGTCCAGGTGACGTCCTAGGAAGGGCCAGTCGACTGCACTGCTGCTGCTGGGTGGGCCGCACACCTGGTATCTCTGGGCTTCTCATCCATTTGATGAGAAAGTCAGACTAGATCGTGGTTCTGAAACGTTTAAGACGCGCTGTTGTGGCCGCCCCGCCGGCGTCCCGCCTCTCCCCGGGGGTCCTCACCCTTCCTCGGTCTCATTGATGATGTCGCAGATCTCCATGTTGAGTGCCCAGTTCTCGCTCTGCAGGGAGCCATCTGTAGCTTTCTCTGAGGACAAGAAACCACAGGTCACACAGGTGTGTGGGGTTCCCAGATGGACACACTCAGCGGGAGTGGGGAGGACAATGGATGCTTTCTGGGCACCCGAGATGGGCCAGGCACCATATAAACGGTGTCACCTTCATTGCCCCATTTCGTCACTTAATTGTTATAGTAGCCACGCGAGGCTGGGGAGGAAGCCATGGCTGAGTCTACCAGATGGGTGAGCGGGACAGGGATTCAGGGGGCCTGGCCTCAGAGCGCTTGTTTTTGACATGACAATATAGAGACAGGATTTTGTTTTAGATTTGTAAATAAATGTTCCCTATTGACCCTTAATTTGACTTGGAAACCATTCACATGGTTCAAAACGTAAAAAGCGCCAAAGAGGCATCGAATGGAGAGTAAATGTACCGGCCTCCCCTGCCCCCAGCTCCCTCTTCCTGGAGGTCCCTAGTTTCCTCTCAAATCTCCCAGAGATATTCTTTACCTCCAAAGCCAAGGACACAGGGTTTTAAATCCCGACTCTGTTACCAATAGGAGGCCTGGCGGTGGTCTTCCTCTACAAGCTAGCTTGTCTGTAGATGGGTAGAAGCGCCCCGGGGTGTCTGATGATGCAAACCAGGCATATGCATGGTACTTGGTGCAAAACAGGTACTCAGTGGGTGGTGGGTCTTTTTAATTTTTTTTCAATTGAGGTGAAAGTCACACAACATAAAATTAACCATTTTAAAGTGAACAGTTCAGTGGCATTTAGTACATTCACAATGCTGTGCAACCATCCTGTCTATCTGGTTCTTGGGGTGAGGTCTCCAGGCCAGGAGTCACTATGAGATTGTCCAGGCCTGTCGAGGCCACACTCGGTGGCCCTTTGCTGTAAGATCTGCTCAGTGCTGGGACCCGGTTGCCTTTCGCGTGCTCTAGTGTGAGAGGAGGTGGGTGAACAGTGAACACAGGAACAGAACATACTATAGGATGTTCAAAAACGTTCTTTAAAATCAAAGTGCTGGGGCTTCCCTGGTGGCGCAGTGGTTAAGAACCTGTCTGCCAATGCAGGGGACACGGGTTCGAGCCCTGGTCCGGGAAGATCCCACATGCTGCAGAGCAACTAAGCATGTGTGCCACAACTATTGAGCCTGCACTCCACAGCTCGCAAGCCACAACTCCTGAAGCCTGGGCGCCTTGTTGCTCTGCAACAAGAGAAGCCACCGCAATGAGAAGCCCATGCACCGCAACGAAGAGTAGTCCCTGCTCACCGCAACTAGAGAAAGCCCGTGCACAGCAACAAGGACCCAACGCGGCCCCCCCAAAAAAAACCAAAAAATAAAATCTGGGGCTTCCCTGGTGGCGCAGTGGTTGAGAGTCTGCCTGCCGATGCAGGGAACACAGGTTCGTGCCCCGGTTCGGGAAGATCCCACATGCCGCGGAGCGGCTAGGCCCGTGAGCCATGGCTGCTGAGCCTGCGCGTCCGGAGCCTGTGCTCTGCAACGGGAGAGGCCACAGCAGTGAGAGGCCCGCGTACCGTAAAAAAAAAAAAAAAAAAAAAACTGAAGTGCTGTCCTTGCGTTCACATCACCCACTTGCCCTGCCCTCTCCATCTTCTAGATTCCATCCTCATGCAGACCTGACTTTAAAACGAGTTCCAATTGGACACAAGATGGCGTACTAGGAGGACACAGAATCCGTGTCTCCTCACAACTAGGGCACTTACCAGGCACTGGTGGGGGACCACGGACACCGAAGGGGACGGGAGGAACCCCCAGCGACTGGCTTGCGGGATCTTGGTTCCCAGGCCGGAGGCTGGTCCTGAGCTCCTGTGGTGGGAGCTCCGAGTCCAAACTGCTGGACTAACAGAGAACCTCAGACCCCAGGGAATATCAATTGGAGTGAGGCCTCCCAGAAGCCCTCATCTCAGCACCAAGATATATAACTGCCTGCAAACTCCAGTGCTGGACGTCTCAGGCCAAACAACCAGTAAGACAGGAATACAGCACCACCCATCAAAAACAAAAAAAAAGAAACGACAAAAAATTTTTTACAGATGAAGGAGGAAGGTAAAAACCTACAAGACCAAATAAATGAAGATGAAATATGCAACCTACCTGAAAAAGAATTCACAATAATGATAGTAATAAGATGATCCAAAATCTCGTAAACAGAATGGAGAAAATACAAGAAACGTTTAACAAGGATCTAGAAGAACTAAAGAGCAAACAAACAGTGATGAACGACACAATTACTGAAATTAAAAATACTCTAGAAGGAATCAATAACAGAATAACTGAGACAGAAGAACGGATAAGTGAGCTGGAAGGTAAAATGGTGGAAATAACTGCCAGGGAGCAGAATAAAGAAAAAAGAATGAAAAGAATTGAGGACAGTCTCAGAGACCTCTGGGACAAACATTAAATGCACCAACATTTGAATTATAGGGGTCCCAGAAGAAAAAGAGAAAAAGAAAGGGCCTGAGAAAATATATGAAGAGATTATAGTCGAAAACTTCCCTAACATGGGAAAGGAAATAGTCAATCAAGTCCAGGAAGCACAGAGAGTACCACACAGGATAAACCCAAAGAGAAACACGCTGAGACACATATTAATCAAACTATCAAAAATTAAATACAAACAAAAAAATATTAAAACCATCAAGGGAAAAACAACAAATAACATACAAGGGAATCCCCATAAGGTTAACAGCTGATCTTTCAGCAGAAACTCTGCAAGCCAGAAGGGAGTGGCAGGACATACTTAAAGCGATGAAAGGGAAAACTTACAACCAAGAAGATTACTCTACCCGGCAAGGATCTCATTCAGGTTCGACGGAGAAATTAAAACCTTTACAGACAAGCAAAAGCTAAGAGAATTCAGCACCACCAAACCAGCTCTACAACAAATGCTAAAGGAACTTCTCTAGGCAGGAAACACAAGAGAAGGAAAAGACCTACAAAAACAAACCCCAAACAATTAAGAAAATGGTAATAGGAACATACATATCGATAATTACCTTAAATGTAAATGGATTAAATGCTCCAACCAAAACACACAGACTGGCTGAATGGATACAAAAACAAGACCCATACATATGCTGTCTACAAGAGACCCACTTCAGACCTAGGGACACCTACAGACTGAAAGTGAGGGGATGGAAAAAGATATTCCATGCAAATGGAAATCAAAAGAAAGCTGGAGTAGCAATTCTCATATCAGACAAAATAGACTTTAAAATAAAGACTATTACAAGAGACAAAGAAGGACACTACATAATGATCAAGGGATCAATCCAAGAAGAAGATATAACAATTGTAAATATTTATGCACCCAACATAGGAGCACCTCAATACATAGGGTAAATGCTAACAGCCATAAAAGGGGAAGCTGACAGTAACACAATCATAGTAGGGGACTTTAACACCCCACTTTCACCAATGGACAGATCATCCAAAATGAAAATAAATAAGGAAATACAAGCTTTAAATGATACATTAAACAAGACGGACTTAACTGATATTTATAGGACTTTCCATGCAAAAAATACACTTTCTTCTCAAGTGCTCATGGAACATTCTCCAGGATAGATCACAACTTGGGTCACAAATCAAGCCTTGGTAAATTAAAAAAATTGAAATCATATCAAGTACCTTTTCTGACCACAACGCTATGAGATTAGATATCAATTACAGGAAAAAAATTGTAAAAAATACAAACACATGGAGGCTAAACAATATGCTACTAAATAACCAATAGATCGCTGAAGAAATCAAAGGGGAAATTAAAAAATACCTAGAAACAGATGGCAATGAAAACATGACGACCCAAAACCTATGGGATGCAGCAAAATCAGTTCTAAGAGGGACATTTACAGCACTACAATTCTACCTCAAGAAACAAGAAACAACTCAAATAAACAACCTAACCTTACACCTAGAGCAATTAGAGAAAGAAGAACAAAAACCCCCCAAAGTTAGCAGAAGGAAAGAAATCATAAAGATGAGAGCAGAAATAAATGAAAAAGAAATGAAGGAAACAATAGCAAAGATCAATAAAACTAAAAGCTGTTCTTTGAGAAAATAAACAAAATTGATCAACCATTGGCCAGACTCATCAAGAAAAAAGGGAGAAGACTCACATCAACAGAATTAGAAATGAAAAAGGAGGAGTAACAACAGACACTGCAGAAATACAAAGGATCATGAGAGATTATTACAAGCAACTCTATGCCAATAAAATGGACAACCTGGAAGAAATGGACAAATTCTTAGAAATGCACAACCTGCCAAGACTGAATCAGGAAGAAATAGAAAATATGAATAGACCAATCACAAGCACTGAAATTGCAACTGTGATTAAAAATCTTCCAACAAACAAAAGCCCAGGACCAGATGGCTTCACAGGCAAATTTTATCAAACATTTAGAGAATACCTAACACCTATCCTTCTCAAACTCTTCCAAAATATAGCAGAGAAGGAACACTCCCAAACTCATTCTACGAGGCCACCATCACCCTGATACCAAAACCAGACAAGGATGTCACAAAGAAAGAAAACTACAGGCCAATATCTCTGATGAACATAGATGCAAAAATCCTCAACAAAATACTAGCAAACAGAATCCAACAGCACATTAAAAGGATCATACACCATGATCAAGTGGGGTTTATCCCAGGAATGCAAGGATTCTTCAATATATGCAAATCAATCAATGTGATACACCATATTAACAAATTGAAGGAGAAAAACCATACAATAATCTCAATAGATGCAGAAAAAGCTTTTGACAAAATTCAACACCCATTTATGATAAAAACTCTCCAGAAAGTAGGCATAGAGGGAGCCTATCTCAACATAATAAAGGCCATATATGACAAACCCACAGCCAATAAATATCATTCTCAATGGTGAAAAACGGAAAGTATTTCCTCTAAGATCAGGAACAAGACAAGGTTGCCAACTCTCACCACTATTATTCAACATAGTTTTGGAAGTTTTAGCCACGGCAGTCAGAGAAGAAAAAGAAATAAAAGGTATCCAAATCGGAAAAGAAGAAGTAAAACTGTCACTGTTTGCAGATGACATAATACTATACATAGAGAATCCTACAGATGCTACCAGAAAACTACTAGAGCTAATCAACGAATTCGGTAGAGTAGCAGGATACAAAATTAATGCATAGAAATCTCTTGCATTCCTATACACTAATGATGAAAAATCTGAAAGAGGAATTAAGGAAACACTCCCATTTACCATTGCAACAAAAAGAATAAACTACCTAGGAATAAACCTACCTAAGGAGACAAAGGACCTGTATGCAGAAAACTATAAGACACTGATGAAAGAAACTAAAGATGATACAAACAGATGGAGAGATATACTATGTTCTTGGATTGGAAGAATCAACATTGTGAAAATGACTCTACTACCCAAAGCAATCTACAGATTCAATGCAATCCCTATCAAACTACCAAGGGCATTTTTCACAGAACTAGAATAAAAAATTGCACAATTTGTATGGAAACACAAAAGACCCCGAATAGCCAAAACAATCTTGAGAAAGAAAAATGGAGCTGTAGGAAACAGGCTCCGGACTTAAGACTATAATACAAAGCAGTAATCAGTAATCAAGACAGTATGGTACTGGCACAAAAACAGAAAGATAGATCAATGGAAGAGGATAGAAAGCCCAGAGATAAACCCACGCACATATGGTCACCTTATCTTTGATGAAGGAGGCAAGAATATACAATGGAGAAGAGACAGCCTCTTCAATAAGTGGTGCTGGGAAAACTGGACAGCTACAAGTAAAAGAATGAAATTAGAATACTTCCTAACACCATACACAAAAATAAACTCAAAATGGATTAAAGACCTAAATGGAAGGCCAGACACTATAAAACTCTTAGAGGAAAACATAGGAAAAACACTCTATGACATAAATCACAGCAAGATCCTTTTTGACCCACCACCTAGAGGAATGGAAATAAAAGCAAAAATAAACAAATGGGACCTAATGAAACTTAAAAGCTTTTGCACAGCAAAGGAAACCATAAAAAAGACGAAAAGACAACCCTCAGAATGGGAGAAAATATTTGCAAATGAAGCAACTGACAAAGGATTAACCTCCAAAATATACAAGCAGCTCATGCAGCTCAATATCAAAAAAACAAATAATCCAACCCAAAAATGAGCAGAAGACCTAAATAGACATTTCTCCAAAGAAGATATACAGATTGCCCACATACACACGAAAGAATGCTCAACATCACTAATCATTAGAGAAATGCAAGTCAAAACTACAATGAGGTATCATCTCACACCAATCAGAATGGTCATCATCAAAATATCTACAAACAATAAATGCTGGCGAGGGTGCGGAGAAAAGGGAACCCTCTTGCACTGTCGGTGGGAATGTAAATTGATACAGCCACTATGGAGGACAGTATGGAGGTTCCTTAAAAAACTAAAAATAGAACTACCATATGACCAAACAATCCCACTACTGGGCATATACCCTGAGAAAACCATAATTCAAAAAGAGTCATGTACCACAGTGTTCACTGCAGCACTGTTTACAATAGTCAGGACATGGAAGCATCCTAAGTGCCCATCAACAGATGAATGGATAAAGAAGATGTGGCATATATATACAACGGAATATTACTCAGCCATAAAAAGAAAGGTAATTGAATTACTTGTAGTGAGGTGGAGGGACCTAGAGTCTGTCATACAGAGTAAAGTAAGTCAGAAAGAGAAAAACAAATACCATATGCTAACACATATATATGGAATCTAAAAAAAAAAAATTGGTTCTGATGAACCTAGGGGCAGGACAGGAATAAAGACACAGACATAGAGAATGGACTTGAGGACACCGAGAGGGGGGAAGGGTAAGCTGGGATGAAGTGAGAGAGTGGCATGGACATATATACACTACCAAATGTAAAACAAATGGCTTGTGGGAAGCAGCCGCAGAGCACAGGGAGATCAGCTCGGTGCTTTGCAGACCACCTAGAGGGATGGGATAGGGAGGGCGGGAGGGAGACGCAAGAGGGAGGGGATATGGGGATATACATATGCATATAGCTGATTCACTTTGTTATACAGCAGAAACTAACACAACACTGTAAAGCAAGTATACTCCAATAAAGATTTAAAACAAAAAAAAAGAAAAAGACCAAGTTCCAGCAGAGTGTGCAGAGACAACTCCATGCTCTGCTTGTCTCAGGCAAGATCCTGCCCCGCACGTTACTCCTGCGGGTCTGTCAGGCCCACGCACGAGTTTTTAACCATCGGCTGGATCAGCGTTTAGGGCAGTAGCCAAGTTCCCCCATCACGGCTGTGTCTTTGGCTTCAGAGCCTGGCTCCAGGCTCAGAGCCCTCACACCCGCGGCCTCAGTGCACCCGCGGGCATAGCTCTGTGGGCTGTCTCCCAGAAGCCCCGATGGGCCGGGCACACGGAGCTCTATACCACGCGATGGTGCAAGGGAGGCTCTCTCACCACCCTGCTCTCGGGTGAGACCCCTCACGCGTCTGCCGCACAGCTACTGACGTGGCAGGCCTGCTCTAGGCACTGGGGATGCAGTGTGGACAGTTGGACACGGTCCCTGCCCCGTGGTGCCCAGAGAAGCCGCACTCCGAGGCAGGCCCGTCAGGATAGGGGGCAGACTCCGTGTGACTGGGCAGGGCCCTCTTCCAGCTGGGCAGGCAGCCCCATCCTGTGGGCAGAGCCTGGGCTGGGCTGGCACAGTCAGCTCCCTAGAACGGTGGCTTCCATGATCTTGGTTTTGAAATTGGCCTGACTTCAGTTCCACCCTGGGTCCCCCTTGGGTCCTGAGGGCTGGATGGATGCCAGGGTGGCCCAGGACACATGCCAGGCAGCTGAGGCATCCAGGTATGGACCCAGCAGCAGGGTGGGTTGCTTTGCTCCTGGGTTAGGGCAGGGGATGAGAAAGGGTGCCCTTTAAATGGGTGAAAGATGGACTGGCTCATCCCACAACTATGTCCTGGGTGTGGCTTCTTTGGGCCACATTCCCACCCCTGGGACTCACACACATACTGAACCACATAAGAACCAAAGAGAGCTGGACAAGTGCCTCCAGAGCGGGGGGCTGGGCCCTACTTTGGAGGGTCTGGGGGATGGTGGCTGATCAACCACGCAGAACTGCTCCTCCTTCGGAAGCCACGTCTCAGTGACCTCCTGGCCCGGGGGATTCGCCAACCTGACTCCCGACCGCCTCTAACGGGCCCCTGAGTCCTGCCAGTTCCAGCCCCTGAGGCTCTCTCCATCCCAGCCTTCCCTTCCCGCCCCACCCTCGTCAGCCACAGCTTTGGCTCCTCCTGCCTCCCTGCCCCAATGCGTCTTGCATGCTGACCCAGAGTGAACCTTCTGGAGCTTGAAAGTGACTGTGTCCCTCCCATGCCCCTTCAAAGGCTCCCTTGCCCCCAGCTGGGCCCTTCCACAACGGGAATATTTTAACTTCCCAAGTTAGATGCTAGGTAACACCAAGCATTTGTTAGCTGTTAGCTGTTTATGTAAAGAAGGTGATTCAACCCTCACACCTACAGGGTGTACACTATTGCCCTTGTCTAACTAATGAGGAACCTGAGGCCTGGAGAGGTCACACATGGTGGAAAGGGAGGATGGCTGTTGATGCCACTGCCCCCGCCTCCCATCAGGAGTCAGGGAGCTCTGCTTTTCCAGAAGGCTCCGCCTGGACCATTCAGGCCATCTGCCCCCTCTCAGTGGTTCCTCCATTGGATCCCCTATGACCTCTCCCAGTGACCGCTGAAAACGATGGGCACCTCCCTTCTCCTGCAGGAGAGAGGGCGGGGTTTCAGAAGGGATTATGATCATTTTGGAACGGCAAGTGGGCTGCTCAGGGGGCAGCTGGGACATTTATGAGTAAGAGGCAAGCCATCCCAAGGAACCAAGGTGGATGCATCAAGACCCCTGGAGCACGAGTCTGATGCTAACCTGAGCACAGGTGCCAAGTTCTTTAGTCCTGAGTGCCAGTCGTGGGCAGAGCCATTAAGCGGATGGAGTTTTTTGGAGGGAGTGGGGGGAAAGGGGGAGCTTCAGTCAGTCTAAATAGGTGGGGGGGCGGGTGGAGAGGAAGAGGAGGAAGAGGCAAAAGAGAGACGAGCCATCTGAGCAATTCCAGAAGAGAGGTGTACCCAGACCCCTCCACTCAGATCTGGGGAGAAGTCTAAGACTTCCTTAATAAACATGTCCAAGGGGCAGGCATGCTCCATTAAGGGCAGAAATTTAAACCCACAGGAATCTGGGGATATGTGTTTTATTTTTGGTTTTAACCGCAAAAGTAACTCAGCTGGCTATTTTAAGA
This sequence comes from Hyperoodon ampullatus, assembly GCF_949752795.1. Classification (NCBI taxonomy): domain Eukaryota; kingdom Metazoa; phylum Chordata; class Mammalia; order Artiodactyla; family Ziphiidae; genus Hyperoodon; species Hyperoodon ampullatus. The sequence continues at coordinate 32,919,957 of NC_136924.1, read as the reverse complement.
AGGGGGGATAAAAACACTGACAATGGTTACCAGTTCTAAAAGACAGCCCGCTGACTTGCCCAGCTCTGGGCTGTTGGCAGTAACCTACGGAGGCCCTGCCCGTGTCCCCAGCTCCTGAGGAAGCTGGGCCTTGCAAACCACCTGCTGTTGTCGGGGGCTGGCGGGCGGTGGATGGGGTCCGCCGGGCGTCTTTGTGTCTGCTCTGTCCTCTCCACGTGGGGCTGGTGCCCGCACAGCCGGGCTGGGCGGTGGCACAGCTTTGGAGTGGGATGAGCCTGGCCCCACCTCTGAACTCGGAGACCACGGGCAAGGTTCCGAGCCTCGGAGTCTCGGTTTCCTCATCTGTGAAACCGGGAGAAGACTGACTGCCTCCCTCACAGGTGTTGGGACTCTTCAGCCAGACAATGTACATATGGTGTCAGCTAAAGGGCAGCGACGGCTCACTGCTAAGTCCCGTGACTGTGACTTGGACCGAGAGCAGCAAAGAGTGGCCACCAGACACTCTCCAGCTCCGGGGCCCTGGTGTCAGCCTGCGCATCCTCGGGGGCACCCTGGGTATCTGGCGAGCCTGCCCTCTCGGCCATGGGGGAAGCCCTGCTTTGCAGGAAGCCATTTCTGCAGCGATCAGGGGACCCGTCGTCAGCACTGTGGATACGAGTCACACTGACCACCTCCTGCCAGGTCAGCCCGAGGGCAACAGCCTAGAGCCTTCTCCCCACCACCCTGCGTGTTCACTCACTGGGGTTCTAGCTGAGGGTTCCAGCTGCTCAATGCCTCCATCATCACAGCCACGGCCCTGGCTCAGGCACTGTCTCCCACCCAGACCTGGACCGTCACCTCCACGCTCTCCTCTTCCAACATAAATCCAACCAGTGCTTTTCTCTGTCTAAATGTCACCCATGACCCCCCACTGCCTGAGGGTCAAAAGCCGGACCTTTTCAGGGGCTGAGAGGGACAGCTGGGGCTGAGCTCAGCCCCGATCCACTGGGTTGTTCTCCCTCCCTTTGTGGGCCTTGTTCTTTCAGGCGTTGGGGCTTCTGCCTGGGATGCCTGGCTCCCCTTCAGGCCGGCACTGGTTCACAGGTGATGACGAGACCACCCCCGCCCTGGCCCACCACACTGACCCGCTGGGCTGTCACCACACACCAAACACGGGGCTCTGCACTTCACAGCAGCTCCGCCGGCCGTCACCGCAGCCACTAAGGCAGAGGATGGGTACACTGAGGGGCACAGAGAGGCCAGTGGCTTGCCCATGTTCACACAGCTTGTATGTTGCAGAGCAGAGGTTTGAACCCAAAGAGGTCTGGTTCCCAAATCTGTACCCTTAACCACTAGGTTATGTGCCTCTCGAACATACTGAGCATGTGTCACGCAGGCCCCGGGAGCCATCAGAGAGCAAAACCAACCAGGTCCCGCCCTTGGGAAGCCTACAGTCTGGTGGGCGGCCACAAGTGACATTACAGACGGCAAAAATGCCCGACGGAAAAGAGCAGGCGCTGAGACAGTAGAGGGGCTGAGATTCAGACGTGCCAATGGGGACAGCTTTTAAGGCCCTACCCCAGCGTCAGCCCCACAGTGTTACCTCCAACAGGGCAAACCGTGCCAGGCCTCATCCTGCACTGCGGCAGTAACACCGTGGACAACAGCGACCAAATGACCGGCCTTCGCTGCATGTCAGCCTGTGCAGGACGCGGCGCGGGCCTCTTGTCACTGCCCTACAGCCCCCACCACGTGTGGGCACAGCTGATGCCCACACCTGGCAGTGGAGTACGGGGATGCAGAGCCGGGCCCGGGGGCCTCTGGACCCGTGTGCTCTCCCGCTGCTCTGCCCCCGCCTGCCTCAGCTGGACCCTGAGCTCCGGGGACATCTCTGTGTCACCGGGGCCTACCCTCTGGTGAGAAGGAGGGCAGAGGGTCGGCCAACGTCTGCCAAGGAGTGGCCGAGCCTTCAGACCCCCTCGCCGCCCCAGTTCAGTGCTGAGCACCCGTCCCCACCCCGTCCCGGGGAACATTCCTCATGTTTCACTGACCCTAAGCTCCCTTGTCTACTCTTCTTTTTTTTTGGCCACACCACATGGCTTGCATGATCTTAGTTGCCTGACCAGGGATCGAACCGGGGCCCTGGCAGTGAAAGTGTGGAGTCCTAACCACTGGACCGCCAGGGAATTCCCTCCTTGTCCACTCTTGAGCCTCTCTGATATTGGGATGTTTCTTACAAACGATGACCTGTCAGAGCTCAGTTGGTAGATTTTTCTTTCTAGATTCAATCAAATATGGTTTGTAAATAGTAAGGAACTGTCTTAAAGGTCAAGGCCGATAGCAGCCCTAGTCCCACCCTGACTATGACCAGGTCTAGGGCAGGGCTCACCCACCAGGGGGATAGGGATAGAATGGGAGTTAGCTGACCGTGATCAAGCAAGCAGTGACACGGTGCGTCAGCTCTACCCAGAGCTCCCATGGGGGCCCTCTTTCAAGATCCTTCTCCCATGACTGGCACCCTTGCCAAGGTGCCCACAGCCGTATTGTTTTTAGTCCACATTCATGGAATGTCATCTTTCCAGTGTAACGGCCACCTACTAACGTCACTCAAAGGAACCATGGTGAACCTCTGAGGAGATTTCCTTCTAGTTTTTACTGTTTTCAGGCTTTAAAAAACACATCTGTATCATTTTTTTTTAAAGTGTGTAATGGTATTGTGATCATGGCTTGTTTGTTGGTTTCTAAATGGGAATCCTATTCCATACCCTTAAGAGACACGCTGAAATATTTATGAATGAAATGATATGCTGTTTGGAATCTGCTGTAAGTCGTACCCACCCCTTTGTTCGCCTCCGCTCACCCCGCCCACCAGCTGCCTCCATCCCTTGCCCAGTGCCCCTTTATCCCATCTGCCCCCCAGCTGCCTTCTAGATGCCCTCTTCCCGCCCATCTATTCTCCATCCTACGACACGCTCTGAGCAGCTACTGTTTGTCCAGCCCTGTGCCAGGTGCTAGAGAGGCAAAGAGGGAGAAGAGAATCCCTGCCCTTAGGGAGGCCCTACAGCGGTCAGGGAGAACAGCTGGACAGGCGTGTTCAGTGCAAAATGACAGGTGATGTGACTGAGGTCAGTCTGGGGTGCTGGGGGAGCCAGGAGCAGGGGGTCAGCACCTCAGGGGAACCGGGAAGGCTCCGGTGAGGAGGTGCCGACTGAGCTGAGCACAGAGCACAAGCTGCCAGGCTGGGGAAGGTGAGGAGGGACGTTCCTGGTAGAGGAAGAGCACGTGCTGAATGAATGAATCCGTGATGAAACCTCAGGGACGGCGGGAAGAAGAGCAGAGACGAGGGGCTTGAGGGTCAGTCTGAAGGACCTGAGGGAGGGAGAAAAGGCCGTGCTGAGACCGGGAAAGATCCAGGAGCCCAAGGGAGGCTGAGGGTCAGGAGGGAGCAAGGCAGCTGGAGGAGAAAGGCAATGATGCCAATGGCTTGGCAGACCAGTCCTCAAAGCCAGACAGAGGGAATCGGGCACAGGCACCCCCTAGCCTGCCCCCCAGCCACTCCTTCCTCTTCCCCACCCAAAGCAGCAACCCCTCTCCCCTTTGCCAGAGCCCGGTCCAGGAGTGGGTGAGCTACCCAGTCCGGATCCCTGGGGAGTACAGGGTGTCGGCGGGGCCTTGTCGGGGAGGGGAGAGCCTTGTCCACCCCCCACCCCTCGGGTCTCCTCCTGTCCTCTCTTCTGGGAGCCAGCATGGGAGCACGGCGCCTGGAGCTTGGGCCGAGGAGGTGACACGCTCCGGACACAAAGCCAACGTATTCAGGACAGAGAAAGAAAGAGCCTGGGTGTTGCAATACATCGCGGATCTGTCAGACCAATCCTGGAACTGCCGACCTTCCAACTTCTGGCCAGGTAAGCCCAGTGCGTGGGGCCGGCTCGGCTGTGTCTCTCTGTCACAGCCGAGGTACCCCGAAGCCTGGTGGCAGGCTGCGGCGTGCAGACCGGCCTTCTCCCCGCTTCCTCCTCCCATCGTCTGGGCCTTCTGCCCGCTGCTCCCTGAGGGGCCTGCCCTGACCCCCAGAGGGCCTTCCCCTCCACGCTGGGCCAACGGCATTCTGCGCACACCACAACTACAAGCTCTGCTTAGTGTTACAGTAACCCTATAGCATTTACTTCTTTGTTTCTACGTCTCTCTCATTAGGCTGTGAGCTCAAGGATGGAGTTTACAGCTTGTGAGTCATTGAATTCTCTACACCACACAGGATGACCGGGCCTGTGAAAAACCTGCAGGATGTGTTTGATGAATGACTGAATGAAGGATGAGGCCATATTCACCACGACCATAAGCCCTTAGAGCACCTTAATTTAAATGAAGTACTCCCACTTTGGCCCTCATTGATCCCTTAGTAGCGGTTGTGCAGAAATCCTAATCTTTCTTCAGCTCAGCAGTCCTGTGAATATTTTTAAAAAGCACCATGTCCCTCCTTCATCTGACCTCCACGTTACCACCCTCAGTTCCTGTGACCACTCCATTGTGGAAGTGACTTCTAGAGCCTTCACCATTCCCACTGATCCCCCTGGGACACTGCCCAGCTGTGCTGTCCTCCTGGAAACAGTGTGGGAACCCATTCACCTACCCACGTGGGATATGGTATTTGTGTTAATTCACCCTGTGACTACACTGGATGTTTATCAACTCTACTGCATGGAACTGACTCCTGCAGAGCTTGTTGCTGTGAAAGACACTCTCCACTGGCCCACATTCTTTAGCTTTTCTAGTCTCCCTTGCAGCCAGAAGAGGCCCTGTGTTCTGGCCACGGAGATGTGAGTGGAATTTTCTTCCCAGTGGCTCCTGGGGAAGGTTTTCCTCTCCTGATAACAGAGGCAGCACCAGAGGGTGCCTTCACCTGTGCTCTCTGTTACATGGGGGCTAGCAGGAGGAGGAAACCAATATGCTGAAGGTTGGGGTGGTGGGTGGAGAAATACAGAAAGAACCATTAGGAACAAACTCATCCTAGATGGACCCTGAACCCAGACGTTTTCACTCTAAAGGAGACCCGCCAGGTCCCTTTCAATTCTAAGGGGAAGCAATGAGGTGGGGAAGTTAGGAGAGTGGGATCTGGACACAGACAAATCCCAGTACAAGTCCTGACTGGAGCACTCACTAGCTGTGTGTCCCTGAGTGAATTCCTTAACCTCTCTGTGCCCTCGTTCCTCCCCTGCAAAATAGGGATAACGAAAGCACTCACCTTCCAGCGTTATGTGAGGAGGAAATGAGAGAATGCACTTCACGTGCTTTGCATCCCACCTAGCACAACAGCCAACACCTAAACAAACATTACCAACTACAAAAATATCAGCCTAAAAGTCACTGTTTGAAAATTTCAAGCAGGCCCATAAAATAGATGTTTAAATCACATACATGCAGAAGCCCTTCATTTTTCCCCAGCCAGCAAACTGTGCCGAAGCCTATTTTCCAAACGAATAGCTCTTTCCAGACCTAGCATGGAAAGTTCCATCAGCCTCCTAAGTTGCTGAGCCATCCTTCCTCAAAGCCCTGGCTGCCCCTCCCCTGCCATTTTGTAACCACAGGCCACAAAAGGAACTCTAAATACTTTACAGAGGCATAACTTTGGCAACCCACAATTTTAAAGCTGATATAACTAACTATAGTACCTAACTGAAGAAAATTTCAGTTAGATGAAGGACGGCTTTTAAAAAACTATCTAGGTAAGAAGGAGCAAGGCCATGAAAGTAGAGAGGCTTGAAGGGGCTGGTCAAGGTGTCTATGACATTCCTTTTTTGTTCCCCCAACTCACGAATGTAAAAGATGTTACTGACAAATGTGTGTATGTAGGTATGTATGTACCCATCAAGAGATTTAAGGAATTGCTTGTGCTATTGTGGAGGCTTGGCAAGTTCAAAATCTGCCGGGTAGACCAGCAGGCTGAAGACCCAGAGGACAGATTCAGCTTAAGTCCAAAGGTCGTCTGCTGGCAGAATTCCCCCTTCTTGGGAGGCCAGTCTTTCTTCTATTCAACGGACTGGATGAGGCACACACACACTACGGAGAGTAATCTGCTTTTCTCAAAGTCTGACTTAAATGTTAATTTCATCTAAAAAATACCTTCATATAAACATCTAGATTAACGTTTGGCTAAGTATCTGGGTACCATGGCCTGGCCAAGTTGATACATGAAGTTAACCACCCCAAGGGTTTATCCTGCATCAATACATCAAGTTCCACTGGAACAGGGGACACCTCTGTCCGTCCTTCAATTCTCCTGGTCTCAGCCTGTGTGGGCTCGCTGGCTCCCTCCTTCCTTTCTCTACCTCCCCCGCAGGAGCAAAGCCCAGTTCCTCCCCATGGGTCTTGCACAGGTGCTTGGCTCTCTGTGGCATTTTTGGTGCTTTATCAATTGTCAAGTTTCCCACCTCCTCCGTGGGGGAACAAGCTCCCCCGGAGGTTTTCTCACTTGCCTGTGGGATATTGGCTGGGAAGGGGAGGAGCTGGCACTTGAACCCAGATCTTCTGATGCAGGGTCTAAGCTCTGACCCTATTCAGACTGCTTACGTCCCAGTGGTCAAAATGTGCCACCTGGGAATATGCTAGGTGGGCTCATGGGCAAACGTAAAGACATTTTTAGAGTTACCTATTTACTTGAATGTCGAGTAGAAGGGAAAAAACACAAACTGGCTTATCAAAGTCATGATTTCAGGATATAATTACACAGGATAAGGTCAAATTTAAAAAGGTGGGTGAACAAAAGGAAAACACTCTGAAAATGAAACTAAAGGTGGTAGACGAAGGGCAGGAGTCTGGAGAGTGCCAGCCTAGACCAAGGCCTCCTTGGTGAGAAGGTAAAGAGTTAACTTGTCCTGAATCCTCCTGCTTCTCATGGGGTGATGGTCCCAGGCTAATTAGAAGACACTGAGGGTTTTTGTTTTTTTCTAAAACCAGAAGGACGGAACTCCAGGACTTTACTCTTATTTCTTTGAGCTCAGGGAGGGGACAAAACCTATTCACCAGTTCCATCTGTAGGGTCAGGCAAAGGCTTTAATTCCCAAGTGAGAACCGGCTCCACCCCACAGCCTGAAACCTGACCTGTCTGTGGCTGTGGCTGCCACCCAGCTTGCGACTGCTCATTCCCAGCGACACCAAGACCAGACAGGCTGTGCTGGAGCCAGGGCCCTGGGTGGGCACCTGGGCTCTGCCTCGAACTTAGACTACATCCCAGCAATGATGATAATACCGGGTAAAAAATCACAACAGCTAATAATTACGGACAATTACTGTCTGGCGGGCACCGGGCCAAATGCTTCACAACGTGACAATACCACGATCTCCCAACACAGCAATGCAGCAATCCCAACTGATACGTGCTATTATTATCCTTATTTTTTAGTCAGGAAATTGGAGAACAGAGAGGTTAAGTAACTTGCTCCAGGTAACAAAGCAGGTGAAGGATAAACCAGGACTCAGACCACCTGGCCTGACTCAGGAGCACATCCTGGATGCCTTACTATGTACCATGCCGCTGACACAAAGCCCTTTCTAGACATTAGTCCCTGTTGTCCTTAAGACAGAAATTTTGGGTTCTAACCTGGCTCCAGCACTTATGGATCAAGGAGCTGGAGCTTCAAGATGCAAGGGCTCCCCACGGCACAGAGTGGGAAGCGGTAGAGATTCTGACTCAGGGGGTCCAGGGCTGGAGCATCCTCAAACATCTCTGACGGGGGTGCTCTGGGACCCCAGTTTGAAGAACAAAGAACTTAACCATTCTGCCTCTGGCTAAGAGGTCAGCAAACTATAAACCCACGTGCCAAATGCAGTCTGCTTTTGCATGGCCCACAAGCTAAGGATGGTCTTTACATTTTTAAATGGTTGAAAAAAATCCAAAGAAGAATAAAATTTCATGACACGTGAAAATTACATGAAACTCACATTTCAGTGTCCATAAATAAAGTTTGATTGGAACACAGTCATGCCCTTTCATTGACTTATTGTCTGTCTGCTGTCGTGCTCTGATGGCAGAGTTGAGCAGTTTGCAGCAGAGGCCATATGGACCATAACATCCAAAATATTTACTACCTGGCCCTTTACAGAAAAAGTCTGCAAATCCTGGCCTAGTCTACCCTGCCAGCCATGCAGCATCCTCCTTACAGCCTCCCTCCCCTCCAACCTCTGCCTTCATACCTCCAGGGTTGGGGAGCTCACTCCCAAACAAGGCAGCCAGGCCCACTGTGAAAGGTGCTGGCACTGAGCTCCTCTGGTAACCGGACACTCTGCCCTCTAAGCCTGTGCAGTCGGTTCTATCGCCCCTCCGCAATGCCCATCCGTGTGCTTCTTTCCTCTAGCATCAATCCTTCCCTGTCCTCATCGTCCCCTCAGCTGTTCAATTCTCTGGGAAACAGAGGGAGAACGGTGGCACCTCTGTGTTACAGGTAAGGGAGGCGGTGGAGAAGGAGTGTGACATAGTCAGCAGTGGAACTGCAGCTGGACCCAGGTCTCCTGCCGCCCAGCCTGGTGTCCCCTTGACAACCTTGCTTGAGTGTCCAGTTTGGTTTCCACTCATCACTCCCAAAATGGCAGCCCCGAGGGCCCGAGGTGTTCTCTTCCTGCTAATGCCTATGGTCTCTTACCTATGATGCCTTCTGGTGGCCCCCCTGGCTTGGCCTTCGTGGAACTAAGGGTGGCTCTCCCCGACCTTTCACCTCTCCCATCCATCCCAGGACTCAGTCTTAGGCTCTGGGCTCTCTGCCTGGTCCACCTTGCTCTCCCCACCCGCTACCAGGGGCTGGTCCCCAGGCACTGCCCGTGTTTATCATCTCTGCTGCTTGCAGCTCGCTCTCCTGAGTCACCTGCATCTCTAGTTCAAAGTGCCAGGGCTGAGCTGACAGCCTGAAGTGGAATATGGGGTTATTGGGTTGCCTTCTGACGTCTCTCTATAAGACACAGCCAGTAAGGGCTGTCCTCAGAGAATACCTGGGGAGGGTTTTTAAATCCTTGGAAGAAGAGGGCTGTGTCAACACCAGCTAGTACTCAGCTATCTGTGATCCTTTCAGCCCCAGGCTGCTGCCCACGGGGAAACGGGAAGCTCTCCTGATAGATAAGGGTGTGTGGACAAAAAACGTCACCGCCATTTCAGTAAACAAAGGCAGCTGTGGCCACCAAGCCGCTGGCCACTGCACACCCTCCCCTCACCAAAGGTGCACCTGAGTGGAATTCAGGATGGAGAAAAACAGGATATTGGCACTAGATACTGAAGATGCATGTCAAAGGACTGATTTCAATAAGCCCAGACTCTTCCATCTTCCCACACAGAGGAAAGCCCTAAAATCATTAACTTGAGATGTCTGTTTTTTGTGATTAAAATAATCTTTTGATGTTTGACTACTTTTTTTTTTTTCCCCAGCAAAATCTCCTGTATATCTTGGCTCCTCCGTCACCTCTTTGGAACAGCCCCTCAGAACTACCTGAGAGGCTGCCTCGCAGGCTGTGATCCTCAGTAAGGTCTCCAGATAAAACATAATTCTCAACTTTTAGGTTGTGCGTATTTTTCTTTAGTGGACAGGTGAGTGACCTGGAAACGTGCACAGGTCCAGGTGTGCGTTGCAATCAGAAAAGCTAGTCTGTGGGTCAAACAATAACTGGATGTTGGAGGGCTGGGATGCTGCATATTCCAAACAGGTGTTCATCAGCCAGAGGCAGTGTGGTGAGGGTACGAGAGAGGACCTGGGCTTTGCAGCCAGAGACTCTACTGAGCTGTGAAACCTTGGGAAGTGACACCTGCCTTCAGACTTACCTTTAGTGACATGGGAAAAAATAGCAAAACCCTGCAGGGTTGAAACTGAGTCCCCCTAAAACCGACTTCCTCTGCCGAGTTCCTGATTAAGCTCTCCATCCAAAACTACTCCCTTTCTCGTCCCACACCTGTTCCTCTCAAGATGGATGAATATCAAAGAAAAGGGGGCTTTGAAACTGAGCGGGACCCTGTGGGGTCCTTCTGGGCACAAAAGCTTTTCCGTGTCCCCTATTTCTTGTTTGTGGGAAAAAGGCTTCAGCCTCCTAAATCTCCCCGAGTGCCGAAGTGCAGATTCAAACAGTTGCTAATTAGGGAAGGGAGGGAAGGCAGAAACAAAGGAAAGGCAGTCAAGAAACAATGGTGCAGCGATAAAGCAGAGTCCCAGCTCCTCCTCGAGGGATTTACTTAACAATCTGATACAAATCTCTGAGTTCTTCCTTAACAATCTGATACAAATCTCTGAGTTCTTCCGCTGGACCTGGGGGTCCCACCCAGGGGGAGGATGGTGATTTCGGGTCTGCACAAGCAGGTAGACCCCAGACTGGAGGGAACCAGAAGGCTGATGCCTGAGATTCCTGGAGCACCATCATGTCACCTCCCCACCAACCAATCAGAGGAAAGTTACAAACCCTGCACTCCCCCCCACCCTGCAACCAGTTTTGCCTTTAAAAACTCCTCCCTGAAAACCATCAGGGAGTTTGGGTCTTTTGAGCACGAGCAGCCCATTCTCCTTGCTTGGCCCTTGCAATAAACCTTTCACTGCTCCAAACTGTTTGGTTTGTTTAGCCTCACTGTGCATTGGGCACACGAACTTGGGTTCGACAACAGGGTCGTGATACCAGCGTGGCACCTGGCATTTGCTCACGAACGGTTACTTTCCTTTTCTCCTTTCTTTCCTCCTACTATGTGCCGGGCACCATGCTAAGAGCCAAGGGTCTGGATCAGTAAGGTACAGCACCTGCCCTCAGGAAGTCCAGGCTAGCCGGGGAGACACATGCACAACTACTAACAGAATGGGACAGCGCTTTATTAGTGTGACGACGGTGAAAATAATAAAACTGATGATGATGTTTCCCCAGCACTGACAATGTGCCAGGCCCTCTCCACGGAGCAGCTCACTCCACTCTCACAACCGTCCTGAGAGGTGGATGCTGGTACAACCCCCATCCCCCCAGGAGGGAGCAGAGACTCAGAGCCCAAAGGCAGCCAGTGAGGGAGCCTGCAGAGCTAGGGCGATGGGAGGGCACAAAAGCAACGGCTGGATCTGAAGGCGTCAGAGAAAGCCTCAGGGAGGAGGTGACGATGCCCGGGGCTTTGAAGGATGCACCGGGAGCAGGCAGAGGGAGCAGCAAGCACAAAGGGGTGTGGGTGGGTGGCTGGGGACTTTGTGAGTTGAGAGACACTCACCCCTGATTAACACCGTCAGGACCCACTGTGCTCAGGGCTGCCAACTGGACAGGGCTCTACTCTCAACAGAGAGATGGAGTTGGCAGGCTTGAGAAGAGATTATGTCACCCCTGCAGTTTACAGAAATGCAAGCAGCTAATTCTAAGTCATTGGTAATAGTAATCACAGCCGGGCTTCCCTGGTGGCGCAGTGGTTGAGAGTCCACCTGCTGATGCAGGAGACGCGGGTTCGTGCCCTGGTCCAGGAAGATCCCACATGCTGCGGAGCGGCTGGGCCCGTGAGCCATGGCCGCTGAGCCTGCGTGTCCAGAGCCTGTGCTCCGCAACGGGAGAGGCCACAACAGTGAGAGGCCCGCGTACCACAAAAAAAAAAAAAAAAAAAAAAATAGTAATCACAGCTGATCAGGGCTGTTGCCATCTCTTTATCAAAAAAAGAAAAGAAAAAGGAAAAGAAAAGAAAAAAGGAATAGAGGGTATTAACTCAAATGGCAGACATTCTTCATTTAATCCTACTTTTAGAGCTTCTTCAGCTTTGGTTCAGATATCAGGGGCTCAGGGCAGTTCATCTCAGCTTTCCTATCGCTTCACTGGGGTCCTTGGGTGAGTCCTAGTCTCCACCTCCCCTCTCTGGGCCTCAGTCTCCTGTATAAAATTAAGGGGATGGGCTAGAACAGAGGGTTTTAATGTGTGGTTTCCAATCCAGTGGCCACCTCAGACCTATAGGGTCACAACCTCTGGGGATGGGGCCCAGCCTTCGATGCTTTAACAAGTCTTCCAAGGGATTCTGATGAGAGCCCTGGGTCACAAGAGCCCCAGGGTAAGGATCATTCCTGCAGTAAAACTTGCTCTGTGCTCTAAGGTATTAAGGGTTAGTAACTCTTTGGACTGAGTTATCTCTTGCCCAAGATAGGCAACCTTTCAGGGTAAGAAAAGAAACTGTTTTCTTTGACCATCTAAAGCTCAGAGTCCAGATAGCTTTTCTAGAGAGGCTCAGGCACACGTGGCTGACTGTGAAGGCCAGAATTTTTTTGGGCGGGGAGGGGTAGGAAGTCTCAAGCTTGGCACGTGATGAAAGCAGCGGTATCTGCAGCTAGAGAAATAAAGATGAGAGACAAGCCGCCTTCTCTTTTCAGCTCCAAAACAATGACTCACCTGTGCGTGCGTGCGTGCGTGCGTGCGTGCGTGCGTGTGCGTGTGCGTGTGCGTGTGTGTGTGTGTGTGTGTGTAGTAGGTGGGGCAGGGCGGTGGTCCTGAGAGGTGCAGCTTCCCCTCTCTTGTCCAGGAGCTTCCTGGTGTGTAAATTCTCTACTGACAGCCTCCTCTTGAAGACATTTCATTACAAAACCTCAGAAGAGCCACAAATGGCCATGGGGGCGATTTCAACAGAGCTGGGTCAACAGACTTAAGCGAGGTTTGGCTTCCAAGACAGTAAGAATGGAAAGAATATCTTGTCTAAAAGATCCAATTTTCCCAGTTTGAACTTAAGGCTAAAAACCATCAAAAAGTTGGAGAGAGTTTCACAGTACTGCCCTGGGCTTCTTCATGTAAGAAGGCACACCCAGACTGCCCTGGAGAGGTGTTAGCGGTTTGGGCCATGGTCTGTGGGTCCTCTCTGCATTGGTGGGCAGAAATGAGTGCCTATGAGACCAACTGTCCAGCCATTTTCAGGAATTCCGGACCCTCACTTGGCGGTGTCTCAGTAACAATAATAAATATTACCACTTTCTTTCTTTTTTCTTTCTTTTTTTTTTTTTTTTGCGGTACGCGGGCCTCTCACTGTTGTGGCCTCTCCCGTTGCGGAGCACAGGCTCCGGACGCGCAGTCTCAGCGGCCATGGCTCACGGGCCCAGACGCTCCGCGGCATGTGGGATCTTCCCGGACCGGGGCACGAACCAGTGTCCCCTGCATCGGCAGGCGGACTCTCAATCACTGCGCCACCAGGGAAGCCCACCACTTTCTCTTATATAGCATCGGCCACGTGCCAGGCGCTAAGTCCTTTACATTTATTAACGAGTTTAACCTACACAACAACCCCACGGAGGTAGGGATCATTATTATCCCCTAATCACAGGTGAGGAATCCTCCCTACAGAGGCAACGTCACAGAACTAATAAGTCTCCCGTCAATAGGGGGCGAGAGATTCAGGAGACCTGGGCTCTGAGTGAGCCAGTGTCTCGGCCACAGGGCTTGGCCGTCCCCTCTACTGAGAAATGAGGGAGACCGAATCAGGTGGTTTCTAAGATCACTTCCAGCTCGGAGTCTGCGACTCCATGCGGTCCATTTGATGCCGGTTGGTGAGCGCGGCCAAGGCCGGCACGTCCTGAGGCTTTGGCCTGGCTTCCTCATGGAGCGGGTTCCTCAGCGTCTAGCCCCGGCCTGGGGGAGGCAGGGCTCCCTGTCCCCCTCCCCGCAAGACGCCCACCCAGCCGCCAAGCCTGGTCCTGGAGAATGGACTTCCAGCCCTTCTCAGGTATCCGTGTTCGCAGCGCCGAGTGAGCCAGGAATGAGACGGCAAGGGCCCAGGCGGCGCGACCTGCGCTGGGGAGGCGACGAGAGAAACATTCGAGGGGCCCATGGACTGCAAAACCACGCAGTCCCTTTAATCCCCCAAACTTTCTCCCTGGATTAGCGACCCTAGCAGCCGCACATTGGCTGAGTCGCGGCCGCCAGGACCCGCCTTCTCTCTTTATCTATTGGTTGCTGTAGGCATCCATCACAAGCCGAGGCTTCTTAGTGGACCGCGGCTTTTGTCAATCAAAGCAGGCGGGAGGCTGGGCGGGGCCAGGTCAGGGAGAGACACTCCAGCCTCGTTCCTCTCCCTGCCTCCCTCAGGTGTGTAATTGGGGACCTGGAGGCACGCCTGGGGGCCGGTGCCGGGCGCGGAACCCTGCGCTGGGGCTGGGCCGGGCCCCGGGGACTTACCGATGCGCTGTCCCACCGGAGAGCTGAACGGGTTCCCCAGGAGAAAGTCCATCGCCACTGCTGCCGCTGCCGCTGCCACTGCCACCAAGCCGGGGAATCAGCTGACAGCAACCACCAGCGCCGGACCCGTCACGTGACGCGCCGGACGGTCCTCGAGGAGGCGCGGCTGGGGCGGGGCGGAGGCAGTCTGGAGCCGGCCGCAGGCCCCGCCCCTGACGTGGAGGGTCGGCGCCTCGAGGCGGAGGGCGATGACCTCACTGCGGTTTACTCGGCGTCGGTGGACGTCACGCACGACGTCGGGCGGCTGCGGGCCTGGGGCGCTTGGGTCTAAGCCACGCCTTTCACGTCTTTTTAAGGATTTAGGGGCGTTGTGTTTGATCTCTACACACCCAGAAAACCCAGTCTCAGACCAGGGAAATGACTTGGGTAAGGTTACCCAGCAAGCTGAGACTCCAGCTCTCGCTCTTAGTTTTAGCCTCTAGGACCTCACTATGACTACACACCCACTGCTGGGTTTGACAGCCTCTCTGGCTTGTTGTCTCCCTGCCCAGAGAAGACTCTTCCTATTTGAAATCGAGGTCTCCCGGCTGCAAAATGTATCCTCTTTGCAGCCCGGATTCCCTTACCTCAAAATAGGATGGAAGGGCCAAGGGTTTTGCGACACCTTGACACTGAGACCCAACTCAGTGAATTGCAGCTAGGGACGGCCTAGAGCCCAGGGTGGCAGAAAGCACACAGATGTCACGAGTGGGTCCTGGGACCCATCTCAGACATTCATTTACTGTGTGATTCAAACAGCGGGTTTCCATTTTCTCTGGATTCTGGAATTAGGTCAAGGACCTTTCTTTTTTTAGGTCACTGGCTCCTTTGAGAAAGTGTAGAAAGGCAGCGGAGCCTTTCTGAAGAAAAAAGGCAGAGATACAATTTGACCTCAGGGAGTTTCTGGGGTCCCTGAGGTGCAGCAGTGGACCCGAAGCTAAGAATTAAGAATCTCAAAGGCTCTTCCCAGCTTTGTAATTCTAATATCTTCTTCAACCTTCTCGTGTGCTGTTTCAGCTATGTCATCTACTCATTAGATACCAATATTAGATCTATTGGTTTTTTTTTTTTTTTTTGCTTCTAATGACATGCACTCCAAAAGATACAATAACCACTGCTTTGGTAGTTTGGGTTACTGCAGGATGCTTCAATATTTTGGGGGCATATCTGTGAATTTTAAATTTGAAAGGCTAGTAAACTGCAGAAATTTAGGACGATAGAAAACCTGAATTAGAACTTAATCACTTCCGTTAATCTGAGCAGTCATAGGGGCTGACATCTTTACCATACAACATAAAAGCTTTATGGAAGTCATGTACTTCTGTGCTTTGAAGTGTTTTTTTTTTTTTTTTTTTTTTTTTTTTTTTTTTTTTGCGGTACGCGGGCCTCTCACTGTTGTGGCCTCTCCCGTTGCGGAGCACAGGCTCCGGACGCACAGGCTCAGCGGCCATGGCTCACGGGCCCAGCCGCTCCGCGGCATATGGGATCCTCCCGGATCGGGGCACGAACCCGTATCCCCTGCATCGGCAGGCGGACTCTCAACCACTGCGCCACCAGGGAGGCCCTGAAGTGTTTTAATAATGCCCATACCCCCAGTAGTCTAGGTGCTCTTTGAGGGCTGGGATGCTATGTCCATTTCTCTCACTGTTGTCCAGCACAATGACTAACACATGAAAATCTAAATCAATCTACCTTTCTGTAACGGTATTTGGACTATAAGGGGGGATGTACACTTAAGATGATCTTCATGTCAGGTACCTTCCATGTTTTTCTTCATTTAAACATATTGCTTGGTTGTATGGAATATATTTAGCATTATTTTCCATTGGATTCTTCCATTAACAGCCTTTAACATCCCCATGTTGGGTGGTGATTTAACCAGAAGTTCTTGCCTTCTTGCACCACTCTGGTTTAAAGTGATTATGGCAGATCTTGGCTTTCTGCCAAGAATAAAACAGCCATAAGTTTTATCCTTCATGGTAAGAAACCATATACCCCCAAACAGGGACTGAAATCATAGCTGTATGCAAACAGAAAGCTATTTAGCTATTATATTAGAAATGGAAGTGTGTGGATTTTGTCAATACGATAGGAATGTAAATTGCAAACATTAAGTGTAGTACAGAACTAATTAAAACTATGTGTTCAAAGTGTTTCCTAACAGGAACAAACTCATTTAGTAAAAAGTCTGTTTTAATTTAATTTTTCCTTTTAAGTGTTTTAGCAATATCAGTATCAAAATGCCAGACACAAGAGGGAGGAGATATGGGGATATATGTATATGTATAGCTGATTCCTTTTGTTATAAAGCAGAAACTAACACACCATTGTAAAGCAATTATACTCCGATAAAGATGTTAAAAATAAAAAAAATAAAAAAAATCAAATGCCTTCCTAAGGATAAAAATGTTTAAGTCCTTTAAAATTGACATATTGCATAAATGTAACATAATTATATCCTTTAAGTAATTTTAGACAAAAAAATCAAGATACTTTGCCTCCAAAGCTTAAAGACAACAGAATGACAAGAAAAGTGAGGTCTGTATAGTAAAATCCAGCTAGGACAAAAGGACATTTGAACAATGAAAAGGTCTGACAGTTTTCCTACAATCACATTTGCTCAGGACTGCAGATAATGGAGAAGGATTCTGATGAATTACATACACAATTTCACTTTGAAAGTGGCCTGGGGTTGAAGAGAGCCTCAGCTTTGGGGTCAGCTGTACCAGTGTGTTTATTCTGGCTTTGCCATTTACGCAGCTGTATAAACTCAGGAAGAGTACTTTTCTGCATCTGTCTCCTCATTTGTAAAGGGGGATAATATTCATAAGGCCTTGGGGAGGATTAAGTGCGATAAAATTGCCAATCACTCTAGTCATTCAGTAATTTAGCGGTCTCTTTTTTGCTGCCTCTCCATAAGAAGTGAGCCTTTCAACCAATCATAGTATTTTGCTATTTATGACTGTTAACAACCTTGTGTTTGAATTGAAATTTTTACTTTGAAAGGTCTAATCTCATATATTGAATGTTCACAATACTACTAAACTTCATGTCAGGCTGGCTGGCTTCAAGGCTTGGAGACAGGGAAGTGACATTAACACTATTTTACAGATTAGACTGCAGATGCCTATAAAGATTAAGTGACCTATCCAGTCCAACATCACTCAGTAAGGACAGTACTGAAACACATGGTTTAGCACAAGATTTGGATGTGATTCTTATACAAGACTGATATGTATTTCTTGAGTTAGGCCAACAATGTAATGTACAGACAATTTCATTTGCCAATGAATAGAGCTACGCTTATCAGAGCCACTGGCTTTGCAGTTTGCAAGAGAGAAGATGAGAGTCTGCACGTAAAAGTTCCTAGAAACAGAGCAAGATGTTTGTTAGGAAGATGGCTGTGATCAGAAACTTGAACTCTATTCCAAATGGATTTTTTTTTAAAGAAAATTATGGTAGGATATAGTGTGAAAGACAGGTTTAAAATTCCATAGCAACTTTCGTTAGCAACAGGGAAAAGATAGCTGACACTGGACTACAAATATTAAAAATGTGATTTTTAATAATATAAGTACAAAATTTTATTTCTTTATACAACTGTAATGGGATTTGGATCAAACAGCTAGAATTTATTTAAAAAACAAAATAAAACAATGATATAAAAACTGCAAGAAGGTCTGAATCCAAAGTTTTTCCTCTAATAGTACCAAATACCACAAGGAACAGATTATTATACAAATGTGTACAAATTTTAAATACAAATACAATAGGTTTGGATTTTAAAGGAAAACAAACAAACAAAAAGCAGGTCCTCGTCAGGACTTCGTTAATGTGTACAAATGACAATGGTAGGATTGACTTCTTTCTGTACTAATCCACGTCTCCGAGGCCCTTCCTTGATACCCTGTGTCAAACAGAAAGCTGACATGGGTACAGAGGAGGTGTGGGATAGGTGCTAACACACAAAATTAAACCAGGATTTCTGCTCTTTGTGATTTTGGTTCCCAAGCATTCCTGTTTCCTTCTGTTTCCCAGTTAAATTTCAAAACTGCTCTGAGGTGAGAAAGGCATTCAGCAGCCAGAATACCTTTAAGAAACACAGCCCCTGGGCCTCCCTGGTGGCGCAGTGGTTGAGAGTCCACCTGCCGATGCAGGGGACACGGGTTTGTGTCCTGGTCCAGGAAGATCCCACATGCCGTGGAGCGGCTGGGCCCGTGAGCCGTGGCCGCTGAGCCTGCGCGTCCGGAGCCTGTGCTCCGCAACGGGAGAGACCACAACAGTGAGAGGCCCGCGTACCGCAAAAAAAAAAAAAAAAAAAAAAAAGAAACACAGCCCTGTGACCACACTGGTGGGTAAAAAGGAAAGAATTAAATAGGATGCAGCAGAATTAAATAGGCTGGCGGCACTGTCCTCAAAGGTCTACTTTGATGCTGATGCTGCAGTGCTCTGTCCAGGCCAAGGGAAGAAAGCAGTCACCTCAGAGCTTGGTTTTGACATGGACTCTCAAACCGAATTTAAAAACAACGCTGAAGTGCTCAACTGTTTTCTTTGGAACTGGGAAGCAAAAGCCTGGTTCTTTGGAAATAAGGGCAGCTGGGAATGGTAACATTCCTTTTTATTTACTTTCTTCACATTATTCATTTGTAAAGAACTAGAATCCCAACATAATGACTCCTTTTTGAGGCACGATACCTTAAAGTGTAGATGATTTGGAGTTTGCAGAGGAGACCAGAGGAAGGAAGGGAGGCAGAAATGACAAATCTGTGTCTTCCACATGCTGTTGCTGGTGGAGGCTCTTGTTTTTAAATTATATATACAGAAATTTACAGGATAAATTAAAATCTAAGAGAGTTTAAAGAGTTAAATACACATAATTAAAACACACAATCACACACGCACATAAATAACCCTACATGAGAACAGAGTACTTTTTTCGCAATTCGCTTATGTGTGGAATGCAGAACGCTGTGTATCTGCCCAGCAGGGGAGCCAATGAGATGAACCCAGGAATCAGCCTGGGCAAAGCTCACCATCCACACCCGCCAAGCAGCTAAGCAGCAGAACTGTGAGCTAAGCTGACGTGGCCAATGGAAGATACCAGCTCTCAGCCAATGGAAGATACCAGCTCTTAGCTCTGCAGACCAAATGCTCTGGGTCAGCTCACAACACAGGCCATTCAACTGGTGGCACTGACAGCTTTACCCTCTCCAGGGCTCACAAATCTCCTTGGCTCCGGCTGAGGCTGCCAATGGTACCAATGAATACAATAAGTTTTGCGACACGGACACTGGTAGAGCAGGAATTGGAATGAACCCCCTACTAAGTTCACTTAAGCCATCGCAATAACTTTCAGATGGGAACGATGTTATCACTTCCCACCTAGGTCACTTCAGTTGAAAAGCTTTGTACTTTCAGTTAACTGACATCTTCCCATAATCTTTCCCATTACATTTCAGACTGTAAGACAGGTAAGGCAAATGGTCAGTGATGGGTCTGGAGGTACAACTGAGTTTGGAAAAAAATCACATTTTAGCTGACCTTAAAGCGATGCACTTGGCATCCGGAACAAGCCCCCAGCCCCCAAGTTACACTGATTTTTAAGGCAGATTTATCCACCACAGTAGAAGAAAGAATCCCAAGCCCATATTCATGCCAAGGTTTCCTCTTGGCTAAACCTTTGCCATTTCACAAAATTATTAAAAGCAAAGTAGTTACAGTCCTATGTATATATTATACATTATATATATATATATATATATATGCATATATATAAAAATTTAAAACCTACACCCAGATGCCAGTGAAGGGATCTGGAACAGTCACATATACACAAGCCAGCAACAGGCAGGATAAGGTTTCTGTCCCAGGAGTCTTTGCTGTCACAGTCCAGGCATGATGTAAGCAATGTTGTCTAGTGTGTTTGACTGAAAAACAAAGGAAAAAGGTTCAGCTGAAGAGTATTTTACCTTAGTTCCCTGAGACATATTTCTTTGTTCAAGGGAGAGAGATGAGAAAGAAAATCTAGAGTTAGAGAAAACAGGGAGAGAGAAGATGTCACGCCGTTGTCTGTTATGCTGGGAGCTTTTCTGCTGACTTCTCCCATTAATCCTAGTAAAATAGAGGAAGGAGACTCCTGTACTTTCTTTGTCTCTGGAAGAGCAAATAGGCAACACAGGAGGTGCAGTACCTTAAGGGCTACAACGCTTCTCTCCAAGGAGAGAAATCTTAGGAAATGGCGTGTTTGCTATTTCACTGAAAGCCTGGCATGCATTCAACACTCAGTGTCATGTTCCATGGGCCGACAGCCTATGGCAACGCTATATCCAGGAAGCTTTATGGGCTTGTGCTTGATAGGGCTCATTAAGGCAGGGCCTCTCTGGCTCTCAAGGGGTCTGGCCCCCCAAATCCCAGGAAACAAGAAAACTCACCAAGACCTGTTTGGGACAGCCATTCAACTCAGGTAGTTGTGTGGTCAGACACGCCAAGGGGCCAAGCGCACAGATGATGGAATCCAGAAGCACTGACAAACTGCCGGACACAGCAACCATGCCCTGAAAAGGAGAGTGTGACAGGAGAGGACTGCAGCTTGAATCACACTCCTGAGGCTCCCTCCAGGTTCTGGGTGAGTTCCTTGCACGGTTCTTTAAGTCCTGGGTGGTTCTATGAAACTTGTGGCAGAAATGGAAGGTCTCTGCTTTGATAGGAATACATTCCCAGGTTTCCTTTCTATATTCCTAATCCACTGTACCCTCTGTGAGACCTTAGGTTAGTCACTTAGGAACGGTAGGAAAAAACCCCAAAAAACCTATACTGAAAAATCGTAAAAAATGCCTCATCTATTCTGGATACCTGCTGGGAAGATGATTTGTGGAGATCATGTATGCAAAAGTATTTTTCTTATGAACTCCACAAATATAGCTCAAATGTGATAACCATGAGAATTCTACACATTAACATTTAACACAAACACACACACACTTCTCCACGTATGTGGCTTTTTGGATAGTGGATGATACCACTTTTCTGTTCTTTTTAAAATTTAACTTATAAAATGCATATTGTTTGTATCTCTGTGATTCAAAGACATAACAAATAAGATTGCTTGCTACAAATAATGCTGCCCAGCTCTTGTATAATCTGCTTCAACCAGAAGTACTGTGAGGATATGTCACCTAGGAAGGCAGCACAGAAGCGTCCTTCAGAGAATGAGCTCTGGGCTGGAGATGCGGGGTCGAGAACCTGGCTATATCCCACTCACCGAGAGGGGCAAGCGGCTTTCTATGCTGTGCCTGAAAAACACAGTACTGACAGCATCTGTAGCACGGAGCGGATTAAGTGAGACATCAAGTACCTGGGGTGGTGCCTGGCACCTGGAAGTGCTCAGAAAGTATCAATAATGATTACTACTATTACCAACATCTTCATCTCCAAAACTGCCTTTCTGGCTGCCTGCTAGGGCTTTCATTTTGGATATTTCTCAATCTCAACATACGGTAAAGAGAAATAACCTGCCCTTCCTCCTAGCATCCCTTCCTCTGCTAAAATCACCACCATTCACACATCTGCCCAGTCTCAAGGCCTTGCCACCGTTGACTTTTCTTTCCCTTCATTCTCCTTGTCCAGTGTCTCCCCCCACTTCCAAGGCAGGCAGCAAAGTGTTAAAAGCATGGACCCTGAGGTCATGCCACCAAACTCAAGGCTCTGTTTCAGCACTTATGGGCTAAACTCTAGAGAAATTTCCTTAACCTAAGCCTGTTTTTCCTTCTCTAAAATAAGGGAACACAAATTTTGTTTCACAAAGTTGCAGTGTGAATTAAAGGAAAGGATGCATGTACAGCATTCTGAACCAAAGCTGCCTGAGTGAGCATTCAACGGAAGACAGCAATTAGTAATATTATTCCATACTTTTGCCCTACAGTTAATGATAGCTAATATTTTATGTCTGACTCTCCCAATAAGCAACCTGAGAGCAGGAACCAAGTCATACTCATTTTTATATCCTTCCAATAACTACTGGGGTTCTGCACAGAGCAAGCTCTCAATAAATATTTGTTAAATTAAATTCAAATCTTTGTCATGTCTAGTCTAGATTATTGTTGTAACTTTTCCCTAATTCTGGTCTCTTTTCACTCCCAATCTAAAATAGAAGATATTCTCAGTGAAAACCAAATGAGAGCTCTGATCATTCCTCCCTACTCAAAAAATTCCGGTAGTTCCTGAGCAGTCACTTCCCTCTGTAGTTTGGGCTATGCCCTTAATATTCAGCCTTCCTCTACCTTATGCATTGGATGTTCTAGTTTTTCATCATTTTAGCAATAAACCCCTTTGGAAATAATAAAACGTTAAGTGGAACCCCAATATATAAAACAGCTAAAAGATCTGGTTAAAGTGGGAATGGGGGGTCTAGAGCCCCACTGGGTCTCTTTTGACCCATCTCTGCAGAAAACTCCAGGGCCGAGAAGCAGATGTTCTCTTGGTTTACGATGTCTCTCTCCAACATCTCCGTGATACCAAGCCCTGCTTATCCTTCCAGGTCCCGCTGGAACCCCACATCCCCTTCACAGAGCCTCTCCTGACCCCCTAACTCTCTGCTCTCGAGTGCTGCTGTAACTGCTTCAGGTGGCACAAAGCCACAGAATGAGAGCAGGCTGAGAAGTGGGGCAAGCTGTGCTTGGTCACAGCGAGTTGTGTAAACTTGTAATAACGGTCACTTAATTTCATTAGGTTTCAGGTATTCAATCTTTAAATGAGCAAACTGTATAAATCAGTGTTCCTTAAAGTGTAGTACATTTACTAATTTCAGGTGGCGTAGAGGTGAACGTTAATTATTTGATATACATCCATTTTGAGGTACATTAGAAAAAAGATTAGAGTATCTCACTTGTGATAACGAGGACATGATTGTGAAAGCATGGATAAATTTATTTAAATAAAAATACAAATAACTCAGGAGCTTGGGGTGAACATACACACACTACTATATATGACAGATAACCAACAACGACCTACTGTATAGCACAGGGAACTCTACTCAATATTCTGGGATAACCTATATGAGAAAAGAATCTAAAAAAGAAAGAATATACGTTTATGTGTAACTGAATCACTTTGCTGTGCACCTAAAACTAACACAACATTGTAAATCAACTATACCCCAATAAAATTAAAATTAAAAAAATACAAAGTAAATAACAGTATAAAGTGGTATGTGGAAATGGCAAAATTGTGAAGATATACACAAATGATTAAATTCTGGGAAAAAGTGGAGTATAGGGGGAATGGGGAATTACTGCTGATGTATATGGGGTCTCTTTCGGGGGTAATGAAAATGATCTGGAATAGACAGTAGTAATGGAGCCACAAATCTGTGAATATACTAAAAGCCACTAAATTCTACATTTTAAAAGGGTAAACTTTATGGTATGTGAATTATATTGTAATAAGACTGTTCCTTATGTTAAAAAAAAAAGGGGACTAGAGATTCTGCAACATTCTTTCCCTTTTCTGGTCAATATGTACATGTAACTCTCCCACAGCAACTGCTCACAGATGCTGGCTTGTTTTATTTGCTAATTATTTATCTATTCTATCTTTCCAATTAGACTGTAAGTTTCCTGAGGATACAAAATCATCATAATTTCTACTCCCCCCAGTTTTTGGAATAATGCCTAAGTACTCAACAAGTATTTGTTAAACTCAATGGAAACATCAGGGAAAATCTGGAATATGGAAGGTGAAAAAAACAAATCATTTAAAATTTTAACTTTTTAGGAAACATAAGAATGTCTAAATATGAAAAATAAATAAGGATCCCAGAATATTTTATTCTGGAAATATCTATATCCATTCAAATATCTGGGCCTACAAGAAAATAGCTGTTTTGACACCTACTAAATTTTGAGAAACTAGCCAAAGAACTTAGACAAAGCTTCATCTCTTGTGGCCTTTGGCATTTTATTTGTTGAATAATAATTCAACTTCCACATAAAAGCCAGTGAGTAGTTTTATATCCCTACACTGATTTCTCAGCTTAGAGATGGCTTTAGTAATTCAGACTGATTTCTTTGCTGAAATGTCCTATTAGGACCCAGTGGAAAATTGAAATACTACACTACTTACTGAGTTAGCCAGGGAGAAATATGACTAGAAATTGAATATGGTAATAGAAATGGAACATGACAGCTTTGCAGGTTAAGTGATTTTGAAATTGAAGCTTAAAAGGACACAGATCTCCTTAGGGTACATAGCACTGTATGATTCAAGTGCAGAGTAATGAAGAGCTTGAGAACCTCAATCTCCCAGTTGCTACCTACTTTCAAAGCAGTAGAGGAACACTTAATCCCCTTTACAGTCTAATCTGTCTATTAAAAACCTTGCTGGAAATGCATAGAAAAATCCAAACTCTCTTAGAAATAAAAATGATCAAAGCTTCTATGGGATTTGTACTCATTTTTCCCATTGTCTTTTTAAAAAATAAAAATGAGTTACAGGATTATCTGTCAATTGTATCTCTGTAAAACTGGGGAAAAAATAGTTACAGGGTAGTCTAATTTCCTTTTGTGCCATTGTTTCAATAGGACGGTATTAGTGTAAACTTTGAGAGCCAGTAGGTGGATTCCAAATCTCTATATGTTTCTATTACCATCTCTCTCTCTCTTTTTTTTTTTTTTTTTTGTGGTGTGCAGGCCTCTCACTGTTGTGGCCTCTCCCGTTGTGGAGCACAAGCTCCGGACGTGCAGGCTCAGTGGCCATGGCTCACGGGCCTAGCTGCTCTGCGGCATGTGGGATCTTCCAGGACCAGGGCATGAACCTGCGTCCCCTGCATCGGCAGGCGGACTCTCAACCACTGCGCCACCAGGGAAGCCCCACCATCTCTCTTCTTTATCACCGTATCCTGAGCACCTGGCATAACCCAGCATACAGTAGTTGCTCAATGAATGTATGTGGAATGAGTAAGTGGATTCAAATTACATAAGCAACTGGAGTCATGCTGCTGGCAGTGCCCTCACCTCGGTTTCCTGCAGGCGGTGTCCAATGAGGCTCAGGGACTCTCCCAACAGCTGGAGATGAGCAGCCACGTCGATGGGCTCTGTCTCAGGGGCTTTGGCTGGCGAGGCGGGTAACAGCATGGTGGTGGGTGGGGATTTCTTTTGGGGTGACAGTACTCCTGCAGAGGAAGCTGAGAACAGAGACGAAATAGAGAGAGAAAACTTGCCAATGTTCTTCCAGATTTTCCCTTTTTATGAGCTCTACCAGGCATTAACAAAATTATGGACTGTGGGCCAAATCTGGCTCATGACTTGTTTTTGTATTGGCCTGTGAACTAAGAATGATTTTAGATTTTTAAATGGTTGTTGTAGAAAAAACAAAGAGGAATACATGACAGAGAAGGCATATGGCCCTCAGACTTAAAATATTTACTCTCAGGGACTTCCCTGGTGGCACAGCAGTTAAGACTCCAAGCTCATGCAGGGGGCCCGGGTTCGATCCCTGGTCAGGAAACTAGATCCCACATGCATGCCACAACTAAGGGTTTGCATGCCGCAACTAAGGAGCCCAAGAGCTGCAACTAAGACCCAGTGCAACCGAATAAATAAATAAAATATTAAATAAAAAACAAAAAATAAAATATTTACTCTCTGGCCCTTTACAGGAAAGCTTGCTGACTTCTGACTTAACATTTTCTAATTTTTTTTGGCAACCCTTAATATTCAGTAATAATATCTGGATATCAAGATCTTCTTCTAATGTAGGCTATTCTCCCCATTTCTTAGTGAGGAAGCAAAATTCACAGTGCTCTAGGGAAAAGAATGAAAAGAGGAGAGGGATGTGGTCACTACCTTTCACTTTCATGGAACCTTCTGAGCTGGATGCTTTTCTTTTCACAGTTGTAGCTTCTGCTTTGTTCTGTTTGTGTTGCAGATACTGAGCTTTTTGCTTCCAAATCTGCAATCAGATCAGGGCAAATAAATTTAAAAGGGCAAAAGGGTAAAAGGGAAAGCAGTCATGGAAGAGGAGAATGAAGAAAAGAAAGGGAACAGTGGAGGGGAGCAGACAGAGAGTTAATGTTAACTTTTAAGCTGGAGGGTCAGTGAACAGGCTTCAGATAGCGGTGACAGTAGTATCTTAGGAGAGGACCACGAACACCCCCCAGTGCTAATGGTCACACTGCAGCATTGATTCTGTGATCACTCTAAGGTTGAAATGTAAAATCACAGAGGAAACATCTGGCTCATCCTAATGTCCATGTGGTTTAAACATTTCTTCTAACCTTCCAGTTGGAAACACCAATACTAGGATAACAATGACACGGAAAACAGAAACTAAAGATAATTGACCTGGGTGAAAAATATATGTTGTTTTCACCCAGATGAGCTGCACCTTAAAAAAGCAAGATGGTAATTCTAATGCCTAGACTACCTTCATATCATCTAATTGGAAAGTGACTGTCATTCAAATATGACTATTTATCATTGTCTTATTAGCTTTTTGACAGGAAGGTTTATTATTTGGTAATGGTTGATGAGGATGATGACCTGGAACCTACTTACCTAGTAAACATTGTCCCATGTTTTTATTATTTGCTGTGACTATCAGGTGGACCACTTTCCTCAGTTCTCAGACCACAGCTGACTAGTAGGTGTTTGTGGTCAAGGCCTCTGACTTTAGATTCTCTTTTAACACAACTCATTGCCCAAGTTACGTCATCTTTTGGCTCAAATATCAGGTTGTTGGGAAAAAATTAAGATGAGGTTAGAAGACAGCCGCCCTGCAGCTAAATCCTCATGTAGAGTGAACTGGCACCAACTACTGTATTGTCCTCTGCTAAGCCATTTTCCACTGATTTGTAATTTTTTTTTTCTATGTTCAGTGTTGTTTGGGATGGTGTGTAGGAGGACTACACATTCTGGAAGGCATAAAGCAATGAAAAGTGTGTCCATAATAAACTGTACTTACCAGTTTGTCCTTCTCTGGCAATTGCTTCCACACCTCAGCCAGTTTTTTGCTCAGTTCCCCAAAATCTAGCATAAAAGAGTAAAAAAAATAAAATAAAAAACAGAAACAACCCAAAACAGTAAAGGTTTAACCATAAACAAAACAGACGACTGATAGGAGCAAAAACTAGGAAAAGGGTCTTGAAGATCAGATTTAAGAGTCTTTCAGAAAACCAAACCAAACCCCATCACTTTCCTTGATTCTTTTCTGGAAGGAAGGGGCTGTTTTGGTGGCCGTGAGACAGGCTCAAATTCTCACGTCTACTCTCTAAGGATTTATTCCTTAAGCATCTTTCTGGTGTCTTTTAAGTTGATCCCACGGAACAGGCTTATCTACTTAAGTTAGAGAAAATATGTTATGGAGAATTTGACTAATTAAGAGATGTTAGAGTTTTACCGAATTTCTGAGAGCTCAGAGACAAAGAAGAATTTCCCTAGAGCAGCTCGGAAGCGATCTTCCAGATGTGTAATGCTGTGCTTCCACATGTAGAGCGAGGTCGTGCTTTATAAAGCACATCTGTGTCTTTCACGGTGCTTCAGTGTGCCTTACAATAACCCTGGTGAGCAGGTTGGGAAGCCAGTTCACACATTGGGCAACTGAAATGTGCAGAGGGTACGTGACTTGTCTAAGGCCTGAAGTGTAGTGTGCTTCTCACCTCACTAATTTCCATATAGAGACAAATATGAACAATATAATATGTCATCTCACTCCAACTCTATACTGAGGGCAGTTTAAGGAAAAGGTCAACTGTAGAATCTTGGAAAGAAACAACTGCATATTTATGTACTGTGCTTTATGGACGGGGTGAACTAAGACAAAATCTACAGTGACTTGCACAACTGAGGAAAGAAATGAGATTTGTGTTCTTTTCATACTATGGGAAAAAGTTTGCCTGCTGACTGGATTAACTGCACTGCTTCAGGGACACAGATGGAAAGTAAAAGCACTAAAGATGAGAAATGTTCTTACCTATGCCTGGATGGTCAGCCACAATGGTTACACGATACTCCTTACAGAACACCTGGTAGGCTGACATGTTCTTCTTTTTTGGCTAGTAGCACATAAAAATAGAACAGGGTAAGACTTAATTAGAACACAGGTTGAGCAACCTTGCATCTATGGGAACAAAACAAAAAAGATACCTGCACTTTTTCATCAAGAGTGCTAAATTACTAACCAGCTTTCCTAAACACGATAATTAATTTTTAATCTATGTTACTTATGACACAGAGATGAGTATCAGTTTTACTTTAGAAGGTAAAAACCACATGCTAAATTAATTTTAGATTTTTCAGGCTGTTGCAGCTACTTGATAATTATTTGTAAAGCTCTTCATCCTTCCTACAAATGTTACATATTTTGGTTAGAATTAAGTGCTAAGAAAATCTTTACCTCTCCTGGGGTGTCTAGTTTTCATTTTCTTTGAAAATAAGAACCACATAATTTCCCTTTGCTTTGGGGCCAGAAAATCAAGAGCTAAATTTATGTTCATATTGTTCCTCTGGTTTTGATTTCTAATCTTAAAATTTTCCTGATCCTGCTTTGACTGTCACTTGTAGTTCATCGTTATTTTATTATTCACATTCTTGTGGTCCAAGGTGAGAAGTAAATAAATAACTGAAGACAATTCTTTGGTACTTAACGTAAGACGAACCTCTTTCACTTCAACAAACTGCTTTGTACTACCTGAAATATGTTTATTCTTCACTTATGACAATTCCAAAAGCAATGCATGATTCTTGAGAAACAAAAACAAAATGAGCTTTTAAAACTAGTTCAATGAGGGATATATAAAACAAAAGATACTATATATTACTATGCATCCCATTTTACAATTATCCATAGACTCAGGAGAAAAAAGTTTTCCTACCTGAAAAGGTGCATTAGATAGCACCTGTTCAAATCTCTCATTTTGAGGATGAGAAAGGAAACTTAGAAAAATAGTGACTTCCCTGGGTCCTGCAGCTATGCCAGTTATAACACGAGAATGGCTACAACCTAGCCTGACCTCCAGGGCTATGCATTATGGGCCAAAGAAAAAAAATATGTTGTAACAGAAAAAATTACTTTTCAAAAGAAAAGGTTATCCTTTTGTAACCGTTATCTAATAAACTGAGATGTCTTCAGTCTGGCTTTCCTTACAACCTCATCTGTAAGTATCAAAACATGATGATCAGCCCTCCACTGCCTCCCAAGATAGTCTTTTCTGGTCCTGCGTTATAATGACATGAACGGTTGGTTGGTGCTTTAAAAGCTACCGGAAACTTCTGTTTGCCTCAAGAATCTGATTTTACAACTAAAACCAACAAACAACACAGTCCTGTCTCGTGACTTCAGATTTGCACCTTGTTTTTAAATGAAGCCTGATCACACACTTTATTCACCTTAGTTCTTTTTTTAAAAAAACATTTATTTTATTTATTTTTGGCTGCATTGGGTCTTCGTTGCTGCACATGGGCTTTCTCTAGTTGTGGTGAGTGGGGGCTACTCTTCATTGCGGTGCGCGGGCTTCTCACTGCAGTGGCTTCTCTTGCTGCGGAGCATGGGCTCAAGATGTGCAGGCAAAAGTAGTTGTGGCACATGGGCTCAGTAGTTGTGGCTCGCGGGCTCTAGCGCGCAGGCTCAGTAGTTGTGGCGCACAGGCTTAGCTGCTCCACGGCATGTGGGATCTTCTTGGGACAGGGCTTGAACCCGTGTCCCCTGAACTGGCAGGTGGATTCTTAACCACTGCATAACCAGGGAAGCCCTTACCTTAGTTCTTAATGTTCTTTTCATAAAACAACTATCCTCAAAGGCCAAAGACTAGCCAAAACTTATGACAGTAAAAAAGCTGTGTGATGGCTCAGACTTTAATTCCAAAAGGAATTCTGAACCATTTTTGAAGAATGGAGGGCTTCCCTGGTGGCGCAGTGGTTGAGAGTCTGCCTGCTGATGCAGGGGACACGGGTTCGTGCTCTGGTCCGGGAAGATCCCACATGCCACGGAGCGGCTGGGCCCGTGAGCCATGGCCGCTAAGCCTGCGCGTCGGAGCCTGTGCTCCGCAACGGGAGAGGCCACAACAGTGAGAGGCCCGTGTACCGCAAAAACAAAACAAAACAAAACAAAAAACAAAGAATGGAAACAACCCTGAAACGTCTTCCAAAGTAAACTGCTTTGAATGAGATAGCACTTCTTTGGCTATGAAAATTATGCCATGTTTGCTATAAATTTAGCTTCAAAAATTTTAGACTAATCTTTTAAAAACAGCTTATTCATAGGCCTGACATTTGGCCATAAAATAAAACTTGCAAGGAGTTTTAACAATGTTTTCTCAAACATGATATAAGACTATGAAAAGTCAATGCTCTCTATTCCACAAGGCTATCTACAGCTATAACATAAAATTGAAACTACCTTTACAAAATTAATCGCTACTCTTACCCAATATGTTAGATCCAAATCCACATAGTGAAGAAAGGGGTTTGTCTCATAACTCTTATAAAGGACTTTATTCAATTATGTAGAAAATATACCAGCATTTATTGAGTATCTGTACTGGGTACAGTGAGTAGTTAAGAGGATGAGCTTTTGGAGCCCAGATCTTATTCTAAGGCAGTCAAGCAGCATAAAATAGTGGAAAACATATGAAACGTAAAGTTTAAAGGCCCACCATTTTTTCTCACCATTTTAGCTTCACCTTATACTAATTATTTGATCCTGAATAAAACGCATGAGAAGTGGATTGCTCTCTGACATGTGATATTTAAAAATATATATATATCTTGTTATTTACTTATTTGGCTGCGTCGGGTCTTAGTTGCAGCACGCGGGATCTTCACTGCTATGTGCGGGATCCTCGTGGCGGCATGTGGGATCTTTTAGTGGTGGCATGCAGGATCTTTAGCTGCGGCATGTGGGGATCTAGTTCCCTGACCAGGGATCAAACCCAGACACCGTGCATTGGGAATGCGGAGTCTTAGCCACTGGACCACCAGGGAAGTCCCCTGACATGTGATATTAAAAGTATTTCAATGGCAAAGAAGGAAAAACAGAGACTAAAAAGAAGGAGACTGCAAAGGAAAGAGAAAAAAAGTAACCCACCAAAGTATTCTGCCATTCATTTCTTAATAAATATTTACTGAGCATCCACTATGTGCCAGACATTGGGAATACAGCCAAGAACCAGACACATAACCTAACAGAAAAGACAGGTAAATATGTCATAATAAAATACGACAATATTATAGGGAAACTACTGGGTGTTACAGGAACATGTATTAGGAGCACCTCACAAATTAGGAAATCAAAGAAAGCCTCTGGAGGAAGTGATGGTAAACGTACATTGGAAAGCTGGGTGGAATCAGCCAGGTGAAGAGTGGTTACGGGTGTTCTAGGCTCTTAGAGTGGTAACACTCACCAGAGAGAGAAGTAGGAGATGATCTCAGAGAAGCAGGGAGTGCTTAGAGATGGATGCCTTGTAACCTGTATTAAAGAGTATGGACTCCACCGGAAAGAAGTGATGCAACTATGTTCAGCAGGAAGTCACAGGGTCAGGTTGCACGTTAGGACCATGGAGAATGGACTGGAGCAGAGCAACCGCGGAGGCAGGAAGCCCGATGGGGGCTGGGGGGCTGCTGCAGGAGTGCCCGAGAGGGATGATGAAGGCCTACAGACAAGGCACTGGGGCTGGAGAAAGGCAGATACATTGAAAGGGAGGGAGAAGGGACAGGATTTATCAGAGACAATGTGAAAAAAGGGAAAGAGCCTGGGCTTTGGAGGCCGACAGAGCTAGGTTAGAATCCTGACCATACTATTTACTAGTTACACAAGCGGCTTCATTTCCCTGAGCTTTAGTTTCCCTGTCAGTAAAACTTGGATAATACCATTCCCAGAGGTGGGAATTAATCAGCGTTTGGCGCTTCAGTAGTAGGTACTCAGTCAAGTTACTTCTGTGGTAGGCAGAACTCCAAGATGGCGCTCAGGATTTCGGCCTCCTGGTGGACACACCCCGTAAAATGCCCTCCCCTTGACTGTGGGCAGGACTGGTGAATACGATGGGGCATCACTCCCGTGATCATATTATGTTATATGGCAGAAGGGAATGTGCAGATGTAATTAAGGTCCCTAAGTGAGCTGAATCTGAGTGAATCCAACGGGAGATTATCCTGAGTGGGCCTGACCTTATCCAGTGAGCCCTTAAAAGAGGTGAGACCCAACAGGAGACACTCTCCTGTTGTTGGCCTTGAACCTGAAGACAACAAGTTGCCATGAGTTTTACAATTGCAAGGACCTGAATGCTGTCAACAACCTGGAAGAGGACCTCTAGCCTCAGCTAAGGACCCAGTTCTAGCCAAAACCTGGATTCAGTCTTGTGAGAGATGAGCAGAGAAGCCAGTGGAGCCCTATCTGGACTTCTGATCTGCAGAACTGTGAGCTAATGGATGGATATTGTTTTAAACTGCTCAATTTGTGGTAATTTGTTATGCCACGATAGGAAAGTTCCTTTCTATTCCCTCTGTATTTTTCAAAATAGAAGTTGTAGCATCCAAAAAGCGAATACAAGATTTTTTAAAAATAGAAATTCTGGTGAGGGAGGATAGAGTGAAATCTTCTGACCTAAATCAGACAAAGAAAATAGCAGCAAGGCCTTTACTTTAAACTTTCATTTCAGTAGTAAAGGTCCTATTTTTAGTATTCTTCTGGTGAAGTTAGTCATGTTCAGAGATGCTACACAAGTGAGTTCTGGGTGCTGCATCCCCTTTATTAATTTAGTAGCAGCCTCATATCCCCAAATGCTCTAAGTGATCTAATCCTTTCAAATCCCCCTTTACTGGGCCCAAGATAAAATGAGGTTGCATTACAAAGAAAGGCATGAGTTCATATAAGTTCTGTTTGGCTGTGAGAGAGAGACGGAGAGAGGGAGATATGGATTGATTAGTCTGTGTGATTCTGCTCTAAGAACCCATTCCTTGGAGTGTGTGTGACAGCATGAGATCTGCTTTCCCCAGATAGTTCCTGTATGTCTCCCTCAGTGTGTGTAACTCACTGCCCAAGTGTAATTCTGATGTTTGGAGCTGACATAGTTTAAAAAATAAAATTATGGCTCTTTAACATATACCAATGACTTCACCTGGTGAAGAGAGTAAAATCCAGGTGCACTAGGCTGACACTCTGTTGGACTGAGCAACTGCTGGCCTTCATTGTGGATCCTTCCTAAGGGATTTTCAAGGGAAACTCTGACAATTTTCACCTTATGTGCTGACCTTAGAACCTAACCATTGTGCTCTAAGATGCAACTCAGGCCTGTGGATCCAAAGTTTGGAATTTGAACTTAAGGGTTAAATTTTTTCCAGGGAACAGACATTTTTCTACATTAATAGTTAGAAATAACACAAATAATGGATGATCTCGAGACATCAAAATATTTCCAAGTGACTCTAAATGCAAGGCTAGTAACTGCACCCTAGACTTTCTAGTGCAAGAAAACAGTATGGCCAGTGAATCACAGTAGTTACATCTAGAATAACATGGGCTCTCCTTTAACAAAATGTTAATATTTTAAAAACTTGGATACTTTATTACTAGCAAATGACTAGCAACAAATCCACTTAAGTGTGACTCACAAAGTTGTAATTCAGCCAGAACCTCTTTTTAAATGTTTGAGGATACGTGTCACAATATCAAGATCTTCTAAGAGCAACTTTTTTTTTTTTTTTTTTTTTTTTTTTGCAGTACGCGGGCCTCTCACCGTTGTGGCCTCTCCCGTTGCGGAGCACAGGCTCCAGACGTGCAGGCTCAGCGGCCATGGCTCACGGGCCCAGCCGCTCCGCGGCACGTGGGATCTTCCCGGACCGGGGCACGAACCCGTGTCCCCTGCATTGGCAGGCGGACTCTCAACCACTGCGCCACCAAGGAAGCCCTAAGAGCAACTTCTTAATGGCCTGTTTAAAGCAGTCACGCTGAATTCTTTGAGATCATAGAACTCTTTGAGAAACTCTGATAGAAATCCCTCTTCAAGCCCATCTATGAACCTATAGCTTAGGTTTAAGAACCTATTTTAAAGGATAAAACATCTGGGAATTCAGGCAAAACATCATTTATGAATCTTCAAAATAAAACCTGGCTTTCTTCTGCTGATGACAGGAACCCAGTCTCTTCACTGATGTCAATACTATGCAGGAGACACTGTTACCAAGGCTTCACCTATAGAGACTCATTTAACCCGCCCAGCAACCCGACGAGGTAAGTTCCATCATTCCTGCCATTTTAAAGATGAGAAACAGATCCAGAGTCATTTACCCAGGGAGTGGCAGGGCCACTGTCTGATGCTCTTCTGGACTAACTTGACTCAGATCCCTAAATGCGATCTGGCTAAAGGAAAGGGTGACAGAGAAGTAAAGGTTTCACGCCAAAGCTTTTATTTTAACCTTTCTGAATGGGGATCTATTTCTGCTCTCTCTCATAATACACCACTGAATATAATTTAAACATTCTTTCTGGGTCCTGTAATCAGAAAAATCTGGGTTCAAATTCCTGTGCTGCCACTAAACAGGTGTGCATCCTGGGGCAGGTTATTTCACTTTGAGCTTATTTCTGTGAAATGGACAGGATGATACCTACATCTCATTGGGTTCCTGTGAAAATTCACCAATATACCATAGATAAAAAACTTAGTGCAGTGCTTAGAACATATGAACAACTCAGTAAGTATAGCTATTATTATTATTATTATTATATATTTTTTGGCGGTACACGGGCCTCTCACTTTTGTGGCCTCTCCCGTTGCGGAGCACAGGCTCCAGACGCGCAGGCTCAGCGGCCATGGCTCACCGGCCCAGCCGCTCCACGGCATGTGGGATCTTTCTGGGACCGGGGCACGAACCCGTGTCCCCTGCATCGGCAGGCAGGCTCTCAACCACTGCGCCACCAGGGAAGCCCTCTTATTATTGTAATTTACTAACGCCCCCCTCCTGCCTTCCACATGGTTACTTTTAACCTTCTGCTGGCTGGACCTCCTGTGGTTCTCTGAACATCCTATGCCCTCTTGGGCCGTCACATGCATTTTCACTCCCTGACTGGAATACCTATTTGGCCTTAAGTTTCGGTTCAGGGCTGCCTCCCCCTGAAAGCTTCTTGGACACCCACAGGCTTTCCCTGGCACTCTGCACCCACCTCTGCTGAGGTTCAACACTCTGAATGCTTTCCAACCCCTTACTACACCCGGAGCTCTTTGAGAGCTAACACTGTACCTGATTCAGTGCCTGGCACAATGTAAGTGCAGAATAAATATGTACTGAATGCATAACAAAGTCTCAGAATTGTGTGTGAAAAGGTCAGTACGCACATTCGTGTTATCTTGTCTGCTTTTCACAACACCCTCGTAGGTGAAGTTCTACGAAGAAAACAAGAGTCAGAGTGGTCCCCTGACTCCCCTCCAGCTGATGTTCCTTTCCCCAGTGCCCACGACGTGCTCCAAGGAGCTGTAGGAAACTTGCTCTATAACATCTGCTTTTGGTCCTTAGAGACCCTGTTTTCTTTCTGGTTCTTAACTGCTTTCCAAATAGGTGATAGCTACAGAGTTTGCTTCCTAAAAGGTGGATGTTAATATTAAAAAGCAAAAGAAAACATAAACAAAACCATAAAAGCAGAGCCCCTTTGCTTAGTCGAATATGCGAAATGAGTGGTTGAAAAAAAAACTTTTAAAAAGATGTTTTCAAGTACATTTTATGCTTCTGAAGAACGTGGGATGAAAGCAACAGTCGCTGTTAACAGCAGCTACTGACTGAGCCCTGCCCTGTGCCAAGCGTGCTACATGTACACCTAATTTAATCTAAGTAACCCCATTTCACAAGTGAGCAGAGAAATGAGGAAGCAATCTCAAGAGAACAAGGCTAGTAAGTAGCAGCAAGAACAGCAACCAAGTCTGCTGAACTCGAGTCCAAGCTTTCAGCCCCTTCATTTCAACATCTGTATGCCTCCACAGGACAAATCTCAGACACCAGTGCACCATGTCAGTCTCCCTTACCCTAGAACCTACTTTTAGCTTTGTCAAAGATTGGTAGTGGCACCGGGTAACCATTTCTTAAGTTTTAGAAAGGCATGCGCTACAGTGGAAAGAGTACAGCCTTGGGGTTAAAGAACCTATTTTAAAATTCTGGCTCCATGTCTTTTCTTCTCAGCCTCCTCCTCTGTGAAAGGGGGCTAACAATACCTGTCAGTCAAGACCCCTATGTGTGCAAAAATGCCTCAGAGAGCCTGGCACACAGCAGGCTCTCAGAGATGGTACCTCCTGATTTGTACCACTTATCGCTACTGTTACTGAGCTTCAGTCTTACCAGAGGGAGAATTTATGTAACACCATGACAAGTCTAGTTATCTCTCAGAATTTAACTTTTTTTAAAATTTATTTATTTTGGCTGTGTTGGGTCTTCGTTTCTGTGCAAGGGCTTTCTCTAGTTGTGGCGAGCAGGGGCCACTCTTCATCGCGGTGCGCGGGACTCTCACTCTCGCGGCCTCTCTTGTTGAGGAGCACAGGCTCCAGACGCGCAGGCTCAGCAGTTGTGGCTCACGGGCCCAGCTGCTCCACGGCATGTGGGATTCTCCCAGACCAGGGCTCGAACCCGTGTCCCCTGCACTAGCAGGCAGACTCTCAACCACTGCGCCACCAGGGAAGCCCTATCTCTCAGAATTTAGTTTATTAGTAGATCAACAGCAATGTCTGAGTGTGCCAGGCACTAGGCCACTGGGCCAGGCTTCGTTTGCTTAGAGGAAATGAGAACATTCTGGAAACATACAGGTAAGTGAAGGCATTCCTCTGAAGTGGCAACATCACAGATTTTAGTTTGAGTGGTAGTGAATGGGCTTTTACTGATTTAGTAAAACCAAAAGTAAGGCATTTCTGAAATGTTACCATATCCTGCTCCTCCAGTATAAACCAAAAGATCCCCACTCCAACAGGATGGTCTTAAAGGGGAAACGATGCATCAAGGTATCACCATATGATTTCTCTCTCCTCCTGGAAAGCACGATTCAACAACAAAGAAACAAACAGGCAAACAGAAAAGCTAAAAAAACACTCCCTAAATGAAACTCCACACTGAAAGTGTCACCATTCACAAGGGAGATAGTCCAATCTCCCTTCTTTGTATCAGTCAAAATTCTCCAGGAAGAGTCCCCCCCTGCTGCCTTTGCTTCTCACTCTCGTGTGAACTCTGCCAACATGGCTTCCATTCTCCCCACTACACCTGAACTCCTGTCTTCTCAAGCGTGAGACCAATCTGTTCTTGAAACTGTCTTCCTCCCTCTGCAATGCTAAGCCCTCTCAGTGTCTCCTCCAGCACCACGGCCCCTCTTCCCTGTCCAGTAACCTCGTGTGTGCGCTACACGATTCCACTCTGGGCTGTATGACCTCCCATCCACTCACACGTTTCATTTACTGCCTGTGAATACCCAACTTGTAACCCTGGTTTCAGGTGGTCCACTGAACTCTAGGTCTCCCATTTCCACGGCTCCCTGGAAAGTCTACTGAGATGATGGCTGTAAAAACTAACATGTATTGAATGTTATTTAGCTAATGTGCCGAACACTGTGCAAAGCCAAGGTTCCCAAACTTTGTTGGTTCATGGTTCCTGTGTGGGTCTTCATGTGGTACGTGCTTTTTATCACAGCAATCACTGAAAGGAATGGAACATAAAAAGACGTTGAAACTGTGAATTACTTTGTGCTAGTAGTTCACAAGGTACCTGACAGATGGCAAGTATGACTGCTTCTCCTGAAATTTTAATGCTGAAAAAATCTAGTGGTGCCATTGTGAGTCTGCTGGGGCGCCCCAGAGGGCCTTGGCACACCGAGGCCCTGAACACCTTTCCATGTATTACCTCACTGAACCCTTAACAACCCTACCAGGTAGGTCTACCATCATCCCCACTTGTAGATGGAGAAGTCATGCAACTTGTCCAACATCGCATAGCTTCGGAGTGGTAGAGCCAGGAATGGAGCCCAAGGGGTCTGGCTCCATAGCCACGCTCTTAACCATTTAGCTATGCTGAATCTCTAGATGCTTATATCCTGGAATCTAAACCTAACTTTTCTTCTTCTCCCAAACTAGCCATTCTCTTGCTTCTCTATTTTCATTGCAGTCTTGGTCACAGATTCTAGGGTAGAAAGGGCACACAGAGGCCTCCTGCATTTCCACCAGTGGGCTCTCTGTGTGTGCTCACTGCAGGCTGAGGGAATGCTATTCCTGAAACCTTCCTTTCTATCTCTAGGTGGACTTTCAGATACTATTTTATTTTTTATTTTTTGGCCGCACTGCTAGGATTGCAGGATCTTAGTTCCCCAGCCAGGGATTGAACCCGTGCCCGTTGCAGTGGAAGCGCAGAGTCCTAACCACTGGACTGCCAGGGAATTCCCTCAGATGGTTCTTTTTTTATACTGAAACAAAACCCAGGATTTAAAAAATTTCTTTCTTTATTTTTTTGGAAAGGATCTTTTTTAAAGCTCCATGGAAATTTTCATGCACAGGTCAGGTTTAAAAAACATGGTGTATGTCCCATAAATAATCTGTTGGCTAAATAAATGATTACATTCAAAGTATCAGGTTTCAGGTTTGGACAGTCACAGTCCAGTACTGATTCACAGTAAGATTTTTTGCTATAAACTGAAATTCACTTTTCACTAGCAACTGCTAGCTGCATGGGGGAATTATAAATAAGTCCCTACCCTTGAGGAGATGATAATTTTAGCTTGCGAGGCATCCAGGTTCAAAACTTTAAGGGACATTTATATGCTCCTTTATGTTTCTGGCTCCCC
This sequence comes from Hyperoodon ampullatus, assembly GCF_949752795.1. Taxonomy (NCBI): domain Eukaryota; kingdom Metazoa; phylum Chordata; class Mammalia; order Artiodactyla; family Ziphiidae; genus Hyperoodon; species Hyperoodon ampullatus. Next base: position 32,881,023 of record NC_136924.1, on the reverse strand, counting down.
AGAGCCAAGCCCAGCCGCCAGATCTTGTCAGTCTTTTCTTCAGAGTCTTTCTTGAATCTGTCTCTTCAATTTTATTTCTATCAGGCTTTCATTACTGACCTCCGACTATAATAACCTCCTGGGTGATCTGCCACAAGTCTCTCCTCGCTCTAAGTCACCAGGTATAGCTTCATCATTTTATTCTTAAATTATCATTTACAGCGTATTTAAACTCTGCTCATAACCCCAAAGTACCCATGGCCAAATCCCTTACTTTGGCATTCAAGATTCTTCACCATTTGCTTACAACCTACCTTTTCGATGCTATGTTTTATCCACATGTTCATTCATTTGACATGTGTCACAAAATGCTTACCAAGGACACTGAGGAGTTGAAGGTAATAACATCAAGGTGGCTAAGCGTCCCTAAGGAGCTAAAACGCCCTCAAGGAGTCTTCAGTAGGGGAAATCGAATGTATACAAAGACGAATCCAATATAAGGAAGACAACAAGTGCAGTAAGTTCCCATAGCAAGGGTGTTATGGGAATTCAGAAGTTAATTATAACTGGAGAGTCAGGATGTCTTAGAGGAGGTGGCATTTGACTGCATTTTGAAGGGAAGGCAGGGCTTCAATATGTGAAGGAGAAAAAACAAGGGGAAGAAGGTCACTGCAAAATACCATCTAAGGCGTGGAGCTAAGACGGTACGGAACAAGTCTGGTTCCCACACAGTACACACAAAGCAGACTAATAGGAGCTAAGGCTGAAAAGGGAAGTTTCGGGCTAAATTACAATTATGAATGCTTGGTCAAGGGTTTGGACTTTGATATTTATTCATTCACGAAGTATTTACTGACTTTCTACGATGGGCCAGACTGTGGGTTATGTACCAGGGACAGAGTAGACAGCAAGACAGACATGATCCCGGTCCTCCTGAAGCTTATGGGTCTAACATAAAGGCAGTAAGGATCCACTGAGGATGTTGAGCAGACAACTGTCATCATCAAAGTGGTCCTTAAGTTCATTCCGGCATCAGAGTAAGATGAATTGCATGGGGGAGGGGGCCATTTATTACTACATTAAGTAGTAATGAACTTAATGAGAGGGATGAGGGAGGGATGAGGCAGTGGTGATAGAGGGCATAAGGGTGTGGAAGTTATTAAAGAGGAAGAGTATCAGGCTCAACAGCTGAGTGGAAATAGTGGAGGGTGTGGGCAGGGAAGAGGGAAATGTAAAAGTCAACCATAAGGTTGGAGAAAAATCAGAACAGTGGTTGGTTTTAGGGGTGGGGATTGACTGAAAAAGGGTATGAGGAACATCACTGGGTATCTGTGATGAGGGTAATATCTGTATCTTGATAGAGGTTTGGACACAGAGGTGTGTGAACTTATCAAAACTCATCAGGTGGTATACTTAACATCTGTGCATTTTACCATATGTGAATTTTACCTAAAAAAAGCCCAGAAAACAAGTATTGAGCTGAAGTTAATGATATGCAAGCTGAAGTGTTTAGGGGTATGTATATGATACCTACAACTTACTTTAAGATACATTAACAAAGATAAGATGGATTGATGGATGGATGGATGGATGATAAAGCAAACAGCAAAATGTTAACTGAAGAATCTCAATGGGTGGCATATGGTATTCACTGTACAATTCCTTCAATGCTTTTTGTTTGAAAAATTTCATAATGAAGTACTGAGAAAAATAATCAGCATATAGTTTTTAGTTTGGATTGACTGGTAGGACATGCGGACTACAGAAGGAGATGGAGGAGGAGATGCATGTTTAAGGGTCTGGATGATAAGCTCCATTAGTGACACATGGCTCTGAGGTAGCCTAGGCATCCAGGAAGAAATATTTATCACACAGTTGGAAACATAGGACTAGAGTTCAGCTGTTTTACTATGTTGCTTCCTAAACATCTCTCTGCCTCCATGTGTTCCCTTCTGCTGACCTTTTTCTTCTTTAGAGCTTTCTCTGACCACCCTGCCCTCCTCACATTTAGCACTGTAAGATTAGTTTACGGCATTATCATGTATCACTAGAATGGAAGTTCTTGGAATAAATAGTCTCTTATACAGGATATGTACTATTTCATGAAACAATTTTGGAATAAACAATGAATAAAACCCACCCTAGTATTGGACTGTTCAGTTCTTGATGCTCACACTGATTCTTAGCTCAGAAGGTACAGTTTAAAAAAAAAAAAGATACAGCTTTTTCTTTCTGATCTGTATACTTGCTTAAAAGGCACTCCTACTAGTGGAGAAAATCACTTGTGCCTCAATTATAGACTGAAATGAAATCGCCAATCCCATACTCTTAATATATTTGCTTTTCTCTTTCTTAGCTGCCTTTCTTTCAGATTTTACCTGACATTTAACTTTGCAGAGCAAAGGAAGAGAATGGTTGTCCTTAGGTGGCAAAACTATGATTTTTTTTCTTTCTACTATTCTGAATTTCTAAATTTCTAGAAAAATAATATGTTACTTTGGTAATCAGGGGAAAAAGTTTATCTTTTAAAGGAAACCTGTAATGACACAGTCATCAGCCCCTGTACTGTAGTACAACTGCTAGAAAATTTCTTGAGTTGTGAGAAAGAAATCAAACCAAGGCGGCTGATTTCTCATTCCCGTCTCCTCAACAACAGTGAGCTCACTGAGGTCAAGAGCTGTGTCCTCCTGCCCCTCTTTCCACCTCTTAACTCCTATGGTAGCACTGGGCTTGGCACACAGGAAGCACTCAAATGGTGAGAGCACACACCTTTGACACTAAAAAGAATACCAGAAAGTAGCCAACACCAGTTAGTGGGAAACAGTTAGCTTATTTTGTTAACTGGTCATCATTCTATTTTTTTTTCATCATTCTAATTTTGAAAATCTATTTTTCACAATGAACTCACAGAATGAATACGTTTTTATATCTCTCAACTGCCTCAGCCAGACAGCGCTGCTGAGTGAAAGAAACTGGGTTTGGCTCCTTCTGTGAATTTTAAGGGCCAGTTAGAATAAGCCTCTGTATTTCTAAACCTATGCTTGGCACGGTGGGAGAACAACTCTATCAAGAAAACCCATGAATAATTAAGGTCGCTCCTATTTTTGTACCATTGGTAATACTTTCTACTTTATATCATTCCAGCAGGTTTACCTTGCTACATTCCCAGTGGTTCATCTGCTTAATTCCAAGTCCACTTACTACTGTCAAGGAAAAACCTGCTTCACCTCTTACCCCGCATCATACTTTAAAAAATGCCTTACCTTTTCTCCTCTGTCCCTCTCTCTGTCCTTCTCCTCTCTCTTCTTTTTTTTCTCACTGTGCCCATCTGTGTGGAGGCCAGGAAGTGGCGGAGGAGGGGCGGCTGCTCCAGTGTACGGGATGCTGGCAGGAGGGCCGGGCGGCGCTGGGACCTCTCCCACTGCTGCAGCGGGAAGTCCTGAACTTCTCTTGGACTTGGAGTGTCGCTTCTCTTTATGCTTCTCCTTGTCCTTCTTCTTCTTGCTCTTCTTTGACTTCTTTTTCTTCTTGATTTCCCGGTAAGAATCATCGATCACTAACTCCCCAGCCTCTAGCTCCCCGCCAGAGGAGGAGTCTGATTCTACTAGAATAGGTTCAAGCCCTGAAAGATCGAGGTTACCACTGTGGGATTCTGGGAACTGGGAGGCATCAGACCCACAGCCTTCAGGGCCAGGAGATGAACGTGAGTCTGAGGATGACTTGTGTTTCTTCCGGGCTGTTTTCAGAAAGCTCTGTAACTCATGTCCTAGGAGTAAAGCACCTTGCTCATCCCGAGCTGACTTCTTAGAGGACTTTTTCACAGACGCTTGTTGAGAGGGGTACTGAAAAGACTCCTCATCAACTGAGCTGCTTCCCTTCTCCTTTGGTGAGAGAATAAGTTTCATCTTTAACCCATCAGGCTCACGAAGGGTCAGCGTCTCTGTGTTCACATAGAGCGGCTTCATTTTTTTGGATTTGTGGGAACCACCATCCTCCAGGGATAGCTCCCCACTGCTTCCACTGACTTTCTTCCTGTGGTGTTCCTTTTTACTCTCTGAATGGCTTGAAGAACTGGAGGACTTTTCTCCTGTCTTTTTGGAAGGCTTGGTGCCTGTTGCCAGAGGGGAAGTGATCGCTTTCAACAGGTCCATAGCTGTATCAGCAGACTGCGGGCTAGACTTTTTCTTTTTCTTCTGTGACGACTCCAAAGACGAAATATCTAGAAATAATCAAGAGAAGTAATTGTCCATTTGACAAAGCAACTTCCAGCAAGTTTCCTCTCTCACCAGAAACACCCAACTAAGATGAGGAAGAGGCTAACAGGAATGACTGGAAGGGAGGCCCTTCAACTGATTCCAAACATTCAGAGATGATGCTCATGTGCTTCTTGGCTTGGTAGATTCTGCCTCTGACCCTGGAGACAGTTCTTGCCACTCAAGTTGTTTATCTTCACTGAGTCTTCACAAGCAACCAAAGAGAGCATACCCAGAAGAATGGACCATAGCTGCAGGATTACGAGTAGTTACAATTTAGATTACACTGAAGACAAGGCATCATTTGTTCCTGTGTTCAGGACAAATCCATTCTAGGAAAGAGTTAGTCTTGTCAGCTATGTGCATAATATAGCTATGAAAAACTGGTCTTGTGAGTGGATACGCGCTGGATTGAGAAGTAACCCACAGGTGCAGGCCAGAGGGCCCAGGACTACATATGGCAAAAGGGATGCTAGACAGCAATGGGCACAAGATAAGTGGATGATTGAGGGGAGAAGGAACCTGGTACCTGGTGTATCACAAATGAAGACTGTTCTTCTATGCTGAATCCTCCAAAATACCAGCCCTCCACCTCTCTCCTCCTTCACACTGGTTTATCGGCACTCAGAACAAGAACCACTGTCCTGTTAAATAGGCCACTGAGTCAGCAACATCTGGATCCCTTTCCCCTACCCCGACTCCAAGAACCAGTGATGTGTTTCTCCCGCCTGGTGCCCCTTCCCATCCTTACCTCCATAGTAGTAATCATCAGAGGAGTGCTTCCTCTTTTTCTTGTGCGTGTCCGTCCCCAAGAAGTAAAGTTCACTATCCTAGAATTAGAGAGGAAGAAGAGTTGAGCAATGGATAAGATGAGGAGGCAAAGGCAGTTTGGAACCAATGTTGTTTTCTGATGATTTGACTTTGGAAAATAAAGTAAAACACAGGAAATAGTGGAAATAGATGTGAATGATGTTTATTTTTCTTTTTAAGTGTTTTTCAAAGAAACCTCTTTCTTCAAATACTAGGAAACATGATACGAAATAGTTTAAAACTTTCCTAATTCAAATGTTTAGAATTTACCTTTAACTTCTTCTTGGAAGAATTCCTGACCTGAGCAGCGATTTCTTCCTCTTCCCTTAAAAAATCTTTGTAAGAACGTTTCTTTTCTCGTTGGCTTCGGCCAGCAGCTAGCCCTATGTCCTCAAAGCTGTGATCACCATCAAAGCAATCTGAGAAGCACAGGTTCATTTGGGAAAGGAAATGAGAAAGTCAAGTAAGTCACAACCAAATCACCACATATGAAATGCAATAGTCCCTTCACTTCCAAATTAGAATCATGTTATTTGGTAAGTCCACTGGAACACAGGGCTAGATCCAAGGGGACAAGAATATGTCTTGATGACTTGGCTGCAAATACAGGAATCAAACATGAAGAAACAATGCTTCCACGCTATGCAAAGGCCCAAGGTGCATCCTTAGACATGGTTTCTTAGTTGTGATTTGGCAGGTGGACACAGACTTGCAGAGGTAAGGCTGAAAAGAATAAGGATTCATGTGCTGTGCTGCTCTGTGGGTGTCCACTGTGTGATTCCTATCCTCAGACTCCTGCACACTGGAGCTGGCAAGGACCACGAGTGCTGCAGGGGATCACCCCAATAGACTACAGAGACTTATGGTTCAGACTCTTGTGTTGGAACCCTGTCCTGGTTTTCATTTCCATGGGCCCAGTCTGGGGATGACGTGGAGTTTTACTAGTGCTCTGGATCATCACTTGGGAGTCCAGGCTGTGATGGCCAGTCCTGGTCTCTATGTCCATGGGCTGCAAGGATTGAAGAGGACACCCCCTTTGGAATGCTTCTCAGGTTAAGGGGTCATACCTTCTTTCTTCATGGAGTCATCATAAGCCATGGCGGTCCTGCCGGGCCTTTGAGAATGGGTCCCTGTGTCCAGGCTCCTTCCCGTCTACAGGACCAGGTCTGAGAAACAAAGAAGGAAAACCCTCCTGTAATGCGAAATCACTGTGGAGAAGCAACCTTCCAGATGGAAATGCGTAGTGATCCAAGGGCAGACTGGAAGGGCAGCAAGGAATAAAGGAGTGTCTTGTCACCTCCTCTTTCTGTTTGTAAATATACTAGGGATGAAGCTGTAGGAAGTGCATTAGGCTTAATTTGATTTGATTCATGAATTAAAGCTGTTGTTTGGGGAAGTATATAAAACATCTCCCATATAAAAAAAATACTTCAAGATTAATGAGAACTTCTGACATGCCAACAGGTCTGACAACACTGACACAGGGTGAAAACCGACATTAAGTCAGAGGGATAGGTTCAATTACGGTTACAAAATGCACAGATAAAGCAGGATGCAGAGGAAGACAGGTTATACCATGCATTCGAGACCACAAAATCCTACCATTTGAATCGGTGAAAGGCTAAAATCTATTGTATTGCAATTTAAACAGAACTGATGAGAACATGAAGATCTTGAGAGCATAATTCTTTGGTGTGCATTTTGTTGGGCTCCCTGAATTTGCTCAAAATCAGAGAAGTGTAAAAGTAGGCATGCTTCTTATATTAGTTGCCCACAGAACAGCTTTCAACGTTATCAAGCCTTTCTTAAAGGCTATAGGTGAAAATAAGGAGGAATTGTCATCTGTCCACTGGTGATGAAATTTTTATCATTATTAAGATTTTCACTGATTTGAAGAACTACTAAAATTTAAATGTTCTAAATATTGTCTTAAATTTGTTAAAATTACTTTATTATTATTTTTTGCGGTACGCGGGCCTCTCACTGTTGTGGCCTCTCCCGTTGCGGAGCACAGGCTCCAGACGCGCAGGCTCAGCGGCCACGGCTCACGGGCCCAGCCGCTCCGTGGCATGTGGGATCCTCCCGGACCGGGGCACGAACTCGTGTCCCCTGCATTGGCAGGCGGACTCTCAACCACTGCGCCACCAGGGAGGCCCTAAAATTACTTTTTTGGCATTCAAGTTTATATGTCCATTTTGACTTTGAAGATGACAAGCCATAAACTGCACTCGAAGGTAAAGTTCTTCAAATAATTTTACGACAGGCAATGTCACAATTCCCGCAGGAAAAGTTTTTGCAGGAAATTTAAAAATTATATACTAAATATATTGAAAATGTCCTCATTCAGTTAGTGAAATGCTTAAAAGTTGATCTGACTGGTTATTTACTTAAATTTTATTTTACCTTCATCACTATAGTGGGGTTTAGAAATGCTGAAGGACACTTAAATGAGACATTGCCAGTCCCTTCAGGAAGGTATGGGTAATAGTGAAGTATGTAACTTTTGGGAAAGAAAAGATGAATTAACAAGGGGAACTTTCATGAGAGTTACATTTAAAATAAACCAAAAGAAAAAAGACCTACTTGCACAAGTCAGATAAGATACAATGCACAGATAATGCCTAAGTTGAAAACAGAAAGAGAAGTATTACCAAGAATGATTTACAAGTCAGATTCAGAAACATAAAAAAGCATTTCTCCACTTCCCTAAGAAGTGGAATGAAGAATGAACTTGGTCAAGGTAAGAGTGAAGAAATGAACTGGGTTATTTTACAGGTAATTGGAGAACTATTTACTCAAAGGGCTTTTCACAGGAAATGAAGGGGATATGAGGTCAGGTCTCATGTAGAAACTAGGAGGAGGCAAGATACTTAATATAGCCAGTTTTTCATGTTCCAGCATTAGGCATTAAACTTTCTCAAATAGAAATTACTGTCATCCCCTGTCCACCCAAGTGGTGTAACTCCACAAGGGGTTAGGGGAGGGGGATCATCATAGGGAATTATATCCATTCATTTAAAAATAGTATATCTACTCACTGGCACTAAAGTAGTGAGCTTATTAGAAGAGTATATGGATCCCATTAATCTTCATAGGCCGATAATGCCAAGAAATACCACATCTTGAGACCTCAGCTTAAATGTTTTCCATGATAAATGGAGTTTGGCAAAGAACGTTTGAGAAATAATGGGCAAAAAATCTTAAATATTCAACATCATCAATGTGTCCACCAATCTGCTGTCAACAACAAAATGCTCTTCTGTATGAAGCAAAGGTAGGTCCTGAGACTTATAACCAGGCCTTCCCTTTGGTAACATCAAAACTAACATAAAACAGAGCTGAACAACGAACAGTCAGAATAGGAGTTAAGTACCTCTGAAGACAGTATGAGAAAGAAAACAATGATGTCACTGGACTGTGAAAAAGTGCTCATGGTCTCATAGCTGACTGCTTTGAAAAACAACCAGTGGATGAAAAAATTGTAAAAGGGAACAGAAAATTAGGAGCTGATCCTCAGAGGCACAGAGCAGCACAGAAAACATGTGCTGGTTGTTAGCATTATGTATTAGAATTAGGCCTGCTACTATTTAATTTTTACAAAGACATGGAAGAGCACTTTATAAATTACAAGATTAAATAACCGATAGTAAAAAATGAACAGGGCCTGAAGGCAAGTCTAATTCAATAAAGAACTGGGACAGCCAAGAGCTTAAAAAACTAAATTTAGACACAATGGACTATCTCACTCACAGCCTGGGCAGATTGATAGACCCTGAACTTCTGGGTTCTTTAAAATCAGTATATTATTGCAGCCCAGAGGTTAGTTTTGGTTGCTGACTCATAGAAGAAAGATGAAACCAGATAAAGAAGTCTCAAGCAACAGTGCGGAAGAAAGGCAGAGTTAGGGCAACATTTATATAAGATCAGACGACTCCTGTGATATTCTTTCCAGGTCTTGAATATTATCCACGATAAATTCAGAGTCCAGGGTTAGGCACCAGATTGTCAGGATTAATGAAAATGAAAAATATTAGGTTTGATATTCACGTTAGAAAACAGAAGCCATAATTACATTAAATGTTGGCAAGTGTAAAACAGGTGTTAAAGCTCATTCTCCCGAATTCCACAAATTTTGGAGTTTACAGAATCCAATGTTGTCAACTTCAAGAGGCAGGGATAATTTTACAATTATGTCCCTCTCAGTGGGCTAACAGCAGAAGTAAAAGTTCATTACTTAAAGCTGTTTATGGAAGTAAGAAATATGCCATCATAAAAAATGTGTACTTTTGAAAGGTGCAAATTATCAAACGGCTCTTGTGGGACTTTTCTTCAGGAGATGAAAAAGGAGAAGCAGAGCTGCTCTTCCACCTGTAGGTAAGTCCATGCGTGATGTTCAGGCTTTGCTTTTAGAATTATCAAAGGAATCAGGGAAAAACTGCACATCACCAGACACAGTACTTTGTTATTTTGAAGGTCCAAATTACAAATAGTGGAAAAAAAAAGTTTCAGAAGGTGATTTTTTGAGGTCACCTGAGCCCCAGCAATCACTAACAAGCCTCTTCATCCCAAGATGTAAGTGTGTATTGAAAAAGACAAAGTAAGCCTCGGAAACAGGGCAGTAAGCAAAATCCCGAGACCCAGGTCCAGTCCAGGAGGACAGCCTTGCTCAAGATTCCGTGTTCTCTTCTTCCAGCACTTCTTTCAGGAACTCAAATTGCCAGTGCAGGAAAAGGCAGATGCACATCCAGCTGTTGTCAGTTTCTGAATTGTTGTCATTGTTGTTACTTCTAGGATAGGAGCAGGGGACGTCTTCTCATTTTCGTCGAGATCTCCTCCAATCTCAGAACCCAGCGACTCCGAATTCTTGCCACTCCCTTCTCCACGAACCTACCTATGCAGCACTCACAGCCCCTGCCAGCTCTGGGAACTGCAGAGATCCCGACAGCCTGGGATGGGGACTGAATCCTCTCACTGTAAGTGCAAATGAGCGGAACCACGACGACCTCACAGAGCGGCTGACAACACACATTCCCAAAAAACCAGCGGTACAAATTTTGACAAGCCTTGTCCAATCAACGGGCTCTACTTTGGATTCAGTTTTTTAATTTATTCTGCTATGGGGGAATACAGTCAGCCCCCAGCTTAGCCATCAGGAAGCAGGGAGATAAATGGTTCTCTTCTGCCCGATAGAAAAATAAAGTGAAATCTACAAGTACCAACTTTGGGGGGAAATGGGCCTGGATGGAGAAAAGCCCACTCGGAAGGTACGTTCAAACTGGGTCGCACGCAGAGTACACACCACACTGGGTTATTGCTACAAAGAGCCCCAAGGACCACCGTCTTTGTGGTCCCCACGGCAAACCAACAGGATTCTCCCGGCAGTTCTGCAGCAACAGCTAGTTCAATAAAGCTGTGCGAAGAGGAAAAGAAGAAAGCTCCTTGCATCCTCTCCTGCCAGCCGCGGCCCCGGCCCTCCCGTCACCCGGCCCCCTCGCCCCTTGACAGCCCAGGGACCCTGCGTCCCGGGTCCTGAGCCAGGCGGCCCCGACTCGGGTTCCCGCGTCCCGGCGGCTCCCGGCGCCCCCGAGGGCGGAGACTGCCGGGCAGGGGGAGGGGCGGCCTCGGCCCGCGGGCCCCCGGGGCGGCCGCACGCCCCCTCCCGGCCCGCACTTTCCCGCCTTCCCCATTTGAACAGCTCCCGCCCGTCTTCCTCCTTCGACCCGCTCCAGCCCCTTCCCGGGGGCGGACTGCGGCCGCTACTCCAGTCCCCGGCTCGGCCCCTGGGCTAGGCCGCGACGGGCCCCGGGCGCCCTCAGGGCGGTGTCGCGGCCCGAGGCGGCGGGTGGTGGCAGGGCGGGGCCACTGCCGCCTGGGGGTGGGGGCCCAGCTCGGCCTCGTGGGGGCTCCGCTCGCCGCTACCTTCACTAGGCTCGCTCGGATCCCGCCTCAGCGCCGCCGACCGCCGCCATCTTGGAGAAGGAGAGAAAAGCGCGAGCGGCCAGGGAGCCTCAGTCGAGCCCAGAGCGCAGACTCCGCTTGGGAAGGGGAATCCCGTTGGTGCAAGAGCGCCGAGCGCATCGAATGAGACGCTGGGCTTGCTGAGCTCGGGAGCTGTCCTGTAGTGAGAATTTGCTCTGTGCCGCGCTTGGGCTAGAAGCTTTACGAACACGACAGCGTTTGATTCTCACCGCATCCCTTGAGGTAGGTTTTGTCACATTTTACAGGTGAGAAACAGGCTCAGAGGGAGGGGTTAAATGATTTGCCCAAGGATACGCAGGTAGTTGGAATGGGAGATAGATACTACTCCCAAGTCTTCTGATTCTCAATGAAGTGCTCTTTCCAAAAGACTTTGCTATTTCCTTCAAGATATTTTTATACAGTAATTCCTGTCTTTGCAAACCCTAGACCATGCAGATTAATAGCAGTGGTGCCTGTCTGGAATTTAGCGTCTACATTTGGGTGTTTGGCATATTTAGGGTGAGGTGGCAGAATATATCTTTATAACAATGCACTGTAAAATAATTTGCATGGCACATCATCTGCATTTCTCCCCATAAATTATTTGCATTTATTTTTTATTTTTTTTATTTTATTATTTATTTATTTATTTTTTGCGGTACGCGGGCCTCTCACTGTTGTGGCCTCTCCCGTTGCGGAGCACAGGCTCTGGACGCGCAAGGTCAGCGGCCATGGCTCACGGGCCTAGCTGCTCCTCGGCATGTGGGATCTTCGCGGACTGGGGCACGAACCCGTGTCCCCTGCATCAGCAGGCGGACTATCAACCACTGAGCCACCAGGGAAGCCGAAATTATTTGCATTTAAAAGTTAGAAACAGTCTTCAGAGAAATGAAGAGATGCTACACACAGGAGAGAAAATTTTTTTCTGTTTTGCTCTGGAAAATTTAGACCAATGGGTAGAAGTTACAGTGTGCAGATCTTGGTTCAATATGAAGACGAATTAATTTTTCCAGAGCAGTTCAATTACGTTGGCCTACTTTTTAAGGTAGTGAGCTCCCTGTCACCAGAGGAGTCCAAGCAGAAGCTACTGTCCTAGTTTCTGTAGAGCAGAGAGGTTACAGATATAGAATGGCTTCTAGAGTTGTGAAACCCATGAGACCCTATGCAAAATTATGTGTTTGTGCACATGTGTATTTTTCTGGGGTTTTGATCCCATCAAAGATTAAGAACGTCTTAACTAGTGGGCTTTCCATTTCCAGAATTGGACAGATGATATAGTAATTGAAGATGATATAGTTATTCTGCTCACTTTACATACTTACAAATTGAGACCAAGAGGAGCAAGGTGATTTGTCTCGGCCCACACTGTCAGTGATCAGATTAGGATTAGAAACCAGGTTATTGGACTCTTGGTTCAGTGATGTTTTCACCATATTATGCTCTCTTGAGACAGAGTTGTTGAATAAATTCCCAAAAGGTAAACGCAAATAATAAAAAACTAGCATCATGACCTTCTCCTCAGCCCCTATCCTGCTCACCAAAAAGACTGGCAATGAGTTTCACCAAAAGGTATGGGATGGCCCTTCTGGAACACCTTGCCTGACATTAGGCTTCTCAGCTAGGTATTTAAGAGCTTCAAGAATGTATTTCCCTCTTGTTCTTTAGTACTGGTCAGGATGTTCTTAGTTGTACGTGACAGAAACCCAATTCAAAATAGTTTACCAGGAAAGGAGAATTTATTGGCTGGCATTATTGAAATGCCCAGTACCTTCAGGTGTGGTTGGATCCAGGGAGGGACTCAAGTCTGTCTCTTGACATCTCTCTTTGGTGCTTTCTTCTGAGTTGGCTTTATTCTTAGGCTCCAGGTGGTGACTGCGAGAGCTCCAGGCTTTATCGTCTTTATTGCTAGCGATGTCCTTGGAGAGGAAGTTTCTTTTTCCCATTTGTTTTGGTAGATATCATGGGATTGACTCTTCTTTCCTGAATTGGATCATGTGTCCAAACAGAAAGCAATTAGTATGAGCAAAGGTGTGGGGTATGCTGATTGGCTAAATTAGGTCACATCCTTACCCCAAAAGTAGGTCAGGCAGAACCTCAAGGAAAGTCAGAGGTTATTGTCAGAAGGGTAAATGGGTGCTAGGTAGGCAAAAACCAGAGCTGTTCGCCTAACTTTACTACTAGCTTGGACCTGAATGTCTCTTGAGTCCCATTTGTCCCATTCCTTCTTTTATCCCGCCTGAGGATGGGCATATCAAGTTATTGCTCATCTTCACCCCCTGTAGACTGGAAGTTGGATCGCTCCTCTGTCTGCTCTCTCTGTTAACTTGGTCTTAGTCTGACATCACTGCATGTGCATTCATTCATTCATTCAACAAATATTTATTGAAAACACAGCATGTGTCAGGCACTGTCCTAGATGATGGGCATAGAACAGGGAACAAAACTGAGAGTCTTTGACCCCTTAGAGCTTACATTCTAGTTGGCTTGGAGGGCAGAACATAAAAAAATAGGTACCATGTTAGATGATGATTAAAGGTAGAGAAAAGTACCTGGAAGAGATACCAGGATGGGGTGGAGGTGGTAAGGATTGTTATTTAAAACACTGATCAGGAGAAGCTTCTCTGATGAGTTGTACACTGGAGGCCATCTCAACCAGAAGTAGGTCAGTGTGGGACCCTGGAGGTCATAGATCCTGGAATGGATGCTAATGGAAAAAGATTCTCTATTGAATATCCTATCATGGTTCTTTCGTCTCTGAAACTTGGAGAGAGAGAAAGGAGGACCTGCTTGGTAGCCTGAGTTGGAGAGGGACTTGGTCATGGTGGCCTTTGTGAGTGATAATACCTTGTCCCATGATGAGTGGAGGATGGCATTTAAGATATGTGAAGATTGGGCACTCCCTGGGGCTGGTGCTGTTCTCTGGTCCACCTGACCCAAGTAAAACTGTCCAGTGCATGGCAGTAGCAGGTGGTGGCCCAACAAGTTGTGCTTCATTTGGACATTTTCTTCTTCAGACCATTTTTCTGTGCTTTGCCCTTTTCAGCTGGGTTTTAATTGGCTTCTTTGTGCTAGGCCTGATGGGCGATGCAGTGATGGGTGTACATTAGTCAGGGCCCTTTTGGGAGTGACTTCTGGGAGTGATGAGACCTAATTAAAACTACCTTATGAGGCAACAGTTTTTTGGATATGACACCAAAAGCACAAACAACAAAAGGAAAAATTGCTAAGTGGGACTACATCAAGTGAAAAAGTCTCTGCACAGAAAAAGAAATAATCAACAAAATGAAAAGACAATCAGTGGAATGGGTGAAAATATTTGCAAATCATATATCTGATAAGGGGTTAATATCCAAAATATATAAAGAGCCCATGCAACTCAATAGCAAAACCCCAAACAATCCAATTAAAAACTAGGCAGAGGAACTGCATAGACATTTTCCTAAAGAAGACATACAGATGGCCAAAGGGTACATGAAAAGGTGCTCAACATCAGTACTTATTATGGAAATGGAAATCAAAACCACAGTGAGAAACGGTATTCTGTTAGAATGGCATCATCAAAATGACAAGAAATAACAAGTGTTGGTGAGGACGTAGAGAAAAGGGAACACTTGTGCACTGTTGGTGGAAATGTAAATTAGTACAGTCATGGTGGAAAACAGTATGAAGTTTCTTAAAAAAATTAAAAATAGGGCTTCCCTGGTGGTGCAGTGGTTGAGAGTCCGCCTGCCGATGCAGGGGACACAGGTTCGTGCCCCAGTCCGGGAAGATCCCACATGCCGCGGAGCGGCTAGGCCCGTGAGCCATGGCCACTGAGCCTGCGCGTCTGGAGCCTGTGCTCTGCAACGGGAGAGGCCACAACACTGAGAGGCCTGCATACTGCAAAAAAAAATAAAAAATAAAATAAAAATAGAAGTACCATATATGATCCAGGAATCTCTCTTCTGGGTACTTATCCAAAGAAAGTGAAAAAGGATACCGAAGAGATAGTTGTACTGCCATGCTCATTGCAACATTATTCATAATAGCCAAGACATAGAGACAACCTAAGTGTCCGTCAATGGATGAGTGGATAAAGAAGTTGTGGTACATGTATACAATGGAATATTATTCAGCCATGAGAAAGAAGGAAATTCTGTTATTTGTGACAGCATGGATGGACCTTAAGGATATTATACTAAATGAAATGTCAGACAGAGAAAGACAAATACTGTATGATATCACTTATATGTAGAATCGGAAAAAGCCAAACTTACAGAAAAAGAGAGTAAAGTGGTATTTACCAGAGGCTTTGGGGTATGGGAAAAGGGAAGGTATTGATCAAAGGGTATAAACTTTCAGTTGTAAGATGAATAAATTCTGGAGACCTAGTGTACAGAATGGTGACTATAGTTAATAATAATGTACTGTGTACTTGAAATTTGCTAACAGAGTAGATTTCAAGTATACTCACTGCACATACATACAAATGATAACTATGGGAGGTGATGGATATATTAATTAGTTTGATCATTTCACAATGTATACATATACCAAAACATGTTGTACACCTTAAATTATAAAATTTTTTATTTGTCAAAAACAAAAGAGTCACAAACCTACAACTGTCTATAGAGTTGTTCATAGTATTTCCTTATTATTGTTTTGGTGTCTGCAGGGTCTGTAGTGATATTTCTTGTTTCAGTCCTGATAATGGTAATCTCTGCTCTCTTTCTCTCCCTCTCTACCCCCTTGTGCTCTCTCTCTGTAAATTTATTGATTTTTGTCTCATTGATTTTCTCTGTTGTTTGTTGGTTTCTGCCCTTAACTTTATTATTTCCTTCTTTCTGTTGCTTTGGGCTTAATTTTTTCTTCCTTTCTAGGCTCATTAGGTGGAAGCTTCAATTATCAATTTGAGATATTCCTCTTTTTTTTTTTAGTTTTTAAAAAATTTATTTAAAAATGAAGTAACATTGATTTATAACATTATATAAGTTTGATGTGTACAGCATTTATATTTCTACTTCTGTATACCCTACAACATGCTCACCACCAAAAATTTATTTTCCATTCATCACAATACAGTTGATCCACTTTATGCATTTCACCCTCCCCCGACCCCTTCCTCTTTGGTAACCACTACTCTGTTCCCTGTATCTATGTGTTTGTTTTTGTTTGGCTTGGTTTGCTCATTTATTTTGTTTTTGTTTGTTTATTAGTTTTTTATATTCCAGTATGAGTGAAATCATGGTATTTGTCTTTCTCTGTCTGGCTTATTTCACTTAGTGTAATACCCTCAAGGTTCATGCGTGTGTTGTCCCAAATGACAAGATTTCATATTTTTTATGACTGCGTATTATTCCATTGTGTGTGTGTGTGTGTATATATATATATATATATATATATGCCACATCTTCTTTATCCATTCATCTGTTGATGGGCACTTTGGTTGTTTCCATATCTTGGCTATTGTAAATAATGCCATGATGAACATGGGGGTGTAGATATCTTTTTGGATTAGTGTTTTTGTATTCTTTGCATAAATACCCATAAGTGGGATTGCTGGATCATATGGTAGTTCTATTCCTAATTTTTTAAGGAACCTCCATACTGTTCTCCATAGTGGCTGTACCAATTTATATCCCACCAACAGTGTAAGAGGGTTCCCTTTTCTCCACATCCTTGCCAACACTTGTTATTTCTTGCCGTTTTGATAACAGCCATCCTAACAGGTGTGAGGTGATATCTCACTGTGTTTTTTTTTTTTTTTTGGCGGTACGCGGGCCTCTCACCGTTGTGGCCTCTCCCGTTGTGGAGCACAGGCTCCAGACGTGCAGGCTCAGCGGCCATGGCTCACGGGCCCAGCTGCTCCATGGCATGTGGGATCTTCCCGGACCGGGGCACAAACCCGTGTCCCCTGCATCGGCAGGCGGACTCCCAACCACTGCGCCACCAGAGAAGCCCCTCACTGTGGTTTTGACTTTCATTTCTCTGATGATTAGTGATGTTAAACATCTTTTAATGTACCTGTTGGCAGTCTGTATGTCTTCTTTGGAAAGATGCCTATTCAGCTTCTCTGCCCACTTTTAAACTGGGTTGTATGTTTTTTTTTTTTTTGCTGTTGAGTTGTATGAGTTCTTTATATATTTGAGATATTAACCTCTTATTGGATATATCATTTGCAAATATCTTCCCCCATTTGGTTGGTTGTCTTTTCATTTTATTGATGGTTTCCTTTGCTGTACAGAAGCTTTTTAGTTTGATGTAATCTTTTTGCTTTTGTTTTCCTTGCCTGAGGAGACAATGTAGAAGATACTGCTGAGACCAATGTCAAAGAGCATACTGCCTATGTTTTCTTCTCAGAGATTTATGGTTTTAGGTCTTATATTCAAGTCTTTAACCCATTTTGAAATAAGTTGTGTATGGTGTGAGATAGTCGTCTATTTTCATTTTTTTTACACGTGGCTGTCCAGTTTTCCCAGCACCATTTATTTATTTATTTATTTATTTATGTAAATTTATTTATTTATTTACTTTTGACTGCATTGGGTCTTTGTTGCTGCTTGCGGGCTTTCTCTAGTTGTGGTAAGCAGGGGCTACTCTTTGTTGTGGTGTGTGGGCTTCTCATTGCAGTGGCTTCTCTTGTTGCAGAGCATGGGCTCTAGACATGCGGGCTTCAGTAGTTGTGGCACACAGGCTCATTAGTTGTGGTGCACGGGCTTAGTTGCTCCGTGGCATGTGGGATCTTCCTGGACCAGGGATCGAACCCATGTCCCCAGCATTGGCAAACGGATTCTTAACCACTGGGCCACCAGGGAAGTCCCACTCTGCGTCTTTTGACTGATGAATTCAATCCATTTACATTTAAGGCGATTATGGATATATTAGGATTTGGTACTGCATCTTTAAAAATTAATTAATTAATTTTATTTTTATTTTTGGCTGCGTTGGGTCTTTGTTGTGGTGTGCAGGCTTCTCATTGCGGTGGCTTCTTTTGTTGTGGAGCACGGGCTTCAGTAGCTGTGGCTCACGGGCTCTAGAGCACAGGCTCGGTAGTTGTGGTGCACAGGCTTAGTTGCTCCGTGGCATGTGGGATCTTCCCGGACCAGGGATTGAACCCGTGTCTCCTACATTGGCAGGCGGATTCTTAACCACTGCGCCACCAGGGAAGTCCCGATACTGCCATTTTATTTTTTGTTTTCTGATTGCTCTATATATCTATTGTTTCTTTTCCTTGGATTTCTGGCTGCCATTTTGGTTTGGTGGTTTTCTATATTTTCTGAATTTCCTTTTTAAAAAAATATTGTGTTTCTATGCTCCATGTTTATGTTTTGTGGTTACTCGGAGGCTTGTATAAAATGCCTCAAAGATAAAGTAGTCCTTTTTCTGTTGCTTGCATCTTATCTTTGTTTAGTTTTATGTATTCTATCCTTTACCTCTTACCCTTTTATGTTGCCTTTTGTCTTAAATTATCCCTTTTTATGTTGAGAGTTTGTTACCAAACTGAGATAGCTGTAGTTATTTTTCTGCCTTCTTTTTTTCTCCCTTTAACCTTTATACTGTAATAGAGCATGTAAAAACCTATAAAATCTGATAGAGAGTTGCAGTTTTCTGGTTCTGTCTGCTTATGACCTCGTTCAATGTTTTGTGTATTTTGGCTGCTTTTTTTCTGGTAGAAAGCTCCTTTCAACATCTCTTATAAGGCAGGTCTAGTGTTGATGAACTCCCTCAGTTTTTGTTTGTCTGGGAAGGTCTTTATTTCTTGTTCATATATGAATGATTACTTTGCTGTATAGAATTTTTTTTTTTTTTTTTGTGGTACGCGGGCCTCTCACTGTTGTGGCCTCTCCCGTTGTGGAGCACAGGCTCCGGACGCGCAGGCTCAGCGGCCATGGCTCATGGGCCTAGCCACTCTGCGGCATGTGGGATCTTCCCGGACCGGGGCATGAACCTGTGTCCCCTGCATTGGCAGGCGGACTGTCAATCACTGTGCCACCAGGGAAGCCCCGCTGTATAGAATTTTTAAAAAAATGTTGGTCACACTGCACAGCTTGTGGGATCTCAGTTCTCTGACCAGGGATTGAACCCAGGCCACGGCAGTGAAAGTGCTGAATCCTAACCACTAGACCACCAGGCAACTCCCCTAGAATATTCTTGGGTGACAATTTTTAATCTTTCAGTATTTTGAGAATGTCATTTTACTCCCTCTTGGCCTGTAGGGTTTCTGTTAAGAAATCTGCTGATAGCTTAATTGGAGTTCCTTTGTAGATGACCATTCTTTTCCCCCTAGCTGCCTTTAAAATTCTTTCTTTGTCATTGACTTTTGGCAATTTTAATATTATGTGTCTTGGAGAAGGTCTTTTTGCATTAAGGTAATTAGGTGTTCTCTTAGCTTCATGGACTTATATATCCAGTTCCTTCCCCAGGTTTGGGAAGTTCTCAGCTATTATTTCTTTAAATAATCTGTCTGCTCCCTTTTCCTTCTCTTCTCCTTCTGGGATCCTCATTATTCTAATGCAGCCCTTCCTAAAAGAGTTGAATAGCTCTTGTAGGGTTTCCTCATTTTAAAAATGTCTTGTTTACCTTTTCTCTTGTATCATTTTTAGATTTCTGTCTTTGAGCTCACTAATTCTTTTTTCCATGTAGTCTGCTGTATTTCCAATGCTTTTTAATGCATTCTTTATCTCGTTTACTGTGTCCATCAGCTCCAGAATTTCTGTTTGGTTCTTTTTTAGAATTTCAGTCTCTTTGGTAAAATATCCTTTCGGTTCATTAATTTTATTCATGAGCTCATTAAACTGCCTTTCTGTGTTTTCTTGCACCTTGTTGAGTTTCTCCATGACAGCTGTTTTGAATTCTCTATCCATTAGATTGCAATATTTGGTGACTTTAAGTTTGGCTTCTGGAGAATTGTCACTTTCTTTTTGTGTAGTGTTACTGTGGCTCTTCATGTTGTTTGATGAATTATTCCTCTGCTGATATTAAAAGACAGGTTAGGTGTTTGATTCCTTTCTTTTGTTTTTTGGTGGGTGGCACTGTCATACACATTTTTGGTTTCTCTTGCCTGAGCTGCCCCTGGTAAAATTGGAGCATGGCACTTTCCAGCCTCCACTGGCTCTGTAAGAGGTGTGACTCTGTGCCTTTCTTGTGGCTTCTTGTGCCACCTGGGTGTTTGCTGCCTTGCTTCTGCCAGAGCCTCTGTCATCACCAGGATGGTGGGCTCTTCCCTTGCATCTGGGACCCCCTGAGTCACAGGCTGTGCTGCTGTGGAGGGAGGGGGGCGATGCCGGGGGAGAAGCCAGGGTCGTGCAGGTGCCTCTACCTTGTCCATTGTTGTTGGGTTCATGAATTCTGCCACTGTGAATGGAGGGAGGCGGGGGCTGGGATCACGGGTGCCTCAGCAGCTGGAGGGATGGGGTCCCAGGCCTCACTGCTGCTGCTGCCCAGTTAGCAGTGGCTGTGGGCACTGGTGTGGTTGGGTGACTGGAGTCATGTGTGCTGCCTTCCTTGCTGTCACTGGATTCTCTGAAGCTGTGGGCTCTGCTGCCTGGTCAGAGGGCTAGGATTGCAGGAACCATGGCTGCTGTTCCCTTCTCTGTGTGTTACAGCCCACCCACCTTTAGACGTGCAAATGTGTGAAATTCTTCGGCGACCTGTTATGTTGGGCAGAGGCACCTTTGTTGAGTTGTGGATTTTTTTTTACTGGCTATAGATTGACGGGGAGAGACAAGGGTAGATTTTTCACTCTGCCGTGTTTCTGATGTCACCCACATTCCTCTTTTCTAATGTGTGCATTTAATGCTATACATTTCCCTCTTGTCCCTGCTTTAGCTGTATCCCATGATTTTCATATGTTTTCTATTCATTCAGTGGTATTTGTGTATTTCTTTGGAACTTGCTCTTTAACTTAAAGATTATTAAAAGTGTATTGCTTAGTTTTCAAGCACGTGGAAATTTTTCTGTATCTTTGTTTCTAGTTTGATTCCACAGTGGTCCATGGATGCACTCTATATTATTTTATTACCTTGATTGTGGTGATTGTCTCATTGGTGTTTATATATGTCAAAACTTCATCTAATATCATACTTTAAATATGTGCAGTTTAATACATGTCAATTATATTTCAATAAAGATGTCAAAAGTATCAGAAAATAAGAGACTTAGGTAAAATTTCTAGAGATGAAAGCTACAATGTCTGAGATGGAAAATATACTAAATGGGATTTATAGTCAATTAGACACTGAAGAAGAAAAGTTTAATGAACTTTAAGATATAGCTAGAGACACTATGCAAAATGAAACAGAGAGAAGAGACCCCCCGCCTGCCAAAATGAAGAGTATCAGTGAGCTGTAGGAAAAGATTAAGTTTAATGTAAGTGTAATTTGAGTCCCTGAAAGAGGAGAGAGAGGAGAGAGAGTGGATACAAAAAAACTATTTGAAGAAATATTGGTATAAAATTTTCCGAATTTTCCAAAATCACAAACATAAAGAAAATGACACCGAGGCACATCATTAGCTAATTGCTTAAAACCAGTGATAGAGAGAAAATCTTAAAGGCATAAATAGAAAAAGAAGACATTTTGTGCAGAAAAGACTTAACATTGCAGGCCTAAGACTACTGTCCTTAGAAAATTTGGCCCTTGGCTGGTGTCTGTGAAGTTGGATTTTGGGGTGGGGGGTTTCCACCCTTTCCTAACTGGTAGTGGCGCACTGTGCCTGCCATTTGTGCAAACAATGTGATTTATGATGAACACCTGCTTTCTCTTTGGAAATCTGGAATTTTAGTACATGCTAGGCAGAGTTGGCATGACCAACCCCCCAATATAAGCTTTGAGTATTCAATGGGCTTCTCTGGGTAGGAATATCACACATGTTCCTTCATTTTTCCTGCAGGGGAAGAGTGCACTGTGTGACGACTTATGGGAGAGAGAGCATAAGGAAGTCTGTACATGGGTTCCTCCAGGCTGTTCCTGTGTCTTTTCCCCTTATGTATACTCACTATGTACCCCTACTGTGTATCCTTACTGTATTGTATCCTTACTGTGTATCCTTATATGTTGCTATAATTAATCTTAGCCATGAGTACAGCTATATGGTGAATCCTATGAGTCCTTCTAACAGATTTCTGAATATGTGGGTGATCTTTGGAACCCCACACATATTACACAAAAAAGAGCACAGATAAGGATGTCATCAGACTTCTTGTTTGAAACAGTGTAAACCAGAAGACAGTGGAGCACCATCTGTAATGTCCTGAAAAAGAAGTCAACCTAGGATTCTATACCCAGCAAAAGTATCTTTCAAATGAAGCTATAACTGATAATAAAAATGTAAAAAAGAAATAATTTCAGAAGCTAAAAATTTCATTACCAGTGGACCTTCACAAGAATGTTAAAGGAATTCCTCTAGATGGAAGGAATATTATCCCAGATGGAAATCTGGATCTGCATAAAGGAATAAACAGCACTGGGAGTGGTAACTATGTGTGTAAATGTGAAAGCGTTTTTTCTTTGAAATCTCTTTAAGTGAAAATTGGCTTTTAAAAGCAAAAATAGTCACAACAAATTGTGGGTTTTTAAAAACATATGTAAAATAAGATGAATGACAACAGCATCACAAAGGTCAAGAGTGTTAAAAAAGGAAGTAAAGTGTTGAAAGATCCTTGTAATATATATGAAGTGGTAAATATCACTTGAAGACAGACTGAGATAAGTTAAAGATGTATAGTGTAAATCTTGAAGCAATCACAGAAACACTCAAAAGAGTTATAGCTCATAAGCCAAAGAAAGAAATAGAAGGAAATCATAAAAATACTTAATTAGTCCAAAGGAAGGCAGAAAAAGAGAGAAAAGGGAACAAAGTAAAGATGGGAGAAACAGAAAACATGTAGCAAGATGGTAGGTTGAAACCAACCATATCAATAATTGCATTAAATGGAAATGGCCTAAACAATACAAAAATAAAAGAAATTGACAGGTTGGGGAAAAAACCTCCCAACTATATGCTGCTTATAAGAAACCCACCTTAAATACAAAGCACAAATAAATTGAAAGTAAAATATGGAAAATAATATGGTGCTATAGGCTGAAAGTCCCCCCCGCCCCCTCAAATTCATATGTTGAAATCTAATCCCCAATGTGATGGTGTTTGGAGGTAGGACTTTGTGAGTTAATAGGGTCATGAGGATGTAGCCTTCACAGATGGGATTAGTGCCCTTGTAAAAAGAGATGTAGGAGAGCTTTCTTCCTCTTTCTTGTTCTGCTCTCTGCCATGTGAGGATAAAATGAGGAAAAGACCATCTGCAAACCAGAAAGTGGGTTCTCACCAGACACTGGATCTGCCAGCAGCTTGATCTTGGACTTCCAGCCTCCACAACTATGAGAAATAAATGTTTGTTGTTTCAGCCACCCAGTCTGTGGTATTTTGTTACAGCAGCCTAAGACCAGTCTGTGATATTTTGTTACAGCAGCCTAAGACATTCTAAAGAAAACTGGAATAACTTTTTATATTAGACAAAGTAGATTTCAGAGTAAAGAATATTATCAGAGAGAAAGGGGGGGTTTATTCGCAATGATAAGTAGGTCAATTTATTAAGAGGACATAACAATCTTAAATGTTTATGGTCCAATAACAGAGCTTCAAAATACATGAAGCAAAAGCTGATAGAACTGTAAGGAGAAATAGGCAAATACACAATTATATCAGAGATTTCGACAACCATCTCTCAATAACCGATAGAATAAATTAACAGAAAATCAGGAATGCCACTAAAGACTTGAGCAGCATGTTAACTGGCCTAATTGACATTAACAGAACATTCCACAACAATACATGCTTTGTAAGGGCACATGGAACATTTACCAAGATAGATAGACTGTACAGTGAGCCCTAAAGAAAGTCTTAATAAATTTAAAAAGGATTCAAGTCACATAAAATATGTTCTCTAACAACAATGGAATTAAGTTAGAAATTAATAACATAAAGATACTTAGAAAATTCTCAAATATCTGGAGATGAAATAATATACTTCTAAATCATGCATAGGTCCAAAAATAAAAGGGAAATTAGAAAGTATTTTGAACTGAATTAGAATGAAAATAAAACATATCCAAATTTGTGAGATGCAGCTAAAGTAGTGCCTAGGGGAAAATTTATAGCACTAAGTACATCTATCAGCAAAAGACAGGTCTCAAAGTTTTAAATCAAGGACATCCACTTTCACCTTAAGAAATGAGGGGAAAAAGAACAAATTAAACTCAAAATAAGCAGAAGAGAGGAAGTAATAAAGGGAAGGGCAGAAGTCAGTAAAGTGGAAAGCAGAAGAACAATAGAGAAAAGAAATGAGACTGGAAAATGGATTCTAGGCTGGGGAAGAGAAAATACAAACGAGCCTGGAGCAGTCCATAGTACCAGAAAGTAAGGAGAGTTCTTAACAAAGAGAGAAGGGGGCGAGGGTATGTCAAAGGGACAGATGAATCAGCCTGAAAGCACTCCCAATGGTCAAAGCTGGAGCAATTCAAGCAACAAACTAAATGACATATTGGATCATAACACAGACTATAAAATAAATATACATGAGTCTGTAATGATATAAATAAATGAATGAAATAAATAAATAAGGGAGAAGAGGCAAATATGCATTGTAGAAGAATCCCAAATAGTATATGCAGACACCCCTGGCCCCCACCAGGAGGTTGAGCTTAATTCCCACCTCTCCATTTGAGAGTTGGCTAGACTTAGTGACTCAATTCTGAAGAGTAAATTATGGAAAGAGAAGATAGTAAGTATTGATGTAGAATCCTGACAAATGCTACCTTAACCAAATGATACTAGTCACCTCTGATATGCCAGATGAGAAGGACACTTCACCTTGAGGTATTCTTCCCCTAAATCCATTACTCCAGCCAAATCACAAGAAAAGACATCAGACACACCCAAATTGAGGGACCTTCTCCAAAATACCTGACCAGTACTCCTCAAGACTGTCAAGGTAATAAAAAACCAGGGAAGGCTGAAAAATAGTCACAGACCAGAAGACAGTAACACAACAAAACACAAAGTGGTATTCCAGAATGGATCCTGGAACAGAAAAAGGACATTAATAGAAAACCTGGAAAATCCAAAGTCTAGAGTTTTGTTAATAGTAATGTATCAGTGTTGGTTTCTTAGATTTGACAAATATACAACAGTAATGTGAGATAGTAATATAAAGGGGACCTGAAACTGGGTGGGTGGGGGATGTATGAGAACTTTCTGGACTATCTTTGCAAGTTTTCTGTAAGTCTAAAATTACTCCAATTATTTTATTTTCAAAAGGTCATCCTTTGAGAAGATCAATAAAATGGATAAATCTCTAGCTGGACTGATCAGGGAGAAAAAAGGAGAGAAGGCATCAGAAACCAAGCTGCAAAATGCACACACACAAATTTTGTCTTTGCTATCCATCTGTGTTGACACATATACATACAGGTAGTTTATTTTCATAGCTGTATAGTATTCTATGGTGGCAGTGTACCAAATTTTATTTATTCATTTTCATCACTAGGGGCATTTATTTATTAATTTATTTTTGGCTGCATTGTGTGACTTGCGGGATCTTTGTTCCCCGACCAGGGATCGAACCTGGGCCACCTGACAGTGGAAGCGCAGGGAAGGCAGTGGACCACCAGGGAAGTCCCACTAGGGCCAGCTATTTATTTATTTATTTATTTATTTATTTATTTTTGGTTGCATTGGGTCTTCGTTGCTGTGCGCGGGCTCCCTCTAGTAGTGGCGAGTGGGGGCTACTCTTTGTTGTGGTGCGTGGGCTTCTCGTGGTGGCTTCTCGTTGTGGAGCACGGGCTTCAGGCGCGTGGGCTTCAGTAGTTGTGGCATGCGGGCTCAGTAGTTGTGGCTCGCGGGCTCTAGAGCGAGCGCAGGCTCAGCAGTTGTGGTGCACGGGCTTAGTTGGTCTGCGGCATGTGGGATCTTCCCGGACCAGGGATCGAACCCATGTCCCCTGCATTGGCAGGTGGCTTCTTAACCACTGCGCCACCAGGGAAGTCCCCACACCGAATTTTTTTAAGACTTTTTTGGGAGGGACTTCCCTGGTGGTGCAGTGGTTAAGAAGCCACCTGCCAATGCAGGGGACATGGGTTCGATCCCTGGTCCGGGAAGATCCCACATGCCGCAGAGTAACTAAGCCTGTGTGCCCTGGAGCCCAGGCGCTGCAACTACTGAGCCCGCTTGCTACAACTACCGAAGCCTGTGCACCGCAACTACTGAAGCCTGCGCGCCTAGAGGCCGTGCTGCACAACAAGAGAAGCCACCATAATGAGAAGCCCGCGCACCACAACGAAGAGTAGCGTCCACTCACTGCAACTAGAGAAAGCCCGCATACAGCAACGAAGACCCAACGCAGCCAAAAGAAAATACTGCCCCCCCAAAAAAAAAGTCAGTGTGGTGAAGCGTGCACACACATGCATGCACAAGGGCACAAGATTGAGGAACTGGCCCATATTCACGAGGACTAAAAAGATAAAACAGTTGAATGTCATGCATGATCCTGGATTTTCTTTTGTATAGATGACATGATTGGGACAGTTGGTGAAATCGAAGTAAGGTTTATGGAGTAGATAATAGTATTGCGTTTATGTTAATTGCCTGATTTTGATAATTGAACTGTGATTCTATAAGAGCCCGTGCTTGTTTTTTTTGGA
Organism: Hyperoodon ampullatus; assembly: GCF_949752795.1. NCBI lineage: Eukaryota > Metazoa > Chordata > Mammalia > Artiodactyla > Ziphiidae > Hyperoodon > Hyperoodon ampullatus. Next base: position 32,854,346 of record NC_136924.1, on the reverse strand, counting down.
AATACACACTGAAGATTTAGGAGCAAAGGAGCCTCATGTCTGCCATTTACTCCAGATGTTTCAGAAGACAATGCACATGCACTCACATCTATCGAGAGAGGATACAGCACACGTGGTACAGGTGATGATGCATGGGGAATTTGGGTGGAGGGAACGTGAGAATTCTTTGCGCTATTCTTGCAACTTTTTTTCTAAATCTGAAATTATGTCAAAATATACTTAGGATGAAAAGACAGTGCTCACTTAGGTTCAACCATCTCTCACCCTGTCCAACCCCTCATTCACACGGCGGCTTTTTCTAAAGCCTGTGATTGCCTGTGAGACATGGAAATGCTGGGGGTGCTCCGGAGATGAATAAACTCCCACCTGACTCTCCTGGGGGCTGCAGAGTGGTGCATGAGGTAGACACACACCCCCTTTCCATCCTGCACAGTGTAACTGGGGTCCTGCATGGTCCTTCTTGGGGGCATAGTGAAGGTGATTTCTTCAGAAGAGTTGATTGAGAAGCAGAAACATAGGTCAGTGTCAATACATTTTCCTTAAAAAATAACGTATACATCAAACTGCCCTTTGTGTAAAGCACTTACATGTGAGTCATCTTATTTAATCCTTAGAACCACCCTCCAAAGTAGACAGTTAATTTAATCGTATACAGATACATTTTATTTATGGGAAAGGAAACTGAAGTTCAGAAGGGTAGTTACTTGCCTCACATCCAACTACAGGTAACTGTACATGCTGATCTCTGAACCTCTAATAATAATGACACAACTCTGGGGTTGGAAGGTGGGGCTGATGAGAAACTTCGGGGAAGCCTATGGCCAAATTGGCCTGCCTGGCTTTGTGCTGTGCAGCGCAGCTGTGTCCGAGCTTTGGGGCTCTCTGAGGCTTTCCTCCGCGTTTCCACTAGAGGGCACTGCTGGCCCAGTTTAGAAGTACTTACTTTCCCTACAACTTAAGTGTGGTCAGAGCAGGAATTGCTATAAAAGCCAAAAAAGCTTAAGCTTCAGGGTCTCTCACTTGCACAGACCCCTTCTACTTTTGTACCCAATTTTGCATTTATAATTTTGAATTATTTTTCCACAATAGGCGTCTCCGAATAAGCTTCAGACCCCCTAAATCTGTACTGACCCCGGCTCACGCAAATACTTTGAGAACTAAGGGCTGGGAGCTTTTTTTTTTTGGAAGTTAGGGGTAGCAGTTTATTAATTAATTAATTTATTTTTGCTGTGTTGGGTCTTCATTTCTGTGCGAGGGCCATCTCCAGTTGTGGCAAGTGGGGGGCCACTCTTCATCGCGGTGTGCGGGCCTCTCACTATCGTGGCCTCTCTTGTTGCGTAGCACAGGCTCCAGACGCGCAGGCTCAGTAGCTGTGGCTCACGGGCCCAGTTGCTCCGCGGCATGTGGGATCCTCCCAGACCAGGGCTCGAACCCGTGTCCCCTGCACCAGCAGGCAGATCCTCAACCACTGCGCCACCAGGGAAGCCCAGGGCTGGGAGCTCTGAGACACTGACACTCGTGAGTAGCATAGAGAGTAACTTTGCACGGGACGTGGCTGTCCCCTCTTTTGGACTATGGACCCCCAGAGAGCCGGGCTCTGCCCTTTTTGACCTTGATTCCTGGTCTGTAGCACACAGTAAGCTGTCTACACATGTCTGTTGAGTGAATAAACAAGGCGCAAACATCGGCCAGCGTCACTGCTTTTATCTTTTCTTCTTTCTCCTCTTTTGTCTCAGTTGCTCAATTTCCAAGGTGGGGGGAGGTGGTCTAGAATTCATCTGAGGCCCCTCCCGGCCAGAGATTTTCTCTAGATTCTCTCCCTATCCTCTCTCCTTTTTTCTCCTCTGCTGCCTCTCATCTGACTTTTAATTTCTCTATTTCTGCCCCCTCCCACCCCTGCCCCCAGCCTGTGCCTTAATATGGCCAGAGCCCCCTTGGTTCTGCTAACACCCTTGGGGGAGGCCTGGAGTCCTCAGCAGGGTGTGGTTTTCTGGGTTTCTGTGTCTGAGGAGCCAAAGATGATGCTGGGTGGGTAGCGTGGGCAGGGGGATGGGGAGAGGGTCAGCCACCCTTTTCTCAGCACCCACTCAAGCACCAGGAAAGGCTATGCTCCCTTCCTGCCTGGTCCCCCTCTGCTGCCCCCATTAGCTTCACTTTTCCTCCCACTCTGCCATCCTGGTTTCCAGAGCCACATCAGCCAAGGAAGAGCCAAGGGCTTACATAACAGCCCTCTCTGGTCACTTCTTGGACACCATTTCTGATTTTCCTTCCATTGCTCTGATGGTTCTTTTGCAGTCTCCTTCCTGAGCTTGCCCCTTCAATTTGGGGGTTTTGCAGGGTTGCATGCTCCTCTTTCTGCCTTCCTTGCTCTGCATATTCTCCCTTGGTAAGCTCATCCACTCCCCAGGTGTCTGTTGTGTGATACCCCGATGACTCACAAACTCTGCAGCCAAGCACGTCCTCTGAACTCCAGACCCATCTCTGCCATGATATTTCCATTGGCACTTCCAACTCAGGCGTCCAAGGTTTTTATCAGCTTTATTGAGGTATAATTTGTATATAATGTGATTGACCATTTCAAGCGGCCATCTGTCAGTTTTGACAAAGGCACACGAGACCATAAGCTCTACCATGCTCACGATATAGAACATTTCTGTCACCCCCCCAATTTCCTCATGGCCCCCTTGCCTCCCCCATCTCTGGCCCCTGGCGACTACTGATCTGCTTCCTGTCCCTGTATTTTCCCTTTTCTGGAATTTCACAGAAATGGCGTCCCACAGAATGTGGTCTTTAGCGCCTGGCTCCTTTCATGTATGGTAATGTCTTTGAGATTCACCCATGTTCTGTCTTGCAGCAGTAGTTTGTTCCTTTTTATGACTGAGTAGTATTCTACTGTATGGATATACCATGATTTGTTTATCCACCTACCAGTCAATGAACGAGGCATCTAAAATTAACCTAAAAGTCAGGCAGAGCTGCCTGGGTTTGAATTTAGACTCTGCTACATATCAGCTGTACGATTCTCAGCAAACTGTGTGGCTTTTATGAGCTTCACGTTTCTCAGCTGTACAATCAGGACAATAATGCCTTCCTCATAAGGTTGCTGAGCAGATTAACCGAGCTCACCGATGCCAAGCACGGGGCTGTGTGTCTGGTACTCAGTAGCATCGCCATATGGATGTATTGGACCTTCTTGACCACGTGGGGGCGCAATACACGCTACCGTCTCCCTCTCATACTGCTGCAGGCGGATCCCACAGCTCTCTGGTTATTTGCAGCTGAGAACTTCAATTCCACATTCTAGTTTGTGCCCTCTTCCCTCCCTGCAGCGCACACTTGACCCGGGGCACCAGGGACCTGCACGGGGCGGGGGATGGGAAGGTTGAGAGCCAAGGGGCCCCCGTGTGGGTTTCTCCGAGGGCCCTGTGGAGGCCTCTCCACGGTCCTGCCCTCTGGCCATCCTCACCACCCGCCCCCGCGTCATTGCTGACGGTGGGGCTCACAGCTTCTTTCTCCGTCCTCTCTCTCCAATTCTTTTCTTCCCCGTTGAGTTAGAGGGAAAGTTGGAAAGCCTGCGACATTAACACAGACTCAGCCTCCTTCCTTTCAGGCCACCTGGAGCAGGTACTGGGGTGCTCCCCCCCACCAAAGTGCTCACTCGCTGACTTCTGGGGCAGCCCCTGCATCTCTTTGCCCCAGAGCTTTCTACTGGGGCCTTGGCAGGAGTGGCAGACGGAAGTGCAGGGAATCAACAGCCTAGCAGCAGCCCCCAGCTGATGGCTAATGAGTGTTGGTGAATTAACCCCCATTGTCCCCTTGTCCCTTGATGGGGGATATCTCTGGGGCTTCTGCTCTTCCCTGACCCCAGTGCTCCGCAGCGGGATTCATCTCCGTTGTTCAAGGGGTCCCTTGCTCAATAACCAAACCCTTTTCACTACCCTCATTTCCCCTGCTCTTTCTCACTGCCCTCCTGGGGGCAGTGAGATGATCCCCTTGTGAACCACTTGTCTTTCAACCCTTGTGTCAAGGTTTCCTTCTGGGGGAACCAGGCTGGAAGTCCAAGGTCAAGGTGCTGGCCGATTGGATTCCTGGTGAGAACCCTCTCTCTGGCTGGCGGCCTTCTCGTTGTGTCCTTATGTGGTAGGGGGACAGCTCTGGTGTCCCTTCCTCTTCTTTTTTTTTTTTTTTTTTTGCGGTACTTGGGCCTCTCACTGTTGTGGCCTCTCCCGTTGCGGAGCACAGGCTCCAGACGCGCAGGCTCAGCGGCCATGGCTCACGGGCCTAGCCGCTCCACGGCATATGGGATCTTCCCGGACCGGGGCACGAACCCGTGTCCCCAGCATTGGCAGGCGGACTCGCAACCACTGCGCCACCAGGGAAGCCCCCTTTCCTCTTCTTATAAGCTCACTAGTCCCATCACGAGGGCGCTACCCTCATGACCTCATGTAAACTTAATTACCTCCCAAAGGCCCCAGCTCCAAATGCCATCACATTAGGGTTCAACATGTGAATTTTAGGGGGACCCAATTCAGTTCTTAGCAACTTGTTAAAATGATGAGGATTTACCTCTGTCCACTAGAATCTGTTTCTACTCCTCTATTCCTTATCTAGGGCAAGACACTCACTCTTCTCATCCTTGATTCCCTCCTCCTCTCATGTCCAGTCAGGTGTCAGGTCTTATCAGTTCTATCTCCGAAGCATCACCCACATTCCCCCTTCTGTCCCTCTACAGCTTCTCTAGGTCAAGCCCTAATCATTCAGATCAGCTAGGACTGAGTACCAAGAAACTCTGCTGTAGTGGCTTAAAAAGGTAAAGGGTGTGTTGATCATATGCAAAAAGAAGTTTGGGGCAGGCAGTTCAGGATCAGAATGGAAGCCCAAGGATGTCGTCAGAGACCCTGGCTCCTCCTCCCTATTTTTTTTTTCTTTTTTTTTTTTTTTGTGGTGCGCGGGCCTCTCACTGTTGTGGCCTCTCCCGTTGCGGAGCACAGGCTCCGGACGCACAGGCTCACGGGCCCAGCCGCTCCGCGGCATGTGGGATCTTCCCAGACCGGGGCACGAACCCACATCCCCTGCATCACCAGGCTGACTCTCAACCCTGTGCCACCAGGGAAGCCCTCCTCCTACTTTTTCTCTTCCACCATCCTCAGCGGTGGCATTGGTTCTCATGGTCACAAGATAACTGCTGCTTCTCTGAGCATCACTTGCACATTCTAGGCCGTCACTCCTTTTAATTGAGAGCCTTCGTCTTTTTATTTGGGAAGGGGACCCTTCTCTAGAGTCTTCCATCTACGTCTCAAGAACCATGTCACGTGACTCCCACGGGTCTCGGGAATCTGGGGAGGTGAGTATTTCACTTTCCAGGCTCTATAGGAGAGGGAGGCAGGGGAAAGGGAATGCAAATGGCTTTAGGTAGCCAGTCCTGGCGTTTGCTACCTCATCCCTCATCCCAGCAGCCTCCTAACTGATCTTTCTGTCTCTGTTCTCACCAGAGGGTTCCCATTGACAACATGTCTATCTTAGGGTCATAAGAAACCATTATATGCAGCAAATCAATTACAGTACAGATGGTAATAATAACACCCATGACAAATGTCTATTATATGTGTACTGGTGTGTCGAACTTTCAGGACTTGTGAGGTGTAATTCTAAAAGTCACTTTATTATTGTCTCTCCCTGTCCCTCTAACCCTGGCTTTAGAAGAGTTGTCCCTTCCCTGGTGCTGGAGGAAAATTCTGGTGTCCTCATGGCTCTGCCGGTCAGCTGAGGCAAGAGAAACCCCTGTGGTCACTTTAAGATACAAAACAGAACCTTTGTTCGGAAATTGGAATGTACAGTCCAATCTATTAGTCAGCACTTCGGAGTGTTTCCAAGGTAAGATGCCTCCCTCCCCCATCCAGCTGGGCCGCCTGCAGATAGGGCTCCGGCTTTGGGAAGGGGATGGTCCTTCTCTTTTTCCCACTGAGAGTTCCTATTTCTGGCTCCTCTGGAGTTGTGGAGCATTGGGTAGGAGGAGGTGGAGGGTACGAGAAAAAGGGGTCAGGAAAGTTCTTATTTGCCTGGTAGTGTCGTCACATGCCTTCCAGATCTTTGGAGTGGTCGGTGGAGCTGACCTTCTCTTTCAGGCGCCAGATGGATTTTTCTGGGGATCCCACTGCTGCCCTCAACTCCCATTCAATTCCCCTGGACACTTCTGCCTCATCAGCTCCTGGATTTCCCACAATCCACTCCCACAGACCCTTGCAGTTGTTAGAATCCTCCTGACTTGCAAACCCTGGGTCCTTTCCCAGAGGCAGATCCTGAGACCAGCCTTTGTGTCCATGTGGTTTATTAAGGAGATGCTCCCCGGAGAGACCTGTGAGCAAGTTGGGAAAGGAGGACAGGGAAGGGGAAGAAGCCTAGCAGCCGCGCGACCTGAGGCGAAGCCCCAGCATCAGTCTGGTTCCATGGGAAGCTCTGGAGTGGATATTAAACCTCAGAACGCTTCCCCACTCGGAGCTTTGGGCTCTGGGCTTTTGTACTGTCACACCAGACAGTCACTGGCTGAGAGCTGTCTTGGGGGTGGGGGGTGGACTGCAGAGTTGCAAAGTCACTCCAGTAGCCCAAGGGCAGGCTTCCAAAGAGAGTTTACAGGTGTCGCCTTGAGGATCAAAGCACCTAGAAGCTGGGTGATGGGCACACAGGACAGGTAAGAGCCATCTAAGGGAATATGAGCAGGGCACCAGCAATGTCCCCAATACCATCCCTACTAGGCTGGTTTTATTTTATTTCCCAAGCTGGTTTTTCCAGCCATCAGCCCCCTTGTTTATCCTCGTAGCTGAAATCTTGGCATTTCACCTCCCAAACTCCCTTCCTAGAGGCTGAACCCCGTTGCAAGAGGAAAAGCACGTTGTGAGCATCTCTCTGCCTGAGGCCACCCCCAACCCCTTCCCTTCTCCCGACATCCCTCACAGCTCATCACCATCCGTGTAAACTTGGATGTACACTTTGTGTATTTCCGTAACGTTGTCAGCTGCCCATAGAGCATCTAGAATATTTTCGCTCATTTTGGAGTGCTGGTGACTCAACTTATAGCAATTTATTCCACAAAAGCAGACAATAACTCAACTGGTGAGAGGGGGAAAAATAACCCTACCAACCCACCACAGTCTGTCCGCGCTGGAAATCAAAATGGTAATGCATGGAATAGATTACTGCAAGTAATAGGCTTGGTTGGCAGACGTGCGAGCTGAGTTAAATGCCTTTTAAGTAAATCTCAGCGTGAGTTATCTGTTCACTCAGACGTGTGTGCATGGAGACAGAGGGAGGCCATGTGGACAGACGGCACATGCTGTAACTTTCATTATCCCACACTGAGGTTCTTTGTTAATAACCACAGTCAAAGGCACTGCAGATTTTCTGATCTCTGTGACAGGTGGCTACCAGTGTGAGGTTGAGGCATTCATTCATTCATTTGTTCATTCATTCCCCAAGCCATTGTGAGGCCCAGGATGCACCAGGCATTGTGCTGGGCATTGGAGGCATAGAGATGCAGAGATGGGTCAACAAGGTCCTAGCCCCTGCTGAGCTCACAGTCTGGTGGGAGGAGACAAAGTGATAAACAGGGCAGGTGATCAGGTGTTCACGTGCTATGAGATTGGGCATGGTCTGGAGCTTGCTCTGGAGAGTGACAAGCTCTGGAGTCAGACTGCCAGGGTTCGAATCTGGGCCCTGCCACTTACTTGGGCAAGGTGCTTACCCTCAGTTTCCTCATCTGCAAAGTGGATAGAAATAGTGCCTATTTGATAAAGTGGATAGAAATAGTGGATGGGAGGAGTAAATGACACATGCATGGCAGAGTGCCGGTTACACTTGGTGCTTAATAAATGTTTTTTGTTGCTGTCGTGATTACTGACATCTGTACAGGGCCAGCGTAAGGAGGGTTGGGAATGTTTTGTTGGAGAGGGTGATGCTTGTTCAGAGATTTGAGTGGTGCTGGCACACCTAAGCCAGGAAAGGGACCTAAGTGCAGGGAAGTAGGATGAGCAAAGTTCAGAGTGAGGGGCAGGTGACAGGGGCACATTAAGCAGGTGCCGGTGTCTGTCTTAGTCTGCTCTGGCTGCCAGAGCAATGGACCACAGACTGGTGGCTTGAACGATTATTTTCACACAGGTCTGGAAGCTAGAAGTCAATGATCAAGGTTCTGGCTGATTTGGTTTCTTAATGAGGGCTCTCTTGCTGGCTTGCAGACGGCTGCATTCTTGCTATATCCTCACATGGGCTTTTCTCTGTGCAGGTGGGGGGAGGGGAGAGAGAGAGAGAGACGTAGAGAGAGAGACAGAAAGAGAGGGAGAGGAAGGGCGGGAGGGAGAGAAAGAGAGAAAGAGAGAGGGAGAGATCCTTGGTGTCTCTTCCTTTTCTTATAAAGGACACTAGTCCTATAGGATTAAGCCCCACCCTTATGACCTAATTTAACCTTAATTACCCCCCTAAAGGCCCCATCTCCAAATACAGTCACATTGGGGTTAGGGCTTCAACATGTGAATTTTGGAGAACACAAACATTCAGTCCATAACAGAGTCATTGGAAAACTGGATCTGAGAATCATGTTTCTCTATTTACTAGCGGTGTGACCCTGGGATCTATAAAATTAGGCCAATTATAGCTAACTCTTGGGACTTTTGCATGAATTAATTCAGGTAATATTCTGTATTGAAGTGGAAGAAAATGTTGAAGGCTGTGGTTCCTTAGTGGAATGATGGAGCAGCATCTGGCTCCCAGAACAATGCAAGGGCAAGAGTATTTCCCATGCCCACCAGTGGAGAGGTCATCCAATCCAGTGGCCCACTGACCCGCTGGGAAGTCAGAGTGAATCTAACTTCTGTTGCAAATCCATCCGAGAGTTCCTCTCCTGCTTCTTTGGACAACCCATGCTGCATGAGCTACTGGGGCCTTTTGTATCACAAGGTGCTGGACCTGTCACTGCCTATTAAAACCACACATAACAAATCTTCTCATTGGTCCTTTCTCCATTCCTGCCTTCTTCCTTAGCTAGGCCATGAAAAAAACACAAAAAGGAAATTTGGACAATCTAACAAGACCAGACAACAAGTTGACTGTAGATCAGCGAACCTCAGGAATGACTTTTTTTTTTTTTTTTTTTTTTTTTTTGCGGTATGTGGGCCTCTCACTGTTGTGGCCTCTCCTATTGAGGAGCACAGGCTCCGGACGCACAGGCTCAGCGGCCATGGCTCACGGGCCCAGCCGCTCCGCGGCATGTGGGATCTTCCCAGACCGGGGCATGAACCCGTGTCCCCTGCATCGGCAGGCGGACTCTCAACCACTGCGCCACCAGGGAAGCCCAGGAATGACTTTTAAGTTTGCTGTATGTCGAGCTAATTCTATGGCGTTCACATTTTGCATAAGACTGGCATCTCAAAGATATCATTGCCGATTGACGAATGCTATGGTCTCCTATCATGTTAAAAACATCATCACTCATATAAATTGTAGGCCACTTTTTATCTGTTTTCAAGAGGAATCTCATGCAAAGAATGATCAGTCCAGAATCCAAAAGTAGTTGAACAGGCAATTTAATTTTGTATTTCAATCCTCTTGAGAAAATAACAAAGAGAATTGGCATTAAAAGGCATAACAAAACTTTTTTTTAAAAATTAATTAATTAATTAATTAATTTATGGCTGTGTTGGGTCTTCGTTGCTGTGCGAGGGCTTTCTCCAGTTGCGGTGAGCGGGGGCCACTCCTCATCGCCGTGTGAAGGCCTCTCACTGTCGCGGCCTCTCCCGTTGTGGAGCACAGGCTCCAGACGCGCAGGCTCAGTAGTTGTGGCTCACGGGCTTAGTTGCTCCACGGCATGTGGGATCTTCCCAGACCAGAGCACGAACCCGTGTCCCCTGCATTGGCAGGCAGATTCTTAACCACTGCACCACCAGGGAAGCCCACAAAACTTCTTAATACTCATTTCTCCTTATTTCTTGTACTCTTCATATCTCTCACATACATAAAGCTCCCCCACCCCAATCATCCCAACCATAATGGCCCTCTTGCTTTTGTCCCCTCCCACCCACTTCCATTACTATATATTTATTCAATTTTGTGTTCTCTCTTATGTGCCAAGTTCTGAATATAATGGCAAACCAGAGGCACGTGGTTCTTGCTTTCTCAGGTTTACATTTTCCCCCCAGCTTTTCCGAGGTCTGTGTCCACCACTCTTATGGTCATCTCACCTAGATGACACCAGTGGCCTTAATTTCTGTCCCTCTTCCACCCTTGCCCTGTGGATCTGCTGCTCAGACTGCCTGTCTGGGTTCTTGTCCCTGAGGTTCTCGCTTCTTTCCCTCCCTCCCTTCGTTACCCCTCCCTCCCTCCCTCTATCTCCCTTTGTTGAGATACGATTCAGTTTACATTCTTTGATAGAAGATATTTAGTATCTTCTCCAATCTCCCTAGAAGATCCCTAGAAGCCACTATGTGAAATTTATAACTGGGAAAGGAGCATTAGGACAAGAAAAACAGCTCTGGTATTTGGAAGGAACTGTAGAGATCATCTGGTCCAATGTCTGGGGGTCTAGGTTGAAAGGACCCCCTCTGCAATATTATTGGAATCACCCAGACTTTGCCTTGGCTTATCCAGCATGTCATTTCCAAGGGTAGTTATCTATCTATGCTGTTCCTGGGAGTAACCCAACACCTGGAACCATAGGTGCTTGGTAAGTAACTGTTCACTTTTGGGTAAATGGGGAACTTCTTCAGAAAATGGGGAACTTGCCTCAAGAAAGTTCTTCTCGATATTGAGCCCAAATCTGCCTTCCTATCCCATGGCCCTGTTGTTCTGAGCGCTACCCGCACAGAATGGTAGCTGCCAACGAAGCTGTCCTTTCCAAGATCAATTCGAAGACAATTTCTGCAGCTCCTCTTTAAAAATTGTTTTTGGTGCCTGTTTCTGAGCCATATAAAGGAATTGTGCTTGGTGCTTTGTCTTAATATCAGTGTCCTGGAGTCTTTTCTGTGTTGGGATTTGCAACGATCCCGTATTTAGACCAAGGGAGACTCAGATGGTGAGGGAGGCATGGCTGGGTTGCAGAAATCACTTAGTGAGCTGATGCTCTTCCAGGACTCATCTCTACCCGATCAATAGATTGCAATTGGATGTATAGATTTTTTCATCCATTTATTTATTCATTCGATCTCTCATTTATTTGTTCAACAAACATTTGTTTAGCACTTACCGTGTGCCAAGCCCTGTGTTAATCACTGGATACAGAGATGAATGAGAAATCTTATATTCTCAAGAAGCCGTTAGCCTGGTGGGGAAATCGGATATGAAGACAGATAATTCCAATACATTGTGATACATACTATAATAATCATTATAGTGCACAAGGCACAGTGGGAGCTCCAGAGAGGGAGGGTCCATTCTACATAGCAGATGGGGCCAGGGAAGTTCTCACTGAAGATCTGACACTTGAGCTGAATTTTGGAGGTAGACCAGATAGATAGATGGCATTGAGGAAGGTGTTGGAAGAAACCACCAGGGAAAGGTGCAGAAAATGCAAAAGCTTGAGGGGCGTGAAGGATCATGGTCTGTTTGGGGAAATAGGTTGTTTTCGGTTGGCAGGGTGAGAGCATATGTGTAGGAAAGCAGCAGGATGGAGAGGGAGGCAGGAACAGACCTTGGAGGACATCAGCTCAGAGCCACTTGTGTATTCTCAGCACAGGTCTGCTCAATCTTCTGTGTTTAATGTGGAGTTCTTAGCTTTATGGAGGTCATAAAGGGATAGCCAGATTTAAAATAATAATTATAGAAAACTTGAACATACTCAAAAATTGAGGTATAGTACAATGACTTCTCATATATTCATCAATAATTACCGTGTTTTTGTTACATTTGCTCTATCCATTTTCGTTTCCTTTTTCCCTGCTGAAATACTTGAAAGTAAACTTCAGACACTATGGCATTTCATCCCAACATACTTTATTATGTATTTCTAAAAAAATGGTCATTTTCAGGAATTCCCTGGTGGTCCAGAGGTTAGGACTCTGAGCTTTCACTGCCGGGGCAAGGTTCAATCCCTGGTTGGTGAACTAAGATCCCGCAAGCCGCGCACCATGGCGATAAAAGGGAAAAAAAAAGGTCATTTTCTTATATAGAATCACAGGACTATTAGCACACCTAATAAAATTAACACTATTTTCTTCATATCATCTAATATATAGTTGATATTCAAAATTTCCCAAGTGCCTTAAAAGTATTTTATAGGAGTTGGGTTGTTTCACTCAGGATCCAGGTGAGGTGGGAGGGGAAGATTTTAATCTGAATTCGATCAATAGGTGTATCAATAAGGATGGTGGGCAGGCTGAAGGATGGCTCCAGTAATGCCCACACCCTGGCAGTCCTGCCATGTCTAAATCCTTCTATGTGAGTGGGCAGGACCTGTGACTTTCTTCTACCCAGTGGAATATGGCAAAGGTGCAGACTTCTGTGACGGGATTATGGAAGATGCTGACTTCCGTTATATTTGTGGAATCTCTCTCCTGCTGGCTTTGATGAAGCCAGTGGCTACGTTGTGAGCTGCCCTCTGGGGAAGCGCAGATGGCAGGGTGACTTCCAGCTAACAGCTAGCAGGGAACCAAATCCTTTCACAACCAGAGTCCTTTCAGATGAGACCCCAGGTCCAGCAGACACCCTGCCTGCAGCCTCTTAAGGGGCCCTGAAGCATAAGACCAACTATGCTGTGCCCAGATTCCTGGCCTCCAGAAACTGAGATCATACATACGTGTTGTTTTCAATGGCTAAGTTTGTGGTAATTTTATGCAGCAATAGATAACTAATATAGATGTGTTTGGTTGCTAGTAATAGAAAACCCAACTACCAGTGGCTTAAAGCACAAGGAAATTAATTGTTTGCCTAACAGGAAATTAGGTAGTTACAGGGCTGTTTCAGCAACGGAATGGTGTCATCAGGGACCCGGATCTTCCTATCTTTCTGCTCTGTCAAGTATTCTTGTGTGTTGGGTAATGTCTTTTATCATGAGGGCAGTATGGTTGCCTCAGCTTTGAGGATCATGCCCCACTGCAGTGACCAAAGAGTAAAGGAGCGGATGTCTCTCTCTTACTAGATAGAAATAGCTTTCCCAGAAGCATCTGGTTGTCTCCTCTGAGTATCTTTTTTTCCAGAACTGGATCGAATGCCCATTCTCAGACCTAATACTTGGCAAAGGGAAATAAGACTGTACAACTAGTTTGGACCAATCAGTCATGATTTATCTCCTGAGCTGGGCACTTTGTCACCTGAATGAAGTGGACATTTTATTAGCAAGGGAGAAGGGAGGAATGACGCCTAGGCAGGCGATGGTCACTATCTGCCGAAGCAATACTACACTCCAACAGAGGGATGCGTATGACCTTTTCCGCACGTTGAACCTGCACATCAGGCCTCTTCCCTCAGCCTGGTGGGAGCTAGAAGGAACTTTCTCTCGCTCTGGCTGACAGCTGCAGCCAGCACTGTATTGGCTCGTCATGGATCCAAGGATAACATGCATCCAATGATCAGGGCTGGGACCTTTTGGAACATGTTTTTTCTAACTCACATGAAAAAAAGAATACACATGCATTATAAGACTGTGCATCACAATGGAATGAGTCACTAGGTGTCAAAATCTGCTTCTGTCATTATCTGCGATGTAAAATTGGGAAATAACCTCGTGACCTTCAGTTGCTTTATCTGCAGTGCCCATTTGATTTGTTTTTCTTTCAACATTTTTCCTTATAAAGCTGGGGTTTACTAAAGGGCTATATGCAAATTTTTTTTAACATCTTTATTGGAGTATAATTGCTTTACAATGGTGTGTTAGTTTCTGCTTTATAACAAAGTGAATCAGTTATACATATGCATATATCCCCATATCTCTTCCCTCTTGCGTCTCCCTCCCTCCCACCCTGCCTATCCCACCCCTCCAGGTGGTCACAAAGCACCGAGCTGATCTCCCTGTGCTATATGCAAATATGTTAACCAGGGGACTCCTAGGGACTTTAATTGGAGCCCATTGCCGAGGGCTTGTATACTCTACATTTGGAAACGGAAGCTTGAAAACTCCCCTCCTGTTACGAGTAATTCTCTCTCTTTCCCTTATTTCCAGGAAGGACAATTCTCATGTTTTGCGGAGCACATCTGGTGTGTGGCTTCATGCCATGGCTCAATCCAGACAGCGGTGACTGTCTCAGTAGGATGGGGTCAGGATGGACTTTTTTTTTTTTTTTTTTTTCAAATTGAATGAAGTTTAACTAGGAATGGGTGGGAATGTCCATTTATTTATTGCAAACGAGCGTGCAAAACCTGACATATTGGAAGGAGCAGAAACTCCTCCAAAATTCTCCCCTGGGGAGGGGCACGGCTCAGGACCCAGCTGGCTGTCGTGTTTAACTAAAGCAGCTGATAAAAGCAGAAGCCTAGTTCTTCTGGAAGCAGATTCCAGCTAAAGTGAAGGATGTAAGGACTGGCACAGCTGCAGGGCTGGGGGTGTGTCCAGGAGACCTGCGTTTCTCAACGCACGGTAGAGTCATTTGGGAAGTTTATAGAAATCTGGAGGTCCAGACTGAACCCCCATGCCAATTACATTAGAATCTCTGGGAATAGGATCAGTAGCTTTTATAACTCCAAAGCTGATTCCAATGTACAGCCAAGTTTGAGAACCAGTTATCGTTCTAGACCAGGGGTCCTCAAACTTTTCTGGTAAAGGACCAGATAGTAAATATTTTTGGCTCTGCTGCCCATGTGTTCTCTATTGCAACCACTCAGCTCTGCCGCTGTTGCAAAAACAGCCATAGCCAATGTGTAAATAAGTGAGTGAGGTGGTGTTCTAATAAAACTTTATTTACGGAAACAGGCAGTGGGCTGGGTTTGGCCCATGGGCCCTAGTTTGCTGATCCCTATTCTAGACCCTGAAATGCAGTTTGGGCTGCAAGCATCACCTGGGATCTTGTTGGAAATACAGACTCCCGGGCCCCATTGCAGACCTACTGGATCTGCATCTACATTTAAACAAGATTCTCCAAGTGATTCCTATGCACATTGAAGTTTAAAAAGCAGTAATCTAGACCATTGGTTCTCAAAGTGTGGTCCATGGATCAGCGCCATTGGCATCCACTGGGAACTTGTAGAAATGCAAACCCTCAGGCTCCACTCAAGACCTGCTCAGTCAGAAACTCTGATGTACCTTAATGGTTGAGAACTACTAGAACTGACAAGTGGTTCTCAAACATTAGCTTATTCTAGGATATTTAAATAATCTCCAGGCTCAGGCCTCACCTTGGACCAATTAATATCAGAATCTCTGGGATGGAGACCCAGGCATAGGTACTTAAAAAGTAATTCTCCAAGAGATTCCAAGGTGCAAGTGAGTTTGAGAACCAGTGCCGTAGGCAGAATGGGCACATTGAGAGCATGGCCATCAGCTTGGGTGGTGCTTTACTGCAGCAGGCAGTAGAGGGAAGGCCCACCCTGGGAAACAGTTGGGTAACAGATACTGTTGATTGATGAGCCAATAGCTTCCCCTACCTTATTTCCCTGCTCAGAGGAATTATGTGCTTCATTAGATGCTGGGCCCTTACTCAGCCCCAGGGAGGAGATCATGAGTGGTCAAACCGATGAATAGTTCAGGCATAGGTTTGTGAGCCAGGCTTGGCCCAGGGAACTGAGAGGAGGCCTGTTGTCTGTTGTTCTGAAAAGATTTTAAAAAGTACATGATAGGAAACTTCTTTTTTGCTGTATGTGATGTGTGATGCCTGAAAATGCTGTAGCCTTCTTGGGCCCATAAGGCATGATGAAGATTGTAGAGCAGAGAGCAAGCAAGTGCTTGGGTCCTCCAAGGTGTTGAATCACTGAATTTACCAATCCTGGACTTCTTTGGATTTCTTGTCATGTGAGATAATAAATTCCTTATCATCTAAGACACTTTCAGTTGGGTCTTCTATTACCTGTAGCCCAGAGCATCCTAACAAATTTAGGGGAGTAATTACAGATTCACAATGTCAGGACCTCAGAGGTTCGTCCGCAGGTTTAACAAAGCCATCTATGGCAGGGGCAGGGAAACAGAACTAACATTTATTGAGTGCCTATCTTGGGCCAATGGCTTTTTCTTCTGTGATTCATGAAATACTCATAAAAATCCTGCAGTGGAGGTTTCTGCCTTCATTTCATAGGTAGGACTTAGAGAGTTTGCAGTATACTTCAAGTTAAATAGTGGATCCAGGATTCAGATACAGGTTTTTCTAATTTCAAAGTCTATCCATGATCTATAGACATATGGGAACCTACTTTACCTTGTACTAAGACTGCGAGATTTTAAACTGGGGCTCTCAGCCTTAGAGAGCGGGGCTGGTAAGCAGGGGCCCCCCAAAAACATTCGTTTACTGGGAACAATGAAGGGAAGTAGTTATCATAAGTGGAATGTAGGCAGGGATCTCTCTTGGAAACAAGACAAAGCTCTCCTTGCAGAAGTGAGGCACAAGGGAAGGGTCAGGCCAAGAGCATGGTGCTGTACCCTAAAAGAAGACTTGAGGCTGCTGTCACCCCTGTGAGTCTCCTGGACATCTTGTTAAAACGCAGATTAGTATTCAGGCGATCTAAGGTGGGGCCTGGGATTCTGCATTTCTAACAAACTCCCAGGTGATGCTGCTGCTGCTGGGCTGGGGACCCCACTTAGAGTGTAAAGTGGTTAAATCCATCCCGCTGAAGCTCAGTCCTCACTCTATCTGACTTGAGTGGGTCTGAACCCACAGCCAGGGCAAGGTTGCTAAATGGCCTTGGTGGTGGGGAGAGGAGGGCTCTAGGGATGGGGGCCCAGGTGGGACCTGATGTAGGGCTACAGGGTGACTCTAGTGCCACTGTCAAAATGGTTTCTGGAATTCCCGAGAAGAGAATTCAGAGGAGAGATCTTTGGGGAAACTTCCGGAAGCAGCATTTGTCTTGGGGTCAGTGTGATGTGGGGAAACATATATGGGTTTTGAAGTTGTTCATTCATCCCACTGCCCATCCATCCACCCATGCATTCAAGTCGGCGTTCATTTATGCAATAGCCATCTACCAGAACTGTTCTAGGTCTCCTTCTGGCTCTGTCCTTTGGCAAAGCACTCTATTTCTCTGATTCTTCATTTCCTCATTTGTGAAATGGGGATGAGCATAACAGTCACCTCACAGGCTTGTTGTAAAGATTGGGTGAGACAATTGAAAGGGAAACTGCTTTTTAGATCATGAAAAGGCACCATGAATATGGAGGAAGGTTGTTTTCTCATTCACCATGTCTTTCTTCATCAGATGCTGCTCCTAGAGGCAGTGCTGGTGTGAGAAGCTCTTTGAACTTCTGACTTGTGACTGGGATCGGGGAGAATGTTACCATGTGATACGGCACATCCTCCTGCCTCCCCAGGCTGCCGAGGGGATTCTGTCTGTGTCGGGTTGGTTCCTGGGCCCTTGTGTAGGGCTGAGATAATGGGTCAGGGCAGAAACAGTCACTCAGGCTGGCTGGATTGATTAATGTGGGTGGAGAAGGAAATGCAGAAAGATACAGCTCAAAGCCAGAAGAATACACATGAAAGGTGTGAGGAGATGGAAGAAAGATAAGATGGACTGATTGGGGAAAGAGTTTAGGTAAGTTTGGAGAAAGGGAAAAGAGGATTTTGGAGGGTGGTTCATGGGAGATATTGAGAGAGTTGAGGAAAGAGGAGTTGTGAGATGTTTGTTGTGCGTTGTAAATAGACTTCCCTTCTTTAGAAGTTATGTGAGGCTCTTCAAGTAAGGATTTACCTTGCTTTTCAAAAGAAAAAAAACAGAGCATAGAGACTGTTGGTTTGGAATACAATACTGGGTCACATGCAATATTGGGTCTAGGTAGAACCCTAAGACCACTTGTTTGTTTTTTTTTTGTAAAATATTTATTTGGTTGCACCAGGTCTTAGTTGCATCAGATGGGCTCCTTAGTTGCAGCTCACGGGCTCCTTAGTTGAGGCTCGCCAGCTCCTTAGTTGTGGCATTTGAACTCTTAGTTGCGGCATGCATGGGGGATCTAGTTCCCTGACCAGGGATCGAACCCCGGGCCCCCTGCATTGGGAGTGCGTAGTCTAATCCACTGCGCCACCAGGGAAGTCCCGCCACTTGGTTTTATAGGGATTACATGGAATGAAAGTAATGATGTTACAAATATACATATGCGTATACATATACATATATGGAAGGGGGGAGAGAGAGAGAGGGAGGGGGAGGGGGAGAGGGAGAGGGAGAGAGATTGATTGATTGATTTGAAGTTCTGCCAAGGAAAGGAGCTTTCTATATAAAGTAACCATCAGGAAGACACTCTGATACCATGGAAAGAGCATTCTCGACTTGGGTGTCAGACCCACGTGGTAATCACTTCTGGTTTTGCCACCACTTGGAGGTGTTTGTTTCTTTAGTTCTCAGTTTCCTCCTCTATGAATTGGCAACACTATCTGCCATGCCTACGTTGTGAGGGCTTTGTGAGGGATAAAGTAGAATAAGAGGCAGTAAGGCATTGGGGAACAGTGACGTGTTCTGCCCCTGTGGAAAGCATAATGAAGGAGGAGATTGCATTTAAAATTAAGGCGTCCATGGCAGATGCCCAGCACAGCCTCCGCGATAGTCGTTTCCTTCCCACCTTCTTTCTTCTTAGAACATCCAGGCTTTGTTCAGGTAATGAGTGCCCAGATACTCCATGGGCCCCTCCCTAGTTGGGAGGTGGAAACTGAATGCTGATTGGTGTAAGCTGAAGACAGTAATCCCATTCTCCTGGCCAATGGTAGGTTGAGGCATAAACATGTGATGCAGATTGTCCCATGAGGCTGCTGGGGACTTGTGGGAAATTTTCCCTTCATCCTTAAAAAGGGGCAGAGGGTGGACACCTGCTCCTTCCTGACTTTGGACATTGTCACATCAAGATGTGATGCTTTGAGCTGGGACAACTATCTTGCAAGCATGATGGAAAAGCCAGGAGGACCACAGAGAAACCAGCTGGATCCCTTATGTCCTGGAGCTGCTGATTTATCCACCCCGGAAGCAATTTGCCTCTGCACTTCTTGAGATATAAAATACATTTCTGCAAGCTGCTTTTAGTTAGGCATCCCTTTCTGCACTCATTCTTCATTATTCATTTGTTTGACAACTATCTGTAGATGTCTGACTGTGTATCAGGACCTTCAATATACTGGGGCTAAGGTGGTGATATCCCTGCCCTCACGGAACTTACTTTCAGATGTGGGAGGTGGAAAATGGACAAGTCAGTAAATAAAAGAGAATTTCAGATGGGGATGAAGGCTGTGGGGAAAGATAAAGTAGGGAAGGGGCTCCCGGAATAGGGTTGACCTTACCACCTGTAGAACCGAATAAGGATGTGTCCAGAGGCTGAGAGTGCCGGGGGTCCTGGGCTTCTACTGGGGACTGACGCAAATGGACATAAAGGCCATGATGAGAATAGACCTGGGGGGGGTCTCCAGACATTTGGCAGTTGTGAGTATTGGGCCAGGGGAGAGGGAGGCAGGGGGGTCTTACTAGGAGCCCACCTTGTTTGGGGGCCCCCTCTTTTTTTTTTTAATATATATATTTTCTTGTCCGCACCGTGCAGCATGTGGGATCCTAGTTCCACTACTAGGGATGGAACCCGTGCCTCTTGCATTGGCAGCTTGGAGTCTTAACCACTGGACCAACAGGGAAGTCCCTGGGGGCCCCCTCTTTACTTGGCTGTAGTAAAGGGGATGTGTAGACTGAAGGAAGCAGGGGTGTTGACATGACATGATCTTCTGAGCTTCCTTTTGACTCCTGAAGGCATCCTGATGATGCTGCATCCTCAAAAGTAGTGCCTCCGCCCCCTTCCACCTTGGAACTGAGTATGGCTGGGATGTGGGTCCGCTGTGGGATTTAAGGGGAGGCTGGCATTGCCACCATGTTCGTGGCAGGGGGATCTGCCCACTGCACAGCTGTAAATTGTGGTCCAAAGGGTCAGGCTTCCAGAATCCCTCAGACCAGTGTTTTATCTTCCTGGAAGGCATGGCTGTCATGTGATTTGCGTTCTGCTCCTGTAGGGACTGAGGGTCAGAGACAGGGGCTGAGGGGCTCAGTCTCCCCTCCCGCACCCCATCACTGGCCACCCTGAGCCCCAGGACAGCCGGCTGAGGCAGAGGTTGAGCTGTGGTGTTTGTCAATCTCCTGTCATGACTCAGCTCTTCCAACACCCCCGGCTGCCACAGAAACCCCCAAAGGAGCAACACAGCTAAAGATGCCCGTCCCTGGGCTATTACTAATAGTGCAAATTCCAGAATTAGCAGGAATTAGCAAATTCCAGGCCAAGCAGGGTCAGCACTGATTGGCTTTCTGGCAGGGCTTACAAAGGACAGATCCAAAGGTGAGGAGCCTCCCAGGGCCTCTTGCCCCGACACTCCCATACAGCGCTGCACGGAGGCAAGGGCGCGGCTCAGGCTCAGGGCAAGCGCTGTGTTCCCATTCACCCTCCAGCACTTACCAGCTGGTCAATCATCAACCTTTAGGTCAATCATGTAATGTCTTGGAGACTTGCTTTTTTCATCTGTAGAAGACGAGGACAATGCATCCCCCATAGGGTTGCCATGGGAATGAGGATAAGCAGGATAACGGATGGGTGGAGGATAAATGTTAGGTTGTGTTAAGAACCTGGGCTGCTCTTTCCAGCTAATAGAGCAGCATCCCCCTGGGGCACTTGGAATGGCACAGGCTCTGTGAGTGACATGTGTTTTTTCTAACAATAAATTGTCAGAACCACAGACACACACACAAAGAACATGGGCTGTAGGTACGAGTCCCTGGGTCTGAACCCGAACTCCTCCACCTCATAGCTGTGTGAAGTTGGGCAAGGGCATGACTTGGGACCTCAGTTTACTCATCTATCAAATAGGTGTGTTAATAACACCTGCATTATGGGATTGTTAGGACTTGATGAGATAATGCAGGTGAAGCTCTTAGCATAGTGTCTGGGGCCTAGTAAAGTTTCATTCAATGTTTGACATTATTAATTTACTGTTATTTCAGGTTACATGACTTTCGATTGGAAGACTCTATACTGAGCACACTCAAACCCTTGGGCAGTTAGCAGTTTGAACAAGGAAAGGGCTCAAGTGTCTTGACTCTCCAGTTCCTTTGATTTCCCCATGGCTGTAATTCCTTTCCTCCTAGACTAGGCTCCAGCACTTAGGGCTACAATTTCAGGGTAGAGTAAGGAGCAGGGGATTACAGCCTTTTGGCTCTTTCTATGTCAGCCCCAGGTGTTTCTGTAGAAGTCATAAACTGACTCACTGTCAGAGCTATAGATCATCTGGTTCAGTACTTCCCATTTTACAGGCAAGGAAACTGAGACCATAGTCCCAGATGGTAGAAGAGCCTGATCATCTGACTCCTGGGTCAGTGCTCTTTCCATGACCTTACACTGCTAGCTGATTAACCTGGCACTCATTCCCAACATTTTCTCCCTTGATTAGTCAATCTAGAGTACAGCTAGGTGTTTTAATGTGGTCCTATTTTAGCCAATGAGATGTAAGTGGAAATTTGTTGCGGGTGAAGTGAGGCTTCCAAGAAAGCTTTTGCTTTACTGGTAAAAAGTGGATAGGTAGAATTGTCTTTGCTCTCCTCTGCCTTTCATCCTGCCTGGAATGTGGATGTGATGCCTGGAACTGTAGCAGCCATTTTATAACCATGAGGGAAAGGCCGAGAGAATTGCAGAGACACTGCCCTGACATCATTGAGCTAATGAGTGGATTCTGGCAGCCCCTTGTTTGTTTGTGTTAGTCAGATGTTCCGTTACCAGCAGCAGAAAGCATCTCTAACTGCCTTTCCCCTTGTTGAGCTCATCTTAGAGGTGAAGCACCGAGATCTTCAGACAGGAGGAAGGGCCTGCATGGAGGGTGGGGGCCAAGGAGATGCTGGCTGCTCTTACAGAGCACTAACCCTTGGATCTAGCCATTTTTAGACGTAGCTTTTGGTTCTCACTAGACTGTGGGGTCTCATTCCAGCCTATGACTTAGGGCTGAGAGCCCAGTCACCAGTTAATAATATGGGCTGCTGCAGGATGATGTTTGCAGGCACTCCCTGCCGCACAGTGGCCTATGAATACAGAGTATTATTATTATTATTATTATTATTATTTTTTTTTGTGGTATGCGGGCCTCTCACTGTTGTGGCCTCTCCCGTTGCAGAGCACAGGCTCCAGACGCGCAGGCTCAGCGGTCATGGCCCACGGGCCCAGCCGCTCCGCGGCATGTGGGATCTTCCCAGACCGGGGCACGAACCCATGTCCCCTGCATCGGCAGGCGGACTCTCAACCACTGCGCCACCAGGGAAGCCCACAGAGTATTATTATTATTAACCCTCCCCTGGCCTCCAGGAGCCAATGGAAGTGAACCGTCTTACTTGTTTTTCTTCTTTTTTTTTTTGCGGTATGCGGGCCTCTCATTGTTGTGGCCTCTCCCGTTGCGGAGCACAGGCTCCGGACGCACAGGCTCAGCGGCCATGGCTCACGGGCCCAGCCGCTGCGCGGCATGTGGGATCCTCCCGGACCGGGGCACGAACCCGTGTCCCCTGCATCGGCAGGCGGACTCTCAACCACTGCGCCACCAGGGAAGCCCCCGTCTTACTTGTTTGAGAGACAGCGAGAGAAATGTAATTGTGATTTAATTCTTGGCTCCTCTGAAATGTGCCTGTACGCTGCTCAGAGGTGAGAGGGGGAGAGACAGTAAAAAGAGAGCACTTCTCACGGGTGGAGGGGAGAAAAATGGCAGCGTGAAGGAGCATCGGTCTCCATTTAAAGGACCATTTTCTATGTGACATTTTATAAATTATTTCAAATATAATCTTGAATAGTCACTCTTCTCCCTACCTCCCTGCACTCCACATCTTCCCCCACCAATCTTCGAAGGAAAAGATCTCAGGTAAGCCTGCCCTTCCATGGAATCCTCCAGAATTGCAAAAAGCTGAAATTATGGCTTAAAATGACCTCTTAGCTTAAATGAAGGTAAATCTGTGAAGGTAAATCTCACGGAAAAGAGACAGTAAGTTTGGCTTCTGTGGCTCAGAGTGGCTCCCCTCCTCACAAATGCGATGAATTACTAATTAATTAATTAATTAAACATCTGTGTGGCCGGCACTCTGTTTTATGTATCTGGCCCACTCTCTGGGAGCAGAGATTCTGTCTTACTTATTTCCACAAGATACAAGCTGTTTAATTAATGATGATGTGATGGATGCTGGTGCCAGACTTCCTGGGTTCCAACCCTGGCTCTGCCACTTAGCTGTGTGATCTTGGGCACATTACTTTACCTCTCTGTGCCTCAGTTTCTTATCTGTAAACTGGGGATGATAATAATACCTACCTCCTGGGGTGGTTGTGAAACTAAGGGAAAGAGTACGTGTAAAGCTCTTAGCTATAGCTCTAATGTGTTAGCAGTCTCACTGTGCCTGGCACATGGCCAGGTGTGGTTAACATGCTGGAAGAATAACTCCAGTAGAATTGGTGGTAGAAAGAACAGCTAACGATTATTGAACCCTTATCCTTACCAAGGCACTTTGTTAAGCTTGTTGCATCCATTATCTTATCTAATTCCCAGGCCAGTGCTGTTCATTCACTTACTCACTCACTGACCATGATTATTGGATGCTGCACTGTGCCAGGCATTGTGTATACAATGGAGAACCCAAGAAACAAGTTCCCTGCTCCAAGCCAGTTACATTAATTTACATTCTCGTGGGGAGACAGACAAGAAGCTAACAAAAATGTCACCTACAGTGAAATGTTATAAAGGGACAGGAGAGATGTTCTGAAGAGACACCACATAGCCTGGGAAGTAGGGCATCGTGGGAGGAACTATTTTAGCCAGGGTGGTCGAGGAGGGTCTCTTCAGGGAGCTTACCTTTGTGGAGACTCCAGTGATGGGAGGGAGTGGGCCATGTTCCTCAATGGATTGGGAGGACTTAGGCAGGCATCAAGCTCTCATGAGACTTTTGTTTTGGTGGGAGAGTCAGATGTGATGTCTGGACCTACAAGCAAGGGTGACAAGAGCTGCCACAGGAAAAATGCAGGGCACTCTGAGGACACCACCTATTCATGTGTCTCTCCTCTACAAGTGACAGAAGCCCCACTCCACTGGATTAATGAAAAGAGGGCCCTGCTGGTTCAGGTAATTTACAGGGTGGGTTATGTTGGCTTCAGGCATGGCTGAATCCAGGTGTTCTAATGGTGGCTTTAGAACGAAGTCACAGCTTCACTTCTCAGCTTGCCTCTGTGTGGGCTTCGTTCTCCACAGGCTCTCCAAGTGGTGCCCTCAGTCCCTACCCTGATTACCGTGGTCAGGAGGATGGTCAGAGGCCAAGTCATGTGCCCACCCCGCCCACTCCCTGAGGACTGACAGTAGGCTTCTAGAAGGAAACTCAGGCTGGTTTTACAGGAGAAGGTCTGCCAGGCAGATGGAACTAACTGGCTGCCACCTAGTCTGGGGGCACAGGGCGGAGCTTCTTGTGGAAGTGATGTTCAAACAAGTCCTGCAGCTGAAGAGCAGGGAGAGAGCCAACAGGGTAGGGAAGAGAATCAGACTCTCACGGTTGAAAGGGGTGTAAAGTTAGGGGTCAACTCCAGGACACTTTTGGGGAGTAAAAGCGCTGTTAACCATTGCAGTGGGACAACCGTGGTAACAGGGACTGCAGTGGGCAAACTGCGACATAGGGCCACCCTACTTAAAGTCATCTTTTTTGAACTTCTTCTGATACTCAGCTCCCCTCCATAACCCTGCTCAGTGCTCCCCAGCCTTGGCTTTCATGCCTTCAGGGCCGGGACTCTCACTACTTCCTGTATAAGCCTGTTTTCTTTTGGTTCAGGTCTGCTTGTTTGTTTTTCTGTCTTTTGCACCCAAATTTATTTCTCTGAAGCATCCGTCCATTGGTCCACGTCCCAGATTCAACACTTTGGAGTGCAACACATTTTTTTTAAATTGAAGAGGAGTTGATTTACAACATTGTGTTAGTTTTAGGTGTATAGCAAAGAGATTTGGTTGTGTTGTACATATCTATAATATATGTATGTGTCTATATTATTTTTTTGATTCTTTTTTCCATTATAGTTTGTTACAAGATATTGAACATAGTTCCCTGTGCTATACAGTAAGTCCTTGTTGTTTATCTATTTTGTATATAGTAGTGTGCATCTGCTAATCCCTTTTTATCCCTCTCCCCACTTCCCCTTGGGTAACCATAAGTTTGATTTCTATGTCTGTGAGTCTGTTTCTGTTTGGTAAATAAGTTCATTTGTCATATTTTATTTTTTTTGGCTTTTTTTAAACATCTTTATTGGAGTATAATTGGTTTACAATGGTGTGTTAGTTTCTGCTTTATAACAAAGTGAATCAGTTATACATATACATGTATCCCCATATCTCCTCCCTCTTGCGTCTCCCTCCCACCCTCCCTATCCCACCCCTCTAGGTGGTCACAAAGCACCGAGCTGATCTCCCTGTGCTCTGCGGCTGCTTCCCACTAGCTATCTATTTTACATTTGGTAGTGTATATATGTCCATGCCACTCTCTCACGTCATCCTGTGTCATATTTTAGATTTACATATAAGTGATATCATATGATATTTGTATTTCTCTCTCTGACTTACTTCACTTAGTATGATAATCTCTAGGTCCATCCATGTTGCTGCAAATGGCATTATTTTATTCTTTTATATGGCTGAGTAATATTCCATTGTGTGTATGTACACACAATGGAATATTTATCCATTCATCTGTCGATGGACTCTTAGGTTGCTTCCATGTCTTAGCTATTGTAAATAGTGCTGCTATGACCATTGGGATGCATGTATCTTTTTTAAAAATTAATTAATTTATTTTATTTATCTTTGGCTTCATTGGGTCTTTGTTGCTGTGTGCAGGCTTTCTCTAGTTGCGGCGTGCAGGGGCTACTCTTCATTGCAGTGCGCGGGCTTCTCATTGTGGTGGCTTCTCATTGCGGAGCAGGGCTCTAGGCGCACGGGCTTCGGTAGGTGTGCAACGCAGGCTCAGCAGTTGTGGCTCGCAGGCTCTAGAGCGCAGGCTCAGTAGTTGTGGCGCCTGGGCTTAGTTGCTCCGTGGCATGTGGGATCTTCCTGGACCAGGGCTCGAACCCGTGTCCCCTGCATTGGCAGACGGGTTCTTAACCACTGTGCCACCAGGGAAGCCCGCATGTATCTTTCTGAATTAGAGTCTTCTCTGGAAGACAGCATAACTGTTGAAGTACAGAGCCAGTGTTTGAACTCGCTGCCTGACCCCACTATGCGGCACAGCCTCCCAGGCTTTGAATCAGAAGATGTGCATTTGCCTCCCAGCTTTGCACATGCCTGCTGTGTACTTGGGCATATTGTTTCACCTCTCCAAGCCTCAGTCCTCTCACCTGTTAAAATGGGTTAACAGCTACAACCTCCAGGAGGATGGCTGTGAGTCTCATGGGTGAAAGGGCTGTTTGCAAAGTTCTATAAAAATCTTCAGCTTCCACCGCTGCCTTCGTGATAGGCCTCAAATGGCTGAGATAGTTGAGAAATCTGTCCCAGTGCCAAGCCTCAACATCTTCACATTGACCGTTGCATGTAATGGACTGATTGGTTCCTGTTGCACTGAAGAAAGAAACCAGCTCCAGTGGGGACTGACCCCCGGGAGGGTGGGAGCTGGGTCTGGGTGGGTGTGTGTCTGAGTCCAAAGGGAAGTGTTTCCAAGAAGTTTTTTCTTAACAGCCTGCACACAGACCGGCCATTTCCCTCACCGGCTCTGTGGTCGGAAGGAAATATCAATAACATGACTAATTATGGAAATTGCATAATGCACTATTAGTTAGTAATTATGACTTTGTGAAGCGCCTGTTAATTTTTATGTAAGAACCACTCAGTGTGTGACATGGAAATATTAGCTTGTCATCCAGCTTTCCTTTCTGGTGGGGGAGAGTGATCTTGAAAGTTTAGGTTAATGATGTGTCGGGGTGAAGGAAGAGGAAGAGAGGGAGGAGGATCAGGGGAGGAAGAGGATGGAAAGGGGGAGGGCAGCAGAGGAGCGTGTGGCAGGACAGGTGATGTCACGCTTGGAGAGATGCAGATGCTCTTATCTGCATGGGACCCCGGAGCCGGCCTCAGAAGGTGACTCATGTCAGATGGGCCTCCCACTTCTACCCCAGAGCCAAAGAGTTTGCATGGGGTGTTGACACATTTTCCTAGTAAGATGGCTTTATCATTTTACAGCCTCCCCGGAGATTCTTGGCATGTCTCATTTTGCTTGAATAAATTATTAATTTGGTTTAATTAGGCTCATCCAGCTGCTGGGAGGCAGGTTGAGCTAATTCGGGATTCCTGTGTGGGTCTGCATGCATGCTTGGCTCCATGGAGATGGCGGTTGTGGTGGAAAGCTCTTGGAAGGATGGGGGAGGTAAGGTTTTCTGCAACTCCATCCACTCGTGACTGTTTCTTCTTGGGCACCTGCCAACTGAGAGACAAGTGCTAAGAACCTTTGTCTTTCTTGGGACACCTGGATCCTTAATTTTGGTGGCAGAGTGGCCTAGGTCAGGAGAGGACATGGTTTAAAAGAGTGGATTCTGTCAAGGTGTCTTCCAGCCTGATGTTCAAGGAGCTTCACAGTCAGGCGTGCATCTGCCAAGTTCATTTCCTTGGAGTTACAGACCCTCAAAGACTGCTTCAGCTGACAGGCTTTAGAGGAACACAGCCCTGGGTCCAGAATGTAGCTTTACCCCACATAGCCCTTTGAACTCTGGAAGTTATGTCAACTCTCTGTGGCCTCTATCACACTGAGATAATAATGCCCTGCCCTTGCACCATCACTGTCAAGATGAATGGAGATGATAAATGCATGGAAACTTCCTAGGATGGTGTCTGGCCCATTGTATGTGTTCAGTAAATGGTAGCCGTGAAGTTCATGGGAGAAGCAGGGCAGAAACGGTTACAGCTACTTTACACATGGGGAAATGAAAATCCACGGATTTGCTTTGGAGAGATGAGACGAAATCCCTATCCATTGTTCTTCCAGCCCCATCACGGGGGGCTTGCCACCTCTCAAGGTTGACATTGGCTATTTAGCTATTTGTGTTTTTTGACAAAAGTTTGTGTTTTCACAGGCTGTGAAAACAATGTGCTTAAGAGCCCTGATTATATTTTAATGGTATTCAAATCCCTCTGACACTTCCCCCCATGTAATAAGCTTTCACAATTTAACTTGTTTTGGGGAGAACAAAATCATCTTCATGGGTTTTGTGATTAATAAACCTGTTTCTAAGCGGCAGCACAGGAATCCATCTTGCCCTCCTCTGAGCCCCGGAGCCCGGGTGTGAGCTCAGACAGCACATCTATGTTGGGTCTTCAGTGGTTCTTTCTGTGTTTGTGTCCCAGGCTAGGCTTCAAGCATCTGGAGGAGATGCTTCTTCCCCCAGGTTGGGGGCTTCAGACAGCACGCTCTTCCAGGCTAGGAGCTATGTCTCTTATCTCAGGGACCTAGCTCGCTAGCTCAGTGTATGGCACCTGGTGGCCTTTCTAAAACGTCTTGATGGATAAAGACAAGACACTTAACAACAAAGCTGCAGTGGCTGTCATTTAATCATTCCTCGGTGTTCAGAAGGCTCCATAACATCTCAAGGCCATCCATTTAAATCAATCAGCACGCATAATAAATATCACCACTGTTGCACTGCTTCTGTGCCCACGTGCCAGCTCACATAATCAGAGGATCAGAGACTCCCTTGTTTACAGAGAGGAGACCAAGGGCAGAGGAAGCAAGCAACTCGTGCAAGGTCACCTTTATTTAACTCTTCCCTCTCCGTGGCCCCTTTCATTAATTGGTCCGACATTGTTGACTCTTCTGATAATATATAGAATATATATGATATATACCATATATATATATTTAATCCTTTCTCCACCACTTTATGCCAAGATTGCTGCAGCTCCTCCTCACTGATCTTCCTGCCTGGGTCTCTTCCATCTCAGGTTGTCTAGCTTCACAGAAAGACAGATTCTCCTGAAACAGTGTTTGTCTTATTCTACTTCTTAAAAGAAACTATTGTGGCTTTTTCATGCCTACTGCTTGTCTAAGGAAAGAAAATCTATACAAGCTTGCTCAAGAAAAGTGTGTGTGCATGCGGGTTGGGAGGGGTTACAAAATTTGTCCAAGTGCTTAAAAAAGTGCTTGAGACATGGTACTGTATAAGCATTGGTGCTGCTGATGATATTATTGCTTATTATTGTAGTTGCTGTTAGTTTTGTTATTAATCTCTGGTAGAATCCAAGGGTAACAAATCAGGACCTCATGGGAATTAGAATTGAGACTCAGCAAATATGTTACTTCTTTCAGGAAATGTGCTTGACACCGCTATGCTTTAATTGGATTATCCGAGTGGCCCCAAAACAGTCAAGAACCATTATCCCAGTTCTTATCGATATTGTCTTTGGGTCAAGCCAGACATCAGGGAGCTGTGTATTTGGACTTTACTGTCTTGGCCCTTGTAGAACTGCTTTCATATAGGCCTTCATCGAAGGGCATTATAAAAAACTAGGGCAAAAACCATGTTCTTGGATTTGTTAAAGAAATATCTAGAAAGTGGTATCCATTACCTTGCATACTTTCCCCTGTATTGGGGACAAATTTCTCTCAGGTCTCTGCACCAGGGAAAGCTGTCATTCTTCTTTTGGTTTGTATTTGATGCTTTGGACATTGGGAATGTTACAATAATGTTCATGTTTCCCTCTTTGCTTTTGCTGCTGGGAATCTCAGAGTTAACTCTCCAGCTGACTTCCAGCAAGGCTTTATGGATGCATTTTATGTGCTAATCTGACTTCATCTTATATTATTTTCAACCTATTTTCCTTTTTCTTTGATTTCATCATAAAAATTCTGTTTTACTATATGCATCTCTATAAGCCACATTGATTCCTTTTGGATATCAAGTAGTATATCAGCGAACAAATATTCATCCATATCCTTGTCCTACCCCATCCTGACCCCAGAGGGTGCATCAGAACAGAAAGCCCCTATAGGCTGCCAGGCAGAACCCATTCCCAGATCCCATATAGTTGAATTTTTAACCCAGTGTTAAAATCCCAGTCTTTTAATTGGAGAATTTAGTCCATTTACATCGATTATGATTTATATATTTAGATTCATTTCTGCTATCCAATTTTGACTTTTTATGCATCTCACTTTTTCTAGCTTTTTTACCTTTCCTTTCCTATTTTCTTTTGCCTTGACTGAGATATTTTAATCCTTATTTCAATTTTACCTCTGTTTGTCTGGAAGTTGTACTAAACCTATGTTTTTATTTTTTGTGTTTTCCCTAGAAATATATATGATAATAATATATAATATTATTATATATTTAATATATTACAACATATATATTGTAATTAAATAAAATATACTAAAGTATAACAGGTAATACTATATATTCTTATATAGATAATATAAGAATATAACATGCACAAATGTAATATATGTTATATGTAGCATATACATATATATGACAATGTTCTAAAATTAATTAACATCTTTACCTTCCTCCTGAACAAAGCAAGGCTATGAGAATACTTTATTATTATCTGCCTCCAGGCTTATTTGTCATTGTTCAGTATTTTAATTCTTGGTTTTTTTGAACCTCATATATTGGACATTATTGTGAATATTTTATAAAATAAATTTTTGTTTAAATTTATCCACATATTTACCATTTATTTGTTCCTGTTTCTTCTTTCATGGGAAATCTTCTCTGGGATCATTTTCCTTCCTTGTGAAGCACATCCTTTAAAAGTTTCCTTTGTGAAAGTTTGTTGGTTAATAGTCTTTTCTTTCTCTCTCTCTCCCCTACCCTTCCTCCCTCCACAAATGCCTTTATTTCACCTTTATATATAGTTTTTTTCTTGGTGCAGAATTCTAGGTTGATGATTACTTTCAGCACTTCGAAGATGTTAATTCACTTTTTTGTGGCTTCCATTGTTGCTATGAAGTCAGTTGTCAATCTGATTATTCCTTTGTGTGTATTGATAATAGACGCCTTTTCTCTGACTTGTTTTGAGACTTCCTATTTAATCCATTCACTGCCCAAGTAATATTTATTGATGGCCATTATGTGCTTGGTGCTCCTTCCTTTCATGGAACCTATATCCTTGGATCTTTGGCATTCTGAAATTTGCCTTTGATGTATCAAGATAGGGATTTCTTTTAAATTTATCTTGCTTGGGGCTTTCTTAGGTTCCTTGACTGTTTAGTTTTGTGTCTTTAATCAGTTCTGGTAAAACCTTAGTCTTTTTCTTTTTATGTCTGCAAATACAGCCTGTTCATCATTCTCTCTACTCTCTCACTTTCAGTTCTAATTAGACATGTGTTGGATATTTCACTCTATTCTTTATTTCTCTTCACTTTTCCTACCTCCATTTCTATCTCACGGGCACTTTGAATAACTTCTTTAAATCTATTTTCTGTTTTGCAGATCTTCTCTTTGGCCAGTTCTAATTTATCTCCTGAGTTTAAAATTTTAATTATATTTTTATTTCTATAATTCTATTTTAAACCTATGTCTGGTGATCTTGATTGCTTCTTATTTCTCTGTCATACTTTAAGTTCCCTCTATCCTTCCCCTGCACTGATACCACACTGTCCTGGTTACTGTAACTTTATGGTAAACCTTGGAATCACGTAGTGAAAGTCCTTTAACTTTATTTTTCAAGAATTCTCTGGCCACCTTAGGTCTTTTACATGTTCATCTGTTTTAGAATCAGCTTATCAGTTTCTTCAAAAAAGTCTGCTGGGATTTTAACTAAGATTGCATTGAATGGTACATAAATTTGAAGAGAATGGACACAGTATCTCCCCATTTATTTAGGTCTTTAATTTTTAATAGAGAGGTCTTGAATGTCTTTTGTTAGAGTCATTCTTTGGTAATTAATTTTTAATGCTATTTTTAACTAGGTTGTTTTAAAAAATTTAATCTTTCAATTGTTCCTTTCTGGAAATACAATTAATTTTTATGTACTGGTCTTGTATCCTGTAAACTTGCTAAATTCACCTATTAGTCTTATTGGTGTTTTTGTAGATTCCTTAGAGTTTTCTATATAAACAGTTTTTTCATTTGGGAATAAATATATCTTTATGTTTTCCTTTACAATATTTGTGCTGTTGTTTCATTTTATCACTTTATTGCACTGGATAGGACTTCCAGTATCATGCTCAATAGAAGTAGTGCGAGCAGACATCTTTGACTTCTTCCAGATCTTAGGGAGCTTCAGTGTTTCACTATTACGTAGGATGTTAGCTATAGATATTTCATAGATGCTCTTTATCGGATTGAGGAAGCTCCTCCTATTTCTAGTTTTCTGAGAATTAAAAAGATCATGAATTGGAATTGAGTTTTGTCAAAGGCGTTTTTTGAATCTTTTGAGATGTGATTTTTATCCTTTATTCTTTTAATGTGGTGAATTGCATTGATTTCTTTTTTTATATTAAATCAAGTCTCGAGTTCTTGGAATAAATACCACTTGACCACGCTGTATTATATATTCTTACTCTCTTGCAGATTCAATTTGCTAATATTTAATAAGGGATCTTTGCATCTATGTTCAAAAGAATTATTGACCTGTAATTTTCTTTTCTTGCTATACCTTTTTTCAGTTTTTGTTATTGAATTTTTGCTGGCCTCATAAAATGAGTTGCAAAGTGTTTCTTCCTTTTTTACTTTCTGAAAGAGTTCGTAACAGATCCTGTGGTGTCCCTATCCACTCCAGATACCACTTTCAGGAATGAAGGGCTCATTTTTCCAGCTTCTGGGAATGGTGCCTGTTGATGAATCAGCCCCAGGAATTGCCCTGAGACATGGAGTTGTCTTGCCTACTCTGCACCCAATGACTAGGTTGATGTAGGACTACAGAGATCTGGACCCCTCCTGTGTTTGGGATGACTTTAAAGAGGCTGAAACCTCTGTTGCAACTCCATCATTGTTCAACTCTTTCTGTTCAATCTTTCTTCCTTTGCTCCATTATAGATGTTGTTCCCAAGAGCATCCCCCAATAACCGACTGGACTAAAACTCTATCACAATGTCTATTTCTTGGGGAGCTCAACCTATGACAGAGTTTATGTAAAGTTGGTTTTATTTATTTCTTAGATGTTACAATTCATTAAACCATCTTGACCTGGAATTTTCCTTGTGGGACAGTTTTGATTAAGAATTCAATTTCTGGGCTTCCCTGGTGGCGCAGTGGTTGAGAGTCCGCCTGCCGATGCAGGGGACACGGGTTCATGCCCCGGTCCGGGAGGATCCTACATGCCACGGAGTGGCTGGGCCCGTGAGCCATGGCCGCTGAGCCTGCGCGTCCGGAGCCTGTGCTCCGCAACGGGAGAGGCCACAACAGTGAGAGGCCAGCGTACCACAAAAAAAAAAAAAAAAAAGAATTCAATTTCTGGGATTTCCCTGGTGGTCCATGGGTAAGACTCCACACTCCCAATGCAGGGGGCCCGGGTTCGATCCCTGGCCGGGGAACTAGATCCTTCATGCATGTGGCAACTAAGAGTTCGCATGCTGCAACTAAGAGTCTGCATGCTGCAACTAAGAGTCCGCATGCTGCAACTAAGAAGTCTGCATGCCACAACAAAGACCCCGCCTGCTGCAATGAAGACCCAGCACAGCCTAAATAAATAAATAATAAATTTAAAAAAAGAATGCATTTTCTTCAATAGATATGGGGCTCTTCAGACTTACTAGTCTTCTTGTGTTGGTTTCAGTAAGTTGTGTTTTTCAAGGGATTCATCCACTTTATCCTTTGTCCACTTTGCCTAATATTAATATAGGCACACTAGCTTTCTCATGCTTAGTGTTTATATGGTGTGTCTTTTTAAAAATACTTTTAACCTGTCAGTTTCATATTTAAAGTGCTTTTGTTACAAATAGCATGTAGTTAGGTCTTATTTTCTTATTTACTCTGATAATCTTTGGTTTTGTTTTTTAAATTATTTTATTATTTATTTATTAAAAAACTTTTTTTATTGGAATATAGTTGATTTACAATCTCTGGTTTTGAATCAGAATCCTTAGTCCTTTTACATTAATGAAAGTATTGTGTTTCCTTCTTGGTATATGTTTTTATTTTGTCTTATCTTTTTTTTTTTGCGGTATGCGGGCCTCTCACTGTTGTGGCCTCTCCCGTTGCGGAGCACAGGCTCTGGACGCGCAGCCTCAGCGGCCATGGCTCACGGGCCCAGCCGCTCCACGGCATGTGGGATCTTCCTGGACTGGGGCACGAACCCGTGTCCCCTGCATGGGCAGGCGGACTCTCAACCACTGCGCCACCAGGGAAGCCCGTGTCTTATCTATTTTTGATCCTCTACTTTCTTGACTTTTTTTGGGGTGAGTTCAGTAATTTTTAGTATTCAGTTTGACCTCTTTGATTATCTTAACTGTGCTTCTTTATGTGTGTTTTTAAAAAGTGATTGTTCTGGGACTTCCCTGGTGGTCCAGTGGTTGGGACTTTGCCTTCCAATGCACGGGGTGTGGGTTTGATCCCTGGTCAGGGAGCTGGGATCCCATGTGCCTCAGGGCCAAAAAAACCAAAGCATAAAACAGAGGCAGTGTTGTAACAAATTCAATAAAGACTTCAAAAATGGTCCACATTAAAAAAAAAAGTCTTTAAAAAAAAGAAAAAAAAGATTGTTCTACAGATTACAACATGTATCTTTAATTCATCACTGTACTTTCAAATGATATACTAATTCACAGTATAAGAACTTTAAAACAATATTTTCCTTTTACTGTCTTCTTGCCTTTTATACTCTTGTTGTTATATAGTTTCCTTCTATACGTGTTCTAAACCTCACAATAAATTGCTATTACTTTTGCTTTGAACAGTCTTTTAAAATATATAACACAAAGATAATTTAAATGAGTTACATAAATATTTACCCTCATATTTATCATTCTTATTTCTTCCTTTAGATCCAGGCTTCCATCTGATTTAATTCCCTGTAAGCCTGAAGAACTTATTTTAGCGCTTCTTATAGTGCAAGTCTGCTGGAGACAAATTCTCTTAGCATTTTTGTCTGCCAAAAATATATTTCTTTCACTTTCATTTTTGAAGGATATTTTCATTGGACATAGACATCTTGGTTGACAGATTTTTTTTTCTTTCCCCACTTTAAAGATGCTGTTTCACTGTTTTCTAGCCACTTTTGTTTGCATTGAGACGTCAGCTGTCATTCTTATTATTGTCCCTTCCATATATGATATGGCCTTTTTCTCTTGACACTTTTAAGATTTTAAAAAATCTTTTCAGTGGTTTAACTATGCTGTGCTTAGGTGTGGATTTATTTGTAGTTATCCTGTGTGGAGTTCACCATTCTTATTGGATCTCTGGGTCTAAAATAAATTTTTGAATTTTGTGTAGAGATGATGTTTAAAACAAAGTTTAATAAAAGTAAGTTTTGATGAACCCATCACATAAATTTTCTACTCTCCTCAATATAGTAGCAAGAATGCATTATGATTTAAAAGTTTTCCCACCACAGAGGAGATACAAATCTTCTGGATTGAAAAACAGAGAGAAAATATTTAGTGAAGATTGGAGCTTCGTTGTTTACTCCCTAGAAAGAGCTCTGCCTGTCCTTCCTTTATGAGGAAAAATAAAGGGGAGAGGAAATGACAGAATTTCCCAGTTAATTATGGTACCTGAGAGCAGAGGGAACATGTGCCCCCTTTCCTGCATAAACACTGGGAAAATGGCAAGACCCCACGATTCTCCTGTGCCCTATTTGGCCTGAGGAATTGAGTAGAAATGGTTCCAGGTGTCTGTCAGGCAGAGCTTACTGGGTCAGTCTCATAAGTTTCTTGGGAAGCAAAGAATGCCTTTTCTGGATTCCACTTGTATTACTGGAGGTCAAGAAAAGCTTCAGTCTTCCCCCAGCGAGTTTCCTGAAGGCCCTGAGTAGAATTTAGCCTGTAGGCTTCACTGTTGGGACAAGGACACACAACAGTGCAGACTCTCTGAAGATGCCATGTGGTTAGATAATAATGTCTGAGGATCAGATTCTGCTCTTTATACCTGTGCTTGGATATTATTTAACTCTTAAGAATATGGGACTACACAGCAGGAAAGTAGACTAGAAACTGAGTGAGGTTTAGATTCTGCCATCAGAGAAAATGAAGCTTAAGAGAGAAATTAAATGCAGTGACAGCAATATAAAAAGTTTTATTTCTTGCATCTGTGAGCTTTTGGACTGTGCAGATTCCATCTGCAATGGTGACTGTTATTATTATTATTGGGATATCAAGTGCTTCCGCTAGGACATCCCCAGCTCTCCTTGTGTCTGATTATTAAGCGAGTCTCACAAGTTTATCTACTGTATTATGTCATATTATACTCAATACTTAATAGATATCCTGTAAAGATTGAATCACATGGTTGAATTCTTTTGACATATCGAGCCAACTAAAGTTGTGCTGGTTTGCCTCCTGGATGCCTAGACCACTTTCTGTTTCAGTGTTTGGTTCTTTGTGGGTTTTTTTGGGGTTTTTTTGTTGTTTTTCCTAGTCCACTATTTAGGCAGGAGCCAGTTGGGACAATTTAAGGGGGAAGGGAAAGCTCAGTGGGGAATATCCTAGGTCTTTACAGAGTGCACTTGACTACCTGGAGCACTTTTTCACCTTCCTCCTTAATCGAATCTCAGAGAATCCTGTGTTCTTTATCAGCGCATGCGTCACTCCCATAGTATACCTTTAGTGAATGCATATGCCATTATGTTAGAGTTAAAACCCAGAAAAGTGATTTGGAAACACATCATGGAAGACCCTGATGCCAAGCTGATGTGTTTGGACAGAATCCTGCAGGCATGTGGAGTACAGAGGCATTGGATTTTAAACTCTGGGAGAAACTTGATAAGAATGGTGTTTTAAGAAGATTAGCCTGTTTTTCTGGCACTGAGACATCTAGGAAGCTTTAAAAAGAAAAACAGAAAACCTGGATTATTTTTTCTTCACTTTTAAGGAAAGAGACCAATTATAAAGTGATATGGGTCAGGTGGGCATAGAGGGGTTAACAGTAGGAAAAATCCAACTTCTAGGGACTTCCCTGGTGGCTCAGTGGTTAAGAATCCACCTTCCAATTCAGGGGACACGGGTTCGAGCCCCGGTCTAGGAAGATCCCACATGCCGCAGAGCAGCTAAGCCCGTGCGCCACAACTACTGAGCCTGTGCTCTAGAGCCTGTGAGCCACAACTACTGAGCCCGCAAGCCACAACTACTGAAGCCCGCGCGCCCTGGAGCCCGCGCTCTGCAATAAAGAGAAGCCTGTGCTCCACAACAAAGAGCAGCCCCTGCTCGCCGCAACTAGAGAAAGCCCGCGGGCAGCAACGGTGACCTAACACAGCCAAAAATAAATACATGAATAAATTTATTTTAAAAAAATCCAACTTCTAGACACAACATAGAGTATATCCAGTCTCTGCAACTTTCTACATTTAGAAGAAGGGTGCAGGTTTCCAAAGGTGATAATGAGACCCTACAAGAAACGAAATATTGAGATCTAGTGCATCTAGGATCCCAGCTCTAGTGCCTCCTCCCCCAGAAAGCCTTCCAGGATCCTTCTAGCCCCCAAGCTAGATATTTATCGGTTCCAATAAATATTTAATAATTTATTGTGATTATATATATGTATATGTAATTATGTATATGATTGTATATGAATCTGTCTCCCTGTATATCAATTTACCAATTTATCATGATAAATTATTGGCAAATAATTTATCAATTTACCAATTTATCCTGATAAATTATTGGCAAATAATTTATCAATTTACCAATTTTATTGGTTCCAATAAATAATAATTTATTGTAGTATTTATTGGTTCCAATTTTAAGGCTCCTATCATTTTTTTGCCTTGACTGAGAGTTAATGGCCCTTCCTTATATGCATTTCCAGACTGTGAACCTTTTGAGGGCTGGGAAATGCTTTATCTCCAACATGTGGTGGGCACTCAAAATGTGGTGGTTAAATACATGGGAACATCTAATATATGTGAACCACTGACACTTATGAATCCTCAAAGGAAAAAAAAGATTAGTACCTGGCAATTTTAGTTGGAAGTGTATTTAGTTGCATGCATCCTTTGAAGAGAGGAATTCCGGTAAGCTAAGTGGTGGGAAATTTTTAATTCTAATCATAGTTTGGGATCCACAGGGAGAAAATAGTGTATCCAAGGTCACCTATAAAAGGAATAGAAAATTTGACAAGGAGTTTCAGAAACAAGTGTATAATGTCCATCTCTTGTGCATTCCAAATTAGGAGCAGGGATCACATGCGTTACCTCTGATGGGAAGCAAGAATTGGGCTTTGGGATCAGACATTCCTGAGCTCTCATTCCGGCTGTACAAACTCTCGGCTGTGTGACTTGAGCCAAGTCGCTCAACCTCTTTGAGTCTCAATGGCACAGGCTTTGAATCAAGACTACTTGAATTTGAATTTTGACCCCGTAAAGAACACAACTGTGTGACTTTGGGCAAGTCACGTGTCCCTCAATTTTTTTCATTTGTAAAATAGGGGAGATCATAGCACTTGGCCTTAGAGTTACTGTGAGGATTAAATGTGTTTTAATACTTGTGAAAGTGGGGCTTCCCTGGTGGCACAGTGGTTGAGAGTCCGCCTGCCGATGCAGGGGACACGGGTTCGTGCCCCGGTCCGGGAAGATCCCACATGCTGCGGAGCGGCTAGGCCTGTAAGCCATGGCCGCTGAGCCTGCGCGTCCAGAGCCTGTGCTCCACAACGGGAGAGGCCACAACAGTGAGAGGCCCGCGTACCGCAAATACTTGTGAAAGTGTTTTAAAAAGCATTTGACATACAGTAAGTGTACAGCATATCATTATTATTATTACTATTATTTTATTACCCTTCTGGGTTGTGTGGATTATGTATAAACATATCTATAGTATTATCTAGTGATTTTAGTTCCAGGCTTGATACTAACAGTCATGGAATAAGAGACTGGTTAGCAAATATGCATACACTCTTCTCCTGATTGTTTTAGAAGAAGGGGGCAGTGAGGAGAGAAGGAGCATGGCAGCGGAGAAAGAGAAATAGTAAAAGGAAGTGGGATTGATGAGGCAAGATAGAGTAAGGAGGAGAGTAAAAGAAGGAAAAATGTGAGGGAGAGAAAGAGACAGGGAGACAGATTCATATACATTCATATATATATATATTCTTTTTCAGATTCTTTTCCATTATAGGTTATTATAAGATATTGAGTATAGTTCCCTGGGTTATACAGTAGGTCCTTGTTGTTTATCTATTTTATATACAGTAGTGTGTATCTGTTAATTCCAAATTCCCAATTTATCCCTCCTCTCCTCTTTTCCCCTTTGGTAACCATAAATTTGTTTTCTATGTCTGCATATCTATTTCTGTTTTGTAAATAAGTTCATGTGTATACTTTTTTAAGATTCCACATGTAAGTGATATCATATGAATTTGTCTTTCTCTGACTTCACTTAGTATGATAATTTCTAGGTCCATCCATGTTGCTGCAAATAGCATTATTTCACTCTTTTTTTAATGGCTGAGTAGTGTTCCATTGTATACACCACATCGTCTTTATCCACTCATCTGTTGATGGACATTTAGATTGCTTCCATGTCTTGGCTATTGTGAATAGTGCTGCTATGAACATTGGGTACATGTATCTTTTCAGTTCATTGAGGTTTTGATAAGTCAGGGCTCACACTCTTTCTGACTCATTAAAGGTAGGGACTTCACACTATCTTCCGCTATTCTGAAATATTTACCAACTAATTAACCACCGCCTCCCAGCTAACAGTGGTAATTGTTGGTCTCTGGCTGGGAGATGGTCCTTTGGATGGCGGCAGCGTAAGGACAGCACCTGGGGGGCTGGGAGAGGCAGAGTTGAGGCTGCCTCTCCTTTGGTCCCAGCTCCCCAACCAGCTGAGCTTTGTGGCAACTTCCTGTTAAGAAGACCAGAAAGTTAACCCCCAAAATTTGGAATCAATGGGAGCGTCCCCTCCTGCGCCTAACCCCTCTGCCAGCCATTCAGCCGTCGTGCATTTGGATGTACTTGGATGGATGCCCCAGCAGAGAGAATCCACAGAGAACACTGGCTGCATCTCCCTGGCATTCCTCAGATGCTTCTGTGATGTTCAGTGCTCTCCAATTTCTCTTTTCAATCACAGCTGTCCCTGGCTCCGGTAGACATGCCCGGCTTAGCCTCTCTCCTCTAATTTCTGGGAGACAGGGCAGTGGAATGGGCTTGTTTCAGAGAGGAGAGGAAGCAGAGAATAGGGACAGCAGCATTTTAATTTTCCATTCGGACACTTCACTAACATTTGGTAAGAGGTCGCTGGCTTTGTGTAGACGGTCCAGTTCCCGGGGCTGCCAGCTGTTCAAAGCTTCCTGGTGGCCGCCAAGGGCATGACCACATTCTCCTGCCCATCAGTGCCTGTCTGGGGCACTGCTTGTTGGCACGTCTCAGGGATGGGAGCTCTGAGAATGGAGGCTGGCTGTTGAAAGCCTTGGCGAAGGACGGGGTGGGGAAAGGCAGGCCTGGGACAGTGCAGAGGAATCACGCTAGGGACCCATAGGTCTGCTGGGAATAAGCAGAGAGCATGGTCAGAGCAGGCACTGGGTCTGGGTGAGGAAGACAGGTGAGAAGCAGCTGAGCCACTCTGGGATCAGGTGGGCCGTAAGTGTAATTTCCACATATGCTGAGCATCTCCTGGGTGTGAGGCTTATATTTCTGTCCATATCTGTTTCCTTCCTGGTACAATTGCTGAGCTGTCCTATCCAAGGCCGTCCCTCCACCTGGGCACTAGACACCCTCTGTCTTCTTGAGGAAAACACTGCAGCTGCTCTCCCTCCTCCTGCAGCATCAGTTTTTCCTTCTAAACTCTGGATGGTTCCCATCAGCATACAAACATGCTGTAATTACAAAATCCTTCTTTGACTCCGAATTTCCCTCCTATGGCCCCTTCCCCCTTTCTTTACTCCCCTTTACAGCGAAACTCTTTGAAGGAGTTTACTGTTCTCCCCATCACCACGACTTCCCCTCTCACTCACTCTTGAATCCAATCAGGCATGTGCTCCTACATCTCCCACCAGCTTAAACCTCCAGTGGCCACATCTAGTGGGTATTTGTGTTCTTGTCTTAACTGACCTCTCAGAGACTTTCCACCCTGTTGGTTATTCCTTCTTTCTAGAAACATTCCCCTCTCTTGGCTTCACGAAACCACACTTTCCCTGTTTTTCTTTATTTTTTTGCGGTACGCAGGCTTCTTACTGCTGTGGCCTCTCCCGTTGCAGAGCACAGGCTCCGGACGCGCAGGCTCAGCGGCCATGGCTCACGGGCCCAGCCACTCCGCGGCATGTGGGAACTCCCGGACCGGGGCACGAACCCGTGTCCCCCGCATCGGCAGGCGGACTCTCAACCACTGCGCCACCAGGGAAGCCCCTCCCTGTTTTTCTTGCTGTTGCCCTGCTCATTCTCTCACTCTCCTTGTCTGGCTCTTCCTCCTCTCTTCAACGTCCAAAGGCTGACCTAGACTCTCTATACCTTGACTCCTCTCTAATTTCTACCTTTAGCCCATGCTTATTTGAAGCTAGGATGTGTATATCCAATTATCTGCTTGACAGTTGCCTATTTCTACTTGTATATTTCACAAACATTTCAAACTTACAGCTCCAAAACATAACTACCCACTGTTCTCACTATCGTCTCTCACCTGGATGACACCGTTGCCTTAATTTTGGTCCCTCTTCCACCCTTGTCCTGTGGATCTGCTGCTCTGACTGCTTGTCTGGGTTCTTGAGCCCAGGGTTTTCCTTTCCTCCCTCCCTCTCCCTTCCTTGCCCCTCCCTGTCCCCTCCCTCAGCTTTACCCATCAGTGTTGCTGCATGCCTTTTCTGTACCAGGCACTGAGTAGCTGCTGGGGACCCGGAGGTGATAGTAGTGTGGTCCCTGTCCTTAAGGGGCTCCCGGCCAGTGTTCCTCCTTGCTTTCTCTGTATGCTAACTTCCAACTCACTGATGAATTTTCTGCTTTGGTATCTGTGTCCTCTGGTTTGGGGGCTGACATGAGCTCCTAGAAACACCAGACAGGAGCTCAAGCCAACATCTGCTTCCAGAATCAAGAGCTGAATCTGTGGAGTAGGGTGTAATACCAGCAGCCAAGAGTGAGAAGGGACCAATTATGAAAGTGAACTTAGGCCCTAGGAAGCACAGAAGGTCAAAATCAGGAAGTCTAAATTGAGTTATCAAGCCCAGAAATGGGTGAGGCCAGAAATGGGACCCTTGTACACTGTGTTCAGTTGCACAGGTTGTGGACTGCACAAGAGGCTGCCTACCATGGGGGGCAAGTAGGAACTGAAATCCAGCCTTTGTTCCTGACTACTCTTTTGCCTTGAGCTTGAACCCCAGTTTCTTGGAGAGGCTTCCCACAACGCCCTGTCTTGTGTGGGTCTCCGCTGCTGTTCTGGTCCTTACTTCCCTCTTTGGTCTTCCTAGCTCTTGTCAAACTTGGAATTGTGCATCTACGTGCTGACTTATTTATTACTGGATGTCCCACCAGACTGCCAGCTCCCGAGGGCAGGAGCCCTCCTCTCTGTCTGGTTCCCTGTGTGTATCTAGCACCTAGCACATTGTGGGCATCGGTTCATATCTGCTGGATGAAGGACCAAGGGCAGAAGCAGAACAGGGGATGGGGGTAAAGAGAGAGGATGAGATAAAAGTGCAGGGGGTAGGCAACAGCAGGTGAGTAGGTAAGACCCACACCCAGCTTTCCTAATTGGCTGAGCCCTGTCTTGTTCCCAAGATCTCACCAGCTACTCCTGGGTTCCTGCTCAACCTGCCCTTGGCCCTTCTAGGCCCTTGTATTGAGCACCTGCTGTGTGCCAGGTCCTGCAGTAGGTGTGGGTGATAGAGGAGGCTTGGACCTAGTCCAATCCTAAGCGAACTCACTGTCCCTGGTGAGATGAGGCTCGTGGAGCAGGGAAGCAGGCATGGACGCAATGGGACGAGTGCAGAGAAGTGGCAGGGGAACCTTGTCTTGCTGGAGAACCAGAGAGGTCTCAGAGAGGCGAGGGCACCTGGGCTGGGACTCGAAGGAGGCACGTGATTTCCTGGGAGGAAAAAGAAGTAGGGAGAAGGGCACTCTGGCCCGAGGGAGCAGCAGCTGGATGGCCCAACAGCAAGTCACGTTCTTTGTGGCTGCAGCATGGGGTGTGTCTCAGCTACTGGGCTAAGCAATTCAATACTTTCAACCACTCTGCCAGGTAATTATTATTTGTTCTGTTTTACAGATGAGGAAACTGAGGTGCAGGCAGGCTAACTGGGATGGCCAAGGCCACACAGTGAGAATGCAGTGAAGATGGTGGAGGTTTTGGGAAAGGATGTGAATGTGAGAGGGGACCCTCGTATTAGTCTGCTCAGGCTGCCACAACCAAGCACCACAAACTGGGGGCTTAAACAGCAGACATTTATGTCCCCACAGTCCTGAAGGCTAGAAGCCCACCATCAAGGTGTTGGCAGGGTTGGTTTCTCCTGAGGCCTCTCTCTTTTGCTTGCAGATGGCGGCCTTTTCCCTGTGTCTTAACGTGGTCTTCCTTCTGTGTGTTGTCTCTGTCCTAATCCCCTCTTCTTATAAGGACGTCAGTCATAACGGATTAGGGCCCACTCTAAGGGCCTCATTTTAACTTAATTACCTCTGTAAAGACCCTGTGTCCAGTACAGTCACATTCTGTGGTCCTAAGGGTTAAGGCTACAACATACGAATTTTTTCAGCTCATACCAGCTGTACGTGGAAGCTGGAGACCAGGGAGGAGCCACGGCACAGCCTGGTGAGGGGTGAGAGGATGCTCTGGGGTGGAAGGTCCCAGCTCCCGTCCTGTCTCCAAATGCCTGCAGCCTCTTGTCTTAGAGGTGAGTTGGGATGTGGCTCTCGGGGAGAAAAGCCGTGATCTCCAGAAGGTCCGGTACAGATGCTTTCAAGGAGCATCCCCTCTCTCCATCCTGTCTTCATACTGAATTTGGGACATCCTTTTCTTAAAGGAGACTAATCGATAATCCAGGGTGATAAAATGTTATCACTGTCATCCCACTGAAATGCAACGGCAATGCCAGGTCCTATAAATCACCCGGAGCTTAAAGAAGAGAGTGAAATGAGCATTGCATTCTAAACCACAAAGCCCATTAATCACATGGCTACAAACTATAAATATGACAAGTACATCCATCAATGCCGCACCTTTCTTTCTGGTCTGCGAATGCATGCATTAGCAACTTAATGGATTTAGAAGGCATTTTCTCCTATGGACTCGGAAGCAGAGAGTATTTTATGATTAGCCTCATGGGCCTGAAAGGAAGGAAGAAGGAGTCCCCTTTCACCAAAGTGCTCAGGGGCATCCCAGGGGGTGTCCAGGCAGTGGCTAAAACTACTGATTCTGCCTGTATTCTGGAGATGCAGGAAACGGAGCCTGGCTTCTGGT
Organism: Hyperoodon ampullatus; assembly: GCF_949752795.1. Taxonomy (NCBI): domain Eukaryota; kingdom Metazoa; phylum Chordata; class Mammalia; order Artiodactyla; family Ziphiidae; genus Hyperoodon; species Hyperoodon ampullatus. Next base: position 32,809,784 of record NC_136924.1, on the reverse strand, counting down.
GGGAAGGGGCCTTCAGTGGCCACGACCTGCCTGCTCCCCCCACTCCACATTTGTCCCCCACAGCTGTGGCTCCTTGACCTGAGGGCTCAGGCCTGCCCTGAGCTAGTCTTTCCCCGGGATTGGAGAGCTTTAGGTAGCTCGAGTTTCATGCTGGAACCACGTCCATTCCCGCTATTTGAGCTCCTTTGATTTTGGCTTAATGATGGGCTTCTGTCTCCCCTTTGAGCCTGTGTTTGCCCCTTACACCTGAGTTCTGTTCACTTACTTGTTTGTCCTCCATTCATTTGTTCTATAAACACTTTCCAGCACTTCTATGCATGAGGCTCACTGTCTGTGCCTGACTCATGGGAAACCTAGGTGAACAGACACAGCTCCTGCCCTTTGGGGCTCACGATGGAGGGGGAGGGGGAAATGCACCCCGAGGGTGGAAATGCAGAGACAGAGGTCCACAGATGGCGAGAGCCCTATCCTCTGCTTAGTCGTGGGAGCCCTTACTTGTCACGCCCATCCTGACATCACGACATGGCCTTGCTGGATATATGGATTTCAGCTCCCCAAAGATGCTAAGATATTTTCAGTGTTTTAGCTCATGTTGTTCTTCAGCCTGGAAGGCCTTTCTCCCAGGTCAATGGCTACTCAGTCTTCCAGACCCAACCAACTCAATGGTCCCCTTCTCAATGGAGCCATGACCCAGCCCCCCAGGCACCCTGGTCTTGCCCTCCCTTGAGCCCTTTGTCACTTATTTATCACCTGTCTGGGTCTTCTCCTGGCCTGTGAGCCCTGAAAGGGTGGGCCCTGGGTCTTGTGCAAAGCCGAAGAGAGGGGCTGATGTTTGGCAGGTGATCAATAGATATTACATAGCACACCCCTGACCTCACTGTAGTTCCTTCCATGTGCATTTCTGTCTTACATGTCTTTGCACCATGTATTAGTTTTCCATTGCTGCTGTAACTAATTACGACAAACTTGGTGGCTTGAAACAACATGAATTTATGACGTTACATTTCTCACTGAGCTAGAAGTCTGAAACAGGTCTCCCTGAGCTAAAATCATAGTGCCGGCCGGGCTGCTTTCGCTGGGCTCTGGGGAAGAATCCCTTTCCTTACCTTTGCCAGCTTCCAGAGGCTGTCCCTTGGCCCCCTTCTGCCACCTTCAAATCCGGCAATGTTGCATCTCTTTGGTCATTCTTGTGTACTCACATGTCCTTCTGACCACAGCCAGGAAAGAGTCTCTGATTTTAAGGACCCATGTGCTTAGATTGGGCCCACCTGGATAATCTAGGCTAACCTCTCCATCTCTAGGTCCTTAACCTTGGTCACATCTGCAGTTTCTTTTGACGTGTCAGGCGACATATTCACAAATTCTGGGGATTGGGACACGGACATCTTTGTTATTTTGCCTACCACACACATACAGTTCCCTCTACCTGGAATTTCTTGCCTCCTCTGTGTCCACCTGGCTAACTTCTATGGACCTTTCAAGGCTCATTCAAATATCCTTCTCCCCTGCCTTCCAAGAAACTTTCCCTGCATTCCTGTGTGCTGGGAGTCAGTCACTCCCTGCTTAAGTTTCTGTGAAGCCACCTGTTTTCTACTGTAATTATTAGTGTATATCTCTTCCTCAGCTGACAACAAACAAAGTCTTTGGGGTCTCTGACTTAGTTGTTTCTATATCCTTAAAATCTATTAAAATGTTGGACATAAAAGTGCTCTGTGTTTGTGGAATGAATGACTAATTATGTTTTTTTAATGCAGTTGTATTGGAGAGAGTGGAATTCAAGGCTTATATCTTATAATTTAAAAGGAAATCTGATTTCAGCCTAATCATTCCTGTAGGATTTCAAGTCTTATCCAAAGGCCTTTTATATCTTAAATGTTTTTTTCTTGATTACACTCTCACTGCTAACATTCTGATATGTTTCCTGCCATGTTCTTTTCTATGCCCATATTTAGGTATTCCACAATTACATATTTTTACCTATGGGTATTATTACATATTCAGTTTTGTATCGTGTATTGTTATTTAATATTTTATTGTGAGCAATTCTTCATGCTGCTAAATGTTTTTGGAAAACATGACTTGTCATGCATGCTTGTATTTCATTATATGAACGTACCATTACATGTTCATTATATGAATATACTTGACCATTTCCTTGTTCAATGTCTGGGTCTCTATTGCAATTAATCTTGTGATGACTATCCCTATATATGAATCTTTGTTTATATCTTTAATTATTTCCTTGGGTTAAATTTCTAGGGCCAGAACTATATGGCAAAAGGATGTGTACTTTTAATGACTATTTCAAAGAAGGTTGGACAAATTTATACCTATCCTGAAATATATCAGCTCAACTTTTGACATGTTCTAATGAATGTTTCTTAACAGGAAACAAATTTGCATATTTCATGGGTAAAAGATTGTGTCTAATTGTCATTTTAATGTACATGTCTATGTTAGTGAGTGTTTGTATTTTGCTGTTTATTAACCATTTTTTTTTTTTTCCTTTTATAAACTTCCTGTTCTTTGCTCATTTTTCCACTAGGGGTGAATTTTTTTTTTTTGTTATCTATTTATATATCTTTGAATATAATGATATTAATCCCTGTTCTATAATATTTCTGGTAAACATTTGCCCTCACTTTGTTACTTAAAAGTCTCTTTTCAAATAGGAGCTGGGGGCTGGGATCATTCAGCATGTCCCCACCCGCTTTCCTTAGGGAATGACATTGACCTACCTCCTTCTCCAGTGAAGGCGACAAGGCTCCCAGCCCCTGACTTCAGAATCTTTCATCTTGTCTTCAAAGGGAGTTGAACTTGAAGCATCTTTCTTAGGTCCTCTGGGACAAAACCACTTTGTAGGCTTAAAATCATTCATTTCCCCCATTTCTTTTCTCTCTGCCATTCCTCACAAATTATCTCTGGCAATTATTAAGCATTTTTGTGTGGCTTTATACTTTTGAGTACTTAGTGGTCCTTTTCTGGTTCATCAGAGAAAGCAGAATCTTTTCCTCCTTCTTTTGCCTCCTTTGGAAATTCTGGGCTGTAGGCATCTTTCTAACAGAATGACAACTCTTAGAAGGGGTGAAGATCCTGGACAGCACCCATCACCCAGTCTGGATCCAGGCAGTTCAATTAGGGAAATAAAGTCCCAGAGGGTGTGGGAGTCCCTCAGGGCCTCGCAGATACTTGATGATGAAGATGAGCTGCATTAAGTGAGGACTGAAGGAAAGAGACAGTCTCTCTGCCATGGACTGAATGTTTGTGCCCAGCCCCCAAATCCATATGTTGAAATGCTAACGCCCCCCCTGATGGCATTAGGAGGTGGGGCCTTTGGGAGGTGCTTAGGTCATGAGGGCAGAGCCCTCATGAATGGGATTAGTGCCCTTATTACAGAGGCTCCAGAGAGCTCCCTTGCCTCCTCCACCATGTGAGGTTATGCTGAGAAAATGGACTCTGAGCCAAGAACTTGGCTCTTACTGACACCAAATCTGCTGGCACCTTGATCTTGGATTTCCCAGCCTCCAGAACAGTGAAGAACACATTTCTGTTGTCTGTAAGCCACTCCGTCTGTGATATTTTTGTAATAGCAGCCTGAACAGACTGAGACAGCCTTGCCTGGAGAGGCAGTAGGCTAAGGGTATGACATACCCAGAAACTGCCTTGAGAAGCATGTTCTCACCAGGGTGGCATGTTGTAGTCACAAGTCTACCGAAGCAGGACCCGCATCCTCTCTGGGTCTCAGAATCCTCCTCTGTGAACTGATGGGACCTAAACATTTCAGGAGTTCCTTCTGGGTTTGCTATTCTGTGGCATCCATCCAGGGCAGAAGTGTGTGTCCTGGTATTACCATCATTGGCTTTGGACCAATCCCCCACAAATACCAAGGGACAACTGTATACGGGCGTCCCTCTGGCAGAGACTGAGCCCATGGGTAATCCTTCCTGCTGCTTGAGGCTTTGTCTCCACCACCGAAGTCTGAGTATAGGTGATAGAAACTTAGATACTAGACTTAGATACTTAGGATTAGATACTAGATTTATGCAAAATCCTGTAGTGTACACCTACTGATGGGGATTTTAAGGGAAGGACCTGGGAGCTAGTGGGCTGGAAACCCCAGGTCTGAAGCTTAAACTCTTTTGCTACCTGACTTTTGCTGCTTCCTGCCACCAGGGCACAGCTAGCTTGAGCAGGAGGTGTGTCCCGACATCAAATGGTGGTCATGTATGTTTATCACTAACCCTTCATATGTTAGTAGAGGAATTATGGGATATGGTAGAATAAGACATTGCTTCAGTTACTGTAGCCACAGAAATGCTGTGTAACAAACAGCCCCAAGTCCAATGACTTACAACAATAAGCATTTATTTAGCTCAGGAGTCTGCAGGGCTCAGCTGATCTGGGCCAGGCTTGGCTGATTTCAGCTGTGGTCACTGAGGTGTCTGGGGACAACTGCTGGTCACCTGAGTGGCTCTGCTGGTCTAGGCTGCCCTCTCTGTCATGTCTAGGGTTTGGCTGAGCCAGGATGGCCTCGGCTGGGGACAGGTCACATGTCTCTCACTGGAGGCCATCCAGGCATGTTTGTGGTGCTGGCAAATGCAAGAGTGAGAGCAGAAACAAGCAAGTGCTTTGTCGTGCCTCTGCTTCAGCTCCATTTGCTAACACCTCTTTGTAGGCAAGAAAACCCCATGGCTGAGCCCAGAGTCGAGTCAAGGGTGTGGGCAGTTACACGGCAAAGGTCATGGACACAGGGAGGGGTGACGAATTAGGGCTTTTAAAGCAACTGGTTTATCACAGACATGGAACTCTGCTGTAATTTTTTGAGGGTGAGCATTTCAGATTTGGGGGCTTCTGGACATTACATATCCCACATTTAGGGGTAAGTGCAAATGATCAGATCATATACTCAGGAAGGCTTCCCGTTCTTACAGGGATGAGCTGGGGGATCAGGAGATGACTTGATTAGGAATTTTTAAAAACCTGCCTTCTAATGAGCCTTAACTTAGCCTGGATGGGGAGACAGTGACAGCAGCCATGCACAAAACAGTTGTTCACACATTATGGGGCATTTTACTTATTCAGCCTTTAGAGGGTGATAGGTGTGTGCTTGAATCAGGAACCCTTGCCCTCACTCCACTTCTCCTCGGATGTGATGCCCCCAGGTTGGCAACTGCTGCTATAGAGGAGGGAGGAGGGGACAACTATCTTTGCCTGTGGCTTTCCTGAAAGAGGTGATATTTAAGTTGGGTCTTGATGGATAAACAGGAGTTCACCAGGCAGAGAAAGAGAGAAACGTCATTTTAAATAGAGGGAGCAGTATGTGCAAAGATACAGAAGCATAAAAGGGCCTGTGGGCGGGGGATCGATCATGCTCAGGAATAATAATAGCTGATATTTACTGAGCCCTTAATATGTGCCAGAGCCTTTCATGTAATATTTTTACTTCATCTTCACAGAAAGCCTTTGCGTGAGGTGCTGTTATTATTTCCATTTTATAGGCGAGGAAATTGAGGCACAGAAAAATTAACTTATCCAGACTAGTAAAAGGCAGAACCAGTATTCAAACCCGGAGACCTCTGGCATCAGAATGTGCTCACTCTTTTTTTTTTTTTTTTGCGGTATGCGGGCCTCTCACTGCTGTGGCCTCTCCGGTTGCAGAGCACAGGCTCCGGACGCGCAGGCTCAGCGGCCATGGCTCACAGGCCCAGCCGCTCCTCGGCATGTGGGATCCTCCTGGACCGGGGCACGAACCCGTGTCCCCTGCATCGGCAGGCGGACTCTCAACCACTGCACCACCAAGGAAGCCCAGAATGTGCTCACTCTTTACCTACTCTGCCGGTTACCCCAGAAGTTAGTTGGCACACATGACTGAAACACAGGGGTGGGAGTACATTTCAGGATGAGCCAGAAGCCCATTGGCTTTGCCAAGGGGACCCCTTTCCAGGGGGCTCCGTCTGTGTGTGTTGGGAGATTTCTCTGACTCCAGTCCTCTCCTTGGGAGCAAGATTCGTCTGGGTTGTGCTCTTGTCTGAGTCCTGTTCACAGGCCCTCTGCCTTAGGATTCCCTCTCTAGGGAGGGGGTGAGTAGGGAGAAATGGGGAAGGCAGTAGGAACTGACCCTGACCACAAGTAGGAGTGTGGTTACTGCTGATGTGGGGGGAGCGCCACCAGGGGCCTGCTCCAGATGGGGCCCTCAGCCACTGGGGGGAAGGCCAGGCCCGGCCAGCCTTGCCCGAGGAAGCTTCAGCCTTGGCCTACCCTCCTGCCTTTGGCCTGAGAGCTGTGTGGTTAGCTGTGTCAGAGACCAAAGGGACCTCAGAGGGCATGAGGAAGTGACATCCCAGGCCAGGTGGTGTGTTTTACCTGCCCACCTGGACCTGTCCCCAGAGCCCCAGGGGACCTCAGAGGAAAGTCAGTCCAATGCCCTCCTCTATGCAGGCAGCCCGGCAGGAGACAGATGGCTCCCTCAAACTGGAGAGAGTGTACTCAAGGGACTTTACAAGGTGCAGGTGGAACTAGGAAATCTTCAAGTGCTGGTGAAGCTTCCTGGGCCTGGAAGCATCTGGAGGCACCATCAGCCCTCCACCTGAAGTTGCAAAGGGTGCAGCTGCTCAGGATCTGGAGAGAGTTGTAGCCATAGGAGAGGCCAGCAGACCAGGGGCTTTGGGTTGAGGAAGGAGGGAGCTGGGGCATAAATACTCCAGCCCCTCCCTCCTCCCACCCTCCAGTCTCCTTCTGCTGCCTGCCCTTGGTGCTCCCCCCAGGGAGCCAGAGGGTCAGGGGCAAGAAATCAGTGTGGCCCGGTGGCATCAGACCCCTGAGTTTAATTCCTGGCTCTGCCACTTGCTGGCTGTGTGACTTTAAGCAGATACTGTAGGTGAATCTCAGGGTCCTTGCTGGTATAGTGGGGACGGTGACACTATAACCAAGATTCCAGAGTGAAGACTAAATGTGATGGTGGTTCACCCCTTCCAAGCCCTGTTCCTCGTAGGTTTCTAAATATGTTCTCTTGTAAGCTCCCCTCCATCCCTGTGTGGTATCATATTAGCATCCTTATTTCACAGACGAGGGTGCTCAGCGAGGGTAGATGATTTGCCATCCCGGCGAATAAGTGGTGGCACCAAAGCCTTGACCACCGCGCAGGCCACTCCCTGTGACAAGTGATACCAGCTTCATGGAGAGCCGGAGATACATAAGCTCAGAACGTGGCACTTCATATTCTTACAATAACACTTTGTAGATGGATATGAATGAATAACTACTGGAACTGTATGAAGCACTTTCCTTGGAGTGACCTTAGCATTTGGGATTATCATCCTCATGGACGGGGAAACAGATCTAAGGGAGGTTAAATGCTTTGTCTCAATCCTACTCTTGCTGTCAGTTTAATTTTAGCACATGGTTTTGCAGCTTTGGGGAAAAATAAACCCAGTATTGTCACTGTCTGCTCATGGGATTATGAGGTCTGGCATCTTTAGAGGGGGGAAAAATGGGAAAGTTTGCAGAAAAAAAATGCTATGTTCTCCATCCAAGGGAAAAAAAATACTTGGAATAAAATAAAATACCTACCTCTCAATTTTTCAAAAATTTTTTTTCTCTAAAATGTTATATCTCTGACAAGGAGCGAAACCTGGGCCTAGGCCAGGGTGACCTGTCACCGTGAGCAAGGCGGAGGGATAAAAATGAGCCAATTCGTTTCTAAATGGCTCTGTAACTCCAGGGTGTTATCGAGCAGAGACAAAGGGCACCCCATAATTCTTGGGAAGGGAATCAGGATCTCCGGAAAGCGGCACAGACGCTGTCCGGTCCGCCGCAGCCCCCCTGCCACCCTGGGATCCGAGCTCCATAAATACACAGAGAGATCGATCTCCAGGCGCTGCTGATTTCCCCTGGCCATTATTGATTGTATTCTTAGATGAGTGGAGACTTTTCGACCAGAACCAAGCTCTGTGTATCTTTCTTGGAAGTCTTTGCAGTGCCGAGAGGTCGGCTGAGAGAGGAAGCTGTGTCTCTGTTCCCTTCTCAGGATGCTGCCCGGCAGCTGTGTCCTGGGCTAGGAGAAATTAGAGGTTTGTCTGTCTGTGGACTCCTCAGTCCTCCAGGAGGTGTCAAGGTTGCGAGTTTCCGCAGGGGAGGAGAAAGTGGCTTCAGCTGATGACGTCTATAGATGTGTTCTATATTCATAAAATCAACCCCAGTGATGATTCCTTGTACATGAACGCAGAGGGGGTGAGATAGCCCCTTTCAGGGTTTCTCAAACTTTAAATGTGTAAGTTACCTGGGCATCTTGTTAAAATGCTGTCTCTGACTCAGCGGGTCTGGATGGTCCTGAGATTGTGCGTTGCTTACAAGCTCCCAGGAGATGCCGGTGCTGACGTTGCTGGATCTGAATAGCCGAGGGTAGACCCGGCACCCTCTCAGGCCGTGAGCCTTTGCTCCTTAGGGCTGCCTTTAATTCCCTTCTTAACCCATTCATCGAACATATATGAGCTTCTGCTTTGTGCCAGGCCCTGTGCTGGGCGCTGGGGGCAGACAAGGGATGGAACACAGTGCCTGCCCTCAAATTACCCACAGTTGGATGGGAGAGACCACTGTTTCACAAGCACTGCTGGTACAATGTGATTCGGTCTTGAGTCCTGCTGGGAGACCACCTCCTAGGTGAGGCGCTAATAATTCTGCTGGGAGGCCTCAGGGAGGTGACACTGAAGCTGGATATTGAAGCGAGATAGGAGCCTTTGAGATGCAGAAGGTGGAGCCAGGCAGGGTGAATATCCGGAGGCCTGGAGGTTTGAGAATGTTTGCTAAGACCAAGGAAACAAGAAAGTTGGTTCTGTGGATGTGGAGTGCTGATTCGGCTGTTACCACCAGCCTGGGAGTTATTTGAGGTCAAAGGCCTTGTCTGGCCTATCTCTGCACCCCCAGCCCTGGCAAACTGCTCAGCAAATACCTAGTTAGACCAAAGTGAAGCTGATTCGTTCACTTTGGGCAGAAGTGCTCATGCTTCAGTGTACATCGGAATCTCCTGGTGGGCTTGTTAAAGCAGGTTCATGGCCCTCACCCTCAGAGTTTCTAAAGCAGTAGGTCTGGGTTGGGGCCCAGAATTTGCATTTCTAACAAGTCCCCAGGTGATGCTGTGCTGCTGATCTAGGAACCACCCTTTGAGAATGGACAGTCAACATTCAACATCATTGTTTTCAGATAAGTGATTAATTCCTCTAGGGGGAGGGGAGTGGGTGGGTTCAGAGAAGACAGTGTGGATTAATGTAGAAAGCATGGCCTTTAGAGCTGGATAGACCAGGTTTAATCAAGTTCTGCCGCCTGTGTGACCTTTATGTGATGCTGCTTTCACTTTCCCCCTCTGTAGAATGGGCACAGTCACACCCATCATGCACTGTGGTAATAGGCATTTCCATCAGCTCCACAAAGAAAGGGACTTCAGATCTGGGCATCACAGGATAGAAGACAGACATTCCATAATACCCATCATAGGACTCTTTTGTAAACTCTCAAGTGAAACCCAATTTAATCCAGCTTAAGAAATTAAAAAAAAATTATTGGCATATATATCTCAGAAGTGTAGGTGTCTGGAGTCAGGAATGCCTGGATCAGGAATTCAAATGATGCTCTCAGAACTCTCTTTCCATCTTTTGGCCTAGATTTCTTCTGTATTGGCCCCATTGTCAGGTCGGCTCTCTCCTGGTAGCAGCTTTGATGATCTAGGTAGTGCCAGGATTTTATTGCTCCCAGAGGAAAGAGGTTGTCTCTCCCAATATCTCTGGCAAAAGCCCCAGAGATTCCTTTGATTGGCATGGCCTGGATCATGTGCCCATCCTGAACCAATCACTGAGCCTGGGGACGGAGAGCTCTGATCGGCCAAAACATGGTCATATGGAGACTTAAAAAAGAGAGTGTGGGGAGAATTGTTCAGAATTTCCCCTGGAAAGCTGCTCTATGGCCAGAAAAAAGGGGGTAGGGAAAGGATGCCTGGCATTTAAAAATTGCCTTGTTTTCAAAGAATTTCTAATCTGGCATCTTCATCATTTTAGAATTCCTCTCAGTCTGCCTGGCTTAATGAGGTTTTTAAAGGGCTGATAAGGACTTCAGAGCACCTCACATTATAATAGTACCGAGCATTCACATGACACAAAGGGGCAGGTGGTGTTTTATATATCAGTTTTACTTATTCTTTTCAATAAGTAGGCACTATTCTTATTTCTTTTCTTACAGATGAGGAAATTGAGGCACAGAGAGGCTAAGTAACTTGCCCAGTGTCACAGAGCTAGTGATTGGCTGAGACAAACTGCAAACCCAGGCAGTCTAGTTGTCTGTGTGCCTAACTGCCATGTACACCATCTTGCAAATCTTGAAATCTTATTACTGAAAAATTTCTTAGAGATCATCTCAACCACTGGCACTCCCCCATTTCCCTACCCTATCCACCCCTCCTTTTTTTTTTCAAACTTGAGGCCTAGAGAGGAGGATTCATTTCCCTGTGGTTATGCAAACCGGTAACACACAGGATTTTGTTTGCTTGTTTGTTTTTTTAACATCTTTATTGGAGTATAATTGCTTTACAGTGGTGTGTTAGTTTCTGCTTTATAACAAAGTGGATCAGTTAGACATATACGTATATCCCCATATCTCCTCCCTCTTGCCTCTCTCTCCTACCCTCCCTATCCCACCCGTCTAGGTGATCTCAAAGCACCGAGCTGACCTCCCTGTGCTATGTGGCTGCTTCCCACTAGCTATCTGTTTTACATTTGGTAGTGTATATATGTCCATGCCACTCTCTTACTTCGTCCCAGCTCACCATTCCCCCTCCCTGTGTCCTCAAGTCCATTCTCTATGTCTGCGTCTTTATTCCTGTCCGGCCCCTAGGTTCTTAAGAATCTTTCTTTTTTTTTTTTTTTAGATTCCATATATATGCGTTAGCATGTTGTATCTTTCTGACTTACTTCACTCTGTATGACAGACTCTAGGTCCATCCACCTCACCACAAATAACTCAATTTTGTTTCTTTTTATGGCTGAGTAATAATCCATTGTATATATATGCCACATCTTCTTTATCCATTCATCTGTTGATGGACACTTAGGTTGCTTCCATGTCCTGGCTATTGTAAATAGTGCTGCAATGAACACTGTGGTACATGTCTCTTTTTGAATTATGGTTTTCTCAGGGTATATGTCCAGTAGTGGGATTGCTGGGTTGTATGGTAGTTCTATTTTTAGTTTTTTAAGGACCCTCCATACTGTTCTCCATAGTGGTTGTATCAGTTTACATTCCCACCAACAGTGCAAGATGGTTCCCTTTTCTCCACACCCTCTCCAGCATTTATTGTTTGTAGATTTTTTGATGATGGCCATTCTGACTGGTGTGAGGTGATACCTCATTATAGTTTTGATTTGCATTTCTCTAATGATTAGTTATGTTGAGCATCCTTTCATGTGTTTGTGGGCAATCTGTATATCTTCTTTGGAGAAATATCTATTTAGGTCTTCTGCCCATTTTTGGGTTGGGTTGTTTGTTTTTTTGATATTGCACTGCATGAGCTGCTTTTATATTTTGCAGATTAATCCTTTGTCAGTTGCTTCATTTGCAAATATTTTCTCCCATTCTGAGGGTTGTCTTTTTGTCTTGTGTATGTTTTCCTTTGCTGTGCAAAAGCTTTTAAGTTTCATTAGGTCCCATTTGTTTATTTTTGTTTTTATTTCCATTTCTCTAGGAGGTGGGTCAAAAAGGATCTTGCTTTGATTTATGTCATAGAATGTTCTGCCTATGTTTTCCTCCAAGAGTTTTATAGTGCCTGGCCTTACATTTAGGTCTTTAATCCAATTTGAGTTTGTTTCTGTGTATGGTGTTAAGAAGTGTTCTAATTTCATTCTTTTACATGTAGCTGTCCAGTTTTCCCAGCACCACTTATTGAAGAGGCTGCCTTTTCTCCATTGTATATTCTTGCCTCCTTTATCAAAATAAGGTGACCATATGTGCGTGGCTTTATCTCTGGGCTTTCTATCCTGTTCCATTGATCAATATTTCTGTTTTTGTGCCACTACCATACTGTCTTGATTACTGTAGCTTTGTAGTATAGTCTGAAGTCCAGGAGCCTGTTTCCTACGGCTCCATTTTTCTTTCTCAAGATTGCTTTAGTTATTCGGGGTCTTTTGTTTTTCCATACAAATTGTGAAATTTTTTGTTCTAGTTCTGTGAAAAATGCCATTGGTAGTTTGATAGGGATTACACTGAATCTGTAGATTGCTTTGGGTAGTATAGTCATGTTCACAGTGTTGATTCTTCCAATCCAAGAAGATGGTATATCTCTCCATCTGCTTGTATCATCTTTAATTTCTTTCTTCATTGTCTTATAGTTTTCTGCATACAGGTCTTTTGTCTCCTTAGGCAGGTTTATTCCTAGGTATTTTATTCTGTTTGTTGCAATGGTAAATGGGAGTGTTGCCTTAATTTCTCTTTCATCATTAGTGTATAGGAATGCAAGAGATTTCTGTGCATTAATTTTGTATCCTGCTACTTTATCAAATTCATTGATTAGCTCTAGGAGTTTCCTGGTAGCATCTTTAGGATTTTCTATGTATAGTATTATGTCATCTGCAAACAGTGACTGTTTTACTTCTTCTTTTCCGATTTGGATTCCTTTTATTTCTTTTTCTTCCTTGATTGCTATGGCTAAAACTTCCAAAAACTATGTTGAATAATAGTGGTGAGAGTGGACAATCTTGTCTTGTTCCTATTCTTAGAGGAAGTGGTTTCAGTTTTTCACCATTGAGAATAACATTGGCTGTGGGTTTGTCATATATGGGCTTTAGTATGTTGAGGTAAGTTCCCTCTATGCCTGTTTTCTGGAGGGTTTTTATCATAAATGGGTGTTGAATTTTGTCAAAAGTTTTTTCTGCATCTATTGAGGTGATCTTATGGTTTTTCTCCTTAATTTGTTAATATGGTTTATCACATTGGTTGATTTGCATATATTGAAGAATCCTTGCATTCCTGGGATAAACCCCACTTGATCATGGTGTACGATCCTTTTAATGTGCTGTTGGATTCTGTTTGCTAGTATTGTTTTGAGGATTTTTGCATGTATGCTCATCAGTGATATTAGCCTGTAGTTTTCTTTTTTTGTAACATCTTTGTCTGATTTTGGTATCAAGGTGATGGTGGCCTCGTAGAATGAGTTTGGGAGTGTTCCTCCCTCTGCTATATTTTGGAAGAGTTTGAGAAGGATAGGTGTTAGCTCTTCTCTAAATGTTTGATAGAATTCGCCTGTGAAGCCATCTGGTCCTGGGCTTTTGTTTGTTGGAAGATTTTTACTCACAGTCTCAATTTCAGTGCTTGTGATTGGTCTGTTTATATTTTCTGTTTCTTCCTGGTTCAGTCTCAGAACGTTGTGCTTTTCTAAGAATTTGTCCATTTCTTCCAGGTTGTCCATTTTATTGGCATAGAGTTGCTTGTAGTAATCTCTCATGATCCTTTGTATTTCTGCAGTGTCAGTTGTTACTTCTCCTTTTTCATTTCTAATTCTATTGATTTGAGTCTTCTCCCCTTTTTTCTTTATGAGTCTGGCTAATGGTTTATCAATTTTGCTTATCTTCTCAAAGAACCAGCTTTTAGTTTTATTGATCTTTGCTATTGTTTCCTTCATTTCTTTTTCATTTATTTCAGATCTGATTTTTATGATTTCTCTCCTTCTGCCAACTTTGGGGTTTTTTTGTTCTTCTTTCTTTAATTGCTTTAGGTGTAATGTTAGGTTGTTTATTTGAGTTGTTTCTTGTTTCTTAAGGTAGGATTGTATTGCTATAAACTTCCCTCTTAGAACTGCTTTTGCTGCATCCCATAGGTTTTGGGTCATCGTGTTTTCATTGTCATTTGTTTCTAGGTATTTTTTGATTTCCTCTTTGATCTCTTCAGTGATCTCGTGGTTATTTAATAGTGTATTGTTTAGCCTCCACGTGTTTGTATTTTTTACAGATTTTTTCCTGTAATTGATATCTAGTCTCATAGCGTTGTGGTTGCAAAAGATGCTTGATACGATTTCAACTTTCTTAAATTTACCAAGGCTTGATTTGTGACCCAAGATATGATCTACCTTGGAGAATGTTCCATGAGCACTTGAGAAGAAAGTGTATTCTGTTGTTTTTGGATGGAATATCCTATAAATATCAATTAAGTCCATCTTGTTTAATGTGTCATTTAAAGCTTGTATTTCCTTATTTATTTTCATTTTGGATGATCTGTCCATTGGTGAAAGTGGGGTGTTAAAGTACCCTACTATGATAACACTCACCATTAAATGTTGGTCTTTGAACGCTGAATCTAGTGCCCTTTCTGCCACACCGTCCCTCTCCTGCCCTCTGCTGGGCTCTCTGGAAATTGTCACTCTTCCTAAGATTGTGAAGAAATCAGCTGGACTGCAGGCTGTGAGCCCTTGCCTTGGCATTCCCAGCACCTGGTCCTGTGGTCCGGTGCTTGTGGACACTCTCTATGTGTGAGTGCTTTGGGGTAACACCAGAAAGTGTTTCCTTCTGTGTGACCCAGTCCAACTCCATTTCTTCCATTCCGACCACCGGCAGGCTGTGCCCACTGGGGCCACGGACAACCTACAAGCCTCGTGGTCGGCACCGCTCAGGAATGCCATTTTCCCTGCCATTCGAAGTGGGGTCTGAGGACCACCAGTACCAGCCTCTCCTGAGAGTGCCTTAGAAATTCAGAGTCTCAGGCCCCGTCCCCAACCTGCTGAGTCTGAATCTGCCCCGGCGATTCCTATGCGAAGCCTCGTCGTCTCCCAGGATCTTTGCTATCCTGGAGAGAGGGGAGCGTCACCACTAGGTGGGGGTGTTGCCTGGGCCGAGGCCAGAATGGAGCTGCGGGATTGCCAGGCTGAGCCGAGCAGAGGCAGAGCCAGCCAGGCTCTGGGCTGCAAACGAACAAATGTCTCAGGCTTCAAAGTGTCCCCACCGTCCACACCCACGTGTCCCCAAACTCCCAGCAATCTTGGGATGTTTCAAGATATCCAAACTAGCCCTAAGGAGAAAGATTTCCCCCACATAGACGATTCAGAGAAAGTGCCCCAGGCTCTATAGCCACCCTCAAAGCTGCGTTAATTCCATGTGTCGTTGCGGAGACAGAGGGTCCAGGTGGCCCATCTGGGAAGCAGATAAGTTGGAGTCCCATTTGAGGACCTTGGCTCCAAAGGCGACACCCATCTGTCCCTCCGCACTGGCCCCCGTAATGCCCTAAACACCAAGCGCCTCGTTGGAATGAATGTCTAGTCACATTGGGGACTTCTTTGAAGGATGTGGGCAGGAAGGTCATCAGGCTGTAAAAGTCCCGGCGTTCTGTCCAAAAAACTTGTCACTGGGCATTGTGGGTCTAGATGTCAGTCTCTCAAAGCTGTGTGTGTGTGTGTGTGTGTGTGTGTATTGTGTGTGTGTGTGTGTGTTTACCATCTTTCTCGTTAGGGAGTGATATGCTTCCAGTCCCTGGCTCTGCCACTAACTAGCTCTGGCAGACAGGTCACTCAACCTCTCTGAGCTCTGGTCTCCTCATCTCTGAGGTGGGGATGACAGTACTGTCTCTTGTGCTTGTTGTGAGGATCACAAGCCAAGGTCATTATCAAGTGAAGGTACCTTCTCAGCTGCAGAGCCCTGTACAAAGTGAGATGTGACTGGGGGTGAGGGGCATTAAGAGACAAGGAGGAATTTGGAGGGGCAGGACAGACACTGTCGTACCAATGTCATCCCGGCTGCGGAGGCCCCCTCACTGTTCCCCATCTTCCATCATCTCACAATTCAGTCTCTACACAGCAGCCAGAGTGATGTTGTAAAATCAAAAATAAGATGCAAACTATTATATAGAGAATGGATAAACAACCAGGTCCTACTGTATAGCACAGGGAACTAATATTCAATATCTTGTGATAAACCATCATGGAAAAGAATATGAAAAAGAATGGACATATACGTATAACTGAATCACTTTCCTATACAGCAGGAATTAACACAACATTGTAAATCAACTATACTTCAATAAGATAAATGTTAAAAAAATCAAAAATAGGGCTTCCCTGGTGGGGCAGTGGTCGAGAGTCCGCCTGCCAATGCAGGGGACACAGGTTCGTGCCCCGGTCTGGGAAGATCCCACACGCCGCGGAGCGGCTGGGCCCGTGAGCCATGGCCGCTGAGCCTGCGTGTCCGGAGCCTGTGCTCCGCAACGGAAGAGGCCACAACAGTGAGAGGCCCGCGTACCGCAAAAAAAAAAAAGAAAAGAAAAGAAAAAAAAAGAAAAAATAGTTTATGATCCCGCCCACCCCTTAAAACCCTTCAGTAGTTTCCCTTTGGCCTTAAGATGAAATCCAGTTCCTTACTCTGATCTACAAGGTTCCTCCGCCGCCGTGTTGCCCCCTCAGCGCATCCTGCTCGCTCTCATTCCCTCCACCCCTTCTTGCTGTCTGTCCCTCACTCCCACCCTGGGTTCTTTGCCTTTGCTCTTCCCTGAGCCCACTTTGGGGTGGCTACCTCTTTCTTTTCTCATTCAGACCTCAATTTCAACGTCACTTGCTAAGAGAGTCTGTCTCAGCCCACCAGGTCCAAGTGGCCATCTAGCCCCTTTCTTGGGACAACCTCTGATTTAAATTCTCTGCACAGCATCCTCACTGTCTGATATTCTGCTTGTCTACGAGTGTAGTCTCCCTGGCTAAAGTGTAATCAGTGTTTCAGAAGGGATCTCGCCTGCTTTGCTCACCTTGTCTCCCCAAGACCTAGGACAATCGATGCCTGGTACACAGTAGGCACTCCATAAATCTCTGCTGAATGAATAAATTCACAGTCCTGACTCCTGGGAATGCGCCCAACCCAGGAGGAATAGCCAGATGCTTTCATGGGCTTGTGGCCCCGTGTAGCTGTGCCCCGGCGTGCTCACACCCACGGGCATGGGGGAGAAGTCACCATCTCTGCCACTTTGCACCCTGCCTCCGAGGGACTGGAGGAATTAGGAGGGAGACACCTGCTTGGCCAAATCGCTACATGAAAGCGTGGGTTTTCTCCGAAGCCCGTTAATTCTCACGAGTTGGGAGAATAATTAAATCTCCTTTTATAATGATGCAGTGTTATCTCACACTTTGGGTTCTGTTGTAATTATTAAGCAGGATGGAAAATAAAGCATCCAAATACCATAGCTAACTTTCAGATCAGAACAGATGTCAGCTTGGGGAGGGCTAGCAGCTCTGGGGCAAGTGTTTTTTCTTTGCCTTCTTTCTGCCACTGCCCATCCCTTGCCTCTGTCCCCCCTTCTCTCCATCCGTCGAGACTTGCATCCTTTAATTTCTTTGCTCACGTGGCCAGCAAATATCCACCAAGCACTGCTGGGGGATGGACACGTTTCTGGAGAATGAGAAGGAGAGCGAATTCCTCCTCATCCTGCAAGGCTTAGCGCAAGCAAGCGTCACCTCTCCCTCCTGGCTTCCTGGGCCCTTTCCTCTCCACTCTCCTGGGAGTTTGTTACTGCTTCCTCTGAGCAGCTGGGCACCCAGTGCAAACTCCATATTGAATTTGCACCTAGAACTTGGTGGAAGATGTGTTAGAGGTTTGCATGTCAGTCTCCCCCACCAGGCTGTCTGCACCTTGAACGCAGGATCATTCCTTTCTTGTGTATCATCATATCCCAATGCCTGGAACAGAACCTGGTACTTAATAGCTGCTCAGTGAATATTTGTTGGATGAATTAAAGTTCTTATTCATTTCTCTCTCTCCAGGGACTACTTCATATCATGCTCGGGAAACATTTGTAGAATGAATGACCAAGGGTTTATCTTCAGAGATGGAGAAGGGGAGAGACTCAGGTAGGGGGAGTCATGGGGGGCCAGAGGAGGAAGGAGGATGGGGGTCTGTATTTGTCTGCTAGGGCTGCTGTCACAAAGGACCATAGACTGGGTGTCCTCAACAGCAGAAACATATTTACTTACAGTTCTGGAGGCTAGAAGTCTGAGATCATGGTGTCAGCAAGCTTGTCCCGAGGCCTCTCTCCTTGGCTTGCAGAAGACCATCTTCTCCCCGTGTCCTCACATGGTTCTCCCTCTGTGCATGTCTGTGCCCTAATCTCCTATTCTTGTAAGGACACCAGTCGGATTGGATTAGGCCCATCCTAATGACCTCATTTTTAACTTAGTCACCTCTGTAAAGGCACTATCTCCAAGTACAGTCACATGCTGAATTACTGGGGGTTAGGGCTTCACTATGTGAATTTTTGTAGGGACACAAGTCAGCCCATAATGGTGTGTGTGTTGTTTTTTTTGTGTGTGGAGTGTGGGCCTCTCCCTTTTGTGGCCTCTCCCGTTGCGGAGCACAGGCTCTGGACGCGCAGGCTCAGCGGCCATGGCTCACGGGCCCAGCCGCTCTACGGCATGTGGAGTCTTCCCAGACCGGGGCACGAACCCGTGTCCCCTGCATCGGCAGGCGGACTCTCAACCACTGCGCCACCAGGGAAGCCCCCATTATGGTGTTTGAGGTCACGTTTGTTACTCTTAAGGAGGTGAAAACTGGACCAAGAGACTCTAATGAGAAAATTGACGGTGACTCGGGTTGCAGGGTGTGGGTGGTGGGCATCTCCTTCCCCCTCTTGGCTGCCCTCTTCCAGCTGACAATGGACAGCGTCATTCGGGGCACATCTCTGGTCCGGCCACCAGGGGGAGACAGAGCTCCTAAGCGCCCGCTCCACGGCTGGGGGCCAGGCCCGCAGGGGCAAACCAGCTGGTGCCATCACCTGGTCACCGGTGTCCTGCTGCGGACCCGGTTACGAGGCAGCAGAGTGTGATAGCAAAAGCCCTGGCCCGCATGTCACGAATCCCAGGTTGGGTGGGGGGCTCGGTGGGTGTCCTTGGGCTTGTCACTCGTCGGCTCTGGGACGCCCCATTTGTAGCATCGAGTGGCTGTCCTCCCCACTCTCCAGGCTCCTCCCGGCCCTGGCGTTCTGCGAGGGGGATGCTGAGCCCCACATCTGGCTGCCATCTCCAGCTGTCACGCAGGATTAAAAATAGCAGCATAATGATGACAACGTTTTCGGGGGTTCTCTCCCTCCCGTTTTTGAGCATGTGAATTTCTTTTCTCCCAAGTTAGGGGAAGAGTCCTTGATACAATCAGGATTATCCCGTAATGCTTAATGAAGGCCTCCTGGTGCCGGAGCGCAGATTACTCTAAGCCCTTGCTAACCCGCTGAGAGGATGATAGAAATCAGCACTGGTGCAAACCTGTCCCCTCAGTTCTGACAGGGCTGTCGGAGGAGGGGGTGTGAGACCTTGACCCTGAGGCTGTGGCCTGGCTTCCTGAGACAGGGATTCAACAAGGAGAGGGGGCTGGGTGCCTATTGTGCACCAGGCAGCGCTACTGTCTTGGCAGATGCTCTCTGAGACAGGCACCGCTGGAAGGAGCCCTGGGGGGAGACGCCCCACTTGTTCCCACCCAGTTCTGCCTCTAGATACTGTGCGCTGGAGAGTTAGCCACTCCTCTGCGCAGCACCTTCTCAGAAAATGTGGAGAGTAGGTTCCATCCTGCAGGTCAACATTATTTGATTGGTCCTGGCTGCCTGAATGTCTTGCTGAGAAGCACGTGAAGGCCACATCCATCGGGCTCTTCAAAGACAGAAGGCTATGATTGATTAGTGATGTCTGCCATGGCCCAGACTGGGAGAGTATAAATGCTACTCCATTATCACCCCTGGACCAAATGAACTCTAAGGCTCATTCCAACTCTGGTATCTTATTAAATCCCAGGGATATTCATCCCATGAGCAAAACATCCATAATATTCTTACTGTGGCTTCTTACTAAGTCCTTTAGACATCATTTTCTATCAAATATTGGTGGTGAGGAGGGTATGCGGTGGTCCTGTGGTTTGCCACGCAGCTCTCAGGCTGGAGCACCCATTTTTTTCCCTCAGTTGCTGGGATCGGAGGCTGCTGGTGGCTCACGGTTGAGTCCCTTTCTAGGCATTGCGCTCGGTTGAAGAGATTGACTTTGTCCTAGATAATCTCCCAGCCCCCTGCCAGGAGCCACCTGTATGCAGTGACTGGTCCCTTGAGGAATATAATTTGGGACAACTTTGAAAGGCTATCCCAGCTCTGGAGCAGTTCGTAGGAGCAGATGAGCTTCTGCAATCACTGCGTCTGAGCCCAGCTTTTCCCTCTGCCCAGTCCTGCAACCTGTGCTTCCTCAGAGGTGCTGAAAAGGTCCCCGCCTACCCCACCCCCATCAAGAAACAGCCTGCAGACACATCTCCATCTCAGAGTCGGTTTCTAGTGAACCCAACCTAAGGAGGGTGAGTCCAGAGCGGACCCATGCATGTCAGTGACCTGGGTCACCTCAGTTCCCACGTGTCTTGCTCCCCTGCCTTTGAGTGAAGCTGATCCACTGGGTTCACAGCCTGTCGAGAGGAGAGGCCATGCTTGCTGGGAAGGGCCAGCTACTCAGTAGATGCCACTGTCCCTTCTCACCTAGTGACAGCCTTCCAACCATCTAATCAGATGATGTAACCTCCTCCAGTGCCTCCCAGCTCTCAGTCCTTGGTGCTGTGAAGCTGGCGCTCTGCCTGTCTCTAATAAGGACACTTGTCATTGGATTTAGGACCCACCAGGATAATCCAGGGTAAATTCTTCTTCTCAAGATCCTTAGTACTATCTGCAAAGATCCTTTTTCCAGATAAGTTAACACTTTTGATATGGATATTTTGGGGGGGCCATTTTCTGGCCTGCCATACCTACTAGGGATGGAAGGAGTGGATGTTTGTACAAGGCACAGTCTATTGTCAGGGCCTCCCGGGTCAAACCAGCATGAGAGCCGGGGAGGTCAGCTGTCCGGTCAGGGCAAGTCTCCTTTTCTTTCCCTGCCTTCATCACTGCCCTCCCCTCTGCTGCCTTCTCTGAAGAGGAGCTGTGTTGTGTTTCTCTCCACTGCCCACCCCCCGCCCCCCAAATGGGATTCCAAGGACAAAATGGTCTGGAGATGGTCCTGGTGAGAGGAAGCACAGTTGTGGACCACCACTGGCCCACCTGTCAGGGCCCCTTGTAAGTCTGTCCCCAAAGCTCAGCTTCTTTTTTGACATGAGTTACAAATTCAGCTCATTTCTGGATCATGGCCCTTCTGGGAAATTAATGGAACCAAAAGAAATCTCGTTCTAAAATTTCGACAGTTTTCATAAATCAGTAGTCCACTCAAAAGTCAATGTTCTCTTATGGCATTGACTTTTATATCGGCCTTAGTTTGGTCAGGAAAATGGAAACCTCTCTATGTGTTCCAAGCAGGAAGGTTTACTAGAGAAGCAGGGGCCTACGTAACAGTTGGAAAAGTGGGGGGGACAGAGGTCAGAGGAACTGCTCCCCAAATCCAGGGATGTTGACCTGGCCTGAAGCACTGAAGCAGGTGGTTCTCAAAAGTCTGCCAAGAAACAGCTGCAATGCCTGGGGATCTCTAGAACCTCCTTCCAACCACCTTGGTTGGTCACAGTGAAGCCAATGGTTCTCAAGATCTGCTACTTCTTGAGAATGATGCTTCCCCTTCTCTTCCGCCTTTCAAATCTCATGCCAGCTCCTTTCAGTGGCAGGCTCTACCCCAGGGTCATACAGGCCAGGGGGTTCTGTAAAGTGTGATTTCCACGTTCTCCTCTGTAATGCAGAGATCATAGAAGGAAGAGTGAGGGAGTGGGCTGGAAACAAGACAATTGGCATGGGTTTCAAATGATTTTGCTTCTTCTGAAACCTGCCTCTTTCTTTTCTTTCTCTAAAAAGAGGACCCTATTTGCCAGGGGTTGGGTAAGAGGCCCACAATATCTTTGGGACAAAGGTCCATTCATACTTAAATGAGATGGAGGAGAGCATCCACTGTAAATTAAAGGATGCTTGAAGAGGGGACCATTGGTGAGGCAGTAGAAGCAGCCTCGTGTAGGGGACAAAGCCTGGGCCCGCAGACAGACTGATTGGGGTCAAACCCTAGCTCGGCTGTTTGACAGCGCTAGCCTCGGTTTCCCCACTTTTCATTGCGATGAAGATCTACTTGTCAAGGAAGGGGGGATAGAACATATGTAATAGTATGTAGTTTGAGTGATAATTTTTAAATATTTAGATGTATGGTTATGGTTGCTTCTAGGGTATATGGGAGCTGGGGCAAACATTTGCGGGTCCCTGTTTACGTGAACAACCCTGAGCCACGCCAAATCAGTATGCCAGCCTCATTCTGTGGCCCAGTCCCAAATAATCTCAGGGAAGAAGTACCACGCTGGCCAGTGGGGACCATTTGCTTGCTCAGCCCCCTTCCTGGAACCGGAGTTGGGTCATGGGCCAGAGAAGGGGGCTGGGGGTGGGAGGGAGTGGGTCAGAGAGTGCCACAAAGGGGAGAAGTGGGAACTGTGACCCAGCCTGCACTTGGAGCATCACTCCAGGCTGGCATTGCTGGCTGTTGCTGGTCAGAGGCCCTGGAGGAGGATTAGAACTTTCGAGAAGGCATGCTAAATGTGGGGCCCCCGGGCCTGGGCCCGTCTCAGGGCAGTACTGCGCACGTCACGTGGGCCTCCATCTCATCTCCCCACAAATGTTGGGAGTGGACCTGATCCTGCCCAGGACACAGTGTGGTCCAGCTAGGTCTCAGTCTAGTATTTCCCAGATGAGCAGCAGGTCCCCCGTATGCGGGTGCTCTCTGCCCAGACTCCCTCTCCTTAGGAGTGGGCTTCCCATTCCCCGTGAGCCAGCTCGGATACTGGAAGTGTCCTCCTTTCCTAAAGAGCATCTTTTCTCAGAAGCCTCTGATGGCTTTCTTCCTGCTCTCAGATTAAAGTCAAGGCCCTAGCCTGGCATTTCAGGCCCTTCCTGAGCTGGCCCAATGAGCCTTTCCAGGCTTTTCTCCTGCTACTCTCCCTGTGCAATTGCCTCTGTAGCTACTAGGATGATCTTTTAATTCCAGTTCAATTTAAATTGAATGAGCAATTACCTGGTGCTGAGCCCCGGGCTGAGTATTAACTAATAAAACTCCCAGGCAGTGGTTTCTGACCTTAGGCTCCTGTAATTCCCTCTTTACAGAAGGATCTTCCCAGCAACCCTCCTCCTCCTCCAGATGTCATGTCCTGTAGTTTTTTCTTTCACATTCTCATGCCACTTTGCTCCCTCTTTTCATTATGGCACTAACCCAGTTAATCTGGTCCAATCCAATCCAATTCAAATTTATCACATATCACATATCAAAGATACTCACTGGTGAAGACCCAGGCTTTGGGGTCAGACAGTTTGAGTCCCGGCCCTGACATATACTAGCTGTCTAACCTCGGGTAATCCATCTCCTCTCTCTGAGCCTCAGTTCCTTCATCTGTAAAATGGGGACAATAGTAGCACTACCTCATAGGGGCTTTTTTTTTAACTTTTTATTTTATATTGGAGTATAGTTGATTAACAGTGTTGTGTTAGTTTCAGATGTACAGCTAAGTGATTCAGTTATACATATATGTGTATCTATTCTTTTTCAAATTCTTTTCCCATTTAGGTTGTTACATAATATTGAGCAGAGTTCCCTGCACTATACAGAAGGTCCTTGTTGGTTATCTGTTTTAAATATAGCAGTGTGTACATGTCAATCCCAAACTCCCTATCCCTCCCCCACTCCCATCCCCCCTGGTAACCATAAGTTGAGGATTCAGTGAACTAATGAAGGTGATGAGGACACTTAGAGCCTGGCCTTAATCCTAATATCTGGCACTAGTAGATGTTCAATAACTGTTAGTCGTTACTGTTATCCTGGCTGTTAATTGTTTACCTTCCTGGTCCTCTACATCCTGCTGCGATGAATGCACACAGGTGGCACAGCCCCTGCTCTCAAGGAGCTCACAAGTTGGGTGTAGAAGCAGATAGGTAATTCGAATACACTGTATAAGTTCCGTAATAGAGGTTTGAGCTTGTCTGCCGGCGGACTCAGGGAAGGCCTCACAGGAGGAGGTCTCCCTTGGGCTCACCTGGAAGGAAGGCAGGGTGGTTGGCAGGTAGGGAGCATACATCTCCAAAGTGAGGGTGTCGAGCTGGGTGATGCCTGATGTCTGGTATAAAATGCCTGGAGCCAACTGGACGGTCAGGTGACCATTAGGCTGCTGTCCCAGGCAAGGGCCTTGAGTTGACTCTGGCCTGGTCATCTTGTGATGCCAGTGGCCGTGGGGAGCCCTCCTTGTGGGAGAACCGAGGGGGCTCATTTTCTCTCTCCTCGCCTTCCTCTCTGGGACCTGATTTGGGCATGTTCCTCTGCTTGGAATGCCTGTTCCCCTCCTGGTGGACTCTTGAAGCTGAATCTGGCCTCTGTACCCTGACACCAAATTAAATCTCAGAAACAGAGTTTTGGGTGAAGTAGGAAAGAATAGCTTTATTGCTTTGCAAGGCAAAGGGGGCCACAGCGGGCTAATGCCCTCAAAACTGTGTGTCCTGACCTGGAGAGGGTCCTGAGAAGTTCTATAGTCATGGTTCAAAGAGGGCGTGATCAGCTTGTGGGCATTCTTCCGATTGGTTGGTGGTGAGGTACTTGGGAGTCGGCATCATCAACCTGGTTCCAGCTGGTCTGGGGTCTCCCGTGCTTGTGGGCAGCATGCAGGTAACTTCTCCCACCTGGTGGGGGGTTTCAGTATCTGCAAATCAGTTCAAAGATATGATTATGTGTATCCCTTGAGGGAGAACCAGGACCCTGCCCCAAGTCTGCACTATTGTTTCTTTCTTTTTTTTTTTTTAACATCTTTATTGGAGTATAATTGCTTTACAATGGTGTGTTAGTTTCTGCTTTATAACAAAGTGAATCAGTTATACGTATACATATGTCCCCATATCTCTTCCCTCTTGCATCTCCCTCCCTCCCACCCTCCCTATCCCACCCCTCTAGGTGGTCACAAAGCACCGAGCCGATCTCCCTGTGCTATGCGGCTGCTTCCCACTAGCTATCTATTTTACATTTGATAGTGTATATATGTCCATACCACTCTCTCACTTCGTCCCAGCTCACCCTTCCCCCTCCCCGTATGGAGAACCTAGGGGTAAGACGGGAATAAAGACACAGACCTCCTAGAGCCTGGACTTGCACTATTGTTTCTTGACTGCTCCTCTCTTGTGTCCACATCCCCTCCCTTTCCTAGTTAGCATCTGTTTAAACCTGCCCGTTGGAACTCAGGGAAAGACGTGGAAGCTGAATGAAGCCTGTTTCCTGTAATCAGGAAATGGGGGACACAGAAAGGCTTTTGTGCCCAGGTGCCCCACAGAGTCCTGCTGGGTATCACTCTTACTCACCCTCCAGTACGTGGCCCAGGTGACCCCTGTGTCTCCGTGAGCTCCCTCGGCACCGCCATAGACCCTGGCATCCCCACTCTCGTGACACCTATTGCTGTGGGCTACGGTGTTTTGTTTACCTGCTCGCCTTCTTCCCCAGTAGACCGAGGGCCTCGCGCACGGGGCCTCTGGAGGCAGGGTTGTGACTCATTATTCCTCCAGTCCCAGTGCCTAGTAGAGCGACTGTTTGCTGATGGTTGTGTTGATTCCCAGAATTCCAGGCCTCGCGGGAGAGACCCCACGTACAGATGCACCCATTTTAATTAGCTGGCCCGGCCTGTCTCCTAAACAATTCCATCTTGGGTTTTCTGCACATCCTGACTGCTGCATTCAGCCTCACCACCTCTCGGGAGATGAGGGGAACATGAGGCAAATGGCTTTCAAAGGCCCAATTCCGGCAGCCACAGTAATTCATTCCAGGCGGCTCCAGCCCTGCTGGTCTCCCCAGGTCATTGGCTGTGATTTTGGGGTCCTGGATGGAGATGTTTGATGGTTGAAATGTGCCAGTGTGATGCCATCCACCATGTGCTGTCCCAGACTGTGCATCATCTCATCAAACCCCTCCCGTAAACTCTGAGTCAGTACCACTCCCACTTTACAGATGAGGAAACCGAGGCTTATGGAGGTGAGGGGACTCGCCCACTGTCATGCAGGTGACAGCAAAGGCAAGGACTGTGGGAATCCCGCTGTGCTTTTTCTTCTCAGCTGCTGGGAGCCTGGACCCACCGACCCTCCAGTTCTGGGGTCAGGAGAGACTGAGCAGTCAGCTGACCAAACCTTTGGCCAAACTTTACCTTTTTTTAAATTGATGTATAGTTGATTTATGATGTTGTGTTAATTTCTGGTGTACAGCAAAGTGACTCAATTATATAGATATGTATCTTTTTCATATTCTTTTCCATTATGGTTTATCACAGGATATTGAATCTAGTTCCCTGTGCTATACAGTAGGACCTTGTTGTTTATCTGCTTTATATATAGTAGTTTGTATCTGCTAATCCCAAACTCCTAATTTATTCCTCCCCCGACCTTTCCCCGTTGGTAACCATGTTTGTTGTCGAAGTCTGTGAGTCTGTTTCTATTTTGTAAATAAGTTCATTTGTATCATCTTTTTAGATTCCACATTTAAGTGATATCATAATTTGCCTTTCTCTGTCTGACTTACTTCACTTAGTATGATAACCTGTAGGTCCATCCATATTGCTGCAAATGGCATTATTTCATTCTTCTTTATGATTGAGTAGTATTCCATTGTGTGTGTGTGTGTGTGTGTGTGTGTGTGTGTGTGTATCACATCTTCTTTATCCATTCATCTGTCAGTGAACATTTAGGTTCCTTCCATGTCTTAGCTATTGTAAATAGTGCTGCTATGGACATTGGGGTGCATGTATCTTTTCAAATTAGAGTTTTCTCTGGATATATGCCCAGGAGTGGGATTGCTGGATCATATGGCAACTTTACTTTTAGTTTTTTAAGGAACCTCCATACTGTTCTCCATAGTGGCTGCACCAATTTACATTTCCACCAACAGTATAGGAGGGTTCCCTTTCTCCACACCCTCTCCAGCGTTTATCATTTGTAGACTCTTTAATGATGGTGGTATGAGGTGGTATCTCATTGTAGTTTTGATTTGCATTAAGGAAAGTCATTTCTAACATCAGAACACCGGTGAACATTCTCCAAGAGAAACCCAGGAGGGGAAGAGGTGAGAAGGAAACTCTTTCAGCTGACCACCTGCTATGGGTCAGGTGCTCTGCTGGATACTGGAGATACATTCTCAGTTCAGCCTCACATTATTTCTGCCAGGAAACAAGGACAATCCCAATTTCTATGATGACAACACTCAAGTTCGAATTCCCTGAATTGCCTGAGGCCATAGAGCTAGAAACTATCAAAACTGGGATTAGAACTCAAGTTCAAGGCTTCCACTAGCTCACATGGCATTATGAAGCTCATTATGCACATTAGAAGAAGGTCCATCCTCCAGGCAGATGAAGGCCTGCACCAGGATGCACTGCTTCATGAATTGAACCCAGGCGGTATTCCAGCAGACCTCCTCACTCCCTCAGCTGAGCACGTTTGTGCAGTGCGTGACCTCAACAAACATACATGGCAGTCCTGCCTGAGTCTGTCTCCTAATCCTGTGCTCTTCAAGTCACGTCCTGCCACCTCTCAGCTGGGTGGAATTGCCTCCTCCATAGATATTCCTTTCATTTAGTGGTTGGATGAGAAACATAGAATGACAGGAGTAGAACTGAGGTCATCAAATCCTAGTCCCTCATTTTCCAGATGAGGAAACTGACAACCAGAGGGTAGAAGTGACTGCTGAGGACGCATCTTGAATCACGAAGAGAAACTGCTGGCTCACCAGCCTCCCCACCCAGTTCCCCTCTTGCCCAGGAAGGGGCTTGGCCTCAGACCACCTGTCCTCAGTTCTCGAAGTTTATCCCAAACCATAAGACCATCCAGGTCACTGCCAGGCCCTGACACCTGGCACTGATCAATTTCCTTTCCTTTTCAGGATGACCAAGAGTTTGGGCCTTCACCCATCACCCTGAGGATTGTGCCAAAATGTCTCTCCTGAGGACACACTGGTGGAAATTTGGTGAGTGACTTTTTTCCTGTATGTTACTCTCAAAGGGTAGAGCCACCTCACTGTGGTTAGAGTTAGCTGAAAGGAAGTATTTGATGGCAGGCACTTCGGTCCCCAAGTGCCCTGAAGGGCTGTTCCCTCCCTCTGTCCTCTCCCTGGTCCTCCTGCTTTCAAATACAGGAGGGGCCGTTCTTCAAGGTATTCATGCTTACGAGACCAGGGTTGTTGGCAGCGGAGATATTCAGAGTGTTTAACCCCTGGCAGTTCCTGGCACTGTCTAATCAGGACTGATGCAGGCTGTAGCTAGGCAGGGTCCTGGGGACCTCTGTGGCTCCCTGAGGCCGCATGGTGTGTGGTCCTAGGGCAGAGGCAAGGGGCAGGGTTGCGGGCTCAGAATAGAAATGACTCGATATTTGACAAATGTCCTTCCTGTACCCGTGCCTCCAGGCTTACTGTCACCCCTGGTTGTTGGTGAAAAGTGGTTGAGCTCTGATTCCACCCCCACCAGCCACTTTCCCCAAGTCTGGGCCACGCCCAGTGGAATCAGAGAAGTTGCCCGCTGACCAGGTCAGAATTCCAGCAGGAAACTTTCTCTGGGATGGGGTGGGGTGCTGCCCTCTCCTCCCCTTATCTTTTCACCACTGTGCCCTGCTGGCGACCCAGGTTTATGGGGCTGCCTATCTTCTCCCACAGCTGCAAGGGGAGCTTGCACTGATTACACTTGACAAAGCACAAACACCCGTCCTGCTCTGGCAGGAGGGCAACATGGGCTCTAATTGTTTTATGGGCTTTTCACACTCGGAGAAGAGGGGGAGAAATGCCAGCCACACGGGGTTTCTATTCTACCGTTACCTGCTTGTCAACCCCTCCCGAGTCCCAAGAAGGCTTCAGAGTGGAGGAGAGAAAACGTCTCAGAATTGGCCTTTCCACTTGGTGAAAAGAGGAAGAGGGCTCCCCCAGAGCCAGACAAAGCCCCCCATCTTACTAGTCCTCCTGCCAGGCCTGATGATGGGCCCTGGGATTCTGGGCCCAGCCAAATGGGGGAGCTACGTGAAGCCTGCTATGTGGAGTAGAAAAAATCACTGCTGTCATCAACATCACGGCACCCCTCCGGTCCTCCAAACTCCAAAGGCTGACATCTGTCATCTCCTGATGCCGCCAACAGCCCAGGAGTGGGTGGGATGGGGGACGGCCAGGAGAAGCAAAGATTATTACCCACACTTCCCAGATGAGGAAACTGAGGCGAGGGATGGTAAGGGAGCTGCCCACGACGGCACGGCCGAGCAGCGGAGCTGGGGTCTGAAAGGCTCCTGAGTCCCAGTGTGTCCTGTCTGGTCTGCATCTCAGCCTCACTCTAACCTCCTCTCCTCTCCCCCCCCGACCTCTTCCCTCTCCTTCTCTCTCTCTTTCTCTCTTTGTGCCTGTCTCTCTGTGTCTGTTTCTCTCTCCTTTTCTGTCTGTCTCTGTCTCTGTTTCTCTCTGTCTGTGTCTATGTTCCTATCGCTCTCTTTCCCTCTCTCTGTCTCTGTCTGTTTGTGACCCCTTTTCGGCCAGCGGCTGGGACAGTGAGCACACCTCAGATCCAAACCTTTCTCCCATTCACTCCCCTCTGCTATTTTGTTATCTACTTGTACACACCATTAGCTTTTATCTTGTTGTGTCACATGTATCTCTGTACACTACCTTGAAACCTCTGGGGAACAGAACAAGGCAGGGCAGAGATAAATACATTGAATTTAAATGTGCCAGGTTAGGTGAAAGCAAAGTTCACCTTTGCAACTGACAGAGGATTCCCCAACTGCGTGGGCTTCCTGCTGCTCCCCCACTCGGCTTCCCTCCTGCCCTCGGAGACTGGACTGATATTTTCAGTGAATTCACAGATGAATTCACTTGAACTACACCAGAGGTTTGCAAAGTGACCCGTGGAGCCTCCAGGCTTCTGTGCCCCCTGGTGCTGCAGCACCTGTAGCTCAATGCTTCTGGCTCCCAGTTTCCACCGGAGCCTTCTGCTTTTCCTGATTTATTTATCACGCTTCGGCATGAAATTGAAGGAAGATTTCCCACCTAAGGACAGTCTGAAAAGCCGTAGAAGTAGATGGACTCTACAGATCTTTCAAGTCCTAAAAGTTTGACGGTAACGTCCCCTTTGGGAAGGAGCAGCATTCAGAGTCACCCCTGTGCTCCACAACCTGTCAGTTCCAGGACCCCAAGGTCTTTCAGTTCAGGGTGAAGCCAGCCAGGCTCCTTGGGTACAAAATTAAGGAGGTGCGTGCTCTCAGGGCTGGGCAATGCCCCTGCACTTTAAGGAGTGAGTGCCCCCTTAACTTCGTGCCCTGCATCTTTTTTGTAAAATTTATTTTATTGAAATATAGTTGATTTACAATTTGTGTTCATTTCTGCTGTGCAGCAAAGTGATTTAGTTATACATGTATATACACATGCTTTTTCATATTCGTTTCCATTATAATTTATCATAGGACGGTAGGACCTTGCTGTTTATCCGTTCTATATATACTAGTTTGCACCTGCTAACCCCAAACTCCCAGTCCATCCCTCCCCCACCTCTCCTCCCCCTTGACAGTCACAGTTCTGTTTTCTATGTCTGTGGTTCTGTTTCTGTTTTGTAAATAAGTTCGTTTGTGTCGTATTTTAGATTCCACATATAAGTGACATCATATGGTGCTTGTCTTTCTCTGTCTGACTTACTTCACTTAGGATCATCTTTAGGTCCATCCATGCTGCTGGAAATGCGCCCCGCATCCTGCTTGCCTTAGCTTAGTTCCCACTTCTGCTTTGGTTGCCTTTTTTCTCTCCTGCACTTTGCTCTCTTGGATCTTTTAAATGTGCTCAAATCCCACCCCTGTTTTGAAAAACAAACACCTCCACTTCAACCTTGACCCCACGCTCCCCTCCAGCTGCCACCCTGCCTCTCTCCTCCTCTCGGGTGCCTATATGTCCTCTTTCTCCTCCCTCCTCTGCCCACGCCGGTCTGGGTTCCCCCAACAAGCCGCTCTCACTATGGTCGCCAGTGTTCTCCACGCTGCTAAATGTGTGGATGTTTTTCGTTATCTCTCTTCTTCCTGAAAAGCCCATGTCTGTTGGCTTATTCGATGCAGTAGTGTCTTGGCTCTCCTCCCACTTCTCTGGACACTTGTCCTTTGTCCCTTATCTGGCGTTAAGTGTCAATGGTCCCCAAAGCTCCCTCCTAACTGCTCTGCTCTTCCCGTCCACCGTCATGCCTTCAGTTACCACCTGTGTCCCACGTCTTCAAAATCTCTATCTGTAGCCCAGCCCTCTCTGCAGGGTTCCAGACCAATACAGAAATGGTCACTTGTCACCTCCATTTGGATGTCTCCAGCGTACCATGAAATCCACATGTTTAAAACTGAACTCAAGCTCTCCCCATCTCCCCCTCCACATCACCCCCAAATATCTGGTCCTGTTTGTTTTGTCTTTTCAATGTTTTCCTAACCAAGACCTGGATTATGTGGAAGAAGGTAGGTGTGTCTAGGTGGGAGGAGTCATGGAGGGCTCTGTGCCCTTTAGTCCTAAGCAGGGGAAGGAAATTATTTAATTGTCAAAAACATGACAACACTGTCAAAAATAAATTAAACGAGGCATATACGTTGTGAAACATGAGTCAGCGTTCTAGTCACTCTGAGATGCTATATTCATGAAAAACTTTTCATCAAAAAAATTACGTGCTATGGTGAAGTCTGTGGATAACACTTGGTGAATGAGCAAACTCTATCATCGCATTCGAGAAGACTCTGTGTCATCCCCCTACCCCACTCCCAGCCCACTGATGGGGACTCTGCTGCTGACTTGCAGGAGAAGCTCCCCAGAGGTTGCCAGTGAAAGCAAAGCCCTACTTGACACATGCTCTTCCCACTGCCTGGAATTCTGTTCCCTAATTCTCTCCCCTCTTCAGCCTGTCACCATTCCCTTCACTCGACCTAGTCTTACTCATCCTCTGGTTTTCAAGTTAAATGACACTTCTTCCAGGAAGCCTTCCCAGAATCCCTAAAGTCCCCCAGGCCCCCCCCGCCCCTTACACATCCCTCCTGGTCTTTGAGCTTGCCCTTCCAGGCTCTAATCAAGTGATAACTTACCTATTATATGGGGTTGCCTGCGGCCAGCTCAGCATCAGTCACCCTTTCAGTGTGGAGTGAAGGCTGGGGCTGCCATTTCCCAGAATCCCCTTCCCAGGATGGTTCTGGGTTAGAGTTGGCCAACAAGGCACTTGGGGGACATGTGATCTGTGGAAAAGAAACAGAGCCATTGTTCTCCAGAGGCACTGCAGCCGACATGTGTGCAGACATGAGGCTGGAAGCAGTGCCCAGGTGGGCTTCTTGAGGGGCACCTACATCAAGGCTGCAGGCTGAGGTGGCTCATGGGAGCTTCCCAGTGGCCTCTGGGTGAGCTCTTGAAAACCAGCTCATTAGGGGTGGCTCCCTGCCTTCCAGCATCAGGCAAACCTCAGATTTCCTATCCTGAATCCCTTCATACTTGGAATACACAGAGAGGCTTCTGTTTTCTTGACAGATTCCTCACTGATACAAAAATCATGTGTATGAATAGTGTTAATATCTGTCTTCCTCCCAAACCATAAGCCCCATGTGGCCAGAGCCAACATGACGTGTGGCTGTATCCCCAGATATCAGTCTAAACTAAAATAGAATCCACATAGTCCCATTTAACAGATTGGAAGACTGAGCCCCAGGGTAGATCACAAGATAGTGGCAGAACCACCATCGACCTGTTTCTGAGTGCATTCTTTCCCTGCCATGAAGGCACTAGAAAGGGAAGAAAGGACTTATTCCAAACAGCTTTTGAGTGACTCTTTTAGATGTTAGCTTCCTCCCCCCAGTCAAGATGCAAGTCACACTGAAGCCAAGCCACAGGCTTCTCACTAATACAACTGAGTTATTATCACCACTTTCCAGTTGACAAAATTATTTCTTATCTTTGTGTTTTATAGGTATAGCAATAAAAATTATTGTCAAGGGCATTATTACAATTTTTAACTATTAATGGAATTATGATACCTGATGGAGTATGGGCAACAAAATATACTCCCCACAACATGCAGGAACTTTTTGTTTATTATCTCTGGGCTTTACAGTTACCACAGCAATAAAATTCATATTCACTGGGATTATTACCGTTTTCAACAACTAATAGAATTATTGTTTTTGTGTGTGGTTTTAAGCCTTAGAATAAAATGTAATCCCATCAACAGTACTGAAATTTTTAATGTCCTTCAACATTACCGTAAATGATCAATATAATAACAGAACTTCTCTAAACCTGTCATTGTCACTTCTCCTTCAACCACGGGGTCTTTGTGTTTCTCTTGTTATGAGATCTAAATTTGCCAAGGGAGAATTTGAGGCATTCACTCATTATACAAGCATTTAGTAAATAGACCTCATGCTAGAGGTGGAGACTTCCAGAATGAATAAGAC
The DNA here is from genome assembly GCF_949752795.1 of Hyperoodon ampullatus. NCBI lineage: Eukaryota > Metazoa > Chordata > Mammalia > Artiodactyla > Ziphiidae > Hyperoodon > Hyperoodon ampullatus. Next base: position 32,776,385 of record NC_136924.1, on the reverse strand, counting down.
AGCCTAGCATGGTAGTTAAGGGAGCTGGCTTTGGGGTCATCTGGACATGAGCTTGAATCCCAGTTCCGGGGGGTGTCCCTGGGCAAGTTTTCTTACTGTCTTAAGTTTCCTCTTCCTAAATCCAACCCCCCTCCAAGAAACACCAAAAAACCCAAAAACAAAAACCCAAAAAAGAAACCATTTCCACTTCTCAGGGTTGGAGTGAGGGTCAAAGGTGACTATCTTGTACATGCACCCCTATGTTCATAGCAGCACTGTTTACAATAGCTTAGACACGGAAGTAACTTAATGTCTGTCGAGAGATGAATGGATAAGGAAGACGTAGTGTATATATACAATGGAATATTTCTCAGCCATAAAAAGAATGAAATAATGCTGTTTGCAGCAACATGGATGGACCTAGAGATTATCATACTAAGTGGAGTAAGTCAGAGAAAGACAAATACCATATGATATCACTTATATGTATGTGGAATTGAAATCTAAAATACGACACAAATGAGCATATTTATGAAGCAGAAGCAGACTCACAGATACAGAGAACAGACTTGTGGCTGCCAAGAGGGAGAGTGGGTAGAGGAGGGTTGGATTAGGAGTTTGGGATTAGGAGATGCAAATTATTACATAGAGAACGGATAAACAACAAGGTCCTACTGTACAGCACAGGGAACTATATTCGATTTCCTGTGATAAACCATCATGGAAAAGAATATGAAAAAGAATATATATAATATAGTTGAGTCACTTTGTTGTACAGCAGAAATTAACACATGGTAAGTCAACTATACTTCAATAAAATTAAAAAAGAAGTGACTATCTTTGCAATGTGCTTGGGAAGATGCTTGGCACAGGGTAGGTTCTCAGTGAAGGAAGGTGGTCGCTGTGTTTTTGGTTGGCGCTGTTGTGATAATCTAGCCCTTTCTCTGAAAGGATGTGCATTCTAACGGGGAGGGCATCAGCCTGCAGTTGTGACACATGCTGCACAGACAGCCATCTAACCCAGCCAGGAGACAGTGGGGTGGGGTGGGCGGCTTCCTGCTGGAGGTGACCCCTAAGCCGAGTCCTGAAGGATGGGTGGCATTGACATTGAGGGATAAAAGGAGATAAAGTGCCGTGGGCTTCCCCGTTGGCTAAATGACCCCCCACCAGGCCACGCTATGACTTTGAGCAACTCCCCAAACTTCTTCCTTCTCAACGTATGAAAATCCATTACTAATAATACAGGGAGCTCGGAGAGTCCGCAGGCTGTCTTTGGATGAAAGAAAGCATTATCATATTAACTAATTACATGAATTAAAATAAGTTAATTAAATAAATGACTTAATGAGATTAGTGCATTTGTTGTTTAATGATCCGTTACCACTATTGATAATAATAATGGATTCTGCACGATGACAGGTGACAGGTCTGTCGAGCGGTGGAATTTGAAACCATAGAGGAGCCACATAGGTAGGGGATGAGAGAGGATCCCCTCAATGGTACTTTCCTGCTTGGGCTGCTACGCCCCTGGCCTTGTCCTGCAAAACCTCGGGGTAAGAAAGGTCAGAATGCGGCCAGGGGGCATGTCTTCACCCCTCCATCAGGTGACTTCTCAGAGCTTGTGTTTCCTCACCTGTAAAGGGGCAGGGGCATCACTGATACTGAAATGAGGTCATGTTCACACCTGAGTCTGGGATCCCCCTGAGCAGAGCCTGAGGCAGAGGCTGATGAGGGCGTCCCCAGCTTGGCACTCGGCCTTGCTGTCTATCTGGGTAAACTCATCAACCTGGCCTTCGCAGACGAGGCACAGCCACATGGTCGGAATCCGTCATCTCCATCGATACTGGACACTGTGGTTCCGGGGCAGCATCTCCCACCCTTATCAGAAGGATAAGGGGTCCTTGTATTGGCTTCCCTCCCGTCCGGTGTTTATTTCTCTTGGTCCTCACTCCTTCTTGGATCACATTTCCAAATAAACCATCCACACACAAACCTTTGGGGGAACCCAGGCACAGACATTGGGTACCAGAAATGGCCCTAGTGGGGAATTCCCTGGTGGTCCAGTGGTTGGGACTCTGCACTTTCACCACTGAGGGCTCGGCTTTGATCCCTGTTCAGGGAACTAAGATCCCGCAAGCCGCATGGTGACACAGCCAAAAAAAAAAAAAAAAGGAATGGCCCTAGAAAGCAGTCCTCAGGATGACTGTAGCCTGCAGAGGACAGCTGCCCCCATATTTCTCAAAGATGCCAGTTTACTCTCCTTCCGTCCTAACTGAACCGCCCCCCGCCTCCACCCCCTGTGTTCACGTACAGCCTCAGTGAAGGATGCATTCACCCATCTCACATAATAAACCCGGTTAGGCTTCTTGCCCCCAAGTCTTCTGGCCCCTTTCTCAGCACTATGCCAAAGCATTTCCAGCATCTCCACCGTATTTGTTAGAGAACATCATTGTGTTTGAGCTTCAAGGAGGCCATCCCAGCAGAGTGTTAGGGTGGCTCCAAGTATCCTTACCAGATGCTGAATGCCAGGTGACAGGTGGGTGCCCCCATGTCAGTGAATTCTTCACTGCCCATCTTTATACTTCACTTGTGAAAACCCACACAGGCCTGCTTCTTAGCTGGCTCTTGAAACTCCTTTGGAGTGAAAACTGCCTCTACCCAGAGCAGCAATGGTACTTTCCTGCTTGGGCTGGGCTGAGACCTGATGTCATCCTGCAGGCAATGGGGAGCTCGAGGGGCTCAACTTCTGGGCCTCAGGAAAGGGCTTGGCAGGGTCTCTAGGCAAAGGGGAGCTCCTCTTTCTAAAAGAGGGGAGAGGGCTGTGTCTGCCAACCTAGAGGGTTAGAGGAATCTGGGTTCAGTGTTCTCAGGCCAGTGATCCAACTGTCCTCATTCTGGGCCTCGGTGTCCAGCCCTTTGCCCCTGAGTTCCCTGATTATCATAGGAGGCCCCCTGCAGCTATGCATTCAGTTTTTTTTTTGTAGTCCTTCTACCCCAGAATTAGATCCCAGGCTGGCTTTTCAGCACACTCCACCACTGGGCAGCTGCAGGAGGTAAGGGGGAGTATCCTTAATGCTGCCACCGAGTCAGTGATAGGGACAGAGTAAACGGACAAAGTAGGTGATTGAATAGTTAATTCCACTAGGGAATTGTAAGTAGAAAAAAAAAGTGTGGGAGACCCCTATAAGTTAATGATCACTCAAGAAAACAGGTTTGCTTAACCACAAAACCAAGCAGGCTTGCTTAGCGACAAAACCATGCAACAGAAGCATGAGACATGGCCCCAAACAATAAAACGCTGGTGGCATGAGGCCCACATCCTGCCCAATGAGCTCAGTAAGTTAATGATTCCTAGGACATGCTTCTCTGTGCACACTAAAATCAAAAATATAAGGAAAAGGTGACATTATACTGAAACCTGAGATGATTTACCTATTTTAGTATATGTTGCCACCTTTTTCTCATTTCCATTGCACCATGACAGTCCCAGCTTGACCATGGAGGGACAAGAAAACTCCCCCACCTGACGTGGAGGAGGAACTGATGATGGAAGCGTAACGTCTACTCAAGAATGAGGAAGGGCTTCCTTGGTGGCGCAGTGGTTGAGAGTCTGCCTGCTGATGCAGGGGACATGGGTTCGTGCCCCAGTCCGGGAAGATTCCACATGCCGCGGAGCGGCTGGGCCCACGAGCCATGGACGCTGAACCTGCGCGTCCGGAGCCTGTGCTCCGCAACGAGAGAGGCCACAACAGTGAGAGGCCCGTGTACCGCAAAAAAAAAAAAAAAAAAAAAAAAGAATGAGGAAGAAGGTGGTCTTCTCCCCCTCCCCACTTTTCCTTTGATTATAAAACTGTAGCCCACTAAGTTCTCAGGAAGGCAACCTCCTGCCTGCCTGCTTGTAAACCCCACAGGCGTCCTATTCTCATAAATCACTTCTTATTTTTCACTTTGCCTCTCGCTGAATTCTTTCCGCACTAAGACATAAAGAACTGGAGCTCCTTGGAGCACCTCCAGACGCATTGCTGTGGTTTCAGCAGCATGACTCTGCCTCAAGTTGATATCTGGCTGATCTGGGCTTGTTATTGGCTGTTTTCAAGGTTTCCTGAGCCCTTAAGAAAAGCCGGCCCATTCCACAATCTTGATAATTATGCTCACCCCTAGGCTGGTCCAGTGTCACAGCCACTGCATAGCTCAGGGTCTCACTGTCCATCTGTACCTTCTCCCCATCGGCCACAGGTGAAGGTAAGAGGATCTGTGATGCTGCTGAATTCCAGGGGTGATTGATTGCTCCCAGATGTGAGCCTGAGGGGTTGTTTCCAGGGCCACTTCCAGTACGCAGTGTCCTCACTTGGGTTCCCCCCAAGGTTTATGTATGGATGGCTAGTTTATTTGGGAATGTGATTCAGGAAGGAAGAGGGAGGAGCTTCCCTGGTGGCGCAGTGGTTGAGAGTCCGCCTGCCGATGCAGGGGACGCGGGTTCGTGCCCCGGTCCGGGAAGATCCCACGTACCGCGGAGCGGCTGGGCCCGTGAGCCATGGCCGCTGAGCCTGCGCGTCCAGAGCCTGTGCTCCGCAACGGGAGAGGCCACAACAGTGAGAGGCCCGTGTACCACAAAAAAATGAAAAAAAAAAAAAGGAAGGAAGAGGGAGGACCAAGGGAAATAAAAACAGGACAGAAGGTGCCCCACCAAGAATTGCCCCACGGGAGCTAGCTGCCCTACACTTCCAGTTCTCATCTTAATGGGTGCTGAGTGGGTGTCCCCCAGGCACCTGGGGACAGGAAGTGAGAAATGCTTATGGGGCCCGACGTGGGGCACCATCAGGGTGCATGTTCATGAGACTGAGGGAAGCCTACACCCTCCCCCTCCCCCAGCAGGGACCAGAATAAGACATGAGGCGGAGAAGATTAGAAATGTTACCCAAGAAGTGGCCAGTCTGTAAAGTGCCAGGCAAAGTGCCTGGTACAAAGTTAGAGCACAATTTAAAAGGCATTTATGATTTTGTATTCCTGGTAACCTACATTTACTAAATAATTGATGAATGAAAAGAAAGAACAAGTATCTGGTCTTCTGTAAGTGGGCCTCATGCATATTTAAATGGCGAGGCTCACAGTCTAACAGAACATGAGCTCAGACCCCTGAGAGGTCTCTGTCTATCTCCTCCAAAGATGTCTGAGCTGGACCAACAGGACTTGAAACTGTCATTCTTTTTCTTTTTTTGGCCGTACCGTGCATCCTGTGGGATCTCAGTTCCCCAACCAGTGATAGAACCCTCACCCACTGCAGTGGAAGTGTGGAGTCTCAACCACTGGACCGCCAGGGAAGTCCTGAAACTGTCATTCTTGAGAAGAGATTTTGGCCTGTGAACCTCCGAGGACTTCACAGTGGTAAAGAAGAACAAGGTAGGGGGACAGTCCCCAGAGAGCAGCAACCTGAATAACCTGGTCCGGGGCAATCCGCCTAGTGATTACATCCAAGGGCTCTGAGCCTCCACTGCCTGGCTTTGAACCCAGATTCTACCACTAATTAAAATGTGTGTGTGGGACATCTGCTTCCAGGAAGATTGAGTAGACAGACTTTTCCCTATTCCTCCTACAAAACACAACCAAAAACCCTGGGCATTAAATAGAAAACAAATGTAAGAAGATTCTGGAAGGTGGAGAGAAGAAGCCAGCCTGGATGGGGGCTTTGGAACGATATGATGAAGAGCTCCCTGGGAAGTATCAATCCAGATTCCTGAACCCAGTGAAAATATCCTTCAGGAATGAAGGGGAAACCAAGACAGTCTCAGATGAAGGAAAACAAAGAGAATTTGCCATCCAAAGACCTAGCCTAAAAGAATGGATAAGGAAAGTTCTCCACTCCAAAGAAGATATACAGACTGCCAACAAACACATGAAAGAATGCTCAACATCATTAATCATTAGAGAAATGCAAATCAAAACTACAATGAGATATCATCTCACACCAGTCAGAATGGCCATCATCAAAAAATCTAGAAACAATAAATGCTGGAGAGGGTGTGGAGGAAAGGGAGCCCTCTTGCACTGCTGGTGGGAATGTGAATTGGTACAGCCACTATGGAGAACAGTATGGAGGTTCCTTAAAAAACTAAAGATAGAACTACCATATGACCCAACAATCCCACTACTAGGCATATACCCTGAGAAAACCATAATTCAAAAAGAGACATGTACCAAAATGTTCATTGCAGCTCTATTCACAATAGCCCGGAGATGGAAACAACCTAAGTGTCCATCATCGGATGAATGGATAAAGAAGATGTGGCACATATATACAATGGAATATTACTCAGCCATAAAAAGAAACGAAACTGAGCTATTTGTAATGAGGTGGATAGACCTAGAGTCTGTCATACAGAGTGAAGTAAGTCAGAATGAGAAAGACAAATACCGTATGCTAACACATATATATGGAATTTAAGAAAAAAAAAAGTCATGAAGAACCTAGGGGTAAAACAGGAATAAAGACACAGACCTGCTTGAGAGTGGACTTGAGGATATGGGGAGGGGGAAGGGTAAGCTGTGACGAGGCGAGAGAGAGGCATGGACATATATACACTACCAAACGTAAGGTAGATAGCTAGTGGGAAGCGGCCGCATAGCACAGGGAGATCTGCTCGGTGCTTGGTGACCGCCTGGAGGGGTGGGATGGGGAGGGTGGGAGGGAGGGAGAAGCAAGAGGGAAGGGATGTGTATATGTATGACTGATTCACTTTATTATAAAGCAGAAACTAAAAAAAAAAAAAAAAAAGAAAGAAAGTTCTCCAGACAGTGTTTAAGGAGGGGTTAGGGATTGGAGAGAAGTGGGTGTCACTGAAAAGTGCAACCTAAGGGATCTTTGTGATTATGGAAACGTTCTGTGTTCCTTTTTAAAATTGAAGTATAGTTGATTTACAAACTTATATTAGTTTCAGGCATACAACACTATTCAATGTTTTTATAGCTTATACTCCATTTAACGTTATTACACAATAGTGGCTATACTTCCCTGTGCTGTACAATGTATCCTTGTGGCTCGTTTATTTTAGACACAGTAGTTTGTATCTCTGAATCCCCGACCCCTACATTGCCCCTCTCCCCTCTCCTCTCCCTTCTGGTAACCACTAGTTTGTTGTCTATGTCTGGGAGTCCATTTCTGTTTTGTTATATTCATTCATTTGTTTTATTTTTTAGATTCCACATATAAGTGATAACATAGAGTATTTGTCTTTCTCTATCGGACTTATTTCACTAAATATAATATCATCCTGGTCCATCCATGTTGCTGCAAATGGCAGAATTCCGTTCTTTTCATGGCTGAGTAATATTACATTGTGTATCTATCTATCTATCTATCTATCTATTTATGTATCTGTCATCATCTCACATCTTATTTATCCATTCATCTGTTGATGGACACTTAGGTTGCTTCCAAATCTTGGCAATTGTAAATAATGCTGCTCTGAACATTGGGGTGCATGTATGAAATGTTCTGTGTCCTGAGTGTACCACTGTCATTATCCTGATTGTATACATTGTATATATTGTACTACAGTTTTGCAAGATGTTATCATTGGGGGAAACAAGATAAAGGGCATTTAGGGTCTCTCTGTAGTATTTCTTAGAGCTGCATGTAAAACTCCGATTGTCCCAATATAAAAAAGTTTAATTAAAAATGAATGACCTTGGGGCTTCCCCGGTGGCGCAGTGGTTGGGAGTCCGCCTGCCGATGCAGGGGACACGGGTTCGTGCCCCGGTCCGGGAAGATCCCACATGCCGCGGAGCGGCTGGGCCCGTGAGCCATGGCCGCTGAGCCTGCGCGTCCGGAGCCTGTGCTCCGCAACGGGAGAGGCCACAACAGTGAGAGGCCCGCGTACCGCGCAAAAAAAAAAAAAAAATAAGAAAAAGAATGACCTTCAGCCAACTACTCACTTCTCTCAGCCTCAGGTTTTCCTATCTGTGAAATGAAGATCATAGGAGGATCCCCACATGTAAAATAGAATATCAGAGTATGGTTGTGGTGACTAAATTAGCTAAAACAACTCCCTAGAACAGCACCTGATGCGTAGTCTTTTCTTGTCGTATGTTACTGATAATTAGCGCTACCAGTATAAAGAACCACCTTGCTTTGGGCAGCAGTCAGGCCCTTCACATGGTTTCTCTCCACATACAACAATCTGGGAGGCAGATGCTACCTGAATGGCCATTTCCCAGATGGGAAGACTGAAGCTTCAATAAGTTGCCCAGGGTCACACAGCTAATGGGAGGCACATGTATGCTTTGAACCCAGGCCTCCTTGCTCCTCTGCCCAGGTTCTGAACCACTTGGCCACAGAAGTCCAGATATTGGTTCTTCCTCCAAGAAGAAGTTATTTTTCTTATTTGTGTCCCTCTTTTCATCCCTTAAGTAATGACCACAAAGGTCTCTGGCGTTTGCCTTTGTCAGGAAGAAGCCATGCCCTGTGCCACCGTCCTACCCCTCCAGCCGGCCAGAAACCCAAAAGTTGGAGTAGGTGGGGGCAATCTGAAAGAAGGCAAGACAAGTAGGCAGGCTGCGGTCCTGGAGCCCGTGACAAGGGATGTAAAAAGAGCGAGAGAGGTTGGTCAAGGCTAGAAAAGATCCCCGAGGGGCTCATCAGGTGTGAGCCGGAAAGACAGACCCGCGCTTAGATCCACCTCTCCCTATTTGCTGATGCTGTGACCTTGAACAAGTGGCCTAACCTGAGTCCCAGTCACTTCACTGGGAAACAGGGCCTGAGTTGGCACCTGGGGGGCAGGGGTGCTGAAGACCAGATGAGGTCCCAGCAGTAAGCACATGGCACCATTGCTGGTACACGGTCGGTGCTTAATAAATGTCCTCTACTGCTCTTCCCGCTGGTGGCTGATTTCAGGGGCTGGGGCTCAGAGAGTGAAGACGACTCCATTGCTTCAGAAGCCAGAGGCCCAGTGCAGTGGTGGTTTTCTGGGACTGAAGGAAGCTTCTTCTGAGTGTTGTGTTGAGGGTATAAAGAGGCTGAGGCGGGAGGGATGAGCTGGACTGTCCAGAAGGGCCCCTTTCCCCAGGATTCAGGACAGGGGGCTCAAGCCCCAGGTCTTTTGAGTAAAAGCCAGCTGTGTGGCTCAGGAAATGAGGATTTCAAAACAGCAACAATATATAATAATAAAAGTAGCAACCACAAGGCATTATTAGCAGGCTAGTTTATCCGTAGAGTACTCAGCAGGCATTAACTAATGAAAACTCCTCCAAGGTAAAAGCAGTTATTGATTTGTGAGGAAAGATAAAAAGAACTCCATGAGGATGTACTGATGTCCAGCCACGCTGAACAATTAGTCAGTCTCAGCCACATGTTCCTTTGTCTTATCATGACTCCATTCCCAGTGGCAAAAAGAGGCACAGGGGGGGACAGTCATTGCAGTGAGGGGGGCCCTACTGTCCCCCAGGCACACTAGCATTTGCCACCTGCCAGCCTTTGCCTGTACCTTGAAGTGAGACAAAGGAGGAAGGCAAATGGGGGCCGAAATAGCATCGTTATTACTGATGGAGCAGGACCTAGAGGATGTGGCTTAGATCCGGGGGCCAGAATCTGACAACCCACAAGGGGTGCTGTCTCCTTCCTTCCCTGCATCCCTCCACGGGCAGGGGTCCCCATGTAGGGGGCTGTGAGCTTGTGGCTCCCGAGAAACTGGGAAGAGGTGGGGCCGGGCTGCACAGGCCCACCTGTCCACAGGCCTGAGGGGCAGCGGGGGCTGGTGGGTGCTGATCTGTGTCTCCCACATGGAAGTCAGTAGCAGGAGTGAGGTGAGGCTAATGCGTCCTTCATTAACGGGGCATGTGGAGTGCTTAGTAAACATCTGTGTGATGAGAGCGTGTCTGCAAATCGGGGAGGGTGAGGCTTGCTCTCCTACGCTGGCTGAGGATTCCCGGAGGCTGAACCAATGCGGCTAAAATACGCTGCCCTGCAGACACTTTATTAGGAGAGTTTGTGGGGCCAGAGCTCTGGACCTGTGTTCTGGTCCTAGCTGGGTTTTGTGTGTGGCCTTGGACGTGCCACCTCTCTGAGCCTCTGTCCCCTCATCTGCAGAATGAAGATAATCATAGTATATGGTCCCAGGGATGCAGAATGAAGATAATCATAATATACGGTCCCAGGGATGCATGAACAAAGGGCGGGGAACTTGCCATGGATGCCGCAATCCTCAGGAAGGGTTTGGGGCTGCTGCTTAGATTTTAGGGCTCTGCACTGCCCCGCTCAGTGCTGTGGCAGCATCTGGTCGTCTGGTCGGCTTTCCCTCCTTGGAGCCCAGAGGGTTCCCGCCTGAGTGAGCCCTGGGATGCTCTGGCCTGGGCCCACCGAGCCACACCCCTCCTCCTGGCTGTGACAGCACCACTTTATAAAGCTGGCGGGCACTCTCCACCAGAGCTTCACCCCAGACACAGGTTTTTATCCTGCAGCCATAAAGTAGGATTGGGGAAGAATTTACAATCAGGGCTATAAAGTAATAACAGCAAAGAGGCTATTTAGTTGGGTTCAAGTGGAGGTAAGTGAGGCGTTCAAAAGTTCAAGACCTCCAGGCATTTCCTGGTGACTGATAACGCTCCCTGGGCGCTGAAACCAGCTGGTGTCCCAGCCACAGAGGTTTCTCCAAGACTGAATAAGGGGGGGCCAGTGTTCATGGTTCTGGGCTTGGACTGATAGACACCTGTTGGCTCAGGTGGTGGCACCAAGACAGGCACTGGTGGTGGGGTGCCATCTTCCTCATCTTTCACCTGTATGCCACCTGGGGAGACGTCAGTAGGGCTCCTGCCCTACTCTGAGCATGTAAATGGAGGGGCAGAACATGGCCAGAGAAGTCAACCATGCCCTGCCGTATGGGGTCTGACAGGCCTGGGTTCCTCTCCTGACTCCCACTTACTGGCTGTGTGACCTTGGGCAAGTCCCTCCACCTCTCTGGGCCTGATTCCTCATCCGTCCACAGGGAGGGCAACACGTCCTGGTCATAGCCTGGCACACAGTTGGGTGATGGAAGAAGCTCCTTGGTCTTCCCTTTGCCATCCTTCTCTTCTTTCCTGTGGGGCCCTCCACCTTGCTAGGACTCAGAGAAGTGGACCTGAAGGGGCCTTGGAACCATTCCCGGGAAGAGGTGAGAGGTAGAGTCTGGAGCCCAAAGAGCTAAATTCTGGTTCCAGCCTGGATCCTTCCTAGCTGTGTGACCTCAGGCAAGTTTCTTAACCTCTCTGAGTCCCAGTTTCTACCTTCATAGAAGGCAGATTTTGGTACTGATGTTCTGAGGCTGTTCATCTGGATACCCCACTGGCTGCTGAATCTGTCCTAGAAGAGCCTTCAATATATACATTTTTAGGGGCCCAGGGAGGTGGGGGGACTTCCCAGCATCAGAAGAAGGAAGGTGGTTCTTACATGTCCTAACTGGGGTTACTCAAGTTTTAAAAGACAGAGTCTCACGTCAATGGCAAGACAGATTTGGTGAAGTGGTCAATGTGGCTGGCCACAGAAACCTTAGTGTTCAAATCTTCTTTATCTCCACAAGAGTCCAGCAGCATTTTGGGGACCCTTTAGGGCAGGAGTTAGAAAGTGATGGCTTGTGGGAAAAATCTGGCCCATTGACTGTTTTGTAAATAAAGTTTTATTGGAACACAGCCACACCCATATATTTGCATATTGCCTCTGGCTGCTTATAAGCTACAAGGGCAGAGTTAAGTAGCTGCTACAGAGACCATAAGGCTTGTAAAACCTAAAATACTTGCTACCTGGCCCTTTATAGAACACATTTGCAACCCTCACCCTGACGGCTGGGGATCTGAGGCTGGGATCTGTGCTTGAATCAGCTGCCCACCCTTCATTTTACAGGAGAGGAAGCTGAAGGTCAGTGACTTGTCCAATGCCATGCGACGGTGGGATGGCCTCTGAGGGTCAGAGTACAATGTGGTGAGCTCAGTCTCGTTCTCACCCAGGGGTCACACTGAGGACAGTGGAAATGAATGAATATACAAGGGAATCCTTGTATGTTTTAGAGGGATCTTTGAAGTTCCCATGACCAGCATCGGCAGATTCTGAACTCAGAGCCCTGCCTGCTCCTGCCTGGCTCATCTTCAGCATCCCTCTATATTGGAGACACAGGCCAGGGCCAGCTGAGCACGTCGGAAAGTGCTCAGGACCCCAGCCTGTAATCTAATCCACCACCCCAAGCTCTCTGCCTGACATTCCCCCCTCTCTATGTTGTAGGCCCATCATGCCCACACTGGCTTAATCCACTAGGTATACACTGAAATGCAGAGCTTTACAGAACTCTTTAAAGACACCTCTTTGAGTGAGTCATTTGAGAGAGTGTTTTCACGTCAGAAAGTTGTGTTGGTGGCGCGCCGGCGCTGGCTGCGTGATCTGGAGCTTTGGCTGATGGAATCTCTCCCTCCTTCCTCTCGTGCCCACCAAACTCAGGAGGCTCCTCGTTCTGGGTGGGTGGGTGGGTGGGGGGCTTGGAGATCTCCTGGGTGCCCCGAGGCCAGCAAAGGGGTCCAAGACACAGCTGGAGTGAGCGTCCCTTTCTCTGGACTCCCTCTGTGGAGCAGGATTGCAGTGTCAGGCAGAAGAGAGGGCAAAAGCTATGGAGCCTGATGGACTTGGGTTTGAATTCTGAATTGGTCACTAGCTGTGTGGTTTTGAGCCTGTTCTAAGACCTCTGGGCACCCCTTTCTTCATCTGTAAATGAGGACAATGAGGATTCCTCCATTGATTCAACTGATGTGTACAAGAGTTTCTTCCAGATCCCAGCAGCTGCCATGTGGATTAAACACAATAATTCCCCTGAAGGACAGGGACCCAGCAAGGCCCCATGTGATGGCTATTTGTATTCTTCTTCTTGTTCTTATCTTCAGTCCTGGCTTCTTGAAGTGAAAACTTCTCTGGGGCCATGGAAATGACCTGGCTATTTGCACAGAATGCAGCATGGGGCTGTGGGAGAATGGTGAGGATGGACAGGGGTCTAGACACCCTGCCCTGGGAGGGATCAGGGACCAATGAGATGGGGAAGATGAGGCTCACGTGGACACAGTCCCTTCAGCCAGTGTGCAGGAGGGGGTCTGGAAAAGGGCAGAGACAGGGCCAGAGTGGTGGCCAACATGGTGGGCTCTAGTGCCCAATGGTTTGGGTTCCAAGCTCCCATCTGCCACCTGGGTCTGGGCACTCCATGCGGGTGATTGACCAGGGTCTCATCTGTGCACCGGGGATAGTCACAGACCCTAGTTCATGGGTGCTGTCAGGATTAGATGCGTTCAGCCGTCAAAATGGAGCCTGCTATGTGGGAATTGTCCACAGGTGTGGGTGTTATTATTCTAGGGTTCCAAGGGCAGAGCTTTGAGGGGAGGGCAGGGAAGTACAGTGGTTAGGTACATTGATGTTCTTGGCCTTTGGGTCGGACCGTCAGAGTTGGAGTCCTCGATCTGTTCCTCCCTAGCTGGATAAGCATGGAAAAGTAACGGAACTTCTCTTAAATCAGATTCCTCAGCTGTAGAAGAGTCACATGCTGATTTCAGAGAGCTTGAGAGGTTTCCTTGAGATCACATATGGAAAATACTTAGCACAGAGCCAGGCACATAGTATGTGTTCAATAAATGGTAGCCATAATTATTACTTGTATCAATAGATGAATAGGTCAAGGAGGTGAATTTCAGTTCAGCTTAATGAAGGGCTCTGGATGGAATTCCATTTCCAACCGTGGGGGTGGGCTGCCCCATCAGGTAATGAGTGCCCTGTGAATGGAAGCATTCAAGCAGGGGCTGAGGGATCGCTTCTCAGGATGGAATGAAAGAAACCCATTAGTGAGAGGAGCCTGCACTAGACCATACCAAAGTAACTTCCAGCTTGAAAATGAGCCTCCTAAGGCTTATCTTGCGCAGCCGTAGACGTTAACCCTAGGAGGGTGTTTTCCTAACCGTTTGAGGGAAAATATTAAGCTGTCCCTAAAAAATGTTCTTAGTTAAATAAAGTTGGAAAGTGCTGTATACTATGGCCCATCTTAAAAAATCACATGCACATCAGCAAATTCAAGGCTCTGAGGAAAAAAATAGCCAAGGAACTTTAATTTTGTTTTGTTTTTAGAGTCCGTCCCTATTCAGATATTGCAGGGCAACAGTTTTCAACAGAATATACTCTAAAAGCATGGATCTAGGAGAATTCCCACCTCTTGGGCAGGCTCTACATTTCCAAGCTGCGGTTAGATGACCTATTTAAGTTGGTGATCCGCATCACACTGAAACCCACACCCTCGCAGAAGCTCCTGGGCCTGTGAGCTTTCCTTTCCAAAAGCCTGTCATCCCCAAGAAGGCCTGCATTTATAACCTGTCAAATCGGACCTGATCTGGCTTCTGTTACTGGTTCCTATGAGAGATGGTGACCCCGGGATGTAGGAGGAATGTCCTGCTGTCCTGTCCTTGACCTTTAAAAAGGCATTCAGGGGCTTCCCTGGTGGCGCATTAGTTGAGAGTCCGCCTGCCGATGCAGGGGACGCGGGTTCGTGCCCCGGTCCGGGAAGATCCCACATGCCGCGGAGCGGCTGGGCCTGTGAGCCAGGACCGCTGAGACTGCGTGTCCAGAGCCTGTGCTCTGCAACGGGAGAGGCCACAACAGTGAGAGGCCCGCGTACCGCAAAAAAAAAAAAAAAAAAAAAAAAAGGCATTCAGCCCCTTGGGGTGAAGATCAGCTCCCTGCTGTCAATTCTGCCCTGGTGTTGCCAGAGGCTTCATAGCCCATCTGATTGCCCTGAGCCCCCAGGGAGGATCATCCCCTGTCACACCTCTATGTGTGTTCACACAGCACAAAGACAGTAAAGGAATTACTAGAATTGTGTAGAAATTGCTTATGATCTGACTGCCCTCCTGGAAAGCAAACTCAGAGAGCATGTCCAACTTGTTTGCTCCTGAATCCCCAGCACCAGTGCAGCTCCCTGGCACATAGGAGGTGCTCAGCAAACGCTGCTGAATGAATGAACATCTCTTTCCTGATGATCATCCGAAAGTTGAAACTGAACTTTGCTTTAGGGCCATAAATGCAATTTCAGAGATCACATGCTGGATAAGAAGACAACTTTGTCCTCGGCTTGATTGCTTCAAGGAATGTTCAAGAAATGTTCAAGGAAGGACCCAAGCCTGGAGAATCAGAGTTCCTGGGATTTCACACCCAAGGGCTTCTTGATTCTTTGTTCCAGTCAAGGTCACCTGCTGCCTTCCCACCGGCCTTCTCTTCCTGCCTCCGGGATTTTGTTCATGCTGTTTCCCCTTCTGGAGAACTAGACCTCCATGTCTCTCTATCTCTGTCTGTGTCTCTGTCTCTGTCTTTCTCTTGGCAGTTAGGAATCCACCCCACATTCATGAAGCCTTTTCAGACCCCTCAAAGCATTCACTCATCTCCCATCCTTTACTGAACTCCTTTGGCAGAATTAATTTTGCCACAGTTTTGAACCTTACCTTGGAATTTAGCTGTTTCATTGCCTATTTCTCCAACCAGATGCCATATTTCCTGGAGGCCATGTGTCACGCCTTCTAGACTGAGAGGGCTATGGCACAGCACTGGGCCCAATGGGGCTGAGCAGGATGACCCTCAATACCATTGATGGACAGCTTGCTGTGTGCCAGGGATATGCCAGATGGCCTCACACATTGCCTTCTTGAGCCAACGGTTCTCTTGTCATCGCATCATACAGATGAGGACACTGGGACATTACAGAGGCTAGCACAGCCTGTAGAGCTGGGACACAAGCCCAGGACTTCCAGAATCTGGATACTTAACTCATCACACTTGATAGGTTTAAATCTACAGGGACCTCAGGATGAGGCCTGACCTCTAGTTTCTTCATTTCTTGAACTAAGGCCACTATCACAATATGGTACGTGTATCTGTTGGAGACAGATGGTCCTGGGTTCCAGACCTGGCTGCATTGCTTACTGTCCTTTGGCCTCTGGCCTGCTGTTTCCCCTCCCTAAGAGCACAGTTCCTCTTCTGGAGAGTGAAGACAGCAAGAACACCCCTGCAGGGCCATGGAGAGGATCGAGAGGGAGACACTCTATGAGAGGCAGTTATTCTCCTTCCCATCCCCTCCCTTTTAATGCTTTAAGCACCTCTGAAATCTTTATCTGATTCTGATCGCAATCTTTGTAACTTTGGAGATTTAAGCAAATCTCCAACTCCTAGCATATGGCAAACATCGTAGGACGGTGTGTGAATTGATCCAATTTACGTTCAGGAGAAACATCTTGTGGAATTTCGTCTGAACACAGGGTGACAGAGGCCGAGAGATCCAGGTTTGACTCCTAGCCTACATTTTTCTTATACTTACTCTGTGCCTAAGGGCGGTTCATCAGCCTCATGGAGCCTTGGGCTCTTTACACGGGCAGTGGAGGTACTAGAACTCAACTCGTTGGCTTATCTTTTCCCCTTTCTTTCTTTTTTCCCCCCAGCTTTATTGAGATATAATTGACATATAGCATTGTGTAAGCTTAAGGTGTACAACAGGATGGCTCGACACCTACATATATTGCAAAATGATCGCCATGATAAATTTAGTTAGCACTTTCATCACCTCACATAATTACCATTTTTTTTTCTTGTGTTGAGAATGTTTAAGATTCACTCTCATAAAGAGAACCCTCTAACACCGTTGGTGGGAATGTAAACTGGTACAGCCACTATGGAAAACAGTATGGAGCTTCCTCAAAAAGCCAAAAATAGAGTTGCCATATGATCCAGCAATCCCACTCCTGGGCATATATCCAGACAAAATTATAATTCAAAAATATACATGCACTCCTATGTTCATAGCAGCACTATTCACAATAGCCAAGACATGGAAGCAACCTAAGTGTCCATCGACAGATGAATGGATAAAGAAGATGTGGGGTGTGTGTGTGTGTGTGTGTGTGTGTGTGTGTGTGTGTGTGTAATGGAAAACTACTCAGCCATAAAAAAGAATGAAATAATGCCATTTGCAGCTATATGGATGGACCTAGAGATTATCATACTAAGTGAAGTAAGTCAGAAAGAGAAAGACAAACACCATATGATATCACTTATGTGTGAAATCTGAAATACAACACAAATGAACCTATCTACGAAACAGAAACAGACTCATAGACGTAGAGGACAGACTTGTGGTTGCCAAGCAGGAGAGGGGGTGGGGGAGGGATGGACTGGGGGTTTGGGATCAGCAGATGCAAGCTATTAAACAGAGAATGGATAAACAACAAGGTCCTACTGTAGAGCACAGGGAACTATATTCAATATCCTGTGATAAACCATAATGGAAAAGAATATGAGAAAGAATGTATATATATATGTGTAACTGAATCACTTTGCTGTACAGCAGAAATTAACACAACATGGTAAAGCAACTATAATAAGTATACATTAAAAAGAAGATTTACTCTTAGGGACTTTCAGTATGTATTACAGTTTTGTTAGCTATAGTCATCATGCTGTACATTATATCCCCAGAACTTATTTATCTTATGACTGGTAGTTTGTACCCTTTGACCAACATTTCCCTAATTCCTTCACCCTCAGCTCCTAGCAACCACCATTCTGCTCTCTGTTTCTCTGACTTCGTTTTTTTTAAGTTTCACCTATAAGTGAGAACATACAGTATTTGTCTCTCTGACTTACTACACTTAGTATTCATTGAGTTATTTTAAGACTTAAATGAGATAATGAAGATGAAGCAATTAACATAGTGCCTAGCACATACTGAGTGATAAAAATAGTTGGTTTTGATAATAATAGTTATTCCCATTTTCATGCTAATTAGTCAATGTGGAAGAAGCTGATGTCAGAGAGGTCAGGCTATTTGCCCAAGATCACCCAGAAAAGTCTAGGAGGGGTTGGCGTAAGTGCATTGTCTTCATTCCTGTGCACCACCCAAAGGCAAAAGGGAAGACCTCAGTGAATGTTATTCATTCACTCAACAAACATTTATCAGGTGCCTACTATGCACCAGGCACTGTGGTGTGAGCTAGAGGCACACAGTCCATCAGGACTTAGTCCTTCCCTCCAGGGGCTGATGGCCTAGAAAGCAAGAAGGACAAAAAGAAAATCTTAACATAGTCTGGTCACTACGGTGCTCCAGGCACAGGGATGCTATTGGTCACCTCACCTGGTCTGTGGGGTCAGGGACCCTTGTGGAGAGGGCAGGAGCTGAGCTGTGAAGTTGGAGATAACTATTCAAAGAAAGGAAGGGAAGGGTTGTTCTTGACAGAGGGAACAGCATATGCAAAGGCACAGAGATGTGAAAAGCATAATCCAGAAAAGCATCTGCTTCTGGAAGGTAGATTAGTTGTTGCATTTTCCCAGTGACTTCCACTAAGTACAATTAAACACCCTGGACGTGGTATGTAAAACAAACACGAAAAGACCCTGAAAGGTGGAGAGAAGAAGGAGACTGGCTTGGGATCTTGGGACCCAAGGAAGGACATGGTGGGGAGTTCCCAGGGTTTTCTCTTTGCCTCATATTTCCAAGAATTGGAGTTGAAGCTAGAAACCTGTACCCACCAAGAAAATAGACAAAAAGCCCCACAAAAGCCTGCTCTTTCTAGCCAAAGGGCCAGAAAAGGGGGATCCAAGCATCACAGAGACTTTTTGAATAAACCTCTCTATTCCAATCAGAGTTTTCAGGAAAAACTGAAAAAAACTTGGAGAGATTTCACTGAAAAAGATAGAAAGATGGAAAAATAAGCACATGAAAATAGATTCAACATTATCAGCCTTTAGAGAAATGCAAATTTAAATCACAATGAGATATCACTACATACCTATCATAATGGCTAAAATTAAAAATAGTGACAACACCCATCGGTCAGAACGCCCATCGTTAAAAAGTCTACAAATAATAAATGCTGGAGAGGGTGTGGAGAAAAGGGAACCCGACTACACTGTTGGTGGGAATGTAAACTGGTACAGCCACTAAGGAGAACAGTATAGAGGTTACTTAAAAAACTAAAAATAGAGTTACCATATGATCCAGCAATCCCACTCCTGGGAATAAATCTAGAAAAGATGAAAACTCTAATTTGAAAAGATACATACACCCCAGTGTTCATAACAGCACTATCTACAATAGCCAAGACATGGAAGCAACCTAAGTGTCCATCAACAGGATGAATGGATAAAGAAGATGTGATATATATATATATATATATATATATATACACACAATGGAATACTACTCAGCCATAAAAAGAATGAAATAATGCCATTTACAGCAACATGGATGGACCTAGAGATTCTCATACTAAGTGAAGTAAGTCAGACAGAGAAAGATAAATATCATATGATATCACTTATATGTGGAATTAAAAAAATGATATAAATGAACTTATTTACAAAACAGAAACAGACTCATAGACATAGAAAACAAACTTATGGTTACCAAAGGGGAAAGAGGGGGAGAGGGATAAATTTGGAGTTTGGGATTAACAGATACACACTACAGTATATAAAATAGATAAACAACAAGGACCTACTGTATAGCACAGGGAACTAAATTCAATATACTGTAATAGCCTATAATGAAAAGGAATCTGAAAAAGAATAAATAAATAAATAAATAGGGACTTTCTTGTGGTCCAGTGGGTAAGACTCCATGCTCCCAATGCAGGGGACCTGGGTTCGATCCCTGGTCGGGGGACTAGATCCTACATGCATGCCGCAACTAAAGAGTCCGCATACTGCAACTAAGGAGTCCGCATACTGCAACTAAAAGATCCCAGGTGCTGCAACTAAAAGCTGGTGCAGCCAAACTAAATAAATAAATAAACAAACAAATAAATAAAGTAAATAATGGAATCACTTTGCTGTGTACCTGAAGCTAACACAACACTGTAAATCAACTCTACTTCAATATAAATAATTAGTGAGGGCTTCCCTGGTGGCGCAGTGGTTGAGAGTCCGCCTGCCGATGCAGGGGACACGGGTTCGTGCCCCGGTCCAGGAAGATCCCACATGCCGCGGAGCGGCTGGGCCCGTGAGCTATGGCCTCTGGGCCTGCGTGTCCGGAGCCTGTGCTCCGCAACGGGAGAGGCCACAACAGTGAGAGGCCCGTGTACCGCAAAAAAAAAAAAAAGAAGGAAGAGAAAGATAGGTTCTTGTCCTCTTGACAGTACCGTGTGATCCCGTGCAAGGCCCTTCGCCTCTCTGCCTCCTTCTCTGCTGAAAGCTAAGGCATTTGCATGAGGGATCTCTAAGGGCAATGATTCCCCATACTGTTATCCTCAAAGGGTATCCCAGTGTGCTTAGTCCCAGGATCCTCCCAGGGGAGGCAGGACTAACATGCCACCCTCCCCCATGTGCTGCTCTCAGATGGCTCCTTGGCCAGACTTCTTTGCCTGGGCCAGCATGGCCTTGACCCAGAAGGACCCCGAAGGAGGCATGTTGATGAGGGAGTTTAAGACACCAGCAAGAAGCAACGCCTGTCACTGAGCATAGCCCTGGACCCCCAGCACTTCCTGGCCCTTTTGGCTGAGGACCCCTGGACATCCTGCCTCCATGGAGGGGCTCCTTTTCATGGCAGAAGGCTGTGGACTCTGGGGCCCGAATGGGGCTACCTGTCTGATCAAGCAAAGCCAGAAATGAGGCCAGGCAGCACTGGTGGTGGGTGGCACCTCCCAGGGGCATCATTCACCGAGAGGTGTTGATGTGGTACCCAAGGCCTCCAGAGAGGGATTATCCAATCTTCCCTTTGTGTTCTACAGATGGGGACACTGAGACCCAGAGGTGTTGGGGCCGCTGTCCAGATGCATCCAGCCATGGGGAAAGCTTGGACTTGAACCAGAATCTTCCCATTGCTAACCCAGGACCCTCTGTCCTCTGCCCTGGGTTGCATCTTCCCAGAGGGCTTTGGAAACACCCTGGAGAATGAGCCGTGGGGGTGGTGACATAGAGAACAAAACTGGGTAAGTGGTTGCCCGCCCCCTGCCCCCCACCCTGAGTCTTGTTACCCTCCAGCCCCTAGCGAGCATCCCAGGTTGTGAAAGCATCACACCAAAGTTCCCTGGAGTGCAGGGTGCTCGAAGATCTGGGTCAGGTGATTCAAGGAAGGAAGATTTCCTTGCCTGTGATGGAACAAACTTTAATTCTGGGTTTAAACTCATCAGAAGTGTGCTGGGGTGGCATTTCCCACTGCTATATGGAGGGGAATATGAGCCCATCTACAGAAAACACTTTGCTTCCGGGGGACTTTGTGAGCTGTGCTCCTTGCCGCCCAGGGACTCTGCAGATGAAATCTGATCTTCCCTTTGAGTATAAAATTCCAGTTCATCAACTCAAAGCCTCCCTTTGAAAGACTGAAGAGGCCGGCGCTTTCCCTGCTCTTCAAAAGGTAAGTGGGTGGAGCAAGTCTGATGGGGGAAAATTGGTTCCGGAGGTTAATGTGGTGGGCAGGATGCAAGCCCAGTGCAACTGCAATTTCTTTCAGCATGAATGATGCAGGTGGAGAGGGGGCAGGACAGAAGCTGAGAGATGCTGGGCCTCCGATTAGCCTACAGAGTCACAAAAGTTTTCAGCATACAGGTCTTTTGTCTCCTTAGGTAGGTTTATTCCTAGGTATTTTATTCTTTTTGATGCAATGGTAAATGAGAGTGTTTCCTTAATTTCTCTTTCAGGTTTTTCGTCATTAATGTATAAGAATGCCAGAGATTTCTGTGCATTAATTTTGTATCCTGCTACTTTACCAAATTCATTGATTAGCTCTAGGAGTTTTCTGGTAGCATCTCTAGGATTCTCTGTGTATAGTATCATGTCATCTACAAACAGTGACAGTTTTACTTCTTTTCCGATTTGATACAGATTGCCAACAAACACATGAAAGGATGCTCAACATCACTAATCGTTAGAGAAATGCAAATCAAAACCACAATGTGGTGTCACCTCACACCAGTCAGAATGGCCGTCCTCAAAAAATCTATAAACAGTAAATGCTGGAGAGGGTGTGGAGAAAAAGGAACCCTCTTACACTGTTGGTGGGAATGTAAATTGATACAGCCACTATGGAGAACAGTATGGAGGTTCCTTAAAAAACTAAAAATAGAACTAACATATGGCCTAGCAATCCCACTACTGGGCATATATCTTGAGAAAACCATAATTCAAAAAGAGTCATGTACCACAATGTTCATTGCAGCACTATTTACAATAGCCAGGACATGGAAGCAACTTAAGTGTCCATCGACAGGTGAATGGGTAAAGAAGATGTGGCACATATATACAATGGAATATTACTCAGCCATAAACAGAAACAAAATTGAGTTATTTGTTTTGGATGGATCTAGAGTCTGTCATACAGAGTGAAGTAAGTCAGAAAGAGAAAAACAAATACAATATGCTAACGCATATATATGGAATTAAAAAAAATGGTTCTGATGAACCTAGGGGTAGGACAGGAATAAAGACACAGACAAAGAGAATGGACTTGAGGACATGGGGAGGGGGAAGGATAAGCTGGGACGAAGTGAGAGAGTAACATTGACACATATATATACACTACCAAATGTAAAATAGATAGCTCGTGGGAAGCAGCTGCATAGCACAGGGAGATCAGCTTGGTGCTTTGTGACCACCTAGAGGGGTGGGATAGTGAGGGTGGGAGGGAGACACAAGAGGGAGGGGATATGGGGATATATGTATATGTATAGCTGATTCACTTTGTTATACAGCAGAAACTAACACAACATTGTAAAGCAATTATGCTCCAATAAAGATGTTAAAATAAATAAGTCACAAAAGGCTTTTGGGGTCTCCTCGTTGCAAGCCCCTGGCAGAGAAGGAAGGCTTCCTGTGTAGGTGGGGTTCTTAGCTTTTTGGAACCGTAGAATCTTCTGGCTGTCTGGCAAAACTCATGACCGTTTCTCTGAATAATGAATTGATGACATAAAATACAGATTTTAAAGGTAATTAATTATACTGAAATCCAGCTGTCAAAATAGTAAAACAGTTGTGATACTGTGGCATACATGTGCTTCTTTATTAATACATTAGATACTTTGAGGTATCTGCAGGTCATAGGTACTGTGAATACACCACCGTGTAATCTTTTGTCTGCAGTCTTAGTGGAAGGAAATGCTACATCTTAGTTAGAGGTTCATGAAAATACAGATGCACATGCCCACGGATGTGGATGTATAATAAGAAAATAGTCTGAGCCAAAGTTTCAGAAAAGGTTAGTGTTTTGAATAAATTGACTGCAGTAAGGTTAAATGGAAAGATATTAAATAATATACCCTTGTTTGCTTTATGAGATCTTTTTTTCTCAATCTTTTAAAAATGTTTTAACACGGTAAAATGTGTTAAATATATACTTTGTAATAAAGATACCTTTTAATTTTTTTTTTCAGCATAAGAGGGAACTTATACTTATTTTTTCCTCTGTTAAGCCACAGCTGAGGTGTAAGTGTACTGTTTGGTTCTCATGAATTGGACCTGTGATATCCCAGGTGGGAGAGACACCCCCCCCCCCCAATAAGGAAGTGATCTCTTGAAGGCTAGATGCTCCTCCTCCCCGCACCCAGAGTCCACGTGGACTGGGTCTGGGGGAAACTCTTTGGAGTATGAAGCTCTACTACTTATTATGGGTGACCATAGATTTTACTTGAGCCTCATTTTTCACAAGCTATACAGTGGGGATTATAATCCAAACCCCACGGGGATGTGATGCAGAGTAGAGGCTAAACAAATATGAGTTCCCTTATGGTCCTATAGTTGTGCAGTACCCTCTCCTTTAACTGTAAGACTCCTCCCGACCCCCAGTTTTACCAAGGTATAATTGGCAAATAAAAATTGTATGTATTTAAGGTGTACAACGTGATGGTTTGATATACGTATACATTGTGAAGTGATTACCACAGTCAAATTAATTAGCACGTCTATCACCTTACATAGCTATTTCTTTTTTCCATGTGGTGAGAACACTGAGGATCTATTCTCTTAGCATATTTCAAGACTGCAATAGAGTATTATTAACTATAGTTGCCAAGCTGCACATTACATCCCCAGAACTTATTCATCTTATAACTGAAAGTTTGTACCCTTTGACCAACCTCTCCCCATTTCCCCCAGCCCCCAGCCCCTGGTAATCATGGTTCTACTCTCTGGTTCTATGAGTTCAACTTTTTAATATTTCACCTGTAAGTGAGATCATGCAGTATTTGTCTTTCTCTGTCTGGCTAATTTCACTTAGCATAATGTCCGCCAGATTCATCCATGTTGTTCCAAATGTTTTTTATGGCTGAATAATATTCCATTATGTGTATGTACATACCGTATCTTCTTTATCCATTCATCTATAGAGGGACACTTATATTGTTTCCATATCTTGACTATTATGAATAGCACTGCAATGAACATGGAATGCAGATATCTCTTTAAGATACTGATTTCATTTCATTTGGATATATACCTGGTAGTGGGGTTGTTGGATCACATGGTAGTTCTACTTTTTAGTTTTTTGAGGAACCCCCATAATGTTTTCCATAATGGCTGTACCAATTTACATTCCCACCAACAGTGCACAAGAGTTCCCTTTTCTCTACACCCTTGTCAATACTTATCTGTTGTCATTTTCACAATAGCCATCCTAACAGGTGTGAGGTGATATCTCATTCTGCTTTTGACTTGCATTTCCCTGATGATTAGTGATGTTAAGCCCCTTTTCATGTACTTGTTGGCCATTTGTATGTTGTCTTTGGAAAAATGTCTTTTGAGGTCCTTTGCCCATTTTAAAAATGGGTTATTTGGGTTTTTTATTGTTTGTTTATTTTTTTGCTATTGAGTTGTGAAAGCTCCATGTATATTTTGACTGTTAACCATTTATTGGATATATGGTTTGCAAATATTTTCTCACATTCTGCAGGTTGCCTTTTCGTTTTGTTGATGGTTTCCTTTGCTGTGCAGAAGCCTGTTGGTTTGACGTAATCCCATTTGTTTATTTTTGCTTTTGTTGCCTGTGCTTTTGGTGTTATATCCAAAAAAATCACTGCCAAGATCAATGCCAGGGAGCTTTCCCCTATGTTTTCTCCTAGGAGTTTTATGGTTTCACATCTTATATTTGTCTTTAATCCATTTTGAGTTGATTTCTGTGAGTGGTGTAAGAGTTCAGTTTTATTCTTTTGCATTGGATAGCCAATTTTCCAAACACCATTTATTTATCCCTTCGCCATTGTGTATTCTTGGCATCCTTGTCAAGGATTAGATTAGTTGACCATATATGTGTGGTTTTATTTGGGTTTTATCTGGGTACTCTATTCTATTCCATTGGTCTACGTGTCTGTTTTTATGCCAGTACTATACTGTTTTGATTACCATAGCTTTGTAATATAGTTTGCAATCTTCACAAAGACCATGGAAAATATTTTATTTACATCTCCTGGAAACTTTTAAATCTAAGCATACAGTAGCTATGATGTTCTTAGCATCTACTAGGATTAAATGTGCCAAGTGCCTCTCTGTGCCTCAGTTTCCCCTTGATAAAATAGGAATACTACCAGTGTCTACCTCCTAGGGATATTAGGAGGGGTCAATAAGTAATATTATAAAGTGTTTATAATGGCACATATTACTGATTCTGTGCTTGCTAAGTAAGTACATAGTCCCTTATCTGGGTAGCATTTTTGCAAAGTTTACAGCTTCCAGTTGTCAGATGAGGAAACTGAGGCTTGAGCCTGAGATTGTTGATATTTGTCAAGGGAGAGGGACTCTACGATCTCAATCTGATCAGTCAGGGGCGCCATCAAAGATTTTCAGAACCAGGAGGATGCAGGGGGTTGTCTAGGCCACTGATGCTAGACTGTTCTGTACCTTTCCTCCCTCATCCACAGTGTTCTCCCAGTCCCACTCACCACACTGGCCTCCCTTTGGTTCTCTGAATACACTCAAAGTATTTCCACTGCAGAGCCTTTGGACACGTTGAACTGTATGCTTGGTTCACTGCTCCTAGAGCTTAGCTCTCAGCTCAGGTGTCTTGATCCCACGGAGGGTTTGCCTGGCCCCCATAACTTCACTAGCCTCTCTCCCACTACTAGGACATCACCGTTTTAAGATCTTTATAGTTCTCTGTCATTCTTACATTTATTTTTGTTTACTTGGCTCTTACCTGTTTCTCTTCCCTCCCCATCAGAATATAAGCTCACATACAGCAGGGACTTTTCTCATCACTGTTTTTCTGCCTTCAGTCAGTGCTTTGAACAAAACAGCTTCTCCAGTATTTACTAATTGACTGAGTACTACACCCCTAAGGGGCTGTTCAGCTTCGGCTCATACGCACATGTTGTCAGGGAGCTCATTCCTTCCTGAGGCCATCTGTTCTGCTGTCTGTGGCTTTGACTGTTAGAAAATTCCTTCTTTAACTGGATCAATTCTGCCCTTTTGGTATCCACAGACTAAGTCTCTTCCTATCACCTTTGGAGGTGAGGCCAGTTGGTGATCCGATTTTTGGATTGTCAGAAGATTCTCTTTTTCCTTTCTTTTTCCTCTTTCATAGGCCTCTCAGGTAAAACCAAAAAAAATGGAGGTTGTCCCCATTATCTTCCAAAGGTATCCACAGATGGCTGACTGCCCACTGTTGAATGCAAATGCTTGTCCTAACTAGGGGTGTGTTATAGAACAGAAAGCCACTCAGTTTAACTTCAGTCCAAGAATGAGAAGGAAACTAGGATAAAAAGATCCATATTTCTAGAGGCTTCTTGTGTTGTTATTAATAGATTTCCTGTGGGGGTGAAAAGGTTCACGGGTCAAAGTCTGAACACACTGGGTTTCACTGAGTTAAACTTTCCTGTAGATCTTAGTTTGTTTCCTATAAATCTTGCCAGAATCTTTGAGATGCAGTGGGGCCTGTGATTTCTACGAGAGACTCACAGTTTATGAATTGCCCAGACCCATTCACCTTAGGAATATTTTCATCCAACACCCATGAACATCTCACGAACCACAGATGTCCAGGGTTTCTGATTTGGGAAATACTTTCCTAGGTGTTTCTTCAACTTTTCTAGCCAAGATCTCATGATTCTAGAGAGGAACCTTCTAGAGACAGAACACTTTTCTCTTACAAAATCCACAAGGATAGGCCTGCCTTGCCCACATCCGTTGAAGGACCAGGCATGCAAATGGGGCCCTAAAAATGTTCCTCTTTTCCCATCACCCTGGGAGGCCATCTTTCCTCCTTGTCCTCTGTCTTCATTCCCTACGCCCAACCAGGTTCTTAGTTTATAACCCCTTTCGAATAACATTTCAGGATTCTTGGGGAGATAAGAATTACCAGGGAATTGTTTGAGAGCTGTAAATGACTTAAATTGGTTAGGATTCTAATGATCACGAAATGGCTTCATTGCCTCCTGCCGATAACAGGGCTGTAACCTTCCTCCCCTGGGGAGTACAGGTCCCCACCCCAGGGGTCACACAGCGGTCAGGGCCCTGGCAGCTGGGGAAGAAGAGAGAGGCTTTGTTTCCCCCCCTAGCCCCCGCACCGTGGCTCCAGGAACGGCTAGGAGCAGCCTGGGCTGATGACAGCCCGGGTGGTGGTCCCACAGGGACCCTGTCGGCAACTCCCCTCCCTCTGTCACCCCCTCGACTTCCTGGGGACCTTGGCAGGCCCCTGCCACTCTTGCCACTTGGACTGCCCTTCTATCCCCTGTGGAATCCTGGAGCCTAGTCCCATTTATTTATTCTGTTGTCCAGAGTTTACCACGGAGGGGGGGCGGTTTGTGGGGAAAAGCGTCTGTATAACTAGTCATAATGCTGGATTTATTCACTCATCTATCTATCCATCCTTCGTCAAATATTTATGGGGCATTTACCGTATGCCAGACAGTGTACTAGAAAGGAAAACAGACTCTATGAATAAGGGGAGGAGTGTGTACACACACACCCTTTATACATTCATAGTATAAAGAATAGTATATATACATATGCACATATATGTACATATATATACTGTATATGTTATAAACGTATATAACATATACACTTGTTTAAAGCTTTGGCATCGGGCAAGTCTGAGTTGAAATCAGACCTTTGCTATGTGACATTCAGTTGAATCCCCCTTTGACACTTATGGTGCCTGTGTCATAGGACTGGGGTGAGAATTAAAGCATTTCGCTCATGGTAGGACCCTCCATACGTGGAGACCACTGTTATCACAATAAAGGTACACAGAGGTGTGGGAGTGAAAAGGAGGAATCATTATAAAAGGTAATTTATAACTTATCTTTGATATCTATCTATAGAGATATGCATGTAACAGCAGATTCTGAGCAATTACTTCAAAGGAGAGATCAAGGGCAAGGCGGGCAGGGCAGCGTTTGAGTGGGGCCTTGAAGCATGAGTAGAATTCCAGTAGCTGGGGAGAGGCGAGGGCATTCCTAGCCAAGGAAAAGGCAGGGCAAAGGGTGTGAGATGGGAATGTACCTGCTGTGCTCCGGGAACCTCAGATGATTTAGTGTGGTCGGAATGCGGGGCTCACCAAGGGCTGCAGGAGAAGAGGAAGTCAGAGAGGTGAGGGACAAGGGACCTTTGGAAAACCTAGTTCCTGTGTTCTTTGCATTGGCCTTAAACTTCTCTTCCTATAACTCCTGTATTGGTCCTGATGCTGCCCTCTGGGGTGCTTGCACAGAGCGAGTCTTCCCTCTTTCTCCTGACAAGCCCTTCAAACCTTAGATTTCCTGGAATCCCTCACCCGTGTCTCAAACATACCCGGTACTTTCATGCGACCCTCAGGAGACCTGGCTTTTAGAACCTGTGCTCCTGTGCCTTCCAGGTCATTTTTTTTTTTTCTGCTCTGCACTCCCTCTTTTAAATGAATGGCTTCTGGATTAAAATTTCTTTATTAGGAAAAATTTCTAGCATATACAAAACTAGAGACGATAGCTTATGAACTCCCGCACGCTCATCAATAAGTTCCCACAACTATGATCATTTTTGCCAGTCAAGTTTTCTCTGTTCTCTCCTCCTCTGTTTTGTTTGTGTGTTTGTTTGCTGAAGTAGTTTGAAGCAAATCCCAAACATTACATCTTTTCATCCATAAGACTTTAGTATGCATCACTAACAAAAAAGGGATGTTAAAAAACCTGACCATGTTATTTTGACAATCAACACAATTAACAGAAAATTTCAATATCCTCTCTTACTCATGTTCAGAGTTCCTTGATTGTATTCGAGATTTTATGATTAAAAAAATCAAGATCCAGAAAAGGTTCATATATTGCATTTGCTTATTATATCTCCTGTTTCTTTTACTCTTTAACAATTCCTCCCGTCTTTTCCATGCTACAGATTTGTTGGAGAAACACAATCATTTGTTCTGTTGACTATCTCATATCCTGAATATGACTGATTGCTTCTTCCTGGTATTTAATTTAATTTATTCTTCTATTGTCTATACTTCCTGAAATAGGTAGTTAAGTCTACAGTATAATTAGAGTCAAGTTCCTTTTTTTTTTTTCTTTTTTAGGGGAGAACAATTCACAGATGCTGGTGTGTGCTCCCCACTACCTAATGTTTAGGATCACACAGTGGAGTGTTGTTCCACTGTTAAATGTGGTGGAAACTGATGGAGGTTTAGATGGTGTCAGTCTGATCTCTCTATATCACTTATATGTGGAATCTAAAAAGATGATACCCATGAACTTATTTACAAAACAAAAATAGACTCACAGATGTGGAAAACAACCTTATGGTCACCAAAGGGGAAAGGGAGGGGGAGGGATAAATTGGGAGTTTGGGATTAACATATACACACGACTATATATAAAATAGATAAACAACAAGGGCCTACTGTTTAGCACAGGGAACTATATTCATAATAACCTATAACGGAAAAGAATCGGAAAAAGAATATATTTATAACTGAATCACTTTACTGTATACCTGAAACTAACACAACTTTGTAAATCAACTATACTTCAATTAAAAATATATATTTATAAAGAAAAGATAGTCATCAAAATTGCTGTAAAGATCTGAGCCTGAGCAACAGGAAGAAAGGTGTTGCCATGTGCTGAGGAGAAAGGCTGAGAAAGAAGCAGGTTTGGGGTGGGGAGTGAATAGAGTTTTTTTTTAGATGTGTTATGTTAAGTTTGAGAGTCAGGTGGCCGCTGCCTGCAGCAGCCTGAAGCCGGGTTTCGGTTCCCAGCCAGAGACTGAGGTCGGGTCACAGCGGTGAGAGCGCCAAATGCTAGCCACTCGACCAGTGGCCAGTGACAAGGCCCTGGCCCTTCGGCTTTGCAGAAGAGAATTCCCACAAAGATGGAAAGTAATGAAACAAGTAAAGTGTTTATTAGAAGAAAACAGAGTACAGTATGTGGGGATAGACACACGGGCGGGCTCAGAGAGGGAGAGAGTTGCGCTCTCGTGGTAGTTTAAATCACTTAATTGGGGCATTTCTTCTGGGTTTTCTTTGGCCAGTCGTTTCGATTTGCCTGGTTCAGAGTCCGTATTTGGTACATCTTAGGATCGTCCCGTGTGTGCGTGCATCTCTTAGCCAAGATGGATTCTACTGAAGAGGCCTATGGGTAGTTAGCATCACTTACTATGGGGTGGCACCCCCTCCCGTTTGACCTCCAAGGAGCTTTTCTGTGCATGTGTAGTCGGGGAGGTCTCCTGACTTTGAGAATGAGGAATATGTGGTCTCTTATCTTCTATCTGGGCAGGGCCCAGCCTCCTCCCTCGATCGTCCGGCTGTTTTCATCTTGGAGTATCGGTCCACAGAGAACGAACTCCAACTGTTTGCCCCGGGGGCCCACCTATCGTCTGCCTCAAGATGACATTAGATAGTCAAGTGGAGGTGTCAGGAGCATTCACGGAAGAAGTCTAGATGAGAAATTCATTTGGGTGTTACAGTGGATGGTAAGCATGGCATGCACTTTGTAGCTCTTCCTGTCAAGAGGAGGACTGTTTTCCCACCCCTTGAATCTGGGCTGGCCTTATGACTTGCTTTCACCAATGGATGCAGTGGAAGTGAGAAGTGAATTCTCAGGCCAAGCCTCAAGAACCCTTGTACCTTCTGCCTTTGTGCTCTTGGAATCCTGTGACCACACTACGAGGACGCCTACTGAGGCCCAGTCACCCTGTGGCCTCAGCTAACAGCCTACTAGACCCGGGCCTGTCTGTGAGTAAGGCCACCTGAGATTCCCCCAGTGGCCACTGACCGACTAGCTGACCGCAGACACATGAGCAAGCCCAGCCGAGATCAGCTAAGTTGGCACCAACTAGACCAGGAGCCCAGTCAAGCCTGAGCCAAAGAAATCATTATTTCAAGCAACTAAGTTTGGGTGGGATTTATTATGGTGCAGAAACCATCACATTTTGATGATGTGTTTAAATATCTGGATATCTGATCTTTTTCTTACTCAAATGAGACCATGATATTGTTCTGAAACATGGCTTTTCCATTCAGTGATGTGTCTAACGACAGTTTCCCATGAGGTATACTTCAGTCTCTCTCATTATTTTTAACAGCTGGATGAATATGCTATAATCAGTCGTCTCAACCAGTGTCTTATTTTGGTGGTTTCCAGGGTTTGCTGTCACAAAGCCTTGGTGAACATTCTTATAGACAGTATTTATATCCATGTGTATTTATCAGATAAGTTCTTGCAAAAACAATTACTGAGTCAAAGAGATGTGCATTTAGAATATGAGTAGTTGTGAAGTTATCATCTAAAATAATTTATTAATTTATACTTCCTTCTATATGAGAGTGACTTTCATCAAGCCCTTACCGACACTTTGAAATATTTGCCAGCCTGAAAGGTAAAAAAAAATGTATTGCATTACTGTTTTACTTACATTTTTAAATGATGGGTGAGGTTGAGACTTTTTTTTTTTTTTTTTTTTTTGCGGTACGTGGGCCTCTCACTGTTGTGGCCTCTCCCGTTGCGGAGCACAGGCTCTGGACGCGCAGGCTCAGCGGCCATGGCTCACAGGCCCAGCCGCTCCGCGGCATGTGGGATCCTCCCGGACCGGGGCACGAACCCATGTCCCCCGCATCGGCAGGTGGACTGTCAACCACTGCGCCACCAGGGAAGCCCGAGACTATTTTTGTATGTTTAGTATCGATTTATATGTTTTTCCTGGGAATCTCTTATTTCTGCTCTTTGCCCATTTTGTGTCTTGTTTAGCCTTTTAAAAAACGGAACCATCAAATGTCAATGAATATTAAAGAAATGTTACTGTATTTCTAAACACTTTCTAGATGTAGACTTTTAAACTTGAGTTCTAGAGGAGTTTGAAAGGCAATAAATAATCATTTCCTAACATCATGGTGTTTTACAAGTACAAAACACTTGGGTATATCATCTAATATAATCTCATATCTAACTTCCGAGGCAGGTCCTGGTATCCCCAGAGAGATTAAGTAACTTTTAGGTCAGGAAAAATTGTGAGAGACTTTGAAATAAGCATAAAAAGATTGTTCTGTCTAGCGCACTCTTCCAGAATTTCTGCCCCTTTCATTGTCTGTGAGCTATTTTTCCACTCTGTATAATTGTTGGAAACTGGTACTAATGCAAATGATACTTGTCTATAGAAATGCAAATGAATTGTGCCTGGTGGAGATGCCATTGCTTACTTCCCTGTGGCCATTGACCCTTTTTGTCTCTGTTTGTAATTCATTTCAGCATTCCTGATTGCCTCTGCTTGTGACTGTTCTTTGAATTCTCCTTTGAACTGTTATGATGTCTTACTGGTTCCCCCATTAATTAGTGAGTTAGATAAAACGTTGGCACGTGTTCATTTTAAATTTATATGATCGTACTGAAACCAGGGGGGAAGGGGGCAGGGCACAACCTTTAAAAGAATGAGATAGCCGTTGAGTATACCACATAAACTGGTTAGAACCAATTAGGTCCAAAGTGGTGGAAGATTCGACTTCCAGTAGACCTTGAGCCTCATTATACGCTCATTGTAATACATTAGCATACTCCTGCCAAGGCCAAAAAGTGGGCAGTGGCCCAATTCCTGGAAATCCCCACCCCTTCTCCAAAGTAGTTGGAATAATCCTTCCACTCATTAGCCTATGAAATTACCCAGCCCATAAAAGTCAACCACCCCAGTTTCTCTCTCCCTCCCTCTTTCTTAGGCTTTTCAGCACAGAGTGAGGCTGGTCTTCTAACTAGGCCCCTTGCACAAATCCTGGGAAGTTAAACTCTGAAAAGAGCTTACTCTCTTACCCTTCATTCAAACCAGAAATGACAACATCCCTCCCCAAGCCAGCAGAATAACCAGAGACACTAAGTTCTGTTTAAATTTTTAAAGAAATGTTTCTATATTTCCTTCCCTCTTTAGGACATTCATATCAAAGCCAAACAGAATGTGTTAGACATGGGCCTCTTGCAAGGTCATTGAGCGAAAGTTCTGCTTGCAGGGGGAGGTCAGTACCATTCCTTCCACCAACCTGGACTGAGCTTCAGGGCACAGAGCCTCAGCTGTTCATGTCAATATCCAGTTCCATTTATGAAGTGCTCAGTAGGTGAGCGCTTATGAA
Source organism: Hyperoodon ampullatus (assembly GCF_949752795.1). Lineage (NCBI taxonomy): Eukaryota > Metazoa > Chordata > Mammalia > Artiodactyla > Ziphiidae > Hyperoodon > Hyperoodon ampullatus. Next base: position 32,742,885 of record NC_136924.1, on the reverse strand, counting down.
TGAATGAACAAACCTCTCCTTAGTCTCCTCTGTGCCTCTATTCTCACCATAGTTCATCTCACCAAAGTAAGGGCCAGAAGGACCCTCAGAAGTCACCTTGTCCAACTGCCTGTGTTACAAATGAGGCCCAGAGCAGGTGAGTGACTGGCTGGAGGTCACACAGCAAATTAGAGGAAGCACAGGTGCAAGAGGACGACCTCTTCCTTCCAGAGATCATCCTGAGACCTCACACAGTGTCTGTCACCTGAAGCAGGAGGGTGACACTGGCCAGGAGAGATGAGAGCTTCCTTTATTGGTCACCTTGCTGCTGAGTCCGATGCAACCTTCCAAGGGACAAGCTCAGGGTGGCTTCCTGGGCTGTGGGTTGTCTTTGGATCGTGAGATTGATTCCCCCAGAGACCTGGGCACCTTCCCGCCACCTGCCTTCACCTGGAGAAGAGAGCAGCTCCACTAAGGAGAGGATGTCTGGTCCCTGTGTGGAAGTGGTACAGATGTTGCCCCATTTGGGGTGCGGAGGTGCAAAAAAAGCAAAGTGCAGGGATGCAGGTCTGCTGGATGATGAGAGGACCCGGGAGAGGCTGTGTCTCCCATGGGTGGCATGGGAGGAGGGCGATCCGGGTGGGGAGCCAGGCAGAGGCCAGCTGACCTTGAGCCGGTGGATAGCAACCTGTGGGAGGAGCCAGCCTGGGCCGTGCAGGGTGCAGCAGCATGGGGCCCTGTCACAAGGAGAGGCCAGGAGAGAGAAGTGAGCCCTGAGCTTTACCCTGGGCTGTCCCTCGGCTTCCCAACCTTTCCCCGTTACTCTCGGGCAGCTCGGAGTGGGTCGGGGCACCAACTTGGGGAGAAGTGTGTGCCCAGGGGGGCCAGGAAACCTCGTCCCCATCCCGGCATTTACAGCAACTGTTTGTTGTGGAAAAGTCACTTTGCTTCTCAGAGTCGAGTTTCTGCATCAGCAAAAAATGGATAAATTAAAAATCTTACCTCATAGGGTCACTCATGGCTTTGTACAGACCGTTACCCATAGGAGTGTCTATTCTGTGTACTGCTGCCGCCCCTCTGTTTGGCATCTGGTACACATTCCAAATCTGTGTTGACTCAGTGGACAGCTAATCCTTAGGGAGCATTTCCTAGGTGATGAGCCGTCGTTTCATCCTCATCAAATCTATGACTGTCCTCTGAGGGGCACAGTGACTGTTCCAGGCCACACTGCTGCAGAGCTGGGATTCGAACCGGGGCCGCCTGACTCCCCAGCCAGTGTGCTCGACCTCCGCGCACCGCCCTTTACTCTGTGATCCTGCTCCATAAACTGGGAAGTTTTGCATAAGCAATACACGTGGGTCCCCGGAGGAGGGAGAGGAGTGTGATTGTCACTCAGTGGAGGAGGACACGGGGACAGAGGCAGCGACTTCCCGAGCATCCGTGCCTACTATCTTTCTAAAAGAATTGCCGGTGCACTTTTTACTGTAAGAGCTCCGAAGGTCCCCAGCCACACCCCCTCTCCCGCCCGCGACCGCCCCCCTGCCCTCCGCCTCGGCCACTCACGACCACGTCCGGGTTTGTGGGCGGGGCCAAGTCGGCCTCGCTCGGCTGCGGCGAAGCCCCAAGGCTGCTGGTCTTCTGCTTCCGCCACTTGGCTCGCTGATTCTGGAACCAGATCTGAGATGAAGGCGAGAGAGGATGGAGATAAGCAAAAGGGATTTTCTCCATCTTGTTCCTCCCCTCAAAATGCATAATGACGGCACCTTCCAAGGGACCAACCCTTACAGTTTAGGAAGCTCCAGGGCATCCAGGATTTCTTTGGATCTGATCTGCCTTGAGAGAGGGGACCCGGGATCACAACCTTCAATACCTGCAGGGGTGTGGGCTCATGGGAGGGGGTGAAGCAGATGGGTGCCATGTAACTGGGAGTGGTGGGGTCTGCGGTGAACAGTGGCTAAAGTGGGCAGTTTCTCAGCTTTAGCCAACAGTCACCATGTGGAAATGTGAGGCCAGCGTTGCAAGCTCATCCAAATTCTAAGGCAGAAATCTTGATTTTTATGTGAAAGCGCTGAGACTTAAGATACCGTGCAGTTCAAATAAAACCCGTCTGGGTTCTTTCCTGCTGGTGGGCCACTGGTTTGCAACCCCTTTGGGCCCCGTGGCATCTATAGGTTGGTTGAATGTTGGCGGTTCCCTGTGTTCACAAGTGCCCTGATTATCCATGACAAGCTGCCATCTGCACTTGGTCATTCTGCCGAGGCAGATGCTGAATTCTGGGCTTTACACTAGATGCAGATGCTACCCACCTAGCTGGTGACTGATTTCAAATAGGGAGAAAAAGGGAAGAAGTCCAGACAGGGGCGGTCGTTCACCAGAAGAGTAGGTTCCAGTGAAATGAAGGGTGGAATGTTGACATGGACCCTGGAGCAGATTTTGAATTCGAATGAGTCCATCATATTTTTAAAAAATTTTTATTGAAATATAGTTGATTTACAATGTTGTGTTAGTTTCAGATGTACAGCAAAGTGATTCAGTTATATATATACAAATAAATACATATATTCTTTTTTAAAGTTCTCGTCCATTATAGGTTATAAGATATTGAAAGGTGGGGCTTCCCTGGTGGGGCAGTGGTTGAGAGTCCGCCTGCCGATGCAGGGGAAACGGGTTCGTGCCCCGGTCTGGGAAGATCCCACATGCCGCAGAGCGGCTGGGCCCGTGAGCCATGGCCGCTGGGCCTGTGCGTCCGGAGCCCGTGCTCTGCAACGGGAGGGGCCACAACAGTGAGAGGCCCACGTACCGCAAAAAAAAAAAAAAAAAAAAAAAAAAAGATACTCAAAGGTGGATGGGGGAGGGATAAATTAGGAGGTTGTGATTAACATATACACACTACTATGTATAAAATAGATCATCAACAAGGGCCTACTGTGTAGCGCAGGGAACTCTACTCAATACTCTGTAATAACCTATATGGGAAAAGAATCTGAAAAAAGAATAGATATATGTTTATGTATAACTAAACCACTTTGCTGTACACCTGAAACTAACACAACATTGTAGATCAAATATACTCCAATATAAAATTTTAAAAATTATATTCTGTTTTTCAAGGATTGCTTTTTTGTTTATTCATTAAAAGTGAAATTATAAAAAAAAGATATTGAGTATAGTTCCCCCATCATATTTGTTAAAAAAAAATGAAGAGTGATTTAGAAAACTGTTTTAGAGAGAGTGCCAACATGCAACAATTGGATTTGCTAGAGTGGTTCTTGCAGGACTGGGGATATGCAGAGGGCGAGGCATACCCCTAGTGAGTGACAAGGGGCTACTGTATCTCTAACCACAGAGGAAGCCATAGACACAAGCGGGGAAAAAATGACAGATTACAGATTAGGTCTCTGACCATGGAGGGTCCTTGCCACCTCTCTGTGCTGCCTCCAAAGTGATGCCCATGTGTTCTAGGTCAGGGGTTGGCAAACTAGAGCCTTGGGCTTTCTCTGGCCTCCTACCTGTATTTGTATAGCCCTTGTGCTAAGAATGGTTTACACATTTTTTAATGGTTGGGAAAAAAATCTAAACGAGAATAATATTTGTTAACACATGCAAATGATACAAAATTCAAATTTTAGTGTTCACCAGTACAGTTTTATTGGAACATGCTCATTTGTTACATACTGTAAACTACAGCTGCTTTTGTGCTACAAGGGTAGAGTTGAATAGTTGTGACAGTGACGTTATGGCCCCCCAAAGCCTAACTTAATTAGCATCTTGTCCCTTGTAGAAAACGTCTGTTGAGCCCTGGTCTAGATTGTCAAGACCTATTTTGTGAATGAGGCTGTGTGGTGAACGATGTTCTGGAGATACAGCCAAGTGCGGAAGGAGGGAGTGGAAGCAGATATCTATGCTACCTCCATGTCCATCCCCCAAGGTGAGAAACTATCCTATAACTGTGGTGGCCTCATTTCCTGGAAAATGATATTTGGCCAGTATAACTGTACTCATGGGATAAAGCCAATGGAAAATTTCTGATGGGGCAGCCCCAGAGGGTGCAGGATACATGCGATCTTACCCATGGCCCCAAGTGCATTGAGGTGGGGGGCCGAGGGTGGGGATGGCTGTACCTGTACCCGAGCTTCTGGGAGGTTGATCCTGGCTGCCAGCTGGTTGCGGACATGGGCGTCAGGGTAGTGGGTAAAGTGGAAGATCTTCTCCAGCTCATTCAGCTGCTCTGTGGTGAAGGTGGTTCGGATCCTCCGCTTGCCCTTCCTCTCCTCTGGATGGAAGAGGGTCCAAGTTGGGTTAGTGACCTTGGTCTCAGTGAAGCTTTTGTGCTGTCTTGTTCTACCCGTTCAACCCCTGTTGCCACTACTTGGCCTCTAGCTCCTTAGGTTTGGAGTTTTACAAGGTTCTCTTTCCTAGAAACTCTGCTCCCAGGCTGAACCCCCTCTCCTATCCATCCTGGACAGCGTGGCCAAGATGACCTTCTAGAAACTTCTTTGATTGTCCTTTCTGCTGCTCAGATGCCTTCAAACAAATTTCCCTTGTCTGTAACAAGGAATGGTAAACCACAGCTCGGGGGCCACATCTGGTCCACTGTTTGTTTTTAGAAATAAAGTTTTATTGGAACACAGCCTGACCCATGGGTTTATGTATTGTCTACGGCTGCTTTGGGCAGCCATAGGCGACTCTATATGGCAGAGTTGAGTCGTCGAAACAGAGACTGCAAAAGCTAAAATAATTACCATCCAGCCCTTTACAGAAAAAGCACAGCAGTCAGCCCCTGAAGGCCTGTTTCCAATCACATGACTAGTCTCATGCCCACTCAGAGCTGCTGCATCATAGGTGGGATCCTAGTGCAAAAGGAAAATGTGGGATCAGAAAGAAAGCTTTTTCCTTTCTTCCTCTCTCTTTCTTGACTTGTCAGGGTGGTTTTTTATTTGCTACTTAAGGCCCTGTTCCCTTGGGCACAGGGATACTAATAGCATGAGCGTGGACCCTCACAGGGCCCACCCTTCAACTTGGTGCCAGGGTGCCTGTGCCTGACCTTGACCCTCCTCACAACCGTGCCCTTCCCTCCCCAATACCCCCAACACAGATGACAGAGGAGGCAGCAGTCACTGGGTAGGGGCGGGGAAACAGGTGGCTGAGAGCCCATCCCAGGGAAGCAGGGAGGTGGTGAGAGGGGCACTGAGCCTGAGCTGAGGCTCCAGGCCCCTGGTACGTGCTTCGTGGTTCCACTGGATTGCGCTTATGAAACACAGATTCAAACATAAAATCATTAAGAATTTCAAGAGGGTGACCATGAGCTTTAACCCGGAAGTGTCAGGCCTCCTTCTGAGCGCAGGGCCCTGTGCAACTACACTGGTCACACACAGGCCCATGAAGCTAGGCCTGCGTGCCTGTGTGTGTGTGTGGGTGTGTGGGTGTTGGTGTGGGTGTTTGTGAGAGAGAGATGGGAAATCAGGTATTCAGTTTGGATGTGTTAAATTTGAGATGCCTGTTGGCTATTCAAAGCAAATGATCAAATAGGCAGATGCTTATGTGTTTGGAGCTCAAAGGGGATCTCGGGACTGAGGTTCACATTTGAGACTCATCAGCGTATATTTGGCCTTTGATCTCACGAGAGTGGGTGAGATCACTTAGGCAGGAGGAGAAAAGTGGAGGGTCTAGGAGTGAGCCTGGGTCCATCCACCATTTAGAGGCTCAGGAGCCAACAAGGGACCCAGGAGAAATCAATGAGGGAGGCCAAGAAGGACAGGTCTCTGTGGTAGGCGACAAGTGCAGTGACATGGACACCTAGCGAAGAAACTCTTTTAAGAAAGAAGGCTCAGCTGTGTCCATGCTCTGATGGGATTAATTCCAGTGAGGACAGAAAGGGGGTCCCTGAACCTGGCTGCATGAGGACCTTAATGTTAGCAGTTCCCACAGAATAGGGGCAGCAAGGGCTCAGGGGCAGTGGGCAGAGGAGAGAAGGGGAGGGGAACTGGAGGAGACAACAGCTGTGCACATCTTCAGAAAGGTTTGCTGGGATGTGGAGGAAATATTGCAGTTGACAGCTGGAGAGACCATGTTCATGTGGTCCCAGGGATTTAAAACAAATTAACAGTATAACATCATGTAATCTCTCCAGCCAATCTCTCTCTCAGTCTATTTTTGGGGGAACCCTACCTAAGACAGAGGGAGCTCAGATCCACAAGATTCCATAGAAAACGTGGGGGAAGAGAGGTTTGGAAAGAAGGGAGTGATCACAGACTTTAAATTAGAGAGGATGAAGGGGAAGGAAAATAAGAAACAACCAGTGTGTTTATTCAACACCTGTTAAGTACCGGGTACAGTTCTAGACCCTGACCTTGGCCTGTGTGTATGTATATTTAGCTTGCCTGGTTCCAGCATGGATTTGTGAGGCATGTGATCCCGAATTTGGCATTTAGGACATCATTGAGGTCCACAGGAAGACTACTTGGGTCGAATTAGCATGGTCCAAGCCAAGCGAAAAAACAATTTTGTGTTATCCACAAACACACTAAATACAGTGTCTCTGATACTGGGTAGGAACTTCAACAAGTATATGTTGTATTACATTGGATGGGGTGTGAGTGGTTGGGATGAAGTCAAGGCAGTGAGGAAAAGAAGAACTTTTATGTCGAGAAGGTGCAAAAAAGGCTAGAGGGAGGTTGGGTAAAAGTCTGGAGTGCAGCCTGGAGCATATACCTAAAGCCTCTCAGGAGGAGAAACTGAGGAAGAAGAGTGAGGGCTTTGGCGGATGCTTGATGGAGCAGGGCTGCGGGGCAGGCTGGTCAGAGGTGCTCGCTGTGCCTGGCATTGTGTTGTTCAGGACAGGACAGCGGGAGCTCAGGTCATCAGCAGAGAGTGAAGGAGGTGGGAGGGATTAGAGGCTGGAGGAATGAGGAAGGGATTTGGAAAGCTGCTCTGGAGAAGGGCGAGAGAAGCTAGGAGAGTAGGGAGGATGGCGATTCAACCAGCCTTGCTGTACGTCCTGATGGAACCAAGGGACGGTGAACATTGGAGGAAGCACCAAACCAGGTGGGGCAGGTTTGTCTCCCTGACCATGGATTTCTGAGGCCAGGGTTACAATTTTCGTCTGACTTGCAACAAAGACCACATGATGCAGTTTTAGGAATAGTAGGAAAGGCACCCCCCCCACACACACACAGATCACCTTCCCTTTTGGGGCCAATTCCTACCATTCTAGTTGACCACCATGGCTCCTGATTTCTTTCTCACTCCTGTAAGAAAAGTCTGCTCTCAGAAAATGATGGTGAATCTAGGTACGTCCTGTCCTAGCATCCCTCACGCATATTAGCGAGACTCAAACCCTCTGGGGAAAGAAGCCTGCCGTTCTCTGTCTCTCTGTGTCTCTGTGTCTCTCTCCACTGTGAGCTCCTGGAGGGCAGGGACTATACATTGGACTTGCTGAGTAACTGGCACCTATTGGGAGCTTCATAATTATTTGCTCTAAATGAATAAAGGTGAAATTTAGGCTCTGTTCTCAACCCATTCGGCAGATAAGACACTGTCACAAGAAACAACGCAGAATGATTTGTCTGGACTCTTCTGCACTGTCAGATGTCACAGGTCAGGAGAGAGCAGAATTAGCTGGAAAGGAGGGGTGGGGATCTAAACTGTTGTTGAGGTCTCCTTACTTCCACTCAGTCCACTTTCTTTTTCCCCCCAAAACAGGTAAAACCACCACAAACTATGAGCTGGAGTAGACACAGTGAAAAATGGATTTCACTCATGATGGTTTAACAGCTGAAGAGATCAATTAACTTTTGTGTGTGTGTGTGCTTATTATCCATCCTGCTATCATTGGACAGTAGAAAACGCACTAAGCTGGATATCAGAAGCCCTGAGCTCTGTTCCTGGCTCCAGTCTACAGCTTGGGCCATGTTTTATTTACTCTCTGGGCCTCAGTCTCCACATCTGTAGAAATGGGGGAGGAGAGAGGGTTTGAATGATCAAATCGCTAAGGCCCTGACATTCTGTAATTCTTTTTCTCTTCAGTTGGAGGCTGAATGGCTTAAAAGGCCTGGCCTTGGGCTTGCCTGGTGGGTGAAAGGAGAGGGCCAGAGAGGAGAGATTTCTGCTGAGGATAACTCTCCCGGCTGAATTGCTCCTGCATCTCTGAGAATCAACAAGTGCATTTCATAGTCTGCCTTTGGTCCCACCCCTCCTGACTACCCCTCATTTTTGTTAGTCCATTTGTTTATTCCCTCAAAGTACTTTTACTCATTTTTCTGACTCTTGGAAGCTTCTTGGGAGTCCCGGACAGTGATGTTTCAAACATGATTACCCCCTAGAGTAAGCTGTTGGATTGTGAACCAGCTGATGTGATCTGATTTCTCTCCTTCTCTATCCCCTTTTTCCTCTTCAAGTCCACCCTACTTTTTAAATTAAAAAAAAAGAGATATTTATTCTATGTTTAGAGCTGGTGGTGTATTTAAGGGATAGAGCCAAAGCCAGCCAGGACTGATGTAGAGAGAAATGGCAAGCCATGCTGAAAGTATCTCATTCATTCATTCATTCATCCATGAGGTCAGCATTTTAGATGATATTAGTGATACAGTGCAGTTCTATAGAAAATTGCAAAAAAAATTTCACAGAATGGAAGCTTCCAGGTTGGACGGGCAAACTGAGGTCAAGGACAGCATGGATCTGGGATTCTTCTGGGAATACAGAGCTTTGGAATAGAGGATACTGAACAGAAAACGTAGGGTGCTGAACTGGAATACAGGAAAGTAAGCAATGTGGAGAACGGAGGATTAGAAACAGAATGTAGATTGTAATAGAAATAAGCTATCTCTTCCTTTTTCCCCAGAAGGAAAGTTAGGCAAACAAGGGCTCATGACTAAGTATAGATTCCTTAATAAAATGATTATTTCAAGTTTCCATTTGTGTAATTAAGGGAGCAGCTATTAAGATATATATGGCTTTCCCATATTTCCTGTAGGACCAGAAGGGCATAATTTGGAGATAAGGTGAAGAGGAAAAGATCTGAACCCTACCCTGCAAAATAATTGGGGAGGGGCTGCTTGGCAAGTTATGGGCCAGTAAGAAAAATATTATTCTCATTAGCTTTGAACTATACATTCTCAGGATAAATGTTTATTCTTGAGAGATGATGATAATGATGGTGATGGGATCTATGTGTATGTGCCCAAGAGCTGTAGTGACTTCTCCTGTGAAGAAAGAGGGGTGTCTAAAATTCACATGGTTGGCGAGATGGAGGCTGAGCCCCAAGTGGACCGGGCTGCAGGACTCAAGGGCCAAAGCCCCTCCCCTAAGACTGAGCATAGGTTCTTGGGATGTCAATAGTCAAACACTGATTGTCCCCATACAACTCTTCTTGGGATGTTATTTGAGACTGAATATCCCTAACTTGGAGAACTATAAAAAGGAGTGGTAGGGAGAGGGGTCCTGGAGTTGAGATCACCCCCAGTGAGTGGGGGTCCCTGAAATATGACTAGTGACACCCCACCAGAAGAGCCATTTTGGGAGACAGATAGACTTGAACCTGGAGCTAGGGAAACAAGGTTAGGATCTAAGGCTGGACCTTGTTAAAAGTTTAACTCCTTAGGTCTGCCTTGTTCAATATGGTAGCCACTATCTACCTATGGCTGTTAAAATAAAATAAAAAATACAGTTCCTTAGTCACACTAGCCATAGGTCAATAGCCACATGTGGCCAGTGGCTACCATATTGGACAGCACAGATATAGAACATTTCCATTATCAGAGAAAGTTCTATTGGATAGTGCTACCTTACTGGTTTTCTCATTGGGTTCTTGAAAAAGTCATATTCTGGGTCTCACTTTAAGTCTCTTCTTGTGTTGGCAGTTTCCTCTAATTGCCACGTATGTCTAGGAAGGAGAGTATCCATCAGTCATAGAGCTGACTTTGATGGTGTTGGGAAAACTGGAAGTACAGGGAAAGTGAGAGGAAGGGAAGACTGGCCCAGGCCCATCTCTCTGCTGGTGACTGGGGAGAAGGAACATGTCCAGTGGAGAGGATGGTGCCCTGGAGCTCCGGGTGGTGACTCAGAGCAGAATGACCTGCCCATGGTCCACAGGGCAGGGAGGATGGGGGAGAGCAGAATCTGAGGGGTTGGCTCAGGAAGTATGAAGGTCAACACTTCAGTTTTCCCATCAAATGCAGGAGGAGGCTGCTCTAGGAAAGGAGTGAGGGGGCCAGGAAGCCTGATGCTTGGGTTACAGACCCCAGTAGGTGATGAGAGAGATGAAGCAGATGAGGGAAGGCAGAACAGCATAAATGGAATGTGGAACAGAGAAGGCAGAACACAGGACTTTGCAGGTAGAATTTTGGAACCAGAAGGAACCTCATTAAACAGGAAGCTGGAAGTACCAGTTCATGGATGGAGCACCCATTGCATGGGATGATTCTTTTTTTTTTTTTTTTTTTTTTTTTTTTTTGCGGTACGCGGGCCTCTCACTGTTGTGGTCTCTCCCGTTGCGGAGCACAGGCTCCGGATGCACAGGCTTAGTGGCCGTGGCTCATGGGCCCAGCCGCTCTGCGGCATGTGGGATCTTCCCGAACCGGGGCACAAACCCGTGTCCCCTGCATCAACAGGCGGACTCTCAACCACTGCGCCACCAGGGAAACCCGTGGGATGATTCTTAATCATGGGGAAGGGCTGGGATGTTCTGGACCCCGGCTCAGAGAGGACGATGGGGAGTGTGGAGCCCCATCCAAGGGCACCCGGGGGAGGGCGGGGAGGCGGGGTAGGAAGGGGGTAGGAACTTGCCCCCTTCAAGTTGCTCTTCACCCGGTTATTAATTGTTGGAGCTGTGAATCCCACTGCAGTGGGTCTTCAAAGAGAGCGAGTCAGCAGAACTTAATTAAACCTGAGACGTTTAGCACATTGATCATAAGAAATACACCATTTACACAGGTGATTAGGCCACCTAATTATAAACTGATGTTTTTCCGTGCATGGCTCCCTCCCCTGATTGCTCCTTCTCTGCGGTCTGCTAATTGGCCTTGGCCGCTCAGCTAAGGCCACGGGGGCTTTGCCGCTGGACTGAGACTCCGGAAACGGGCCTTGTCCTTGTCTTCCCAAGGCAGCGGGTTGGGCAGGATGGAGATCCAGGCTCCCTTTTGGGGCCCTCCTGCAGGCTGAGGACACCTGAACAGGACAGGTGGGGTGCAGGGAGGCGCCTCCCAGGGCAGAGATGCTCTGGCCTCTTCCCTCCGGGTGTGGTCCCGGACTTCTACAGTTCCCTGTGCCCACAGCGTGCAAGGCACACTCCTTGGCCCAGCATTCAAGCTCTTCAGGCTCCCCCGCTTTCCAGGGTCATCTGCTTTCTGCCCGATCATCACTTCCATTATTTCTGCGCCACCTGATGGCTTCTAGATTCCCCAAATCGGCCATGCCTTTTTATCCTCCAGGGACTTGCTCTCACTACCCCCTACATCTGCAAGCCTGTCCTCCTCCTTTGCCTAGTAAACTCTTACTCATCCATCAAAACCCAAATCAGTCAAAGATTTCCTTCTCTCCAAGGTCTGTTGTGAATCTGCATGAGGAAACACAACAGATTTTTTTTTAAATCTATAAGTAAAGAGTGCTAAATTTCAGTGTGCAAGTAACCAGCCTCCATATTTGTACAAAAAAATCTCTCTCAATCTTTATGTATCCATGTATCAAAGTGTTAATGGTACTTACTACTGGATAGGAGATGGTAAAGTTATAGCTACATTTTCTTTTATCTTCTTTCTGTTTATCTGTATTTTTAATTTTTCTATAATAAACGTGGATTACTTGTATAAATAAACAACAACCCAGAGAATACAGCTAGAGTGGAAAGAGATGAGGATAAAGAAATTGCTAAAAGAAACAGCTGAGAGACCATTGGAAAGCTCACCAGCCACGGATTTGCGCCCTGTTCCCAGGGGTGACTGGGTCAGTGCCCATCCGCCCCTCAGCACTGTGAAGATGGTTATTTTCCACATGTATGGTCTTCCTTTCATAGTATTTTTTATATATGGCTCTCAGCATATATGTCCCCTCATACTCTACCACACTTTTCATTTTCATATTTTTTTTCTTTTTAAAATAGAAGTTGTACTTTTGTTTAAAGGATTTTGTGCGGGAAAGCTACAAAACAAATAGCAGGAGGGCTCCTCTCTTGACACCTTGTGAGGGCACCAGAGTGTAGCCTGCTCCGTCCCCCATTCATCCAAGATCTCTCTGACTGTGCATCTCAGTGGAAGCCTGAAATTCCCCAAACGTAGGTTTTAAAGATGCTGATGGACATAGATAAAGGCCAAGGTGCTTGGCTTGGCACACGTGACCTCAGCCTACCTCATGCCTCTCATCTCCGCTGACATTGGTCCATGATTTCTCAACTCCAGCCACCCTGAGTTTCTTTGTTTCTCAAAAGGAATATTCCTTTTTATTCCTCTGGGCTGCTTCACCTGCTTCCCTCTGCCTGGCATGCTCTCTCCCCTCCTCTGCCTGACTGCTATCTCAGATGCCACCTCCTTCTGAAGCCTTCCTTCAAGCAGAGTTTGTTGCTGTCTCCTCTGCGTTCTCAAAGCACTTTGTCAGGTTTGTGTGTTTCTCTGTGTTGTTACAGTGTGGCTCTCAGGACGGTGTGCTTGGATTTGGGCACAGGGTACTGGAACATGGGCTGATTACATGTGCTTTCAAGGTGCCATCATATTTCAACAGTTATAACTGTTTTCCTCGCTGAGAAGTTGTGTGTGTGTGTGTGTGTGTGTGTGTGTGTGTTTGCTTCCCTCCTGCCCTTATTCCTTTCCATTCTATACTTGTGACAATGCAGGGGAACAGACAGACAACACAAGCTGTGAAGCTAGAGGGTGTTTCCTGATGTGACACAGGAAGTGTCACAGAACTTGTTTCTATTCAATGCGGGAATCCATATTCAGTTAACCTTCCTGCCGAGAACTGAGGAGGAAGTTAACTAGCTCTTATCTCTGTGAAAATACATACAGAAGGCCAGCCCAAGTGCAGGGATGCAGAGTACCCAGATTAGAGGTATCCAAACCCCCAGGCCCTGTAAACAGGGAGAAGAGCCATTTCTGGCCAAAAAATGATTACCAACTGCCACAGTACAAGGAGTATTTGGAAGAGTAAACCTCTGTAGCAACAGCATGGATGAAAAGAAAGGAAAAAAGGAACTTTGAGAGTTCTATATATGGAGACCGAAAGTGACCTATGAGGAGTCATAAGGAATAAGAAACCATCACCCCAGCATGGAAGAGTGTGAGAGAAGACGAGGAACAGCGAGAAGAAGGCTTGGCCCCAGCCCTGAGCCAGGGCTCCCTCTCCCAGGACCCAGAGCAGAGCAGAGCCACTGCCTTTAGTTTTAGGCAGCTGGGGGCTGAGGAGGAAGTGCAGGGGAAGGAGGGAGAGGAGGGGGAGAAGAGAAAAGAAAGAGGAAGGAGACAGGGAAGAGAGGGGGGAAAGAGGAAAATGAGGGGGACGAAGAAGTGAGGAAAGGGGGAGGGGGTTGAATTGTGTTCCCCTCAAGAAGAAATGCCTAAGTTCTAACCCCTGGTCCCCGTGAACGTGACCTTATGTGGAAATAGGGTCTTTGCAGAGATGATTAGGCTAAGGATCTTTTTTGTGTGTGTGTGGTACACGGGCCTCTCACTGTCGCGGCCTCTCCCATTGCGGAGCACAGGCTCCGGACACGCAGGCTCAGCGGCCATGGCTCACGGGCCCAGCCACTCCGCGGCATGTGGGATCTTCCCGGACCGGGGCCCGAACCGGCGTCCGCTGCATCGGCAGGCGGACTCTCAACCACTGCGCCATCAGGGAAGCCCCACTACTTCTGGTTTTATTCACCTTTGCCTCCCCAGCCTGCCGCCTGGCCCAGAGTAAGCACTCAGCAGTGATTCACTGAGGGACTGAATGGCCCATGAATGGACAAGGGAAGATATCTGTGTCCCTCCCAGGCCAGAAGATCCACACTGGTTTACCCACTGAAGTGGTCCCTTCTTTGCCCATCTTCCTCTCCCCTTTCCCCCCCGGGACTTGCAATTTCCCTGCAGAGGGTCATCAGTGGGAGAGGTGCAGAGATGATCTCTTTCTTTCCAGGGTCTGATCCTCCAGTACAAAGTGACTTCCTCCTGACTGGGTCTCCCTGGACTTTGAGGACCCCCAAACTCTGGGGGGCTTTCCTCTCTCAGGAGGAGTGAGCAGGCAGCTGGGCTTAGCATCCCTTCAAATTGGGAGACCCTCCTGGATTTTTCCACTGAGGCTGGGGAAGGTCCAAGCCTTAGATTATGAGGGTCCCTGTGAGAGTGGGAAGCTGTGGGGAGGGACCTTGGTCCCTGCCATGAGAAATGAGGGAGGCCCAGCACTGGCCTTGGTCTGGGTCGCTGACCTGGCCCCGAACCTGGCACGTACTGCTCTGTAGCACCGAACAAGCCAGTTTGCCTCTCTGGACTTCAGCCTCCTCAAAAAAATGGTCCTCGGACCACCTGCGTCAGACTCACTTGGGAGAGCTTGCTAGAATAGATTCCTGGCCTCCACCCTAGACTAGAGGCAGAGTCTTAGGTGCCAGGCCTAGAATGCTGCCTCTTCACAAGCTCCCTAGGGGATTGGGATCCTGAGGTAATGCTTTCCAGTCAACCTCCAGGAGCCCCTCTGTGAAGCCCTTTAAGTGGAGACAAAGAGGAGTTTATTCCTCTGTTGTTATTATTGGGACAGGGGAGGGCCCTGGAGGCACCTCTTCTGTCCTGTTGCCCATTCCCTGAGGGCTCCTGCATGCTGTGTGTGTGTGTGTGTGTGTGTGTGTGTGTGTGTGTGTGTGTGTGTTTGGTGGGGAACAGGACAGAGGTGGAGAGGCATCAGCTGGGCCACCAGCACTGACGGGGGTGAGGCTTCCTAAGGGGCAGTGAGAGGTGGAGGTGCTGAGTAGGTCCTGCCCTGCCTGGCACAGACACCCCTCTGCAGGGAGGAAGCTTCTGCCATGGAAAATGCCCACAAGTGACACCACCGAGGCTTTTGCGCAAGCAGCTTGTTGTGGAATTGGTCATGGCATGTTGGAGCGGGGAGGGCCCTTAGGAATTTTCTAGCTCTGCTCTTTCGTGTTCCAGATGAGGAAACGAAGGCCCAGCCAGGGGAGCGGCTTGCCTGAGGTCCTCCAGTGCATCGGTGCCAGACAAGGTCTTAGAGGCCAGGTTTCTGGAATCACAGCTTCCTGCCCTCCCCACCCAGCCTAGCATCTCACAGACTCCAGCTCTTTGCAGTTTGTGCAAGTTACCTTTATAGTTTCGAACATGCTGGCATCTCACCTGCATTATTATTTACTTCACATTTAAACAGACTTTTTTTTGTTTTACCTAAATAAATACATTTATTTTAAAAGAACACCTCACATCATGACCATAAATGGGTAAATGGTATCATGTGTCATAAATAGAAGGTTAGTGTAGAAATCATTACAGAACGATTGACATAAATAATCTTTGTAGACAGGAATAAAGACGCAGATGTAGAGAATGGACTTGAGGACACGGGGAGGGGGAAGGGTAAGCTGGGATGAAGTGAGAGAGTGGCATGGACATATATACACTACCAAACGTAAAATAGATAGTTAGTGGGAAGCAGCTGCATAGCACAGGAAGATCAGCTCGGTGCTTTGTGACCACCTAGAGGGGTTGGGATAGGGAGGGTGGGAGGCAGACACAGAGAGTGGGGATATGGGGTTTTATATATATATATGTATAGGTGATTCACTTTGTTATAAAGCAGAAACTAACACACCACTGTAAAGCAATTCTACTCCAATAAAGAAGTTAAAAAAAAAATCTTTGTCTGCCTGCCCCTCAAAGTCATCTTGAAAACCACCACGGCGACCCTTACGAGTCTTGGACATGCTGAATTCCAGCCCAGCGGGGAGATGGATGGATTTAGGCCACAGTCAGGAATACTCTAGACTGGAGGGTCTCAGACCACCAGGGTTCAGTTCTAATGCTACCTACTCTGCGGTTTTTGCAGGTGATTTGTCTTCTTGGTTTCATCAGCTCTAAGGTAGGGCTCACAATTGTGACAAATGGATAGAACAGCGGCCGTGAGATTGCCATGAGAGCCGTGGAGCACCGTCCGATCTTATGACTGCTATTTTCATAAGCGCTCACTGGGGGTCTCCTCTGGGTCCAGCGGGATAGCTGGCATGAAACATGCCGGCAGCTTCAGGGGAGGTTTAGAATGACTGGCCTCCTTTTTGCCATCAGCCAATGTCAGGCTAGGAGAAGGGAAGCTGCTCGGGGAGGGGAAATAAGATCTCTCTCTCCACAGCAGAGAGGACAGACATGGATTTTATGTAGCTGCAGCAAGAGAGGCTCTGGTTAGACCCTTAGAAGAATGGTTTCTGTGAATGCTCATTGCTCATTCAATTCACTGGAGGATATTAATGAACTTCTCAAAATTAAGCTGGGGCCCTCTCCTATTGATAGGCTGAGCTACTGGGAAAGCTGTCAGCTCCCCGGGGACGTGTTGCCCCCCAGGGTCTTTCCCTTGGCCCGCCTCTGAGCACAATCCCCCTCTTGGGAGACTTGACTTGGTAGAGGGATTGGAGCTCCGTGCTTGGTAGGAGAAGACATCACGGCCCCCCCTGGGCTTCCTTTCCTTGGACTAAAGGGGTGGAAAGGAAAGAGGACTGGGACCCTTTTGTGAGATACTCCAGGCTCATCTCCTATCAGACTCCAGTGGATCCTCGAGACATCACCAGCTCCATTTCCTCCATCACTCAGCCATCTCACCGAGGATGAAGCTGAGGCCAGAGTGGAAAGGCACTTTGCCAAGGTGGCTCAGCAGGCCGGGGGACAGGTGACACTGACTGCTGACTCCTGACTCTTAGTGTGTATGTGCCCTCCTCCAGCCCTCCTCAAGCTGGCTCTCAAGCAGGGACCTGGGATCTGGTCATTGTTATTTCGGGGCAAGCCCTGGGGTGGGCACTGGCTTGGGGTGTGATCAGGGTGGGCAGATCCGGGGCAGAGTTTCAGCCACTAGAGGCTGTGCAGGCTGAACTCTGCTTACGAAGGGAAAGAACACGACAGACCGAGCAGGTGTTTGGGGGCGGCTGGGTCTCGGGTCCTCTGCTTTGTGACTTGGGGGCATCACCCATGTCTTCTCTTTACAGATGAATTTCCACATCTGTCAAGTTATGATAATTATGCTTTTCTACTGAAGTTAAAGAAGAGACATGCACAGCCTCCGGGGCAGTGCCGACCACATTGTAAATGCTGAATAAATAAATGATAACTCTCAGCTGTGGCCTGGTTACAGGAACGAGCCCCAGGTCCCTGCATCCTGCAGTGAACTGAGCCTTGGCCCACACTGGAACAGCCACAGTCCCCAGCTGGGTAGAAAAGTATTTAAGGCTAACAGCCCAGTGTCTAACATCTCTTTGAATTTTGAAGGCTTCTCTTCTGTTGATATGGAGCAGCTTTCTCTCTGCCTGAGTGCAGCTGGGTCTTGGAGACCCAGGAACAGATGAGAAATGGCCAGAAGACACTTACCCTGGGGCTGGTCGTGCGGGGGTCTCTCCGGCCCGGAGTCTGCAGCTGCTGCTTGCCCGGTGCCCTCTCCACCTGCCCCTTCCAGCCTGACTGCATCGCTCCACTCAGCCGGCCTCTTTAAGATCTCCTCGATGGAGAAGGACAGGCCCCGCTTCTTTGGGGCCTCACAGCACCCCGAGCTCTTCCTCTCCATCCCCCCATGGAGAGCCGGGCCCGCCTTGGCACCCTCCACGGGCAGCTGCAAGGGGGGCAGAGGGGCCTATGCCAGTGGAGGGTGGCGTCCTTCCTTTCCCGAAGCTCCTGGAATCAAGAGGGTGAGCAGAGGTGGATCCTCATGTGGGATTATCCAAGCAGGGTTATGTCTCCATGGGGACTTCCGTGGGTCACCTTAAAACACCCTGGGATCAAGGAGGCAGGTCACGGCGGGAACACTGGAAGGGGCTGAACCCTGTGCCCAGGGGCTCAGAGCCCTCGCCAGCTCCACGTCGAGGGAGTCACCATTGCCAAATTGGGTTCAGTCCTACTGCAGCGAGTCTTCTCCGGGGTGGTCACCTTCACAATCCCCAGCGTAGGCCGGGGACCCCGAGGTCACAGAAAGTGGGGAACACGGCAAAGAGCTGGAAGGAGGAGGGAGCCTGCCCCAGGGAGATCTGGAGGTAGGGTGTCCACCTTTGCCCTTTCTCTGGCTGGTGGCCCTTTCCGCTGGCTCCAGCCAGGCCTCTGGAAGGCTGGAGTGCCACCGGCGGGCCCCAGGTGCCCCGCTCAGTCCTGGGCCACAGTGCAGCTGGAGGGGCGCTCCCAGAAACCCTCCTGGGTTTCTCTTGCTTCCGCTGCTCCCAGACTCCAGAGTAGACCTTCCAGAGTACCCGTGCTTTGGCTGCCCTGCAGATGGAGGCTTTGGAAGGGGGTCACTGGGTCACCACTGCCAGGCTGGCTCTCTGTGACGGGGCTGTGCTGAGCACTGGTGTCTGAATCTCCCCTGGCGTCTCTGGTCCGACCATCGCTTTTTTCCGTTCTCTCCCTGACTTCACTGCACAAGCCTCTCCATAGGCTCCTGGCCTGGGGTGCCTCTCCCTTCCTTTTGGGGTCCTTTCTGCACCCCCCTCCTATTTGCATGCCTCTTACTTGCCTCCTGAGACTGCACTGAAGGGGCACTTTCTCTTTGTCCAGGAAACTGTCCCCTGGGAGCTGATAGGCACCGACCCGTCCTTGCCAGGAGTTCTGTTCCCAATTACTGTGTAACCAGGGAGGAGGAGAAAACGGCTGATAAGAGAGGAAACTCTCCACCCTCTTTACAGCCGGGGATGCAGGTGTTGGGGGAAAGGGGTAAGAAGCAGAGGGAAACTGAAGGATGGGGATTGGGGGTCCCTGGGAGGTGTGTGCTGGGGATCTGGCCAGGCCGGAGCAGGACAAGGGAAGGTGGGAACAGCATGGCCAGGAAGTGTCCCCAGGCCCCATAAAATGCGTTTACTCAGCAGGGAGAATTTATGGGTCACACGTAGGCTGGAGGCTGGGCCAGGGTGTGGTCTGCTTGGTGTTGGCCGAGGGCAGTCCCTCTAGGATGTGCTTTCCTGGGAAAATATCAGAGCGAGAGGGGTCTCCTGAGGTCCTTATGGGGTGTGTGGGGAAACTGAGGCCCAGACCACGGCACAGTCTCATCTAAGCAGGTCTTTGGGGAGCTCCAGGGTGCCAGGCTGGCCACAAGGTGCCATCTGCATGAGGGTGACTGATACCCTGGGAGAGACTGGGAGCGTGAATGGGGGCATTAGAATCCAGACCTTCTCTCGGAGGGAGGGGGAAGGGGAAGGCTGATCCTTACTCCCTGAGGAGGGCGAGTCAGAGCAAAGAGCATCTGTCCTGTTTTAGGAGGCGTGGCCCTGGGAAGGCTCAGGTGGTCTGGTCTAGCTCGGGGAGACTGCCACCGCTGCAGTCACAGGTGAACGCTCAGATCTTGGGAGCTTCACTGCTTACTCATGTCACAGTCAGTGTAGTTGAACATCCCTTTGGGAACCCAGGCTCCTTCCAGACTGTGATGCTACCCGTCCTCCAACTGTGGGCTTCAGGATTTCCAGGGAAGTGGAGAGAGCAGAGGAGGGAATGGTAATGAGTCAGCAGTGGAAGCAGTTAAGCGACTTCTGTTCATATTCTGTGACCAGAATGAGTCATAAGGCCTTGTCTAGATGCTGGGCAGGGGACTTCTCGTCTGGGCCAGGAGGAAAGTAGCCCAGCTGGGTTGGTGCACAGGGAAATGCCTCCTTTACCGCCAGGTGGCCAGAGTCCCACAGGAGTCAAGCCCCCTGTTGGCGGCCAAAGGAGTTGTTGCATTGGGAGGGTGGGTCTCCTTCTGCTTGGGGCGGAGGAGGTGTGATGGACACTTGCGGTGGCCGGTGAGGAGGGAGGACAGGGACTCCAGAGGCTGAAGCAGCAGAGGGGAGGGAAGGCCTGGAGCCAGGGGCTGTGCACGCACTGCCTCATCTAATCCGCCCAACAGCCCTATCAACTGCGGTCACTCATGCCATTTTACAGCTGAGGAGATGCGCCCAGAGAGGTGAGTGGCGGCTTACAGGGCTACGCAGCCAACCCGTAGAAGAAGCAGCAGTCAAACCCAGGTGAGTCCAGCTCTGAAGGTGAGTCCAGCTCTGACACCCACACTCAGCTCCCTTAGCCATAATCCCCAGAGACTATCCGGTCCAAACTTCTCACCGTGCAGATGAAGAACCACATCTCAGAGAGAGAAGTTTCCAGAGTCACACCTGTTCTTTTCGGCACCTCATTTGAGTTCCTTGTATTCTCTCTCTCTCTCTGGGGTGAGCCTCACCCTCCACCACCTGCCCCCGCCCCCTGGAGGTTAAGGAAGCAGCCCTTGTGGTGTGGACCTGGACACTTGCTCTCCTTCCAAACCATCACCCCCATGGTGAGCCACAGCCTGGGCATTCCTACATGTGTTCATCCCACAGATGTTTCTTTTTTTTTCTTTTTTTTTTTTTTACAACTTTATTGGAGTATAATTGCTTCACAATGGTGTATTAGTTTCTGCTTTATAACAAAGTGAATCAGTTATACATATACATCTGTTCCCATATCCCTTACCTCTTGCGTCTCCCTCCCTCCCACCCTCCCTATCCCACACCCCCAGGCGGTCACAAAGCACTGAGCTGATCTCCCTGTGCTATGCGGCTGCTTCCCACTAGCTATCTACCTTACGTTTGGTAGTGTATATATGTCCATGCCTCTCTCTCGCTTTGTCACACCTTACCCTTCCCCCTCCCCATATCCTCAAGTCCATTCTCAAGTAGGTCTGTGTCTTTATTCCTGTTTTACCCCTAGGTCCTTCATGACATTTTTTTTTCTTAAATTCCATATATATGTGTTAGCATACGGTATTTGTCTTTCTCTTTCTGACTTACTTCACTCTGTATGACAGACTCTAGGTCCATCCACCTCATTACAAATAGCTCAATTTTGTTTCTTTTTATGGCTGAGGAATACTCCATTGTATATATGTGCCACATCTTCTTTATCCATTCATCGTATGATGGACACTTAGGTTGTTTCCATCTCCGGGCCATTGTAAATAGAGCTGCAATGAATATTTTGGTACATGACTCTTTTTGAATTATGGTTTTCTCAGGGTATATGCCCAGTAGTGGGATTGCTGGGTCATATGGTAGTTCTATTTGTAGTTTTTTAAGGAACCTCCATACTGTTCTCCATAGTGGCTGTATCAGTTTACGTTCCCACCAACAGTGCAAGAGGGTTCCCTTTTCTCCACACCCTCTCCAGCATTTATTGTTTCTAGATTTTTTGATGATAGCCATTCTGACTGGTGTGAGATGCTATCTCATTGTAGTTTTGATTTGCATTTCTCTAATGATTAATGATGTTGAACATTCTTTCATGTGTTTGATGGCAGTCTGTGTATCTTCTTAGGAGAAATGTCTGTTTAGGTCTTCTGCCCATTTTTGGATTGGGTTGTTTGTTTTTTTGCTATTGAGCTGCATGAGCTGCTTATAAATATTGGAGATTAATCCTTTGTCAGTTGCTTCATTTGCAAATGTTTTCTCCCATTCTGAGGGTTGTCTTTTGGTCTTGTTTATGGTTTCCTTTGCTGTGCAAAAGCTTTGAAGTTTCATTAGGTCCATTTGTTTATTTTTGTTTTTATTTCCATTTCTCTAGGAGATGGGTCAAAAAGGATCTTGCTGTGATTTATGTCATAGAGTGTTCTGCCTATGTTTTCCTCTAAGAGTTTGATAGTTTCTGGCCTTACATTTAGGTTTTTAATCCATTCTGAGCTTATTTTTGTGTATGGTGTTAGGGAGTGATCTAATCTCATACTTTTACATGTCCCTGTCCAGTTTTCCCAGCACCACTTATTGAAGAGGCTGTCCTTTCTCCACTGTACATTCCTGCCTCCTTTATCAAAGATAAGGTGACCATATGTGTGTGGGTTTATCTCTGGGCTTTCTATCCTGTTCCATTGATCTATCTTTCTGTTTTTGTGCCAGTACCAGACTGTCTTGATTACTGTAGCTTTGTAGTATAGTCTGAAGTCAGGGAGCCTGATTCCTCCAGCTCCGTTTTTCGTTCTCAAGATTGCTTTGGCTATTCGGGTTCTTTTGTGTTTCCATACAAATTGTGAAATTTTTTGTTCTAGTTCTGTGAAAAATGCCAGTGGTAGTTTGATAGGGATTGCATTGAATCTGTAGATTGCTTTGGGTAGTAGAGACATTTTCACAATGTTGATTCTTCCAATCCAAGAACGTGGTATCTATTTGTATCATCTTTAATTTCTTTCATCAGTGTCTTATAATTTTCTGCATACAGGTCTTTTGTCTCCTTAGGTAGGTTTATTCCTAGATATTTTATTCTTTTTGTTACAATGGTAAATGGGAGTGTTTTCTTGATTTCACTTTCAGATTTTTCATCATTAGTGTATAGGAATGCCAGAGATTTCTGTGCATTAATTTTGTATCCTGCTACTTTACCAAATTCATTGATTAGCTCTAGTAGTTTTCTGGTAGCATCTTTAGGATTCTCTATGTATAGTATCATGTCATCTGCAAACAGTGACAGCTTTACTTCTTCTTTTCTGATTTGGATTCCTTTTATTTCCTTCTCTGATTGCTGTGGCTAAAACTTTCAAAACTATGTTGAATAAGAGTGGTGAGAGTGGGCAGCCTTGTCTTGTTCCTGATCTTAGTGGAAATGGTTTCGGATTTTCACCATTGAGGACGATGTTGGCTGTTGGTTTGTCATATACGGCCTTTATTATGTTGGGGAAACTTCCCTCTATGCCTACTTTCTGCAGGGTTTTTATCATAAATGGGTGTTGAATTTTGTCAAAAGCTTTCTCTGCATCTATTGAGGTGATCATATGATTTTTCTCCTTCAATTTGTTAATATGGTGTATCACACTGATTGATTTGCGTATACTGAAGAATCCTTGCATTCCTGGAATAAACCCCACTTGATCATGGTGTATGATCCTTTTAATGTGCTGTTGGATTCTGTTTGCTAGTATTTTGTTGAGGATTTTTGCATCTATGTTCATCAGTGATATTGGCCTGTAGTTTTCTTTCCTTGTGACATTCTTGTCTGGTTTTGGTATCAGGGTGATGGTGGCCTCGTAGAATGAGTTTGGGAGTGTTCCTCCCTGTGCTGTATTTTGGAAGAGTTTGAGAAGGATAGGTGTTAGCTCTTCTCTAAATGTTTGATAGAATTCGCCTGTGAAGCCATCTGGTCCTGGGCTTTTGTTTGTTGGAAGATTTTTTTTTTTTTTTTTTTTTTTTTTTTTTTTTTTTGTGGTACGCGGGCCTCTCACTGTTGTGGCCTCTCCCGTTGCGGAGCACAGGCTCCGGATGCGCAGGCTCAGCAGCCATGGCTCACGGGCCCAGCCGCTCCGCGGCATATGGGATCCTCCCAGACCGGGGCACGAACCCGTATCCCCTGCATCGGCAGGCGGACTCTCAACCACTGCGCCACCAGGGAGGCCCTGTTGGAAGATTTTTAATCACAGTTGCAATTTCAGTGCTTGTGATTGGTCTGTTCATATTTTATATTTCTTCCTGATTCAGTCTTGGCAGGTTGTGCATTTCTAAGAATTTGTCCATTTCTTCCAGGTTGTCCATTTTATTGGCATAGAGTTTCTTGTAGTAATCTCTCATGATCTTTTGTATTTCTGCAGTGTCAGTTGTTACTTCTCCTTTTTCATTTCTAATTCTATTGATTTGAGTCTCCTCCCATTTTTTCTTGATGAGTCTGGCTAATGGTTTATCAATTTTGTTTAGCTTCTCAAAGAACTAGCTTTTAGTTTTATTGATCTTTGCTATTGTTTCCTTCATTTCTTTTTCATTTATTTCGGATCTGATTTTTATGATTTCTTTCCTTCTGCTAACTTTGGGGGTTTTTTGTTCTTCTTTCTCTAATTGCTTTAGGTGCAAGGTCAGGTTGTTTATTCGAGATGTTTCCTGTTTCTTAAGGTGGGATTGTATTGCTATAAACTTCCCTCTTAGAACTGCTTTTGCTGCATCCCATAGGTTTTGGGTTGTCGTGTCTCCACTGTTATTTGTTTCTAGGTATTTTTTAATTTCATCTTTGGTTTCTTCAGTGATCACTTCGTTATTAAGTACTGTATTGTTTAGCCTCCATGTGTTTGTATTTTTTACAGATCTTTTCCTATAATTGTTATCTAGTCTCATAGCATTGTGGTCGGAAAAGATACCTTATACAATTTCAGTTTTCTTAAATTTACCAAAGCTTGATTTGTGACCCAAGATATGATCTATCCTGGAGAATGTTCCATGAGCACTTGAGAAAAATGTGTATTCCATTGTTTTTGGATGGAATGTCCTATAAATATGAATTAAGTCCATCTTGTTTAATGTATCATTTAAAGCTTTTGTTTCCTTATTTATTTTCATTTTGGATGATCTGTCCATTGGTGAAAGTGGGGTGTTAAAGTCCCCTACTATGAGTGTGTTACTGTCGATTTCCCCTTTTATGGCTGTTAGTATTTCCCTTATGTATTGAGGTGCTCCTATGTTGGGTGCATAAATATTTACAATTGTTATATCTTCTTGGATCGATCCCTTGATCATTATGTAGTGTCCTTCTTTGTCTTTTCTAATAGTCTTTATTTTAAAGTCTATTTTGTCTGATATAAGAATTGCTACTCCAGACTTCTTTTGATTTCCATTTGCATGGAATATCTTTTTCCATCCCCTTACTTTCAGTCTGTATGTGTCTCTAGGTCTGAAGTCGGTCTCTTGTAGACAGCATATATATGGGTCTTGTTTTTGTATCCATTCAGCCAATCTGTGTCTTTTGGTGGGAGCATTTAGTCCATTTACATTTAAGGTAATTATCGATATGTATGTTCCTATTCCCACTTTCTTAATTGTTTTGGGTTCGTTATTGTAGGTCTTTTCCTTCTGTTGTGTTTCTTGCCTAGGGAAGTTCCTTTAGCATTTGTTGTAAAGCTGGTTTGGTGGTGCTGAACTCTCTCAGCTTTTGCTTGTCTGTAAAGGTTTTAATTTCTCTGTCGAACCTGAATGAGATCCTTGCTGGGTAGATTAATCTTGGTTGCAGGTTTTTCTCCTTCATCACTTTAAATATGTCTTGACAGGCCCTTCTGGCTTGTAACGTTTCTGCTGAAAGATCAGCTTTTAACCTTATGGAGATTGCCTTGCGTGTTATTTGTTGTTTTTCCCTTGCTGCTTTTAATATGTTTTCTTTGTGTTTAATTTTTGACAGTTTGATTAATATGTGTCTTGGTGTATTTCTCCTTGGATTTATGCTGTATGGGACTCTCTGTGCCTCCTGGACTTGATTAACTATTTCCTTTCCCATATTAGGGAATTTTTCAACTATAATCTCTTCAAATATTTTCTCAGTCTCTTTCTTTTTCTCTTCTTCTTCTGGAACCCCTATAATTCGAATGTTGGTGCGTTTAATGTTGTCCCAGAGGTCTCTGAGACTCTCTTCAGTTCTCTTCATTCTTTTTTCTTTATTCTGCACTGCAGCAGTTATTTCCACTATTTTATCTTCCACGTCACTTATCCGTTCTTCTGCCTCAGTTATTCTGCTGTTGATCCCATCTAGAGTATTTTTAATTTCATTTATTGTGTTGCTCATCATTGCTTGATTCATCTTTAGTTCTTCTAGGTCCTTGTTAACTGTTTCTTGCATTTTGTCTATTCTATTTCCAAGATTTTGGATCATCTTTACTATCATTATTTTGAATTCTTTTTCAGGTAGACTGCCTATTTCCTCCTCATTTTTTAGGTCTGGTGGGTTTTTATCTTGCTCCTTCACCTGCTGTGTGTTTTTCTGTCTTCTCATTTTGCTTATCTTACTGTGTTTGGGGTCTCCTTTTTGCAGGCTGCAGGTTCGTAGTTCCCGTTGTTTTTGGTGTCTTTCCCCAGTGGCTAAGGTTGTTTCAGTGGGTTGTGTAGGCTTCCTTGTGGAGGGGACTAGTGCCTGTGTTCTGGTGGATGAGTCTGGATCTTGTCTTTCTGGTGGGCAGGTCCACGTCTGGTGGTGTGTTTTGGGGTGTCTCTGCCTTATTATGATTTTAGGCCACCTCTCTGCTAATGGGTGGCGTTGTGTTCCTGTCTTGCTAGTTGTTTGGCATAGGGTGTCCAACACTGTAGTTTGCTGGTCATTGAGTGAAGCTGGGTGCTGGTGTTGAGATGGAGATCTCTGGGAGATTTTCGCCATTTGATATTATGTGGAGCTGGGGGGGTCTCTCGTGGACCAGTGTCCTGAAGTTGGCTCTCCCGCCTTAGAGGCACAGCACTGACTCCTGGCTGCAGCACCAAGAGCCTTTCACTCACACGACTCAGAATATAAGGGAGAAAAAGTAGAAAGAAAGAATTAGAAGTAGAAAGAAAGAAAGGAAGAAAGAAAGAAAGAAAGAAGGAAAGAAAGAAAGAAAGGAGGGAGGAGGGAGGAAGGAGGGAAGGTATGAAAAAAAGAAAGAGAGAAGATAAAGTAAAATAGAATAAAGTATGATAAAATATAATAAAGTTATTGAAATAAAAAATAATTATTAAAAAAAAAAGAACAATGGACAGATAGAACCCTGGGACAAATGGTGGAAGCAAAGCTATACAGACAAAATCTCACACAGAAGCATACACATACACATTCACAAAAAGAGGAAAAGGGAAAACAATCATAAATATTGCTCTCAAAGTGCACCTCCTCAATTTGGGATGATTCGTTGTCTATTCATGTATTCCACAGATGCAGGGTACATCAAGTTGATTGTGGAGCTTTAATCCGCTGCTCCGGAGGCTGCTGGGAGAGATTTCCCTTTCTCTTCTTTATTCTCACAACTCCCGGGCTCAGTTTTGGATTTGGCCCCGCCTCTGCGTGTAGGTCGCCGGAGGGCGTCTGTTCTTCGCTCAGACAGGTCGGGGTTAAAGGAGCAGCCGCTTCGCGGTCTCTGGCTCATTCAGGCCGGGGGAGGGAGGGGCACGGAGGCGGGGCGAGCCTGCGGCGGCAGAGGCCGACGTGACGTTGCACCAGACTGAGGCGCGCCGTGCGCGCTCCCGGGGAAATAGTCCCTGGATCCCGGGACCCCGGCAGTGGCGGGCTGCACAGGCTCCCCGGAAAGGGGGCGTGGACAGTGACCTGCGCTCGCACACAGGCTTCTTGGCGGCGGCAGCAGCAGCCCCAGCGTCCCACGCCCGTCTCCGGGGACCGTGCTTTTAGCCGCGGCTCGCGCCCGTTTCTGGAGCTCCTTTAAGCAGCGCTCTTAATCCCCTCTCCCAGGTACGTGGGGAGTTTCTTGCCTTTTGGGAGGTCTGGGGTCTTCTGCCAGCGTTCAGTAGGTGTTCTGTAGGAGTTGTTCCACGTGTAGATGAATTTCTGGTGTATCTGTGGGGAGGAAGGTGATCTCCGCATCTTACTCTTCCGCCATCTTCCCCTGAGCCCCCTAAATTGTTTCTTGGTGTCAGTCTTTGTAAGTTCCTAGTCAATATCCACTCTCCTGAGATCATCCAGTTTCCAGTGAAAAGCAACACCTTAAGGCTTACCCAGCTTGCCCTCACCATCCTGAGCAGCTTGGCATTGCTGTTGGCTTAGAAGTCTCCAGGCCTTGCCATTGGCAAAAACTGAGATTACTATGGCCGGAACAAAGGACTCCGGTTTCTCACATGGTTGTTAGCTCCATTTGAGAGCTCATGCTTCCAAATAAGATCCCACAGATGTTTCTTGAGTATCTACTATGTGCCTCTCACTAGATGGCACATAGAGATGCAGATGAATGAGCCACAGACCCTGCCCTGAGGGACACACACTCTAGGGTGGGGAGTGTGTCGGCGAGGGGAGAAGATGGCGGTAGACAGGCCAGTGAGTGGCAAAGCGGTCACTTTGGTGGAAAGTGGTCAGTGGTCAGTGTCAGAGGGGTTCAGAGGAGTAACTCTGTGAAGCTGTTTGGATCAAAGAAAGCTTTGACGCAGAGGAAGGAGAGGAGGGGATCCGTCGCACAAGTCCCCTCAGTCTACCCTAAAGCACACAAGCAAGGAAAGACACTTGGCTGCATGGTGCACTGTTACTAGTTCATTGATGGGAGAGAGATTTTATTTTATGAAGAGGCATTTAGGAAGAACATGCTGGAAAGGTATGTTGGAGCCATCTGTTCATTTGTATGTCCATCCATTTGCCATTTTCAACAACAAGGCTGGTCTTGGAGGGTAGTACGTGAAGCGAAATAAATCAGACAGAGAAAGTCAAATACTGTATGATTATCACTTATATGCAGAATCTACGAAATAAAACTAACTAGTGAATATAACAAAAAAGAAACAGGCTCACAGATATAGAGAACAAACTAAAGATTACCAGTGGGGAGAGGGCAGGGGGGAGGGGCAGGATAGGGGAAGGGGATTAAGAGGTGCAAACTACTAGGTCTGAAATAAATAAGCTACAAGGATACATTGTACAACACGGGGGATATTGACAATAGTTAATAATAACTACAAATGGAATAGAACTTTAAAAAATTGCGAATCACTATGAAGCATATAATATTGTACATCGACTATAACTCAATAAAAAAATATTTTTAAAGTACCCACGATGATGTGCCAGACTGTGATTGCAGTGCTGGAAAGACAGCTGTGATCAAAACAGACAAGCCCCCCTCTTTTCATGGAGCTTACATTGGAAGTAGATAATAAACAGGTAATGAAGAACTGTCCAATGATGTATTTCCCATTTGTGACAATGTTATAAAGAAAACAAAACAGGATGATGAGCTGGAGAGCCACCAGGTGAGGGAAGGTACTTTAGTTTTTTCAGATTTGACTTTTATCCCACAGGTGACACAGAGCCGTGGGTGTTTTTGTGAGCAGTAGTTCATGAACCCGACTGTAGGGCTAAGGGGAGCATCCATCGGGGATTTGAATAAGTCAGAGATGAGTTACAGGCTGTGTGTGTTGGTGTCTGGGGGGAAGTGTGTATCAGGATGGGCTCTGTTGCAAGTAACCAAACACCCAACTTGAAGAGGCTTAAACGGTAGGGGTCTGTTAGTTCACAGGAGAATATTTGTAGGTAGGAGGCTTTCTAACAGCTCCCAGGTGGATTCGGATGCACACCTGGGGTAGCCAAGCCCTAGATGATATGTGGAATTAAGCACCATGACACGGGAGAAGCATTTCCTTAGAGCAGGGCTCTCAACCTTGGCTGAATATTCATGTCACCTGGGTGAGTTTTATAAAATACCCGTGCTGGGGCTCTACCCCTAGAGAATCATTCAACTGTTGGGAGATGAGCCTGGGCATCAGCTATTTAAAAAAGTTTTTCAAGTGATTTTAATGTGCAGCTAGGGGTAGGAGCCTCTGCTCTAGAGGATTCTCTTTTTTTTTCTTTTCTTTTTTTTTTGGCCGCGCACGGCATGCGGGATCTTAGTTCCCCGACCAGGGATTCAGCCCATGCCCCTTACAGTGGAAGCGCAGTGTCTTAACCACAGGACCACCAGGGAAGTGCCACTTAATAGAAACAAAATGCATGCATGTTAGTTATCTATTGCTGTGCAATAAGTTACCCTAGACAATGTTTATGATGTCACAGGGTTACTGAGGACCAGAAATCCAGGAGTGGCTTAGCTGGGTGATTCTAACACAGGGTCTTTCGTGAGGCTGTAGTCAAGATGTTGATTTGGCTGTCGTTATATGAAGATTGGACTGTGGCCAGAGGACCTGCTTCTAAGAAGGTTCATCCACATGGGTGTTGCCTGGAGGCCTTGGTTTCTCACTATGCAGGATCCTCCATAGGGCTGTTCACAAATTAGCAGCTAACTTCCTTTAGAGTAAGTGACGAGAAAGAAGGAGAGAGAGAGAGAGAGAGATGGAGAGATTGAGAAAGAGACCAAGGCAGAAGCAGCAGTGTCTTTTGTAACCTAATTTTGAGTGACATACCATTGCTTCTGATATATTCTACTAAAATAATACTGTAGTGTTTCTTTAAGGAAGCCATACAGGGCATGTGGTAAGGTGACATTCACCAACTTGTGAATAACTTGAACCTAGAAGATGCCTTGCATTCTGTAAACTGGTCATAGACAAGCACGTGGTGTTCACATTTAGAGATGCACACAAGAAGTTACATAAACATTGACATCATAATGATAAATGGACTTAAACAAAAATATTCTGTGGGTCACACAGACCAACCCTGATACAATGTGGGAGGGGATCACAAGAGGGTATGACTTATCAGGAAGAGGGAATCACTGGGGGTCATCTTGCAGATGGCTACCACAGTGTGCATGCAAGTAATTTAAACCTTTTTAGCAGTCACATAAAAAATTTAAAAAAGAAAAGGTGGCATTAATTTTAATGATACGTTTTATTTGCCCAACATATCCAAATATTATAATAATATCAATATAATCAATATAAAATTATTTTGCATTATTTTTTATACTAAGTTTGAATTCTGATGTATATTTTACATTTACAGCTCATCTCTATTAGGACTTGCCCTGTTTCAAGCGTTCATTAGCCAAGTCGCTTATTCTCCTTAATTCTACAGGTAGCCTTGTCTGGATGGACCCAGAGGGTAGATTATCCCACTTTGTAAAGGCTCATCCTCTATTTCCCCCCAAATGACAGGCCTATTGGTTTACTTGCTATTCTGACAAAATCACCTGTCAATTTCCTCTTTTAGAAATGGCAAGTCTGGGTTTCTCTGGCTGATATTTTGTATGAAAAAGCCCTTGGATTTTCAGCATATTTATTCCACACGATTGACTTTTTTTATGCCACTGGTGCAAAAATTTGTCAGGAACCATATAAAAATTGCAGCAGCAATGACTGATTTTGGCCTTTGACTCAGTGGAGAGAAACTAATTATGTGGAGAGAAACCAATTATGAGCTAACCTAGAGGTGCTGGTATTCATCCCCACCCTGCCATGGGCACTGAGACAGAATGTGCCCCTTAGCACCACCTGAGGGCTGGCGTTGGGAGGAATCGTGTCCTGATGAAGCAGACCATGATTTCAAACAGAGCACAAGAGCCGTGTGCTCTGGTCCCTGCTCCCTCTAACGGGTGCTTTATGACTTGAAAGAATTTTTGGATGAGCTGAATGAATTGCCCTTTGCTATGAGGAACAGAAAGTTGAAAGTCTTTTCTATGCAAATGACATGGTTTTATTGTCAGAAACCAGGAATGGCCTCATTACTGTCAGAAAAAACTGGCTCAGGATGAACTGCTCCAACCCCCAGTTGTCACTGTTGGCAGATGTCCTCCAACATCGAGTTGGCTTTTATTCAACAACCTGTGAATTGCATTCACTCATGTAGTCACTGAGGGCTACATTTTCGTACTCAGCCATTTGCGGGACTCACCAGGAGGTGACACTTGCTTAACATTAGGTGTCTGTGGATGCAGTGTTAGGATTTCTCTAATGCCTTCTTGGGTGATTTGTAAAATGTACTTTGAAAAAAAATTTAAGCTATGGCTCAGCTTGATGGACTTGGACATTATTTCTTGGTGTGGGAATAGATCCAGAGCTGTTCTCTTAAGGATTACAGCTTTCCACAGGCATCCCCACAAGCTTTGCTTTGGGTATTCCCACATGTATTCTCCCAGGTATTCCCACAAGTATTCCTACAAGTATTCCCACAGGTATTACAACAAGTACTCTCCCAGGTATTACCAGAGTGTTCCCATATGTATTCCCATAGGTAGTCCCACAAGTATTCCCACAGGTATTCCCACATGTATTCCCACAGGTACTCTCACAGGTATTTCCATAGGTATTCCCACAGGTATTCCTTTGGCTTCTCTCTGTGTAGAGGTAGGTCCACTTGATTGTTAACGCACATAGATCTTCCCTTAACTGGTAGCACAGTATGCCTGTGCCACAGGCCAGTTCTTACTCCAGACTGTAACTTCAAACCTGTCTGCTATCCACATTTCATCTCTACAGAGGTGGAGGTAGAAGTCCTGGGAATTCCCCGGAGGAACTGGCTCTTGCTGAGGCTCACGTGATGTTTCCTTAATGAGAACGCACAGTTAAATTCTTCTCAGACCACCAAGCCAGGAGAAGAGCCTACTTCTCTTGAGCACCTGAGCAGTTATCTAATTTTCAGAATCACTGTCATCCTGACCACTTGTAGGTAGTCGTGTTTCTGTGTTCTCTGTGGCTCCTAGGAAGCTAAGTTAAACACCTCATTTGACCTCTTGGATCTTAGAGTGTGTTGGACTTCCTTTTCTTCACCCTGGTTTCTTCATCAACTCCTTCCTTGAAAATATGTCCTGGATTGTTCTGTACTCAAATAAACCCTCTCAACTCTTCCACAGTGAGGCAGAGATGTAAATAAACACTAGTGTGAAGAATGGAACAATCCTTCTGTCATCCTAGAACAACTCCTGAGTATTGAGGACTGGATCCCAGGTCTCCTGACTGCCTCACTGGTGTCCTCCTGTCAGACCATGATCTGGGCACATGAGTTTAACAAGAAGAGTTTAGCTTTTGTGGAAGCAACCCATTTCTGCTCCAACAGGTGGAAATCCTGGATAAAAATAACCACAAATTTCACACATAAGAGGGATCATAGCATATTTATTTTTTTTTTCTGTCATGTAAATGGAGCCAGAAGTGTCAGGTCAGGGCTGGGCTGGCAGATTCACTATCATTAGGGTCTACCTACCTTAGTGTCAGCCTCCATCCTTGAGCTTGCCCCCACAGTCCAAGCTGGCTGCTGGGGCTCCGGACATCAAGTTCACATTCCAGGTAGAAGGGAAGAAGGACCAGTCTCTTAGCTTGGTCAGCCCTCTGTCAAGAGGCTTTCTGGAAGGAAACTCATCCAATGACTTTCTCTTTCATCTCATTAAGCCTCCTCTCTTAGCTGAAGGTGGGACTAGGGAATGTAATCTAAAACCTGGGAACACTGCCACCATGAATAAGATTGGGGTTCTATTGTTAACAAGAAGGGAAGCAAGAATATTGCCTGACTACAGCTTGTAGTTTGGAGCTACAAGGAACAAATTCCTCAACAACTTAGAAAAGGAAGTGAGATGGCCTTTTTGGTGACAAACTTAATCATGAACACATAAAACACTGAAACAGAGAAGTGTAAAGGCAACTTAAGGAGACACAAAAGCTGTAACCTGTGAAGAAATGTGTCAGTATGAAAGGGGCTGGTCCACTCCCCAGGGCACAGAGAAAACCCTCAAAGGGGCAAACGTAGGAGGCCCCATTTCTTCCTGACCATTGGCAGCAGGGAGTGTAACCAAAGGGAGAATTTTAGCAAGTGGACTTTGGTTATTTTGGTACCACCGGGAAGATCCTATGCTTGAGATGGGTGTGCAACCAGTTGTAACACTTGGGGTACAAGTTGTTATAAGATTAAACAGCCCAAACCCTCCCCTCACAAATGAGCATGCTGGGATCCAAAGAAATAAATCTATAACATGGCAGGTGATAAATGCTATGAAGGAAAGGAAGAAAGAAACAAACAAAAAACAACCGAGTAAGGAGATGAGAATGACAGAGTCAGGGAAGAACTCCAGAAAGAATGAGACAATAGATGTCGAGATGCTTGAGTCCTCATCCCAGCTCTGCTGTTGACTTGTGTGTGTGTCTACATCACTGGGTCTCAGTTTCCAGCTCTGTAGAATGGGTACATTGGACTGGTGGCCAGAAAAGTTCAGTGATTAAGAGCATGGATCATTGGGTGGGTGCCTCCTGCCTTTAAATCCCAGCTTAACTCTTAACCAAGCCAGTGACCTAGTCTCCCTGAGCCTCGGTTGCTTCGCCTGTGGGTGGGAAACAGGGCAGCAATTGCACAGATGTGACTCGAGGAGGCTTAAACGAGGCAATGCAAATAAAGTGCCTGCACAAAGCGCTGAACAACTGATAGCAGTTTCTTCCCCTGCCTACCCTGCTGGACCAGAAAATGCTGTCTTCTTGATAATCTGCTTCCAGCTGTCACCAGCGCCAACTCCAGACTCCCTTTGGCAGCCCGTTTCCCTGGTGACAGTTGCTATGACTGTCTCAAAAGTTCATTGGCTACCACCCACCATGTGCGGTGTGGAAGACCCTGTGCGCTGCTGTCTGGAGTCCTTTTAACCCATGATTTGTTAGGTTTGTCGTCCCTAATGACTTCTCAAATGAGCCTATAAATTAGAAATATTGATAAAGCATCCCAGGGGTCTTAAACTGATAACTTGGGTCGTGGGGTCCATATATGGACCAGTTATGATCAGTTGATGT
This sequence comes from Hyperoodon ampullatus, assembly GCF_949752795.1. Lineage (NCBI taxonomy): Eukaryota > Metazoa > Chordata > Mammalia > Artiodactyla > Ziphiidae > Hyperoodon > Hyperoodon ampullatus. The sequence continues at coordinate 32,708,645 of NC_136924.1, read as the reverse complement.
TTCCGTCTCTATCACCATCCAACAGGGTGCAAATGCGTCTCGACTCGTGCTCTGGGGGTTGAAGGGAGATACCAGCTGAGGGGTGGAGGGTTACTTAGCTACAGTGATGTGGGTCCTTGTTTGTTCTGCACCCACAGGGTCCATCAATTCACAGGTGTATCACTTAAATATGCTTCACTTAAATATGCCCCCCTTCTGCATTCCAGAGCTTTCTCTGGATGGGTGATAACATTCATTCATTCATATGTTCATTCATTCTTCATTCACTTACTCCTTCCTTCTTGCCCGCCTTCCCTCCTCCCTTTGTTGAATGTTTCCTGAGTATCTCTTTGGGTGAACCTGTAATTGTATCAGTAGTGATGATGAAGGTGATAAGGATTAAAAAAAACACCCCATCTGTTTTTGAGTATTAATACGTGCCAGATACTCCACTTTCCAGAGAAGGTAACTGGAGCACACAAGCAGTAAAATAGCTTGTCCAAGATGAGAGAGGTGAAGTGACTTGCCCAAAGCCACACAGTAGAGAAGGAGAGGAGCCAGGGAACTTTGGGCAAGTTACTTCAACACTCTGTGCTTCGGTCTCTTCTTCTGTAAAATGGGTTTATTGATAGAACCCATGTCACAGGGCTGCCGTGAGAATTGACCATAAAGGGCTTTGGACAGTGCCCGGTTTGCAGAAAGTACTGCTATCAGTCCTGTGCCTAAAATTGATCATTCAGTTGAAATATTCTAGAAGCCTCATGAGGAAAGGGGGGGCCCAGAGAGTATCTTGCCCAAGGCTGCCGAGGGAAGAAACAGGAGGAGTGGAATTTGAACCCAGATCCGTCTTCCCCTAGAGCCTCTACACTCAGAAAGCACTTTATTTTCCAGCTCTCATCCTAATAACCAAAACCAGAAGTCACGTTCAGCAGACACAGAAAGGGAAAAACTGCGTGATCTCGCTTCTATATGGAATCTCAAAAAGTTGTCTCCTTAGAAGCAGAGAGTAGACTGGTGGTCACCAGGGGCAGGGGCGTGGGGAAGTGGAGTTACTCTGGTGGAGGGAACAATCTTGCAGTTATAGAGGATAAAGAAGTCTAGGGATCTAACATGCAGCATGAGGACCATGGTTAGGAGCAGCGTAATGAATACTGGAAACCTGCTAAGAGTAGATTTCAGGTGCTCTCATCACACACACAGGGTAACTGTGTGAGGAGGTGATATATTAATTAGCTTGACTGTAGTAATCATTTCACTGTGTATATGTATGTCAAATCATGTTGTACACCTGGAATATATACAATTTGAATTAAAAAATAAAACGAAAAAAAGAAGATGAAACTGTCTATGCGGTTTCACTGGAAGGTTGATCACCCCCACACCCAGGGCGGAGGGTGGGGAGGTGTGGGCAGCGGGAACCACGGAGGACTTCTTGAAGGAGGTGGCACTTGAGGCATCTCTGAGAGGAAGGGGAGGAGGAGGTGCTGTGGAGATGGGGCTGTTAACTTAGGGGGTGGGACTTGCCCAGAGAAGAGTCGCGGCTGGGTTTGCCCAGAGCAGGGGATGGGGTGGAGGGAGGCGAGGACCCACCCTCCTGTGCCAGGCCCTCACCTCACTAACACAGGTGGGGATAAAACTGTCTCCCTCCCTGGTTGTTGACAGGGTCAGTGTCGCAGGGGTGCAGTGAATGTTGACTTGCATTTAGAGACCTTATCTCAATTGAAACGAAGCCCTGACTTTGAACAGTTCTTGTTTTGATTAAGGGAATGAAAGAGAAAGGGAGGACAGGTGGAAGGTCGGGAGCTCAGGAGGAAGGCGGGTGTGGATGGAGCTCTGAGGGGCCGGGCCTGGGCAGGACCCCAGCTGCCCGCTCCATCCACCACCTTCTCGGAGGGGCAGCCGGCCAGGGCGGGGATGCTGACAGGCCAGGCCGGGGTGATGGGCGGCTTGACAGGGCTTCTCTGGGAAGTCTTCTGTGTAGAGGGCAGTATAATCCATCACTTATTCTGAAAAGGTCCACTGGTGCCCACCAGAACTTTCTGGAAATGGTGGTATTCATATAGACAGAGGGTTTTTGAGCAGAAAAGCTTTGGAGGGGTCATCAAGCCCAGGTAGGACCCATCAGGGGAGCGACTTTCCCAGGGTCACAGGTTCGGTTAGTGGGAAAGCCAAGACAGATGACATGTGGGTCTCTTGACTCCTGATTTTGTAGCACAAAATATACCAGAGCTGGGAGACCACTAGAGGTCATCCCTCCCATATGCGAGATGGTCAGGGAGGGGAAATGACCTGCCTGGCACGGGGGTGGGGCAGGGCCACACAGGGGTTAGGGACCCAAGCTATCAAGTCAGACAATCCCAGGTTCATGTCTCAGTCGTGTCACTTCCTACCGTTGTGAACTTTAATGCCGTCTCTGGGCTCAGGGTCCTTCCTTTCTTAAGCGGAACTGATGATGCCCATGTCACAGGCTTGTTGTGAGCCTTAAATGAGATGATAGGATCAGAGCACGGTGCCTTGCCCCCAGTGAGTCCCCACTTGACGTGATTATTGTATTTCCAAGGCTGCACATGGCGGTGGCTGTATTGTGGGATGCTGTGTCTGACTCTCCACCACTCACTGCAGCCTTGACCTGTTGGATGGGGAGCTGACCTAGGTCCCAGGCCTGGGCCCACATGGGCCAAACTCGAAAACCTAGGAATTATCCCGTACCTTTTCCTCTCATCCTACATCTAATCCATCAGCACCTCGTGCTGGTTACATCTTTCGGATGTGTCTGGAACCCCCCACTTCCCACCCCACCTCCGCTGCCCCTGGGGTGAGCCAGCTGTGTCCCCACCTTGGACAGCTGCATTTGGTTCCCTGTTCTTCTCCTTTCCCCTCCAGTCTCTGCTCCATACAGCTGCCATATCTGGCCTCTTCTGCTCAAGCCCCTTCCCTGATCCCCCATGAATCCAGAGGAGAACCAACAGCCTATGAGGCCTTGTGAAATCTGACCCGTGGCCTCTCTGCTCCAGTTACACAGACCTCCTGGCAGCTCCTTTGAACACACCAGACACACTTGCATCTTTGCATTTGCTGTTCCCTCTGCCTGAAATGCTTTTCCCTGCACAATCTCATGGCTCACTCTTTCATTCCTTCTAGTCTGCTCAAGCACCACCTCAGCCAGGCCCTCCCTGCTTACCCTTGCTCTGGTACCCTGATCCTCCTTTCCTTTTCTACGGCACTTACGCGCTATATAAGTTACTTATTTAAGTAACTTAAATAAGTGTGTGTCTATGGCTTAGAGCTTACTCTCTGTGCCTCTTGCCAATTAGATTGCCAGTTAGATTATAACTGAGGGTTGGGAATTTTTGTCTATTTGTTCATGACTGTATCCCAAGGATCTAGAACAGTAACTGGCGCAGTAAATATTTACTGATCCAAAGAAAGAAAGACAATCTCCTGTTTCCATTTCCTCTGGCTTGAAACCTCTCTCTGGCCACACAAGTATTTATGTCACACAAGGGCAAGGACATCAGTGTCATCTCAGCCCAGTGTCAGCCCGTGTGCCATCTCTTTGGATGAGACCAACTTGTCACTAAACATAAAGCAAAATTTATGAAAGTAAGTAAATTGTAAGTTACGTCGAACCCTATTTTACTATAATTAAACGAGTCCCTTGAATTTTTAGAACGAACAAAGAGTGAATCACATTTTTCTCCTTTTGGTGGAATTTTTCTGACAAGACAGTCTAATTGTGTGTTAGGACAACCTTCACTTCTTATTAGATTTTCACAGCACCACTGTAAAGAGAGTCTTTTTTGCAAAAAATGCTTGAGGGCTTCCCAAGTTTTCCTAAGGGCCTCTCTTAGTACTTTGATATTTAAATTACTCTCTTTGGACGTACTTATTCATTATCCTCATTGATTTCCTCTTTGTTAATTATTAACTGGTCTCACCCTTCTACGTTGTACTGATAACCAGCATTTTCTGAGTGCTTACCATGTGCCAGGCTCTTTGTGTATGTTAATGGATTTATTTTTACCGCAACTCTACATGTTAGGACATATTCGGTGTGTTTTACAAGGAAATTGAGGGGTTAAGCAACTTGCTCAGGGGTGTGTAATGAGTAAGGGGAGGAGGAGGGGCTTAATCCACAAGGCTGCTTCTTAGCTGCTCACTGGTCAAAGGCTTTGTGTGTGATTGGAACCATGCTCTGATATCACTTTCACTGAGCTCGTGAAATCCTGCCTCATTTGTGAGATTTGCATTTCCAAATGAAATTAATCTGAATTTCATGGGCACAGCATCATGGGATGCCGAGGTCAGTCTGTGAGGTTGACTCACCGCTGACCAGATGGTGTGATGAGCCACCAGGGACACTGGTGTTAAATGGGGTGGGACATTCAAGCAAGGATGTGTATATAAGTGGCCAGTTCATTGATGATTTTTATGTTTGGCCACGGAAGGAACTGCATGAGAACTGCTCTAGGAATAATTAAACCCACAGCTGTGTGTTTAGAGTGAAGAGCCCTGGCCTTCCCCACACTATTTCCTGGATTCATTCTTTGGCGTAATGAAAAGCCCTTCATGACAATCTGATGGGGAAGCAGGACTGGAGGGAGGATATAAGGGGGCTTCAAACTAACATTTGTTGGACACCAGTGCTGTGCCAGAGCTTCTGGGAGGTTTAATTAATCCTTCCCAAAAGCCAGGGAGAAAGGTATGACCTGCCCATTTTACAGATGAAGAAACCGAGGCACGGGGAGGTGATGTCACCTGGCCTGGGTACTCAGATCTGGATTCAATTTTGGGTTTGTGGGTCTCCCAAAGCCAGACTTTTCCCATGGCACTGCCTCCTTGCTAGTCCAGAAAGATTAGCTGTGCGGGGGACCTTGGGGATCGCTGGCAGAATTGGGCTGGGAGGTAGCCAGGGTGGCAGTGGTGGCAGGAAGTGAGAAGCGGAGCTTACAGGAAGCTGTAGCCCTGGACTAACATGGCGGGGCCCGCTCACCAGCATCGGTTCCCACTGGCTGCCACCTGGCCTCAGCAATTCCTTATATTTGGAAACAAACTCTTTCTCCAGGAATGAAAAGGGAGGCTGGTCCTCCCATGATGTGATAGCTGCCACTTACAGGAGCCTGAGAAAATGTCACTCCCCAGTTTAGGGGCTGCCACAAAGTATCTTCTCTGCCAGCTCCAGAAATGTCAGGGTGACCAGCTGGACAGTGCCGGAGTAAGGCAGAGGGACACAGGGCGGTTTCCACAGAGAACATAAAAGGGAGTGTGTCTATTGATTCACGCACCAATTACACTCAGTGTATGACAAGGCTAATAGGAAACAAAGCAGAGGAGCGTCTCTCTGTGCCTGAGCCCATGCAGGCCTCTGTCCACCTCCCGGCCTGGAGGCTGGTGGAGTGGACGATATTTTTGGCACATCCAGGAATCATTGGAGAGGGGGAGCCACACACATCTCACAGTCAGTGTGTGTGGGCTGGGAGACCTCCTTTCTCTCCCTTCCGTTTCCCTAGATGGTTGAGGGTCAACAGCATCCTTTTGGTCCAGATGCACTGAGTAGGGTCTTTGGCTGAAGAAAGGAAAGCTGGGCCCCCTTGCACCCTCCACCCTCTGTAGTGCCAGAGCTGCTGCCGGCCAGTACAGGGCCTGGGGCCAGTTATGAAGATGCTCTCCTTGGGGCAGATGCGGGAGCGGGTAGACCCTGGTAAACAGTGAGAGCTGGGGTCTCCCAGCCCTCCCAGCTGGAGTTCGGGTGTAGGTACAACCTAGACAATCACAGGTGGTCAGGGCCCTGATGGTGGTGGTGATGGTGGTGGGGAGGGGGTCAGAGGGATTCGCCCCGCAGGAAGGGAAGTGGTCAGGATTCAGGGGCTGCGCTGGACTTGGGACCTCCCTTGCCTCCCTCCCTCCCTCCCTCTTTCCTCATTCCCCATGTGATAACTTCCTCAGTTTCCCTTCTCATCGCCCTCCAATCTCCCCACCCTAGGCTAACGTGACGCCATGAAGACTCTGGGAAATAGTCTTGGGGTTCAAACAGACTCTGGAGGAAATGGCATTGCTTATTATTAACATTTTAAGATTACTAAATGATTATTAACCTAAGGAGAAGGGCTACATCTCATCAATAACCCGGGAGATGAGAATTAATTTTTTTTTTCACAGCTTACCCTTCCCCCTCCCCATATCCTCAAGTCCATTCTCAAGTAGGTCTGTGTCTTTATTCCTGTTTACCCCTAGGTTCTTCATGACATTTTTTTTTCTTAAATTCCATATATATGTGTTAGCATACGGTATTTGTCTTTCTCTTTCTGACTTACTTCACTCTGTATGACAGACTCTAGGTCTATCCATCTCATGACAAATAGCTCAATTTCGTTTCTTTTTATGGCTGAGTAATATTCCATTGTATATATGTGCCACATCTTCTTTATCCATTCATCCGATGATGGACACTTAGGTTGTTTCCATGTCCTGGCTATTGTAAATAGAGCTGCAATGAATATTTTGGTGCATGACTCTTTTTGAATTATGGTTTTCTCAGGGTATATGCCCAGTAGTGGGATTGCTGGGTCATATGGTAGTTCTATTTGTAGTTTTTTAAGGAATCTCCATACTGTTCGATGATAATTAATTTTTAAAATTTTTATTTATTTATTATTTTTGCCATGTCTTGCGGCATGTGGGATCTTAGTTCCCCAACCAGGGATCGAACCCGTGCCCCCTGAGGTGGAAGCATGGAGTCTTAACCACTGGACCACCAGGGAAGTCCTGGGAATTTAGATGACAACCTGGAAATTGTTTTATATGAGGGAGGGATGGGATGGGATTGCTTTCTGAAGCGGTCACTTTGGTTCATTTTGATTTTTTTATTCAGCATATAACTTTCCGGTATGTCTCAAGATGTAAATGATTCAAGTTTTGTATTTTTCCAAAATCTGGAATACAGTGATACTGAAAATGGGTCTTTCAATCACTGGTGGCCGGTCCTCAGTCCCCCGCGTCGTGCTGGGCTGCCGGACGAGCCGTGTCACAGTCTGGGGCAAGAACAACACGGGAGCGGGTATGACTGGGGTGGGAAAGTGGTAACGAGCAGAGCTCCGCAGGCCAGCACACCTGGACGGGATCCAGCGGTGCACCCTTCCTAGAGCCAGGTGGGCACCGAGCTCTGCCGCAAGGTGACAGCCCTCAAACGGCAGGGGCGGGGCTCCGGGGCGAGGCGGAGAGGAGGAGGCTTGAAATCCCGCCCGTCTCTCTGTCCCTTCTCTTATTATAAGGTCACCAGTCAGACTGGATTAGGACCGCCCTAATGACCTCATCTTAACTTGATGACACCTGCAAAGACCCTAAATAAGGGCCCATTCACAGGTACTGGGGGTTCCACATGTCTTTTGTGGGGACACAATTAAACCCATAACAGTAAGGAAAGCACTTAGCTTGGTCCAGTGCCTCGTGAGCGCGCAATCAGTATTAGCCATTATTATGACTTCGGAGTCTCATAGGAGACACAACACACAAAGTTTCTTTGCAAATGACAGAACACTGGGCAGAGCTGGGGCTGGCCATTGGTATTTCCTTTATATTAATAGAAGGTGTCTTCAGCCAGAGGCAGAAATCCTTAGGGAAGAGAATGGAGATAAAGAACTCTGCAAGTGGGTGTTAGCTACAGAAGGTGGGGAAGGGAGGAAGACTATTCCAGAGCAGGAGGTGTCCACCCATTGTTGGTGGCCGGCTGCGGGGTGAACGGCAGACACACTGGCTGCAGGGCTCAGAGCGTGGGCAGCTCAGGGCCAAGCCGGGGTAAAGCTGGAGAGAAAATAGCCCCCTCTCGGGCCTGAGTACTCAGGCAGCTGGGGCCGCTTGATTACCTGGTATGCTCACAATGCCCTATTGCCTCCTCTTCCAAATTATATCACAATCCACACTTCCTTCTACTTGTGCCACCACTGCTCTTTTTCAAACCACCATTGCTTCTTACCTGGACAGCCAAGAAAGCCTCCTCACCGGCTCCCTGCTACTCCCTTTGCCCCTGCCCCCCACAGTCATTTCTTAATGTAGCACCCACATTGCTCCTTTAAAATCATGTCAGATCATGCTTAAAAGCTGCTTAACCCTCTGAAAGCTTCCTATTGCACTTGTGTTACCTTTACCTACATTTTCCTCTTCCATCTGGCTTCCCAAGCACCACCTCCCTGTTTCTTTCAGTTCCTCCAACACACCAAGCCTGGCCCTGCCTCAGGACCTTTGCACTTGCTGCCTGTTCCCCCTGTGTGGACAGTCTTTCCTCAGGACTTGGCCTGGCTTCCTCTCTCTCATCATTCATTCCTATCTTTGTTTAAATATCTTCCCTGACTACCTCATTTAGAGGAACTTTCTGCCTTGGTTCCCCCCACCCCGCCCCCACCCACACCATTTTCTCCCTAATACTTACCTTGATCTGAAATTATCTTGTATTTTATGCATTTCCTTGTGTGTCTGTTTCTGTTACTAGAACATAACAGGCACAAAGAGATGAGGAATGATGAATATCTTGTTTACTTCTCTATCTTTAGTGCCAAGAACTGGGTATAGAATATAACAGGAGCTCAGTAATATTTGTTGCATGAATGAAAAATGGCTCTGAGACGAACAGGACCTAGAACGTGTGTAGGAGGAGGCATCAGGACATTCAGTATGAACCCTTCTCATCACTTGTCCCTTGATTCCCAGTTTTGATAAATAAACCTCTACCTTGTTCCTGAAACCCAGTCCCCACTTTCCCAGCTTGTTTGTTCACCCCCTTATTTGTTAAACAATCACCAAAAACCTATAATGTGCCACCTGCTATAATAGGTGCTGGGAGGAAGATTTCAAAACTCAACAGGGAGATGCACAGCGAAGACATCTACCCAGACCTGGAGTAGGAGGAAAGCGGGGAGGGCTTCCTGGAGGAGGTGACACCTAAGTTTGCCTCTTCAAGGATGTGCACAAGTCAGACAGGCAGAAATGGAGGGGAGTGGAGCGTGGGAGGACATGGCCACAAGGCAGCTAACCTAGGGGAGAAGAGGAAGGGGAATAATATTCATCGACGGCACTTTCTCAGCATCGCCAGGCATCATGTTAAACACCTGGCAAGGATGGTCTCATCTGCCCAGCTGGCAACCCTGGAGGCAGGTACTTCACCATCCTCACTTGGCAGAGACGGGAACTGATACAGAGAGAGGTTCAGTCGTGTGTCTGAGGGAACACAGCTAATACAGGGTGGGGGTCAGGCTCCAGTAGGGGCAGTTCCACTCTCCGGCTGGTATTCTTACCTCTCCTGCCATGTTGCATGCCAGGAAATGGCCTGATGGTCCATCTTGGGTCCTTGCTTGACATCCAGTTCTCCCATAGGGCCCCCCACTACTTTTCCAGGCCCCCCTATTCAGGGATCATGAAGGTCTTCCTGGTGGGTACAGCCTGTCCTCTTTGAAGCTTGAATCTCCAAATCTTGGCTTTCCCTAGACTCTGCGCTGTTCTGTCCTGGACCTCTTGCATGGCAGACTCTCCTTGTAATTCACTTATGATGCTGTGGCTGCAAGCGAGGGAAACTCCAACTTGACCTGCCTTAAAAAAGAGAGTTTTGTTGTATATGTGTGCCACATCTTTATCCATTCATCTGTCGATAAAAGAGTTAGCTAGTGGGAAGCAGCCGCATAGCACAGGGAGATCAGCTCAGTGCTTTGCGAGGACCTAGAGGGGTGGGATAGGGAGGCTGGGAGGGAGGGTCAAGAGGGAGGGGATATGGGGATATACGTATGCATATGGCTGATTCACTTTGGTGCACAACAGAAACTAACACAGTACTGTGAAGCAATTATACTGCAATAAAGATGTATGAAAAAAAAATGAAGAAATGTTCTTATCTCCAGTAACAGGTGTGGAGTCCTGCATCTCCCTGCCTCTAATAGTCACTGGTGCATCCAGAAATCTGGTCATCCCCGTCCTCATTAGACAGAGACGGGGGCACCTGAGGTCTTGGGGCCCAAGGGACTGGCCCTCTGCCCAAGGTCGCAGCCACTGGAGTGATGGAGTGGTGGGTAGGGGAAGGGAGATTCAGGAGCCCAGGAAACGCCCTGCTTTCACCCCTCACAGACTGAGGGACCACCAAGATGAACCCAACACGCTCACAGCCCTGTGTACAGCAGCCGCCACGAGAAACCAGGACCCCAGGTCAACACGATGGGGCCCAGATGAGGCAAGGGCACACGGGGGTCCAGAGCCCAGAGTCTGGAGCCAGCCGGCCTCGGTGGGAGCCTCGGCTCTTCCACGTGGAATCTCTAGACCCTCCAGCCGGTCACGTACCTCTCAGTGCCTCAGTTTCCTCCTCCGTAATATGGGGCTAATTACAGAGCCCAGCTCACGGGTGGTTGTGAGGATTCAGTGAGTGGCTGTGTGTGAAGAAGCCCTTAGAAGAGGGCGGCGGCACACGTGGGGCGTTAGCTGTTTCAACCCCCAACTCCCAAACCTCATCCTCTACTGTTCTCGGTGCATCCCTGTCTGACTCAATTTCATGTGTCTCCCAACTCCCCCAGCCAGCAGTCCGGTTCAGACAGGAAGGGCTGTAGAGAATTTCAAACAAGAAGGAAACCGATCAAAGTCAGTCTGCTTTTCATGATCACCATGCACCCACAATTCTAAACAATGTCAGCGATAAAATAGTTCTCCCTCCCTGGCAGGAAGTCCCCCCCACCAAGGACGCCACTGCCCAGACCCTTGGGGTGTGCCCTCTAGAACTTACCAGCGCTGTCTGCAAGATTCCCCACACACTCAGCCTCCTCCTCGGGGCCTTGCTCTGGGGGACGCCCGGATCTCCCCTGAGCACACGAGGCCCCAGCAGCCTTTCAGGTAGACTTTTCTTCCTCTCCCATACTCCATACTGCGGGGACTCCTTGCCCATCCTTGCTGCCCAGGGTCAGCCACAGACTGTGAGATTCAAGCCTCCTGCCACCCCTTCCTCCTTGCTGTCACCTCTAGGGCCTGAGTTTGTGTCTCATAGACTGAAGGCTTTAGCCCCTGCCAAGATTCGAACCTGGACTTGTGGGGTCCTAATCTGGGGGGATTTTAGTACCTGCAGAGAGGATCCCTCCAATAACCCAGCCTCTTTGTTCCTTAGGCTCCTCTCCTTGCCCTGTCTCAGCCCGTCATGCCCACGGTTACACTGTGGACCTTGTTTCTACCGATATTTGGTATCTGCTTCTCCCTACCGCCCACCCCATTCCATGCTTTAACCAACACCCCCGTCATTCCCCATCACTCCCTGCGGTTCCCTGTCTCCATGGCTCTTGGACCTCACCCTCCTTGCCACCCTCACTAGCATCCTTTTACTGCCTCTCACCCCTCATGCCCTCAACTCCCTCCTTAGAGCCTATGACCCATCACTTCTCGCTGGGTGGCACCTGCTTGGCAAAACATAGTCTAGGTTAAATCCAACTTTCTCTCTACTCCACACCAGGACCCAGGTGTTCCTTTACCTCCATGATCACTCCTTTCAGCAAGCCCCCAGGGGGTCTGTTGGCCAACTCTGTTTCCCTAGCTCCCTAGTGTTTTACAAACTACAGGTCAAGATTCACTCGTGGGTCAAGCCGATTTAGTGGGTCCAACAAGCATTAAGAAAGTGAGATAAAATAGACAAGGTCAGAGCCCCCCAGATATAATAAGGTTAAATGCTGTTTTGTGAAATGCATTGTCTACTGGGTCTGGATGTAAATGAATTTCTTACTGTGGGGAGTGGTCCAAAGAGGTCTGGGTACAGAACTGGGCTTATTCCCCCACCCTTTCCTAGATGACTATTTCAGACTTGCTTTTCACTAATAATTCACCAATAATTCTTTAGCTTCAAAAGTGTCCCATTTTCTCCCACGTCTCAAGGATGCCCTGGCATTGCTTCCCATTTCACTAAGACAGTAGTTGTCATGACAACAATACCACATGGTCCCGCCCACTCCTAGGCTGGCCTTCCTTCCTCACACCATCAGCAAACTGTTCTCCCACAGAAGGTCAACTCCTCCAACCCTCAAGGACACTTCTCCCACCAATGATCCCCTTTCTTTCCTGCCTTATCAACTTTCTATTCTCTACAGAATAATTTCATCAGTGTACAAATAGGTGATAATGATAATGAATAATAATAATACTGCCTTGATTCCATAGTGGCCTCTGGATCTCGCTCCACTTTCCTCCTTCTCTTTATAGCAAAACCCCTCCTGCCAACCAAGACAGCAAAGCTGTCTACCTGCCAGCTCTGTATCTTCTCTCTCTTTCTGCTCGAACCCACCCAGTCTGGCTTTTGTCCCCACCCCACCCTAGGAGCTGCTCTGACTGAGGCTGCCAGTGGCATCCATCTTGCCATACCTGATGGTCGGTCCTCATTCTTCATGTCTGTGACCCAGTTAACCAGCCATACTCTGCTCCTGGAAATACTCTTTTTCTTTTTCACTTGGCTTCTGGGACCCCACACTCCCCTGGTGTCCAATCTCACCTGCTTCATGGATGTGTGTCTTATGCATTTGCTTAGGGACTAATGCTCGGAAGAGCCTTGAGCTTTAACTCTAATTTGAAAAGATATACGCACCCCAGTGTTCATAGCGGCACTATTTACAATAGCAAAAACATGGAAGCAACCTACGTGTCCATTGATAGATGAATGGATAAAGAAGACGTGGTACGTATACACAATGGAATAATACTCAGCCAAAAAAAAAAAAAAAAGAATGAAATAATGCCATTTGCAGCAACATGGATAGACCTAGAGATGATCATACTAAGGGAAGTAAGCCAGACAGAGAAAGACAAACACCACATGATATCACTTATATGTAGAATCTAAAAAAATGATACAAATGAACTTATTTACAAAACAAATAGACTCACAGACACACAAAACAAAGTTATGGTTACCAGAGGGGAAAGGAGGGGAGAGGGATAAATTTGGAGCTTGGGATTAATAGATACACACTGCTATAGATAAAATAGGTAAACAACAAGGACCTACTGTATAGCACAGGGAACTATATTCATCTTGTAATAACCTATAATGGAAAAGAATCTGAAAAAGAGCATCTATCTATCATCTATCTATCTATCTCTATATCTATATATCTGAATCACTTTGTTGTACACTCAAAACTAACACAACATTGTAAATCAACTATACTTCAATAAAAAAGCTCTGCTGCTGCCATCTTGAAATTCTTAATAATTTTGAAGAAGGGGTCCCTCTTCTTCATTTTGCACTGGGTCCCCCGAATGACGTAGCTGTCTTGTTCACTGGTGGCTCCTTCTGTCTTTTTTGCTGCTTCCTTCTCATCTCCCGGGACTCTTCATGGAGGGCCCCAGGGCCCAGCCCTCGAAGGAGTGTCCTCTCCACTGATACCCACCCGCTTTGTGATCCATCTAGGCTCACGGCTTTGGCCGCCATCTATGCCCTGATGTCTCCCAGGGTTTCTCTCCCAGAGGTTCCTTCCACTGAAACGCAGAGCTGTCCTTGCCACGGCCTCCTTGGGTCTTCACTTGGCCAACTCATAGACATTTCACACCGGGCAAGTTCTAAATGGAATTCTGGACTCTTTCATCCTCTGTAGTCTTTCCCTTCCCAGAGAGTGGGGGCTTCTACCTCCAGTCCTAGGACTAAACCCTCAGAGCCATCCCCGGTGTCCCTCTTTCCCTCACACCCACTTCCTAGTCATCAGCAATCTTGTCGGCTCTACTTTCAAAATATAGATAAATTTTGACCACTTCCCACTGGTTCCATCACAGCCACCCTGGTCCAAGCTGCCTTCACCTCTCTGCTCTGAGCTGGCCTCCTTGCTTCTGCTCTTGCCCAGCCCCTACATTCGACACCAGAGAAACCAGAGCCAGCCTTTAAAAATACGTGATAGATTGTGACATGCCTCTCCTCAAAACCACCCAGTGGCTTTCCATCAGATTTGCAATAAAATCCAGAATTCTCTCATGCTTGATGTGGCTCCACCTCCCTTCCCCCACCTTTTGGCCCTCCCACCAGGGTCACACCTGCTGTCCATCCACCTGGAGCACTGCCCCCCGCCCCACGTCTCTCCATGGCTCATTCCTTCACCCTATTGGGTCTCTGCTCAAATATCACCTCCTCCAGGAGGACTTCCCGGATATAACCTGCCTCCATAGCACCTTCCTGTCATGCACTTCTCCTCCTATTTCACTTATTTTACTTCAGAGCACTCATCAGCCGCTGACACAACCCATATTGTTCTGTTTCTTGTTTTCTTAACCCACTAGACTGCAGCTCCTTGAGGACAGAACTTTGATCTGATTTGTTTCCTGTTATAGTCCAGTCAGACGACAATTGCTGCAATTTTGAAAAAGTTTATTATGGATGTCACCCCCTCCACAAGCAGTCTAACATCTCTGAAATTGGGATGTCAGGCAGCAGTCACAATGTAGTTGTCACAGCCTGTACATTGGATTCAAAACTTCCAGATCAGGTGTCAGCACCTAGGAGGAAAATCCTGAGATGATGCCCCCTAGGTTCATCACAGCATTATTTACAATAGCCAAAATATGGAAACAACCTAAGTGCCCATCAACAGATGAATGTATAAAGAAGTTGTGTTGTATATATAAAATGGAATACTACTCAGCCACAAAAATATGAAATCTTGCCATTTGCACCAACATGGATGGAGCTTGAGGGTATTATTCCAAATGAAATAAGTCAGATGGAGAAAGACAAATACTTTAGGATTTCACTCATAAGTGGAATTAAAATAAAACAAAAGAAATGAACAAACCAAACCAAATTAAACCAGAACAAGCACACAGATACAGAGAACAGGGTAGTGGTCACCAGAGGGGAAGGGTGAAGGGCGAAATGAATAAAGGCGGTCAACTGTAGGGTGATGAACGGAAACTAAACTTTTGATGGTGAGCATGCTGTAGTGTATACAGAAGTAGAAATATAACGTTGTACACATGAAACTCAGATAATGTTATACACCACTGTTACCTCAATTAAAACAAATAAAAAAGAAGAGAAAAAAAGAAATGCTGCCTCACACAGGGGCACTGAGGAGGAGATTGTGTGCAAGACAAGGACAAAAGTGATTCTGAGTCAAAAAGTGATGCAGAAGAGTTGGTCTCTGGATATGAAGATGTCTGGGGAATACTGTAACCAGTTTATTTTGCATACATTTTCCTTTTTACGTTTGCACTTGTGTGATCCAAATCTAGGTGTAAATAGTCTAAATAACTTTCAATCAAAGTAAAATAATAAAATCTAAGTAATCTGAAAGCATCATGTTATAGTTTAATTTGGTCCCGTGCTTCCTTGGTGGTGGTACATAAAAATCACGCATCTGACAAATCATGATGTGTTAAATCAGGGATCGGCAAACCATTGACATAAATGGCCAGGTAGTCGATATTTCAGGCTTCCCAGGCCATCCAGTCTCTGTTGCAGCTACTTAACTGCCTCTGTGTTGCGCCAGCAGCCTCAGACAATCCTTAAAATGAAAAAGCATGGCTGCGTTCCAATAGAACTTTATTTATGAAATTTACATTTCATATAATTTTCACGTGTCATGAAATATTATTCTTCTGATTTATTTTAACCGTATAAAAATGTAAAAAAAAAATCCACTCAGCTCACAGGCTGTACGAAAACAGGCCTGCAGGCTGCAGGTTGCCCAATCCCGCATTAAATTCTGGAGAAGGTGGTAAACCTGTTTTACTGGTGAAGCTGGCCCAGAGCATCACTGAAATGTCTTGTTCAAGGGCAAAGAATCCTAGATCTGGGAGCTCTTAGGCATTGTCTTCTACAGTTCCACTGGGCCCCTTTCCCATTCTGCAGATCCCGGGAAGCCAGATTAAGGCGCCGAATACGCGTTCGAGGTCCCACGGGGCGCCCTTGGCATTGCTGGGTCAGGCTGCTTGGTGTTTCCAACTGTGAGTGCTTTTCAGATACAACGAATGGGTGTAGAAGTGCTGAGCACAGCCGAGGCACCTTTTAAACACTTAAGTGTTACTCCGCCCTCCTGCTCGCTCTCCCTTTTAGGCAAATTTCTATCCTTCTTTGTCAAGGGAGTAGGCACCCCGCCCGCCCTGCCAAGGCTGTGCGCCCCTCCCAACCCCACCGGGCCGGCTGGGCCGCCTCCCGCCGCACCGCGTGGCACCAGCTCTGTGGCGGTGAGACGTGTCGGGAGTGGGAGGAAAGGCTCAGCGATCTGCGCCTCCAGCCCTCTCCCCCGGCCCCATCGGAAGACATTTGTGCTTCTCTAAGCCTTCACCTAGGCTCCGCCTTTCTCCCCTCACTTCTTTCTCGCTCACTCCGCGCTCTCTCTCCACTTAGTGGTTCATTTACTGTTCAATCTGTGATTAATTAAAACAATTTAAATAACTGTGCTGATGCTAAATTCACTTTCAGCTGCCTTCGCCGCGCGCGGCTGCGTGAACGCAGGGGAGCCGCAGTGCGTGCCCGAGCCTACCGCCAGGGGGCGCTGTGGGTTCAGGTTTGGCTGCAACCGGAGGCTTAGGCTTAGAGCTGATTTCGGCAAGGAAAGAGTTAAAATGGGGATCTTCTACGCGCGTCCCCCCAGCTCCCCCTTTGCCTTCTTCCACTTGGGCACCCACTGTGTCCTTGAAGTCCCCAGAGAACTTCTGCGCTAATCCAGAACAGGAAATGTCGGGAAAGCGAGCTCCTTTCTCCTGCCCTGGGTCAGCCTTGGGATGTGACCTGTACCCGTGGGACCCAGACACCAGGAAGGTCTCTTCTGCAGGAGAGAAAACAACCAGACTGTGTGAACAGAAGACCCAAGGATGGCCTTTCTTGCTGGGGAAAGGGAGCAGAGGTACAGGGCAAAGGCCCTGGCTTGCGTTCCTTGGCCTTGAGGCATGCACTGAGTTGAATAGTGTCTCCCCAAATTTATGGCCACACAAAACCTCAGAATATAACCTAATTTGGGAAAAGGATATTTGCACATGCAATTAGTTAAGGATCTCAAGATGCAATCATCCAGATGGGCCCAAAATCCAATGACTGGAGTCCTTGTAAAAGGAGAGAACACGGAGAGACACACATATACAGGGAAGAAGGCCAAGAGGCCAAGATTGGAGTGATGCAGCCACAAGCCAAGGAACCCAAGAAACTGGAAGAAGTGAGGAAGAGCTCTCCCTGAGCGCCTCTGGAGGGAGCACGGCTTTGCCAACACCTCCATTTTAGACGTCTGGCCTCAGAACTGTGAGAGAAGAAATTCCTGTGGTTTTAAGCCAACTAGGTTTGTGGGAATCCAGCAGCCACAGAAAACAAATACAAGGTGTTAAGACAGAAGCCAGCATGGAAGGGACCACTCTGTGCCAGGCATTTTGCTGGGTGTGTTCACAAATGTCTTCTCACCTAAGCCACACCATGGCCACATAAGGCAGGTTAATATCAACGGCCCCACTTTGCAGGGTCAGGCAACTAGGAAGTGGCAGAGTGAAATCCAAGCCCAGGTCAGCCTGGACCCCCAGCTGTCGATCCAGAAGCTTCCCTGCCTCTGGGCTCCATGGCCCAGCTGTTTCCTGGGATCTTGCCTTGAGAGTAATGAGACCAAGGACAACATAGAAGTTTGCTGGGTGAGTGATCCAGGCTGCTCTCAACTACAGAACTTCAAGGCTTTGCACTTGGGCCAGCTGCCCACTTACAGATCTACATGAGATGAGATTTAAAAAATTTTTTTTATATTTTAGGATTTTTTAAATTGAGGTATAGTTGCTGTATAATATTATATAAGTTACAGGTGTACAATGTAATGATTCACAATTTTCAAAGGTTTTACTCCATTTATAGTTATTATAAAATATTGGCTATATTCCCCTTGTTGTACAATATATCCTTGAAGCTTATTTTATGCCTAATAGTTTGTACCTCTTACTCTCCTCCCCCTGTATTACCCTTTCCCCTTCCCTCTCCCTACTGGTAACAACTAGTTTGTTCTCTATGTGTCTGTTTCTTTTTTTGTCATATTCACTAGTTTGTTGTGTTTTTTTAGATTCCAAATATAAGTGGTATCATAGAGGGTTTGTCTTTCTCTGTCTGACTTATTTCACTTAGCATAATGGCCTTCAAGTCCATCCATGTTGCTGTAAATGGCAAAATTTCATTCTTTTTTATGGCTGAGTAGTATTCCATTGTATATATGTACCATAGCTTCTTTATCCATTCATCTGTTAATGGACATTTATGTTGCTTCTGGAAACATTTTTGGTTATCACAACTGGGTGAAGGGGTGCTACTGTCATCTAGTGAGTTGAGGCCAGGGATGCTGTTAAACATCCTACAGTGTGCAGGACAAAGAATGATCTGGCCCCAAATGCCCATAGTGCCAAGGCTTCTGGTGCCCATTTCCCCTGCTCCTCCAACATTCCAGTATGTTCTTTGGTGGTTTGGTCCTGCACATATCTGCCCGGCCAAACTTTCACATCTTTGTTCAAATGCTATCTTCTCGATAGACCTAGTCAGACCACCTTGTTTAACGTTGCAACGCTGCCCCTCCTCCGTGGCCCTCTTAATCTCTCTTATCTTGCTTTTTCAAAAAAAAAAAATCTGTAACACATACCACGATCTAGCATCCTATGTATGTTACTTCTTTCTTTCTTTCTTTTTTTTTTTTTTTGCGGTACGCGGGCCTCTCACTGTTGTGGCCTCTCCCGTTGCGGAGCACAGGCTCCAGACACGCAGTCTCAGCGGCCATGGCTCACGGGCCCAGCCGCTCCACGGCATGTGGGATCCTCCCAGACCGGGGCACGAACCCGTGTCCCCTGCATCGGCAGGCGGACTCTCAACCACTGCGCCACCAGGGAAGCCCGTTACTTATTTCTTATGTTTCTTGTTTATTGTCTGTCTCCAACAAAGGATTTTTTTCCTTTTTGGTTATCTTATTGACTGGTGTATTCTTAGTGCCTAAAGAAGGTACCTGATACATCCTCAATAAATATCTGTTGAATCAAATAATGCCCCTTAAGTAGATTTCGAATGCACTTGAGCACACTCAAGGCCCTGAGAGGTCTGACAGTAAAGAAGCCAGTGGCCCTTTGTCTTACCCAGGGTGTCTCATCTTACTTGACCATGGAATCTGCTTCCTCTCTCCCTTCATCCCTATCAACTAAGCCCATCCTGCAGACGTCACTCTGTCAATCGCTCTTCTGTTCCAGTCTCCTCCAGGGAATATCTGAGGGCAAAGGTTCTGAAGAGAAGTGTTAGGGAGACTTGGGACGAAGTTGTGGAGGTAGAACTGCCAACCAGGACAATTCCATGGAGACAGAGACACTGGGTCTGCATCCTGGATGCCTGCTAGCTGGGAGAGAAGGCTCAGCTGGGCAGTGCCTCCCTTGCACCTGTGTAAATATTACTACGTTTTATGAGCCCTGGAAAGAGCAGGACAGCATATGTCCAGGGACATTCTTTGGAAGAGCTGAGAAAATGAGGTCTTGCCTAAGTTGCCTGACTAACAGAAGACTGGCAGGAGGTCTGTAACAAATCAGGGCACATTTGGAAGACACTGACCAGCCAGTGTCTCATTGGAGGCTCTGTGTGCTGGCAAGTAGTATTTGGGGAACCAGGGCCAGATGAATTAGATGGGATGCTGGCACTCCAGCCTTCATCTAGAGAATGGGGATGAGAAGGTGAGAGACCTTGAAGGGCCAGCCAAGGTCAGGAGGGCGTGCTGAGAATGGAGAAAGCAATCATGGAGTGGAGTTTATCACTGTGGCCATACTGGCCAGAGCTAGGGCCAGTGAGGGACACTTACAACAATAGGCAGGCTTCAGATCGATTGAGATAAGCCAGAAACTTCCAAGCACTGGCACACTTCCTGGAGGACTGGGCAACCTAATGAAGCAGACCAGTGCTGTCCCCAGGCATGTCCGAGCAGGGCCCTGGTAGCCAGCTGGCTCTGTGTCCACATGGCTCCGTGCCCAGGACATCACTGATCCCCAGTGCAGTAGTGAAAAGTGGGGCCAGACCCCATTTCAAATCCTAGCTCCCCAATGACTTGCTGTGTGATCTTGGGCAAGTTGTTTAACCTCTCTGTGTTTTAGTTTCCACATTGCTAAGGTGGAGTAATACAGTTTCCACCTCAAATGGCCGTTGTGAGGATTAAATGAGTTAGTGCGTGGTGAGAGTCTGGACTGCCGGAACATGGAAAATGCTACATGAACACCACTGTTGTTATTTCCGTTTTCCACTTGGGTCCTCCCATCCCTGCCCCCTGCCAGCCCTGCCGCCCCCCAGCCCTCAGTTCCTTGGCTCTGTCCTTACTCTGACCTTTGGTTCAGGTTTCACTGGGCTTGTTCCCTGGCTGCAGATATTTTAGTTCCCCAGGCCTGGGTCTCCAGTTCTAATTTTGGCTTACTTTGGTTTCTCCTGCTGGGTCTATAGTGGGCGCTGGTCACGCGTATAATACAGTATCAGTATATTATCAATTAAGAGCATGGGGGCTGGAGTCAGAGAGACGTGAGCTCAAATTCTAGCTCTTCCACTTAGTAGCTGTGTTTTTTGGATCAATTCCTTAAACTTTGGGGCCTCAGTTTCCTCATCTATAAAATGGAAATGAATAACAGTACTTACGTCATAGGCTTATTTTGGGGATTATGTGAGAAAATTCATGAAAAGTGCTTACAGTAGCGCCTGGCACATGGTAAGAGGACATTATGAACAACTATTAATACTGTTATCATCATCATTGCTGTTCCCAGCATGCTGTTTGCACTGGGCTAGGAGAGGAGGATCCTGGGTTCAAATCCTGCCTCTGCCATTTCCTAGCTGTGTGACCTGGGGTAAGTCACTGCTCCTCTCTGGGTCTCAGAATCATCATCTGCTCCCTGAAGAAGCCCTTTCTGGGGGTGCTTTTCTGTTTTCCAAGCTCTGACGTCCTGGCCTCCCAGCTGCCTTTTTTTTTTTTTTTGCGGTACGTTGGCCTCTCACTGTTGTGGCCTCTCCTGTTGCGGAGCACAGGCTCTGGACACGCAAGCTCAGCGGCCATGACTCACAGGCCCAGCTGCTCTGCGGCATGTGGGATCTTCCCGGACCGGGGCACGAACCCGTGTCCCCTGCATTGGCAGGCAGACTCTCAACCACTGCGCCACCAGGGAAGCCCCTCCAGCTGCCTTTTGACCCAGGTCTCCTGAGTGACCCAACTTGGCCTGGATGTCTGAGTTCCCAGCTTTGAGCCCTGGGCTCCTGAGTGTATGTGCTGCTGGTTTGTGCCTTGGGATCTGCCCTGCCTAAGCACCTCCCTCCAGTGGGATTCTCTGGGGAGGACAGGAGAACTCCTTCATTGGGAGGGAGACTGGAGTAGTGGTCTTCATCTTTCCTTCTGGCTCTAGGCATCTAAGGCTACTGTCAGTTGCACTGCCATTTTTTCCCCAGCTCCTGTAGCTGGATCTTTGAATGTGTCAGATACCACTGAGCCTATCTTATATGGGACAGCATCAGCCCCAGCACACACGACCTTAGGATTAAGTCAAGCTGCCATCCAACCTTAGGATCCAAACCTCTACCCATCCAATAAGTGAGCACCTAATCATACTGGGCACTGTTTTGGGCACTAGAGACAGAGAAACAAATAAAACAAATTTCCTAGCCTTTAGCAGACTTGTTACTGTTCCCCAAACTCTACTTCCTTTCCTGGAGAAGGATTATACTTCCCTACCTCATTGAATTCAGCCTTGGCCAGCGAAATCTGAATGGGATGTTGTGTACCAGCCATGTCATGCTTTGCCACATTCTCTTTTCCATCTGGCAAGTCACCTGCAATTTCCAGATAGTGGCTTGTCCATCAGCCTACGTCTTTGAGTGAGGACGATGGTAACATGGGAGTAGAACCCACAGCTGACCCATGTTGGACAGGAAGTGAAAAATAACAGTATTACTCCACCTTAGCAATGAGGAAACTAAAACACAGAGAGGTTAAACAACTTGTCCTTGTGCTTCTAAGCCCTTGAGCTTTTGGAGTTGTTTGTCTGTGCAGCAGAACCTGGCTTATCCTGACTGGCACACTGTTCTGTGAAGATTCCATTCTAGTGGAGGAGAGCAACAATACATGATAAACACATAAATGTGTAATATAGTATCAGGCCCCTTAGAGGGAAGGGCTTCCAGGCAGAGGGGCCAGTAGATGCTAAAAGCCTGAGGTCAGCACATGGCCCATGTGCTCAAAGGAACAGCGGGGGCAGGGTGCCTGGAGCACAGAAGTGAGGGGAGGGTGGACCCTTTTGGAGAGCAGGTGGAGGCCAGGTCATGTAGAACCCAGTGGACCATGGTAAGAGCGTGGAATTGCTTGGGTTCCAAGTGTGCTGGGAAGCCGTTGGAGGGTAGAGAACAGAGAAGTGACATGATGTAACTTACTTTACAAGGTGGGCACTCTGGCTGCTCTGGGGGGAGGAGATCATGGGGGCTGAGGGACAAAGTACGGACACTAGTCAGGAGGCTACTGCGGCCACTGCAAATGGGAGCTCATGGCTCTTCCTCTGGGGAGGTAGAGAATGGAGGTTAGAGGGAGCCCGATTCAGTGCATCTTGTTAAATGGTGGGTATTGAGGGCCACATTGGCTTTGGTTGGCATTTATAGTCTCCAGGGTGAACATGCATTTCCATTTATCTTTGGGTGTGATCTTTTTTATGGTTCCCTACGGTTCTCAGACTCACCCAGACGTGCAAAATGCAGATGGTCAACATCATCCCAGATTCCCATTTTGTAGGTTTTGAGGACAGTTCAAGCTTTTTTTTTTTTTTTTTTTTTTTTTTTTTTTTTTTGCGGTACGCGGGCCTCTCACTGCTGTGGCCTCTCCCGTTGTGGAGCACAGGCTCCAGACGCGCAGGCTCAGCAGCAATGGCTCACGGGCCCAGCCGCTCCGCGGCATGTGGGATCTTCCCAGACCGGGGCATGAACCCGTGTCCCCTGCATTGGCAGGCAGACTCTCAACCACTGCGCCACCAGGGAAGCCCTCAAGCATTTTTAATAAGAACCATAGGAGATCCTGTTGCATCTGACTGGGAGACCATACATTCAGAAACACTGTCCTAAATGATACAGAGAAACCATATAATTCAGGGATTTTCTGATCCATTGGGGTTGGACCTGGAGGGGGCATAAGTCATCTCTATGTGAAGAAGTTGAATGAATGTTTGATCACGTGGAAGCTCTCCAGAGCCCACAGTAGCAGCATAATAGGCTGAGAATTTACCCCCTAAAATGAGAACCCTGAAAGGATGACTTGGGGTAAAGGTCATTCCTATGTGATGCACACCTCATCACTTATGGGATGCAGCTTATTTCAGGGAAATAGAGATGGGGGAAGGGGCTAGAACTGTGTGAAGACTGTGAATGTTTGCAAGGAGAGAAGGTTTTTAAAAAGTTTCATTTTAATTGACACAGAAACTTTGGTCTACCTTGGTTCACTGAGAAACATCCGTGCCTTGTTCCCATCATACCAATATTCTTTAAGAAATTAGAAAATCTTCTAAGATCCTATTAGTCATGGCATTTCTCTCATTTCCATTTATCCCAGAATCTCAAAAGCCTCTGCTACCCAGAGGGGAGTCCTGGTACCAGGGGAAAAACACACATTCCAAGTTCACATCATCACTTTCCAAAACATAAGTCAAGAGGTCCAAGCCGAAAGCCTCCCAACTTCTTGGGCAGAGAACAAAATTTGAACTGTAAGAAGGAGAGAATCCAGAGAGGGTCAGCCCCAGATGATTTATCAGACCAATGCTTTCTGGGCTCTTCCCTCTTGGGAATTTGAGATGGAGATTGATTGCTGTCCTGTCCGTCTCAGATGACTCCTGGTTCATCTATCAGGTAGCCAGTCTCCATTTTTTGCAAACCTCGAAAGTTATCCCTTCTATATTTGCCTGGGTCTAGTCTTGCTATGGCTTTTTGAAGTCACAGATGTCAAGATTGTGGTGTGGGGACTTCCCTGGTGGTCCAGTGGTAAAGAATTCGCCTTACAATGCAAGGGACGCGGGTTCGATCCCTGGTCAGTGAACTAAGATCCCACATGCTGCGGGGCAACTAAGCCCGCGGGCCTCAACTAGAGAGCCTGCGTGCTGCAAACTACAGAGCCCACGTGCCCTGGAGCCTGCGCGCCACAACTAGAGAGAAGCCCGCGCGCCACAACAAAAGATCCCGCATGCCTCAAGGAAGATCCTGCATGCCGCAACTATGACCCGATGCAGCCAAAAATAAGAATCAAATAAATAAATAAACAACAAATCTTAAAAAAAAAGATTGTGGCGTGGGGAGCAGGGGCATGGGGGTGGGCAGGTAGAGGGACATTGTATGATATCACAATAACAGGGAACCACAGGCTGAGTTGATGCCACGGGATGAATTGTCTTCCCCTACCCATCTGCCCTTTCCCTCTGCAGTGTCTTACGCGCTACTCCTGCTGCCACACCCACAGCCTTGCTTTCCAGGTAAAGCCGATCTGGAGGCAGAAAACACTTAAGCAACCTCAGTGCCAACCAGTGGGCTTGGCCCACTGACATCTCCCCACCTTTAGCCAGACCCTGGTGGCACCTCTGGCTCTGAGCTGCCATTGAAGGCACCCCCAGCTGGTCTCCCAGTGAGGCAGCCAACTGGAACCTGATTTCGGGGTCACTCCTGGGTTCCTGCCCTTGCCCATTCCTGCCCTCTGCTGTGTTATAACAACATGCAGGAACCCCATTGTTCTCTGCTCTCGTCTACGGGTACCAGACCCTAGATTATCCCCAATTTATATAACTGGGATTTTCTCCTTGACCTCTGTGCTTCTGTTCTCTTTGAGTCGGTGGGAGGCTGGGCACTGCGGGGTGGGGACTGGGGAGCATGGAAATGAGAGAAGTGACAGAGAGGCATCCAAGTCTATGCAGTTCATTCACCGAGAACTTACCCTGTGCCAAGTCCTCGGTTAGCTGCTGGAAGATACCGACACACAAGACATCACCAAAACAATCACATCCGTGACATGTCCTTGCCTGCAGGAAACTTGAACCAGGTGGGGAGAAAAACTAGGAGAGAGGTAATTCCAGTTTGGGTGATAACAGCCATAAGAGAGAAAAATACGGCTGTGTTGGAGCCTAGGAGAAGCCCTGTATCTGGTCAGAAGATGGGGGGAGGGGAGGAAGATGAGGCAGACAACCTGCAGGAGATGCTTGAACAGATTCTCTGCAAAGTCTTGTAGTCACCTGGGTGGAAAGGTTTGGAGATACAACTATTTTGAGCAAAGCAAAGAGAGCAGGGAGTCAGGAGCATCCCCGAGGCCCTAGCAGGCTGGATCCACGACAGGACTGTGGTTTGGTGTGGCCAGAACACAGGACAGAGTGGAGAGATGTGTGCTGGACAGGACCCTGGGCTCCTCTAAGAAGTTCAAGCTTTGTCTTACAGACCAGGGTCATCAAACCTTTTTTTTTGGCAAAGGACCAGACAGTAGTATTTTTCGACTTTGTGGGTCATACAGTTTTTGTCTCAACTACTCAGTGCTGCATTGTAATGTGGAAGCAGCCATTGATGATACATAAATAAATGAGTGTGGCTGTGTTCCAATAAAACTTTATTTACAAAAACAGGTGATAGGCCAGATTTGGCCCACGGGCTGCAGTTTGCTGGCCCTGTTGCAGACAATGGGGGGCGGGGGACCCTTGAGAGTTTTAAGTATGAGAAGCAGTCTGGGTTTTAGTGTTGAGTGATTCATTGATTCAATCACTCAGCAAGCACGTATTATGCTCCTACTGTGTGCCAGGTGTTGTGCTAACTACTGGGGATCAGAGATGAAGATATAGATCCCTACTTCCAGAAACCCACCATTCAATGGGGAGTGGGGACAGACTCACATATAAGCAACTAGATGGCTGGCTCTGTGAGGGTAGGGTTCGTGTCTGTTATGGTCAATGTTATATCTATAGAACACAGCACATAGTAAATTCTCAGTAAATATTCGTCGAGTGAATGAGTGAATCAATGAATAAACGAGTTCTCCAATCCAGGCTGACTCTGACTGGTGCTATGATAGGAATACAGGACACTTGGAGGAGTGAAAGATTCATTGCCACTGGAAATGTGCGTGAGTGAGTGAGTGTGTGTGTGTGTGTGTGTGTGTGTGTGTTGGGGGTGGAGTCTGACTTGGACTCTGAAGGATGGATAGGATTGTCATGTCTAGGGGAGGAGTGGGTGGTGGGAAGGGGATTAGCCAATTTCACTTTTCCACTGTATCTCTTCCATTTCCTTTGAGTTCTTTTGTTAGAATTCTTGCCACCAAGGCAAGTGGGTCCCTAAACACTAGAGTGATGGAAACCCTCAAGAGGTATTTATGATCTACAGGAAAAGGCCTCCCCAACCTCCTGAACACCATTAATTGGGACCCTGCCCCCCATGCCATTCAGAATTATCTTGGCCAGCTTGTCTCTCCATTAGGGGAGGCCAGGTCACAGGTGCAGCGGGTGGGCTGAGTCCGTCAAATGAAATAATTTCCTACAGCCACCTTGAGCCCAAGCAAGGTGGCTTGTAATAATGATGCCATAAATGGGAAAACAGATATTATTAAACTGTAGAATTGAGATTTATGGTGCTGATTTCTGGGACATGGAGAGGCTGTAGCTTCTTGCTTTTAGGTTTCTCAAGCATAAACCATGAAGTTGAGCAGCTGTAGCCCAGAGTGGTGGCGGAGAGAATCCCAGGCTCTGACATGGCTCTAACCCTAATGCTGGGAGGGTGGTGGAGTCAAGGAGAGTGAGCCTTGGAGTCATGGATACAGGGACTTTGCCTCTTTCAGCTTCAAATTCCTTAAATGCAAAGAGGATTAATTCATCCAGTCCATGGATATTTACTGAGAACCTACTATGTGCCAAGTACTGTGTGCTGCACTCCTCACAGGGCTATTGAAGGGACTGAAAGAGATGTGGGAACGGCCAGCTGTAGGTATAGTTACTTAAGTAACTATAATGAAAGATAGGTATTCCGTTAATCCCTGGACCTAGACTTCTTACACTTTCATCAGTCATTTAATAAACTTTTTAAAAAGAAACTTTAAATTTCAGAATCATTTTAGGTTTAGAATAGAAAAGTTGCAAAGATAGTGCAGAGAGTTCCCGTGTACCATTCCCCCAGTTTCTTTCACTGTTACCTTCTTCCATTGCCATGGTACATTTGTCAAAGCCAAGAAACTGACATTGGTACATTACTTTTAACCGAACTCTGGACTTTATTTGGAGTTCATCAGTTTTCCACTAATGTCCTCTTTCTGTTCCACGATCCAATCCCAGCTACCATATTGCATTTAGCTATTGTGTCTCCCCATTTCCCTCTGATGTATAACGGTTTCTCAGAATACACTTTTACTGAGTACTTCCTATATCCTTAAAAAAATTTTTTAAGTTGAATTATAGTTGATTTACAATGCTGTGTTAGTTTCAGGTGTACAGCAAAGTGATATATATATATATATATGTATATATAAATTCTTTTTCAGGTTCTTTTCCATTATAGGGTATTATAAGATATTGAATATAGTTCCCTGTGCTATAGAGTAGGTCCTGTTGTTTATCTATTTTATATATAGTAGTGTGTATCTGTTAATTTTCTATATCCTGATGTGTGCTTGGAGCTTCTACTTTTGCCCTCTTAAAGCATCTTAAGGTCTGTGTCTTCAGGTTCCCCTGCTGCCTGTGTCTCAGGTGTGACTTGGGTTGACACATCTGTGACTTGGGCTCACATAGCACTTTTCCCACGGATGTCTCAGCACGTGACTCATGACAAGCACTGGGCTCACAGATCTATCACCAAGTTTTAACTCTTCTACTTACTAGTTGAGAACTTTAGGACAAGTTACTCAACTAGGCTTGGGTTCAAGAGACAGAAAGCTCTGGTGACCTAAGCAATGAGGAAGACGTGGTACCTCACCCAATACGAAGTCCTGAGGTTGGAGAGGTCCAGGTTGGTTCATTCCGTGGGTCCGTGAGCTCATCGGAGACTCACGGACACACAGAGACTCATCAGGTTCTCTTTGTCTGGCATTCATCCATCTTTATCTTGTCTCAGCTCCCCTCAGGGCCACAAGATGACCTACTGCCCACTTAGATTTCCTTCCTTTGCACCTGGGAATCTGGCTGTCTAGCCTGATCTCGGGGTCACCTTGGGAAAGCTCTGGGCTGGCTTGCTCCCTGTGGCCCAGATCTGGCCCAGCTTTGCCCACACCTCGCAGCTGTGTATCAAGATCCTGAGGTAGCATCTTTCTTTCCTGCCTCACTGTCCAGGCCCATAGCTGCAGCCCTTCACCCCTAGGCTCCTAAGCCAAGCAACACATAGAAGCCACAGTGTACAAACCACCCCAAACTAGCAGAAGGTCTCCCATTGGCCACCTTGAAACCCATCTCTCTGGGCTTGAGGGGAGAAGGAAGTACCCTCACCTCCATTCCATCATCTTGGATAGCGGTCAGTTCACAGCACCCCAAACACTCCAAATAAAAGTCACCCAATATCCATATAACCAAATCACTTTGCTGTACAGCCGAAATTAACACAACATTGTAAATCAACTATACTTCAATAAAATAAATTTAAAAAAAGTCACCCAATATCCAGACCTTCCTGAGACTGTTCTGCCATTAAACAGGTCAGAGGGGCTGGTCAGCCAATGACTGCAAAGCAGATGTTCAGTGACCTCCTGCTTCCTACCTCCTGGAGGGGGCGGGGGTCAAATACTCACCTTAAAATGTAGAATGTCTTGGGGTCTGAAATTGAAATTGAGCTAGAAAAAGCCCATTTTCATCCTTGTCACACTATTATTATTGATTTTGTTGCTATTGACTATAATTCAAGGGGCTGAGAGTGGACCTGAGTCCAAGTCTCCTGACTCCCAGAGAGGTTTCCTTATCCCACCCCACACTGCCTCTCGAGGTTGGGGTCATGGGCAGACGTCCCAAGGGACAGACCCATCTTCTGAAATCGGCTCCTTTTCTGCCCCAGCCAGCCAGCAAGCCTTTCCCAGGGAACATGCGCGCACACATACAGATGCTTTCACGCAGGGAAGGCAATTAAAGGAACACAGAGGCAGCCTGTCAACTGTGCCAAGTTGACAAATTTTGCATTGTAAACACAAAAACAGGAGCTTAACCCCCTCCCTCCTCCTGCGCAGAGCGTAGCAGAAAAAGCGCATCTCTTCTATCATGGAGGGCAGGTGAGGTCTGGCGGATAAATGTGGGGTCCCTGCTGGTACGGGCAGCCATCACTCCGTCAGGAGGATCGGGGAGATGCACGGGGTGGGAGAGGGCTCTGCAGGGACCCTGAGGGGGAAGGAGACTGAAATTTACTAAGTACCTGCAGACACACAGGGGATCTCTTCTGCCCTCCGATACCCCTCCATGCGGGATGAGAACTCCCACTTTTCAAGTGAGGAAGCAGGCTCCCGTGTGTGAAGGCCAGCATCATGGCCCACCTCCTCACCATCACCCCTTGAGGGCTCAGACCCCATTTTATCTGACCCCAAAGCCTAGGGTTTTGATCTCAGCATTTCACGTTTTGACAATCTCTTTACATTTCTTCCTAGTAGAAAAAATCCTTTTCTTCTACCGCCTCCTGAATCCTTTCGTCTCTGCCGTGTTCTGTGCCTGGCAGAACTTGTGTTGAACAAATATTCTACGAATTGACCTCAGATCAGTGCCAGGAACTATTCTAGATGCTAAGGATCCAGTGGTGAGCAGAACAAAATCCCTGTCCCGGGGGCTTTCGGTGCCGGTGGGGAAGACAGAAAGTAGCATAGAAGAATCTAAGGGGGACCAACTCTTGCTGTGTGCCAGGTGTCATTCTGTGTTTACATCTTTGAACTCATGTTATCCTCATGACAAACCTATGAGGCAGGTGCTGTGACTTTCTCCATGTTAGTGAGGGTGTCGAGGCTCAGGGAAGTAGGTGACCATCCGGCCAGTAGGAAACAGCTGGGATTGGGCCACGAGTTATCTGGTCCTGGACCCCTTGCCTTTTGCCCCTGCACCATGCTCCGTCTCCCTGCAAGGGAGGACGCTCTAAGGAGAGAGCAAGTCTAAGCCTCACTCTACCACCTGTTATCATGTGAATCCCTCCATGCCTCGGTTTTCCCATCTGTAAAATGGGATTGTAATAGTGGAGATGTCCAGTGTGCACCTGGGAATGGTGTTAGGGAGAAAAACTGTGCCTTGAGACAGATCTTTGGGAGCCATTGGTGCAGGGGAGGAAGCTCAAGCTTGGGGAACAAAAGAGAGTCCATTCAGAGTATGTTCAGTGAAGAGAGGAGCTAAACCGTCCAAGGAGGGAACTTGGGGAATATTAGTGAATAAGAGAAGTGGAGAAATAGGACTTGTGGAGGGTGTGGAAAGAGGCAGCCCAGTCATTAGAAGAAGCAGAGGAGTGATATCTCATTACGTCATAAGTCCTGTTTACATGCGTGTCTCCTTCGTTAGATTTAATTTCTTGAAAGAAAGCATTATCTTTTTTTTTTACATCTTTATTGGAGTATAATTGCTTTACAATGGTGCGTTAGTTTCTGCTTTATAACAAAGTGAATCAGTTATACATATACATATATTCCCATATCTCTTCCCTCTTGCGTCTCCCTCCCTCCCACCCTCCCTATCCCACCCCTCCAGGTCGTCACAAAGCACCGAGCTGATCTCCCTGTGCTATGTGGCTGCTTCCCACTAGCTATCTATTTTACGTTTGGTACTGTATCTATGTCCATGCCACTCTCTCACTTTGTCACAGCTTACCCTTCCCCCTCCCCGTGTCCTCAAGTCCATTCTCTAGTATGTCTGTGTCTTTATTCCTGTCTTACCCCTAGGTTCTTCATGACATTTTTTTTGTTAAATTCCATATATATGTGTTAGCATATGGTATTTGTCTTTCTTTTTCTGACTTACTTCACTCTGTATGACAGACTCTAGGTCCATCCACCTCATTACAAATAGCTCAATTTCGTTTCTTTTGATGGCTGAGTAACATTCCATTGTGTATATGTGCCACATCTTCTTTATCCATTCATCTGATGATGGACACTTAGGTTGTTTCCATCTCTGGGCTATTGTAAATAGAGCTGCAATGAACATTTTGGTACATGAAGAAAGCATTATCTTTTAAAAAAATTTATTTGACTGGAGTATAGTTGATTTACAATGTGTTAATTTCAGCTGTACAGCAAAATAACTCAGTTATTTATATATATATATATATATATATATATATATATATATATATATATATTCTTTTCCATTATGGTTTATCACAGGATATTGAATATAGTTCCCTGTGCTATACAGTAGGACCTTGTTGTTTATACATCTTATACCTACTAGTTTGCATCTGCTAACTGCAAACTCCCAATCCATCCTTCCCCCACCCCCGCCCCTTGGCAACCACAAGTCTCTTCTCTATGTCTGTGAGTCTGTTTCTGTTTCAGAGATAAGTTCATTTGTGTCATATTTTAGAATCCACATGTAAGTGATATCATATGGCATTTGTCTAAGAAAGTGTGATCTTAGTCATCTCTGTATTCCTCAGACTTGACACTGTATCCAATGCACAGTCGTTGCTCAAAAAATGTTGGTATTCAATTACGTCCTCTCTCACCCCATTCCTTGGACTGTCTCTTATCTGCTTGGCTGCTCTGCAGTTTTATTCCCATTCTCAACCCTGCCTGCCTCTCTGTGCCTCAGAAGGCCTGTTTATAAAGCTCTGCTCCAGAATATGAAGCATGATTCTCCTTAAGACAGCATGGCACACATGACTCCTCCCACCAGACCCTCTCCCATGGCAGACATCACTAATATGTCACTGCACTCTGTCTTCTGAGTCTGGTCTAGGATCTCAAATCCTGGATTTCAAATTCTCAACTCCACGTTCCATTAACAGCCACTACCAGTCAATAAACCCTGGGATTCGAGGTGAACCTACTTTGCATACTTGCTCCAAATGTGTTGTTTCAGAGAAGCCAGGACCTGTCAAGCTTACCCTGGCCCCTGAGCCGCCACTGAGCTGGGCCTTACGAAGCCCATCGTGGCTCCAGCCATCAGCAGATTCTGCACTTTGCCTGGAGTTCTCTGGCCTAGTTTTTTTCACACCACGGTGGCTCTTAAAAATATGTTCCTGGCAGCAAATGGGTGTCTTTGTGCTGGGTGGAAAAGGGAAGAAGAATTAGCAGCTTCCCATCTGCGAACTTCCACTGGAATTGATTTATCCCAGCAGAAAGAGCCCGGCATTTTCCTTCCAAATTAATATGCAAATGAGTGTAAGCAACACCTCCCACGGGCAGGTTCAGAGCACAGCAGGACTATCCCAGAACATTTATCAGCACTATTAATAGAGTTCACTGCCTTACTCCTCCCCCCTGCCTTCATTACCATTCTAATTATGGATTGTTTGGTTTCATTTAATCTTTTCCCGATTCTGGTGAAGGCCCGTGGTCCCCAGTGAGGAAGGTTGCTCCATCATGCGAGCGGGCTTTGAGGGCGCGGACCTGCATGCCTGGTGGGTGCCACTCTCCAGGACATCGCTCTCCCCGCTTGATGCCTCATATTTTTGGAGGACGCTTTCTCCATACCTCTGACACCCTAGTAAGGTAGAGACAATGGTAGTGAGCTTGGAGGAAACTGCCATGTGGAGAGCTGTTTAAACCAAGTGAGCAGCCTCTGAAAAGGCTTTGGATTCTTTTAGGGAAAGAAGCATTCAATTGAGATGAACCCCCCTGGGAAGTCTAGACCCTCAGGCCTCCTTGCCACGGAGGAGGTTGTGTTCCAGGTGCATATGAACCCACTTCATTCCCACTGCAACTCAGTGAATCAAGGAACAACTAGCATCCCCATTTCCGGAGGAGGAAACTGAGGCACAGAGAAGTTAAGTGACTTGCCCCGGGTTAACTGAGTCTGGCTCCAGACCCTGTGTCTTCAATCAGCTGTCCTCTGCCAGGTTTCCTCTGGGGCCTTACCATCTCTCTCCTGTGCCTTGGCAAAGCAGTTAAGCTCAGCCTGAGTTCCTCCTAGGAGGCACACTCTCCCCAGCTCAGGAATGGAAGACCCTAGGGGTCACCAGGATTCACCTCTTCAGGGGATATACAGATCAATTATTTGGCCATTGCTGTGGGGAATCTGCTTTTACTCCAAGTTATAGAGCCCCAGACCATTCCTACGTTGTCACCCCATTCACGGCCCTCTCCAATTCATCCTGTCCCACCCCCTGTAATTGTCACAGCCATATCCCATAATAAGCAGCCTGGCTGTGTGCAGGGTGACACCTCATCCCTTCCCCAGTGTCCAGGGTCATAGAGTTTTAGACTCAGCTGGAGTCAAGTGCTTTACTCTATTCATATACACACATACACAAAAGAACCTCTGAAAAGTTATTTTTTGCCCCCAGAGGAGGAAACTGAATCATTTAGCAGTTACATAACCTGCCCAAGTTTACACAGAGGAAATGGCAGCCTTGTTCCAGGGCCTGTGGTCTTAACCAAACGAGATTTGTGTTACCTCTGTTTCCCCGATCTGACCAGGATTTTGGAAGCTGAGGAAATGGATTTGAAGTTCCAGATATTGACATGGGCCCATGACCTTTGACTCGGCTCTAATGGGAGAGCCCATGGGGGAGGCCTGTGTGCTCTTCCCACCAGGCAGAAAACAGCCGCATGCCTGGAAACTACCCACTCCCAGTCCTTAAAAAAATCACAGATGATGTGACAGAAAAACATGATTTCTTCTGTTCATCTACCTGCCTACCCACCCATCTAGCCAGGCATAATTCCGTGCTTGTGGCTTCAGAGGTGCTGAGCTTGGAGACTCCATGTAGCATCACTGAGAGGTTGGATCTTTCTGTCAAGCTGGAGTCAGCTCGTCATCATGTTTCTCAAAGACTGTGCAGACTCAGGCACTGGGGAGAAATGTGCATTTGTAGAGGATGCCGAGCTTTGCTGTCGGGACTCAGTGAGATCTCGGGTGTGAAATATCATGGTTCTGTCCAAATTAGAGCCCTCCAGGCACCCGGGGGGTGCTGGCTGCGTGTGTGTTGGGTGGGTCTGAGGGCTGAGGGCGAGAATGGATCTGATTGGTAGAAGGCAGTGCTCTAGAACCCAGGCTGGGCTCCAGCAGGAGTTTTATTCCAGCCTTTGGCCAAGTCACCCCCTCTTTGGACCTCCCTTTTCCATCCCGAAAGATGAGATGGTCGTTGTAAATGATGGTGGCAACTCTTGGGTTCCCTCTTGAATGGATATAAGGTCCAAGATGAGTATCTCACGGTTCCCCCTCCCCGCCAGTTTCCTGTCTTCTCGACCTGCCCACCCCTCCCTTTCTGCTCAGAGTGGGCCTTGCCCGGGTGGTTGTGGAAGGGGCTGGCAGGATGCTATTGGTGGAAGCCTGGCTGGAGGAGGGGAAGGATGCAGGGAAGACATGGACGGGCAACATCTGTTTGGCATCCAGAGTCAGAGGCCTCTTCCCATTAACGAGGTGGCTGATGTAGCCACTGAGGTGGAAGTGTGAGGCTGAGACCTGGACACTGAAACTCTCTGGGCACTGCCACCTCAGTGGGCAGCTGTCCTGCACGCGGCCCCAAGACCACCTGGTTGGATTCAGTCACTTTGGGTAGGGCTGTGGTTAGAAAGCACTGGTCAGTGACACTGAAGGCAGTCCTGGGGTGGCTGGGGAGGACGGCTGTCTCTCTCTTGGGATTGGCTCCATTGTCCGGGGGGGGGCCTCTTCTAGTACAGACTCTGGGGAAGGCCACACGGTGTGTGATGATGAAGCGTGGGTGGGAATTCCAAGGAGTGGTGGTGGGGAGGCTGGGTGAGCTGGGAGAACTACTTTGAGGGCCCTTGATCTTCCCTGAGAGACCTAGGCTGCCTACTTCCTAGCTGGAGACGGAACACCCAAGGACCTGTAGGGGATTCACAAGCAGGCTGCCGTCCCCCGCTTAGGTGGATCCTGTAGTGAAACATTTCCGGAATGATTCAGATCAATGCCCACTAGAGATTCCACCAGCCAGTTCCCTGGCTCGTAGGCGAGCCTCGTCCACAGCAGCAGAGTTTCTTGAGCAGCTACCGTGTGCCTGGCATACTGCACACAGACTTTCATTAACCCTTTACTACAACCTTGTGTGTTAGGTGCTGTTGCTTCTGACTTTATGGGTAAGGAAACTGAGACCCAGAGAGGAGCAGTGCATCCAAGACCGTGCAGCTGGTCAGTGGAGGAGAAAGCACCCCCACCCCCACCTCGTCTGCTTCCCATCAGTACCGCCCATCCGACTTTTTCTAACAGTTTCTTGCTGCTTTGCAGACAGAAGGGCTTGGGTGGAGAGCGAGCAAGGAGGCAGCTTCACAGGCAGGTGAGGTTGTGTGAGGGAAGCGCATAGCTGGGGCTCCTCCTGGCCTCTTGGGGTTGAGCACAGGGACAGTGAGTACCTATGGGGGATGGGAAGGGGAGGGAATCCACCTGCATGGAGGCTTTAGAGTGATCAGTGCCCTTTTGCAGGTTATCTTAGCTACCCCACTTAACAGGGACGTATCATGATGTAGTCAGGTGCACAGGCTTGACCTTGGGCAGGGTTCTCACCCTGCAACTTGGAAGCTGATGACCTTGGATGAGCTATTGAACTGGCCCTGGTGCCTCAGTTTCCTTGTCTGTAAAACAAGGCTACAGAGGGGATCTTCTTTATAGGGTGGTTGTGAGGATTCAATGAGCACTTAATATGCTTGGCAGAGTGCCAGGGATTGATGACTGGTTATTCTTTGCTATGAATCTCTCTCAGAGAACTTTGTCTCCTGAGTTCACCTTAGTTCGTAAGCTTGTAAGTGACAGAGCAAGAACTTTAATCCAGATCTTTCCGACCCCACATCCATTGCCTTTTCCATGACACCACACAACCTCACACAGAGAGAGGAAGTGGGAGATGGACCTAGGAAGTGACCCAGGGGTCAGATAGATCTCGGAGGGCCTTGAATGCCAGCTGGAGCCCTGGAGGTGTCCAACTGGGTGCTGGTTGGTAGTCAGGTGTCTGGGTTTAGTCAATGCTGGATTGCAGCCAACACTGGGTATTAAAAGGTTAAAACAGTTCCATGTTGGTGGTACCTAAACAGCCAATGATATTCCAAGCACCCATATTGCCCTCACTCACAGCTGGGCACCCTGGACCCTCCCCCAAGACCCCCCAGACCACTTCAAGATCAACTAGAGGGCAAAGCCCTGCTCTAGTCCTCTGGCCCGTGGGCAGGCCGATGGCCAGGGTCGGTACTGTGCCCTTTATTGAAGAGTTTAGATGTCGCCCTGGACCCAGCTTCCTCTGTTTTGCCCAGTGTCCCTTTTAGGAGGCCACAGCATGCCAAACCATGGTGAGAGGGAGGAAAGATAATGGAAGACATTCAGCTGGAAAGGCGAGGGAGGGAAAACTAGCTCCGAGGCCACCGAGAAGCCCCAGGCTGCTGTCTATGGGAAAGGGAGTGGGAGGACTCCAGCTGGGGGCCGGCAAGCCAGCTTTCAAGTCTCTTCGTTGTTTGCTAGTTTCCTCCAAAGACTGATGTCCCAGGCAGCAGGAAATTCCATTTCCTCTTCTCTTCACATCATTTCCTTCCCTGGCTTCTGGAGGTCATAAATGTTTCTTTTGGTGGTTCTTTATTCCCTGCGTCAAAAACAGAGGCCAAACTCCTGCTCTCAGCCTTGCTAGGAGCTGGCTGTGTGATCTTGGGGGCAGGGCATTTCCTCTCTGAGCCTCAGTTCCCTCCTGCATAAAATAGGTGGGTTGGACTAGAAATGGTTGTTTCCATACTGTGCTCCACTGTAAAGATGGGGGGAGAAAGGGGTGAGGTGGTGGAGTTCTTCCAGCTCCCTTTTTGTGGTTCCGTGGCTTAAAACCTGGCGGGTAGCCCTGGGAGAGACAGAAAATCCTCGTGGAAAGCTGGGTAGAGCCCAGACCCAAGCCCATCTCTAGGACAGGACTCCTCTGGTTCTCTTAGAGCATGTGTCTTTCCATGAAGAGGCCCATAGAAATAATAAATAACATCCACGTAGCACTTATTCTGTGCCAAGCACTGTTCTGTTTTTCATATATTGGTCCTACTTGTAGCAATCCCATCAGAAAAGTACAACCATTAGCCTCTTTTTCAGTTGAGGCTCATGGAGTGGTCATGTGTCTCACCCAGGGTCCTGCAGGTAGAAGTGGCAGGGCTAGCATCTGAACCCAGGTGGCCTGGTCCCAAGGTCGAAGACCTTAACTTCCATCCTGTGCCGTTCTTCACCCACTTCTCAGATTAGGAAGTCATGGGCTGTGCCACCGAAGGACTGCAAATAATAGAAACTGACCTGGAAGCTGTATTAGTCAGCTAGGGCTGCCATACAAAGTCTCACAGCCTGGGAGTGGCAGGGGAGCTTAAGCAACAGACATTTATTTTTTCACAGTCTTGGAGGCTGGCAGTCCAAGATCAAGGTGTTGGCAAGTTTGGTTTCTTCTGAGCCCTGTCTCCTTGGTGTGTAGATGGCCATCTTCTCCCTGTGTCTTCACATGGTCTTCCTTCGGGGCGTGTCTATGTTCTAATTTCCTCTTCTTACTTATAAGGACACCAGTCCTATTGGATTAGGGCTCACTCTAATGACCTCATTTTAACTTAATGACCTCTTTCAAGATTCTTTTTAACTTAATTACCTCTTTCAAGATTCTATCTCCAAATATGGACACATTCTGAGGTCCTGGAGGCTAAGGACTTCAACATGGGAACTTTGCAGGGACATAGTTAAGCCCCTAACAGCTGCCTCAGCACAAAGGGAAATGTTGAAAAGATATTAGAGGAGGCATCAGGTAAATAACAGGTGGCTAGACCCACAGCATACGTAGGACCCACAGCACAGATGCACTACGCGAAGAGCCTGGAAGGATTGCAGCCCTAGCCCTGCGGTGGACTTGATCCCTGGCTAACCCCTCCCCACGAGCAGGTACCTGACGGGCTGAATCTGAGTCACATCTCTGGGCCCCCTGAAGAAGCTGGGGCTGGGAGAGTGAGGATGGGTCCTTCAGAGTTCCACAGGGGCAGGGGCAGGTAGGTGCCAGTGCCCACCCACACTGCCCGCCATGGGGGCATGCTGGAAAGGACTGGAGGGTACTAATGTGAAGAAGAGTTGGATTCTGGACCACCCTCGTTACTCCCCTGCCCTCACCCCCAAATAACAAATGTCTCCTCTACGCTGATTTGTCTTCCAAAGCCAGATTCCACGTTCCTTAACAGCAACTGCCTGTGCTCCAGGAATGTGACACATGGCAGGGGCGTCAGACTTAGTTACTGAGCAAAACTATATGTTATGCATCTGAAATACCTAACTTCATTGCATCCTCGCAGTTTCTCTGTAAGGAGGAACTGATACATGGGAGGACCCAGAGGGAAGACAGATTAGGGGGTTCTTCCAAGATCCTTTTGTTGGTAAATGAATTCACTCATTCATTCAATCAGCAAATATTTAGTGAGTACCACTATGTCTTAGGCTTGATGCTAGGGGACACAAAGGTGTCAAGCTAACATGGTCCCTGCCTTCATGGAGACAGAGGCCAGCAGTGGGAAGGAATTCTAACTCCTGTCTGATTTCTGAAACCCAGGGTTTTTTAAAAATTAAAATATAGTTGTGTTAGTTTCAGGTATATAGTGGAGTGATTCAGTTATACATATATATATCTATTCTTTTTCAGATTCTTTTCCATTATAGGTTATTAAAGGATACTGAGTATAGTTCCCTGTGCTATACAGTAGGTCCTAGTTGGTTATCTCTTTTTTAGATAGTATGTGTATCTGTTAATCTCAAACTCCTAATTTATCCTCCCTCATCCCTTTCCCCTCTGGTAACCATAACTTTGCTTTCTGTGTCTGTGAGTCTATTTCTGTTCTGTAAATAAGTTCATTTGTATCATTTTTTTTTTTTTTAGATTCCACATATAAGTGATATCATGTAGTATTTATCTTTCTCTTTCTGACTTACTTCACTTAGTATGATAAGCTCTAGGTCCATTCATGGTGCTGCAAATGGCATTAGTTCATTCTTTTTTTTATGGCTGAGTAGGATTCCATTGTATACATATAAACCACATCTTTATCCATTCATCTGTCAATGCACACTTAGGCTGCTTCCATGTCTTGGCTGTTGTAAATAGTGCTGCTATGAACATTGAGGTGCATGTATCTTTTTGAATTAGTTTTCATCTTTTCCAGATATATGCCCAGGAGTGGGATTGCTGGATCATATGCCAAAACCGGGCTTTTATCACCTATTTCATTATGACTTCTAAGAGCGTAGAGCAATGTTCAGGCATTCATTTTCATTTCCATCTAGAGGAGTGACACCGAAGAGTGGTTAAGAGCATAGACTCTGAGCATTGATGCTGTGGGTTCAAATCTCAGCTCTGTTATTTACTAGCTGGGTAGCTTTGGGCAATTGACTTAAGCTCTCTGAACTTTGGTTTCATCATCTGTAACATAGTATACCATGCTATGATGATAGCAGTACCTACCTCATAGGATTTTTGAGAGAATTAAGGGAGATCATTTAAGTGGAGTTTAAACTGGGGGGATGTGAGAACCAGGAGAGAGGGCTCTAAGGTAACTAGAAGAGTGCCTAGCACTTGCTGAAATGTCTGTTGAATGAAAGAATCCATACATTACCCTAGTGGGTAATGAATTCAACTGAATTCAACGTTGTTAAACTGAACACTTAAATCAAGGGAATGGCAACTCTTTATCTGGCTTCAGGAGCTGCCTGTCCCCTCAGCTTTCTGTTTTCTCTCATGGTGGTAGGACAACGAAAGAGCTGGGTTGAGTCTCAGGGTTTCCTCTGAACAGGATGGATTTTTTGTGCTAACCTCTGCAGTCCGACCAGAGGCTCACATCTTTTGTAATCATGTCCCTGCCCCCACTCTATTCCTCGAAGCACGAATATTCCTCCCTCTTAACTTGCCCCCTACACCTCACATTCATCCTGACACTCAACCTGCCTGAATTCTATACTACCTCTCTCTTAACTTATTATGTAGATCAGGCAAACTTCTGTAAAGGCTAGAGTTGAAATAGTTTAGACTTTGCAAACCATACTTTTTTGTTACAGTTACTCAGCTCTGCTATTGTATCTCTGCAGCAGCTCTGGACAAGAAGGAAATGAGCGAGCATGGCTGTGTTTCAGTGCAACTCTGTTTACGGACACTGAAATTTGAATTTCATGTAGTTTTCATGGGTCATGAAGTATTATTCTTTTTCGATTTGGTTTCAACCATTTGAAATTCAGAAACCATTCTTAGCTCATGGACTGTACAAAAAACAGGCAGAGGGCTGTATTGGACCCACAGGCCATAGTTTGGAGACCCCTGAGGTAGATGATTTTAGTTTCTCAGATGTCATTAGTATTCCCTGTGCTTCACCCATTATCCTAAATTCTTCCTGGTGAAGGAAGGTCGTAGGAGGTTGAGGTTCCAGGCAAGAATCCTCCCCTCTCAGCATCCAGATGGAGGGGGACCATGGGAATACTCATACATTTGTAGTGTTGTATCTGCTACACTAAACGGATATTGTGCACTCACACACACACTGACACACGCACACGCACACACACACACACTCTCTCTCTCTCTCTAAAAGATTACCTTACAGAAATCTGCTGTGCAACTACCTGCATTTGACTGGGAGAGGACTCTCCTTTCTTCTCCTCCTTCCCTCCCCCACCACTCCCCTCCAGTGGCCAGCCCTGGGATTCCATTCACAGCAACAGGTAGGGATTGATTTAAAGAAAAAAGGGTTCTGAGTCAGCATTATCTGCTCAGAACCCTTTATGGGCCCAAGGTCTGGCTAGTTAATTTTATTTCTCTTACTATCTCCACAATCAGGTCAGGAAACCAAGGCTGAGTGAGGATGGGCAGCCAGTGAGAGCAGAGCCAGGGACAAAGGAGACAAAATCCACACCCATCATCCTCCTGGGAGCTCTGAAGGCCTCTACAAATTCCCAGGAGAGCTGAGCACAGGACTTCGTAGAATTTGTTAACTTAATGAGGCATAACAGCAGTAGCAAGAGCCCTGGGGAGGGAGAGAGGGTCCCACATTCCATTTCTGTCACCTCCTCTATGAGTTGGTGTCACCCGCGGCAGGTCTCACGGTTTCTCTGGGGGTTTAAGCCATGAATCTGGACGGCGTAACATCACCCACCTTAGTACTGGGGGTAGAGTTTTCTCTCCTACACCACCGCCACCCTTCTGGGTGTCAAGAACCTCGACGTTTGTTTTGGAGGGGCTTGCAAAAACACAGGGCTGTTGAAAAGAGGGATTTCCAAGCAGGAAGCTCTGGATGGGCTCAGCCAAGCCTCTGGGCATGCACTGGCATCCTGCTGCTGTGTGGGGCCCATGTGCTGTCCTTGTCTGAAGGATGAGGGATGGTCTGGGCTGTTGGCTTGACCCCCTGCAAGGCTCTGTGCCGCTGGGCATAGGGAGAGAATGGCAGCCATCTCAGTGCTGCCCGGGGGGTGCTCAATGTAGTCCAGGCCCCTTGACCATCTCCTGTAATTTTTAAAAAAAATTAATGTATTTACTTTCGGCTGCGTTGGGTCTTCGTTGCTGCACACGGGCTTTCTCTTGTTGCGGTGAGTGGGGGCTACTCTTCGTTGCGGTGCACGGGCTTCTCACTGCGGTGGCTTCTCGTGTTGGGGAGCACGGGCTCTAGGCACGCAGGCGTCAGTAGTTGTGGCTTGCAGACTCCAGAGCGCAGGCTCAGTAGTCGTGGCGCACAGGCTTACTTGCTCTGCGGCATGTGGGATCTTCCAGGAACAGGGCTCGAACCCGTGTCTCCTGCATTGGCAAGCGGATTCTTAACCACTGTGCCACCAGGGGAGTCCCCTCCTGCAAATTTTAAAAGTTAAAAATATGACACTCATACAGATATAAGATAAACAAAGATTTTATTTAACTCAATTAATATAGGGACAGTAAGATATTAAAACCAGTTCACACACACAAGCACGCACCCCAAAGAGGCATGCTCGATGAAATAGCTAATAGATGCAAAATTAGTTAATATTCTACAGGGTAACAGTTCTCAAAACTTTTGATCTCAGGATCCCTTTACACCCTTAAAAATTGTGGAAGATCTCAAAGAGCTTTTGTTTATGTGGGTTAGATCTACCAATATTTGCCATATTAGAAGTTAAGACTGAGAAAATTTAAAAACACGGGAACATACCAACAAGCACACATTCAGTTAGCTGTCAGGGCAATGATAACAACATCACAAGTCATGTAGCCCCCCTAAAAGTCCACTGTACTCCTGTGAGAAAATGAGAGAAAAATAGGGAAATAATATTATTATGAAAATAGTTTTGATCTAACAGACTCCCTGAAGGCATCTTGGGCTATCCACAGATGGACCCAAATTACACATGAGTGAGCTTCACTGCTATTGGGCAATAAAATGGAATGGTTGGGGTTATTTTTTCCTTACTGGGTGGAAATCAGTTATATCTCTGCCAGATAAAATTCATTTTCATTGCCATGGACAAGAATCATTTGCATTACTATATTTCCTACAACTTCTATAGAACTGAAAAATAGCCTCGTTGACTGAAATCTGTCTAAGGTGTTCATCCTGGTAGGAGCATATAATCCCTTGAGATCTACTAGACAAAACCCAGAACTCCACTGGCAGGACACTTGATCTTGCTCATTTCCAAGTCTTTGCAAAATTTTATTTTATTAGTTTAAATCATTATAGAGGGTTTTCTATCCTTTGCTCGTTTCCTGGCATGAGGGAGCCTTCTTCTGGTCTCCCGGGTGACAGGGTGTTTTGGCTCTCTGTTCTTTTTCTGGTTTGTTATTACGGTATAAGCAACATTGCCAGCTTCTCTTGGGTCTGTCTCTTTGGTTCTAAAGAGCTTACTGAGGAAGTAAAAGACTACAGTAAAAAGATCATCATAATCTTAATTATTCTCCAGGCAATGCAAAAGAGAAAAAGTGTAAGGATTAACATATTGAGAGCTGTTCTTGCTACAGAGTGATTCCGAGAAAGGTCCCATTGAAGTTTGATCTTCCAGGAGTTGTGGTGTTTTCAACGGGGCAGACAGAGCTGTCAGGAAGCAGCATGAGATGAAACTGCAAAATCTGGGCCCCATCAATGTGTAAGTCATTTCTACCTCGAGTCTCACGCTGATAAGGAAATTGTTCCTTGTGCCCTAGTCACAAGGCAAAAGGAAATATCTTGGTCACTAGGCCAGGATCACGGTTTGGAAGAGAAGTCTAAATCTCGTGGGGGCAGACTGGGGGGCATCTTGATGACTGCAGTTGGAAACATCTAGAAGATTGGTCTTAGGAGAAGAAGAGGCAGGGAAATCAGCAAAGATCTGTCGGGTGCAGGGCTACCTAGGTAAGATGGCTAGCCAGTTTTTGCATATACTGGGGTTGCTTTTGGCTACACAGGATAGAAAACCCTCTATAATGATTTAAACAAATAAAGGATTATTTGTCAAAGAGAACAAGTGCTCCACCTTGCTTACCACGTAGACCTTACACCTTAATGCTTGTCACCTCATAGCTGCACAGTGGCTGCTGCATCCCAGGAGCCTTCTGTAGGTTAGAATAGGGAAGAGACAAATGCAAAAAGGGATACACACAATCACATGCACCCACACATGTATACACAAGACTTCTCCTAGAAAGGAAAAGATCCCCTGGTACTTCTGTTACTTCTCACTGGCCAGAACCATTTAAAAGCTCCCCAGGCAGGTGGCAAAGAGGTTGTTTTAGGTTATCAACCTCTCTAATAGAGAAAGACAAGGAGAAATCAGTTATAAATAACCATTGCATAGATAATTCACAGTGTCCACTCCAGCCCCCTTGTGAGAAATGCAGGGGTGGGCAGACTTGACACCCAACTCCAGGTAAGGAACCAGGTGGGAAAGGGTGGGTCCTTAGTATGGCCCACATGTCCCTGCCTCTGTTGATGCCCCTGCCTACCCCTCCCCCCATATACCTTCTTATGCAACCATACATATTGGTTTAAAAATTTTTTTTTAATTTTTGCTGTGTTGGGTCTTCGTTTCTGTGTGAGGGCTTTCTCTAGTTGTGGCAAGTGGGGGCCACTCTTCATCGTGGTGCGTGGGCTGTCACTGTCATGGCCTCTCTTGCTGCGGAGCACAGGCTCCAGACGCGCAGGCTCAGTAGTTGTGGCTCACGGGCCTAGTTGCTCCGCGGCATGTGGGATCCTCCCAGACCAGGGCTCGAACCCGTGTCCCCTGCATTAGCAGGCAGATTCTCAACCACTGCGCCACCAGGGAAGCCCCATATTGGTTTTTTATTTCCAATTTTCTGAATACTCCCCATTGTTTTATGCCTCCATGACTTTTCTTGTGCTCTCCTCTGTGCCTGGGTGCCTGCCCTGTGCCCCCTCCCCGTCCATGTGGTGCCCATGCCATGTGCCAGCTGTGAGGAATACCACAATAAACAAGACCATTAGAGGCCCCGCCCTAATGGAACATAGAGCTTAGTCTCCTTTGACTTATATCCTCTGGGAAGGGGCAGGACTAAGGACGGAGCCCATTTGTGATTGGCTGTGAGCAGCCTATGGAGGTTAGTGTTATCATGTCCATTTTAGAGACAAGGGAACTGAGCCTTAGAGCCATTAAATGACTTCCCCAAGATCACAAAGCTTGAGTGTGAGGGAGATGGGTTTGAACCTGGGTTTGCCTGACTTTAAAGTCCACGTTTTGTGCTACCTTATATATTGTGCTGCCTTCCCTTTTCAAAGGACAGTCCTTCATCTGTTTGTGAA
Source organism: Hyperoodon ampullatus (assembly GCF_949752795.1). Taxonomy (NCBI): domain Eukaryota; kingdom Metazoa; phylum Chordata; class Mammalia; order Artiodactyla; family Ziphiidae; genus Hyperoodon; species Hyperoodon ampullatus. The sequence continues at coordinate 32,663,889 of NC_136924.1, read as the reverse complement.
GACTGCAGTCAAGGTCCCCAAGAGTCTTTCTTCTCAGGAGATAAATCTCCATTCTAATTGCTCATCCTTCCCTAGGCTGAGTGTCTTCAAGGGCAGGGCCTGGGCCCTATTTAATTTGACATCTTTGGAATTAAGCACCTTGTCTGATGTAGAGTGAGAACCCAAGAAAGTTGGGTTTGAATCCCAGCTCCACCAAGACTGTTGACCTTGGGCAATCTGCTTAACCTCTATGGGCTCAGTGACCCCATCTAAAAAGTGAGCATCAGATAGAAAAATTTCTACTCTGGTGTCTAATAAGCCATCCAAATGCTTTATTTGGAAGCAGAGGGCATGAGTTTGGGGGATTGTTGCCATGGGTGACCAAGGCTCAAACTTAGTTCTGGCTCCTCGAGATACTTGGCCATGTGACTTTCCCTGACTTTCAGCTCTGCAAAATGGGGACAAGATACCTACTCCAAGATATTGATAGGAGGATCAAAAATAACAACTGTTATATAATAATGAGACTGAGCACGTACCATAGGCTGGGATCTTTGCTCAGCCCCTTCCTCACATTATGGCATGAAGACTTACAATAACACAGAAAGAAATGTATCATGATTATTCCCATTTTTCTGATGGAAAAAGAGAGGTTAGGTAACTTGCCCAAGGTTATATCGATGGTCAGGCCTGATTTGAACTCATGGTTTGTTCCGAAGACTTCACTCTTAAGAGGCTGCTATAAAGTGAAACCACATAAGTACAAAGTGGTGTGAAATGCTAATCCAGGTGCCCAAACAGGTGAGTGAGGAAATCAACAAACAAACCTGTCTTTTCCATCTTTTATCTCCTCCCACCTCCTATCTAGCAGAATGCCAGACATAGGTCAGGCACACAGTGTTTATTAATAAATAACAACTAAATGAATGAATGGGCCTATACACTTTTGCATTCTTTTCTTACTGCCTGTTCGTTCATTCCATGGTTTCTTATTAGGTGTCTAATGGGTGCAGGCTCTGTTCTAGAGGTGAGGGACGAACCCAGAGTGAGGAATAAAATAATTGCTCATGAAATAGTTTGCCGAACTTAGATGAAGAGAACACAGAGGACTTTCCCCCAACAGACATCACACACTGGAATCCTAGCCCAGCTCTGGAGAGGAGCCAAGGCTTTTGGAAAAACAGACCAGCTGTCTGCCTCGTTGATCATGTCATTTGATGTGCTATGTCCTTCTCTGCTGTTCTCCAGACACTGCAAGCAGAAAGGAGCTCCCCTGTTCAGAGAGCATCTCCCCTCCTTTCTCGCAGCCTTGCCTCAGCTCAGATGATCACGTCTAGCTGGTGGCACTGTGGTCAGTTGCCTGGGAGCTGACTGTGATGCTACTCTGGGAAGCTTAGGACCCTGAGCAGGGACTGAACAGGAAGGAGCAGTGAATATTAAGCTGCAGAAAAGGCTGCTCTCTGACAAAGACCCTGGGACACCATTTACTACATCATGATCCATTTGGGGGTGTCCGTTTAATGTAAGACACTCAAAAATTTCTGTGAGATCTTAGCCAATTTGCTCCAACTGGCCAGGTCTCAGTTTTGCTCATCTTTCAAATGGGATAACAACACTTGCCCTAGCTTCCTGCTGGCCTTCGGCTCCTTGAACTCAAGCTTTCCTGCCTTGCAGGCTTTGACCTGACTAGGCTCTTCTCTCTTCTCTTTACCTGGATGACTCCACTCCATCCTTAAGGTCTTGGCTGAAAAGTCACCTTCTCAGAGAGGTCTAAAGTAGATGAGCCCTCCTTAATCTCCCAGTTACTCTCCATCAGATCACCCTCCTTAACATATGTGTCGCTTCTGAAATTATTTTCATTTCTTCATAAAGGTGTTCATTATTTATCCTCCATGAACTATCTTGTCCCTGCTGTGTCCCCAGGGCCTGGCCCAGTGCCCAGAACATAGTCCACACTTAATAAATATTTGTTGGGTGAATCAATAATAGGCAGTCAGGAAATTAGGCTGTTTTTAGTGGCACCAATATCATCATTAGAGAGGGACAGAGATCCGGCTTGGGAGATGGTGGACATCTGGGACCTGAGTGCTCTCCGCAGCTGCGACAGAATGACATTCTCTGCTAGCGCATCAGCAGGTATGTCTTCATTCTCTGGGCAGCAGGAGAAACAGAGATGAAACAGCACCAGCCAAGGGAGTAAGTCATGTTGTCAGGAGACAGGGTCTGGTGTGGCTGATTTGCCCCTTCAATCCACGTGGAAAACCGGGGTGTCTGATATCTAGGCAAGGAGAGAGATTTGCTTCCAAATGAATTTGTTTGGAGGAGTGGAAAATGAGTTCAGCTGGTACAGGAGGGCTGGTGTGAGTCTTAACTCCACCACTTAGGACCTGTGTAAACTTAGGCAGTAACTTCACCTCCTTGAGGCTCATTTTTTCATTCTTTAAGAAGCTGGGGATATAGTGAGAGTTAAATACAATAGTAGATATAAATGTGTTTGTAAAATGTCATATGTGAAGCATTGTATTATTATCTCCTAAGTCCAGACTTTCATTACATAAAGCAAATAGCAGATTTATGAATAGGAAAGGAGGGAGGGGACTGCAGGATTGCCTGTCTCTTAATCACCTGGCACAGAGGTGTAGATATTAGACTGGACACCTGGATTTTATTGGATTCCCACACTACATGCCCTGCCTAGAGAGTTGAAAGGGATAACCCTGGAGCAAACACCTTGAACTAATCTCTCCCATTCCCTGGGCCTTCTGTGAAGAGGTGGGATCTGTTGGGTATGACCAAGGAGTGACACTGCTAGGAAAGAGTCTGGAGCCATAATGGGACTCCGCAGCAAATGGTGCTGTGATGGACTAGTAACGTCTGCTGTGAACTGGTCAGGAGGAGTCACGGCACAGGTGCCCTGGACTGGCCCTTCCTGGTCCAAAGTGTCTTCTTGCAGTGATTCTCTAACTGCATTGTCACAGGGAGTCAACTTGGAGATATATACAGCCTAATTTTTGCCTACGACAGAGGTGCAGATAGAAGTATCATAGGAGAGGACATCTGTTTTCGAAGACTTCAACCTTAAAGTTTAAGGATTTACTTCCTAACAGTCTTTGATAATCTATTAGGAATCGATCAGTCATGAATTTAACAATTTAACTAAGTCTTTTGGGAAATGATTTAAAATTTTCAGCTCAGCAGCCTCCTGGAGAAATGAATTCCATAAGTTTATTACCTGCTGCATCACCTGGTACTTCTTTTTAAATTTCTGTTTAAATCAGCCAAGCTACAGAAAAGATGGAAGGGGGAGGGTCCCAGACTCCAATCAGGAGCTGAGGAATGTACCCACTGTCACCTCTCAGCCTGTCTTGAATTCTGTGGATTTCATCCCTCTCCTCTCAGTTGGTATCTCTCTGGGATGAAGAGGATGGTTTTTCTGGTTGTCAGGCAACAGCTCATGGAGTGAAAATAGCTCTGATCCTTCAAAGCTTGGATGAAATACCACCTCCTCCAGGTAGCCCATTTTAATCGCCAAGTGTCAGAATCCCTTCTCATTCTCAGCTTCCAAAACTCTTGGGCGATATAACAACTACCTGCTGCATGTAGAAAAACGTATTATACTTTATGAAGCACTTCCAACAATTTATAATAATGATAATAGTAATGATAATTAACAATAATAACTAATATTGTACTATCTGGTATGTAACAGATATTATGCTAAGCATTTTATTTACATGAATTATCTTCACAATAAACTTTAAAAATATTTATTTATTTATTTGGCTGTGTTGGGTCTTAGTTGCGGCATGCGGGATCTTCGTTGTGTATGTGAGGTCTTTCGTTTCAGCTTGTGGGCTTCTCTCCAGTTGTGGCACATGGGCTCCATAGCATGTAGGCTCAGCAGATGTGACGTGGGCACTGTAGTTGTGGTGCGCGGGCTCTAGAGTGCGTGGGCTCAGTAGTTGTGACATGTGGGCTCTCTAGCTGTGGTGCGCAGGCTCTAGAGTGCACGGGCTCAGTAGTTGTGGCATGTGGGTTTAGTTGCCCCGCAGCATGTGGTATCTTAGTTCCCCAACCAGGGATTGAACCCATGTCCCCTGTATTGGAAGGCGAATTCTTAACCACTGGACCACCAGGGAAGTCCTGCCATAAACTATTTTTTTTTTTTTTTTTTTTTGTGCAGTAAGCGGGCCTCTCACTGTTGTGGCCTCTCCCGTTGCGGAGCACAGGCTCTGGACACACAGGCTCAGTGGCCATGGCTCATGGGCCCAGCCGCTCCGCGGCATGTGGGATCTTCCCGGACCGGGGCATGAACCCGTGTCCCCTGCATCGGCAGGCAGACTCTCAACCACTGAGCCACCAGGGAAGCCCCTGCCATAAACTTTTGAGGGAGGCAATATTATTTCCATTTAATAGGTGAGGAAACTGAGGTATTGAGAAATGAAGTTGTTTTTCCAAATTTAAATGTGAGAAAACTGATGCTCAGACAAGGTTAAGTAAATACTAGTCAGAGACTAGTGTGGGTTCATCAAACCCCTTCCTTTCCTTTGTGGGCACAAGCTAGCATCCCTTGCAGTCAGATGAACCTATGTGACAGATGACAGAGTTGTGAACAAGGAATGGGGACAGAAGTGATTTGTCTACTTTCTGTCCCTAACTAAAAAGCCAACCTATGGTTTTCAGGCTCTCTCTCTTCCCTTGTCTATCAGTTGGATGCAGAGGACCCAGTGGAAGACTCTGAGGCCCAGGAGATGGAAAAGCCACAAGATGGCAAGAGCCTGGGTCCCTGAATGACTGAGTGGAGCTGAGGTCCGTTCCCTTCCTACTGCTCTACAACTCGCATTGGATTCTGCTGGGAGTGAAAAACAAACCTTTATTGTGTTCATCCTCATTAAGGGTTTGGGGTTGTTTGTTACAACAGTTGGCCTACCCATATGAATAAGTCGTCTCCACCAGCTCTCAGCATAATTAGCTAGAATCTGCATAAGTAAAGCTTAAAATAGATATATGTGTTTTGAATCTAACTGTCTTGGTCTGTCCCTTTTCTGATTACAAATTTTCTCTAATTTCTCATTCACTGAGTCATTAATTTATTCATTTAACACTTACCATGTATATCAGCTACCTACTCCTGCATAAAGATGTTACTATAAAGTTGGGATTTAAAACAACTTGCATTTATTATCTCACAGTTTCTGTGACTTAGAAGTCTGGACATGGCTTAGGTGGGTCTTTGTGAGGTTGTAATTAAGGTAATGGCTAAGGCTTGACTGAGGTAGGGTCTGCTTCCAAACTCATATAGTTCTTGGTAGATTTCAGTTTTTTGTGTTTTTGTTTGTGGTACGCGGGCCTCTCACTGTTGTGGCCTCTTCCGTTGCGGAGCACAGGCTCCGGACACGCAGGCTCGGCAGCCATGGCTCACGGGCCCAGCCACTCCGTGGCATGTGGGATCCTCCCAGACCGGGGCACGAACCCGTGTCCCCTGTATCGGCAAGCGGACTCTCAACCACTGCGCCACCAGGGAAGCCCCAGATTTCAGTTTTTTGAGCTAAGGGACTGGGAGCTTCAGTTTCTTGATGGCTGTTAGTGAAGGTTGCCTTCAGCTCCTAGAGGCTGTCTGTAGTTCCTTAATACAAGGCATGCCCTAAGGTGGCTCTTTGCTTGCTCAAAACTAGCAAGAGACCAAGAGATTCCACCAAGAGGGGTGCTATAATCTAATGTAACACAATCACATAATCATTTAAGTGTAATCATGTATATCCAAACACGTTTGTTGCATTCTATTGGTTAGAAGCAAGTCACAGGTTACAGCCACACTGGAGTTATTTTTTCTTATTTCCCCCATACTTTGTAATTCTTAGCTGTAGTGGGCTGAGTATCCCTGAGTAAGTACTATGTGTGAGAATAAATGGGTGGTGGGAACTGCATGTTTCTGGGGAATGACAGTAATTTCCTAATGTCTAGGGGTCTAACCAATGTCTCAACTGTTAAAGAGGTATGTCTGCTTTCTATAAGTGCCATTTCCTCCTTATTAGCCCAAAGAAATGAACTCATGGCCCAGCAGGGCCTAACCAGTAGCCTGAGGCTACCCGGCAACTGTGGTGTCCTGCCAGGAGGCATGGAACAGTTAGTAACTGTCACTGAAACCAAATGTAATGAATTAGACAGCTTGACTATTTGCATTTAATTTATCAAAATTATATCAAAAAACTGGGGCATGATGAAGGATTGCTGTCAAAAAGGAAAATAGGTTCAAATATGTCCTTAGGCACCTATGGAAGAAGGATTGGGAGGAAAATGGAACTCAACTCAGTTAAGCTCACCCTGTGTGCCAGGCGTGGTCCCAGCCTTCACAAGCACAGTCATTTAAATCTTATAAGCACTCTGTGAGCTAATGTAATATATTCATTTTTCAAATGAGGAAACGGAAGCTCAGAGAGGTTAAGTAACTTGCTCAAGGGCACACAGCTAGTAAGTGGCAGGCAGGAATAAAACCTGGCTCTAGTTGACTCTAGGGCACTGTGCTTGCCCTAGGTGGTGCCAGCATGAGCTCTCTTCACTTACCTTTATTATCTGCACAAATTTATACCGCTCATCTACATGTAGATTTCAGAGCAGGGACCCACTACTGGGAAAAGCTTGGCTGGATCTGCCCTGGAGTGAGATTGGGGGAGGAAAGGGGAAGGCAAGAGGTGAGTACAACATTGCCTTCCTACCAGGACTTCTGACAACCCAAGAGGAAGAGCAGAGAAGTAGCAGACAGCTTGGAGATCTTCCAGGTAAAGGCTTTGAAAGCTATCGATAAATCCTGATCTGTTTAGAGAATGCTTGAATTGTGTCTCCAAATTGTCCAATCTTTTCACTTTCTCCACTCCCACTGTCACCTTCATAGACCTCCATCATCTCTCTCCTATGGACAATTGTAACCTCATGGGTAGCCAGCTCCAGTCCTGTTTTTGTCTGATCTATTTTAAATAGCTTAGTTAATAAAATCTCTTTAAAACAGGTTAAACATTTCAATCTCCTGCTTGGAATGTTTTAAAGGCTTCTCTTTGCTTTTAGTACTATATCCAAAATTCTAGACATGATGTATAAGGCTCACAAGGTCTGGCCTCTGTTTACCTCCCCATTTCTTTTCTTTTTTTTTTTTTTTCTTTGCGGTACGCGGGCCTCTCACTATTGTGGCCTCTCCCGTTGCGGAGCACAGGCTCCGGACGCGCAGGCTCAGCGGCCATGGCTCACGGGCCCAGCCGCTCCGCGGCATGTGGGATCCTCCCGGACCGGGGCACGAACCCGTGTCCCCTGCATCGGCAGGCGGACTCTCAACCACTGCGCCACCAGAGAAACCCCCTCCCCATTTCTTATCACTCCTTTCTTGCTCTTTCCAACTGAATAGAACTTCTTTTTTTTTCATGCTCTCCCTGGCCTCAAGCATTCACTTGGTACAACTCTTGCTTTCCCTGTCTCTACATTCCAGATGATGCTTACATAAATAAACGTCTGTTTTTATCTGTCCAGTATTCCCTCTTCTAGAAAGTGCACCTTGATTTTCCATTGAGGAACTCCCACTCTCAGACCATGTGGTTTGGTAGGAGTGAACCTGCACTTCAATTCCAAGGGTGGTCACATGACCCAGGCCTGACCAGTCAGTGCTCTGTATCTCCCTGGCTACGGTGAATCCATTCAGGAATTGTCTGTGAGCCTGGCCAATGAGCATAGCGCTGGGGGTTCTCCTCCTAGAGCGGCTAAGCTGAAGATTCTGGGTCCTTCTTTACTAACCCCTGGAGAAAGCCTGCTTGAGAATGAAGGTCATGCAGAAAATAGAACCCAGAGACAGAGAACATTTCTTGCACTACCTTTTCAGCAACTAGAGCTAGACAAGCCTGAAGCGTGAAACCCTACACTTTTCAGTTACGTGAACCAATACATTATTTGTTTTGCTGAGGCTATTTTGAATTCACTTGCATTCAAAAGGGACCTGCCTGATATACTCATCTTTCCAGTTACAGCTGAAAGCCCTTTATTCATGCCTTCTTTTACTTTTAAAGAAGTTCTCCTTTATTTACAGACAAACTTCACAAGCCTGTTTCTTCAAGGTGACCTGACCTTGTGAGGAATGGAATCAGAACTAGATCCAGATCATTAGCGTCTGGTCCTCCTTCCATCATACCCAGAGATCTTCTCCTTCTCTGACTTGACCTTCTGTATTCCCTGCTGCCCACACAGACCCTCACTCTCCTCTCTTACTTCAGGAGACTCTGCTCTTCAAATATATTTCATGGAGATATCTTGGTAGTGGAAATTCTGGTGATAAATCAACGAGGATCACTGGTTATGACTTCTTTTACTTTTGAGCAGGTTTAAATATCACTGTTGGTTAATCAGTGAGTGATATTTACTGAGAGACTACTAGGCTCAATACCTACTAGTTCTAGGTACTGGAGATTCAACAGTGAAGAAATAGATAAAAAATAAAAATTCCTGCCCTCAAGGAACATACATTCTAGCAGAGGAGAGAAGTAACAAACAAGAAAAATAAATAAAATATATAGTTTATTAACACTAGGGTTAAGGAAAAAATAAGCACATGGCAGATAAGAAATTCCAGCTCTGAGTGGGAGAGTAGGCAATGTAAATTTTGTACAGTGTGGTCAGGGACAACCTCACTGAGATGGAGACCTTTGAGCAAAACTCTGAAGGATTGTGAGGGAAGGATCCATGTGACTCTCTGAGTTCCAGGCACAGGCAACAGCATTTTTAAAGACCTAGGTGAAAACACACTGGTGGTTAAATACTCCTATAGTTATTATACTTAACTTTTGCAATCATAAGTATGTTAGATTATTAGATCTTACGTTACGAGTCTCTCCATCTCCCTCTCCATCCCTCTCCCACTCTATCCTACTCTCTCCCTCTCCCCCACTCCATATTTTATTTTCTCAGTGCTTCAGTTTGGGTATTTTATATTGATGACTCTTTGAATTCACTGATTTGTTCTTCTACTGAATCCAGTTTATTGTTAAGTTCATTCACTGAATTCTTCATTTCAAACATTGTATTTTCAGGTGCTGGAATTTCCAATTAGTTCGTTTTTTATCAATATTTCCTTTGTTTTCTAAAATTCCCTATCTGTCCACTTATTCTGCATATATTTTCTTCCAAAATTCTTTCACATGTTTATAATAATTATTTCAAATTCCTCATTTGCTCATTCTCATGTCTGGGTCATCTGCGGGTCTATCTATATTGGCTACCTTCTCTCTTGATTATGGGTCATATTTTCTTGCTTCTTTGCATGTCTTCTAATTTTTAATTGTATGTTGGATATCTTGATTAAAAGAACAGTAGAGACTGAACTAGAATCTATCTATCTATCTATCTATCTATGTATTTTCCCCTCCACGCAAGAGATGGCACACCTTTTTCTCTATCAGGAAGCTAGGATGAGAGGCTGATCATTGAGAGTCCACCATGACGAAGCTAAGCTGGGCTAAGGTGAAACTTTAATTAGTTTTAGTTTACCTCTGGTTTTAAATGAGATAACAGAGATCTCTCTTTGTCCTTCATCCCCAAATCCAACTTCCTATGCTGCCACTGCTGAGAGACTGGTCCTTTGATATTATCAGAATATGAGCTAGGAGGGATTTGGTTTGCAGTTTTTGTTAGTTTTAATTCACCTCTAGATTCAATCTAAGCACTGCACAAAACTGCAAGATCCATCTCTGCTTTACAGCTCCACCTCCACAGCTGCATACTCAGCACAATTCCTGTGGAGGAGAACTGTTTGGCCAAGAGATTTACTATTGCATTTGGACTCTTCTAGATTCCAATCTGTCATGCCAGCCCACATTGTCACTAAAAGTTTGCTGGTTTATCCTTGTTTCAGCAAAGTTCCTCTGTCTATGGCAGGCCTACTTTTCTGCCTGCACAAACCCAGATCAGATAACCTACCACAGGTATCTTTCCTCACCAGTGCGGGGCTTATTACTCTCTGGAATTTGGTTCATTTAAACTTCTCTGCATCTACCACACTTTGGTGACTTTATATGATGTTTTCTTCTGTTAATGATAAAAACAATTATCCTTTGCAACCTTGTGCATCCTAGCTGGCAGTGGATCTCCTATGTTACCTTTCATAACAGCTATAACATTTGTGATTACTTATAAAATTCCTGGCTCCCCTGACAGTCTGTAAGCATCACGAAGGCATAAACTGTATCCGATTTGTTCAGTGAAATACACCTAGTAACTGACACATTGGGGTGCTCAGGTGTATCACTGTGATAGATGCTGGGGCATTAAGTTGCATAAGAGCATACTGAGCCTCCAGGTGCTCATGGTTGAGTGTGGGCCTGGGTCAGAGCACACCCATTTCTTCAACTGGAAAAGGAACATCAAAGCCCAGGTTTTCTGGGCTGTGTCTCCAGCTTCATTATAATTTAGGGAAACCATCACCTTTGTCATTGGACATGGAGGGGCCAAACATCCTTTCATCCATCTGGGCCTCCTTCTGTGATTTCTCACTTAAGGGCTGCTCTTCTCTCTGGATGGAGGAATAGCCCGATTATGGAGGATGGGAGCCAAGTCTATGGGAAGACGGATGGTCTGTCTTTCCCAGAACTTGTGAGTCTGAACTTGGAGAGAATCATAAGTATGGAAGAGGCTCTGCTGAGTGGAGACCGCTGAAATTCAAGTTCAAGAGCCCCTGCTAGGGGAAACAAAGTCAAGATGAGGGAAGCACACACCTTCAGGCACCCAGGAGAGATAGTTTTTACCCAATCTTTATCAACAACAAGAAGAAAACAGCAACTAGTTATTGGCACTCTCTGTTCCAGGCACTGTGCTGAACACTTCACATATATTGTTAACATCACCCTCTGAATCAGGTGTTCTTAAAATACCTATGTAGCAGGTGACAAGCTTGGGTTCAGATAGGTTCAACTGCTTGCCAAAATCACACAACTAAGGAGCGGTGGAGCCAGGATAGGAAACCCAGGTATTTGATTCTAAAGCCTGTGATTTTCCAGCCACCTCCATGTCATTGATTGTCTACCTCTTCTGTGCCAGCCCCTATCAATGCCCTTTACCAACATTATTTCTAATCCTTGAAACTGGATAATATACCATTATAGACAAGGACACTGAAGTTCAGAGAAGGTAAGGAATTTGTTGTCACATATCATATGTGCAGGAGTTGAGATCTGATCCTGAGTCACTATTATCAAAACCAAGAGCTTTTCCCTCTGACCTGGATACTCCTCATCTCCCCATATTCATCTTCATCCCTGCCCTGCTCTGCTTCATGCTCCAGGAGTCTGTTCCTCTGGACTGCACCTGCAAGGCCCTTGACCTTTGACTTCTGGTTGGGTTCAGCCAGTGTAGGAGTTGGAGGCCGGGAGGAAGGGAGGTTGGTATCTGAATGCGTTCTGCTCCTCTCTGCTTTGCTGTGGTTTTGCAGTCGATATAGGTGGGCCCCTTTCCAGGCTCCAGCTCTCAAACGGACTCTGATAGTAACTTTCTCTCCCCTTGACCTTTCGGGCTTAGGAGTGCTCCCAGCTTCCTGCCGTTGCTAGTCCCTTGGTACTTAACATTCTCTGAACCCTGCCCACCCCTGTATGCCCACCCTAGTCCCTTCATTAAAAATCTCTTCAAAATACCGGCTGAGTGAGCTTCTGTTTCCTGCCAAGAGCCTGACTGATAAAATTTCTGATGAGGGATCCAAAATTCAGGAATAAGATTTCAAAAGCTAGCTTGGCTCGGAGCCCATTTTGAGAAAATGTTCACTTCCTTCCAGAAACCCAGTTCCTATCCTGGCTTCATCCTATTGTGCCCTCTGCGGGACTCTGTGGTTAGACTCCAACCTCTCGACACCAGCCAAGCGCCTGTGCCCGGGGTTGGTGAATGTGTGGCATTTCAGACATCTGTGGCTGGAGCCACTGTGTTGCTGCACTTCTGTGGCATGATTATCGTGGCAGCTGAAAGAAGATACAATCTAATTAGGCTCATTCTGGGGGTTGGTGGGAAGGAGAGGGACAGATGTCTCTTCTTTGTAGCTGTGGGAGCTGTTCCTGCTCAGAGGATGATGTCTGAGTGGGATCTTCTGGTGGGACCTTGAGGAGAGCAACTTTCCAGCCTGTCTGGGCCAAGACACGGGAAGATTTGGCCAAAGATTCCATCCTGGGGAGGGAGCCCTTGCTCTCCATCATGGAGAACTGAGTTTCTCTTCTTGTCCCTGTCTCCTGCCTTGCCAGGTGGGTTTGATAATTTTGGGGCATCCAGCAGGTTAGGGATGGAGAGCAGGTGGGGTGGGAACCTGCAGTGAATCCAACCAGTGATGGGAGCTTCTTGGCAGACAGTGGGTGCTCTCTCTCAGTTGGCTGAGAAAGGGAAGGGGCAGGAAGTGACATTTGTGGTACAAGTACCACTGATAGACACTTCTTGGTTGTCTCATGTGGTCCTCACCACAACCTCTGAGATAGGTGGTGGTGCCACTTTACAGTTGACTTAACTTAGGCTCAGAGAGGTTATGTGACCTGCTCAAGGTCACATAGCTCAAAGTGTCAGGGCCAGGATGGTGAGCCCAGGTCTTTGTATTATCCCCTCCAAATACACCTCTGCAGGTCAGGCGACTCTGCAGATGATGAGGACCAACTGGCAAAGTTTCTTGCAGCCCTAACTTCTTCTTCCCTGTATCTCCCTGGTGCACCATACGGTGCAAATGGCAAGCAGTGAGCACTCCATCAATTCCTCAAGTCCTAGGAGTCTGAGTCCTTAGAGATCATCTGATGTACCCCCACCTGTGATGTCCAGAGAAGGTGACCAAGGCCAGAGAGATGGAGAGATGCGTTGGAGGTCACACAGAGCACTGAAGTTGAACAGAGCCCCACAAAGTGTCTCTATAATACCAAGTGTGATGTGCCCCCTCCCTCCCTCTGTTGAGCCAGGCTCCATCTGTTCTTTGTCCAGACCTGAAGCTTTTCTCTCTGCTTTGTACATTCAGTAAATACCTCCAGGCTACAGAGGTACACACAGGTACCTATTGAAAATGATCACAGATCCAGGTTTCCATCAATTTCAACTGTGGGAGGATAGGCCAATGGGCCTTGTGCCCCATTGTCTGGGATGGAATTTTTCATTGGTTTAGAAGTCATTTGAATCCTGGAAACTTCAGTTTCTGGAGCTACAAAATGAGAATAATGGTACTTGCTTCCGAGAGCTGTTGTGAGGATCAAAGAGAGAATGGCTTTGTTAAGACTGAAAACTTAAAAAAATACTCAACCAATGTGAGAAGCTGTTGTGACACCAAAATACCTGTATAGGAAGAGTTAGAGACACAGTGTAACTATGCAGGGCAACCAGGCAAATAGTTTTGAAGCTTGCTTGCAGAGGAAATATTTTTCTTTTCAGAAAATTTGCATTTTTTTCTGGTGTCTTTGCTGGGTGGTTGATGGAGGTTGTAGGGGAGTTAAAAGCCCCTCAAGCCACCCTGTGGTGCCCTATTGGTTATCATAGTGATATTACTGGTAATATGGAATGGGCTTCCATATCTTGTGGGACCCAGCAGTAATCTTCATATTAATTCTAGAATTGCAGTGTCCAGTATGATAGCTACTAGCCACAGGTGGCCATTTAAATTGAAATCTATCGAACTTATATAAAATTAACAATTCAATTCCTTATCACATTCCACCACATTTCAAGTGTCAACAGCCACATGTGGCTGGGGGCTGCCATATTGGATGGCACAGATTTTCAACATTTCTATCATTGCAGAAACTTCTATTGAACAGTATTGTTCTAGAAGACCTGACAATGCCAAAGCTAACAAAGTTATCATAATCCGTCTAGTCTGATTCCAAGTTTCACCGAGAAACCGAGAAAGGAAGTGAGGCCCAGAGAAATACAACTGTCCTGGGATCCAGTGTGGTAAAGTGCTCGAGTAGTGACTTAAGGATCTTAAATAATCAACAGACACTCTGGGTGATGGGTCCAGCAGCTCAGGTTGTTTCTGGAAGGTGAGGGAGTTCCCTCCTGCTGAATCCTTAGAGAGTCAGAATGGGTGTAGATGGGGCTGGGAGAGGTAGCCATTCTGGGTGGTCAGAACAAGGAGGTCGTTTGTTTGCTCATACTACTGGTGGTAGATGGTTACCCTCATGATGGTGGCTGCCATCTGCTTTCTCAGAGCTTGCCAAGAATCCCTGGTATACTTCTGTAACTCTGAGATTCCTGGCTTTTAAGCTCCACAAATCAGATGGCTGGCCAACCAAAGCTGGGCTTGACTCTTACTCTGGCAGGAAAATATGGAGGCGCAGGAGTCATACAGACCTGGAGTCGGATCTGTGGTCCTCTACCTGTGGATTGTGAAACCATGGGCCAGCCATTTGAATCTTGGTTTCCTCACTTATAACACGAGAGTAGCACTAACAGTTGTTTCATCTTTGGGTTGTTGAAAAATTTCTATCAGACTATGCCTCTGGGAGTGTTTAGCACAGAGCCTAACTCCAATGAGTGCCCATTAACTGTTAGCTCTTCTCAGAGGTGATTTAATTGGCAAGACTTCCCAAGATGCCAAAATCTGATTGTTATCCAAGTTATGCCATCTCGATCTGAAACAAATGCAGAAATCTGTTGCAGGGCTTAACACGTTATGCCTTCATCTTGACTTTTTCATGTTGAAATGATTCCCGTGGCTCTAGCTGGCAACTGTGAGCAAGCACCTCTTCAGCCCTCTTGGGGTAATTAACATGCAGCTTTGGGGAAGGGATAGGTTGGGGGAACCTTTAGTCTGTTTGGATGGTGGACCTGAGAAGGGGTTGTCTGTTTGGGGTCAGGGCTCCTGCAAGGCTCCAAAGCTCACCTACCTCTTATCTCTGGTCCAGAACTAGCAACAACATCATCTAACGGTGGTTTTGAGACTGAGTCCAGATGCTCTTATCCTCACACCCCAGCCATGAATCTGCTGTAATCACAAGAGTTTGCTGTTTCCCAGCCCAAGCCTTCAGAGAGAAGCAGTGAAAGAGGAAATACATTTCCATCTGTGGGGACACTGGCCATACCACTCCTACTGAAGGCTCTTGCCAACCAAAGTCAGAGAGGAGATGTGTGTGCATTAACACCCACAGATGGACAGATCACTCAAGCCCTGAGAAATGCAAATCTCAGACAAATCCATCCACAAGCAGGATGGAGGATTAGGCAGGTGGCCTGGGGTTAGGGGGACATTGTGGAAGGAAAGAAATTCCAGAACCAGCAGCCCTCTAAGAGGTGATGATCTGCCCACACGTTGACCTGTCTTTCATTCTAGGGGGCCTGGGAAATGATATTTTATAACCAGGGATTTTTATTCTATATTATTTTTATTTATATTTATTTATTTTTTTTTTTGCGGTACGCGGGCCTCTCACTGTTGTGGCCTCTCCCGTTGTGGAGCACAGGCTCCGGACGCGCAGGCTCAGCGGCCATGGCTCACGGGCCCAGCCGCTCCGCAGCATGTGGGATCTTCCCGGACCGGGGCATGAACCCGTGTCCCCTGCATTGGCAGGCAGACTCTCAACCACTGCGCTACCAGGGAAGCCCATATCTATTCTTTTTCAGATTCTTTTCCATCATAGGTTATCACAAGATATTGAATATAGTTCCCTGTGCTACACAGTAGGTCCTTGTTGTTTATCTATTTTATATATAGTAGTGTGTATCTGTTAATCCCAAACTCCTTATTTATCCTCCTCCCCCATTTCCCTTTTGGTAACCATAAGTTTGTTTTCTATGTCTGTGAGTCTATATCTGTTTTGTAAATAAGTTCATTTGTATCATTATTTTTAGATTCCACATATAAGTGATACCATATGATATTTGTCTTTGTCTGACTTACTTCAAATAGTATGATAATCTCTAGGTTCATCTATGTTGCTGCAAATGGCATTCTTTCTTTTTTTTTTTTTGTGGCTGAGCAATATTCCATTGTATATGTACCACATCTTTATCCACTCATCTGTCGATGGACATTTAGGTTGCTTCCAGGTCTTGGCTATTGTAGATAGTGCTGCTATGAATATTGGGGTGTCATTTTTTTTAAAGCTTATAATGTATGACAAAACTCACTAATAATAACAACAATAATAATAATTTATTGAAATTTTTCTATGCACCAGGCACTGTGCTAAGTGACTTACATGGATCATCTCCCTTAATCCTAAAAATAACTCCACGAGGTAGCACTGTACTGATACACATTCTTTTACACATAAAGAAACTGAGGCACAGAGAGGTTGAATAGCATGCCAGGTCTTGTGCAGCTAGTAGGTGACGCTGGGGTTCAAACACTGGCAGACTCACTTTAGCCCCTTGCACCTCAAAAGTTTTGTCCACAGACCAGCATCATCAGCATCACCTGGGAGCATGTTAGAAATGCAGGGTCTCACCCTCACCCCAGAGCTATTACGTCAGCATCTGCTTTTTAACAAGCTCCCTAGATGATTCTGTGCACGTGAAAGTTACAGCTGATCTGGACTAGGCTGGAGCTTATGTTTGGCATTAATGACTTCCTAGGTGAAGTTTTGTGCTCATTAAATTTTGACAGCCACAGGTCCCGGGGAGCAACCTTGCTTCCAAAGGGCTCAAACCAATTCTCTCAACCCTGGAGTAAGCCAAGTGAGGCTTTCAGGTAAGAATGCATGTGACATAATGAAAATAATATATCTTTCAGTGCTTGGAGGACTTGGATTTGCAGCTACCTCTGCCACCTGTTGGCCATGGTAATGAGCAAGTCACTTCTCACCACCTCAACTTCCTCATCTGTAAAATGAGCATGGTGACAGACACCAAAGGAATCCTCACCTTCACCCTCCCTTATTTGGTCCATTCAAGAAAACAGCTGTTCTTGTGTTTTGGCTACAAAGTTTGTCATTAACTTCCTTAAAGTATGAACCATTTAGAATACTTAGTACAGGACCTGGTCACTTGGTCACGGCCGCTCCCTTATGTGTGAAATGAGAGTATTAGCTGCTATCATCTCATATGAACCTTGATGGCTTCAAGATAGATTCTGGTGATTTCCGCTTGTGTGTGTGTATGTGTATGCGTGTGTATCTGTGTCTATGTCTGTGGGTGTTGGGGAGGGAAAGGAGATGAGGGCTTCTGGACGCTCTGTAAACTCTCTTCTCAGTTTCCAGAGATGAAGTTTTTCGCCTTCCAGACTTTTTCCTCAGGGTAGGTGGCTTAACCCAGAGATGATTTCCAAGCCAACTAGGAATTCTTAGTTGTTGGAAATGGTTTGGACCATTTTCTTCTTTGATTTCCTGACAGCTGGGAATGCAGTTTTAGGAAACAGAAGTAAAGGTACTTTAAAAGCTGAAAAGTCGTAAGCTCCAAGCCTGGGTGATAAATTAATAGGGGAGATGCTTTGGAGACCAAGGTGGGAATATTCTCTGGTCCCCTCAAGTCCTAGTGGGAGGCCCCTGCTTACACCACACACATAGAAGGTAGGGCATGTGGTGTCACTCTGGCCCTGGCTGGCCTTTGTCCAGTAGATGGATGCTCACCTCCCATCTTTAGGGTGGGCCCGGGGTCGGGGGGAGGCGGTGGAGGAGACAGCCAGCTGGCGCCCTGGGGATTAGAATGTCTGGCTCTTGCACCCGTACCGAGGAAGGAACTTGCCTTCCTGCCCAGCAGTGCAGACCCGCACTCAGAGATGTGGGTTTTCAGCTCCAGCACCACGCCTGCATTCTTCAAGATCCTTTAGGCCTAGTTTTTTTCTCTCCTCTCAATAGCAGCTTCCTTTTAGGCATGGCTATTAAGACCTCTCTCCCTGTGAAACAGCCTGGGCTTTGCGAGGCATGAGTTTAATGGGAAGAGACTGCGACCAGCATTTAATCCTGGTTATCCAAGGATGTGAGTGACGGTTGGTTTTGTGCACTAATCTGCTTAATGAGCACATCTCCTGGAAGACCTAGGAACTGCTGGGAGGCTCCTGATCACGATTACGAGGGCGGCTGGGGTGCTTTGCTGTTTCAGACTCGACTGTGTACAAGGCCCATTCAAGTGCTCTGTGTACCGTACACTGTTCAATTCTCGCCTCAGTCATTCAAAAGGGATGTGATGATTGTTGTATTGCAGATGAGGGAACAGCCTTAGAGAGATCAAATAACTTGCTCAAGGTCACACAACTAACAAGTGATGAAGTGAGGACTGGAACGTCTGCCTGACTCTTTTCTTGCAAATCTGGTCACTGGGACTTCAGGGTCATCAACACCTAGAATCTGAGCGTGGAAGGGCCCTTGGTGTTCATTTAGTCCACATGTCCATCCTTACCAGTGGCCAGGCAACATCCACAGACATAATTCCGGTGTGACGGGGAGCTTACTACCTCACCAGGCATCTGGCTCCTTTGTTTCACAACTTACTCTGACAAAGGTCTTTCTGTTGGGTTGAATCTCGTTCCCTGGGCCTTCCTCCTAGCATCCTAATTCTGCTCCTGGGGCCTCCTCCCTACACAGCTTTTCAGAGACTGACGCCTCACTGCTTCTGCTCCCTGGGCTTCTCCTGGCACCCTAGCCTTGTTCTTTAACTCCCCACCTGCACTGTTATAGATGAAAGAGCCGCCTGATGTTGTTCCCGCCCACAAAGGGCTGATTCATCCAAAGGGCTGCGCTGAACCCCAGGGTTGAAGGAAGCATTTCTAAGGTGCAGGAACCAGAGTCCGCCTGACAGGGAAACTCTGTGTTTAAACAGCAAAATTCTCATTTATTCCGCCTGCCTAATGGTATACACACAGCTAGTCAGTGGCAGAGGGGGACTTGGAACCAGGCAGGTTTGAGGCTGAGGCTTGCTCACCTTCCCCCTGTCCCCAGCCAGGACACCTGCAGGAAAGTCCCAGCCTCGTTTGATGGCTCAGGAACAGGACACCGCTGCTGGGTCAGTGCCCACTGTTGAGGAGCTTCTGGGCAGAGCTCTCCTGGAGAATGCCAGCGATGTGCTCCTTAGATTCCGAGACACTATTCAACACAAAGAATCCTTTCTTTTTCTTTTTTTTGGGCCGCACCGCTCAGTATGTGGGATCTTAATTCCAGGACCAGGGATTGAACCCACGCCCCCTGCAGTGGAAGCGCGGGAATCTTAACCACTGGACCGCCAGGGAAGTCCCACAAAGAATCCTTTCTGATGGGCCCTTGAGAATGTGTCTGGTGGGATTTTATGCTGACAGAGGGCAGGGTGGAGTGAGGGACACTCCAGAGGGTTAATAACCTGCTGTGTAAAAGTGGGCAAGACCCCACTCTAGGGTCAGTGTGGGGAGGATTTTCTTCCTCCTCCGCAGAAAGGGGGCTTTGGGCCAGATCCACGGCTTTCCAGTGGCTGCCGGCCTTGCTGAGACCCCAGACCTGGAGACCGCTGTTCATTTGGTCTGGGCAGAGGTGTGGACACTGGTATTATTTTAGAAGCTCCTTGGGGGGTTTCAGTGGGCAACCAGGCTTACGAACCAGTGGGTTGGATAATAGTAATCTCTTTTTTGGACTTGTCAAAAGATTGGGAGTTTACCCAGTTTCACAAATGTTGTCTCATTTGATTGTCACAAGGAGAGGTGGGGAGGATAGGGATTCTGGGCTCCACTTGGGAGATGAGGACATCGGTGCTCAGAGAGTTTAAGTGACTTGCTCAGGGCCACAGAGGAAACACAGTAGAACTGAAATTCAAAATTAGAAATTTTGATTCCAAATCCCGGGCTCTTTTCATAACCTCTTCCAGCTCTAGCAGTTGTGTACCATCCCCTGCCAAATCAACTAGCATTCTCCAGGACAAGCCTTCTACTGTTCAATAATAATAATAAAAATAATAATGACAATAATAGTAATTTATAGTTTACTAGGCACCCACAATTCGTTGGGTCCTCCATGGGCTTGTTATAATTCTCCCAGCAACCCTGCCAGGTGGGTATGTTACCCTTGGATTCATAGATTAGGAATTTGAGGAACAGAGAGGTTTAGAAATTTGCCCCAGGTCACACAGCTGGCTCATGGCTGAGCTGGAATTTGAACCTTGGTTTGTCTCATTGACAAAGTTCATGCTCCCTCCCCTGCACCACATGGCCTCGCTTCTGAAGCCTGGCAGGATTCAAGCCTTTCTGCTGTCTGCCCACAGAGCCTCTTGCCTTGGAAACGACTGTCAGTAACTCCTGGGTATTGATGGCTTTCTGCCCTCCCTGCCAAGGCTCGGCTGAGCCCCGTGGCTGAGATTCAATTACACAATAGAAAAGACAAACAAATTAAAAGAGGAGCGGGGCTCTGTAAACAGCTTCTTTAATGACTCTGAGGACCAAACCTGCCTCTCTCCCTTGGCGCAAGCATCTGCTGGCATCTTGGATGCCTGGGTTTTCACACAGACACCAGCAGTGTGTTAAGTCAGCGCGGACCGGCAGGCGTGGCTCATGGCGAGTGGACAGTCCTTAGAGCAATGCACACACTGCTCTAGAAGGACCCTTAGGGTAGGTGTTGGAATCCAGAGATTCCAAGGACTTGGTGACATATCAGGCTCCCTCTCCGGGGGAGTTTGTTAGACATACAGATTCCGGAGGCTCACCAGAGATGCTGGTTTCAGGGTGGGGAGGCGGGGAGAATGGGCCCAGGGATCTGCATACTAAACCGACCTCCCCAAGGTGATGCTGATTCAGTTTGTCCCCAACCATGTGGTTGGGAACCCCAAGTTCTTCCTGACTTAGATAAAAGCTCAAAGTGGGGGGTGACTTGCCCAGAGTAACAAGGCAGGTTCGCAGGACAGCTGGACTCCTCGCCCAGGGTTCCCATGATGACCTCCTCCTATCTTATTTTGGGAATTTGGTCTGTGATGTCAGAGATCCAGGTACATTAGTTTGCTAGGGATGCTGTAGCAAAGTACCACAAATGGGGTGGCTTCAAATAGCAGAAGTTTATTCTCTTGGTTCTGGAGGCTAGAGGTCTGAAACCAAGGTCTCAGCATGTCCCTGCTCCTTCTGAAGCCCCTTGTAGGGGGGAATCCTTCCTGCCTCTTGCAGCTTCTGTGGTGGCTGGCAATCCTGTGTTCCTTGGCTTGCAGCTGCCTCACTCTGATCTCTGCCTCTGTCATCACGGGACCTCTTCCCTGTGTGTCTGTGCCCAATTTTCCTCTTCTTATAAAGCCACTAATCACTGGATTTAGGGTGCACCCTGATCCAGTAAGACCTCATCTTAACCAATCGTATCTGTAAAGAACTTTATTTCCAATAAGGTCATATTCTGGGGTTCTGGGTAGACATGACTTTGGTGGGGTGGGGGGGGACACTATTCAACCCACAACACCAATTAATACACTCATTCACCCCCAACTCTCCAAATAGCAGGACTCTTCCCAACCTTCAGGTCTCAGGGGAAAAGCCACCTCCCCAGGGAAGCCCTCCCTGACTACTCCACCTACACTGAGGGCCTCTGGCCCAATTATTCTTCATCACAGCCTCCTACATGCTTCCTTCACAACAATGTTGCCATTACCTGTTTACACCCCCAGACCTGAAACTCCTTGAGAACCGGAACTCTGTCAGTTCTGTTCTCCAGGTGCCAACATAGCCCTTCTTATGTAGCCAATGAATGCTGGAAGGAAGGAAGGAGGAAATATTCACCAGGCTCTGGTCCAGCCCTGTCTCTACCTGCTGTGTGGCCTCGGGAAGTCTCTGAGCAGCCTGGCACCTTAGTAGCCTCATCTGTAAGAGTGGGAATCTCTCTAAAGACCCATCATTTCGAGAGGGGTTTGCCGCTGTTTCCATCTTCATGACAGATTTCCCCCCCACTCACCCCCCCTGTGTTCAAAAGCCCCTCCTAGTAGATTTCCTGTCCTCCCAGCCTTCCCCTCGCAGCCTCTGTAACTTCATTTTCCATTCAACTAATTTGGATGATTTTGCTTTTCTCAGCATCTCTCCTTTTCCCTCCCACCTCCCCTCCTCACCCCCCAACCAATTTTTTCCCTCCCTCCCATCTCTGCTGTTATGAAAGGAGGGTCAGGTGCTTGCAGTACCCAGTGAGTCTAATTACCCAGGAAAGTAATTAACATTTCTAATAGAAACTGCCACTGCTGATTTTCATTGGGACCACAGAAAAGCAATAAGGTACAAGAGTTTTGTAATTAAAGACTCCTTACTGTGGGCTCCCCATTCTATTCTGCAAGTAATAAGTCTTGTGCTGGGGAATGAATATACTTAGTTTCTTGAAGACAGACAGGGCTCTGCTGGAAATACTCTTACTGTTTTTTTTTTCCTGTCCTCCTGATCAATTTCCCTCTACCTGTGGGACTCCATCTCCTGGCTTCATGCTCCTCTCTTAGAAAAAGGCTCATTTCCAAAGCAAACACTGAACAACCCCAAAAAACTCTTGGCTGTGACCTCAAGGATGACTCAGGATAGCTTGGAAATGTGAGGCTAAATAAACTGGCTAAAGATTTGGGGGGGAGTGCAGGAGGGGGTGGGCAAGAGCTGTTGGGGAAGCCATTTGGGGTCTGGGGTGAGGTGAACAGGATGGGGTGAGGTGTGGTGTTTCATTTCTCCTAGCTTTGTTGTATAATCTGGGCCAATCACTTACATTTCATCCTGACTTAACTGGATCAGGAGACTGATGTTTAAAGATAAACTATAATAATTCTTGTGCTTAGTGTTTTTGAGCACTTGTTATGTGTCAGACTTTTGTGCATCTCACGTATTAACTCGTTTAATTCCTTAGCAACCCTATGAGTTTAAGTATATGCATATACCTATTTTGTGTATGAGGAGACTGAGGCATGGAAATGTTAGGTGACTTGCTCAAGACCATGCAGTCAGTAATCGGGAGAGCTGGATTCCAACCCAGGTCCTCTATCTCCTGGATTTACTTGTTTGTTACCAGCAAGGGGTGCTGCTAAGGGTTACATATCTCTGACCTGTGTCTCTAAAGGTGTTGGGTAAGAGCCAGGGTGAGATTTCTAGTTGCTCAGGCTCATTTCTGAGAAGCCAGGTCAAAAGAGATGTAGATGCTAGTCTGAGAGTATGAGGTGCTATTCTAGAAACCCACAGGGTGACAGCAGTGGGATGTAGAACAAAGGGAACAGGCTCTGAGGCCAGGGAGGACCTTACTAGCTGTGCTACTAGCTGTGCTACTTTGGGCAAATTAAGTTACTTCTCTTAGCCTCAGTTTTTCTCACCTACAGGATGGGAAACCTTATAAAGTGGTTGTGATCATTACGTGTGATAATCTTGATAAATGCCTGGCCCATAGAAGGTGTTCATTAAATTGCAACCCTGTTCTCCATCTTTATGTCCCCTCCTCTTCCTCATTTAATATCCATTCATTTGGAAAATAATTGTTGCCTGCCCACTGTGGGGTAAGACCTAATTTAGGCCTGGAGAAAAGAGTGGTGAAAAAGTCCGGGTCTTTGGCTCCTTGGAGCTTACAGATATCAAGGACAAAAGTTAATAAATAAGAAAATAACTATTAGGGAAGTCCCAGACATCTTGTAAAGACCCCTCCTCAGTGTGTCATCTCCTTTTCTCCTCTCTGCAAGCCTGTCTCCCTGATACAAGAGAAAGAGTAACAGCCAGGGGGATTGGTTCTATTGCCTCTGGAGAGGCATAAGGAGGAGGTAAACCTGGGGAAACATCACCATGGCTATTGGCAGGACTTGATACATAAGTTGCAGGACCCAGTGCAAAATACAAATGCAGGGTTTTTGTTCAAAAATTAAGAATTTCAAAACAGCAATGGTGGATCATGAAACCAAACACAGCACTCATGTGACTGCACAGGTCACAAACCCGCCTGGCCATTTCTGGCTGTTGGCTTTGAGCTTGTTTTCTTGTATGTTAAAACAACTTGAGATATCACCTCATGCCTGTCAGAATGGATATTATCAAAAAGGCAAGCAAGAACGAGTCTTGGCAAGGATGTGGAGAAAAGGGAAAACTTATGCACATTGGTGGGAATGTAAACTGGTGCAGCCACTGTGGAAAACCAACCAAACAAACACGTAGATACAGAGAACAGCATAATGGTTACCTGAGGGGAAGGGAGATGCAGAAGGTGAATTGGGTAAACGGGGTCAACTGTATGGTGAGAGATGGAAATTAAATATTTGGTGGTGAGCACGCTTTATACAAAAATCAAAATACAGTTTTGCACACATGAAACATATAATGTTATAAACCAACATTACCTCACTAAAAGATAAATCTAAAAAAAAAAAAAAACTAGTTAATAAGTCTTCCTCCCAGGGTTATTTTAAGGATTTAAGCGAACTAATAATTGCCAACCTTTCTAGTGTGTTTCCTGTCATGTAGTAGGTGAACAAGAAAAGTTTCATGACACGTCCTGGCATTCTGTTTTACCACGATGCTTCTATTGCTGGTAATTTTAATGCCACCAGCATCAACACAGTGGCAGGTTTGGGCAAAGCAGAAGCCCAATGAAGATTTGCACTTCCATTTTTAGCAATTTTCCAGAAGGCTAAGACATCTGTTTGGATAGCTGGTACCAAATGAGACGTTAGGGATTTGGGCTCAACTCAGAATAATTTGGAAACAGCACACCTGGTCTTCCATTTGTATTTCTGTCTTTTTTTTTTTGGTTCGGTCTTATGATTTATATCTTACAAATCTCTCTGTGCATTTTTTTCTTCCCCTCCTTCTGTTGCTGTTTGACCAGATTATGGATGGGCAGTGTAGACGCTTATCCCTTTCAGGAAAACCGTTCCCCTCCCGCAGGCCGGAACAGGTGTTATAGAAATTCCTGGGTGACTGCTTTCCAAACAGAACTGAATCCTTTCTGCCAATGGCTTCCATCAAAGTCACTCGTTGGAGCAGTGACTTTTTGTGTGGGAGTTAGGAGCTATTTCCTGGTATTTAAGTAAAAGTGGACAGAAATAACTCATTTACTAATATGTTTGATTGTAATTGACAGGTTTATTTCAAATATTTGCTAAGTAACTTAATATTCATTCTAAAAGAGCTAAGGTGAGAATTTTTTTTGTTTGTTTGTTTTTGCGGTACGCGGGCCTCTCACTGTTTGGCCTCTCCCGTTGCGGAGCACAGGCTCCGGACGCGCAGGCTCAGCGCCCATGGCTCACGGGCCCAGCCGCTCCGCGGCATGGGGGATCTTCCCAGACCGGGGCACGAACCCGTGTCTCCTTTATCGGCAGGCGGACTCTCAACCACTGCGCCACCAGGGAAGCCCGAGCAGTGACTTTTTATGTGGGAGTATTTCCTGGTATTTAAGTAAAAGTGGACAGAAATAACTCATTTACTAATATGTTTGATTGTAATTGACAGGTTTATTTCATATATTTGCTAAGTAACTTAATATTCAGTCTAAAAGAGCTAAGGTGAGAATTTTTGACTTACAGAGAATGAATTTCCCAGGTGAATCTCAGAAGGTTGATCTTGGAGAACGCTCCGTACTTCATTTTTATAGGATCTACGCGTGCTTGACAGTCCTATAATAAGGGGTGGCATGCGTCAATCCATCTCATGAAAAGGCAGAGAGGGTAACTTCCAAAGTGCTCACTACTTTGAGCACTAAACTCAAAGAATAATCGGTGTTATTTCTTCAGCATTTATTATGTTCCATGTGCTTTATATGCATGGAATAATTTACATAACCACCTAATTTAACTCCCAAATGTGACCTATGGTCAAAATAGTACTATCATTACTTTTGACAGGTGAGGAAGATAGAGATTTGTCTAACACATGGTAAATTGAGATGGGAACACAGGTTGGCCAGGTTTTTTTTTTTTTTTTTTAATTGAGGTGAAATTCACATAATGTAAACTTAGCCTTTTTAGAGCGAACATTTCAGTGACATTTAATGCATTCACGATGTTGTGCCATCACAATCTCCTTCTAGTTCCAAAACATTTTTGTCAACCCCTGCCACTAGCTCCCGGCAACCACGAATCTATGTTCTGTCTCTGTGGATTTAGGCTGGTCAGTTTTTAATTATAACATGACACTAATAGCTAGGATTTATTTAGTGCTTACTGTATGCTGGGCATTGTGCTAGGAACTTTGCATACGTGAGTACATTTCATCCTCTCTACCCTGTACAGAAGGTACTGTTATGACCTATGGTTTTTAAAATTATCTCTAATTTACAAATAAGAAAATGGAGGCACAGAGAGTCATCCAAGGTTACACAGCAATCAAGGGCCAGACCCTGGATTGGAACCCCTACAGTCTGTCTCCAGACTCCCCCTCTCAACCAATAATATGCACTCCCTTTTTGTCATCTCATCCCTTTCACTAGGGTGGGTAGCATTCCCAGCAAATCCACAGCCTGTGCATTGTAGCCCATACACACAGCACAATTCAGTGCTGTAGCCCTTGGTGTCAGGGTAGGCTGCCTCATTCTCTGATTTTAACCTGAATCTTAGCTCCAGCTGTAAGACAATATGCTAAGAGCTATGATGGAGGGATGTACAAAGGCTCGTGGAAGCCCAGAGAGGGGAGAGATTTGTTCTCCCAGGGGAGCCCAGAGAAGCATCTAGTTCTCTCCTTTCTGTGTTCCTTTACACAAGAATCACATTCAAAACAACCTTTACATATCACAGGAAAACAAAGATCTTATAAAGTCAGGTTGGATTTTAGTGGTGGGTGAGAGCATGCAAATTGTCTTGGTTCTGCCGCTGCTAGCTGGGTGACCTTGGGCTGTTTGCTTTACCTTTCTGAACCTTTGTTTCCTCATCTTTAACATCAGGGCATTTTGACCTGCAAAACATATAAAGTTCCTGGCATACCCTAAGACTGCATTAAATGTTCTTAATAGATATTTTGATGTCCTAATTAAGACCTATTCTCAGGAACAGAGCTGATAAACTTCTTCATCTTAAGGTATAAATAACAAGAACAACAATTAATAGTAATCTTTATCTATTAGATTTATAATCTTATGATGTGCCAGGCACTGTTTTAAGCGCTTCACCTTTATTTTGTTTAATGACTGGGAATATACTGCTTTTTTAAACCAGTTTTTTAAAAAACAAACAAACAAAAACAAAAACTGCTGAGTCACAGTTCACAAACCAATGCTCTATGGGGAAACCTAGTCTCATGATTTGACCTGTGAAAAATAAAACAAAAATAGGAAGGCTCCATAGTCAGCTAGGTTAGGGACACCCTGCATACTCTATCCCTGTGGTATCCAACTTCGCAGCACCATGGGATCACCAAGGGATCGTTTCTGTATATCTATGCTTGACCCCAGCTCCAGACATTCTGGCTAAAGTGGTCTGGCTGCACTTGGACATATGGATGTTTTAAAGCTCCTGGGTGGGGACTTCTGTTCTCTCCCTGTCTTGAGTCTTCAGTGTGCTCAGTGGTACATCAAAGCTTTTAAAAATTCACTTAGTTTTTTTAAAAAAAATTTTATTGGAGTGTCATTGATTTACAATGTTGTGTTAGTTTCAGGTGTACAGCAAAGTAGGTCATTACAGAGTATTGAGAAGAGTTCCCTGTGCCATACAGCAGGTCCTTATTAGTTATCTATTTTATATATAGAAGTGTGTATATGTCAATTCCAATCTCCCAATTTATCCCTTTTAAAATTTGTATTTCCTCATCATAGTTTTGTTGGAACTCAATCAGATAATAATTTGGAAAGCCCTCTCTCTTTCCATCCCTTTCTTCCTTCTCTGTAAAAAATTATGATCTATTTGAAAGATATGTGATGCTCCCACCTTGCCCCTTTACTTTTTGGACCTAATCTCCTGCCTCCCCCTCTGCCCTGGGACCCCGCCAGGCACTCTCCCACTCTGAGCTTTTGCACCTGCCATTCTGCTTTCCCTCCTCCATGGCTCACTCGCTTCTCCCTGCCCCTTTTGACTCTTCGGTCTCCTTTTCATCCAGGTCCTTTCTGGCTTCCTGCTTTATTACCTCTCCCCCCTTTTCCAGACACCTCTACTTCCTATTGCCCTTTCTTGCTTTACTTTTTTCTCCATAGTATTATCAGCCTCTAACAATTTAATATATCTCACTCATGTATTTGTTGTCTGCCCATTTCACTAATGCCAGTTCCAGATGATTGAGGCTTTGGTCTCATTCACAGCTGTGTCCCCAGCACCTAGAACAGTGCCTGGTATACAGCAGGTGTGCAATAAATACTTGTAAAATGAATGAATGAAAAGTATTGAGAATCAAATTAACAAACAGCTGTGTATCCAGCACCCAGTTTAATGAGTGTTGGTATTTTGCCTTATTTCCCTCAGTTCTTTCTTTTCTAAAGAAATAAAATGCTCTAGATACTGTTGGAGGCCCCCGGTCCTCCCGGTCCCTGTCCCTTCCTACCTTCCAAGAGGTGACCCTACTCTGATTTTGCTGTGTAGTCTTCAGGGCCAAGATTTTATATTTTTATATGTGTATCCAGGATTGTTCTGGGATTTTAAAATTTTATATAAACTGAATACCTAATCTTCTACAATTTGCTTTTTTATATCAACATTATATTTTATTCATGATGATACATGCAAATTTAATTCACTCACTTTAAGACTGGTGGAGAATTCCATTTCCATTGTATGATTATATCATAATTGATTTACTTTTTCCCCTTTAAATGGATATCTAGGTAGTTTCTAATTTTTTGCTATTATAAACAATGCCACAGTGAACCTGCTTGGACACATCTTTTGTGCACATGTGTGAGAGATTTTTTTTTTTAGATTTGGGATGTTGGATGGCTGGGTCTTAGGGTATGTGCATCTTCAAATTTACTAGGTGTTACTATATTTCTCACCAAAGTGGTTGCACCAGTTTATGTTCCTCCCTGTAATGATTTTTGCCTACCTGGTAGGGGGTGAGTTGATACAATTGCTTGTTGTTTACCTCTCCCTGACTTCTGGTGAGGCTGACCCCCTTGTCAAACGTTTATTGGCCATTCAGGTGAACTCTTCTGTGAACTGTCTTTTGATAGCCTTCATCCATTATTGTTCTGAGTTGTTTGTCTTTTTGCTATTGATTTGTAGAAATTCTTTATATATTCTGGACATTAGTCTTTTGTCAGTCACATGCTTTGCAAACATCTGTCAGTCTAAAGCATTTTAACTTTGGTTATACTGGCTTTGTTATACAGACTGTATACATTTTAATGTCAGAGCATTTTCTATTACACAAAATGAAGGGGATGAGTGGTAGAATTCCAGGCATCAGTTTGTCAGGTGATGGGGGGAGGAAGATGCAGTGTCTGAGGCTGGGACCTTTACTGCAGCCCCCATTACACTACTATAAAATCTCTTTGACTCCAAAACCCTAATGTTTGTGAGGACAGGGCTGCTTCTCACAGTGGGTCCCAGACTATTTCTTTGTCTGAAAGGCAACCTGCAGTACTGTACCCCATGGAAGCCAGCAATCTCAGCAGCTGCCTTTGCTGCAAAACCACTGTACCAATTGCCAAGCCTGCACTTGGCTGACTTGCAGAAATGGACCATTTTTCCTCTTTGATATGTTTGTGTGATAGTAGAAAACAGCAAGAGGGAGAGATGGAAACAAAATGGACCCAAGTTTGTACTGGGTTGTACAGGGTTGTACAACAAACACGTCCTTTCCCACCACTTCTGAAGGTTCAGACAGGCCAGCCAGATGAAGACCTGTGAATACGTCCACACACGGCAGGGACCCTCTTCCATGACAGGCAGACCCCGGTTCAGATACCTCCTTTAGAACCTAGAACCCTGATGATTTGGGGTACCATATCTTATCATTTAGTTTTTCCTGTGTACCAGGTTACCCCCAAACTTAGTGACTTAGTGACAGAGTGTGATGCAACAGGCCAGCCCCGTTATTCTGCTAGGAAGGAAGTCGAGGGATGAGCCAGTCCTGGGCATTGAGACAACTGGCTTCTCATCCTGATAATGCTACAAGGTGGTCATGTGACCTCCAATGAGTCTACAGCCTCTTTGACTTCACCTTCCTCATTTTTCAAATGAGGCCTTCAGGCTGGATGAGGTGTCTTCGAGTTCCTATGGTTTCAAGAACATTCTGCCATACTGACCATCATTTACAATTCAACTGCCGGAGCAGGAGGCAGTACAGTCAATGCCATTCTTATTCCTCCTCAAGTTCAGCTCATGAGTATCAACAAGAACCCAGAGAAACACCCTAATAGATAAATGATAATAATTGTGATTATCGACAATGTGATTGATACTTTGCTATGTGCTTTGCAGTTATTAATCCAAAATCTCCCTACTACCTGGTGAGGGATGTATTCATCCTAAGATTTGTCTCCAGGGGGCACTGTTCCTGTGTTCTTTGTGCATGGTCCTTGCTGGAGTACCTCTCCGGAATGCATCTACCAAGAGGACCTCTTGGGTAGCTGGTGACCCTATAAGCGTTATAAGCTGCCCCTTCTAAAGATGGGAAGGCAGCTCAGCATGATTCAGTAACTTCCCTGAGCACCTAGTCATTATTGGAGGTAGAGGAGGGGGCTCAGGATTCTAACTCCAAAACCTGAGCCTTTGCCAGAACACCAGGCTGCCATCTACAGACGAGAGCAACTTCTTCATGGGAGGGGATGTGGGACTGGGGACTGGGGAGATCTGGGTTTGCGCCCCAGCTCTGTGACTGTGAGCAGGTCACTGAACTCCTCTGTGCCTCAGTTTCCCTATCACCGAAATGGGGCCATACTCATTTCTATTCCATAGGCGTACCTTAAATGAGGCAGTGCGTGTGATGCCAGGTGTGCAGTGAACTCTAGGCACAAATGGAAAACATCTTTCTCCGTGGAGGAAAGCTGCTGAGCGCCTTTCTGAGAAACCTGCTCCCCAGTGGCAGACCAAGGTGGCTGGTGATCAGCACAGCCTTTTGAAGGGGGTCGTCTTTTCCAACAGAACATGACATAGCCCTGGGGAAAGTTGTTTTAGTTTCACTTAGTTTGATTTATTATTGATAATGCTGGAGATAAATTAGGATCATTAAAATAAGAGGCTGCCTTCTGCAGGCTGTTTTGAATTCCGAGGCTGTCTGCACTGCATTTGCTGGGACTGGAGTGAACACATGTGTGTCTGGAGGAGGAGAGCCCTGAGAGAGCAGGCGGTGGGAAGCCCTATTGGGAAAGTCTGGGCAGTGAGAGAGGAAGAACAGTATGGAACTGGGTCTTAGTGGGTTGTGGCTGTCATTAATAAAATACCATAGACTGGGTGGCTTAAACCACAGAAATTCATTTTCTCACAGTTCTTGGAGGCTGGAAGTCCAAGACCAAGGTGCTGGCTGATTCTGTCCCTGGTGAGGCATCTCTTCTTGGCTTGCAGACAGCCACTTTGGGTTCACATGGCTTTTCCTCCGAGTACCCAGGGCAGTGAGGGGAAGGGAGAAGGTGGGGGAGAGAGAGAGAGAGAGAGAGAGAGAGAGAGAGAGAGAGAGACAGTACTCTGGTGTCTCTTCTTATAAGGACACTAATCCTATTGGATCAGGGCCCCATTCTTATGACCTCATTTAGCCTTAATTACCTCCTAAAGGCCCCCATCTCCAAGTACAATCACATTGGGAGTTAGGGCTTCAACATATGAATTGGTGGGGGTAATCACAGTTCAGTCCAATGCACATTGCCTTCCCACTCCTCCAAGAAGTGTGCAGTGACTGTTAGTACTGTAAAAAGGATAGCTGTCAACACCTTACTTGTTATATCCTCAGAAAACATGAGGAGGTTTTGTACTATCATTAATATTCCCCTTTTAAAGATGAGGGGACTGAGGCCCAGGGAAGGAGAGTCACTGGCCTAAGGTCCCCAGCCGGTGAAGGGTGGAGCCACGTTGAGGATGTTGTATGCATGACCCCTTGTGGGACTCATTGTACCTTGTCAGTTTCAGGGGTGGCAAAATGGGAAAAACACTTTTGAATCAACCTTGGGTTAAATACTACCTCTATCACTTATAAGTGGTGAGATTTTCAGCAAATTATTTGCTTTCTATGAGTGTATTTGTATCACTTGTAAGCGGGTAATAATACTGCCCTTACACAGCCTTGTTGGGCTCAAATGAGATAAAGTATGATGATTACTTAGTCATCATGAGTACTGGTACTTAATGAGTACTAGAATATCATAGCCACTGAATCAATGGAATCATTTACTTGCAGGTAGTCCCAGGAGAGGGTATGATAAAAATCATTCATACCAAGGTATAAATGACAAAGAAGGATTTTTGAAGTAGTCTGATAATTTTAGAGAGAAGTTATGTTTTTTAATCTTTGCATAGAATGGACTCTGGCAAGGGCAACCTGGATCTTTGTAGACCAGTTGTCCAAAAAATATTGTTCAGTACCTCCTATATGTTAGGCACTGTGCTGGGAGTGGTGGGTAAATGCAGAAAGGACTAAGATTTAGACAATGCCCTAGAGATACTGAAGCCCAAATCTACCATTTTCTCAGAGTCTCCCTTCTCATTACATGGCATCACTTCTTACCCAGTTGTTCATGTAAAACATGTAGGAAGTTACCCTTGATTATCAGGTCCTGTCAACTTCAAACCATGTCCCAAATCCACAGACTCCTTACATTTCTGTGCCTCAGTTTCTTCATCTGTAAAATGGAGTTAATAATATTACTTATCCTGAGGGATACTGTGGCATTAAATGAGTTAATATATGTAAAGTGCTTAGAATAATGCCTGATACTTTGTAAGCAAGCACTTTGTGAGTGTTAACCTTTATTAGGATGATGTTATCTCAAAAGGCTCTATAGGATCAGGTCTCTGGCTGCCTCTCTGCCCTCACCTTTCTCTATTCCTTCCTTCCCTCGTATGTCCCAGCTACACTTTCCTTCTTGTTTGACCTTGAACATGTTAAGCACAGTCCTGCCTCAGGGTCATTGTACTTGATGTTCCCTTTCTCTGAATGCTTTTCCTATAGATAGGAGGCTTCTTCCCTCCAGGTCTCTGTGCAATTGTCACCACCTAAGGAGTCCTTCCTTGATGACACCCCTGTCAACCTATTCTCTTGCCCTGCTTTCCGTTCCTTAGTAGTATTTATCACTATCTGATAAATGTGTTTATTGTTATCTCCCTATTTTGGTTATATATTGATACATCACAAACCAGTCCAAAATGTAATGTCTTAAAACAACATCAGGGGCTTCCCTGGTGGCGCTGGGGTTGAGAATCCGCCTGCCGACGCAGGGGACATGGGTTCGTGCCCCGGTCCGGGAAGATCCCACATGCCGCGGAGCGGCTAGGCCCGTGAGCCGTGGCCGCTGAGCCTGCGCGTCCAGAGCCTGTGCTCCGCAATGGGAGAGGCCACAACAGTGAGAGGCCCGCGTACCGCAAAACAAAAACAAAAACAAAAACAAAAACAAAAACAACAACGTCAATCATTTTATTATTTCTCATGGTTTCTGTGGGTCAGGAATTTAGGAAACGCTCAGTGGGGTGGTTCTGTCCTGGGGTCACTCGTGTGGTTGCAGTCAGAGTGTGGCTGGAGCAGCAGGGGCCTGGAGCAGCTGGGACCTGGTCTGGCATCTCTGTCTTTTTTATCTGTAGACTCAGAACTTCTCCACATGGGCTAATTTGAGTTTCCTTACAACATGGCAGCCTTAGAATGGTCAGGCTTCTTGCGAGGTGGCTCCAGCACAAGTGTTCCAGTGAACCAGGGAGAAGGTGCATTGCCTTTTATGACCTGGTGTGGAAGTCACATTTTATCACTTGCTCTTTACGCTATTGACCAACCAATCATTAAATTTGCATCAGGTTCAAGGTGAGGGATATAGACGCTACCTCTTGTTGGGAAAAAGGTCAAAGAATTTGAAACATGACTTAAAACCACTAGATATGAGCTCCATAGGGACAAGAACTTTGCTTTGTTCATTATTGTATCCCTGGCACCTCAGACAGCATCTGGAACATAGGGAATGTCCAATAAATATATACTGAATGAGTAAAACAGTTAAGAATGTGCTAAAGCTCAAAACCCCAAAGTTCTTTTATCTCCATAGTTATCCACAGTCTTAACAATCCATTAAACCAACTGATAAGCATATAGAAGAAATGATGTTAATTAAGCATGAGGAAACAAACTTAATTTAAAAGACAAAATGCAATATTACCTGCATAGACATATTCACCAGGGACTTATTTTGGAGGTTCATGTCTTATTCATTTGTCTCTTTTATTTTGTTATTTTTTATTTATTTTTTAAAACATCTTTATTGGAGTATAATTGCTTTACAATGTTGTGTTAGTTTCTGCTGCATAACAAAGTGAATCAGCTATATATACATATATCCCCATATGTCCTCCCTCTTGCGTCTCCCTCCCCCCCTCCCTATCCCACCCCCTAGGTGGTCACAAATCACCGAGCTGATCTCCCTGTGCTATGTGGCTGCTTTCTACTAGCTATCTATTTTAAATCTGGTAGTGTATATATGTCCCTGCCACTCTCTCACTTCCTCCCAGTTTACCCTCCCCAATCCCTGTGTCCCAAAATCCATTCTCTATGTCTGTGTCTTTATTCCTCTCCTGCTCCTAGGTTCTTCAGAACCTTTTTTTTTTTTTTAGATTCCATATATATGTGTTAGCATATGGTATTTGTTTTTCTCTTTCTGACTTACTTCGCTCTGTATGACAGACTCTAGGTCCATCCACTTCACTACAAATAACTCAATTTCATTTCTTTTTATGGCTGAGTAATATTCCATTGTAACTGTATGCTGACACATATATGTGGAATTTAAGAAAAAAAAATGTCATGAATAACATAGAGGTAAGACAGGAATAAAGACACAGACCTACTAGAGAATGGACTTGAGGATATGGGGAGGGGGAAGGGTAAGCTGTGACAAAGCGAAAGAGCGGCATGGACATATATACACTACCAAACGTAAGGTAGCTAGCTAGTGGGAAGCAGCCGCATAGCACAGGGAGATCAGCTCGGTGCTTTGTGACGCCTGGAGGGGTGGGATAGGGAGGGTGGGAGGGAGACGCAAAAGGGAGGGGATATGGGAACATATGTATATGTATAACTGATTAAATTTGTTATAAAGCAAAAAAAACCCAATAACATTCAGTCTTAGTACCTCTAAAAAAAAAAAAAAAAAGAATAATATATCAGGGACTTCCCTGGTGGCGCAGTGGTTAAGAATCTGCCTGCCAGTGCGGGGGACACGGGTTTGATTCCTGGTCCAGGAAGATCCCACATGCCGCGGAGCAACTAAGCATGTGAGCCACAACTACTGAGCCTGCGCTCTAGAGCCTGCAAGCCACAACTACTGAGCCCGTGCGCCACAACTACTGAAGCCCGCGTGCCTAGAGCCCATGCTCCGCAACAAGAGAAGCCACCACTCACCACAACTAGAGAAAGCCCGCATGCAATGAAGACCCAACGCAGCCAAAAATAAATAAATAAAATTTTAGAAAAAGAAAAAAAAATATTCCATTGTATATATGGGCCACATCTTTATCCATTCATCTGTCAATGGACACTTAGGTTGCTTTCATGTCCTGGCTATTGTAAACAGAGCGGCAATGAACATTGTGGTACATGACTCTTTTTGAATTATGGTTTTCTCAGGGTATATGCTCAGTAGTGAGATTGCTGGGTCGTATGGTAGTTCTATTTTTAGTTTTTTAAGGAACCTCCATACTGTTCTCCATAGTGGCTGTATCAATTTAGATTCCTACCAACAGTGCAAGAGAGTTCCCTTTTCTCCACACTCTCTCCAGCTTTTATTTTATTTATTTATATATATATATATTTTAAAATTTATTTATTTTATTTACTAATTTTTGGCTGTGTTGGGTTGTTGTTGCTGCACGCGGGCTTTCTCTAGTTGTGGCGAGCGACGACTGCTCTTCGTTGTGGTGCATGGCTTTCTCATTGCGGTGGCTTCTCTTGTTGTAGCACGTGGGCTCAGTAGTTGTGGTTTGCAGACTCTAGAACACAGGGTCAGTAGTGTGGCACATGAGTTTAGTTGCTCCACGGCATGTGGGATCTTCTGGGACCGGGGCTCAAACCCCTGTCCCCTGCATTGGCAGGTGGATTCTTGACCACTGCGCCACCAGGGAAGTCCTCCAGCATTTATTGTTTGTAGAATTTTTTGATGATGGCCATTCTGACTGGTGTGAGGTGATACCTCATTGTAGTTTTGATTTGCATTACTCTCATGATTAGTGATGTTGAGCATCCTTTCATGTGTTTGTTGGCAAACTGTATATCTTCTTTGGAGAAATGTCTATTTAGGTCTTCTGCCCATTTTTGGATAGGGCTGTTTGTTTTTTTGATATTGAGCTGCATGAGCTGCTTGTATATTTTGGAGGTTAATCCTTTGTCAGTTGCTTCATTTGCAAATATTTTCTCCCATTCTGAGGGTTGTCTTTTTGTCTTGTTTATGGTTTCCATTGCTGTGCAAAAGCTTTTAAGTTTCATTAGGTCCCATTTGTTTATTTTTGTATTTTTTTCCATTTCTCTAGGTGGGGGGTCAAAAAAGATCTTGCTGTGATTTATGTCATGGAGTGTTATATGTTTTCCTCTAAGAGTTTGATAGTGCCTGGACTGGCATTTAGGTCTTTAATCCATTTTGAGTTTACTTTTGTGTATGGTGTTAGGAAGTGTTCTAATTTCATTCTTTTACATGTAGCTGTCCAGTTTTCCCAGCACCACTTATTGAAGATGCTGTCTTTTCTCCATTGTATATTCTTGCCTTCTTTATCAAAAATAAGGTGACCATATGTGCGTGGGTTTACTTCTGGGCTTTCTATCTTGTTCCATTGATCTATATTTCTGTTTTTGTGCCAGTACCATACTGTCTTGATTACTGTAACTTTGTATTATAGTCTGAAGTCTGGGAGCCTGATTCTTCCAGCTGTGTTTTTCTTTCTCAAGATTGCTTTGGCTATTCGGGGACTTTCGTGTTTCCATACAAATTGTGAAATTTTTTGTTCTAGTTCTGTGAAAAATGCCATTGGTAGTTTGACAGAGATTGCACTGAATCTGTAGATTGCTTTCGGTAGTATAATCATTTTCACAATGTTGAATCTTCCAATCCAAGAACATGGTATATCTCTCCATCTGTTTGTATCATCTTTGATTTTTTTCATCAGTGTTTTATTGTTTTCTGCATACAGGTCTTTTGTCTCCTTAGGTAAGTTTATTCCTAGGTATTTTATTCTTTTTGTTGCAATGGTAAATGGGAGTGTTTCCTTAATTTCTCTTTCAGAGTTTTCATCATTAGTGTATAAGAATGCAAGAGATTTTTGTGTATTAATTTTGTATCCTGCTCCTTTACCAAATTCATTGATTAGCTCTAGTAGTTTTCTGGTAGCATCTTTAGGATCTCCTCTAGGTATAGTATCATGTCATCTGCAAACAGTGACAGCTTTACTTCTTGTTTTCCGATTTGGATTCCTTTCTTTCTTTTTCTTCTCTGATTGCTGTGGCTAAAACTTCCAAAACTATGTTGAATAATAGTGGTGAGAGTGGGCAACCTTGTCTTTTTCCTGTTCTTAGAGGAAATGGTTTCATGTTTTCACCATTGAGAATGATGGCTGTGGGTTAGTAATATATGGCCTTTATTATGTTGAGGTAAGTTCCGCTTTGCCTACTTTCTGGAGGGTCCTTATCATAAATGGGTGTTGAATTTTGTCGAAAGCTTTCTCTGCATCTTTTGGGATGATCATATGGTTTTTGTCCTTCAATTTGTTAATATAGCTTACCACATTGATTGATTTGTGTATACTGAAGAATCCTTGCATTCCTGGAATAAACCCCACTTGATCATGGTGTATGATCCTTTTAGTGTGCTGTTGGAATATGTTTGCTAGTATATTGTTGAGGAGTTTTTGCACGTATGTTCATCAGTGATATTGGCCTGTAGTTTTCTTTCTGTGACATCTTTGTCTGGTTTTGGTATCAGGGTGATGTTGGCCTCGTAGAATGAGTTTGGGAATGTTCCTCCCTCTGCTATATTTTGGAAGAGTTTGAGAAGGGTAGGTGTTAGCTCTTCTCTAAATGTTTGACAGAATTCGCCTGTGAAGCCATCTGGTCTTGGGTTTTGTTTGTTGGAAGATTTTTACTCACAGTCTCAATTTCAGTGCCTGTGATTGGTCTGTTTATATTTTCTGTTTCTTCCTGGTTCAGTCTCGGAAGGTTGTGCTTTTCTAACAATTTGTCTATTTCTTCTAGGTTGTCCATTTTATTGGCATATAGTTGCTTGTAGTGATCTCTCATGATCCTTTGTATTTCTGCAGTGTCAGTTGTTACTTATCCTTTTTCATTTTTAATTCTATTGATTTGAATCTTCTCCCTTTTTTTCTTTATGAGTCTGGCTAATGGTTTATCAATTTAGTTTATCTTCTCAAAGAACCAGCTTTTAGTTTTATTGATCTTTGCTATTGTTTCCTTCATTCATTTTTGATCTGGTCTTTATGATTTGTTTCCTTCTGCTAACTTTGGGTTTTGTTTGTTCTTCTTTCTCTAGTTGCTTCAGGTGTAAGGTTAGGCTGTTTATTTGTGATGTTTCTTGTTTCTTGAGGTAGGATTTTATTGTTATAAACTTCCCTCTTATAACTGCTAATGCTGCATCCCATAGGTTTTGGTCATTGTGTGTGTTTTTTTTTAATTTATTTATTTTTAGTTTTGGCTGCATTGGGTCTTTGTTGCTGCATGCGGGCTTTTCTCTAGTTGTGGCAAGAGGGGGCTATTCTTCCTTGTGGTGCGCAGGCTTCTCTTTGGGTGGCTTCTCTTATTGCAGAGCACAGGCTCTAGGTGAGTGGGCTTCCGTAGTTGTGGTTTGTGGGCTCTAGAACGCAGGCTCAGTAGTTGTGGTGCACAGGCTTAGTTCCTCTGAAGCATGTGGTATCTTCATGGACCAGGGCTCGAAACTGTGTCCCCTTCATTGGCAGGTGGATTCTTAACCATTGTGCCAGCAGGGAAGCCCTGGGTCATCGTGTTTTCATTGTCATTTGTTTCTAGGTATTTTTTGATTTCGTCTTTGATTTCTTCAGTGATGTCTTGGTTATTTAGTAGTGTATTTGTATTTTTTACAGATTTTATTTACAATATACAGATTGTATTTACAATATACAGATAGTATTTTTTACAGATTTTTATTTATTTACAATATACAGATTGTATTTTTTACAGATTTTTTCCTGTAATTGATATCTAGTCTCATAGCATTGTGGTCAGAAAATATACTTGATACTATTTCAATTTTCTTAAATTTACTGAGGCTTAATTTGTGACCCAAGATATGATCTATCCTGGAGAATGTTCCATGGGCATTTGAGAAGAAATTGTATTCTGTTGTTTTTGGATGGAACGTCCTATAAATATCAATTAAGTCCATCTTGTTTAATGTGTCATTTAAAGCTTGTGTTTCCTTATTTATTTTCATTTTGGATGATCTCTCCATTGGTGAAACTGGGGTGTTAAAGTCCCCTACTATGATTGTGTTACTGTCGATTTCCCCTTTTATGGCTGTTAACATTTGCCTTATGTATTGTCATGCTCCTATGTAGCGTGCATAAATATTTACAATTGTTATATCTTCTTCTTGGATTGATCCCTTGATCATTATGTAGCATCCTTCTTTGTCTCTTGTAAAAGTCTTTATTTTAAAATCTGTTTTGTCTGATATGAGAATTGCTACTCCAGACTTCTTTTGATTTCCATTTGCATGGAATATCTTTCTCCATCCCCTCACTTTCGGTCTGTATGTGTCCCTAGGTCTGAAGTGGGTCTCTTGTAGGCAGCATATGTATGGGTCTTGTTTATTTATCCATTCAGCCACTCTATGTCTTTTGGTTGGAGCATTTAATCCATTTACATTTAAGGTAGTTATTGATATGTATGTTTCTATTACCATTTTCTTAATTGTTTGGGGTTTGTTATTATAGGTCTTTTCCTTCTCTTGTGTTTCCTGCTTATAGAAGTTCCTTTAGCATTTGTTGCGAAGCTGGTTTGTTGGTGCTGAATTCTCTTAGCTTTTGCTTGTCTGTAAAGGTTTTAATTTCTCTGTTGAATCTGAATGAGATCCTTTCTGGTTAGAGTAATTTTGGTTGTAGGCTGTTCCCTTTCATCACTTTAAATAAGCCCTGCCACTCCCTTCTGG
The DNA here is from genome assembly GCF_949752795.1 of Hyperoodon ampullatus. Classification (NCBI taxonomy): domain Eukaryota; kingdom Metazoa; phylum Chordata; class Mammalia; order Artiodactyla; family Ziphiidae; genus Hyperoodon; species Hyperoodon ampullatus. The sequence goes on along the minus strand of NC_136924.1, from coordinate 32,623,861 downwards.
CTTGCAGAGTTTCTGCTGAAAGATCAGCTGTTAACCTTATGGGGATTCCCTTGTATGTTATTTGCTGTTTTTCCCTTGCTGCTTTTAATATTTTTTCTTTGTATTCAATTTTTAATAGTTTGATTAATATGTGTCTTGGTGTGTTTCTCCTTGGATTTATCCTGTATGGAACTCTCTCCGCTTCCTGGACTTGATTGACTATTTCCTTTCCCATATTAGGGAAATTTTCAACTATAATCTCTTCACATATTTTCTCAGTCCTTTTCTTTTTCTCTTCTTCTTCTGGGAGCCCTATAATTCAAATGTTGGTGTGTTTAATGTTGTCCTAGAGGTCTCTGAGACTGTCCTCAATTCTTTTCATTCTTTTTTCTTTATTCTGCTCTGCAGTTGTTATTTCCACTATTTTATCTTCCAGGTCACTTATCTGTTCTTCTGCCTCAGTTATTCTGCTATTGATTCCTTCTAGAGAATTTTAAATTTCATTTATTGTGTTGTTCATCATTGTTTTTTTGTTCTTTAGTTCTTCTTGGTTCTTGTTAAACGTTTCTTGTATTTTCTCCATTCTATTTCCAAGATTTTGGATCATCTTTACTATCATTACTCTGATCTTTTTCAAGTAGACTGCCTGTTTCCTCTTCATTTGTTTGGTCTGGTGGGTTTTTACTTTGCTCCTTCATATGCTGTGTGTTTCTCTGTCTTCTCATTTTGCTTAACTTGCTGTGTTTGGGGTCTCTTTTTCGCAGGCTGCAGGTTCATAGTTCCCATTGTTTTTGGTGTTGTCCCCCAGTGACTAAGGTTGGTTCAGTGGGTTGTGTAGGTTTCCTAGTGGAGGGGACTGGTGCCTGTGTTCTAGTGGAGGAGGCTGGATCTTGTCTTTCTGGTGGGCAGGACCACATCCGGTGGTGGGTTTTGAGATGTCTGTGACCTTATTATGACTTTAGGCAGCCTTTCTGCTAATGGGTGGGGTTGTGTTCCTGTCCTGCTAGTTGTTTGGCATAAGGTGTCTAGCACTGTAGCTTGCTGGTCATTGAGTGGAGCTGGGTCTTAGCATTGAGATGGAGATCTCTGGGAGAACTTTTGCTGTTTGATATTATGTGGAGCTGGGAGGTCTCTGGTGGACCAATGCCCTGAACTCGGCTCTCCCACCTCAGAGGCACAGGTCTGACACCCGGCCGGAACGCCAAGATCGTCAGCCACATGGCTCAGAAGAAAAGGGTGGAAGAAAGAAAGGACAGAAGAAAAAAATAAAATAAAGTTATTAAAATAAAAAAAATTATTACAAAAAAATAAAATTAAAAAGTAATAAAAAAAAGAGAAAGAAAGAAAGAAGAGCACAACCAAACCAAAAAACAAATCCACCAATGATAACAAGCTCTAAAAACTATATTTAAAAAAAAAACAACCAAAAAAAACTAGACAGACAGAACCTTAGGACAAGTGGTAAAGGCAAAGCTATACAGACAAAATCACACAAAGAATTATACACATACACACTCAGAAAAAGAGAAAAAGGAAAAAAAAAGTCTACATAAAAAAAAGAGAAGAGAGCAACCAAATCAATAAACAAATCTACCAATGATAATAAACTCTAGATACTAAACTAAGATAAACATAAAAGCAGAAACAAATTAGATGCAGAAAGCAAACCCAAGTCTACAGTTGCTCCCAAAATCTACCGCCTCAATTTGGGATGATTTGTTGTCTATTCAGGTATTCCACAGATGCAGGGTACATCAAGTTGATTGTGGAGATTTAATCTGCTGCTCCTGAGGCTGCTGGGAGAGATTTCCCTTTCTCTTCTTTGTTTGCATGGCTCCTGTGGTTCAGCTTTGGATTTGGCTCTGCCTTTGCATGTAGGTCGCCTGAGGGCATCTGTCCTTCGCTCCGACAGGACGGAGCAGCTGATTCGGGGGCTCTGGCTCACTCGGGCCCGGGGGAGGGAGGGGTATGGATACGGGGCGAGCCTGTGGCTGCAGAGGCCGGCGTGACGTTGCACCAGCCTGAGGCGTGCCATGTGTTCTCCCGGGGAAGTTGCCCCTGGATCACGGGACCCTGGCAGTGGCGGGCTGCACAGGCTCCGGAGGGGAGGTGTGGATGGTGACCTGTGCTCGCACACAGGCTTCTTGGTGGCTGCAGCAGCAGCCTTAGCATCTCATGCCCGTCTCTGGTGTCTGCGCTGATGGCCGCGGCTTGCGCCCGTCTCTGGAGCTCCTTTAAGCAGCGCTCTGAATCCCCTCTCCTTGTGCACCCAGAAACAGTGGTCTCTTGCCTCTTCGGCAGTTCCAGACTTTTTCCCGGACTGCCTCCCGGCTAGCTGTGGTGCACTAGCCCCTTCAGGCTGTGTTCACGCCGCCAACCCCAGTCCTCTCCCTGCGCTCCGACCGAAGCCCGAGCCTCAGCTCCCAGCCCCGCCCGCCCCGGCGGCAGAGCAGACAAGCCTCTCGGGCTGGTGAGTGCTGGTCGGCACCAATCCTCTGTGCGGGAATCTCTCCGCTTTGCCCTCCGCACCCCTGTTGCTGCGCTCTCCTCTGAGGTTTCGAAGCTCCCCCCCTCCGCCACCGCAGTCTCCGCCCGCGAAGGGCCTTCGTAGTGTGTGGAAACCTTTCCTCCTTCACGGCTCTCTCCCACTGGTGCAGGTCCCGTCCCTATTCTTTTGTCTCTGTTTTTTCTTTTGCCCTACCCAGGTACATGGGGAGTTTCTTGCCTTTTGGGAAGTCTGAGGTCTTCTGCCAGCGTTCAGTAGGTGTTCTGTAGCAGTTGTTCCATCTGTAGGTGTATTTCTGATGTATCTGTGGGGAGGAAGGTGATCTCCACGTCTTACTCCTCCGCCATCTTGAAGGTCTCTCAATGTCTGGTCCTCTGTCTCTTTTAGAACTGAGCACAAGGCAGGTGATCAATGAATGGTTTTTCAAAGAATGACCAAGTATACTCTGGTCTTGTAATTGCATATCTTCTTTGTTAAAAAGTTAATAAAAGCCCCACTTCTGGGGCAGCTTGTTTCAGGAAACAGGTACACTGAAGAGAAATCTGTCAACCATCATTTATTAAACACTGACTGTGTGCCAGGAAATGTAACAAGCACTTTGTATGCAGTACATTTTTTGCTCTTCATAGTAACCCATGGATATCAGTACCACTGTTATGTTTCTTAGCCCCCATTTTGGAGAAATTGGAAATGAGGCTCAGAGAGGTTAGTCCTACCCTTTTCCCCATTTAGGTTCCAGGTGGTAAGTGGGAGGGGAGGCTGTGATGTTCATTTGTCTCAAAAAGCTGAGCTCTTTGCCAGGTTCCATACTGCATCCTTGGGATCTTGAGGGGTCTGGCTGTGGTCTGACACAGCCAAAGACTCTCCCTCGTCTCACCTACTCCTGGACTTTTAGTGGAGACTAGTCTATTTAGGTATTTGAGCTGATGTTTAGCAAAGACCAGGTAACATGTAGATCACTGCTCCCACTGACTGTCACTTTAAAATGCTTTTAAGGTGGGTGTCTTTTTTTTTTTTTTTTTTTTTTTTTGCGGTACGCGGGCCTCTCACTGCTGCGGCCTCTCCCGTTGCGGAGCACAGGCTCCAGACGCGCAGGCCCAGCGGCCACGGCTCACGGGCCCAGCCGCTCCGCGGCATGTGGGATCTTCCCGGACCGGGGCACGAACCCACGTCCCCTGCAACGGCAGGCGGACTCTCAACCACTGCGCCACCAGGGAAGCCCCAAGGTGGGTGTCTTAAGTGTTCTCATTATCAGTTTCTTTTCTTTTCTTTCTTTTATTTTGACCGCTGCCATGCGGCATGTGGAATCCTTAGTTCCCCGACCAGGGGTCGAATCCGTGGCCCCTGCAGTGGAAGCATGGAGCCCCAGCCACTGGACCACCAGGGAAGTCCCATCAGTTTCTTTCTTTTTTTTTTTTTTTTTGCGGTACGTGGGCCTCTTACTGTTGTGGCCTCTCCCGTTGCAGAGCACAGGCTCCGGGCGTGCAGGCTCAGCGGCCATGGCTCACGGGCCCAGCCACTCCGCAGCATGTGGGATCTTCCTGGACCGGTGCACGAACCCGCGTCCCCTGCATTGGCAGGCGGACTCTCAACCACTGCGCCACCAGGGAAGCCCCCCATCAGTTTCTTAATATAAATAATTTAGAAGGGGTGACAGATGATCTCAATGTGCTTGAACTTAGCAAGGGAGTCTTCTGATATCAGATCCCGGAGGTATGGCTGGGCTTATGTACGTGGTCAGCACCGCAATGAGCTGGAGTTCATGGCCCTATCCACACAGCAGGGCTTAGGCTGTGCTCACGTCCTCTAGGGACTGTGGTTAGGTAACTCAGAGTCATGTTTAACAGCATTACTTCCAAGGAGGCAGCAGGTGTCAGTGGAAGATGATGGATGTGGGTTCAAAGCCAAGGCTGCCTGTTCCTAGTGTGCAACCCTTGACCAGTGACTTCATTTTTCTGAGCCTTCATTTCCTCCTCTGTCAAATGGGTACCACAGTACCAACTTCCCAGGCTGGATTAAGTGAGATAATAGTGCTATATTTATCGAGCATTTATTATGTGCCAGGGGCTTTTTTGGGCAATAGGGAACCAGTGATGAAGACCAAGTCATTGACATGATGGAGCTTACATTCTAGCAGGCCTTGACAAGAACCTTGAAAACAAGTTTTAAAAATCATCTCGGGCTTCCCTGGTGGCACAGTGGTTGAGAGTCCACCTGCCGATGCAGGGGACACGGGTTCGTGCCCCGGTCCAGGAAGATCCCACACGCCGTGGAGTGGCTGGGCCCGTGAGCCATGGCCGCTGAGCCTGCGCGTCCGGAGCCTGTGCTCCGCAACGGGAGAGGCCACAGCAGTGAGAGCCACGTACCGCAAAAAAAAAAAAAAAAAAAAAAAAAAAAAAATCTCAAGTGGTAATAAGTCCAAAAAGGAATCATGGCAAGAGGATACAGGGACAGCAGGGTTGTTGTTGTACATGGGAGTTAAGGAGCCCTTCTGTGGAGATGATATTTGGGTAGAGACATGAGGTAAGTGTGGAAGGGAGCTGATTTCAGGTTGGGGGAGCAGCCAGTGCAGTGGCTGAGGGAGGAGCCCCGCTGCTCTGATACAGAAACAGCAAGGCCAGGTGGCCGGCACGGCTTGAGGGGACAGAAGGGAGAATGGGAGGGAAAGAGGTGAGATGGAGCAGGGCTGGGTCGTGGAGAGCTCCAGAGCTCTGGGTGAGGTCTTGGAATTAGATTCTGTGAGACAGCTTCATGTAAAGTACCTGACATAGTAGCTGTTCATGGCCAGTTGGACAAGCGATTCCTCACCACTTACCATCTGCTGGACCCTCTGCTGAGCAAGGGGACAGAGATGGCTTAGCCATACTCCTCATTCTTCAGGCAACCTAGTTCCTTTCCCTTCCTCCATTCCCATCTTCTAGATCTTATTCTGAGACTGTCTGGAAGCTTTCCAGATTTTGAGCATTTTGCTCTGTTCTGGCATCACAGTCTAAAATGTATCTGAAGCATGTCCTAGCTGATAAAAAGTATTTATTTTCCCTAACCAGTTGCATTAAAAAATAACAGAAAGGAGAATTTACTTCTTTATTGAACTTTCTAATCCATTTTCTTTGAGGTTGAGAACACATTTACCAGTCCTGCAGCGGAGATGCTGTCATTGCGGGGAAGTGAAGGGTCCTCAAGCATAGAGAGTAGAAACAGCCTCCCTCTCACTTTGCAGCTTCAGAAGCACTTTACCAACATCAGTGCAGGTTGCCTCTTGCAGCCCTCTTGGTGGGGGTGTATCAGGATAGCAGCTAACGTGGCAGGAACTTACCATATTATTATTGGGTGCCCTTCTACGCCCTGGGAGAATAGAGATCCAAGGTCCCCTGCAAAGTGTTTCATCTAAGCCTCACTATGCTGTGAGGTATGGATCAGATATTGCCCACATTTTGAAAACAAGGAAACCAAATCTAAGAGCAGAAAAGTGACTTGCCTAAGGTCACACAGCTCATGAGTGGGTGACCAAGTGCTCCCAGTTATCCATGGGCTTGGCTTGACCAAACTTTAGTCAAGCTTACCTCCTTCCTACAAGCTCTTAAACTTTGGCTGGTCCCCAAGTTTTAAGCAGGAACCAAGGTGCAGAACAACTGTTCCAAAAGGCTGGCTACAAAGAGAAATCCTGTAATGCTTGCCAGCCTTCCCCAAAGTTCCACCCAGCTCATCACACTGCACTGCTCCCACGAAAGAAAAGTCTTTTTCTTTTGGATTTTGAGATGCTTGAAGATCCTGAAGTCAAAGAATTCTTCCTACTGCAATAGTCTTTTTGAGTAAAGTCTCTCTCACCCTAAGTCCAGATTGGTTTTTCACTTGACACAGGGGAGCTGGGATTTGAACCCCGGATTCTCTGAACTCTCCAATTTATTCAGGGGTTGGAGTACTTGCAAACATTTACTTCTGTATGGAATGCTGTGACACACAGATGTGTTTTCTTCTAGAAATCAAATTAGAAGTGATATTGCTGATAATATGGTAAGATTAAAATCTGACTCTATTATGTGTAGGTTGGTCTTTAAACCTAAAAAAAAAGTAAAGAATCCTGACACCTGAAACTAACACAGTATTATAAACTAACTATTCTTCAATAGAAAAATAATATACAAAGAATCTTAAAGACATCACAGTCAGTTTCTTTGGTTTCTAGAAAAACACATTTCTATTTGTTCATTTGTTTGTCTTTTGCCCACACAGGTCAGAAGATGTATGATATTTTAAAGAAAGACTATGGGAAACAAGCTTAAGTGTGAGCAGATCAATATATATATATATATATATATATATATATATATATATATTGTGAAATATGGTGGAACTACCTTATTTGAATTCTGCAAGGTTGAATAAAGAAACTGGTTTCCTGAGCTCATAAAACACGATTTCCAGGTTGGCAGAATTGTCTTAATGGGAAAGGACATGAATCAGAACCAGATGGATCTGGGTTTGAGTCCAAGCTTTGCCATTTGCTGACTGTGCAGACTTAGGCAATTTCCTCAGTTCCTCTGTCTATAAAAATCCTTCCCACTTTTTCCTTTTGTAGTGAGACAGAAGTATAATCATGCATGGGGCATGATGCATAATACTTGCTCAATAAACTTTAAAAAAATATAGGAGAAGGGATCCATCTTAGGGCAGAAGCACCGTTTGATATTAAAGAGATTTTGCAGAGCAGGGGAGACATTCTGATAAATCACAATAACCCAGGGTTTGGGTCTACCTACTTGCATAAAAATGTGCCTTTTGTCCCAACTGTCCTATGGGTTGACTTTCCCTGCATCCGCTCTTAGCATGTGTTTACAAAGCTTGTTGCCTCAGCAGATTCTCATAGGTGATTTCTGCAGCTGCATGGTCCTGGGTCACATTTACCCATCACCAGCCCCTTACACACTGGTACAGCTGGATGCAGGCACAGAGGCCACTTGGGGCTGAGTCTTCTCTCAATGTTGGCTTAAGGAGTGTACAGGCAACCACTTGACATGTGGTCAAGAAAACCTGCTCCTGAGCAATGGGCCCTGGAGACTCCGAGGACCAGAATCATCAAGAAGTTTAGGGGTTCACTGAGTCTGCTGTAGCCCCTCTGACCCATCCTTGGCACTCAGAGGGCTGCAACAGTAGCTTGGGCAAGCCACCCAGGTCAGGCTGGAATGAATGAATGAGTTGAGTCTGCTTAATGAATGAATAAGCAGTTGAGTCTATTTAACCCAACCCTCAATTTTAGCTCTTAACACTTATGATGCATTCATTTATTTATGTGGTTTGGCAGCATCACTAGGTTTCCTAGGGCTTCTGTAACAAACACCACAAACTGGGTGGCTTAAAACAACAGTCATTTATTCTCTCACAGTTCTGGAGGTTAGAAGTTGGAAATCAAGGTGTCAGTAGGGTCAGGCTCCTTTCAGAGTCTCTAGGGGAGGGTCCTTCCTTGTTTCTTCCAGTTTCTGCTGACTCTTGGCATTCCTTGGCTTGTGGCAGCATCACTCCAGTCTCTGCCTTCATTGTCACATGGCTGTCTTTTCCCTTGTCTCTCTTCCTCTTATATGGACACAGGTCATACTGGATTCAGGGGCCATTAATGGGTCTCATCTTTTAATGTAATAGGTCATACTATACCAGTATGATCTCATCTCTACTAATTACATCTGCAAAGCCTCTATTTTCAAATAAGCTCACATTCACAGGTACCAAAAAGTTAGGACTTGAATATATGTTTTGTGGGAACACCATTCAACCCATTACCATGTCACTGTTGGTGGCTGAGACAACCCCCATCTGCAGCCCCCTTCCCCCAGCTACCTGACACTTAGGAGCAATCATATGGCACAGTTTTGGCCATTAAAACCTCAGGAAGGTCTGTGGGATGAGCCATCTAGGAAAGCTTTAATTTTCCTAAGTAAAAATACACTCGCTCGGTAAGCCTCTTTTTCTCACTTCCTGTTTGGAATATGCACATGTCATTAGAGGTACAGCTTTCATTTGGTGGCCAGGAGGGACACATATAAGGAGGAAACTCAACCCCCTAGTGATGGCAAAGAGGAGAGAGGAGGAGTCCGAGTCCTTGAGGCATTCACAAGCCTCCACTCCATTGCCCACCACTGGGCTCCTTGATTTGGGAGCCAAATAAACTCCTATATTTTGGTGCCTTGGTTATGAGGTTCTGCTATTCTGTAGCTAAATTCATGCCTGATGGGTACACATGATTATCCTTCCCTGATGATGAGGATGATAACAATATAACAAAACCACTATTTATTGAAATACTTTTGCAGGCATCGTACTAAACACTTTACTTAGATCATGTAATTTAATAAATACATCAACCCTATAAGGTAGAACCACTATTGTCCCCATTTAACAGATGAGGAAACTGAGTCTAAGAGAGATTAAGCCACAGCCATGCTCACACAGTAAGAAAGTGGTGGGTCCAGGATTCAACAACAGGTTTACTGGCTCCCAAGCCTGTGATTGTTCCACTGTATACCATGTGGCCAGTCCCCAGGAAAACCTTGGGAAAAGAATAAAAATAAGAACTATAGCAGTGATGACAGTGGTTAGCATGTATTGAGAAAGCATTATTCGTAGTCATTTACTAGTCATTTACTGAGTAGCAAGTGCCAGGCACAGTGCTAGTGCTTTACCTATAGAAGCTCATGGTGAATTCTTCAAAGAGCAGGGGCTCAGCCCTCCCTCCACAGCCCTCAGCACAAATGACTCTGAATGGCTGAACGGTGATGGGATCATTTGAGCTGGGATTTATGGGAAGAGTAGGAGTCTGATAGATGAAGAAGAAGAAACCAGTCATTTAAGAGATAAGGACCAGTAGAATCAAGGGTGCTTTGCCAAGTTTTGGTCCTCAGAAAGGTTTGGGTGTGGCTAGGGCTGTCACTGCTCCCCAATGTCCATTCTCCCCTCCTTTCTGTTAAAAATAGCACATCCCTAACTTTCACCTGAGCACTTGGCCCCCAGCTATAGATAACATTTCCCAAGCTCCCTTGCTCCCAGTTGCAGTCATCTGATTAAATTCTCATCAATGGAATGTGTAACCTACCTGTCATTTCTTTAAAAAAAAGTGCTTACTTCCTACTTCCTCTGAACCAAAGCATGGGCAAGATAATGACCCAGCCATGATCATGGAGGGGAAGGTGGCATACTAGGGCCTTCCCTAGTGGCAGGAATATGGGAGGAACCTGGGCCCTCCTGCGACTTTGTGGAACAGAGCTGTCCTGTCAGCTTGGACTCATCTTTTTTTTTTTTTTTTTGCGGTACGCGGGCCTCTCACTGTTGCGGCCTCTCCCGTTGCGGAGCACAGGCTCCAGACACGCAGGCTCAGCGGCCATGGCTCATGGGCCCAGCTGCTCCGCGGCATGTGGGCTCTTCCCGGACCGGGGCACGAACCCGTGTCCCCTGCATTGGCAGGCGGACTCTCAACCACTGTGCCACCAGGAAAGCCCTTGGACTCATCTTTGATTGTTAGGAAAGAAAGAAGTAAGCTGTTATTTTATATAATCAGCTACAATTTGGGGCTTCTTTATTACAACAGCTTAGTCTGTACCCTAATATTTTGGATCTGAACCCAGACCACATCTGGAGGAAGAGTCACCCAGTTAATTCAGTCCAACTCCCAGGAGAAGAAAGAAAATGGAGAGGTAGGGGAGGCTATCTGGGGCGCAGGAGGAAAGCTGCAGGCCCCTCAATGTATTCATAGCAAATTAATAATTTTGTCAATTTATTAATTCACAGATACTTATTGAGCACGTGCTGGAAAATCCACCCAACGCAGTCAGCTGTGTTTTCTTCCCTGCTCTATTTTCTCCATCTCACTTATCACGATCGAAAATTACATTATCTATCTTGAGTGCAGTAGTATTTACCAGAAGGTAAATTTATGACATTGGAGAAGGGAAAGTTAGCAAGTTTTGTAAGAAGAAATATTATGTGGGAAGTTAGGGAATCCATTGGAACTGGTATAAATCATCATCACTGTATGGAGAAATAGACAAAATAATAGGGAGTTTGCAGCCCAGCAGAGGTCTGCTTTCTGATGAGCACAAGGGGGATGTGAGCCCAGAACACGGGTAGGGGGTGATAGGATGGGGCAGAAGGTACAATGGCAGCTGGACTGGACTCATCTCTCACAGCTCAGTGGCTTGGGTCTTGGGGCCCACTCAAATAGTAACGAGAAAAGCCCTGTGCAGCTGGAGTAAACAACAGTGAAGATGGATAACTCAAGGCTGGGGAGGAGGAGGGGACTGAGAAGAACCATCCATCAGCATAAGCATAAGATCACAGAGGATGACACTGAATCATGCAGAGAAGAGATTGACCCATAACTTCTGGGGTCAGTATATACCTATCTCTCCCACTATGTCACTCGTAGCCAACAAGTCAAATGATTAAAATCTATGTAGTCTCTCCTGTATAGTCTGTTGACCAGACACCCAGGGAGGATAAGGTGTGTGTGTTTATTACCTGTTCATTGTCTGTCTCCCTCACTAGAAGGAAACCTTCATGAGGGTGAGGACCTGGTCTGTCTTCTTTACTGCTATCTCCCCAACACCTAGAACAAAATCTGACCCATAATAGGAGTTCAGTAAGCAATTTTTGAGTAAATGAATAAAGTAAGCAGACAAATAAATAAAACAACAGCCAGTTCCAATAATTCTAAATCAGAAAGATATAACTACTTTGAGATGGAGAAAACAGAAGAAGCTTTCCTTTAGGACTATGGACAGGGAAGTAAAGTTTAAGATGAGATTCCAGGAAGAGAAAGAGTCAGCCATGCTGAGAGTAGGGAGAAAGGCATTTCAGGCAGAAGGAACAGCATGTGTGAAGGCCTCCAAGTGGGAGAGAGTTTGGCATGTTCCAGAAACAAAAAAGAAGGTTGGTCTGACTCAGGGGGAGTGATATGAGCAGAACTGGGAAAGGTCAACAGGGGCTGGATCCTTAGGGTTAGTAGCTGGGGTTTTATTCTAAGACGATTTATTCCTACTGTATGTCTAGGGAGACATAATCCAATTTTGCTTTGGGAAAAGTGTGTAGAAACTGAATTAGAGGCAGGCAAGAGTATCGGTGAGAGAACCAGTGAATAGACAATTGTAGCAGTCTACAAGAGAAATGATGTTGAAATGGACTAAGTTGGTGTCTATAAAATTATAAGCAAAGTGGGTAGACTTATTTAGAGCTTGCTGGTGGATTGGATATGGGAGGTGAGGGAGAGAGGACTCAAGGATGTTGTATCAGCTAGCTCTTGCTCTAACAAATCACCCCCATATTCATGGCTTGAGAAACAATCACTTATTATTACAGCTCATGCCTCTGTGATTGGTTATCAATTGGCTGGCCTAAGAAGGGTTCCCTATTGATCTCAGCTGGACTTGCTCATACTTTTGTGGATCAGCAGGGCCGGGAGTAATGGGTGCTCTGCTTGAATCTAGGCTCATCTGGGTTAGCTAAGCTGAGGCAGCTCTGGTCCAACAGACTCTCTTCTGTTTCCTCCTGGGTGAGCAGGCATGTTCTCCTCATGGTCACAGCAGAGGCACAAAAGGCAGCAATCACACAAGAGCATTTCAAGACTCTGCATCACATTTGCTAACATTCCCGTGGCCAAAGAAAGTCCCACAGGGCCATGGAATTGTGCTTTAGCATATGGGAAGCACTGCTACCCAGTTAGATGGCAAAAGGTGTGGGTACCTTGAGGGGTGAGGAATTGAGCCATTAATACAACCTACCACAGATGCTTCTCATGCTTCTGGTTAATTTTTCATTATAATTTCCCTCTTGGTCCACTCCAAACAATTCTCCTTTTTTTCCACCCACAGGACACCACTCCTATTTGTTTATTCTTGGAGCTTCCAATAGGAAGGAGACAGCAGAACTAGAAACCTGCTTATGCAGTTTGGCCTTTCTGCAGAGGATGGGAGGGTAGAGGTACCGCACCGGGTAGATGGAAGTTTTACCCCTTGGAGTTTGGCTCTGAATCTATGGGCTTAGCATGGGTGTAGATTTTGGCCACAATATTGTGTGGGCTGATGCTGATCATGGGACACACAAGTGCAGGCTTACAAAAGCAACTGAGAAAGGCCTTGGCCAAAATGCCAAGAATATCTGCAGCTTAAATACTGGAACGATTATATAATTTGTGGGGCTTTGCAAGCTAATTTGTTTGCTGCCTTTTCAATTTGCCATTCAGTTTCCATGGTTTCACGGTTGGTCAGAGATGGAATATTTAAACCCAATAGACAAAGCCTGAAGTTGAAGAGCTAAAATGGCTGTGGAATTGTTTTATAGCACAAACCGGTGGAAAGACGACTGTGTAGGGAATCGAGAGAGTTAGAGTCTGGTCCTGGCTTTGCTGCCTTCATGCCAGATTCCTTCTTGGTGCCTCAATTTCTCCATCTGAGATGTGGTGTGAGATCTTAGGTGGCCCCACCCAGCTCTGTAGTAACAGTAACAATAACAATAATAAGTAGAAGTAACAGGTGTAAAAATAGCTAGTGTCTATTCAGTGATTACTTTTTGCCAGACATTGTGTGAGTGCGTTATGTTCATTTTATTCTCACAATAAGCACAGGAGAGGGAGATGCTATGCCTTTTTCAAAGGGTCATGAAACTGAGGCTTGCCCAGCATGACATAGCTAATAGTGCCAAAGCTGTGGTAGGAACCACATCTCTCTTATTTCAGAACCTGGGGTCTTATCCCCTGTATTCCCTTTCTCCAGGATTCTATTATCTCTAGTGCTGTGTAGTGGAGCTTGCTGTTGGAAATGTCCTGTGTGTGCATTATCTGATTCTGTAGCCACTGGTTGCTTGGAGCTCTTGAGCACTTGAAATGTGGCTAGCGTGACCAAGGGACAGCATTTTAAATTTTATGTCATTTTAATGTTTTAACTAGTTTTTTAGAGTCACATGTGGCTGGCAGCTCCTGTGTTGAACAGAGCATGAGAAAGCAGGGACTTGGCCAAATGCAGTGTAGCATAATGTTTAAGCAAAGGACTCTGGACACATTTTCTGGGCATAAATACCCTTCCTGCCACTTACTAGTGGCATGACCTTGGGCAAGTTATTTACCCTCTTTATGCCTCAGCCTTCACATGTTTAAAATGGGGATAATAATGGGTTGAGGGTGAGAACTAAATAAGTTAATATCCTTAGAACAGTGCCTGGCACATAGAGCCATGTAAGTGGCTTTCAGTATGATTACACCCCTAGGTGAGAAGATGAAAAAAAACCCTGATATATATTGATGCTTTTTAACTTGATTCCCTCAAAACAGTGCAAGGTAGTGGAGTGGGCAGTCCTGGCACCTGGCCCTATCCCCTCGCATCCCTTTCATGTTTCTGTGTGCCCATCCCCAGCCACTGTGTGCTTTGTTGCTACAGCTCTCACCTGCCCCTGCCACCTTCAGAGGACTGCCCTTGGATGCTGGAGCCTTCTTGACCACCGGGAACGTAGACCTGCCTGGGAGTCTACCTCACCCCCACTCCCAGCAGCTTGTAGCCAGGAGTTGACTAATGAGGGTGTAAAACGCCCAGCTTCTCTGTCCCCAGACAAACATCGTCCAAGTCTGAGGTGTTATTTACACCCCAAAGTTCCCCAGAGGATCAGGCCAAGGCTGGGACTCCTGAAATCGCACCCTCATAACCCCTTCCCCTCTCTGCCCTGCTGCCCTCCACCCCCATCTGGTTTCTCTTTACTAAAACACATGACCCCCAATCCCTGCCCCAGAGCCTGTTTCTGGGAAAACTGACCCAAACAGGTGCTCTCTATTTACGATGTCCAATACTGACTTCAACCCTGCAAGGTACTCCTCTACCCATTTTACAGATGAGGAACTTGAAACTCATGGAGGGAAGGGATATTTCTTACATCGCTTGGTAGTAAGTGAGGTGAGGGTCTACAGTGGAGAAGAGAGTGTGTCTCCCTTCAAGGGCCATGTGTTCGTATTCTGATGGCCACCACGTGCTGCCATCCCTACGAGGGGTAGTATTTATAGTTCATAGGCAACGCCTAAATACGTGGCTGGTACACACTGGTTTACAGGTGGCGTCCATTCTGACTGTACCAGTTGTGAACTATTTTCAATACGATCCCAGTTTATGTTCTGTATCTCTACATGGCACGGCATGTAGGTGTGTATCTGGGGGGAAATGCAGACCTCCTGGAAAACCCGGGACAAATGGTGGGTAGGGCCCCTGTGCCTCCTTCCTCTCCAGAGACACAGCGTGTCCCTCTTGCTTGTCACGGCTTTCCCGCTGGCCGAGTCTGTGTGCCTAGCTCTGCATAAGGGCTGCCTTTAGCATCAGGCTGACTTGCACAGTCACTGAAGAGTGATTGAGGGCGATTAGGAACCAGGCCCCGGTGCTAGATGCAAATGACACTCCAAGAGGTCAGGGAACTTGCTCAAGGTCAAGCAACCTGTAAATGCAGAAATGGCGTTTGCAGGGGTATCATCTGAGTCTTCATTCTGGATTCTCCCCAGCCCCCTCCCCCCCTCCAAAGAAGCAATGGATAAGATAAAATGTGGGGACTCCTAACCATCTTGACTTGGATGTTAACCCAGATCTTCACTGGGCCCTCTTGCCCGTTGAAGGTGTAAATGACTAAAACTCTTATCAACCCTTGAGTCCAGAGCTTGTCCTCTGGGTTTCTGGGTTTCTGTGGGGTCCCAGAGCCTCCCTGTCCCAGGATTGCTTGAATTTCCTGTGCCTTCTCTGTTCAGCACAGTGGGGGCTGAGCCATACATCTCATTTTCTTTTTGTGTCCCCCCAGGTGAATCCACTCACACTGAGCATTGGTGGGCAATGGAGACCTGGGGGGAGACATGGTGGTATCATTGATTGGCTGTCCTACCACTGTGGAGTATCACTGCCCCCTCGGTTAACCTCAATCTGTTCCCATCCTTTTGACTTCTCACTCTTCTTCCGATCTCATTCTCCACTCTGTCCCCACTCCCTTTCCTCAAAGCATCTACTCTCTTCCTCTGAAGACTTGGAGCCAGCCACACTCAGGCTGGGGGCTGCTTGGTAGAAGGGGTCCCTGCCACACACTTCATCCAGGCTTTCTCCCCAACGTTGACGGCTCTCTTCCGAAGTGGACATCTTGTCAGTGACTCTCTCCACCTGTTTTCACACCTATTGGTTATACCTGGGAGGGAGGGGAGAAAGGATAGATCACACAGCTCCTTTTGCCAGTTGACCTGGCACTTTTTGGCTCCCATATTCCACAAGGCACTGTTTCAGCACTGAGTACAGAGCAGGGCTATCACCCTCTGTTCCTGCCTTCTTGAGTCCTGAGCAAAGAAATCCTGACCTAATCTCCCAGACTTGACACAGCCCCTTATTCTTGTCTTTAGGACAGCCCAGCCCACCTCTGGCTTTTCCTCTCCCTCTTGAGAGAAGCTTCTACTTGTGCCGGTGTGACAACACATACACGTGGCATTGTGCACGCCCTCATTGTTCAACTGGTTCAACATGACTTTTAAGAACTGTTTCCTTTCTGGGCCAATGCTGTTGCAGAGATGACAGACTGACCCTCATGGTGGAGAGTAAAGCCTTCCTTATAAAGGGAGAGGGGTGGAATAACACCTGCCCAAGGTGGGAGCGTGCAGGTTGCATGAGAGACCTATCACCCGTTCTTTGATAAATCTGAACAACTGCAGCTTCAAACACGCTGATGAAAAGAGCCAACACTAGAGGCCATTTAGTAGGTGGTACCTCCTATGCCTAGGTATTTTACATAGGTTTGCATCCAAATAGAAACCTTCCAAAGTAGGGATGAATATTCCCATTTAATACCTGAGAAAAAAGGCTTAAAGTCATGAACAAAATCATTCAAGGTCATAGTTCTAGAGCCAGGATTAGAACCCAAATTTGTTTCACTTCAAAGCCTGTGCCCATTTTAGTTTGCTGCACTGACTCTAAACTATGGTCTGTGGGCCAAATCTGGCTCATTCTCTGTTATTGTAAATAAAGTTTTATTGGAACACAGCTATGCCCATTCATTTACATATTGTCTATGTCTGCATGTGTGCTACAACATCAGAGTTAAGCAGTTACGACAGAGACCATATAGTCTGCTAAGCCTAAAATATTTATTATCTGGCCCTTTGTAGAATAAGTTTACAGACCCCTGATCCACAGGGTTAAATTAAAGGTAAAAATATATATTGAAAAAGACTCTTAGATTCTAGGATAATTACTACATCCATGTTCAACAAGAGAGAGGTGGGCAAAGGTCAAGAATGGAATCAAAGTAGGAGTATGTTTAACTGAGAGATATGAGGAGATCATATGAATGGAATGGAAGTGGAGGGTGGACTACCATTCAATCAAATTGTACTAAAAATGATTGAGTCTTTCTTTGCTGGCCAACATTTCAGGGTTTATGCTATGGACTGAATTGTGACACCCCCCCCCCCCCCCAGTTTCATATGTTAAAGCCCTAATCCTCCAATGTGACTGTATTAGGAGTTAGGGCTTTTAGGAGATAATTAAGATTGAATGAGGTCATAAGGGTGGGACCTTAACACAGTAAGATTGGTGGCTTACAACAAGAGGAAGAGAGATTGTTTATCCACTCACCCAGAGAAGAGGTTATGACTCAGTGAGAAGGCAGTTGTCTTCAAGGCAGGAGGAGAGCCCTCACCAGAAAGTGAATTAGCCAGAATATTGATCTGGGACTTTCAGCCTCCAGAAGAGTGAGAAAATAAATTTCAGTTGTTTAAGGCACCTAGTCTATGATATTTTGTGATGGCAGCCAAAGCAGACTTATAAATATAGTAAAAAAAAAATAGTTTATAAACAAATTATGAGGGAAAGAAGAAGCAGAAAAAGGAGAGGAGGAGGAAAAAGAAGGAGGACGAGGACATGGAGGGGGAAGGAGGAGGGGGAGGAGGAGGAGGAGGAGGAGGAAGGAGGAGGAGAGGGGAAGGAGGAGGAGGAGGAGGGGAAGGAGGAGGGGAGGAGGAGACGAATGAGGAGGAGGAGGAGGAGAGGGGAAGAAGGAGGAGGAGGAGGAGGGGGAAGGAGGAGGGGAGGAGGAGGAGGAGGGGGAAGGAGGAGGGGAGGAGGAGGAGGTGGAGGAGGGGGAGGAGGGGGAAGGAGGAGGAGGTGGAGGTGGAAGAGGAGGAAGAGGAGGTGGAGGGGGAGAGGAAGAAGACTTTGATAACACCAGCTATTATTAATTGAGTGCTTTTTATCTCCAGACATAGATAATAGATATCAGGTATCTCATTTAATACACAGTAACACTTAGAAAGAGGTACTCTTGTTATGCCCATTTGACAGAAAATGAACTGACTTTGCCCAGGAAAAAGTTGGAGAGTTAAGGCTCAAGTTCATTGCTTTAAAGGAGCCTGTAAACCAATGCCCCAATCTCTGATCCCAAAAGAAGGTTATTATTAACCTCATCTATTAGATCAGGAAACTGAGGCAAAGAGAGGTCAATCCCAGCTGGTAGGTGGTGAAGCACCGGGCCACCTTGTGTGGTGTAGATATTTTTATCTGTTCAATAATATCTGCTAAAGCAGGTTGAAATCTAGCCAGCACTCTGCTTAGCAACTCATGGGCACTGGTATGAGGCTGTATTTGCCTGAGGAATGAACCCTTTATCTGATTTTTTAAAAGATATATTTCACCAATCTGTGGATTCACTGGGGCTGCATCTACCCAAAGGAGTTGTTTTATTTGATTTGCACAAAGGCTTGGTATGGAATAGAGTAGCCCTTGAAGAAAGAGTATTCAAGCGCTAAAGTCTGACTTCAGAGCCTGCTCTCTGAGTGCACAAAGCTGGTCAATGTCTTTCCCCTGCCAAAGACCCCTTTTTCTAGTGTTCCCTCCACAAAGTTAGCATTTTGAGATATTTTGCCCACTGTAAGACAGCATATAATTAAACATGATTTAAGTGACCTAAACAAATAAGGGTTTGCTTTTTCCATGTAATAAGAAGACCAGAGTTAGGTGGTTTAGAGTGGGTACAAAGCCATCCAGGACCCAGTGTTCATCCAGCTCCCTGCTCTGCCTTTGTTATGGTGTAACTTCTAGCCCGAGAGTCACAAAGTAGCTGCTGCACATCCAGCCTTCAAACCTGAATTTCAGGTGGGAAGCATTGGGGTTAGGCAAAGGATCAAAGGAGTGAGTTAGTAAAGTTGGTCTCTTTTTTTAATCAGGGAAATTGTAGCTTTTTCTGAAGGTCCACACTTAAATCACATTGGTTAAAACCAGGACCTATGGCCACATCTAGGTGCAGGGGAATTTGGGAGATGAGTGTTTTTAGCCAGACACGTACCACACTGGGCAAAATTGAGATCCTCTTAGTAAGGAAAAAAAAAGGAGACTAGATCCTGTGTGTTCTTAGCAATGTCAGTCACATTCACCAAGTAAACTGCATGTACAGAGTAATATTTAACCTGTTTATCCCCTTTTATGAGTCAAATGTACAACTTCTAAAAAGAGCATTTTTTAAAATTAATTAATTTATTTGTTTATTTTATTTTTGGCTGCGTTGGGTCTTCCTTGCTGTGCACGGGCTTTCTCTAGTTGCAGCCAGTGGAGGTTACTCTTCGTTGTGGTGCACGGGCTCCAGGCACGCAGGCTTCAGTAGCTGTGGTACGTGGGCTAAGTAGTTGTGGCTTGTGGGCTCTAGAGTACAGGCTCAGTAGTTGTGGCACATGGGCTTTGTTGCTGTGTGGCATGTGGGATCTTCCCGGACCAGGGCTCAAACCCATGTCCCCTGTATTGGCAGGAGGATTCTTAACCACTGCGCCACCAAGGAAATCCCTAGAAGAGCATTTTTAATGTTGACAAGTGATATCTAAATCCATTTCCCCTGCCATCGAGAGCCTGTGTTTCACACACAGGATGGAGATGCTGAACTACTCTCACCCTGTGATCTTCATGATCACGTATTTCAGCTTCCGCTTGGAGCCAGTGCTGCCTTCCCTCCCATACCCCTGACACCTGGTTTTGTCTACTAGTGCCCTCTCCTTCCTGCCTCTTAGGCTTCCCCTGGGCTTTATAGCTCCTGACTCCTGCACACTCTCCACTGCAAGGATTCTGAGGACATGGATCTGACCTGGAGACTCAGTCCACTGCTCACCAGTCATTGCACCCACCACATAGCCAGTCCTCCTGCCGGGTCTGAACTCAAGACCTAGTGCCCTAACTCATACCCCAGCCCACCTATTTGATCTTTGGCGGTGAAGAAATTAACAGCTTCTCACAGGGAGTGGCCTGTTCTAGTTTCTGCCCAGAGCAGTCCCCTGGGTGCATCAGCTAGCCTGGGCAAGCTCATTGTGGGTACATGTGCGGTTTTCATTAGGCCTTTGGGATGAATGGAAAACTGCTCTTAAGTCTTCACACTGCTTTCTAGCCCAGTGCTGCCTAATAGAACTTTCTGTGATGGTGGAAATGTCCTATATTTGCACTGTCCAATTCAGTAGCCACCAGCTACATGACACTACTGAGTGCTTGAAATGAGGCTAGTGCAACTGATGAACCAAATTTCTAATTTTATTTAATTTTAATTCATTTAAGTTTAAAATTAAATATACACCTGAGTCTAGTGGCTACCATACTGGTCAGTGCCTATCTAGAGGTTTGCTCTGGAAAGTCAGGTACACAGGTAGGATTTGCTGATTATAAGGCCGTATTGGTGGCCATTTGTTGAATATCTTCTCTGTGCCAGAGGGTTATACATATGTTCCCATTTGATCCTCCCAGGAGTCCTGCAAGAGCTGCCGTTATCCCCATTTACAGACAAAACTTTCCCACTTTGGAGAGGTTAGGTAGCTTGTCCAGGCTACATGGTGCAGCCTAGATTTGAACTCAGGGCTGTCTGACCTTGAAGTTCATGCATGCTTTTTGCATTGTTCAGTCTTCCTTTCATAAGATTTTCAACGACTCACTCCATTTTTACATAGGATGTTCAACTCACGTGGTCACTGCCTTCCTCTCTTCTGGGTGACAATAACATGGAAGGTTTTACTGAACAGTTAAGGTTTTGCTATTGTCAAATCCAAGTGATAGAATTGTCATTGCCACAGAAGTTTGTTTCAGTTTACACACACACACACACACACACACACACACACACACACACGTCCCCTTTTCTCCTTCAACCGTCCATCATAGAAGTTAAACCCAGCTTTTTTTTTTCCTAGCGAAAGGACTCTTGTAATAAGGGAAAAGATTCGTGGGACTTCCCTGATGGTCCAGTGGACAAGACACCATGCTCCTAATGCAGGGGGCCGGGTTCGATCCCTGGTCAGGGAACTAGCTCCCACATGCTGCAACTAAGAGCCCGCATGCCGCAACAAAGATCTCACGCGAGGCAATGAAGATCTCGTGTGCGGTAACGCACATGGGACTTATTTACTGACACAGCCAAATAAATAAATAAATAAATAAATAAATAAATATTTTTAAAAAATTCAGTTCCCAGACCAAAGATAGAGAGTAATGGCCAGTGGTCTGAAAGATGCATAGATCTCCTAAATACTGCCCTTTATCCAGTTCCTCTCCAGTTACTGGAAGTTTCCAAATGTGAAACTGACTAAGGAAACAACCAATCCTAAACCTCTGCTGACTTATAAGATGGCCTAATGCCCACCTGAGAAGTGCCTTCTGTCCCTGTGTGTCAGTGGTTGGAAGGGCATTTATGGGACCTCTCTAGAGTATTAATGATTATTGGGTCTGTAGCTTCTGGGTCTGCAGACTCTATAAATGGACCCTGAAGAAAACCTTTATGAAGAAGTGGTTGATAGAGTCTGGAGTCTGGGTGTTTCTGGAGTGACAGAAGCCATATCTCTGCTCTGAGCTCTCAGCTGGCTTAGGAGGTGGGGAATGACTGCATCAATGGGTGATAAAAATATAATTGGGGATTCCAGAATGGACAGCCAGATTGCCATGATTCCAGCTTGCCTGACTGCACTCCTGCTGTGATTATATCCGGTTCTAACAAATTTATTGCATTCCATCTTTGAGAGAGAATTTCCAGGATCATGACTCTTGCTTTCTGCAACCTCAAATGATGAGAAAGTTTACCCAAACTGTCTTTGAGGAAATAAGTCAAATGCCAGATTAGGTGTTATATTAACTAAGGTAATGGGAGTTGCTATTGATATATGCATCCAAAACTCAGTGACTTATACAGAAGTGTATTTCACCCTCACATGAAACCCCATCAAAGGAGGAATGAAGATGGCACTGTGCTCTACCCCACACAGTCATCCAGGGATCCAGGCTGATGGTGGCTCTATGGCTGCTCTGGGCACTGAGATCCAGCTGGCAGACAGGAATAGAATGAAGGTTCACCTGGTGGGTGTTTATGGGCCAAGCCTAGATGTGGCATACATCACTTCTGCCCACAACCCATTGGCAGTTCTCAGCCATATGGCCCCAACTAACAGCAGAAGAGGCTGGGAAACATAGTCTAGCTGTGGTCCCAGTGTGAAAGGAAAACAGATTTCGTGGACAGCTGGTTAGCTGTGGTGTAGACTTTAATCCCTCAGCTGTCAGATAAGATTAAGAGACTTGTGCTTTAGTAAAGAATCTGCTTCATGGCCAAGGGTTGGAGTGAGGTTTTTGTTTTGTCAGAGCATTGCTTTAGAGATCACTTAAGATGTAAGTAAAGAAAACTACAGGAGGGAGGGTCTAGTAACATGAGTCAGTAAAGGTCTGATTCTTTTTTTGCGATACACGGGCCTCTCACTGTTGTGGCCTCTCCTGTTGCGGAGCACAGGCTCCGGACGCGCAGGCTCACTGGCCGTGGCTCACAGGCCCAGCTACTCTGCAGCATGTGGGATCTTCCCGGACCAGGGCATGAACCCATGTCCCCTGCATTGGCAGGCAGACTCTCACCCACTGCGCCACCAGGGAAGCCCAGGTGTGATTCTTTATTAGATTCTGTGTGTGCTAACCAATCATGTCTGCTCAGAAAGTGAGCTGAAATGAGCCTAAAGCTGGTGTCATCAGACGAGTTGTAATTAACGTGACCTCCAAGGTCCAGAATGGTCCAATCATTAATATTTCTCCAGTTTTACTTCCTGGCCCTTTCTCTCTCCCATTCAGTGTTCCAGACATACTAGCCTTTTGAGTCCCAGAATGCTCTGTGTCACCTCTACCACAGTGCCTTTGCACAAGCTCTATTTCCTAAAATGTACCAAACCTCCTGATGCTCCCACTCAACTCAAGCAGGAGGCAGACAACATTCCAGTTTCTTCACATCATCTCTTCCTTGGCCCTCTTGCCTGATGGGGTGGACTTGGTTCTAGTGGTAGGAAATATTGCCTGTGGGTTAAGCTAAGATTTTATCTTTTCTACTGTGGATAAAGTGGTGTGTATGCCTACGGATGACCTAATACATATACCTTGTAATAATTTTAATATGCAAATTAAAGAGAAAAAGTTGGCCAGCTTTGTGTTTTTATTAACCACAATTTCTAGGCATTATTACTTTTTATTTTATTTTATTTATTTTTAACATCTTTATTGGAGTATAATTGCTTTACAATGGTGTGCTAGTTTCTGATGTATAACAAAGTGAATCAGCTATACATGTACATATATCCCCATATCCCTTCCCTCTTGTGCCTCCCTCCCACCCTCCCTAATGCCACTCCTCTAGGTGGTCACAAAGCACCAAGCTGATCTCCCTGTGCTCTGCGACTGCTTCCCACTAGCTATCTATTTTCATTTGGTAGTGTATATATGTCCACGCCACTCTCTCACTTCATCCCAGCTTACCCTTCCCCCTCCCCGTGTCCTCAAGTCCATTCTCTACGTCTGCATCTTTATTCCTGTCCTGCCCCAAGGTTCATCAGAACAATTTTTTTTTTTTAGATTCCATATATATGTGTTAGCATATGGTATTTGTTTTTCTCTTTCTGGCTTACTTCACTCTGTATGACAGACTCTAGGTCCATCCACCTCACTACAAATAACTCAATTTTAATATTCCATTGTACATATATGCCACATCTTCTTTATCCATTCATCTGTTGATGGACACTTAGGTTGCTTCCATGTCCTGGCTATTGTAAATAGAGCTGCAATGAACACTGTGGTACGTCTTTTTTTTTTTTTTTTTTTTTTTTACAACTTTATTGGAGTATAATTGCTTCACAATGGTGTGTTAGTTTCTGCTTTATAACAAAGTGAATCAGTTATACATATATATCTGTTCCCATATCCCTTCCCTCTTGCGTCTCCCTCCCTCCCACCCTCCCTATACCACCCCTCCAGGCCGTCACAAAGCACCGAGCTGAGCTCCCTGTGCTATGCGGCTGCTTCCCACTAGCTATCTACCTTACGTTTGGTAGTGTATATATGTCCATGCCTCTCTCTCGCTTTGTCACAGCTCCCCCTCCCCCTCCCCATAACCTCAAGTCCATTCTCAAGTAGGTCTGTGTCTTTATATCTGTTTTACCTCTATGTTCTTTATGACATTTTTTTCTTAAATTCCATATATATGTGTCAGCATACGGTATTTGTCTTTCTCTTTCTGACTTCACTCTGTATGACAGACTCTAGGTCTATCCACCTCATTACAAATAGCTCAATTTCGTTTCTTTTTATGGCTGAGTAGTATTCCATTGTATATATGTGTCATAACTTCCTTATCTATTCATCTGATGATGGACACTTAGGTTGTTTCGATCTCCGGGCTATTGTAAATACAGTTGCAATGAACATTTTGGTACATGACTCTTTTTGAATTATGGTTTTCTCAGGGTATATCCCCATAGTGGGATTGCTGGGTCATATGGTAGTTCTATTTGTAGTTTTTTAAGGAACCTCCATACTGTTCTCCATAGTGGCTGTACCAATTCACATTCCCACCAGCAGTGCAAGAGTGTTCCCTTTTCTCCACACCCTCTCCAGAATTTATTGTTTCTAGATTTTTTGATGATGACCATTCTGACTGGTGTGAGATGATATCTCATTGTAGTTTTGATTTGCATTTCTATAATGAATAATGATATTGAGCATCCTTTCATGTGTTTGTTGGCAGTCTGTATATCTTCTTTGGAGAAATGTCTTTTTAGGTCTTCTGCCCATTTTTGGATTGGGTTGTTTTTTTGTTACTGAGCTGCATGAGCTGCTTATAAATTTGGGAGATTAATCTTTGTCAGTTGCTTCATTTGCAAATATTTTCTCCCATTCTGAGGGTTGTCTTTTGGTCTTGTTTATGGTTTCCTTTGCTGTACAAAAGCTTTCAAGTTTCATTAGGTCCCATTTGTTTATTTCCATTTCTCTAAGAGGTGAGTCAAAAAGGATCTTGCTGTGATTTATGTCATAGAGTGTTCTGCCTATGTTTTCCTCTAAGAGTTTGATAGTGTCTGGCCTTACATTTAGGTCTTTAATCCATTTTGAGCTTATTTTTGTGTATGGTGTTAGGGAGTGATCTAATCTCATACTTTTACATGTCCAGTTTTCCCAGGACCACTTATTGAAGAGGCTGTCCTTTCTCCACTGTACATTCCTGCCTCCTTTATCAAAGATAAGGTGACCATATGGGCGTGCGTTTATCTCTGGGCTTTCTATCCTGTTCCATTGATCTATCTTTCTGTTTTTGTGCCAGTACCATACTGTCTTGATTACTGTAGCTTTGTAGTATAGTCTGAAGTCAGGGAGCCTGATTCCTCCAGCTCTGCTTTTTGTTCTCAAGATTGCTTTTGCTATTCGGGGTCTTTTGTGTTTCCATACAAATTGTGAAATTTTTTGTTCTAGTTCTGTGAAAAATGCCAGTGGTAGTTTGATAGGGATTGCATTGAATCTGTAGATTGCTTTGGGTAGTACAGTCATTTTCACAAAGTTGATTCTTCCAATCCAAGAACATGGTATATCTCTCCATCTGTTTCTCTCATCTTTGATTTCTTTCATCAGTGTCTTATTGTTTTCTGCATACAGGTCTTTTGTCTTCTCAGGTAGGTTTATTCCTAGGTATTTTATTCTTTTTGTTGCAATGGTAAATGGGAGTGTTTTCTTGATTTCACTTTCAGATTTTTCATCATTAGTGTATAGGAATGCCAGAGATTTCTGTGCATTAATTTTGTATCCTGCTACTTTACCAAATTCATTGATTAGCTCTAGCAGTTTTCTGGTAGCATCTTTAGGATTCTCTATGTATAGTATCATGTCATCTGCAAACAGTGACAGCTTTACTTCTTCTTTTCTGATTTGGATTCCTTTTATTTCCTTTTCTTCTCTGATTGCTGTGGCTAAAACTTCCAAAACTATGTTGAATAATAGGGGTGAGAGTGGGCAACCTTGTCTTGTTCCTGATCTTAGTGGAAATGGTTTCAGTTTTTCACCATTGTGGACGATGTTGGCTGTGGGTTTTCATATATGGCCTTTATTATGTTGAGGAAAGTTCCCTCTATGCCTACTTTCTGCAGGGTTTTTTTTATCATAAATGGGTATTGAATTTTTGTCAAAAGCTTTCTCTGCATCTATTGAGATGATCATATGGTTTTTCTCCTTCAATTTGTTAATATGGTGTATCACGTTGATTGATTTGCATATATTGAAAAATCCTTGCATTCCTGGAATAAACCCCACTTGATCATGGTGTACGATCCTTTTAATGTGCTGTTGGATTCTGTTTGCTAGTATTTTGTTGAGGATTTTTACATCTATGCTCATCAGTGATATTGGCGTGTAGTTTTCTTTGTGACATCCTTGCCTGGTTTTGGTATCAAGGTGATGGTGGCCTCGTAGAATGAGTTTGGGAGTGTTCCTCCCTCTGCTATATTTTGGAAGAGTTTGAGTAGGATAGGTGTTAGCTCTTCTCTAAATGTTTGATAGAATTCGCCTGTGAAGCCATCTGGTCCTGGGCTTTTGTTTGTAGGAAGATTTTTAATCACAGTGTCAATTCCAGTGCTTGTGATTGGTCTGTTCATATTTTCTATTTCTTCCTGATTCAGTCTTGGCAGGTTGTGCATTTCTAAGAATTTTCCATTTCCTCCCGGTTGTCCATTTTATTGGCATAGAGTTGCTTGTAGTAATCTCTCATGATCTTTTGTATTTCTGCAATGTCAGTTGTTACTTCTCCTTTTTCATTTCTAATTCTATTGATTTAGTCTTCTCCCTTTTTTTCTTGATGAGTCTGGCTAACGGTTTATCAATTTTTTTATCTTCTCAAAGAACCAGCTTTTAGTTTTATTGATCTTTGCTATCATTTCCTTCATTTCTTTTTCATTTATTTCTGATCTGATTTTTATGATTTCTTTCCTTCTGCTAACTTTGGGGGTTTTTGTTCTTCTTTCCCTAATTGATTTAGGTGCAAGGTCAGGTTGTTTATTCGAGATGTTTCCTGTTTCTTAAGGTTGGATTGTATTGCTATAAACTTCCCTCTCAGAACTGCTTTTGCTGCATCCCATAGGTTTCGGGTCATCGTGTTTCTAGGTACTTTTTAAATTTCCTCTTTGATTTTTTCAGTGATCACTTCGTTATTAAGTAGTGTATTGTTTAGCCTCCATGTGTTTGTATTTTTTACAGATCTTTTCCTGTAATTGATATCTAGTCGTATAGCATTGTGGTCGGAAAAGATACTTGACACAATTTCAATTTTCTTAAATTTATCAAGGCTTGATTTGTGACCCAAGATATGATCTATCCTGGAGAATGTTCCAAGAACACTTGAGAAAAATGTGTATTCTGTTGTTTTTGGATGGAATGTCCTATAAATATCAATTAAGTCCATCTTGTTTAATATATCATTTAAAGCTTGTGTTTTCTTATTTATTTTCATTTTGGATGATCTGTCCATTGGTGAAAGTGGGGTGTTAATGTCCCCTACTATGAATGTGTTACTGTCGATTTCCCTTTTATGGCTGTTAGTATTTGCCTTATGTATTGAGGTGCTCGTATGTTGGGTGCATAAATATTTACAATTGTTATATCTTCTTCCTGGATCGATCCCTTGATCATTATGTAGTGTCCTTCTTTGTCTCTTCTAATAGTCTTTATTTTAAAGTCTATTTTGTCTGATATGAGAATTGCTACTCCAGCTTTCTTTTTGTTTCCATCTGCATGGAATATCTATTTCCATCCCCTTACTTTCAGTCTGTATGTGTCTCTATGTCTGAAGTGGGTCTCTTTTAGACAGCATATATATGGGTCTTGTTTTTGTATCCATTCAGCCAATCTGTGTCTTTTGGTGGGAGCATTTAGTCCATTTACATTTAAGGTAATTATCGATATGTATGTTCCTATTCCCATTTTCTTAATTGTTTTGGGTTATTGTAGGTCTTTTCCTTCTGTTGTGTTTCTTGCCTAGAGAAGTTCCTTTAGCATTTGTTGTAAAGCTGGTTTGGTGGTGGTGAACTCTCTCAGCTTTTGCTTGTCTGTAAACGTTTTAATTTCTCCATCAAATCTGAATGAGATCCTTGCTGGGTAGAGTAATCTTGGTTGCAGGGTTTTCTCCTTCATTACTGTAAATATGTCCTGCCAGTCCCTTCTGGCTTGTAGAGTTTCTGCTGAAAGATCAGCTGTTAATCTTATGGGGATTCCCTTGTGTGTTATTTGTTGTTTTTCCCTTGCTGATTTTAATATGTTTTCTTTGTATTTAATTTTTGACAGTTTGATTATATGTGTCTTGGCATGTTTCTCCTTGGATCTATCCTGTATGGGACTCTCTGTGCTTCCTGGACTTGATTAACTATTTCCTTTCCCATATTAGGGAAGTTTTCAACTGTAATCTCTTCAAATATTTTCTCAGTCCCTTTCTTTTTCTCTTCTTCTTCTGGAACCACTATAATTCGAATGTTGGTGCGTTTAATGTTGTCCCAGAGGTCTCTGAGACTGTCCTCAGTTCTTTTTCATTCTTTTTTCTTTATTCTGCTCTGCAGTAGTTATTTCCACTATTTTATCTTCCAGGTCACTTATCTGTTCTTCTGCCTCAGTTATTCTGCTATTGATCCCTTCTAGAGTATTTTTAATTTCATTTATTGTGTTGTTCATCATTGCTTGTTTCATCTTTAGTTCTTCTAGGTCCTTGTTACATGTTTCTTGCATTTTGTCTATTCTATTTCCAAGATTTTGGATCATCTTTACTATCATTATTCTGAATTCTTTTTCAGGTAGACTGCTTATTTCCTCTTCATTTGTTAGGTCTGGTGGGTTTTTATCTTGCTCCTTCTCCTGCTGTGTGTTTTTCTGTCTTCTCATTTTGCTTATGTTACTGTGTTTGGGGTCTCCTTTTTGCAGGCTGCAGGTTCGTCGTTCCCGTTTTTTTTGGTGTGTGTCCCCAGTGGCTAAAGTTGGTTCAGTGGGTTGTGTAGGCTTCCTGGTGGAGGGGACTAGTGCCTGTGTTCTGGTGGATGAGGCTGGATCTTGTCTTTCTGGTGGGTAGGTCCACGTCTGGTGGTGTGTTTTGGGGTATCTGTGGACTTATGATTTTAGGCAGCCTCTCTGCTAGTGGGTGGGGTTGTGTTCCTGTCTTGCTAGTTGTTTGGCAAAAGGTGTCCAGCACTGTAGCTTGCTGGTCGTTGAGTGAAGCTGGGTGTTGAGATGGAGATCTCTGGGAGATTTTCGCCATTTGATATTATGTGGAGCTGGGAGGTCTCTTGTGGACCAATGTCCTGAAGTTGGCTCTCCCACCTCAGAGGCACAGCTGTGATGCCTGGCTGCAGCACCAAGAGCCTTTCATCCACATGGCTCAGAATAAAAGGGAGAAAAAGTAGAAAGAAAGAAAGAAAGAGAGAGAGAGAGAGAGAGAGAGGGAGGGAGCGAGGAAGGAAAAAAGATAAAGTAAAATAAAATAAAGTAAGTAAATAAAATAGTTATTAAAATAAACAATTATTAAGAAAAAAAATTTTTTAAGAAAAAAAAAAAAACAATAACGGACGGATAGAACCCTAGGACAAATGGTGGAAGCAAAGCTATACAGACAAAATCTCACACAGAAAAAAAAAAAACAAAAACAAAAACCTCACACAGAAGCATACACATACACACTCACTAAAAGAGGAAAAGAGGAGAAAATCATAAATTTTGCTCTGAAAGTACACCTCCTCAATTTGGGATGGTTCGTTGTCTATTCCACAGATGCAGGGTACATCAAGTTGATTGTGGAGCTTTAATCCACTGCTTCTGGGGCTCCTGGGAGAGATTTCCCTTTCTCTTCTTTGTTCTCACAGCTCCCGGGACTCAGCTTTGGATTTGGCCCCACCTCTGCGTGTAGGTCGCCTGAGGGCATCTGTTCATTTGCTCAGCTCAGACAGGACGGGGTTAAAGGAGCAGCTACTTCGGGGACTCTGGCTCACTCAGGCCGCGGGGAAGGGAGGCGTTCGGAGGGCGGGGCGAGCCTGCGGCGGCAGAGGGCGGCGTGACGTTGCACCAGCCTGAGGCGCGCCGCGTGACGTTGAACCAGCCTGAGGCGCGCCGCGTGACGTTGCACCAGCCTGAGGCGCGCCGCGTGACGTTGCACCAGCCTGAGGCGAGCCGTGTGTTCTCCTGGGGAAGTTGTCCCTGGATCCCGGGACCCTGGCAGTGGCGGGCTGCACAGGCTCCCGGAAGGGAGGTGTGGATAGTGATCTGTGCTCGCACACAGGCGTCTTGGTGGCGGCAGCAGCAGCCTTAGCGTCTCATGCCCGTCTCTGGGGTCCGCACTTTTAGGCGCGGCTCGCGCCCGTCTCTGGAGCTCCTTTAAGCAGCGCTCTGAATCCCCTCTCCTCGCGCACCAGGAAACAAAGAGGGGAAAAAAAAGTCTCTTGCCTCTTCCGCAGCTCCAGACCTTTTCCCAGACTCCCTCCTGGCCAGCCGTGGCTCACTAGTCCCTTCAGGCTGTGTTCACGCCGCCAACCCCAGTCCTCTCCCTGCACTCCGACCGTCTGACCGAAGCCCAAGCCTCAGCTCCCAGCCCCGCCTGCCCCGGAGGCCGAGCAGACAAGCCTCTCGGGCTGGTGAGTGCCGGTCGGCACCGCTCCTCTGTGCGGGAATCTCTCCGCTTTGCCCTCCGCACCCCTGCTGCTGCGCTCTCCTCCGCGACTCCGAAGCTTCCTCCCTCTGCCACCCGCAGTCTCCGCCCGCGAAGGGGCTTCCTAGTGTGTGGAAACCTTTCCTCCTTCACAGCTCCCTCCCACTGGTGCAGGTCCCGTCCCTATTCTTTTGTCTCTGTTTATTCTTTTTTCTTTTGCCCTACCCAGGTACGTGGGGAGTTTCTTGCCTTTTGGGAGGTCTGAGGTCTTCTGCCAGCGTTCAGTAGGTGTTTTGTAGGAGTTGTTCCACGTGTAGATGTATTTCTGGTGTATCTGTGGGGAGGAAGGTGATCTCCGCGTCTTACTCTTCCGCCATCTTCCCCGGAAGTCTCTTACATGTCTCTTTTTGAATTATGGTTTTCTCAGGGAATTAGGCATTATTACTTTTTCTTTGTTTCATGCCATTATTTCCTTTTAGTGAGAAATCTGCTTAGTATATTTATTTGTTTTGGATAATAACAGGGGTTGTGTGTGCATGTGTGCCACTTAAAAAATTGTGCCTGGGCCTGGTTGGCACTTACAGAAGTTTAAGATAAATAATGCTTTTTCTGGGCTAAATTCCCTCCATACACTGGCACATTATCATTCTCAGACCACATTCCCTGCTCCTGCTACTTTTCTGTAAAGTCACTCAGTGGTGTTTCCGGCCAGAGCTCTTTTTAGTGGAGGTGGAGCAAATTAAAAGTTTAACAAAATCAAACAAATATTTATCAAACATCCACGTTTTCTCTTTTAAACCCCCTTTAATCCCCGTGAGAGGCCATTATATTTCTCCCTGTGTTTTCATCTCCACTCTTCCTTCTGTGCTTTCTCTTTCCATACTCTGAAGGCCCCGTTCCCAGTACAAAGTAGTGGAATATTCAGTATTTCCTGGTGGCAATAATTCGGACTCTGAGTTGTGCTTTTTTCTCTGTTTCCATCCAGATCACTAAAAGTGAAGACGCCAACTTACCCAAGACTCATCCCAAAGGAGACCCCCTGGAGGGTAAGTATATCTGATTTGTGTCCCATCCTCTCTCAGAGGATGGCTCAGGCCATCTTAGAGGTGAGAGGGGGCACTTTTGAGAGAGGTCACTGTATCCCTCTCTCCCACTTTAAGAGGGAAAGGGTTGGGGGCTACGTGTTTCCCATGAGGAGTAGAGATTCCAAAGCCTGCTCTGGTGCCTGCTTCCTGTCTGGAAACTAAGTGAAAGCTGGTGGCTCACACAGAGATCCCGCGTGAGTTGGCGTAAAGCGACAGTGGAGGGGGACAGCTGAGAGGACAGCATACAAGGACGGCCCGAGTTCCCAGTGCTTGGAGGGCAGGGTTGCCATGGCAGAGTGCACTGCCATTCCTGTATTCCATCCTCCTGTCTCCACACCCTTTACCCGGTGACATTACAGTCCATCCCACAGACCTGAAGCCTGAAACAGAGCTTTTCAGCTGGCCTACAGACCTGAGTGTGATAAGAGCTGCTTACTGCAGTAAGCCACCCCACGAGGGTGTGTGCATGTCACTATGTGCTGTAGAACATTCTCTTGGACTCAGACGTTCCATTGTTCCCCCCGCCCCCCATTTTGGTGCAGAAGTCCTTTCTCTGAGACTCATGGCCTCTCCGGCTCTACCACCCCCCATGTTTCCTCCTGGCTGACATTTCTCAACCTCCTGGTCCCTCTTCCACCTTCTTGAAGAACCTGACTCGGGTTTCCTAGCCACATCCCTTCCCACCGTTATCAGGAAGGACCTTGATGCCTATGAGGATGGCACTTCCAGTACTTTCTTCTCATATATCCTTGACCTTCTCCAATTCAGTGGTCTTCACCTTCATCAGCCTCAGCTACTCAACTCCCATTACCCAACCGTATGTGTGACTTTCCTCTCTTCATCTCCCTCCCCCATCCCCTTTCCCTCCCTCCCTTCCTTCCTTGGGTATCAACTCTATGCCAGACCTATACTGTGCTTTGGGGATACAATAGTGATAAAAACAGACATAGTCTTTATCCTCGAGGGACCCACTTCTGACTACAGTTTTTATTCTTTCCATTCTCTCCCTCCTTTGTTCCTAAGACACCCAATCACTGATTTCTAGTTCTGAGACTCCCATCAGCCCTTGGAGTACAAAGTGCATTGTCCCAATCACTCCCAGATTTAGTTTTCACATTAATCCTGCAAAGCATATTCTACTACTGCTATTATGACAAATAATAGCTAACCCTTATATTGTCAGTGATTCAGACCTGCCAGCACTACCTGAGGGTTTTCTACATACTCACTCATTAAATTCTCACAAAACCCTCTCAAGTAGACATTACTGTTATCCTCATTTTACTGATGAGGAAACTGAGGTACCAAGCACTTTTGTAATGTGCCCAAGGTCTCACCACATGAGCTGATTCTGGAATGAGGGTTGAGGGTAGGCAGGTGGCTGCAGTGTGGCATGGGGATTTGAGGAATGGGGAAGGGGTCTTGGGAAGACAGGGTGGGGATGGGCCAGGAAAGGAACAGGGAGTGAGCTCGGGGTGGCTCTAGCCATAAGCAAATCATTCTGGGAGAAAAGAGGGTCAGCACGCGTTAGGTGGGCTATGGGAGAAATGCAGTCACCTTCCATCCCATGCTAAGCAGTAATGCCACAGTTGAATAATTCTGATGAAGAAGGCAGTTTTATCTTTCTCAGGAAGCTTGGAAACACTTAAAAACCATCTTTCATTAAGGGTCTCTGAGGCTTATCCTATTTGAATTAGAAAAATGCATGGGGTCTCCAGCCTGTGAAATCCCAGAGGCGCCTTCGTTCTGCCCCCCAGCTCTCTGCTCCTTTCTGTAACGTGAACTACAGTCATCAAACAATACTTGGCCTTTATCTATCCAGAGAGTTCTCTTCTGTTTTTTCACATTTCTTTCCAAGGAGCTAAAAGCTATTAGTAGAGCTGATGGTGGTAATCAGGAAGGTTGAAATTTGCTTTTAATTTTTATTTGAATCATAAACTTGTGGCTTGTACTAAATTTAAGGACAATCAGAAATAATGCCAAAGAATTTGTGAATCAAAAAAGAGATTAGTTTAAAACCTCCTTGTTATGTCCATTGTGAAAAACGGAGGGCTAGTCACTGGTCCCTCTGTGTTCTGTGGACCAGGGTTATACATTTTCTCTCTAACATCCAGCACAGATGTTATTGCTAGGTAGTGCCTAGTATAACTATCTATAGTCTGTTCCCCCCACTAGCTTCTAAGTGT
This sequence comes from Hyperoodon ampullatus, assembly GCF_949752795.1. Lineage (NCBI taxonomy): Eukaryota > Metazoa > Chordata > Mammalia > Artiodactyla > Ziphiidae > Hyperoodon > Hyperoodon ampullatus. The sequence continues at coordinate 32,590,151 of NC_136924.1, read as the reverse complement.
AATGAATCTCTCTCCCTCTTTTACTGCAGTTTTCCAGTGCCTGGCATGTAGAGCTTGGTCAATAAGTATTTGTTAAATATGAGAAACGGCTGAATGGATGAAGCCAAATGAAGTCCAGAGCTGCCGGTGCTGGTGATGTCCCTGCCTACATTAACTTTATCTCTATTCTGGATTTCTTTGCTTGGTGTGGGGCATGATGAATAGAGCATTCTGGGAAGGAAGTGCTTATTTCTGTTTGGGTGGGCTCGGAAATCAGCATGCTGGGGTCCTGGCAGCACAGGCTCCAACAATGGGAGGAGGGCTTTGGGACCAGGCAGGGTTGGAGCTGGGGAAATTGGCCTGGTCACAGAGGCTGGCTCCAGAAGGGACAGCTGGGACATCCAGGTGTAGGGTCTGGGGGCTGCATTTATCTTAGACCCAGGTTTGGTAGTGGGGTTTATTGGAGTAGCTGAACAGGTGGGCAGCAAAGAGCAGAGGGGTAAAAGGCACATGGTTTTGGCGGAAGTTAGTGGTGGGTTGTAGCCTGGGATTGGAACTCCCTCCCTGAGGCAGGGAGGGACAGATCTGGGGCCAGAGAGGAGCAGACCAGTAAACACTAGAGATGATGGGAGGATCCCGTAAAGGGCCTAGGTGTGGTGCGTCCCAGATTTTGAGAAGCATATAATGCAGGCTACTTAGCAAACTGGAGTGTGTATCCAGGTAGAGCTAGAATAGATCGCTAGAAAGGGGGAGGGGATACTGCAGCTTGGGAACCCAAGGCATCATGATTTCAGTGGTCAGGAATCTGATGAATATAACCCAAATCTAAATTATAGAATTATACAGAGAGAGGGCATTATAACTATGTGATCTCTTCTTTTTGGGTCTGGCTAAGGCTTGACCCTGAAGGTCATTTTATTGAACTAGAGAGAGCTAGTTCCCATCCATGGGAGGACAGTGAACTTCAGAGGTGCTGTGCTCCAGAGAAGAGGTTCCCAGACCTGGTCCAAGAATCATGAGTGTGAATTAAAGATAATATAGCTTGGGGTGGGCTGGGAAGACCCTAACGCATGTTGGAGGGAACCTCAAAATCTTACATCAGGATGACAATATTGAATATCAAGTCTAAGGAGGTGATGCAAGGTGGAAATATGAGAGAAAACAATGAGCACTAATCTTAGAGGGATAAAGGACCCCCAGGCCATGAAAAATGTAAGAAGAGCAAGTGGCATAAAACCAGGTCCTTGTAAAATAAAATAATAAGATTGCTGGGCCTGGTCCATAGTAGGTGGAAGGTAAGGATAGCAATGGGATGGTTGGAGAAGTTTGCCTAGCTGGATAATGGGGAAAGAATGCTTAAGTATGAAACAATGGCTTTACTTTGGGGATATTCTAGTTCTAGACACAAATGGAAGCCATCCCCTGTGCCCATTACACATTTACTAGTTGGTTTCTGTGGACTTGGAGGCTTCCACTAGCAGCTATGGCACTAGATTTTCCCTGGTACTTGGGTAAAACAAATAGGAAATACCCTGCTTTCCGTCTCTATCTTCTTCTCTCCCCAGATAATGTCTAATCATCTCCCCCAAGGCCTTCCAAGCGCAATCCAATCCCAGGACCTCACCTGATTTGATAATCTCTACCTTTACCACCTGAACTGCTAATTATTTTATGTAACCACATACAACCTTGACTCCACATACAACCACATACACAGACTGCTAACTTCTCTTACGATGCTCTACAACTTACAAGACAGAAACCAATTCCTCTAAGGTCCTGTACATTCTGGCCCCACTCTATTTTTCTGAGTTTATCTCCCGACACCCCCTTGTCATACTCTGCATTGGACCTATTTCAGAAGCCGTTTCAGATGCTCTCAGCCTCACCTGCCTACCTGTCTTCAGGGCCTTTTGTGCTGGCTGTTCTTGCAGGTCTACCAGTTAGCCCTATGCAGTTAAACAGGAAATTTTGGATAATCGTGACTCGATCTGCTAAAAGCTTTTTGGCCATGTGCGTGTGATGATACACCCTTCATCTCTGAACATATAAAATGGGTGCAAGGATACCAGTAGGGCTTAAGGGCCCAATGCTTAGAAGGGTTTCATGCTTGGTTTAATGCTGCGCTGTAGCTGCCTTGAAAGTTTTAATAATTTTTGACCAAGGGCTCTGTGTTCTCATTTTATACCTGGTTCATCCAGCTATGTGGATTTTGACCAAGTTTATGCAGGCACAACCTGACCACACCTCACTTAAGTCCAACACTGCCAGCCTCTTGCCTCCTGCCCTAGAGCTTTCCTGTTGAAGCTGAAGGGTCAGGCACCTTTAGAACTGGGGGTGTTGCTTATGCCCCCTTGGGAGTCAACTCTTGATGGGTAATAGGATATACGAGTCAAGGGATACATTCTCCCTTCTCTCCCCTGCCCCTGGGTGGACACTCCTGAGATGCCCTTGATATGGCTGATTGGAAGATGGCCCTGCAAGGGGAAGCAATCCATTGTCCTTAGCAGTGGCCAGCTCGCACCCGCCTTGGCTTGCTCTCCTTCTCTGACTCACCCCCTTTCTTGGTTTCTCTTGCTTCTAGGCCTGCAATCCCTCGTTGAGAAGGAGTGCCCATCAGTGATAACTATGAGTTATTACTAATGTTATTCAGGGTGAATCACTGATGGAAAGTCTTAGGGAGACAGGCCCTGGCCAGTCTCTGTACACAGCCTTCCCCAGCACCTCGTAGGTGTGTTGACATCATAGACTGTGGTATGTAGGAGAAGGAGACTTCATCCCCACGTCGTTCTGCCTGGGCTCGAGTCCTGTCCCCATCACTTAGTCGTCACAATTGCATGGCTGTTGGCATGCTATTGGACCTTTTTAACCTCAGGGTCTTGTACAGACTGGCAGTGATAACAGCGCCCACGTCAAGGGGTTGTTGGAAGATTCAGTGAATTTCATGAGAACGTTAGTGCAGGTACTGGCACTTGGGAAGTTTTCGTTTGCAGGTTAGCTGTTATTATTCCCACGTGCTGGGTAAGACTCTGAAGGCTGAGACTCCAGTCCTGGGCCCTGAGGCTGCTGAGTGTACAGGTTCTCTGTCTAAAGGAAGGATGTAGGGGAGGTGCTCTCTTTTATAGGCTTTGAGGATGGACAGATGTGCCTCAAAAGCCAGGTCTGCCTCATGTTGGCAAGTCACCAATATTTTCTGTGCCTCAGCCTCCTTATATGGAAAATGGAGAGAACTTTATTTTAGGGAAGTTTTAGGGTAAAAATTCTTCTTGCCTGTCACAAAATGTATTCTTTTCAGAAGCACTGCATAAAAGGTTCAGAACTTCAAGAGATGGACATTGATTAGAAAGTTTTTTAAAAATTCAAATAGCCTTTGCTTTTTACTCAAGATGCTATCAAGTAAAAATCGATTATTACCTTGATGGTGAAGTCTCCTCCATCTGAGCAGACCTGGAGACCTCTCCCCATTTTGGGTGGGTGGGAGTGGGGAGATGGGAGGGCAGGGAAAGATAAGCTGACAATGGGAGCTTTGTCATTAGAGAGGTGGGGCTTCCTTTATTATGTTTTTTTTTTCTAAATCACTTTCTATAACATATAAATTATCTCCTGGGAACAAAAGGGCTTAAGCTCTCCTGGAATCCATGTGTCCATTCTGTAGATTCAGAGATGAAGGATGGATCATCACATGCAAACAATCAAGAAGCCTTTTAGCAGAATGAGTCAGAATTATCCAAATATCCTTTGGTGCCGAAATCTACTTAGGAGTCAGGACGGTAGCAGCAGTGAGAATAAGAATAAGAACAAACACGACAGCAGCAATTGCTCTTTTTTGAGCATGTGTGTCGTTATTTTCACTCATTTTGTATGTTGGGCATTACCACTCTCATCTTAACAAACAAGGGGACCAACTCAGAGACGTTAAGTAATTTGCCAGAGATAGCACAGGATTTAGTAGCCACCAGCGGAGGAGGGATTTATATCTGGGTTTTATCTGACCATTCTCTTAACTTTCCCCTTTAACTATACCATTTTGCCTCTTTTGGTTGTGACAGGGATCCATGGAGATACAGTCTATGGAGTGTCCGAGATGTAGTAGGATGATGCTAAATGTTAGTTTCCTTCCTCTCCTCTTCAAGGTCATTGCCATGCAGTCCCACATTTCCCACTTTGATACAGACCTTAACTCTCCCTATGGAAACATCTTATTCAGGACTCAGCGTTTCAAAGTAAATCATTCATTTCCCATTGCTATCTTCCCAGAGGCTCCCCAGTTCCCTCTTGCTCCAGCTCACTTTTTTGTGACCGTCACAGTTGCAGTGGTAGCCCGATCCCCTTTCCGTTGTGGAGGCTGCTGTTCTGGTCTCTCCATCATTTCTGCTCTGCTGGGCATCAAGGGGAAAGTGGCTTCCTTCTCCAGACTTCTAAGCCAGCAAACACACATCTCACATTGGAGCATTAGGCAGCTTCCAGGGCATCTTAGGCATGGATAAGGCACTGATGCCCCCCTGAAAGATTCCCTGACAGCGAAGTAAGTGTTCTTCTCTGCCTGCCAGCAGCAGTGTCCACGGCTGACCTATACCCATCATCCTGCTATGTTCAGTGACCAGGGTATAAAGTACAATCTCAGAGAGCCCAGGAAAGGAGAGAGGGAGGGTGACTAATAACAACTACTTTGATGGTAATAACATTTCCTGATTGCTTGCTAGTGTTAGGCACTGTAGAATTAAGTATTTTATTTACTTGTCTTGTCTCATCAACCCCCCCCCCCAATACTATTCAGTGGGTGCTTTTATTTCTATTGTGGTCACTGTCAGTCCTGAGAACAGTGACTGACAAATAGAAGGGACACAGCTTGTAACTGTTAAGTGTTGAATGAGTTGCCTTTTTCATTGACGTCATAGAGGTTAAGTAGCTGCTTAAGGTCCCACAGCTAGTGTACATTTGAACCCAGGGAATTGGAATCTAGAGTTTGTTCCCTCAGCCATTATTCAATATGGTTTCCTGTTAATGAGAGGCTAAATGAGAGGCAAGGAGTCTCAGTAAGCTGAGCCCAAAGCGTCCTGAATTTGAGCCTCAGCTTCGCCACTTACCAGTTTTGAACAAAGCCCTTAAACTCTCAACATCAGACCCTGTTGGCCAGTCCCCTCCTGCCTCCACTATAGAGTCAGTATCATGGGTTGAACTGTGTTCCCCTCCCTCCAGATTCATGTATTGAAGTCCTAACTCCAGCACCTCAGAATGTGACTTGACTTGGGATAGAGTCTCACAGAGGTAATCAAGTGAAAATGAGGTCATCAGGCTGGACCCTAATCTAATATAACTGGTATCCTTATAAAAGAGGGAAATCTGGACACAAAGAGATCCATACAGGGAAGATGATATAAAATGACACAGGCAGGACCTAGAGATGATCATACTAAGTGAAGTAAGTCAGAAAGAGAAAGACAAATATCATAAGATATCACTTATATGTGGAATCTAAACTACGGCACAAATGAATATATCTATGAGACAGAAACAGACTTACAACATAGGGAACAGACTTGGGTTGCCCAGGGGGAGGAGGGTTAAGGGGGGGGATTAGCAGAGGCAAACTAGTATGTGTAGAATGGATAAACAACAAGATCCTACTGTATAGCACAGGGAACTATAGTCAATATCCTGTGATAAATCATAATGGAAAGGAATATGAAATAGAATATATATATGTATAACTGAGTCACTTTGCTGTACAGCAGAAATTAACACAACATTGTAAATCAACTATACTTCAATAAAATTTAAAAAAATGATACAGGTAGAAGACAATCATCTACCGTCAAGGAGGGAAGCAGAGTCCTTGGAAGGAAGCAAACCCGCTGACAACTTCGTCTTGGATTTCTAGGCTCCAGGCTGTGAGACAATGAATTTCTGTTGTGTAAGCCTCCCAGTCTGCAGTGCTTTGTTATGACAGCCCTAGAACTGATACGGGCGGGGAAAAGGACTTCTGAAGATTCCCTTGCAGCTAGGTCTGGCCACGTGACACAACTGCTAGCCAGTGAAATGTGAGCCACCTGAGAGAAAAGGATGCTGGAAGGTTTCTGGGAAAGGCTTGCATTCCTGGGAGAGGCGGCTGGTATACCCATTTCCCCCTCATCTGCCTTGACTGCAGATGGGATGTCTGGACCATTTTGTGACCATGAGAGGAAGTACAAGAGAATTGTAGAGATGCTGGCCCTGCTGCCATTGCCTCCCCCCCACCCCGTAACTGCCTCCTTCTAGCCTCTTCCTTCCTTAAACCACACTGGTAAGGGCTTCTGTGACTCGCAGCTGAATAAATTCCTGATACACACGCTCCTGGAACGCGCTTCCTCTTCTTCGGAGTGCGTCTGACCACGTTTGTGGTGTTATTACACAGAGGAAATGAGATTCTACATAAAATGGTGCTGTGAATGGTATAACACCATGCCACTGTGAGTTATGGTCACAATAAACAAAACCCTCCCCAAAGCTATCATTTCAATTTAGAGCTTCTTCCCAGCCCCTAACTATAAAGCTCTGTGTTGGTCCCCCACCAAGGAGACAGATGGGCTGAAAGACATTTTGTTTCCAGTCCTTCAGCTTGATTATTATTTAAAGCTGGAAGGAGACTTAGAGATCTTTCAGTTCAAACCCCTTCTTTTACAGATAAGGAAACTGGGGACGAGAGAGGCTGAGTGAGTTGTCCAAGGTCACAGAGCAAGTCTTTGGCAGAGCCAGGCTTTGACTCTAGGAGTCCTTGGGTCCCAGAGCAGAGCTCCTTCCTTACATATGCAGAGTAGACTCTGAGACTCCTGTAAGAGTCTATATCTGAGAGTTGATTAGTTAAAATGGTTTTTTGAGCTAGGGCCCCCTCTGAAATCATCCCTTTTCCCCTCTTGTCTGAGCAGATGTGACTTCTTCTTTCCAGATTTCTGTATTGACCTCTTTTTTTTTTTAATTTGTCTTAGGTTTTATTTTATTTTATTTTTTTGTTTTCTTAAATTAATTTTTATTGGAGTATAGTTGATTTACAGTGTTGTGTTAGTTTCCGCTGTACAGCAAATAAATCAGTTACACATATACACATATCTACTCTTTTTTAGATTCTTTTCCCATGTAGGTCATTACAGAGTATTGAGAAGAGTTCCCTGTGCTATACAGCAGGTCCTTATTAGTTATCTATTTTATATATACTAGTGTGTATATGTCAATCCCAACTTCCCAATTTATCCCTCCCCCTTTTCCCTCTTGGTAACCATAAGTTTGTTTTCTACATCTGTGACTCTATTCCTGTTTTGTAAATAAGTTCATTTGCACCATCTTTTTAGATTCCATATGGAAGTGATATCATATGACATTTGTTTGTCTTTCTCTGATTTACTTCACTCAGTATGACAATCTCTAGGTCCATCCATATCGCTGCAAATGGCATTATTTCATTCTTTTCTATGGCTGAGTAATATTCCATTGTATATATGCACCACATCTTCTTTATCCATTCCTCCATTGATGGACATTTAGGTTGCTCTCATGTCCTGGCCATTGTTGTCTTGACCTCTTTTGAGCACGTACACAGTCTGGCTAGCACCACCAGGTTTGTTTTCTTGTCTTTCTTCCCCTGCCACCATTAATAATGATAGTTACCATTGCTGACAATTTACCATGTGCCAGGCACTGTGAAAGTACTTTCCAGACATTGTCTTAAGTAAGAATTGTGGTAATACAATGATAGCAGTACTACTGTTCCCATTTGTAGATGTACTTTTTGAGCCGTGGTGAGATTAAGCCACATTCTCTGGGTCACCCAATTGATCCAGCTTTCTCCCAGCTGTGTGATAAAAGGCCTTCAATTTAGTTAAAATCTGGTCAGTAAGTTTTCAGTTCTGGGTGCCCTGCTGGGCACTGGGGGTAGAAGAGTGCTGTGGTCTGAATGTTTGCATTCCCCCACCCGAAATTCATATGTTGAAATCCTAATGCCCAATGTGATGGTGTGCAGTCTTTAGGAATTGTGACCTTTGGGAAGTGTGGCCTTTCGGAAGCAATTAGGTCACGAGGGCAGAGCCCTTACGAATGAGATTAATGCCCTTATAAAAGAGGCTCCACAGGGCTAGCTCATTCCCTCTATAATGTGAGGATAAAGTGAGAAGTCTGAAACCTGGAAGAGGGCCCTCATGCAACCATGCTGGTACCTTGATCTTAGACTTCCAGTCCTCAGAACTGTGAGAAATCAATTTACGTTGTTTATAAGCCACTCAGTCTATGGTATTTCATTAGAGCAGTCTGAATGGACAAGACAAGTGAATAAGACATTGCCCCTGTCTTCAAGGAGCTAATAGTTCTTGAGAAGAGACTCATCAACTAAGAGGCTATGTGGTGCAATGGTTACGGGAATACCTTTTTTTTTAATTGAGTTCTAGTTGATTTACAATATTGTGTTAGTTTCAGACGTAGAGCAAAGTGATTCAGTTATACACATAATATGTATATATCTATATTTTTTCAATTCTTTTCCATTATAATTTATTACAAGGTATTGAATATAGTTCTGTGTGCTGTATAGTAAATTATCGTCATTTATTTTATATATGGTAGTGTGCATCTGTTAATCCCATACTCCCAATTTATCCCTCCCCATCTTCCCCTTTGGTAACCATAAGTTTGCTTTTTATGTCTGCAAGTCTGTTTCCATTTTATAAATAAGTTCATTTGTACTATTTTTTAGATTCCACATATAAGTGATATCATATAATATTTGTCTTTCACCGTCTGACTTACTTCACTTAGTATGATAATCTCTAGTTCCATCCATGTTGCTGCAAATGACATTATTTCATTCTTTTTTATGGCTGAGTAATATTCCATTGTATATATGTACCACAGCTTCTTTATCCATTCATCTGTCAATGGACACTTAGGTTGCTGCCATGTCTTGGTTATTGCAAATAGTGCCACAGTGAACATTGTGGTGCATGTATCTTTTTGAACTAGATCTTTCATCTTTTCTGGTTATACAGGTTATGGACATAACTCGTGGAGCCAGAGAGACTGGGCTTGAATCCTGGCAATGCCACTTATTGGCTGTATGACTTTGGGTGAAGTGCTTTATCTCTGCGTGCCTTGGTTTTCTCATCTGTAAGATAGGGATCATAATACTTCCCTCATAGATTGTGGTGAGAATTAAAGTAGTTAATACAGGCCAACTGTTGAGAACTCAACACATTTTAGCTATTGGAATTATTATTTTTATTTTATTTACTCTGCACCTATGTATTCCTCTACCCATCTTAGATATCTTCCTCTAAGAATTTGTTGGCTGGTCTGTCAGTTTCAGGGCTGGTTTGTCACCTTGCATGGAAGTCAGTCTTGACTCTATTCAACTGTACTTTATTGAACAGTTCTAGAAGTGAGGCCAGTAGCAGTGTGTTGCCTACTTTTGGTAGAGCAGAAAGAGGGCTGGTCTTGAGCCTCAGGGGTCTGTGGCTCTCTCCAGCACTATACAAGGTGTCATGGGGCTTTGGTAAAGTCCTTGCCCTTTTCTCCACTCAGCTCCTCAGCAGAGACTTGAAAACGTCTGCCTGATGAATTCTTGGTGGGCCCTCTGGCTTGAATGCCTGATTGATGTTGCAGTTGAAAGACAAGATACAAAAGAGACAACCAGAGAAAATGTAAGACAAGTACATAGTCCTCACATGTATGGTATACACAATAACAGCTACAACCAACACCCCCCCACCATGCAAGTGGGTGTGGAGGGATGGGACAGCATGGGCTGGCATTTTCAGGAAGCTTCTCAATTTCCCCCTCTGTAAATTAAGAGAGTAGACTCTTTCATCAGTAAGTTTCGTTACAATACTAGAATCTCTACAGCCCTATGGTTTTATGAGAAGAACCTTATCTGGGCATCAGAAGATAAGCTGAACCTGGGTTGTTGGAGAAAAGTTAAGGATGCCAAGAGGAAGGAGAATTTGTCCTGGTCACAGCTTTCTCTGAACCCCTGGAGGAAAAGGCACCATGCTTGGTGGGAAAAATAGGCAATGGGAAGACAGGATCTGCCTTCCAGAATCTCTGGACTAGGCTCTTGGGGAGGCTGCAGTGAGTCTGGAACTTTGGTGAGAAGTGAAGGACTGGTTGGGGAAATAAATAAGAACTCAAGAGCCTCATTCCTGAATTAGAGGCTCTGCCTTTCGGTGGAGCCAGACGGTGGTAATTTCCACCCCTCTTTTTCCACGTTCTAGCCATATGGGGGATGGTGAAATGATTTTAAATCTCTGAGCCTTAACTTCCTATGGTGAAAATGAGGATAAGATACACCCCACAGGGCTATTGTGAGAATTCGATAACATGTGTTGACTACAGAGTAGAGATTTAATAAATGACTGTCTTTGTGATTCACAAAAATAATTTTGGATGCTACCTGAGTTTTCCTGACATTTGTTCTGTCAGAATTATTTATTGGGAAAAATGGGTGCCTTACTGTGTAACCATAGACATGTTATTTCACCTCTCCGTGTCTCAGCTTCTTCTTCTGAAAAATGGGATAACAATACTTACCTCACAGGATAGCTAAGAAAATTCGATATCTTAATGCATGTAGGATGCATATAATGGGGCCAGTATATAGTCAGGGCTCAATATAGGGCAGATTTTATCGTTAATATTGCTATAATTCTGTTACTTTTCAGCAGGAGAATACAATGAAGTTCCTCACAGCAGGGTCTCAGATACTAAAAGTCCAGATACTGAGGGAGAAATCTTTGCCAGCTTAGCTGAGACTAGAGATATTGAATAACCTGGGAAGATAGATGGAATGAAAATGATACTGCTTTTGCAGATTTTTGTAGCTGGAGGACTAATGCAAGAAAGGTGCTTGCTGCTAAGAATTAAATTTGTAGCTCTCCTCTGTTCCCCGTCTTTCTGAGGTCACCTAGCTTCCACGTGATCCATCTGATCCCTACTCAGTTCAAGGTGTGTCCAGGCTACCATTTCACCTGTTGTCATAATCTGACTCTTCCCAGGAACCCACCCTGAGAGCCTTAGCCACAAAAGAACCAATGGGATTCTTAGGCACAGGCAGCATGGTGAAGAGCAGGGCCCGTACAAATGTGTCTCGTGGGCTCGTTCTGTTGGTCTGCTCAGTGATTTAAGAATCCGGAGGCTTTCTTTATAAAGGTCTGCATTTCAGCAGCCCGTGAAAAGTCCGTACAATCTGCCAACAATCGGCTGGAGTTGAGGTCACATTCTCTCCAGCTCACTGTGTCCTACTTCCCCTTATTGTCTTTCACCTTTGTCCAAGACCTGCCTGGTTCTGGAGGCATTTATGTTCCCTCTCCATCTTCTGTCACCTCCAGGAGAACACCCTGGCCTGAGTCAGCCTCCCTGATGCAGTATATTCCCCATTGGTGTTGGGTTTGGCCATGTGACTTTTTTGGAAATGGGAAGTTAGCAGCTATGGATGTAAGAAAAGCTTGAAGTGTGCTTGTGCTGTGGAGCTCTCTGTGGCTGCCATTTCTGCCATCCTTGGTCAGCATGCCCTAGCTAACTTACAGATCAGTGCATGTGAATACACGATGGAGGTTTTAAGCTGCTGAGATCTGTGGGTGTTTGTTACACAGCAGTAGCTGATAAATACTCTGGATTCTAATACAAGATCTGTCTCTAACTTTCTGTGCGACTTTGTTCAAGTTATTTTACTTTCATGGACATCAGTTTTCTCCCATCTCTAAAATGGGAAGAATTAGACACATTTTTTTCAAAATACCCATATTTTTGTGATCATTGATTCCCAAAATGAGGACCAAAGTTTTAGGGAATGAAAACTCTGTGAATCTTCATCTCCCTTACATTCTCTTTAAATTTGGTTTTTGGATATTGCCCTGAATATAAGTATATATAGGTTGACCATTTATTCCTCATTCAAGAAGGAATATGTTAAAGAGAAGGAGGAGAGGGTCCTAACATGTATTAAGCACCTGCTCTGCATTGGGTGCTTTACCAGTGACATTTGCTATAATCCTCAGGACAACCCTGAGGTAGGTAGATTATCCTCGTTTTATGAATGAGGGGCTTCGAGAGGTCACGGGACTCACCTGAGGCCACCCAGCTAGTGAGTTACATGCCGGGATTTAGACCTAGGTTTGCCTATCCGCCATAACCTAAATATTACCTATGTTTTATATTCCTGTATTTGTTCTGTTTTATTTTGTAACAGAAAGTGGTCTAGGTGCCTGTGGTCCAGAGAATAGAATAGGTCTCTGAGGAAATCTGAAGGACTCTGGGAGCTGCAGATTCAGAATATCCCATTATATGTGCTACAGCCTTTGCTGCTGAACTGTTAGGTGCCATGATGAAGAGGGCTGTTCCCTGCCCCAACCTCCTCTGGCTCCTCCCATGAGCCTATGAGCATTTAACAGCCTTGGTCCACCCATATGTTGGGGTGTTAGCACGAGACACACATGATCTAGAAGCTTTGAAGGAGATTGGCCCTACCCCTGCGGAACCCTGTAAGGATTCCAAGGAGGTAGTGCGCACCAAGGGCTTGGCACAGGGCTCAGTATGTAACAAAACCAATCTCCTTCTTCTCTTTCCCAGTCAACCAAGGAGGTTCGTAGGCATTTATATTTTAAACACTTACATTTATTTATATTGCACAATAGTTCCATGAGGTTGATATTATCTTCCTCCCTTTTTGCCCTAATAATCCATCTGAACCTCACAGACTTTATTTTTTATTTTTTTTAACATCTTTATTGGAGTATAAATGCTTTACAATGGTGTGTTAGTTTCTGCTGTATAACAAAGTGAATCAGCTATACATATACATATATCCCCATATCTCCTCCCTCTTGCATCTCCCTCCCACCCCTCTAGGTGGTCACAAAGCCCCGAGCTGATCTCCCTGTGCTATGCGGCTGCTTCCCACTAGCTATCTATGTTACATTTGGTAGTAGATATATGTCCATGCCACTCTTTCACTTCGTCCCAGCTTATGCTTCCCCCTCCCCGTGTCCTCAAGTCCATTCTCTATGTCTGAGTCTCTATTCCTGTCCTGCCCATAGGTTCTTCAGAAACAATTTTTTTTTTAGATTCCATATATATGTATTAACATATGGCATTTGTTTTTCTCTTTCTGACTTACTTCACTCTGTATGACAGACTCTAAGTCCATCCACCTCACTACAAAGAACTCAATTTCGTTTCTTTTTATGGCTGAGTAATATTCCATTTTATATATGTGCCACATCTTCTTTATCCATCCGTCGATGGACACTTTGAACCTCATAGACTTTAGGTAAATAATTTGAACCCAGTTCTCTTTGGTTTCAAAGCCTTGGTTGACAATCACTCCAATGAACGACTGGGTTCCTGCAGATCCCTGCTTTTGGCTTCTGAGCTCCAAAAGCCAGGAACTATCAGAGCACCATAACTAATGCCTTTTTATGTGTGTGCACATGCATGTATTTCTATCCACAAACACAAACAATGAGCCCTTGAGGGTATGCATGTGGATGGCATGTTCTTTATTCCCTAGGATCCATGCAGAAATGTCACCAGGACAACAAATCTTAACATATTTGCAAGGGACTAGGCCACAGCCTGATTGGAGGGGATTGTTTTTTTAATTTTTTTAATGGTTACATTAATACTGTATTTTACAGTTTGAACAGCTCTTTTTTGCCCATCATTCCACTTGGTTCTTACAATAGCTGATAAGCCGACAGGGCAGGCATCACTTTTACTTTTCAAGCAAAGAAACTAAGACCCAAAGAGGCAGAGTGACTTGGCCTAAGTTTGCACAGGATCTGCCTGGTCCAAAAGAGGCACAGCTACTTTTGGGAAATATTGCTAATGAAATAAAAGCTCCCAGCCAGTCTGGAGTACTCCTCCAGAGCAAAAAGTGTCTTCAGGTCAGGGTTGGGAAGCAAGAATTTTTTGTTTGGTAAAAGGGTGCTTTTTTTTTCTTACGGATTTCACTCATCTCTCTCAAATTTCTCAAGGATTTCTCTCCATCTTCTCTTCCAAATACCTCATTTTAGTTAAATGACCAGCGTGGTTCACTGGCTGGGTAGGAGCCTGGAGACTGAGGGTGCTGAGTCATGATGATACTGATGATGATGATGACGATGACAACGACCAACCTGTGACCCTGTAAAATCTGTACGTCTCCTCCAGGGTTCAGTCTCTCATCAGGAAAACAAGGCCAGTGACAGAGACCACTCATCAGAATGCCTTGAGATTATGCCACAGCGATTGGTGCTGAAGGCAGGGACTGGACATAGAGGTTTAGCCTGAGACAAATGAATAGAACAAGAAAGGAAACACCTTGCTCCCTGTAGCTGGAACCTCTTTATGTAACAATAGCTCACATTTACTAGGTGCTTTATATGTTTTAATTTCCAATTTGAATTGTCCATTGCTTGTATCTAGGAAAACAATTGACTTTTGTATATTAACCTTGTACTTGCAACCTTGCTGTAATTGCTTATTAGTTCCAGGAGATTTTTGGTTGATTCTTTGAGATTTTCTATGTAGACAATCATATCATCTCTCTCTCTATATATAATACATATAAGGGCAGTGCTTATATGTATTAACTTATTTAACCTTCATAAACAACGCTAAGAGGTTGGTTTAATTATTATTCTTATTTTATGACTGAGGTCATTGAAGTACAGAAAAGTTTATAATTTGACCAAAGAAGTTCAGCTAAAAGGTGGCACACCTGCAAGTTGAACCCAGCAGCCTCATCCCAAACTCACACTATTAATCCACATGGCATTGCTTTGTAAGATTCACGTTTGTTCCCATTTTAAAGGCATAAGGGGATATAACATGGAAGTTTCATGGCCCCAGGACTTCACCCCTCCCTGGATCCATGCCTTTGCTATGTAACTTTGCAGAGCCCTCCACTGTAGGCAAAAGGCGCTTCTCCATCCTTTGATTCTGGGCTCAGTCACGAGACTTACCTTGGTCGACAGAAAAAGACAGAAGCAACGGTGTGCCGGTTCTGAGCCCAGGCCTTAAGAGAACTTGCAGGTCTCTGCTTGTTCTCTTGTGCCTCTGCCATTGTTAGGAGAAGGGCATACCTGGGCTAGTCTGCTGTTCCTCGAGATGAGGAGGATGAGAGACACGTGGAGCTGAGCTATCCCGCTTAGGCTGCTCCCGCCAAGGACAGTCAAGAGTGGATTTACTTGTATTATTTTAAACACTGAAAACAGTAAACCACCTCAATTTCTAGTGGCAAAAACAAGTAATGGTATAGCCTCAGGATGGACTAATATTAGGGCATTTAAAATAGTATTTAATGCATCTTTATGGGAAGAAAATACCATTTAATGTTAAGTTTAAAAATTTAAATATAAGTAGGAATAAATATAACTATATAAATGTATGTTGCATATATACGTGTACACGTTCACACACACACACACACATGCACACACACAGAACTGGAAAACTAGCCAAAACATAACTCTAAGAAACATAAATTAGAAGTTTATACTTTTAATACTTATTTTTTGAATTTTCTATATTGACTATGTGCTACTTTTATAAGTTAAAAATGTTTCTTGTTAATCAATAAAATTACGATCTAACCACCAAAAAAAAAAAAAAAAAAAAAGAGTGGATTTACTGCTCCCTGCAATCCCAACTGGCCACAGCTGGATGAGTGACCCAGCTGAGATCAGCTAGCATGACTTAGATCAGCCAAACTCCAGGTGACTCCCCAGAGTAGTAACAGATAAATGTTGAGGTTTTGTGGTGGTTTATTACTCAGCAAATCTAACTGATACCCATGGTGCTTGTGGAAAGACCAGAGTTTCAGAGTTAAACATTCATTCAAGTCACACCTGTACCAGTTATTAGCTGAGAGATCCTGGGCATGTTCCTCAAATGCTTTGAACTTTAATTTCCTCATCCTAATGGGGATAAATATGCCTAGAGACACTGTGTTAATGGGATTAGTGGAAGCTTCTAGTATGGTGCCTGGCGCAGATGTATGCTTAATAAATATGAGTTTCTTCATTCTCCCAATTGCTCTTTCACTCTGGTAAGCACTTAGTGAGTGTCTGTGTTCACAGGCTCTGGGATGGGCTCTGCACGCAGTGGTTGAAGTTAATACCCACTATCAAGGAACTTGGTGGTAGTGGCCCAGAGAAGAAATGTGTCTGGAAAGTCTCAGCAAGAGGCACTGGGAGAGGATCTGGTCAGGCAGATGAGAAGACCGAAGCACAGGACCACTGTTCAGACCAAGGTCAGACTCAAGTTTATCTGGAAACTAGAGCATGGAGTTGCCTTCTGGGCAGAGACTTAGATGATTTGGTAGAAAAGACAGTCATGGGAACTGGCGTATCAATATCTATTGTCACAATAATGCTGTGTAACAATTACCCTAAAACTTTGTGGCTTGAACCAAGCATTCATTATTGCCCATGAATCAACTGGTCAGGTGGGTGCTTCTTCAGGCCTTGGTTAGGCTCATATAGTTTCTGCAGTCAGCTGTGGGCTTGGTAGGAAGTCTGTGGATCTTACACAGGCTCTCTCTCTTAGTGGGCTTAGGGTGGATTTTCATTCTGTTGCAGGCTAGCTTGGACTCGGTCTCAGGCTACCCTGGGCATGTTCTTATGGCATGGCAGAGATGTGGGAGAAGGAAGGAGGGAGGGAAGGAGAGAGAGACAGAGACAGAGAGAGATGAAAAACCAAGCCAGACTTAAACCTGGCACCTTGTCAGTTCTGCCACATTTTGATTGGCCAGAGCAGTTCACCAGGTCAGCCCAGATTTAAGGAGGTGAGGAACTAGATACCATCTTTAGATGTGGGTGTACATGCGGCCGTGGGAGGATTTCAAAATTCCACTGCAAGGGGCACTGGTATAGGAAAGACATTAATTTGGGCCATGGGTATAGTCAGTCTACCATAATTAATGGTAGACTAATTAGAATGGCCCCATTGCTAGGGGTAGGGAGTGAGGTCAGGACAGGAACAGCAGCCAGGGCCCAGGCTTGTATATTTCTCCTGATCAGATCTAGGATTGGGGGAGAGCTGGCATATTCAGATCCAAGTAGAGCAGGTACCACAATGAAATAAAGCATCAGTGATGATGTGTAGGCAGCCAGGGGACAGCTCTTGTGTGATGAGAATTTCTGCCCACAAAGCTCTGTCGTTGTCTGTGGGATAACATCAAAATCCCCCCATCTCACCGTGCCAATTTACGTGCAACATAATCTTTGCAAGAGGCAGATTTTCTTTTAAGAATATGAAAGTAATACATGAGAATTAAGTAAAATTGGTATAATTCATAAAAATGGAAAAATAAAGTAAAACAAATCACCCAGTTTGATCACCCAAAGACAATCACTGCTAACTCCTAATATATTTCTCTAGCCACCTTTTCCCTCCTGTGTATATATGTGTTTTAATATATTACACAAATAAATATATATTATATTTATTTTTAAAATAAACATTTTAAAAACCACAGTCTGTAAGGAGACCTGCTTTTATGTTCTGTTTGTTTTTGTCAAGTTATGGAGCATAATATTGACTCCAATAATTCAAACTGTCTCCATCTATCTATCTATCTATCTATCTATCATCTATCAATCATCTATCTATCTAATCTGAATATCTAGAATTTTTTCCTCTTTTTTATTGAAGTATAGTTAATTTACAATGTTTTGGGGTTTTTTTGAAAGGAAAAGACAAAACTATTTATATGTAGGCAATATACTTGAAAAACCGAAAAGAATTAACAGTGAAAAACTATTACAAAAAATAAGAGAACTTAATAGGTAACAGGATATAAAATTGATAAACAGAATCAAAAACTTTCATATATACTTAAAAAAACCCAGAAGATAGGAAAGACCCCGTTTACAATAAAAAGATGCTTAGGAATAAACAGGGAAATCTTTAAAATAGTCAAGGAGGAAAAAGCACACTTTAACAAATAAAAATAAAAACGATGTTTTTAGATTGTTTCAGATTCATAAGGATGTCAATTTTCCCAAGTTAATGCATAAATTTAATGGGATCCTAATAAATTCTTTTTCAGATGCATTTCCATTATAGGTAATTACAAGATATTGAGTATAGTTCCCTGGGTTATACAGTAGGTCCTTGTTGTTTACCTATTTTATATATAGCAGTATGTATATGTTAATCCCAAACTCCTGATTTATCTCCCTCCCCCCCCATGAATATTTAGAACTTCAAAAGCTTTGCTTTCTTTTTTTCAAAGGTAAAAATAACAGAATGACTCAAATTGTAGAGTAGAAGATACATAAAATTTACTCATAACATTCACAGCATAGACAAACACCAGAGAGTGGATTCCACTATGGTTTCTGGTTCCCCACACTGAGGACTGGGGTGAGCTCTTGCCCGGGATGGGATGGCTGGGAGCCCGGTGCTGTTCAGGTGTGGTTGGCGTCCTGTGTCTTCAGGCAGGCGCTGGCTCTCTCCTGGGAGTTCTGAGTTGCCCAGTACTGGAGCGTCTGGCTCAAGTTCTCAGACCTTCCAACTGATGTGAGATCGTTCTGAGTTTGTGCTTAGGTACTTGCTCCTAGTTCTTCTTTGGTGCAGTTGTTAGAGGAGCACTTAGCAGAAGATCTACCCTCTTATCAAATGTTTAAGTATACGGTACAGTGTTAGTGATGAGGACTGAGAACTGTTCAGCTCGTATACCTGAGATTTTGTACCTTTTGGCTGGTTCCTCACAGTTTCCTCCTCCCTCCCCATAACCCCAGCCTCTGGCAACCCAACCCCCATTCCACTCTCCGCTCCTATGAGTCTGACCCTTAGATACCTCATATATGTGGGATCGTGTAAGCATTGTCCTTTTGGGCCTGGTTTATTTCACTCAGTATATCGTTTTCCGGGTTCATACGCTTATCTCCAAAGGCATCAGTTGTACACATTAAATATGCACAGCTTTTAAAAAAAGAGTCGAATGTTCATCAGCCGATTTCCGTAGATGACGTGCTGCCTCTGTGAGTTCCCTATCATCCGCAATGCTTTTTTTTAATAAGGAAATTAGATTTTATTTTATTTTATTTATTTCTTTTTTTTACATCTTTATTGGAGTATAATTACTTCACAATGGTGTGTTAGTTTCTGTTTTATAACAAAGTGAATCAGTTTTACATATATATCTGTTCTTTTGTGTTGCTACAGTTCTGTTTCTCTCTGCCTCTCAGTCTTTGCTTCTTCCCAGGTCTTAGGTGACCCAAGCCTGTATTCGCCGTGTGGGGGGAAGGTAGGGGAGGGGGAGACAAGCTGCACCAGTGGAATCGGGCATTTAAAACGCCCAACTGAGAGCGACTTTCAGTTTGGGTTTCCATAGGGCACTGACCCATTCCTTTCAAACGGCCCCAGTGCTTCCTGTGTATCACCAATAAACACTACCCCCTCCCCCCCACCCAAGATGCAGCAGTATAGCATATGGCACTCTTCCTAACCATTTTCAGCTTCTGTCACAAGATGGCCGAGGCAGAGAGGTTTTTTTTTTTTGCATAGTTACGATCATATTGCCCTTAACTCTTTTTCCCTCCAAGATATTGTATTTTATTGGATCAACTCAAATTAAAATTTTTAGCATAAACAATAGGATATCAAACATACTTGGAACATAAGAAGAACTGTGGCAATAGAAATAATAATATGCATGAATTGCCAAACAATAGCTCATTTAATCTTGACAACAATAGGTAGATACTATTATCATTAGCATTTTATAAGGAGGAAGTGAAACCTTAAAGAGGTTGAATAATTTTCACACACTCACACATCCAATAATAATAACTGGTCGCGTCAGGATTCAAATCCAAGACTGTCTGATATCCAGCCTCTTGGTGACAATGCTGTATTACTGCTTAAATTCAGAACCTCAGATAATTGTGTGAAAAGACTTATTGGAAAGGAGTGGGGTAACAAGTACTTGGTTTGGAGTTAGGATATTGTCCATTATTCTTGAAAGCTTATCTCACTTAATGTTATTTTAGCAATATTTCCCTGAGCTCTGACATAGTCTAAGGAAACGCCCTTCAAAATGGTTACATACTATTCCATCACGTGGAAAAATTTAAAACATTTATTCTCTTATAATTGAACATTTCGGTTGTTCTTTACAATGCTAGTATGTATAGTGAACTTCTACACATAAAGCTTTTTTTTTTCCCCTTCCAAATTTAGGATCTCTTCCTTGGGCTAGATTTCCCAAAGCGGGATGATTTAGAATAATAAAGCCATGGTCTTTTAAAAAAGACTTCTGAAACCGTTTTCTAAATTACTGTCCCAAAGGGTGCACCAATATAACCTCCCACCAGTGTTGGATCAGAGAGCTCATTTACTGCCTAGAGGTAACGTTTTTCAGGAGTTACTTTGAACAGTGGAAGAGAGCTGGCCCAGCGAGCTTCAAAGGTGTTTCAGATGAAAGGCACGGTTTGAAAGGGGATGTCAAGGAGACAGGGGACAATTGGCAGGCCTGGTGGCTGGAGGAGGTGAGGCTGGGGGAGCAGAGTGCCAATAAGCACAGGGACAACTTGGCGACTTCACAGAGTCTCCAGGTTCTACTCCGCTGGGTCCCACATGCTTCCTGGGAATTCCTTCTCAGCCGCCAAGACCCTGCTCCAGTGCCCCCTCCTCTGTGAAGCTCTCTTGGGCTCCAAGGTAGAGGTAGGGGGACGACTCCTGCCTGTGTTCCCCATTAGACTCTGAAGGTTACCTGTATCCTGGTACTTACAACACAGGACCCCAGCACAGCCTGTGTTCCTAGAGCCCAGTAGCTTACCTAAGGCAGGGACCACCTTTTGCTCACTTCTGTGTCCCTATCCCTTAGTGCCTTGCTCATGGTAGGGGTCGTTGGAGGTTTGTGGGCAGGATGATCCCATCAAATGGGCCCTCTGTCACCTTGACTTGCTCCATCTTAGCGGCTGTGCCTGTCATGGTGCACACATAGCTTTCCCAGGGCAGGGACTTTGCAATATGCAGTTGAACTTTCCTGCTCACAGCTTCCCTGGCTTCTGGTCTCCGTGTCCTGCCTCTGCCCACGCTCACCTGTGGGCTCAGAGCTACCTCAGACCCCAGGGCACCTCCTGATTGTTGATTAAGTTGCTCGTTTGACAAATACTTGCCGAGCACCACCGAGGTGCCAGGCACTGGAGGAGCGGTCGTGAGCAAGACAAGCCCTGTCCCTGCTTCTGTAGAGCTCTCCTTCTCATTGGGGTGGGAGCACGATCAGTCCTGCTGGTTTTCAGGGCAGTGAAGGGGGTTGGGATGAGGTGGCATGGCGTGGTTATGAGACAGGCTGGGACCTGGGACCTGGGGCCCTTTGCTGCAGGGCTTGCACCTGGACAAATGTCATTTCAAGCAACAAAATTCAAAGAAATGATAAGGGACTGAAAATAACTGCGTGCATGAGCAGTTGGGGCAAATTACGAAGAGCTGGAAGCAAAAGCAGGGCACTGCGCATGCCCCCTGCACACAACGTCACCAGAGGGGTGGGCGGAGCACCTAAGCCACCCTTCCTGCTGGACCGCTGGACCTGTGTCCCTACTGTCACCCCATGTAAGGACCCAGCTCATCCCCGCTGAGGGAGGTAGCAAGTGAGCAAGCAAGGGGACCTTTTGTTGGCGCTGGCTCCCCCCTGCTGCAGCAGGGACCCCAGTAAAGCCTTGCCTGAATTCCTTGTCTGGCCTCTGATCAGTTTCTATTGATTAAGCAGACCAAGAACCCTGGTCGTAACAGTTAGGGGAGGTCTTACACTTAAGCTGAGGTCTGAATGACGAGGAGGCACCAATCCTGGAAAAAGACTGGAGAGCAGAGAGGGAACAGCCCAGGCAAAGGGTCACCAAGCAGTAAAGACAGAAAGAAGAGCAATGTAGATAAATCACAGGGCATGAGAAGAAAGGGTACGGAAGACGAGGTTAGCAGAGCCCAGATGACTCGGGTGTCATGGGTTAGAGGAAGAAGTTTGCATTTAATTCCAATGGTGACAGAAAGCCAGTGGGAAATTTGAAGTAGGAGAGGGTGTGATTAAACGTACATTAAAAAAAAAAAATCACTCTGCTTGTCGCGTGGAGAATGGGTAGCAGGAAGAAAGAGGAAGCTCAGGGGAGGTAGGTGAGGAAGGTCTTGCCCATGTCCTAGGCATGAGGTGCTGGTGGTCTGGCCCAGGTGGCCGCCATGGAGGAGATGGAGAGAGGTAGCTGGATTCCAGCCATGTCTTGGCAGTGGAGTTCTGGGTGCAAGGGCAAGGCAGGACTCTAGGATGGTTCTAAGGTATTCAGTCTGCATGTCCAGGTGAACTGTGGTGTCTTATAAAACACCGGGAGAGGAACTAAGACTTTTCTTTCTTTCTTTCTTTCTTTCTTTTTTCCCCGGGAAAAGGGTGGGAAGGAGCCGGGAATCAGGACTCCTCCCCTGTGTGCTAGACCCTCCAGGTCTGGGCTTCTGACTTGCTCTTTCCAGTCTGGTCCAGAGACCAGGGTCTTGTGTTTGAATCCTAGCCTAAGGAGACTTGGGGTACATGCTCCAGGTACATGCTCTGCTGGTACACACCTGTCTTTTTTGACCCCATCCTCATTTGTGCCCTATTCTGGCTGCCATCCTACCTAGACCTCTTCCTTTTCTCTATAGCTTGCTCTGTTCCTACACCCTGTATTGCCCCCTCCCAGCCTGCCCCTAGCTCCCAGTGTCTGGTCCATTCCAGAAGGCAGAGTCTGCAGGTGATGGCCATAGCAGACCAGGTCTCAGATAGGAATAGTCTTGGCTAACATGTAATATTCATGATATGCCAGGTACGTATCTTGGGTCAACTAGTCATCACAACAGTCCTATTCAGTTGCTACTATTATTATCCCCATGGAACAGAGGTAAGTGAGGCCAAGAGTATTTATGTAACTTGCCTAAGGTCACACAGATGCCAAGTAGGGGGGCTGGGATATGCACTCAAGGTAGAACTACTAAGCTCTGATACCGAATCATAATTCGGTATCAGTGTGTCTGGCTGGTATATCAGCCAACCCAACATGCTGAGGGGTCACTGGTGTTAAAACTGTGCTTAGCAGAGGCCGTTGCATTTTCTCTACCTTCTCAAATACGATGTCACCACGGATGATGAAAAACTAGAGCGGATCCAACAGAGAATCAGATTACTGATGAACAATCCCTGTTGAGGCATTTATTCATTGGACACGTTTGTGTTGAGTGCCAACCACGTGCCACCATGTGGGACAATAACAAGACAGCACGTTTCCCTCATGCGTGGAATGTATGTTCCCCTTCCTATGATTCCACCTTCCATGGCACAGGCAAGTGCCCCCACTTTTCTGTCCCCCCCCACCTCAATTCACGTGCCGGGAACTCCTTGTTTATGACGTTACCCATTCTGTAACTATCCTTCTGGGCTGTGCACGGTCTGTTCTACTCTCTGCTCCCTTTATAGGGTTTTTTTCTCTAGTTTATTCCCTTCTACCCACCGTCACCAAACCCCCTCATTTCAGGCACCTCTTCCCCTCTTCCCTGTGTGGGCAGCTACCAGCTATATATGATGATGAACATCTGATATCCTGAGTAGAGAAGCAGAGGCAGGTAGGTGGGACCTCTTTCTAAAACTGTGGATCAGTGGAGGCCAGCGAGTCTGTAACCCAGTGAGCAGGCTGCAATAACTGGATGAAGAAATCAGGGCTAAGGGACAACGAGGATTGGAAAATCAAATAAAACCTAGATTATTGTGTAAAATGCCTGCTACAAGGTCCTGTAAACTTAAACTTGCTAGGTGTTGGTTGAATATCGGTGTTGAGCTCCCTAGCAGCCAAAATAAAAAGAGGAATCACAATTGGTTTGTAAGATTTTCATGGTCCATAGGTTGAAAACAAAATAATTTGTCAGTGGAACTCTAAATTTTCCTTCTACACAGAATGGAAGGAATTGACTCCTTTGTGTACTCATCCAGAGGACCCTGTCTGGTGTAGTGGGAAATATCATTAACAAAAATTATTAAAATACACTAAAATGTGCTTGCTTTGTAAGTCATTTTGTATTCATGGGAAGTAGCCTTGGGAATGGCTATCTCTTCAAGGTCGGGCTCCACTTTCCTTTTCGCTTGGGTCTCCTTTGGCACCTGGAGTGGTCTTCTGTGCATAGTAGGTTCTCTGTCAACGCAATTGCCTGATTTACCCTTAATTGGGTGCCTACAGAATCCCACTGCCCTGTGTCTTGTACCCCATTGTATGTAAGAAACATCCTCTGACTTAAAAATTGCTGGTGGGAAATAACTGAGAGGAAAAATAATTACTGAGGAAAATAGAAACAGTGCTTCCTAAATTTATGGGCATTCTTACAGAGATATCTTTTAGGACGTAAGAATTACCATAAATCCAAGGGTGAACAATAGCACTAGATGTAAAAACAAAGAAGCCAAGAGTCAGCAAAAACCTTCGGCAGTTTGTGCACTTTGTTTTCTGGAAGACAAAAGGAACTGCCATCAAGTTGGTTTTAAGGGTCAGCTAGTTGCCCCCTTTCTATCCTGCTTCTCCCAAACCCCATCTTTCCATTTGCAGAATGTGAGGCGGGATATTCCTGAGGATGTTCCAAAATAGAAGTTGCTCATTTCCAAGAGTGATTAACATCCCCATTAGTTACTTCTGACTGCTTGGCTGGAAAGGGGAAGATTTTTTTTTCAGAATTGCAGCACCAGAAGTGCACAAACAAGCCAGATCAGGTTGGCTGTTAGGGGAGGCACTTAGCTCCTGCTGCATACCGAGGGTATCCATTGGAGTAATGCCCCAGGGCCCCCTCTCTCTCTCACCTCCATTATTCTTCCTCTCGGAGAGCAGAGACTCACCTGATTGGTTAGTTTGGAGAAGGAACTGAGCATCCCTGACTTGGCCCCTTCCTGTTTTTCTCTTCGTTCTCCCCGCCTGCAGAAAGCAAGCCCTCTCTCCTCCTCCATGCTGTAGGTTTCTTTCGGGGACAGGCTCCATGGGGGAGCCTACAGGAGTTCAGCACTGTTTGTGACCAGGGAGGTAAGTCTGCCCAGTTCTGAGGTGTGGCATCAGGAAGCCAGTTGTTGCCATTCCCTTAAGCCTTGTTGTCTAACAGCCATATCAATGGTGAAAGTGACATTTCAAATCCTCCCTTCCTGTCTCCTTGGCTTATTTCTCCTTTGGTCTTGTACTAGAGTAAGGAAGGGGTGTCCTGGATTAGGACCCCATCAAACCAAACATTGACCATAACAGAGTAGTTCATAGGAGGACTGAGGATGGCTGGTGGGTCTCCTCAGAGTATAAAGAGGGGCCATCCACAAACTGCTGTTGATGAAAGCAGGTGGTAGGTATTGGTGGAAGCCTAGGTCTCCAGGTGAGGGTTTAGAAGCAAGCAGGACAGGAAAACCAGGTGGGGACCCTGTAAATGACATGTGTATATTTGTCTGTTCAGCATCCATCCCCCCTTCTTCTGGTAACTGTGCCCAACTTCCACTGGGAAGCTACTTGTCATGTGGGGTTCCTCCTACCTTTCTCTAAGGGTGGGTATCAGGCCAATGAATTGCAATTTGGGGACATTTATGGAACTATTGGGAAGGAGAAACTCTGCATTGGGAGTGGTAGGTTGGAAGGATGCAAGTCTGAGGTCACCGGTGGACATCTTGCCACCAAGGGGGAGATGAATACATCATATGTACATATATACAAATACATATACATCATATATACATATATAAACATACATATACACACATACATATACATCAAATACATCAATATGAAACCAACACAGAGGAAAGCAGAGGCAAGAGGTAGATACTGCACCTGTATCCAGCTATGCCAGAAGCTAGCCACCTGGACTTCTTAATTGAAGATACATTCCCTCTTTACTTAAACCTGTTTAAGTCAGTTTTTTTCCCACTAAAACTAAAATAATAACACTTAATAAATAAATCAAACAAGGATTATGATTTGTTTGGAAGGAAATGGAAGCCGTGCATTTATTTCTCTCAACTGCATAAATATTCAATGAGCCGTTGCAATGAGCCAGGTTCTGTGCTGGGTCCTGGCAATACAGAGGTGAATAAAGCACCATCCTTGACCTTAGAAGCTCAGGTTAGCTGGAGAGAGACAGGTGAGCAAGTGACCATAATGTGATATAGTACAAAAGCTAGGAGAGGCATGTGGAGAGTGCCGTGCTAGCCCAGGGGAATGGAGGGAACCATTCCTGAGAGGGAACAGTGGATTGGCACTTAAGGATGAACAGGATTTAGAAAAGTAGAGAATGAAGTGGTATCCATGACAACATGGAGATAAGAGGTCAGGATGAGGCAGGAGGCTAGTATGTAATAACAATGAAGAGGAGGATAAGTATTATATCTAGTTAACATTTAATGAGTGCTTATTATACACAGGGCATTATTCCTAGTACATTAAAATTTTTTTATTTTTTAGGCTGCACCGTGAGGTATGTGAGATCTTAATTCTCTGACCAGGGATCGAACCCGTGCCCCCTGCACTGAGAGAGTGAAGTCCCAACCACTGGACTGCCAGGGAATTCCCATATTCCTAGTACTTTAAATACACAGTCTCATTTAATCCTCCTTATGATTCCATGCAGTAGGTATCTGTTTTATAGGTAAGAAAGTTAAGGAACTTGCTAGAAGCTAGTTCCCAGGGCTGCTGGGATATAAGGTAAAATATATGGAGTGAGGGTAGATGAAATTCTTGTGACTTTGAGTAAGGCCCAGATTGTGAATAGTTTTGAATATAATGCAAAGGGTTTAATGAGAGAGCAGAAGGGCATTGCAATTTGCTGAGTGCCCACTGTATGCCAGGCATGTATGCCAGGCAAATACCTGATCTCATCAAATCCTTATAAATCCCCTACTTAATGAACATTATAAGCCACAGTCCTACTAACAAAACTCAGACATATTTCCATTTCCCTTAAATCGTTCTACTAGTAAGTGGCAAAAGGAAAAAAAAAACCTTCCCCTTTACCTATTTTCTATCTAATGTATTCTTCTCCACTCTTTCTTTATGACAATTATTTTATTTTTTTATTGAAGTATAGTTGAATTACAGTGTTGTGTTAGTTTTAGGTGTGTGTGTGTGTGTGTGTGTGTGTGTGTGTGTGTGTATTTATTTATTTATTAATTCTTTTTCAGTTTCTTTTCCATTATAGGCTATTACAAGATATTGAATATAGTTCCCTGTGCTATGCAGTAGGTCCTTGTTTTTTTAATCTATTTTATATATAGTAGTGTGTATATGTTACTCTCACACTCCTAATTTATCCCTCCCCCCTTCCCCTTTGTTAACCATAAGATTGTTTTTTATGTATGTGAGTCTGTTTCTGTTTTGTCAATAAGTTCATTGGTATCGTATATTTTTTTAGATTCCACAAATAAGTGATATATGATATTTGCCGTTCTCTGTCTGACTTACTTCACTTAGTATGATAATCTCTAGGTCCATCCATGTTGCTGCAAATGGCATTATTTCATTCTTTTTTATGGCTGAGTAATCGTCCAGTGTATATATATACCACATCTTCTTTATCCATTCATCCTGTCGATGGACACTTAGGTTGCTTCCATGTCTTGGCTATTGTAAACAGTGCTGCTATGAACATTGGGGAGTATGTATCCCTTCTATTTAGAGCTTTTGTCTTTTGGGGATATATGCCCAGGAGTGAGATTGCTGGATCATATGGTAACTCTGTTTTTAGATTTTTAAGGAACCTCTATACTATTCTCCATAGTGGCTGCACCAATTTACATTCCCACCAACAGTATAGGAAAGTTCCCTTTTCTCCACACACTCTACAGCATTTATTATTTGTAGACTTTTTGATGATGGCCATTCTGACAGGTGTGAGGTGATACCTCATTGTAATTTTGATTTTTGATATTAGAGAAATGCATTTCTCTAATGATTAGCGATGTTGAGCATCTTTTCATGTGCCTTTGGCCATCTGTATGTATGAAAATTATTTTTAATCCTTTTTTCCCTTCTGATCATCTGATGAAAACTGTCAGTCCTGATGTACATGGAAATACATACAAATGAAATTTTGCTCGTGGTTTATTTCACTGCATGGGAATTTTATTTCCTTCATATGGACAGACTATAAGAACAATATTTAAAAAGAAATATTTCTTATTTTTTTACTTGCAAAATATTAATGGCCACTTCCTTTAAAAAAGCAATAAATCCAAATTTTGCGAATGAATAAATGATGTACATTTAAGCTCTGCTGAAATGTAAATTTCAGCAAGAAACCTGCTGTTATTTGACTAAATAAGAAATTAAAATTTTGGAGCTGTCTTTGCATGACAACATCTTTTTTGCTATCTAACCAATTTCAACATTGTTTTATTGGCATCAAGTCCCCCATACTGTGGCTCTCAAAGATAAGTAACAAATCACATCGTCAGTCCCAGAGCTTGCTTTGCTAGACACGGTCAGACATATGTCAAGGAGCTCCAGAATTCCCTAAGACTCTTTGAGTTTAATTTGTTCTGTATAATCCCCTTTGTCCTAGAGTTAATGAGGTCGGTTTTGGCAAGTTCTGTGCATTCTTCGTGTTGTCTATGTCAGCAAGGTGAGGATGTGACTCCAGTTCAATTGTAAGGCTGTCTACACAACAGTAAATGTCAAAAGAATTCTGCCCCATTTCCAGGGGTCTACAGATTTCTGCTTGCAGAGCAACTGACAAGGTGTTGTCACTGTGGACAACAGTCTACAAAAGCATTTCTTCTGAACTGGAAAACTGGATAACTTTCCACTTCTCTTTCAGAACAGTGAAAATGGCTGAAAAGCTTGGGCCTTTTGAGCAGCATCCATAATGGTGAATGCTGGGTTTAAATTCTAGTTGTTGCCTTATCCAACTTGCTAAAAATGTCCAGCAAGAATTTATCCCTGTCAGATTATTCTGAGAAGGGGTCATATTTAGTCTGTTAGAAGTTCAGTCAGGTGTTTTAAGATTTGTTCTCTAAAAGCTGGTAAACCTCTCTAGAGAAGGGCTTCAGAGTCTGCTTCTGTTCCTTTTCCTGTTCTTTTTTAATCCCATACTCCCAATTTGTCCCTCCCCTCTCTTCTCCTTTGGTAACCGTGTTTATTTTCTATGTCTGTGAGTCTATTTCTGTTTTGTAAATAAGTTCGTTTGTGTCTTTTTTTAGATTCCACATATAAGTGATATTGTATAATATTTGTCTTTCTCTGACTTACTTCACTTAGTATGATAATCTCTAGGTCCATATATTGCTGCAAATGGCATTGTTTCATTCTTTTTTATGGCTGAGTAGTATTCCATTCTATATATATACCACATCTTCTTTATCCATTCATCTGTTGATGGATACTTAGGTTGCTTCCAAGTCCTGGCTGTTGTAAATAGTGCTGCTTGAACATTGGGGTGAATGTATCTTTTTGAATTAGAGCTTTCTGGTCGCATCATATGCAAATATTTTCTCCCAGTGTGTAGGATGTCTCTGCTCCGTTTCTTGACAAAATATATTGGGAAGGTGGTTCAAGGCAAGTCCTGCAGGACCTTCTCTGAGACTGACTGACTGGGTCTGACACTCAAGCACAGCAATGCAGCGATGTCACTTGCCGCTTCTTTTTCACTGTATCAGTTCTCCGTTGCTGTGTGACAAACCTCCCCACAATTTAGTGGCTTCAACAACAGCCATTTGTTTGGCTCATGATTTTGTAGGTTGGCAGTTTGGGAGGGGCTTGCTGGCGGTTCTGGTCCGGACTGGGCTCTGTTCATGTCTCCCAGGCTCATTCATGCTTTTGCATTAATGCGAGGTGGGTTGGCAAGACCAGCTGTTTTGAGATGGCCAGCCTGAGGGATGTCTGAACCCTCTCTCTGCATGGTCTCTTATTCTTCAGCAGACTAGCCTGAGCTTGTTCACATGGTGCCTGGGTTCCAAGAAAAGCCAGAGAGCAAGCCTGTGAGAACAAGCCCAAGTTTCTTTTCAAGTTTTTGTGTGTCACCTTTGCTCCTGTCCTACTGATCAAAGTCAAGTCACATGGTCAGTGCAAATTCAAGTCATGGACCAAAAAGCCAACGATCAGTGAGAGGAGCCACATTGTAAGGATATAGATTCAGGGTGGAGAAGAACTTATGGCCATCTTTCCAATTTACCACATTCACAAAGCACAAAATAAGCTCTTTTAGGGTTTAAGGGGACCAATAAATTATACTCTTTCTCCCACGCCTGAGTTTACAACCAGCTGAGAGAAGTAAATGGGATCCAAGTGGGGCAGATCAAATACCAGCCTTTATTGCTGGTGAAATTAGAATGAAGGCATGGCTTGCTTTGTGGTCTGTCGTTCAAAACTTCTACAACTTCTACAACCCCCTGGAATTAAAGTAACCGTCTGGAATAAAGATGTACCCCTGCAGGAACTTAAAAAATGTGTGTGTTTTGTGGAGGTGGGTGGTCAGACAGAAAGAAACTAAAGGAAGTGACTTGGTAGAGACACTTTATCCTCTGCTCTGTAGAGAAAAGTGGACCAGTGGGTGCTAGACACTTCCTCTCCCATCAAGGAGATAAAGAAAAATGTGGAAGGAGGGGGCCAAAGTGACTATTTTATGAGCCTAGGTGGGAGTGCTATGAAAGGGAGAAAAATGGTTCCCCTTAACCCAGATGTGTTTCCAAGCAATGAAGGTGTTCCTTTTGTGCCCTGAGAACCATCTTTTCCCTCTATGTGAAATTTTGCTTGACAATGAAACTATTCATCATTTTGAAGATGTGCATGGCCAGTGAAGTTTCCCAATGGGACTGGCAAAGTAGGACTTCTTCTTTGACAGAGTAAGTGAAAATAGATGAAAACCAAGAATTGGCTGCATTGAACGACATCAGTAGTTACATCCTGTTGCAAGTTGAAGGGAAATAGCTGCCAATTCCATGACCTGCTTCTAAATACTGGAGGAAATTTAATGTTTTGGGAGTGGTACCATTTGATAAAGGGGCTGCTTCTATTTCTTTTCCAATTCTCTAAGACCCAAAGCAGCTAAACTGTGGTGTCACAATGAACTTGTCTGTGCAGCTAATTTTTTCCCTTGGCAATGCCAGGAGCAAATGTTGGGGGGTGAATTTTCATAGTCACAGCAGTCCTCAAAACTCAGGTTTGTAAACAATGTTAACTGCTTTATTTCTATATAAAAGAGAGTCTTAACTTTCATGTCCCTAATTCCAGGAATAGTGGGGAACTTAACCTTGCAAAACCAAGTAGGCTCAGCCAAGTCTTGTTGAGAATTCAGTCTCTTTGGGATAAATATACAAAGAATTCTGGATGCTTGCCTTCTCCTTTTTCTTTTGCTTTTCCTCAGAAGAGAGGCATCAGAAGAACATGGGCATCTGGTCCATGGTCATCCTCTGACCTGTGATGAAATAACTAAGTTGGTCCTTGTCAACATGTGTTGACATTTGCTTCTGTGGTCCTATCTGGCCTCCTGTTGACAGGTCATGTTTTTTGTGACCTCCTTGTCCTGACCTCAAGCACTTTTGGGTCAGATACCCTCTCTCAGCACTTCTGCTCTCCCCTTGATGGCTTTGAAACTCTTGGGATCCTTCCTTCCATCACACTGGAGTACACAGGGTCCCACTCTATGAGCCACTCTGGGCCCATCCAGAAAGATTCTTCCCTCCATCATTGCTAAATTACCACTCTCACACTTGTTGGAAACAGCTTCTCTGAAAGGCTTGCAGATTCTCCAGGGGACACTGGAAGGGAAAGCATAGGTCTGCTATACTCTGAGATCTCCCCAAATCATTTGGAGTTTCTATGAAACCTCCCTCCTTCCCATCTTTCAGCCACTAGAAAGGGCAGGAAGTATGGTCCCTTCCTCTGAGACTTACTTCCAAATATCTAATTCTCTCACTACCCTCTTCCAAATTTCTGGTAGATTATCTCCTCCTCTTAGCCCAGTCTTCTTTATCTTTTATTTAATGCCTCTACTTTGCTTTGTTCAGGGCTCAGCTCTTGATTTTTTCCCTCTCAAGCCTTTTAAGATGGCTGGGACTATTATGGCTGTAAAGCAGGCATTCTGAAAACCAACTGAGCTTTTGTTTTAGGCTGTATCTCCCCTCCCCACCGAGGCAGGGTGTAGAGAAAGCTTTTACTGCTGGTTGATATGGTAGAATGTGGAGGGTAAAATTGAGAAATACAGGGGAAACTTTCTCAGTTAATGTCATAGAATATTATCCTCCTATAGCATCTTCTACATCTTCCAGATAAGGTTTCTGTGTTGGGAAAATCCAAATTTTCTTAACAGTGCAGATTTTTCCAAGTTCAACATGATTTTCACAAAAGATCTACCTAGAGGCAGTGGTAAGACTACATAGGTACTCTTGGGAAAGAGAAAAATGCTGGCAGTGCCGGGGCTGGGAGGCAGGTCACCAAAGAGGACAGAAGAGCTGGTATGGACGCAGGTGTGAAGATGGTGCCTCCACTTATGGGTTGAAGAGAGCAGAAGGCTGTTCTCAGCTGCACAGACACCTTGAGCACCCATGTTAGCTCCATTGGTAGTTCCACAATGTATCACCCATCAGGAAATTTTTCTCTCACCAATGATGGAACATAAAACTTCTCCCCTCCAAAGAATAAGGAGAATGGTGGCAGTGGGGAGGTCCCATAGCTCAACACCACAGTGCTCTAAGGTCTGTGAAGATAGATGTGCATCTTGATGTACCCCCTTCCAGCTGCGTGACCTTGGGCAAGTTACTTAATCTCTCTAGTCCTCAGTTTTCAGATCTGAAAAATGTGAAGAATGATAATGCATTGGTTTTTAAGATAATGAAGTGAACTATGGTATGCAAAGTCCTTGGCAGAATGCCTGGTATGTAATAAGTGCTTGATAAAGGTTAACCATTATTCTTGTATCATTTTTACTTTTCATTGTCGTTGCTGTTGTTCTTCAGGAGGATGCTGTAGATTTTTTGCTTTGGGTCTATTTTGGTTTTTTTGCCAGTGACTCACCCTGTTCAGTGTTAG
Source organism: Hyperoodon ampullatus (assembly GCF_949752795.1). NCBI lineage: Eukaryota > Metazoa > Chordata > Mammalia > Artiodactyla > Ziphiidae > Hyperoodon > Hyperoodon ampullatus. The sequence continues at coordinate 32,557,179 of NC_136924.1, read as the reverse complement.
ACTAAGGATGGATAAGGGTCAGGCGCCACTTCAGTCAGGTTGGCTGTGAGTGTTCCTTGGTAAGGTAACAGTCACACAAAAGGGCAGCTACATTGGAATCACACCACAGAAGTATGAGCAAAGAATATGTGAGCTGTGATGACATGTTCAAGTTCAAGTTAAGCTAAGACTGATGTAGACCAGCCATGTTAGAATCATAATGGCAGTTATGTTTTCTTCTTTTCTATCATTGAGGTCCTACTCTAGATACCATAAAATGGTGACCACAATGATAGCACTTGTTAGAAGTGGAATGGTACCTTAATAATATCATTTGACATGAAAATGCCTTTCCAGATAGGTAATTTACAATGTAGTATAGGAGAAAATTTATGCCGTGTTTTCAGATAACTTGGAACAATCCATGTAACCCCAGGGGTCTGTAGGTTGCATATTAAGAATTTCTTTCATTGTGTAAAAAAGGAAAATCAAAATGGAGTTGGTATTGCTAAGAGAGCTCTCTAAAATAGAGCCGGAGGGCCATTGAGGAAGTGTGACTTATGCACAACTCAGCCCGGATGCAATCTGAACTTCAACCACTTCTTTCTTAATGTAGGCATCCAGAACATCTGCCCAATGTTCCAGAAACTCAAGATACTTATGGCACCCTTACCCTAAGATAACTCGTGACAGCCTATCCCTTAAGGACCGATATTTCCTTTCTTGCATCAAGGTCAATCATAATTCTTGAACAACCTTGTGGTTTTACCTTTAAAAGCCCCTAACTCTTTCTGTTCGGGGAACTCTTTCAGTTTTACCCAAATCTGTGTCTCCTGAATTGCAGTTCTTAAGACTCCCCAATAAAGCTCTTTGTTCTTTGCAGCCTTGATACTGGTGATTGATTGACAGCTGGTGTCTCTCTTTTTTTTTTTAACATCTTTATTGTAGTATAATAGCTTTACAATGGTGTGTTAGTTTCTGCTTTATAACAAAGCAGTTATACATATACATATGTCCCCATATCTCTTCCTTCTTGCATCTTCCTCCCTCCCACCCTCCCTATCCCACCACTCTAGGTGGTCACAAAGCACCGAGCTGATCTCCCTGTGCTATGCGGCTTCTTCCCACTAGCTATCTATTTTACGTTTGATAGTGTATATATGTCCATGCCACTCTCTCACTTTGTCCCAGCTTACCTTTCCCCCTCCCTGTATCCTCAAGTCCATTCTCTAGTAGGTCTGCGTCTTTATTCCCGTCTTGCTCCTAGGTTCTTCTGACCATTTTTTTTCTTTTTTTTTTAGATTCCATATATAGGTGTTAGCATACGGTATTTGTCTTTCTCTTTCTGACTTACTTCACTCTGTATGACAGTCTCTAGGTCCATCCACCTCACTACAAATAACTCATTTTTGTTCCTTTTTGTGGTTGAGTAATATTCTATTGTATATATGTGCCACATCTTCTTTACCCATTCATTTGTTAATGGACACTTACGTTGCTTCCACGTCCTGGCTATTGTAAATAGAGCTGCAGTGAACATTTTGGTACATGACTCTTTTTGAATTATGGTTTTCTCAGGGTATATGCCCAGTAGTGGGATTCCTGGGTCGTATGGTAGTTCTATTTTTAGTTTTTTAAGGAACCTCCACACTGTTCTCCATAGTGGCTGTATCAATTTACATTCCCACCAACAGTGCAAGAGGGTTCCCTTTTCTCCACAACCTCTCCAGCATTAATTTTTTGTAGATTTTTTGATGATGGCCATTCTGACCAGTGTGAGATGATATCTCATTGTAGTTTTGATTTGCATTTCTCTAATGATTAATGATGTTGAGCATTCTTTCATGTGTTTGTTGGCAGTCTGTGTATCTTCTTGAGAGAAATGTCTATTTAGATCTTCTGCCCATTTTTGGATTGGGTTGTTTGTTTTTTTGATATTGAGCTGCATGAGTTGCAGGATACAAAATTAATGCACAGAAATCTCTTTCATTCCTATACACTAATGATGAAAAATCTGGAAGTGAAATTAAGAAAACACTCCCATTTACCACTGCAACAAAAAGAATAAAATATCTAGGAATAAACCTACCTAAGGAGACTAAAGACCTGTATGCAGAAAATTATAAGACACTGATGGAAGAAATTAAAGATGATACAGATAGATGGAGAGATATACCATGTTCTTGGATTGGAAGAATCAACATTGTGAAAATGACTCTACTACCCAAAGCAATCTACAGATTCAATGCAATCCCTATCAAACTACCACTGGCATTTTTCACAGAACTAGAACAAAAAATTTCACAATTTGTATGGAAACACAAAAGACTCCGAATAGCCAAAACAATCTTGAGAAAGAAAAACGGAGCTGGAGGAATCAGTCTCCTGGACTTCAGACTATACTACAAAGCTACAGTAATCAAGACAGTATGGTACTGGCACAAAAACAGAAATATAGATCAATGGAACAGGATAGAAAACCCAGAGATAAACCCATGCACATATGGTCACCTTATCTTTGATAAAGGAGGCAAGAATATACAGTGGAGAAAAGACAGCCTCTTCAATAAGTGGTGCTGGGAAAACTGGACAGCTACATGTAAAAGAATGAAATTAGAACACTCCCTAACACCGTACACAAAAATAAACTCAAAATGGATTAAAGACCTAAATTTAAGGCCAGACACTATCAAACTCTTAGAGGAAAACATAGGCAGAACACTCTATGACATAAATCACAGCAAGATCCTTTTTGACCCACCTCCTAGAGAAATGGTAATAAAAACAAAAATAAACAAATGGGACCTAATGAAACTTAAAAGCTTTTGCACAGCAATGGAAACCATAAACAAGACAAAAAGACAACCCTCAGAATGGGAGAAAATATTTGCAAATGAAGCAACTGACAAAGGATTAATCTCCAAAACAGACAGCTGGTCTCTTTAAGTGCCAACAGTCTGAGCCATCTGTCTATCACCTAGATCACCCAGCCCAGGGATGTACACATAGTAAATGTATAGCTGATGTATAATAGGTGTATAGTAAGTGCTTATTCAATTGAACTGAAAAGTCTTCAAGACTCAATACTTTCCAGTTGTAATGGTGAACAAGAAGCACTGGAACCCATGCTTCAAGTGTTTCCCTCTGGGATCTGATGAGACGGGTAACTGTTTTGGACATACCAAACTGAAGGTTTATTACTGAAGTATCAGTCTGTACAGAGCTCTACCAGAGGGATGAGATGAGCAAGCTCAGGAAATGAAGCCAAAGATGGGAAAATGGGAAGGTGGCCAGGTGGTACATCAAGATAGAGGAGTGAGGCTAAAGTCAGGGGTTTGGAGAAAGGGAGGGAGTCAGGGGTGAATGGTGAGGGAAACAGAACAATTCAGGCTGGAGTTGAGAACCTTCATCATGTTCTGGGAAATGTATCACCTGCCTCTGAATGAAGCCCACTGGGAGAAATAGGTGTGATGGAAGGAAAATGGAGCTATTCACTTCCCTCTTGATAAACAGATAATTTTAGACAGTCTGGTGGTAATAAAAGACTTTCATGGGTGAGATGCAGCTCCTTCAACTAAAAAGACATTCCTGCTGACTCAGAGCAGCTACTTAGGATCTCCATGGGCAGATTTTGTTGTAAAAGCTCCAGAGAAAGCCAGGGACAGTTCCGCAGGTCAGTGCTTGGACGAGCAGAAACGAAGGGTCCATCTATAGGATCCGCTGCACTGTGCAATTAAGACCTGCTGAGAAATGGCAGGTGATGTCAGAAGAACGCATGTAGCTAAGAAAATCCACCCTGACATGGAATTTTTATTACACACAAATATAGTACATGTCAGGGATGTATCTGGGGAGGGGAAAGATCATTGTGAGGTCCAAATTCATAGGCAGAAGCCTTTGCCTGGGGGTGCCCTCCTCACCCTGTTTGGGAGCAGCTCCCAGGAAGCAGGGATGAGTTGTTCCCTTCAGCCTCCCCTTCCCCACCCTGACTGCCCTCTGTTCATCCCCTGGAGTCTAAATCAAGTCCCAGCTCCATGCTCAGCAGAGTTGCCCACTGGTTTGACTTAATTCTGTGATTTGCCTTCTAGTGAAGGGAATTTCTTTGATAAGCCCATCAAGACTGAAAACTTAAACCTCCAAAATTTTCTTAGTAAAAAGCTTAAGATTTCTCCGAAACTTGCCTGACAGATGCAAACTGCTCCCAGCAGCCAGGGTAGATGGCCTTGAGCCCACTGTTGCTTTGAGACCCCCAACCCTCAGAACATGGCTCCAGAGCCGTAGATGTTAGAAGTTCCAGCAGAGACATTCTCCAAATACAGTCTGAGGCATTCTCCACTGGTGTTGCCCACCAAGCGCCCATCTCTGTGGCTGCTTAGGAGTCAGGTGGGCCGAATTGGAAAGATCTGCCTCCGCTCCTTGCCAGCTGTGTGACATCAGGCAACTTACCTGCTCTCTGTGTCCTGGCTCCTCACCTGTAAAACAGAGATTATAACACGCACATCCAAGAGCGATGGGGGTTCCAAATGGGATGATGCATGCAAAGCACTTAAAGGAGTGTTTTGTTCAGGGTAGCACGCATACATGTGTTTGTGATTGTTTTCATAGATATTTAAATTGCCATCTACTTGCCTGTCTCCTGTCATTTGCTTCTGAGCTGGGTCTTTGATGGAGAAAGACTTGGCTGAGATCCCCTGAAATCCATTACCACCTCAATATGGCAGAGGACCGTTGAGCCAATGGCTGCCATTGCTTTCTCGCTGGGTGTTGGCCTCAGATTACTGGGGTGAGCTGCGCAGGATCAGGTGTGAGTGGTGAGGCCCTGAACCTGCTTTTGTGAGAGGGCAGAGCAGGCTATTCTGGGGGCTTAGATTTGCCTCTTTCCCCTGGACTCCTAGTTTTTCTAGTTTGTCCTTCAAGGATGGGAGGTGCTGGTCATGTTTCTCCTTAGTTCCTCTCTCCTTGAGAGAGTAGTTCCAAGAGGGTAAAACAATCCACAAAGCCACAACAAGGAGAATATTCCAGCAAAAGAGGAGCTTTCAGGCTCTCTTGAATCCCCTCCCAGAGCTCCATTCTCCAGCGCTGAGTCCAATCCTGTTCTTCCTCCTGGTCTCATATCTGACCAATACACTGAGTGTACCTGTAGGCAGAGGTTCCCTCACCCTGGCTGCACTTGGAAATCACTTTGGGAGCCTTAAGAAGATGCTGTTTGAGCCTCACCCTGAATCAATCAAGTAGGAGTCTCTGGGAGTTGGCTAGGGGAACCTGTATTGCAAAGATCTTTCTAGGTGACTCCAGTCTGCAGCCACAGTCAAGAGGCTCAGGGTTGGAGAGTGTGCAGACTCTGAATCCATTCTCTGCTCCCTGACTGCAGATTATTTCCAGCTTGGGCCTGTGATCAGCCTGCCTGGCACACCTCTGTGCCCTGTCTTGACTGTGCAGGTTTCAGAAGACCCCGCAGGGGCTCTTGCCATGGTTTAGCTCTAAGGCTCTAGACATAGAGAGACTAAATTCGGCTGTCACTGATCTCAGTTTCAAAATCTCTGCAACATTCGCATGCTTGGCTATTGTTTAAGGTCTACACATAAAAGAACAATTGTGCTCCATGTCTCTTCCTCCCCGCTGCTTGCATTCTGATCCTATTTGTTTTTTCTTGGTTTAATAAATAAAATCTCAGTGTTGGAGAGGGGATGACAAGTAGCTTATCCCCCTTTGGTGATAACGATGACAATCATGCCTGCCATTTATTCAGCACTAACTACACATCAGACATCATTTCAGGCGCTTTGTTTCCATAAACTAATTTATTTCTCCTAATAACCCTATGAGGTTGGGCCTTTTGTTATTCTCATTTTAGAGCTGATAAAATGGAGGTCACTCAGTGGGTATGTGGTTGAGGCTGGAGCCCTGTCTTTTTCTGTGGACCTTGAGCCAGTGTTCTTCATCATGGCTATGAACTTCCTGAATAGAAGGGAGGCATCTCTTGTTCTTGAACTGTGGTCTCACTGCCCTAGGAGGCTGCAGGGTTTTTCCTCGGTGCCCATGGCATGCGCATTCCTCGTGAAGCAGTCCTCAAGTCTCCTTACCCACCTGCTGAAGTGGGATAGAATCCTGAAATGGATAGAGCAGTAAGAACAGAGCCCCTCCTTGGTTCTACCCTCATCAGAAGAGGTGAATACCCTCGCTCTGGCTGGGACCCTGCCCAGGCCAGCTGCAAGGCTTGAGAAGTACTGCTCAGGCTTGAACTCCACATGGAAACCTGTCTCTTCCACTGGGATGATTTTTCCCCAGGAAGGGTCAGCATTTGAGCAATTTGGATATTCCCCTGAGAAGCAGAAAGACAATCCACTTCTGGCAGTTCCATTTCTCCAGGCATTATCTGGATCCAGTGCCTCCGCCCTAAAGGAGCTGTTTAATCTGAGATCAGCTCTCGCCACATCCAGAGCTGGGTGACATTAAGGTTCAAACTCATTCAGCACCAGGGCATGTTATTTTTTCCATCCTTCACCAGGGCCCTAATATGAATTACTTCTTGCGAAAAAAAACCATTTGTAGACCTGGCCTTTCAAAGGCCAATGTGTTTGCTTATCAGATTGACTGGAAGGGGGCATGCTAGCTTTTTGGCATAAGTTTTCCTAGGGAAAAATGAGCTGCATGACTACTGGAAAATTTTAAAAAATTAAGTAAATAGGCAAAAAGCCATGCACTAATCAGTAAATCCAGAAACTTCCACAGAGTTTTTGTGGACTCTTCTACTTAAGCAGACCTTGTCCACTGAAATGCATTTGCTGATAATTGTTAAATACAACTATAAGTTTTGCCTGCCTGACTAACTTTATCTCTTCTGGTTACAGCACCCAGATTTTATTGTGGGCAATGTTCTCTTGTCTCTTGAATGCAGTCTTGGTAGGGCTGTCAATCAATATGCCCCAACCCCAGCCAAGGGGTGGGCATGAGACAAGACTCAAGCTCAGCCAATCAAATACTCTCTCTCCCTGGAATTTGAATCTTAACACAAAAACAACACGGTGTCATCCGTTCATTCCAACAATTGCCGAAAGAGAACATCCATTTGTTCCTGACTCTCAGATCCCCAGAGTGGTCCTAGTTTCCATCCTTTCTAAGACCCCTTTCTCCAGCTTTCCATCTGACTCTGGGAGTTATCCATACTGTGACAATCATTCATTTTTGTGGAAGTCAGAGTTGCTGTTTGTTGCTCACAACCAGAGGCCCAGTGGCCACTGTGATCCTCACCACGGAAACGCTGTCGGCGACACCCTCTGTAGGAAGTGGCTATGTATTGTACAGTGGGGTCAGAGTTACTGGATATGCCCTTGTCTGTTTTTAACTGAAACTGTTCTTGCCTCATGCCTTGGTCTGAAGGCAGCTAGCCTAGGATAGAGATGGCTACTCTAGGATAGAGTGGAACAGGTATAGCTCATCCTCCAGCCCCACAGGAGATAACCCAGTGGGCTCAGCCAAGCAGGTATAATTGTAATTAGGTAAGTCAGTCTGACTGGCTTCTTCTGAATTTGGAAGAGGGAATATGTAAAAGAGTGACCCTGTGATAACAGGAGGACACAGCAGTGGGCACACGGGAGAAGCAGAGCTCTGACACTGTCCTCATTGATCTTTTGATCTTCTGGGACAAGACCTAAAGTGAGGACACGCCCTCTGCTTAACTCCTGCTTCTCTTGCAGATCTCCTCTTAAATGTCACCTCTTCGGAGGAGTCTTCCCTGACTGCCCCCTCAAAAGTTGTCATTCCTAACCACCTTATATGAAGCTTGTTCTCTGCAAACACTACCCATGTTTTCTTGTTTATGTATTTGTTAGTTAACCTTCCATCCTGGTTGCTCCCCCCAAAACCACCTCTAGAATGTAAGCTCCTTGAAAGCAAATATCTCGTCTGTTTTGTTTGTCTCTGTGTCTCTTGGATCTAGAAGAGTGCTTGTCTCATAACAGGTACTAAAGTATTTTTAAAGGCAAAGTATCGCCCTTTTACTTAAGTTGTCTGTTGTAAGATGAACAGTGTCTCCCCAAAAAGTTTGTTCAAGTCATAATCCCTGGTACTCATGTATGTGACTTTATTTGGAAATAGAATCTTTGCAGATGTAATTAATAAAGATGAGCAAATACTGAAGTAGGGTGAGCCTTAATCCAATGAATGGTGTCCTTATAGGAAGAGGGAAGTTTGGACACACACAGAGGGAGAACATGATGTGGAGACTGGGGCAGCAGTTGGAATGATGTGCCTACAAGCTAAGGACCACCAGAGATGACTGGAAATCACTGGAAGCTGGGAGAAAAAGATGGAACAGACCCTCCCTCAGAGCCTCCAGGAGGAATCAACCCCGCTGACACCTTGATTTCTACCCTCCAGAACTGTAAGAGAATAAACTTCTATTTTTTTAAGCTACTCAGTTGTAGTACTTTGTTATGACAGCTCTGGAAAACTAATACAGTATCCTGTATTAATACTAATACAGTATTATTTTCTTAGCATTGTAAAGAATTTGTAAGCTATCTTCTCCATTTCCTAAGTTGGGAACAATTCCATATCATTCAAAGCTTGATAAAATACCACTTCATTCATTCATCATTCCTTAAAACATTAGTTGATTGTTTACTACAAGCCAACCAATGAGATATAAAGATAAACAGGGCTTTTTTGGTAAAATGACTCCCAGCCAATTAGCTGTATTCTCCTCGGTGCTCATATAGCACTTTGCAAAGCCCTTTAGTGTAGCCCTTATCACATCACATTTTGGTGAGTTTTTTTTAACTTCTTGATCACACAGGCCCTACACTTTTTAATGCCTAGTGTACCATGCTTAGTACAAAGAAAATATTCAATAAATCCAATGAGTGAATGAGAAAATGGTGGATTAAAGATAATAGTCATAAGACAAACAGGTGAATATTACTATGATACCAAAAGTATTGTTGGAAACACTCTACTTATCTTTCTCCTGTGTCTGTCCTAGGGTGAGGGAGCCAGCACGGTGAGCAGGGAATGGAAATCAGGCAGTTCTAGTACTGGCTTTGCTCCTGGAAGGGATCTGCTCATTGTGGCTTGAACATGGATGGCCAGAGTAAATGGGCAAAATTGAAGGACAGAGAGCGAGGGAAGGAGAGAGAGAGATTGATTCCAGCTCAACTTCCCAGCAGTCAGAGGTAAACAAAGGTAAACTGAGCTGGCTTGGGATGTGATGAGTTCTGTCCTGCGTTAGGTGTTCAAGCAGATGCCAAGATAAATGATGCTTGACAGGAATCCTGTAGACTGAGGATACTCATGGAGTGGGTGGTGATTAGATTAGATGGTTCTTTAATTTCCTTTCCAACTTAGGCAAATTGTAAGTCACCTGGGTGACTTGGGCCAAGCCACCCCATCTCTGGGCTCCAGATTCTCATCATCTGAAGGAATTGACTCTAAAAGTCCCCCAGAGTGGGAGTTCCGCAAGTCTAATGGAACTAAATATGTCAGAAGTATAGACAGCTGGACAATTATGATGGGAAGCAGTGGGCTTCCCAAAAAGGAAGACCACTGGGCACTCCTACATAGCAGTGTGATGCATAGGAAGCAAATCTTGTTTCAGGAAAATGTGAGCGAAATTTCTCTGCTAGCTCTAAACAGACATTCATGTAGGGTCTTTTGTCCTTGAAGTAAGGATTTCTAAAAGACAGGGGAGTTCAGTGGCATAGGCAGGATTTGGATGTCTGACTATGAAACCATGACCTGGGCTATCCGTCAAACTGGAGTTCAACGACCAGGCCATGGAGTCGTCTAACAGTTTGCTGTCCTAGGTTCTTTCATAATGATCTCTTGGCAGTAGACATGTGATTGCCTCGTGTTGCTTTCTCACTTATGTAACTCATTTTGTAAAATCTGCTTTTCCTAACAATTAATTTTCAAAGAAAATTAAGTTTGCAGTAACGAATTAGCAAGATTCGTTAATTGCAAGGAAACCACGGGGTACAAAATAATGGACAAAGGAGTACCAAAGAGAATCACCCCAAAACAGATATGCAACAGATATGCCCAAGAGGGCCCAGTCATGGAGGAGGATGGTGGGATGGGAGAGTAGGGACATAAAAAATGGAGAAGAGGTTCTCTTTAACTTATATAGAGATTTATTGAGGTGGACTTTTAATGAGATTAAAGATAAGTGACTACACTAAACTATGGGCTTCCCAGGTTCTGATCACCTCTTTACTCTTTATTATTACCTGTGTAGCTCTTTACTGTTTTGCAAAGTGCTATTATAGCTGTTATTTATTTAGATCTTCATAAGAACCTTGCACATTAAGATACTGTTATCTCTGTTGTGCCAGTTAGGAAAACGAAACTAAGTAAAGAGTTAAGCTCAAGGTTGTGTAATCATCCTGAATCTTTCAGCCCCAAGCCCAGCATCTCCTCAATCCCAGCATCCAATATTCCACTGCATACCAACCCTGTGGTACCCTGCAAACTCTCACTTGGCATCAGATGCTTTGTTCCAAAGCAAAGACGATGGCTGATCAAACTTGATAGCTCTTCTGGTTTTGTGACTAAGGGCTCAAGCTCTAGGTTTTATCACCTGTTTTCAAATGGTGATTCATTTACTTTTTTTTTTTTTTTTTTTTTTTTTTTTTTTTTTTTTATTTTTTTGCGGTATGCGGGCCTCTCACTGCTGTGGCCTCTCCCGTTGCGGAGCACAGGCTCCGGATGCGCAGGCCCAGCGGCCATGGCTCACGGGCCCAGCCGCTCCGCGGCATGTGGGATCTTCCCAGACCGGGGCACGAACCCGTGTCCCCCGCATCGGCAGGCGGACTCGCAACCACTGCGCCACCAGGGAAGCCCCATTTACTTTTTTGACTCTTGATTTCAGTAGAGACAATAATTCATGTTTCACAAATTGCGTAGTATCAGTTTATTCATTCATTTCATTCATTTATTCATTCAAGGAATGTTTCCTGAGCACTTAGCCTTCGTCATGTGTTAGCGTTGGGTGTGTGGAGCTGAAGACTATGTTCAAAACCAAAGACATATATCCATTTTTATAACTGTATCACTTAGCTGTACACCTGAAACTAACACAACATTGTAAATCAACTATACTCCAATAATAAAAAAATAAAAGACAAGAAAACTCAAAGGAAACAAAAAAGTTGAGGTAATGATATTACATAGCTCAATGAGTTCATAAATATAAAATGTTTAATTTCATCTGGTATATAGTGAGAACGACATAAGCATTAGCTATTATCATTGTTAATAAACTGACAGTAAGAACCATATTATTATATAAAATTATCCTGAAAAATACTTGACAAAATTCAGCAGTTCTGATAAATTCCATGTAGGCAAAATAGGAATAATAGGTACACCCTAAATGTTATAAAATATTTATCAGAAACATCAGACATATGGGATCATATTAAATGCTGAAATACTAAACACTTTCCTTCTGAAATCTGTATCAGGACAGGATATTCATTATTATTTAACATTCCTGGAGGTTCCAACTAATGCAATGTGAGTACAACCCCCAAAAAAGTAGAATAATTACCAGGAGAAAATAAAATATACTAATTTTTTCAGTTGATAGAAAGTTACAAAATTTACTTAGAACATGTGACAGACTCTTCAAAAGCAAGTTTTATAAAGTTGAAGGATACAAAATAAATATACAGAACTCAATAGCTTTTTCAATTTATGCTAGTGAAAACCAGCTAGAAAATAAAGTGTAAAGATTCCAATCACGCTTGCATTAAAAACTATAAAATACATAGGAATAAGTTTTGTAAAAATGACATAATAATAGAAAAAGAACAAAGACATAGTGGGAGTGAAAGTGTTTCACAAACTCTAAGTTGCTAACTAAATGCAAACTGCACTATTATTACCCCTTCTGGAATATTTGTATCTTAAATGACAATGGCTGGAAGACAGCCAAGCATAACTTGAAAGATGAATTCCTAATGGTGGAATTTTAGGCATTCTGGTGTGTGTGTGTGTGTGTGTACTTGTGGTAGGGAGTGGTTGACAGTAAATGGGGGAGGAAGTTGGAAGGAGGGAGCATTTTTTACTTAGGGGAAATTTCCATTAAATCTCCCCATGGAAAGACAATATGGCAGGCTTGCTCTAGAGGTGGGGGCAGAGAAGAAGAGCTCCACCTTCTCTGCGGAGCCCCAAGGATAAGCTTGTACCATTGTTTGCTACTCAAGCATTAGGAGAATCAGAGTTTCCAGTCTCTGATGAACTTTCCTTGTTTCTAAATACTGTCTTTGCTGACTCTGTCTGAACTTCAAAGCTGATAATGAATATATTTTAACTTCCCTCAAAGGGAAAGAGGTTGCCCCTTTATTGAAAACATCCATTCTCCTCAGAAGCCATACCATCACTGATCACACTTCTTAAGACTGGAGGACTGGAGGGTTCGGTGAAAACCTGGGCTGGATTTTAGTCCATTCTAAGAAAGACCTTTTTCCTTTTCCGAAGTTCTCTTGGAGAGCTCCTGTCTCGGCTGTCACACCTTCCATAAGAACCTGGTGTCTGAATTTTAAGTCTTTCAAATGCCAGTGCATTCACGTATGCTAAATATTGTTTGTTTCTGGCTATGTATTAGGTCCTGGGATCTCATACTTACCGTGTTTAGCCCAACTCTGAGCCCTGCACACAGTAGCTGAGTGCTGGGGACAGATACTACGTGTTTTAGGAATTGTCTCCATCCTGGGTCCTGCCTGGGTCTCATTGCTGCTCCCGCAACATCGGACTCTCTTTACTAAGTTTGTGACTTGGATGATGCTTCATCCCCATCATCCTCAACCTGAGAAGCCCCCTCCACTATCACCTCCTCTTTGAGCTTTCTATAATGATGGCTGCCATGACACCTGGCACTGTGCTTAGTGCCTAGCAAACATTATCTCCACTCTTCATAACAACTCCAAGATGAGGCTTAGAGGTCAAATGGTTTGCCCGAGGTCAAACACTTGTCAAGTGGCAGGGCTGGAATTTAAAGAGCTACTCAGTCCCTGTCTATGAGACCCTTGTGACTCTTCTTAGATTCTTGGAGTTACTCCAGTATTTTTACATAAGCATCTATGAATGAAGGACAGTGAGAGGTATAGCCTCAATAAATTGTGGGTGTTATTATGAGGGTGTCACATACTGGGTTTCCTGAGCACCTGTAACCCAACTCTGGTGTGTGTGAGTCCCTAGAGGCGAAAAGAATCTCTTGTCATTCAAAACCATTCATTCATTCATTTATCAAATATTTGTAAAATGCCTCCATATACCAGTACTATTTCAGGCACCAGGAATACAAAAGCCAGGCAGACCTCTGCTCTCCAGGTATCTAATGGCTCACTGGGCTCATTGGGATAGATAGAATTAATTAATTAATCAATCAGTCAATCTTTTGTCAGGCAGAGATAAATACAGAGAAAAACGAAGGCAGTAAGAGGGTGGGGAGTCTTCTGGAGAGGTTGGGGAGATGAATTTTTAGTTCATGTAGAGGGGTCAGTGAGACGGTAACATTTGGACAGAGACCTGAAGGCAATGAAGGCATGAATTTCAGGCAGAGAGAGCTGCAAGCGCAAATGTCCTGAGGCAGAATCCTTGCTTGGTCTATCTGAGAAACATCAAGAAGGCTAGTGTACAACAGATGAATGGATAAAGAAGATGTAGTATATATATACAATGGAATATTACTCAGACATTAAAAAGAATGAAACAATGCCATTTGCAGCAACATGGATGGACCTGGAGATTATCATACTAAGTAAGTCAGACAGAGAAAGAAAAATATCATATGATATAGCTTATATGAGGAATATAAAAAATGATACAAAGGAACTTATTTACAAAACAGAAACAGACTCACAGACTTAGAAAACAAACTTATGGTTACCAAACGGGAAAGGGGTGGGGGAGGGATAAATTAGGAGCTTGGGATTAACATACACACACTACTATATACAAAATAGATAACCAACAAGGACTTACTATATAGCATAGGAAACTCTGCTCAATATTCTGTAATAATCTAAATGGAAAAAGAATTTGAAAAAGAATAGATATAGGTATATGTATAACTGAACCACTTTGCTGTACACCTGAAACTAACACAACATTGTAAATCAACTATAGTTCAATATAAAATAAAAATTTTTAAAAAAGAAGGCCAGTGCAGCTTGATTGAAGAGAGTGAGGGGGAGAGTGGTTTTGAAGACTTTAGGGAGATAGAGGAGAGAAAGATCATGCTGGGCTGGTCAGGCATTATAATAAGTTTCCTTTACTTTGCATGAGGGAGGAAGCCACTGAGGGTTTTGAGAAGAGGTGTGACATGATCCAGCTTATATTTTGAAAGATCATTCTGGGTGCTATTTCTAAAACACTCTGAAAAAGGGAAAGACAGAGGCAGGGTGAGCAATTAGGAGGCTTCAGTAATCATCCAGGAGAGGAAGATGGTGGCTTGGACCGGGCTTGTTGCAGTGGAGGTGGAGAGCCATGCTCAGACTCTGGATAGATTTTGAAGATTGAATTGACAGGACATACTGATGGGTTCTGAGGGAAAGAGATGAGTCCAGGATGAGTCATATTTGCTATTTCCTGGGAATATAAGTTCCCTCTATTAGGATGTAAATTCCACGTGGGCAGAGATCTTCATCTGTTTTATCCAATCACAAGTGCCTAGAACAGTACATGACACATAGAAGATGCTCAATAATTTTTTTTTTATTGACGAAAGTATAGTTGATTCACAATATTGTGTTAGTTTCAGGTGTACAGCAAAGTGATTTGGAGATATATATATATATATATATATATATGTATGTATATGTATATACGTACATATATATTCTTTTTTTGATCAATAATTCTTTCTTTAGATAAATATGAGAGAAACTGTCTTAGGAGTGGACTTCGTAGTACCTGATATGCCATTTATAAGCACGTTCTCCCAGTCCAGAGCTTGTCTTTTCATTCTCTGAAGAGTGTCTTTTGAAAAGCAATGTGCTTCATTGCTCTACTCAGTATTCTCTAATAATCTATATGGGAAAAGAATCTGAAAAAGATTGGATATATGTATATGTATACCTGAATCACTTTGCTGTATACCTGAAACTAACACAATATTGTAAATCAACTCTACTCCAATATGAAATAAAATTGAATTAAAAAAAGAAAAGCAACGTGCTTAATTTTGATAAGGTCCAGTTCTTCATTTGAAAAACATATCACGCTTTTGGCATCCTAGCTAAGAAATCTTTGCCTATTCAAGGTCACAAAGATTTTTTTTTTTTGCGGTACGCAGGCCTCTCACTGTTGGGCCTCTCCCGTTGCGGAGCACAGGCTCCAGACGCGCAAGCTCAGCGTCCATGGCTCACGGGCCCAGCCACTCCGCAGCATGTGGGATCTTCCCAGACACGGGGCACGAACCCGCGTCCCCTGCATTGGCAGGCGGACTCTCAACCACTGCACCACCAGGGAAGCCCAAAGATTTTTTTCTATATTTTCTTCTAGAGTTTTTATATCTTTATGTTTCCCATTTAGGCCTCTGATCATAATCTTTTTAATAGGGTGTGAGGTATGGATTGAAGTTCTCTTTTTGCATATGGATGTTCAGTTGTTCCACAACAATTTGTTGATCTGAGTTGGTTTTGGGGAATAAGTCGAATGTCAGCAGCTGGACAAGTAAAGGCAGGGCAGGCAGAGGAGCCAGCAGGTGCAAAGTCATGGTGGTGAGAAGAAAGAGAGGATGCATTCATGGGACTGTATGGGTTTTGTCTTTGGCTGGGACACAACATGTGAAAGGAGAGTGGTGGAATTTAAGGAGGCAAAGTCCAGACCATGGAAAGTTTAGCACATCCTTGTATTTTCCTGGACCGTTAGAGGTGGAAGTGTTCTTGGCGATAACCAGTTTCCTCCCCATTTTACACATGGACAGATGAAAGTCTAAGAAAGTGACATGACTTAATTTTAGAGTTTGATTACTGCTCTGTCTTTACATGTTTTACTAACCAGAATTACCTTAGATAAAAGGAAAAGATTAAACAGCGACCACAAGAACAACAACAGTGAAGCCAGGGTCTTAAAGAGAAAGTGAATCATATGCTATTTTTGTCCAACACTGATCCCTACCGAGAGGGTACTGATTAGTAGATCAATGCCATCTTGGAGAGAGGACTCTGATGGCACGGTGCCCTGTCTGACCTGATAATTTTATCAGTGTCTGCGATGAAGTTAGGGGAGACACTGTCATCAAATGTGTGGAAGACTGGAAGTTGGGAGTGGGGAAGATGTAGTGAGTGAGAAAGTCAGGATCCTAGAAGATGCGACAGCTTAGAATTCTAGACCAAATTTAATGAGAAGACATTAAAAAAGGCAAATGGTAGTTTTATGCTTGGATTCACAAATCAGCTGAACAAACAAAGGGTTGGGGATTCAAGGCTTCCCAAGTCACAGTGAGAACCTTATCAGGGGACGGGTGTCTAAATGGATAAAAGCCCATTTGAAGAAAAAGAGTATAATCTTGAGCTGCATCGGGAGAAGGTGAGGGTCCTGATCTGCTCTTCTGCTTACATCAGACAACACCTGAAAAGCGTTCAGTTTGGGGCACCACAATTTAAGATAGATGTGGCTACCAAATGTGGACTCTGGTACTAGACTGTGGAGGCTCAAGTTTTGGCTCTGTCTCCTATTGTCTGTGTGACTTTGGGCAAGTTGCTTAACCTCTCTGTACATCAGTTGCCTCACAACAGTGTCATGGCTTGTTGTGAAGTGCAAATGAGTTATGCATAAAGTGCTTAGTCGGTGCTATGTTGGGATTAGCTATAATTGTTATTTTGTTGTCACTTACTGAACACTTAATCACGGTGGATTCCATGGTACATGTTCTTTATACATCATCTCATGAAATCTACATAATAATCTTACAAGGTAGGTAGTTTATGCATATTCTATAGATGAGGCTGTTGAAGTTCAAAGGGTTAAGCATAAAGCCAACTCACAGATACCCTTGATATGACACCCCTAGAACTGAACTCCAGGCTGCCTGACTCACAAGCTGATACTTTCTATTATTACATGGCATTGTCCCTTGAAGCTGATTCCAAGGAGAATGACTAAGATGTTGAAGGGCTCAGAGCTATGTCCTGAGGTTTGACTGGAGGAGTGGGGATGGGGGTTGATGACTAACTCTGAAGAACAGATGCTACATGTAGGAGGAATCAAACTTTTCTGGGGTAGAAGTAGTCTTTATCTACAGGAGATACATTTTGGATCCATCAAACAATCACTAGAGATGGAATAGGTGGCTTCAGGAAGTAATGAGTTCCCATTACTGGAGGGGTTAAAAAAGAGTCAGGTAGAATTCAAGCAGCCAGAGAGGTGGTTGGAGCAGATGTCTTTTAAAGCTTCTTATAATGCTGTGATTGTCTATTGCCGTGTATCTTTGTTCCCAAAGTAATTTTAATGATATTTATGTCTTCCCAATTCTAAAGGGCATTGTGAGGGTTAAGAAAAAAGTGTTCATCAAGCATGCCAAGATCCAGAGAGGAAATGCACTATTTTAAGATAAACTATTATTATAACACTATATGTAATTGCCAAGTGGATAATGGAACCAAGAATTTGCTAAATTTGTGCACATAACAAACTGTGGTAATTTCTTAGAACCAAATGTGTTTATTGCGTGTGCCTAAGTATTGTAGTTGATAATTGCTATTACGTCCTATTCCTTAGCCCTAGTAAATTCTCATCAATTATTTGAAGGTTTCAAAAACGAAATGTAACCAAAACAAAAGCAATTTTGCTCTGCATTTGGAACCTCCTGCCCCTCCCGCCCCACAATGTCCTAAAAATATAAATGCTGAAATTCCTAGTGATGAGGTTTTTAATTTAATTACGAGATCTGGAAAGGGGATCAAGTTGTGGTCTCGTGGGTATTGGTGATGCTCGTTTTTGGTGTTCAGGTTTGGGAGAGTGGACCGCGGCCCTTGTCCATTTCCAGTTTGCTTCTCTAGCCAATGACATTGGCATGTTTTTGTCCAGTTGGGCCAATGAGGCTTAATTGCCTGCTAATTTTGTACTGCATTGAATTAATTTCAAGACCAAATTAATTAAAACAGATGAAGCTTCCTTCATCAATTATACATGAACTTGTTAGAGCAGGAGGGAGCACATCAACTGCATTAAGGATATTACATTGTTTAAATGAACTTCTTTTTGGTGCCCATTAATGGGACTTTCGGGGATCCCAACATGGTTTATCCGATCTGTGACTTTGTTCTGGTTTGCTCTGGTAAATAACACATATATGTAGAAATAGCTATTCTGAAAGGGGTGGAGGGCAGAGGACAGAACTACACACCAAAGGAAATATCTCCATTGCAAATCAAACTCTCCAGCTGTCCAGTTTCTATGTGTAGTAGGAAAATTACTAAACAGTGTGTAGAGATAGTGGCAGAGGAGGGGAGCAAGGAGTGGATGAGGTTAGTGAGAGGGAGAAGGTTTGGTTTATTAAATTCACCAGTTTAATGTTTCTTACAAGCATACTTCTTGAATGGCATTCAGTAAATGCTGACAGGTAAGAACTTGATTAAGGCAGTATCCTAATGACGGGTGTGGTCCATTGTGGCTACCAGAATCTTGCTTCTAAGAGGTAGGCTCCACCTTGTTGAGATACTTACTTACCAATTCACCCAGAGGTGGTCTTCTAAAAGTCAGATTTTAATGAAAACAAAATAAAAGAGTGTATTAAGAATGATTGAATGCATACTCTGTAATGAGGGCACTAGGGGGTGGGCTGCAGAGTTAATATTTGTAGACTTCTATGCCACAGACTCTAAATGCAGTCCTGTTGGACTCTATTACTCTTCACCGAGGATGTAGCAAAGATACTTTGCAGGGGACCTGTGGTTGACAAGGGGTGGGGGAGGGATGGGTTGGGAGTTTGGGATTAGCAGGTGTAAACTATTATATATAGAATGGATAAATAAGGTCCTACTATATAGCACAGGGAACTATATTCAATATCCTGTGATAAACCTTAATGGAAAAGAATACAAGGAAGACTGTATATATATTGAATATATATGTATAACTGAATCACTTTGCTGTGCAGCAGAAATTAACAAAACATGGTGAATTAACTATACTTCAATTAAAAAAATAGATGCGTTCCAGGGAATGTCTCTGTCCTAGGAGACAATCACACAGCCCAACTGCTAAGTTTGGAAAGAGAGTGAAGATCCCTTCTAGCTAACTGTGGAGGTACCAGTCAATCTTGGGCTGGTTCCGAGAAGACCTTTTTTGAGCATTTGGTATCTGTCAGGCACTGGACCAGGTACAAAGTTGAGCATGACACGGTTCCTCCCCTTGAAGATTGTAGTCTCACCCAAGAACCTTTCTGAGAGTTGGTGGGGGGAGAGGAGGCAGGGAGAGTGGCTGAGCACTGACGCAGGAAGGATGCTGCATCCCGTTCCTGGTGGAAGCTATAGATGGGTGACAGCACAGGTTCTGCCAAAGAGTCCCAGTTTTAGACATCTTGTTCCTTTGTCAGGCATAACTACTGACTTATGCTTCAGAAAAGACCCCGACAGTAAGAGGAATGGGAACCAACATTGGCTGAGTATCTACTATGTGCCAAACACCATACTCATCACTTTACACATCTAATCTCATTTCATCCTCATGACTGCCATGTGAGGAGCTAGTTCTATTTTTCTGGCATCCTGCATCGCAGACGAGCAAATGGGGTTCAGTGAGGGTAAGTAACATGGCTAAGATCACTCGTGTACCTTTTCCACGTTGATCTGGAATTCTGAAGTTAGAAGCAGCAGAAAGGAATCGATGATGTAGAGGTAAAATGGGGCAAGAAAATGGGAAGGAGAGGAGGGAAGATGGAGAGGAGTGTCAGTGTGTGTCTTTGGTGGAGGTGGGAAAATGGTGCTCTAGATTTTGAAACGGGAGTGATATTTCTGTCCTATTACAGGGGAGTAGAGAGCCTTCAGGAAAGGAAGTGACTAATTGGCAAAGGCGTGGGAAGTTAGGAAGGAGAGAGAGAAGGGAGAAAGATGAGACACTGGAACGATTTGGAAGGTGTACATCCCACACCCACTGGTTGGACAGATTTAGTTGCTAAGCAGATTCCTGGGAGGGGGGAGGGGAGAGAAGAAGGGCAGAAACAGGGGCACAGGAGGAGAGAGAAGGAGGCAAGGAAGATGGAACCCTGAGCAAGCATGGGGTCAGGATCCCAAGATGTTATAAGGGCTTGGCTGCTGTTTGCCCTTGGGCTTTAGGAAGATTTTAACAATAGTTTGAGGAGAGGTTTCCATAGTGCTCTCTGCATGTTTAGAAAAATTGTCCTTTGCTATTGACATCTCGATGCATTCCTATAATAACCATAGTAGCTAACACTTGTGGAGCACTTACTGTCTGCCAGGCACACTCTCATTTAATTTTTTCAAAACCTTGTGGGATAAGTATTATTATTTTTGTTGTTATTATTATCCCCCTTTTATAGAATTTGAAGCCAAGGCCCAGTGATAACACAGAGAGCAACTCTAGACTCTTGCTGTAACCATTGGGCATTACTATCTTCCTTCTGGGACCTGTTTATTCTCCTTATTCTGATTGGCCCATGAACCTGCCAAACCAACAAGTTATAGTGATTGAAAAACCCCCAAAGGAGTATCTTCCTTCCTCTGTCCCTCCGTCCCTCCCTTCCCTCCCTCCCTCCCCACTCCTCCCCTCTCCCTTCCTTCCTCCTTCCCTTCCCTTTCCTTTCCTTTCCTTCCTCCCTCCCTTCTTTCCTTCCTTTCTTTCTTTCTTTCTTTCTCTTTCCTCTCTCCTTCCCTCCCCCCTCTTTCCACCCTCTCTCCCTCCCTTCCTTCCTCCTTTCCTTTCTTTTCTTTTCCTTTCCTTCCCTTCCCTTTCCTTTCTTCTCTCTCTCCCTTCTCTCTCCCTTCTTTCTTTCCTTTCTTCCTTCCTTTCTTTCTTTTTCTTTCTTTCTTTCTTTCTTTCTTTCTTTCTTCCTTCCTTCCTTCCTTCCTTCCTTCCTTCCTTTCCCTTTCTTTCTTTCTTTCTTTCTTTCTTTCTTTCTTTCTTTCCTCTCTCCCTCCTTCCCCCTCTCTCTCTTTCCACTGTCTCTTTCTTTCTTTCATCAGGAAATATTCATTACAATCCTTCTGTGTGCCAGGTAGAGTGTTAGGCTTGGAAAGTACAGTGATCAGCAAAAGACTCATGGTTGCTGCCCTCACATATCTTACAACTTAATGGAAGAGGCAGACATTAAGCAAATGATCATGGACAAAAACACATGGAGCTCATTCTGCTACATAGAATGAGCAGATGTACTGGGGAGACTCATTCAGGCAGGGATTCAGGGAAGATGTCCCTGAGATGGTGCCACTGAACTGAGGGCTGAAGGTTGAATGGGAATTTTCTAGGTCATGGGGAGTTGAGGGAAGATTGGGAGGGTGTGATGATGGCTCCAGGTAGAAAGGACAGCAAGGATGGTGACTTGAGTCAGGAAGAAGTGGCACACGTGGTGAAGACTACAGAAGGGTTCCTGCAGCCTCAGAGTGGACTGTGAATATAAGAATGGTGAGAAACGTAGTGATGGGGAGAAGGACCAGCTAACCTGGCCTCCGGTGCCAAGACATTTTGCCTTTATTCTCAGCATGGAAAGCCAATGGGGGGCTGTAAACAGAGGCAGGGTGGTCATGTTCTGCCTGCTTGTGGGGAGTGAAAGGGGAAGGGAGCAAAGGGGCTGGGGGAGATGGTGGGGAGGGACTGTTGAGCCCAGGTTCCAGATGGTGGCATCTTGAATTAGAGTGGTGGTGGTGGTACAAAGGGCAGGGGATGATCCAACAGATGTGGGCTCTGTAGATGCCTGGTGGTAACCTTAGGCCATCCTGTAATTCAGGATCCATAAGAGAGGGTTGTGCAGAATGTTATACGT
The DNA here is from genome assembly GCF_949752795.1 of Hyperoodon ampullatus. Taxonomy (NCBI): domain Eukaryota; kingdom Metazoa; phylum Chordata; class Mammalia; order Artiodactyla; family Ziphiidae; genus Hyperoodon; species Hyperoodon ampullatus. The sequence continues at coordinate 32,535,251 of NC_136924.1, read as the reverse complement.
ACAGCCATAGTGCTCCCTGTTGGATGGGATGTTAACTCAGACCCATTAGCTTTAAGTACATACTTGAAAGTATTTTAGTCACACAGAAGGGCACGTTGTTTGGCATTAGAAGGAATTTCAAGAAAATGGATCATTTCCAGAGAGGGATAAAGGAAAAACACTTGAAGTGCTTCAGTATTTTCCTTTGGTCCTCTGATTGCCCCCATTTGCTTTGGAAAATGAAGGGGACATCAGAGAACAGAAAGCGTCGAATGACACGAGAGACCTTGCTTCCATTATAATCTGCCACGGTGACCTGGGCATGTCACAGCCCATCTCTTGCTCTCTGCAGCTCCTACTGTGGTGTGATGGAGGCTGATTAGGTGACCCCCAGTAAACCTCACATCTTCAACAATCGGAGGTATCCTAACACACCCATAATCTCTACCAACATGTGTTATGTGCCCCAGAGTCACGGATAGCCTCACCCTTGAGTCTGGGCTTGGAGGAGACATTGAATCAATAATGTATAGATAACATCTCTATTTTAAGAGGCTGGCTTTCTAAGGTCAAGAGGAAAATATTCACCCCAAAGAAAAAGCATCATGCACCACATGTCATGTTTAATCCAATTCTGTGCACTATGGTGCAAAATGGAACAAAACAAAACAAAAATGACACACCACACAGAAAAATACACCCTGAGAAGTAAGTGTAAGCAGCAGAGAAGAGTGAATAGCTTCTGCTAAGAATGACTTAGAGTTTAAAAAGAACATCAACCTCTCTGAGTTTTGATTTCTCCAACTATAAAATTGGAATGAGAATTTTTACCTCACAGGGTTGCTGCTCAGATTACATGAGATAATGAGAAGAAAGTGCTTAATTCAGAGCCTGGCCTGTGGTATGACCCAGGGAAGTCATCCTTTGCATGATTCTTTGTGGAGCACGTGAATTTGGAACCATCTAGACCTTGAGCCTATGAACAGAGGTGGACCCTGTTCTCATGGAGGTTCCGTGTTACATGGGGAGAGAGAAAAATTGAACAATACACCAGGACACTTCAGAGAATAGAATCATGCTAGGAAGAGAATAAAGCAAAGGGCAGAGGCTCTTTAAATTGGGTGGTCATCGCTGAGGATTAAATATTTAAGCTGAAACTCTAGGGACAAGAAGTGATGTATCACATGGGTGTGAAGGGTGGACATTCCAGGCAGTCAGAAAAGCCAAGCCTCAGGCCCTATGGCTGGGCAAGGTGGGCCTCTTAAAGGAGCAGAGGAAAGTTGGCAAGGCTGAGCGAGGGAGCAGGCAGGAGGGATGGAGAGAAGAGGACAGAGTGCCCCTTGCAGGCCAAGGCAGGAGAGCTGGGTCTTATTCTGAGAGCAGTGGGAACCATCAAGGATTTTAGGTAGGGGTGTGACCCAATCTCATTTGTATTTTATTTATTTATTTATCTATCTATCTATCTATCTATCTATTTATTTATTTATTTAAATCTTTATTGGAGTATAATTGCTTTACAATGGTGTGTTAATTTCTGCTTTATAACAAAGTGAATCAGTTATATATATACATATATCCCCATATCTCCTCCCTCTTGCGTCTCCCTCCTACCCTCCCTATCCCACCCCTCTAGGTGGTCACAAAGCACCGAGCTGATCTCCCTGTGCTATGCGGCTGCTTCCCACTAGCTATCTATTTTACATTTGGTAGTATATGTAAGTCCATGGCACTCTCTCACTTCATCCCAGCTTACCCTTCCCCCTCCCCGTGTCCTCAAGTCCATTCTCTACGTCTGCATCTTTATTCCTGTCCTGCTTATTTGTATTTTAGAAAGTTCACTCTGGCTCTTGTCCGGGACCTAGATTGGAGTTGCAGTGAAGGGAGAATGGGGAGACCAATGAAGGGGCTGTGGTCAGTTGTTTGCACAAATAGGTGTGATTGGTCTCCTCTCAGTCTCCACTCTTCTTATGTGTGACTTTTCAGCTCTTTCCATCAAGATGTGGAGTCTGTATCACCACTGCTCACATCTTGTTGGCCTTGTGACTTGCTTTGTTTATGGAATGGGGTAGAAGTCACAGTATGCTCCAGCTTAGGCCTCAAGGAACCAGGCATGCCTTCTTGGAACCTGAGCCAATGGTTGTGTGAATGAGGCCGGGCTGACCTGCTGGAGGATGGATAGCCATGTGGAGCAGAGAGGAGCTATCCCAGCTGACGCCATCCTAGACCAGCTGGCCCCCAGCCAAATCTACCAGCTTACTGCAGATGCATGGGTGAGCCCCGCAGAGAACCCCCCAGCTGAGCCCAGCTCAAATATTGCTGACCCACAGGTCTGTCAGATAGATTATTGATTTTAAGCCACAAAGTTTTGGGTGGTTTGTTACACAGCAAAGGCTAACTGATACAGAGGCTACTGAGGTTGTCCAGGCCAAAAATTATGGTGACTTGGACCTGGATAGTAGTGACTCTGGGGAGGTATAACATGATATGGAATGTTTTGGAGTTAGTATTGACAAGTATTGATGATTGATTGACTCTGAGAGTGAGGGAGAGAGAGGAAGAAGGACAGTACTAATGAAAAGAGCAGTAACCAATGATGATAATATGGTCTTTGGGTTAAGAGCTAGAGATGTCATTCCTCAATGGTTTTCTAATTTGCTGATTTTCCATAGGCATGAATCAAGACAGAATAGTTCAACTTCAAACATATCCACTAAGCACCTAAAATGTGCTAGGGTCTGAGGATAATAATAATAATAATAATAATAACAATAATAATGGTCAATATTTGTATAACATATTACATGCACTAGGCACTGTAATAAGAAATTTACATTGAAGTCATTTAGTACTCTTAGCACGCTTGTGAGGTGGGCCCCATTGTTGCTCCCATTTTATTGATGGGGAAACAGAGGACTGGAGAGGTTAAGTAACTTGCTCAATGTCACACAGCTGGTAAGTAATGAAGCCCGAATACCACCAATTCAACTAGTCTGACTTCAGAGTCAGACTATTCACCACCATGCTCTGGTGAACAATGGATAAGCCGAGATCATCAACCCAAGAATGTTACCGTCTGTCCAGGGGTGGATGTATAAAGGAAGTGATTCGATCCACAGTCCTTTAGAACAGGGGTGGGCAAACTTTTCCCACAAAGGGCTAGACTTCAGGCTTTGCCAGACATATGGTCTCTGTGGCAACCACTCGACTCGCTGTTATAGCCTGAATGCAGCTAGACAATGTCGAAACGAATGGGTGAGGCTGCGTTCCAGCAAAGCTTTATATATAGAAACAGATGGCAGGCTGGATTTGGCAACAGATCACACTTTAGCACAAAGAAGAGAGACCCATCCCAGACTAAGGGGAAGGGGTGAGGTCAGAGGAGGTGCCCCCTGAGTTTTGGCTCAAAAGGCAAGTGATAGGTAAGAGAGGAGTGGGAAGGGAGGCCACCAGGAGGCAGGTGCAGCACACAGCAGAGCAGGTAGGGCAGGACAGCTGGAGCCTTGAGGGTCAAGTGGAATGCCTGCCTGGGACTTGAGTCTGTAGGAGGGGGTGGGGCCCAGTTCTCAGACCACCTGGCGAACTTGGAGAAGAGCTGGGGGTGCTTGCCCTGCACGAGGAGAATGCTGTGCTCTGGTTTGCATTCCTGAGACGTTCCATCAGTAATATGGACTGTGGATGGGCATGGGGCCAGAGGGGAGACAGGAGGACCAGGACCACCTGCAGGGATGGAAGGAACCAGGTGTGTGGGCCAGTGAATGGGTAGGGGAAGGATTTGAGGAGGGGGTATGACATCACATAATAAAAGAGAAAATGTCACCAAACCAAACTGGGGTCCGCTTGCCTGGGGGGTGGGGGTGGGGGGAGTAAATCCAATCTACTGACACCGGGTTGTGGTGAAGAAAAGTGCAGTGTTTATTGTAAAGGCGCCAGACAAGAGTGCAGGGGTAGCTAGTGCTCAGAAAGCCTGAACTCCCCGATGGGCTTCAGCAGAGCATTTTCAAAGGCCAGGTGAGGGAGGGGAATTCCAGGGTATGTGATCAGCTTGTGCACAGTTCTCTGACTGGTTGATGGTGATGTAACAGGGTGGTGTCACAGGGGTTAACATGATCAACTCTTAGACTCCAGTAGGCCTGGGGGCTACATGCTCCTGGTCATCAAGCAGTTAATTTCTTCCCTTTGGTAGGCGTTTTAGCATCTGAAAACAATTCTGGAAGTGTGCATCGGATACTATTATCTAGGTCCTTCAGAGAGGAGCTACAGCAGAAGATATGGGGGAGCCATCTGTCCCAGGAAGGCCCGGTAGGGTCCTGCTCAGATACAAAAGGAGGCAACAGGGGAAATAGAGCGGAAGATAATGCAAGTCAGAACCCACTCCTCTCCCTCTCCGCCTCTCTCTCTGCGTGCACAGTCGGTGCTGCTGGGCAAAAGCATTTGCAGGAAGAGAAAGGTCCAATTATAAAGGGGTCCTGATGCACCTGCAATAACGTTTGGTTTTACTTCTTCTGTGGGTGGAAAAGCAAATACCCAGGCCCTCCTGGGGCCTGAAGAAGCAAGAGAGGAAAACTGTCCGTGGGCGCTGAGAGCTGGAGGAACACGCAAGGGCCCCTGCGCAGGCCTGCTTTGTTCTGAGTGCGGAAGCCGGAGGGGCCTCTCACATCTGCTGCCCAAGTGCATCATTATCACCAATATTTTAATTTGCCTGCGTGGGAAGTAACATTGTCAGCAGCCATGTCTCAGCTGTGAAGGACAACAGTGGCTATATATATCTACGTATCAAAGTAAGGCCAACAGACTCATAAAAAGTAACCAGGCATCCTGGTTTTAACAGCCCCTGCAGAGCTCTTTGCGGGGAAGGACCTCAGTGGCTGCGGACTGTGTCTGGCAGGAAAGCGCACACATACCCCCAGACACCCACCATCATTTTTTAATCACTTGCGTTATTTGATACCCTGTCGATTGCCTCCTATTTGCCGGAAACCCCATACAACTTGGGTCAGGAAAAGAAAATATTTCATTTCTTTCTTTTTCCCTCAAAGGTCCTAGATCTGGAGAAAGGCTTATGTGTGCAGACGAAAAAGCAACAACTTCTTTTCTCCTTGGTCTGGCATTTGTTTGTTTTTGGACACTTGATTTCAGTCTGTGAGTTCTGGGATGGACAAACCCCATAGCAGAAATGAACGTGTGGTGTTTACGGGGTTTGGCTTCTGATCCACTGGGCGTTGAAGGAAAAGATGCCAGCTGCCTTCCAATTTACAAATGAGCCTCTTTTGCACTAGATACTGAGGCTGCAGAGGTTTGGGGTAGCAGGTCACTTGGCATTTCTTTAGCTCATCAGGAATCTGTTGGCTCTGGGTGGAAAAGAAAAGATTGAGCATTGTAGCAGCATTTAAATTACCCAGAGCACTAGTGTTATACTTCTAGAAGGTCCCAGAGCTCCAGTGATAAAATTCAGAAAGGAAAAGCTCTTATTCTGCTGAGTTCCACAACCTTCTTGTAATAGGCGAGGAGTGGATGAGGAACACAGGTCTCTCTGGGCCTGGTAGCATCCCCTCTGGAACTAAGTGCTGGCGCAGGAGGGAATTAGGAAGTCCTCTGAGCTGGCCAGGGCAGGCTCTGGCCTCCACCTTGGCATGCCGCCTTCACGGCTCCCCTGAGGATCTCAGGAGCTCTAAGAAGGTGGCTGGAGTGAGCAAGCATTGAGCCCACCAATGTTTTTTAGGGATTTATTGGGTGCTGGTTGATTTTACTCTTTTATTTTGTTCAGTCTTATAGACTCATCTTGGGGGCAGCTATTAATCCCATCGTAGAGGTGAAGAACTGAGGCTCAGAGAAGGCAAATGGCTTGCTCAATAATGCTGAAGAGAAGAGAAACTCTTTTATAGATTGTTTATGGAGAAGGAGGAATGTGGTCTGTATTTTGAACCCATCTTTGACTAAATCCTGCCCTCAGCCAAGACTGGCACTTGGAACTAGTTCCTGCACCAGGTGCCCGAGGGGGGTTCAGAACAGTCATTACCAACTGTGGAGTCCTAGCCACGTGCTTGTCCCTCTATAATACTACGCACATTAGCCCATTTAACGAGGGAGGTATTACAATACCCATTTTATAGCTGAGGAGACCAAGCTCACAAATGTTAGATACATTGTTCAGCAGTTCTTGGTAAGGGTCAGAGCTAAAGTACAAATCTCTGGCTGTTTGACCCCAAAGCCAAATATTTTCCAGAGCTGTATTATATTGTAAGGGGTTCTTCTTTCAATGTGGGGAGAGATGAAGATCCAGTGCTGTATCCTGAGGGTTACAGATGGAGGCAGGTGAATTATTACTAGTATCAGTAGCAGCAGTACTGTTATTAATAGTTCCATCATTCATTCAAGAATAGTTATTGAGTGCCTACTACATGCAAGCACTGTTGTAGGCCCTGGAGGTTGGGTAGAGGAAGAATAGACAAAAATCCCTGCCTTCACTGAATTTTTATTCTAGTTGGAGCAGACAATAAATAAACAATAAAAAGAAGCAAAATATGTGGTATACAAGAGGTTAATAAGCTGTAGAGGAAAATAAACCAGGAGAAGAGATTTGTTAGAGGTGAGGTTGCAGGCTTAGATATGATGGTCAGAAAAAGCATCACTGAGAAGATGAACCTTGAACAGGGACCTGATGCCAGTGAGTCCTGTGGGAATCTGGGGGAAAAGCATTCCAGGCAGAGGGAACAGCACATGTAAAAAACATAACCACAATAATACTGCTTAGCTACCCTGGGCCAGATCAGTGGTTCTCAAAATATGGCCAGATCAGTAGCATCGGCAACACTCGGGAACTTCTGAGAAATGCAAATTCTCAAGACCCATCCCAGAACTTCTCTGAGGGTGAAGCTCGTAAAGTGTATGTCTCTCTCTGTGTATATGCATTTTATATATTTTTTATTACAGTGTAATTTACATACTGCAAAATTCAACCCTCTAGTGTGTGTGCATATGTTATATATATATAAATATTATATGTTTTTTAATAGTATAAATTACATACTGCAAAATTCAACACTTTTAGTATACATTCCTGTATTAAATAAACTTATACCATCATATAACCATCACTATGATTAAGAGAGAGACCAGTTCTGTCTCTCCCTAAAATTTACCCCACCTCTTCTTCCCAGGCCTTGGTGACCACCACTGATCTGTTTTTTGTGCCTCTGATTTTGCTTCACAATTTGTGTTTTCACAAGCATGCCAGGTGATTCAGATTTACTCTTAAGTTTAAGAACTATGGTATTATTCTAAATCCTCAAGCGAATTTACAAGGCATTTATGATACCCATTTTACACGTAAGGATTTCTCCTAGGGCTCTCTCAGGAATTCCAAATTGCCCTTATTCAGGGCAGTGTCACCTCCTACTTAAAGGCTTGCGTGAGGGTTGGTGCAATGGGATTCATCTTCTATCCCCAATACATACTAACACATTTTTCTAAATACAGAAAAGTGTATGGTCTCAAAAGAATGCTGGTAAATAAATACTTTCCCCCTTCATTATGGTTAAAACATAACCTGTGGATTAGATAAATGCAAAAGCCTTTATCACCAAGCCTTTATCTTAAAAAATTAAATAACACATACGTTTGAAGAATAAAAGTTTGTTCCCCTATATCTGGTCCTCCCTGACTTCCCATTGACTTCTCTCAGAATAATCACTGAGAGGCTGGCATGTCGATTTTTAGACATATATATGTGCATACACAAACAGATAAGACTATATAGATTTTTTTTGTTTAAGAAAAGTTAATAGGTGCTATATTTACTAAGTAATTTTATATTTGATATTGTTCACCCTAGAACTTACATTTCTAGCAATTTAATAATTTAGAAAAATCGAAATAAATTTGAAATGCAAGTCATTTAGTGTATTGGATTAAATATATCAGACATAGTTTTCAAGGCATTGTTGAGTTGAAAAGAATGTAAAGGACATTTCTGGGGTCAAAAAGAAGAGGAAACTGAAAACTACAGTGAGAAGCAGCCTTCTTTTTCGTTTTTGGTTTCCATTGCTAAGAGGATTGGGTTTAACAGCCATGTAGAGATAGACTATGTGCCTTTGGCTCCCTGAGAGGGTTGATTGGAAATGAGACAGCCACTAAAGCCAGGACTCTCAAATAGCTACATCCTCAGTGAAAGTGTGTATTAGAAAACTTTGCCCACCAGCCTAAGGAGATAAGAGGGGAAACTGTCTGGCTTCTGCTCTCAGTGTGGAAAGTCTCCCTTAAGAAGTTGTGAGGTGGGAGGGGGAAGCTGGGGCGAAGTGAGAGTAGCATCGATATACATAACACTACTGAATGTAAAACAGTTGGCTGGTGGGAAGCAGCCGCATAGCACAGGGAGATCGGCAAGGTGCTTTGCGATGACCTAGAGGGGTGGGTGAGGGAGGATGGGAGGGAGGCTCAAGAGGGAGGGGATATGGGGACATGTGTATGCATATGGCTGATTCGCTTTGTTGTGCAACAGAAACTAACACAGTATTGTGAAGCAATTATACTCCAATAAAGATCTATTGAAAAAAAAAAAAACTAAACGTAGAATTACCATATGATCCAGCAATTCCACTCCTAGGTATATATTTAAAGAAATTGAAAGCAAGCATTCAAACAGATACTTGTGTGCTGATGTGTATAGCAGCATTATTCATAATAGTCAAAAAGTGGAAACAACCCAAATGTTCATCCATGGACAAATAAAATGTGGTACATACATTGGAATATTATCCAACTATAAAAAGGAATGAAGTACTGATACCTGTTACAACATGGATGAACATTATGCTTAAGTGAAATAAACCAGATACAAAAGGAAAAAAAAAAAGAAGTTGTAATCATAGACCTACTCTCATGTAGGGGTAGGATTAACATTTGCACTACCTTTGTGGTCTTGGAATGGCCAAACTGAGTTTGAGTGATAATTTGGCCATACATGAGGAAATTATTTTGGTAAGGAATGCCCTCTAGCCAGATAGCATAGGATTACCACAGATAAAGTCCCAATGAAGATGAGTTCGCAATAAAAAGCTTTATATCACAAAGCAACACTACACTAAGTCAGAGCAAGTCAGCAGACACAACAAACAGCACAATTAGGACATCTCACACTTTAAATAATTAATCTCTTGGATGGCAATTATAAAAGAAATATTTTTAAAATGATCAAAGCTATAAAAGAAAGAGTTAGAAAACAGCTCTTAGTATATTTGAAAAAGAAAATAACAGAACTTCTAAACATGAAAAAAATATGATAGATTAAAGAAAAAAACAATGGTTGAATTAATCAGCAGATTAAGACCCAATTAAAGAGACGATTGGTGAACTGGAGCTATTTCTGAGGAAATTATCCAGAATGCAGTTATTACAAAGAAAAAAGATAAAATATGTTAAATAGAAATTAAGAAGCATAAAGCTAGAGTGAGAAGGTTCAGTGGGTATCTAACAGGAAAGAATAGAGATAATAAAAGAGAAGCAACATTTGATGAATTAATGGTTGAGACTTTGCCAGAATTTATAAAAGACATGAATTCTCAGTTCAAAAAGCACAAATGTTGAGCATGGAAATAAAAAAAATTATATTATGCTAAGGCATACTATCACTGCAGAATAATAAAGAGAAAGAGGCTTTTAAAGAATATTTGTCTTTTGCTTTTATACTTGAGTGGCAATTTGGTAATGTAAATATTATTCTTGGGCCATATTTTCTTTTTCTCAAGATTTTGCAGATATTGTTCTATTTCTTCACATATTGAATGTTCTGTGGAAGAGTCTTAAGTCAGCCTGTTTTTTCATTCCTTTGACTTGCCATTTCTCCTACCACTGACTGGGTTCAGGAATTGACAGCTGGAGCATCCTTCATAAACTTTCCTGTCATCCTTTGATGATCATTGGTTAGAGCCATTAATGGTATGCAGTTTTAAAATTTATTCTTAAAATTATCATACAGTTAAATTGATCTTTTTTGGGGGTACATTTCTATGGCTTTTAATACATATATAGACTTGTGTAATCATCCCCACAACCAGAATATAGAACAGATATACCATCCCCAAACCTCCCATCTGCTATCCCTTTATAATCACACCTTTGCCCATCTCTGTAGTAAAATTTGTCAACCACAGATCCATTCTCCATAAGTATAGTTTGGCTTTTCAAGAATGTCATATATATGTCATATATATGAAATCATAGTTTGTAATCTTTTGAGACTGTCTTCTATTATTTAGCATAATACTTTTGGGATTCATCTAAATTGTATGTATTAGTAGGTCTTTCCTTTTCATTCCTGAGTAGGGTTCTATCGCATGAATGATCTACATTGTGTTTATTCATTTACCCATTGAATGACATTTGGATTTTTTCTAGTTTGGGGCTATTATGAAGAGAAGCTATAAATATTTGTGTATAGTTTTTGTTTGAGCATACATTTTTATTTCTTCAGGGTATATACTGAGGAGTGGGATTACTGGGCCATATGTTAATATATCTTTAAGTTTATAAGAAACTTCCAAACAATTTTTCGGAATGGTTGTACCATTTTGCATTTTCATCAGTAATGTGTGAAATGTCTAGTTTCTCTGCATCATCACCAGTGCTTGGTATTGTTGGTAATTTTATTTTTAGCTGTTATAATAGATATGTGGTAGTATCACATTGTGGTTTTTGCACTTTCCTTGTGACTAATAACATCTTAATGAAATGTCTGCTTTAGTCTTTTGCTCACTTTTAAGTTGGGTTGTTTGTTTTCTTATTGTAGAGCTTTGAGAGTTCTTTATGTGTTCTGCATGCAAATTATTTGTTGGATATGTGATTTGAAAATATTTTACCCCAGCCTATAGCTGTCTTTTCAATCTTTTAGCAGTGTCTTTTGCAGGGTAAATGTTTTAAATTTTGATGAAGTTCAATTTACCTTTTTTTTTCTCTAAAGGATCATGATTTTGGTGTCATATTTAAGAACACTTTGCCTAACTCAGCTCACAAAGATTTTTTTCTACTTTTTTTTTTTCTAAAATTTTTAGTTTTGTCTTTATCTTTAAGTCTGTGATCCAGTCTGAGTTAAGTTTTACATATGGTATAAGGTATGGATCTGAGTTCCTTTTCACATATGGATTTTCAGTTAGAGTATATTGAATTGCTTTGGTATGTTTGTTGAAAATCTATTTGCTATATTTATGTAGCTCTATTTCTCAACCATATTCTATTCCATTGATCTATGTGTCTATTCCTCCACCAATACCATGCTGTCTTAATTACCACAGCTTTATAAGAAGTCATAAAATTGAGTGGTGTAATTCCTCAACCTTGTTCTTCTTTTTAAAAATTGTTTTTAACCATTCTTGTTCAACTGTCTTTTCCTATGAATTTTTGAATCAGCTTATCTATCTATAAAAATTCCTGATGGCATTTCGATTGGATTTTTGCTAAATCTGTAGATCATTTTCAAGAGGACTGACATCTTCACTATGTTGAGTCTTCTGGTCCATGAACACAATATGTCTCTCCATTTATTTAGGCTTTCTTTGATTTCTTCCATCAGCCTATTTTAGTTTTCATACAGATCCTATATGTACTTTGTTAGATATATAATTATATGCATTTTAGTTTTATTAGGTAGGGCCCCCAAAGAGTGTATTAATTTATCCATGTACTGGTGGTTGAGAGTATCCATTTCCCAACATTCTTACCCACAGTTGATATTGTCAATTTTTAAAATCATTTTTCTTATTATATATGTTTATTTTAAAGTGATTTATTTTGTAGTTGGACAAAGTCATCTTCCTCCCACTCTCTTTAGACCTATCCTGTTGAATTTAGAATGTGTGTCCTGAACACAGGGCACTGCAGATTTAATGTATGTACCACATTGCACAGATAACTCTTACCTCTTGCCACCTCAAAAGAAAGGCTGCTGTGAGACTCCCTTAACATCTCTTCAACTTTCTAAAGAATGAACCTGACCAGTTTCCAGAAGAGCATTTTGGATCTGAGATTCCCTGAGACAGTTCAGAGTAAATGAGGTGTGGATTGGTTGCTGGAGACCCAAGTTGAATTTCCAGCTCTGCCACCGACTTGAGCTGTGAATTAGGGAAACCACCTTGCTGTCCTGTCCTCAGTTCCCTGTAAGTTTAATGAGACTGAAGATGCAAAGATTGTTCTAGTTCTGTGCTTCTGGTTTATAGAAATTATCAATTATACTTCTCAAGTAGGAAATAAATAAATAGAGGAATGGAGAAAAGAAAAAAATAAGGAGACAAAAAAATGAACCAAAAGGAGAAAAAGAAACCAAGGTCTGATCGCTGCCTCACTAGGGGTTGACTAGTTGTCCAAATCAGCAGTCACTCCAAGAGAGCTTTCCCAAGAGGGAGTGGATGATGTCAGTCACCTCTAGAATAAGTCCAAGTGTCTGACCTCCTGATTGGGGGTCAGAAATTCCACTTGCACACTCTAAGGCAGCTATTGTTAAAATCTTCCTTTGCTATTTTTCAGTATTGTTATTATACTTCCTTTGTGCAGTAGACCAATAAATGTGTTAATCTTGCTGATTTCATATGTAAATGTGGCTTTTGAAAATGTCAGTTTCTTGGAGGCAACAGGTGGTAAACAGAAAAGAGAGAAAAACAATGATTTTTCAGTAGAAGGAATGGAGATTCAGAGAGATCAAGATACTCAATTCCACAATTATTTATTGAGTGCCAGATGCTGTGCTGGGTGCTAAGGATTCAGAGGTGAGCCATCAGTGACACTTACAGGAATTGTCCAAAGAGATAACCAGTAAGTGGTGAAGCCTGAGTGCACACCCTGGTCTGTCAGGCTCTAACATCAGTTTAGAGAACACTAAACCATGCTGCTTTCAATATCTGTGAGACATGTGGCTGAACACTCTGATTTACCATTCTGCATCGAGTTAACTTCAATATTTCCTAACTCGGTAGAAAAGTACCTTTTCCATTTACTTTGCTGACTAGGCATTTGATCATAGTAACACTACTGTTATAATAACGATGCATTTATTGAAGGCTTCTCACATACTACAAAAAAGATATTGATTGTTGATAGCCTTTTTTTAACTTTCATTTTGAATAATTATAAATTCACAGGAAGTTGCAGAGATAGTAGAGGTCCCTGTATCCTTCACCCAGTTTCATAACTATTATATATAACTATGTATATAACTATATAACTATATATATACACAAAGTATATAGCTATATATATACACACATTGTACATACATATATACATATAATATACATATATATTATATAATATATATAATGTATATACATATATATAATGTATATACAATGTATTATAGATCTCTCTCTCTCTCTCTCTCTCTGGTTATATTACAATACTAAAGCCAGGAAATTGGCACTTATGATGTGTATGTATAGATCTATGCCATTTTATCACATATGTAGATTTGTATAATCACCACTGCAATCAAGATACAGCACTGTTCCATTACCACAAAAATCTCCCTCTGCTACTCCTTTATAGCCACTCTTATCCCCTTTCCACTATGATCCCTAGCTCCTAGAAACCACCAATCTGTTTTTCATCTCTATAATTTTGTCATTTTGAGAATGTTATATGAATGGAATCACCCAACATGTGACATTTTGAGGTTGGCTTTTTTCCTTAAGCTTATTGCACTTGAGATCCATCCAAGTTGTTGTGTGTATCAATAGTTTGTTTTATTGAATTTCTGAGTAGTTTCCATGGTATGGCTGTACCACAGTTTGTTTAACTGTTTTCCTATTGAGGGACATTTTGATTGTTTCCATTTTTGGCTATTATAAGTAAAACTGTTACGAATATTTTTGTGTGGACACATACTTACATTTATTCTGGGATAGACTTTCCATGAATGTAATTGCTAGATTGTATGATAAGTGTGTGTTTAGTCTTTTTTTAAAGAAACTGTCAAACTCTTTCCCTAAGTGGCCACACCATTTTACATTCCCACCCAATATCTAGTTTGTCCACATCTTTGTCAGCATTTGGTACTATCACTATTTATTTTAGCTGTTCTAATAGGTGTTAGTGGTATCATGTCCTGGTTTTAATTTGCGTTTCCCTAATGACCAGTGATGTGGTACTTTTTTTCATGTGATTATTTACCATTCATATATCCTCTTTGGTAAAATGTCCATTCATGTCTTTTGCTTGCTTTCTAATTGGATTATATTTTTTACTGTTGAGTTTTTTAAAAAAATCTAGACACTAGTCCTTTGTCAGACATGTAGTTTGCAAATATTTTCTCCCACTCTGTAGCTTATCTTTTCAGCCCTTTAACAGCTCTGTCTCCAAGTGAAAGTTTTAAATTTTGATGAGGTCTAATTTGTCATTTTTTCTTTTATGGACTGTGCTTTTGATGTTGTGTTTAAGAAATCTTAACCAAGTCCAGTATCCTAAAGATTTTCTCCTATATTTTCTTCTCAGAGTTTTATAGTTTTGTAGTTTGTGTTTAAACGTATGAGCAGTTTTGAGTTCATCTTTGTATAAGATGTGAGGTTTAGATTGAGGGTCAATTTATTTTGTTGCCATTGAATTGCTTTTGCACTTTTGTCAAAAATCAGCTGGCCATACTGCTGTGGGGCTACTTCTAGGTTCTTTATTATAGTTCATTGATCTGCATGTCTCCCTCTGCCAGGACCACACAACCTTGATTACTGTAGCTATATAATATGTCTTGTATTGGGTAAAGTGAATCCTCCCACTTTATTCTTCCTTTCTTAGTTATTTTGGCTCCTTTGTCTTTCCAAGTCAATGGAAGGATGATGGTTTTTTTCAACAAATGGTGCTAGAACAATTGGATAGCCAGAGGCAAGAATATGAACCTAGACTTAAACCCTCACACCTTATACAAAAGTTAACTCAAAATGGATTGTAGACTTCAACATAAAATGCAAAATGATAAAACTCTGAGAAGAAAACAGGAGAAAATCTTCATAGCCTAGGCATGGTGAAGAATTTTTACACTTGATACCAAAAGCATGATCCATAAGGGAAAAAATGGAAATATTGGACCTCATAAAAATGAAAAAGTTTTGCTCTGGGTGAGATCTGTTAAGAGGATGAAAAGACAAGTTACAGAGTAGGAGAAAATGATTGCAAACCACGTATCTGACAAAGGGATATCTAGAATATATGAAGAACTCTCAAAACTCAATAGTAAAATAATTTAATAAGAAAATGGGCCAAAGCTATGAACAGACATTTCAACAAAGAGGATATATGAAAGGCAGATAAGCCCATGAAAAGATGTTCAGCATTATTAGCCACTAGGGAAATGCAAATTAAAACCACTGTAAGATATTATTACACACTGTGACATCAAATGCTGGTGAGGATACAGAGAAACTGAATCACACATACACTGATGATGTAAAATGCTATAGTCATTCTGGAAAATATGTTGGCAGTTTCTTATAAAACTAAACATGGAAGTCTCATTTTTTGCATGTTAACTTTATAACTACCAATGTTGCTGAACTCTAGTTAGCTCTAATAATATGTCTACAAATTATCTTGGCTTTTTTTGTAGAAAATTATTTTTTTGAGTCATTATCCTTTGTTTATTCCTTTTCAATTCTTGTATCTGTTACTTACTTTTCTGTTCTCACTGTGTTGGCTAAGACCTCTAGGATAATATCTTATTCCAGACTTTAAAGATAATCTAATATTTCATTATCAGATTAGAGGTTTGCTATAGGATTTGTGTATACCTTTTATGAGTTAAAGGAAGTCCTCTTCTAATCCTAGTTTTCCAGTACTTTTTTTTCCTTCAAAAATTGGTGTTGAATGTAGCAATTTAAAAAATCCATCTATTGTTATGATCAAATTGTTTTTTCCTTGAATTTGTTAATGTGGTAAAATAGATCACTAGATTTGGTTGTGTTTTTGTTTTGTTTAGTACTTTGATGGGAAAACCTTGTGTCCTGGGGTATGAAGGTATCCTTATAGAATGGTCTTCTGTTTCTTCTGAGACTCAGAGGTTTTACTATTTCTGGACTAGTCTTCACATTAATTTCCTGCTCTGGGATTCTCATACTGTGTGAGTAGCATAAATTCTGACCACATATCCACTTGTGGAGTAAACTTGGACTTTGACTTTTCATGAGAGATACTTCATTTCTCTACTTAGATCCTTAGGCAGAAGACACTCTTCTTTGCTGCTTCCCTGGGCTTATATTTTTCAGAAGGTCAAGCCTTTTAGGATTCTGAGCCTTATTCTCCTAATCCTTGGGTGTTTATTTCTCAAGCCTCTAGCCATTTGTCCTCTTTCTGGGCTGGATGCTTCCAAACTGCTGTGACATAAATGAAAACTCTTGAAGGTTGGACTTTGAGCTCTTTGTTTCTGAAATCTGGGAATTTCTTTTCTCTTCCCAGGATCAATATATATTAAATTATTTTTATTATTATATTTCATCTGAATCCAAATCTGGCCTCTGTACCTCGACACTGAATTAAATCTTGGAGACAGAGTTTTGTGTGAAGTAGAAAAGAATAGCTTTTTTACTTTGCCAGGCAAAGGGGGCCACAGCAATCTAATGCCCTCAAAACTGTGTGCCCCAACCTGGAGGGGGTAGTGAGGAGTTTTATAGTAATGGTTCAAAGAGGGTGTGATCAGCTAGTGGACATTCTTCTGATTGGTTGGTGGTGAGGTAAGTGGGAGTCAGCATCATCAACCTTCTGGTTCCAACCGGTCTGGGGTCTACGTGCTTGTGGGCAGCATACAGTTAACTTCTCCCACCAGGTGGGGGGTTTCAGTATCTGCAAAACAGCTCAAAAATATTGTTATGTGTATCCCTTGAGGGGGGTACCAGGACCCTGCCCCAAGGCTGCACTATTATTTCTTGACTATTCCTCCTTTGTCTCCACATCCCCTCCCTTCCTTAATTAGCATCTGTTGAACCTACATGGTGGAACTCAGGGAAGGTCATGGAAGCTGAATGAAGCCTATTTCCTGGGGGGACACAGAAAAGCTCTTGTGCCCAGGAGCCCCACAGGGTCCTGCTTGGTATCACATCTAACATATCTATAATTGGGGGGTTGGAGGAAGAGTTAAAGTAGCTTAGTCTACCAGTTTTCTAAAATTTTTCTCCTTTTATAATATTTTTTTCCAGGAAGGAATATTTTTAGATTCCCAAACTGCTGTGATATTATAAGGAAATATAATGTAACTATAAAGTGAATCTCTACCAGCCAGCTGCATCATTGGGATATTAGTGCCTACCTCATGGGGTGATTGGAGTGATTAAATGAAATAATGCCAGGTAGTAAGTTTATTCCAGTTTCCAGGCCATGCTAATATTCAATAATTGTTAACTATTATTAAAATGATTCAAATTATCCACACTATCTAGAGACACTTGCTGCTCTGTTAGGGTAACTTTTTAAATTTAAATAAACTTTATTTTAGAGTACTTGTAGATTAAAGAAAAGTTGTATAGAGAGTTCTCAAATACTCCTCACCCAGTTTCTCCCACTGTTAGCACCTCACATGACCATTGTAGATTTGTCACCAGTGAGGGACACCATTGGTACATTTCTATTAACTAAACTTTACACTTTATTTGGACTTGATTAGCTGTTACCTAATACCCTTTTTCTGTTCCAGGATCCCATCCAAGATACCATATTACATTTAGTTGTCATGTTTCCTTAGGCTCCTCTGATCTGGGAGAATTTCTCAGATTTTTCTTGTTCTTGATGAACTTGATGGCTTGGAGAAGTACTGGGAAGGACTTTTTAGAATGTCCCTCAATGTGGGATTGTCTGATGTTTTTGTCATGATGGGACTGTGTAGAGTTACATTTTAAAACTGAAGGAGAACTGTCAAGATGGAATGTGTTAGCTGTTCACTTTCTGCTGAGGTAAGAAGGAAGGGAAAGTTTGTTGAATTTCACCCCCAGGGTAGTTACATAGGGTATCATCTGGTGACTCATCCAGGGACAAAAATGTCCACAGCCACCTCACAAACACCTAATGTGTTATGTATGTGATATATAGCTAATCTGTACCTGTGTTTATATCTGTATCTATACCATTTCTTTTTTTAAATTTCTTTTTTATTTCATTTTTGGCTGCGTTGTGTCTTTGTTGCCGTGTGCAGGCTTTCTCTAGTTGCGGCGACTGGGGGCTACTCTTTGTTGCGGTGCGCGGGCTTCTCATTGCGGTGGCTTCTCTTGTTGTGGAGCATGGGCTCTAGTTGCACGGGCTTTAGTAGTTGCAGCACATGGGCTCAGTAGTTGCGGTACGTGGGCTCTAAGGCACAGACTCAGTAGTTGTGGAGCATGGGCTTAGTTGCCCTGCAGCATGTGGGATCTTCCTGGACCAGGGATCAAACCTGTATCTCCTGCACTGGCAGGTGGATTCTTAACCACTGTGAGACCAGGGAAGTCCAGTATCTATACCATTTCTATCTCTCTATATATACACATACACACGTGTGTGTGTGTGTGTGTGTGTGTGTGTGTGTGTGTGTGTAATGGATTATAATCTTAAATCCTAAAAATGACTCATCCTGGTAGGTTCTATTTTCTTTATCTTACAAAAGAGAAAACGAGGCTCAGAAGCCTTAAGTTACTTGCTAGAGGCTGCCTATTAACAGGTGCTGGAGTTGGCATTTAAACCCCATCCAGCTGTCCCCAGAGCTGAAACTTCTAGCACTATGCTCCTCTGCCCCCGACTAGCTACATCCTTGGGTCACATTTGACCAAGAACCACAGTGGTAAGAATGCCTATAAGATTTATTAAACCTTTGTCCTTTCCCCAAGTTTGTTATTTTTGTTTGTTTGTTTTCCCTTTGAGGGTCAGCTCTAAAACTCCTAAAATAAAAAGGGCTTCTGCGATTGCTTTCAGGGAGAGTCTGGAAGAAGCACGCTGGGGGAAGCTACATCCCAGTCTGCAACCAGACCTTAAGACAGCAACTCCCTTGGGAAAAGAGTGGGGGACAGCAGCTTTAAAAGTATAAGGAAAATAGCTGAACCCCCTAGAGACCAGCAGGAACCAAGCCTGAGACTGGAAAGAGACCCTGGAACCTCAGGTCCAAGATGTTTTGGAATACAGCTGCTCATGAGTGTGGGATTTTAAAATAATAGTGACACTGCTAATTGTAACAGTGAAAATAATTTTCAGCGCATCGCTTCTCATCCTGTTCCCCTTTCCTTTCTTTATCTTCATTGGGTTTTCTCCCCATTCAGACACTCCCCTTACTAACAGTCCCTGCTCATCTGGGCGTGGATGGAAGGCTGTGCATGACTCAAACATTCATGATTATCCATTTATTGATCAGCTTCCATAAAATTCCCTCACAGTCATCTCAAGTTGCCTGCAATCTGATGTCCTGATTACTCCCTTATTAGGTTTTGCTTTGGATGGAATTACTAAGCCAAATTGAAATTCATGGTTGTTATGAACCATTTCCAAGACATCGCTCAAAAGCAAGTCAAGAGATGCCTCTTGCCTGCTTCTGCCCATTAGATTTTGGATCAAGATTCACATCCCATGCCATGCCCATTAATGTGAGGTTGTTGCTTTATTTATGACCTTTACTCAGTATATTGCAGTTTATTTCTGTTGTCTCATTTTCACGAACATATCAAATTCTGACTCTCACCTTGCAAGGCTGCAGAAGCTGCATGTCCGCATTACTTTATTTAGCAGATGCCTGGACCAATTATAATTCCTTTGCCTTTTCCTCCTCTCCCCTTTCCTTGGACAAGGTGGAGGAGAGTGCGTAAAACTAGGACTTTCTCTATGTTTATTTTTAAACACAGCCTCTTTAAAACTTAAAAGATATCATCTCCTTCCTCCGGAAGCTGGCAGCTGTCTGGCCCAGGGCCACAATTACAGCTTTGTCATTAAGATTGGAAATCACCCATCAGTACCTCCTCTCCTCTGTTCAGCGCATGCTGATGGAAATTCATTTACTAGATCAGCATGGAGGACAGCATGACCTCTTAGGAGTTCTGAGAAATGGGAGTTCAGAAGTGCACTCGTGTCAATGGGGGACCACTCTACATTGCTTTCCCCAGAAGTTCCTGGATTTTTCTCTTGCCTGTCATCTGCCCAGCAGGTCTATTGAGGTCACTCAATAGACGCTTAGTTGGGTGGGTGTCAGGTGATGTGGCTTCAGGGCAATGAGGGGGCAGCTCTCTAGAGTGGAACCAACAGAGGGGTTGAAGGCAGATAGTCCTCATTTCTAGTTCCAGCACCATCATTTATGCCCTTAGCTGTGAACTTGGGCAAATTACACCATATCCTGAAAATGCCATTTTCTCACCTATAAACTGGGAGTTAAAATACTTAATCCATAGTGTTCGAGTGAGCAGCAAGCATATCAATAAGTGAAGTATACCCAGTATTCCTGCTTACAGCATGCCCCATTGTGATCTCAAAATAAATTTCTAGAAAACTGTAAAGTTTTGAGGTAGACTGAAGCACAGGCTCTTGGGGAAAGGGCTTGGACCTTGGAATGAGATAGACCTGCATTCAAAATCTGGTTCTACCATTTATTAATTTTATGACCTTGAACAAATCACAAAGATTTTAAGACTCAGAATTCTTACTTGTAATACAAGAAGAATTATGTGGAGTACATAACATGTGTGCAAAAACTATTAGTGGTTTCCTTTTCCTTCAACTTTGACCTTGACCTTGACCATCGTTTGTTTGGGTTATTTCACTTCACATGGCTGATGTTTGGTCATCTGAGAAGGTGGTCATGTGGATTGGTAATCTTAAGATGACCAAGAACCTGGAGAAATTTTTCCTGTTCTAAGTTGTGTGTGTATATGTATGTGTCTGTGCTTTTCCTTTTTCTTCCCACACATTTTTATCTCTTTTATCCTCCCCACCTGTGATCTACAGGCTAAGTCTCAGGCCTTTTATTGACCTCTGGGTTAGCCATACCATTTGCACCTTTGAAACCTGCCATCTAATGCGGAGACAGGGTGGGCTGAGGTTGGAGTGTGCTCCTGTCCACTTTCCCTGCAAAGACCCCAGCTCTGGGGATTATGAAATCCCTACTTCTTGCCTCCTAATGACCACAGGGATGGAAATTTAACCTTCACAACTCTTGCGCAAGGATATAAGAGACAAACTCAACTTCCTCTCGTTGCTTATTCTCCAAAAACCTCTCTTCCATGAACTTGCACTGCTTCTACCTCCCAGCCCTGATGAACCTGGCTCAGTCATCGCCACAATGGGTCTCAATTCCCCTATCTGCAGCATGGGGATAATATGGCTTCTTACCCCATATGGGGATGTCAGGGATGCTAAAACAGGTGTTATAGACAAAAAGGCTTTCAAAATCTCTGTCCTTTGTGAAGTGTGAAATGGAGTGACTCCTTCCTGCTCCCTCAATTCCTCTGGTTTTCCAAGGACCTTCAGAGTTAAACCAAAGATTGTTTTGTTTTGTGACTCTTCTGTACTAAGCACTTTTGTTACCGAGTCTAAGCTCACTCTGTTCCCTGCACAACAGGCCAATAAATCGGGAGACAAATTGTTGGGGCAAGGAAGAGTGGCTTTATTTGGAAAGCCAGATGTCCGAGAAGATGGTGGACTAGTGTCCTAGAGTACCATCTTATCGGGGTCTGGATGCTAGTATTTGGAATCTGTTTTTATCTCTGTGCTACATATTTGGAAAAATAGCCTTGTGAGGAAAGGAAAAGTTTATTCTGTGGAGCTACTTAGGATAGAACTAGCATAGAAATGAAGATGAGGTTGCCCCCAGCATCTCATATCCCCTCTTTGCCCTGGCTATGCAGCACTGTCAAGTTCATGGTCCAGCCATGTGAAGGAGCAGAGTGAGGTCCAGTCAGAACCCACTGTGCTGCTCCAGCAAGGCAGAAAGGTGGGAGGAGGTCAAAGCAAAGACACCAGAATGGTGGAACTGCACCCACAGAGGGCGCTTCTCATAAGAACCGAAGGAGAATGAGCACAGAGAGAGCCACGCACCCTGGGAGGGCAGCGTGTAATTGGATTCAGACCTCTGCTGGGGCAAATTAGGACCCTGCTTTTCCCAGAAAAAAAAGATTGTAAGTGTTTTATGGGAACAGATGCAAAGACTTCTGGCAAAGAGCAAAGCTTGCCTCTCAGACTGATTGCTCTGTGATATCAAACTTCATTAGTAGAAGTGTCTACCTAGGAAGATAAAGATAATTATTATTTACCGAGTGTTTAGTATGTCCTGGGCTCTTTACATCTATCATCTCTAGCCCTCCTAGTAACCCTGCTGTCTGTATTTAAAAGACGAGGGGATTGAGGCTTAGAGAGATGTAAAATCCCTATAGGATTTCTATGAAGGTCTGTAAGATGTTAAAGCTAGAGCTCTTTCCACACTACTATATATAAAATGGATAACCAGCAAAGGCCTACTGTATAACACAGGGAACTATACTCTATATCTTGTAATAACCTATAATGGAAAAGAGTCTGAAAAAGAATAGATTTATATATATATATATATATATATATATATATATATATATATATATAAAACTGAATCACTTTGCTGCACACCTGAAAATAACACAGCATTATAAATCAACTATACTTCAATTAAAAAATAAAGAAAGAAAAAGAAATCTAGAGCTCTTTCAAACACACTGCACTTGAGGGCAGTTGTTGGGGAGAGAAACAAGGTAGCCCAAGAGCCCTGGAGGACTAAAATCCCTGGAGCAGTGAGATGGGCTTGTGGTGCCATCCTGGCAACAGGTATTCACAAATAAGTGTGTGTTCAGAGGAGGCCAGTAATGACGAGTCTGAGAACCATATATGGGAACTGTTCTATGGGAAGTTTAGTCTGTTTCAGAGAGGACTCTGAAGGCAGCTAATTTATCTTTCTAAATATCTGAGGGTGGACACGTGCAAAAACAACCCAGCAGTAATTACAGGGAAGTAGTTCAGTGTTTTAGAAGGAAGCGCTCACTAACCATCATGGCTCGCCAGCCCTGGGGTGAAGCCTTGTGGTTGCCTACGTCATATGGCATGGCACGTCTGCCTCACTGCAAGAGTTCCAGCAGAATTTGTCTCAACAGGTACCTGTCAGGTGTGACCCAAAGAGGATTCCATCCTGAGGACAAGCTGCACACGTGCCTCTCAGATTCCTTTCACTCTGGGATTCTAAGATCATGGAATTCTTCCTTTCTCTTTGCTTCTGCATTACCTGTCCCCTTCTTAGGGCTCTCTCCAAAACGCTTTCCTCCAGAGAGCCTTCCAAGACCACAGCAGCTCACTATGATGCAGGCTCCTTAGAAGATATATCTTTGGTCTTATAAACCAGGTGCCAGTAAACTGTATTTGTAAAGGGACAGGTACTAAATATTTTAGGCTTTGTGAACTAAATGGTTTCTGTTGCAACTACTCAGCTCTGCTATTGTGGTAGGAAAGTAGCCACAGATAATACTTAAGCAAATGAAGTGGCTGATGTCCAAAAAAAAAATGTGTCTTTATGAAGTCAGGTTGAGGAGCTGAATTTGGTGTTCCTGGGCAGTTACTTGCGGATGCCTGATCTAGACCATTTATCTTGTGAAAAATAATGTCTTGTTTAGAGTTATCTTCAGCTACAAAGCAATGTATTATGATTTAACTCTTTAGTTACTCTTTAATGTTTGTCCGTGTTGTGTAGTTTCTATTTCTTTCATTAGACTGGAATACAATTTAGGGATAAAAGATCATATTCATCTTTTTTAAAAATAATTTTTATCGAAATATAGTTGATTTACAATGTTGTGGGGTATTTTTTTTTGTTTTTGTTTTTTTGGCTGCATTGGGTCTTCGTTGCAGTGTGCAGGCTTCTCATTGCGGTGGCCTCTCTTGTTGCGGAGCACGGGCTCTAGGCGCACGGGCTTCAGTAGCTGTGGCTCTCGGGCTCAGTAGTTGTGGTGCACGGGCTTCAGTAGTTGTGGCACATGGGCTCAGTAGTTGAGGCTCACGGACTCTAGAGTGCAGGCTCAGTAGTTGTGGTGCATGGGCTCTAGGCGCGCGGGCTTCAGTAGTTGTGGCTCGCAGGCTCAGTAATTGTGGCACGTGGGCTCTAGAGCGCAGGCTCAGTAGTTGTGGCGCACAGGCTTAGTTGCTCCTCAGCATGTGGGATCATCCCGGACCAGGGCTCGAACCCCTGTCCCCTGCATTGGCAGGTGGATTCTTAACCACTGCACCACCAGGGAATTCCCATATTCATCTTTAAATAGCCTCATAAGCCTAGCATGATGACTCCAATCCCAAGTCAATTTCACTAAAACTTGTGGCTTTGAACAAAGAGTCATGGAACCATTGACATTTATGTAGGCCCGAATGGATGACAGAGATCAAGTGATTAAAAATACCATTTCTCAGATGAAAACCTTTAAAGCCAAGGCAAGAGCTATGTCTTTTCCAATGTCACACAACTAGTTGGAACTAGATGTCCTGCTCTGTTGACAAATGGGCTCATCCTGCACTGCTGGGGGCCACGGTGGTTTCTGGCCACCATAAGACTGTCACTTATTCTGGGCCTGCTGTTTGCCAGGCAGAGAACTAGGAGCTGGAGACCCGGGGGGAGGAAAACTCAGCCTTTACTCTCAAGACCTATGTGGGATAGAGATGAGGGGTCAGCTACACCCCACAATGCATGCCTCTCTTTGTGTCACTGACAGTGAATTCTCCCAGCGAGTTAGATTCAGACAACGGGACCACACAGGGTCCTCTTAGTAATAATGGCTGCCATTTATTGGGCGTTTCCCACATACCTGGCATTGTATTAAGCACTTTGAATGCATTTAGTTCCTTTTCCTTGGATGACCCCAAGCCCTCTTACCACAAACATATTAAAATTTTAATTAAGAGAATACACCATGGCACACACACAGCCCCCATTTAGTGTGTTGCTTCATTAAGTATCTTGCTCCTAACAGGAAGTGGGAATTTCTGGGTGACTTCAAACAGCAAAAAATCTATGGATATTTTTACCCACTAAGTGGGTAAAGTGTAGCTATTTCCAGAGTCAGGCCTCAAGGCTTCATGCTGCTCTTACAGCTGGTCACCCCGCTGGACATGCTTCCTTTGGTTCCCTCAGGCAATGGACTTTGAGGGGACACATTCCCGCTTCTACACAGACCAGGTCCTTCTTCTTAATGCACACTAATTCCCGTTACTCCTGCAGCCCCAATTTTTGTGGAAATTTCTTGTATCAGTGACATATTTTAGCCATTGCCAGGCCCAATTCCCATCACAGCCAGGTAGATAACTAAGGAAATGCTCACCCTAAATAAACTGTTATAACCTATCAGCTCCACTCATGGTCTGGAATGCATGATAGGCACTTAATAGATATTTATTGATCGATCATTTATTTTTCCCCAAACACGTGCTCACATGGTGTTTGTAACACAATACAAACACCATCAATTTTCTGTAAAACTCCAGGAGCTTGACGGTGAGCTCCCTTCGAGCCCAAGCCCTCTCTTGGTTATTTTCTGCTGCTGCCTGTATCTGATGGTGAAATGTGCCCACAGGGGAACAATGGCAGGGAGGCCTTTCTCTTTTGCCATCAGCCCCCATGCCGAGAGGCAAGCCAACCTTTTCCTGTGTCTGTTTGGGTGCTCATAAACCAGCACCAGAGCGCAGAGGACAGAGGAAGAAGAATTTGTGTCATTAACCAAGATTCTGTGCTTTGCCGGTCAGAATGGCCATCATCAAAAAATCTACAAACAACAAATGCTGGAGAGGGTGTGGAGAAAAGGAAACCCTCTTGCACTGTTGATGGGAATGTAAATTGATACAGCCACTATGGAGAACAGTATGGAGGTTCCTTAAAAAACTAAAAATAGAACTACCATATGACCCTGCAATCCTACTACTGGGCATATACCCTGAGAAAACCATAATTCAAAAAGAGTCATGTACCATAATGTTCATTGCAGTACTATTTACAATAGCCAGGACATGGAAGCAACCTAAATGCCCATCGACAGATGAATGGATAAAGAAGATGTGGCATATATACACAATGGAATATTAATCAGCCATAAAAAGAAACGAAATTGAGTTATTTGTAGTGAGGTGGTTGGACCTAGAGGCTGTCATACAGAGTGAAGTAAGTCAGATAGAGAAAAACAAATACTGTATGCAAAAAACAAATACTGTATGCTAAAAACAGATACTGTATGTATCCACATATATATGGAATCTAAAAAAAAAAAAAGTGGGTCTGAAGAACCTAGGGGCAGGACAGGAATAAAGACGCAGACATAGAGAATGGCCTTGAGGACACGAGGAGTGGGAAGGGTAAGCTGGGACGAAGTGAGAGAGTGACATGGACATATATACACTACCAAATGTAAAATAGATAGCTAGTGGGAAGCAGCCGCATGGCACAAGGGAGATCAGCTCGGTGCTTTGTGACCACCTAGAGGGGTGGGATAGGGAAGGTGGGAGGGAGACGCAAGTGGGAGGGGATATGGGGATATATGTATACATATCGCTGACTCACTTTGTTATACAGCAGAAACTAACACACCATTGTAAAGCAATTATACTCCAATAAAGATGTTAAAAAAAAATAAGATTCTGTGCTCTGAACGCTGTGTAGGAAACCGAGTTGAAGTCCATTGCAATGCAAGTGGTAGGGAGATGATCTTGACCCGGTGTGACAGCACGGTGCGTTTTATAAGAGCACGGTCCCATGGAGTTTGCTGCAGCTGACCTAATCAGATCCGGCAGAAACATGGGAGGTAGAGACTTGGAGGTGTGTCTATTTCCCCAGGGAGAGCAATGGAAAAACACAAGGAGAGAGAGCTGGACACGTAGGGCCAGAGTCTAAGCTCAGCTCTGCTGCCCTGAGTGGAGCAACTTGGGGTAAATGACTTAACTTCTCATAGGAAAAAGGAAGGCGCAGCAGAAAGGGCTCTATTGGACTCCCTTTAATGTCCCATCACACTCTGACACTTCGGGATTCTCTGGAATCAGGAAACATTGCTTTGATTCTGAATCAGACAACGGGACACCCCATCGTGGATTGACTTGTGCCCATCCCCAAAAGATACGTCCACTTGCTAAACCCCAGCACCTGCAAACGGGACTTTATTTGGAAAAAGTCTTTGCAGATGTACTTAAGTCAGAGATCTTGAGATGAGACCATCCTGGATTACCTGGGTGGGACCTCAACCCAATGACGAATGTCCTAATTAAGAGAGAGACACACAGAGGAGAAGACAATGTGAACATAGAGGCAGAGATCATAGTGATGGGGCCACAGCCTGGGAGTGCCACCCAAAACTGGAAGAGGCAAGGAGCGAATTCTCCCCCAGAGCCTAGTTGAAGGGAAGTCCTGATGACACCTGGCTTTCAGACTTCTAGCCTCCAGAACTGTGAGGGAATACATCCCTGGCTTTTTTTTTAAGTCACCCAGTTTGTGGTAATTTGCTCCAGAAGCCATAGGACACTAATATACACCCCCAAAGGCATATAGAAAGAGGCACTTATGTCAGGAATGAAGCAAAGCCATGATTTTTCAAATTCCATTTAATTTTTCTGAATTAAGACCCCTCCGCTATTTTTTTTGCTGCAACTTTCTGCCCAGTCTACTCGGAGCATGAGCGCTTGATGACTGATCTTGTGGAACATTCGAACATGGGTGGCTTTGCTGCCTGCTTCCCCTGAAAGGATAGAATTGCCACTGTCCCTTTCGTGCCACGGCCCGGGCAGTGAGGACCAGCGGGAAGACAGCCGCCTGGCTGGTTCTGCACCCACAGACTTCCTCAGCTCTGCGGAGCTATCAGAGGAGGTGGCCTTTCACATCCAGACAACATTTTTAAGGCAGTCCAGATCAAAAGGGTGGCCTTCAGAGAGCTGCCATGGCAGGCAGAAGCTCTGGACAATGACCCTCTGGGACTCTGCAGGTAACACGTGAGGGATCAGAGACTTATACTTTGGTGCTGGAGGATATGCCTTTCTGCTCATGCTTCTGTTCTCCAGAAGTCTTATCTTTGGGTATTGCCTTCCTTCCAGAGTGGGGTGGAATGAGAGTGAACTGTAGACTCAGAGAAGCCAGATCCTTATTCAACACTGGCCCTTCCCAGCTGTCACCCTTAATCTTCATCCATGACAGCCACACTTCAGGGCCCTTGATGATTAAGTATGTGCTGAAATCACTGCAGCTAATTTTACTGAATGTTTATTATGTGCCAGGGATGATGCTAAGCACTGGACAAGTATTATCTAGTAATTCTTCTCCAGCTACTGAGATAGGTGTGGCTATGATTTCTACTTACTACAAGAGAAAACAAGGACTTAAAAACATGAAGTAACTTGCTCCACATTATGGAACCAGTGTGGGAGCAAAGCTGGATTCAGGCACAGGACTGTCTTTAGTAAAATCTGTGCTTGACCCTCCCAGCTGTGACCTGAGTAAATCTGTTGCATTGTTCTGGTTGCATTTGTTACAGTTTTAAGAATGCTGTTTTCTTCCCAGGAGTCTCTGAAGTATCCTTTTTTTTCCTTTTTGTATTAGAGCAGGCCAGGGGTGGCAAATTATGGCCCACAGGCCTTATCTGGCCCACCACCTGTTTTTGTAAACAAAGTGTTGTTGGAACATAGCCACGCCCATTCATTTACATACAGTCTGGCTGTTTTTGCATTGCAATAGTTGAGTTGAGGAGTTGCGACAGAGACCATCTGGGCTGGAAAACTGAAAATATTTTCTATCTGGCACTTTACAGAAAAACATAAAGCTGAGCCCTGGGGTAGGGGAGAGAGCATGAGCTTCGGGAAAAACTGGTTTCAAATCCTGACTCTCACCGTTTCCTAGCCCGGGTAAACCCCCTGGCCTTCACTTTCCTCCTCTGGGAAGCAGGCAGGCTGACAGCGATCCCCAAGGGTTGGATGAGGATGCCTAGCAGAGTGCCTGAACATCAGAGGAGGGGTAGCCCCCTCCCGTGTCCCCTCCTCCTCCTCTCCCTGTGGCCCCTGTGACAAATCTAACCAGGAACATTTCCGGGCAGCCTCCCCAGCCTTCCTGGAAGGAGGCCTCTTCGCACTCTCTGTTACTGGGTGGTCTGCAGGCTTCCCCACCCAAACTCTGCCCTGGCTGTGCAAGACTTCTGTTCACACTAAACAGGTCTGCCTCTTCTGATAGGCTTTCCAGCCTCTGAGAGGCCCAGGACCCTCCTCCAATGGAGAATTGGATCAGTCCTGTCCGGTCCCAACATTCTTCCACCAAGCTGTGCAGAAATCTGGCATCCTCAAGGCAAGCAGCCTTTAGATTCTTTGAAACATCCCGCGGCTTGGCCCCTGTTTTCCTTGACTCCCTTCCAAACCCATTACACGTGTCGGAGCAGCAAGGGACTGGAAGAATTACGATTTCCATTTGGCTTCTGCGACCACTTAGTCTAATTTACAACTGGCTTTGAAATATAGCAATTGCTGTTTTCATTGTTGGGATTTGGAGGCTCTTTCAAGTTCTGTCTCTTTTCTCCTGTTTTTCTCTTAGCTCTTTCTCTTTCCGGGATGAGGGTGGGGCAGGAGGCCTCACAAGTGACGAAACTCAAGCTTAGCTGCCACCATCAGAGCCCACACTCTTACATGGACTCATTTGCTCCAGCACCAGATTTCATTAACTGAAGGGCTGCATTGCAAGGGGAAGCGTGATCATGAGGTTGGAACTAATCAGCACATATGGGATGATTTTACCATTAGCTACAATTCTGGACTTGGGAGGGGGCGTGCTGGTGTGGGCGTGTAGTTTAAGCAGTATTGTGTTACCCGCGTGGTGTTACATCTGCGATCCCTGAGTCCCTTCTCTCCAGGGTTGCCTCCTTCTCCTATTCGCATCCTTCACCCTGCAGCCCCTGCCAGCCCTCCTGGCGGGGAGATTGTGGCCACAGGAATGAATGAAAGTTCACAGAATCAAGGACTGGCCTTGCCAAAGAAAGTTCCCAGCAGCTCCTCATTGACAAATCCAAATAAGACTCTTCTATCCTTTTCTGCTTGACTTCTTGGCAGGTGTGACACTACTGACCATGCCCCTTTGACCTCAAATGAGTTCTGGGACTTTGGCCTGTCTTGCTTTTCTTCCTTCTCTGGACCCTTCTTCGTCCATCCATTTTTTCAGGTTTATTTGTACATGTTTAGAAGCAACCTCATTGCTAGACAAGGTTAGGAAGTTTTGGGAATCAAAATAGAGTAACTACCATACTACTTCCCTGATACTTGCCCAGCTGCCCTGTCCCCCTACCCTTTCTCTACCTCCTTTTTTTTCTTCTTTCTCTCCCTTTCGTTGTACAAACTTTTTTTTTTTTTTTTTTGGTCACACCACACAGCATGTGGGATCTTAGTTCCCTGACCGGGGATTGAACCCTCACCCTCTGCAGCGGAAGCACAGAGTCTTAACCACTAGACCACCAGGGAAGTCCCTCTCCATCTCTTAAATGAGACAGTTGGCCTGCAACAGGGCTGTTGAGATGGCGCAGGCAACAATCATACTCTAAGTGTCCTCGGCGTGGCCCTAGAAGTCCACACAAAGAGGTGGCCTTCGTCTCTTTCCTCCTCAGAGAGCAGCGTACGCCCTTAAAATATGTAAGGTGAAGAGGCCAGGGAGGTGTTTCCCTGGCAGAGCCATGAGGGTGTCTTGACTGAAGTAGGAATGGTTATGAAAGCCTGATTTGTGAGCACAAGACCATGAAGCACTGCCTCTCTTCTGACAGGTGTCAGGTGAATTTCCTCCAGGCAGATATGCTTTGGATGGGATGACACAGGTTAGGTTGCCTTCATCTGAGAAGCGCTCATAATTAGATGACATGAAGGGCCTACACTTAAGAAGAAGAAAAACAACCTGGATTGGATTCAAGCATTTTTCTTTTGCATGCTTCTCGATGCACACCCATCTGAGAACTTAAGGGTGCTCCCTGCTAGTACATTCTGTTTAGAAGTCAAAGAAACATACTTACTGAGGACATCCTATGTGCAAGGGGCTGGCACAGGGTGTGGGAAGGCAGAGTTTGATGGGAAAGACATATTCATGTGTAACTAGATAACTAAGTGGATTCCAGTGTTGTTTACATGGGAAGGTTTGTAGTCAGGAGGATCTTGTGTTTCTCTGTCACATGATCTTTGAGGTGCTCCATCTCCATGGCCAACCCCCTAGCCCAAGATCCATCCTTTCCTCCCTGGACCACAGCAATCACCTCCTCACTTGTCTCTCCACATCCAGTCTTGTCACTTTTCCATCCAGTCCCAACACAGCAAGCCACAAGGAGCTTTGAAAGAGGCAAATCATTCAATGGCAGTCTTTTGCATTAAGCCCTTGACCAGCACCTTGTAGCCTGGATCCCCCACTTGTGTATAAGGGATCTTAGCTCTCCTCCCGACCTTGCTCTTGGGTCCAGCTACTTTGGCCTTTACAGCCACGCTCCTTCCTGGCTCAGGGATCCTGCTCACATACTCTTCCCTCTTCCTGGAACTCCTACCCAACCTTTGGCTCTCTACTCGACCACACCTCCTCCGGGGAAGCCTTCCCTGCCCTTCCAAAGCAGGTCAGCCTCCTTTCTGTAAGCCCTCACTTTCTCAAATTCTGCCTTTATAGTGTGCGTGAAGATTATTTATTGACTAAGGAATGTGTAATTGGTGTTTTGACTGTTTTATTCACTGCTGCATCCTTAGAGCCTATCACAGGGCTATGCACATTGTAGACCTTTGATGTATTTTAATTGACTATATGAATAAATGGAGAGGTTAAATCAGATGAACAAATCATATTACGCCTACCTGTTGATCTCTATCCCTCTCTCCTTTCAAATCCTTGGGCTGGTATGTCATAGCCTGGTAATAACAGTGACAGCAACTATACATAGCACTTACTGAATTTTTTAGATTTCATAAAATACCTTCACCTGCATTCCCTAACTTGATGTTTACAACAAGCCTGTGACCATATTCCCACTTTACAGATGGGAAAACTGACCTTCGGTGGGATGTAGGTATTTGGCAGAAGCTGTGCCAGCTCTGCTGCTTATTAGCTGTCTGAGCTTGGACAAGTCAGGAAAACTGTCTGAGCCTCAGTTCCTTCAAGGGCAAGTCAAGTTCTCCCCACTGAGCCTGCCCACAGCAGCTCTGCCTACCCACACCGTGGTGTGTTTCATACTGTATTTTAATTTTTTAAAAAATTCTCTTCTCTCCTCCACCAGACCCGAAGCACACTGGGGGTAAGGACTGTGTTTTATTCACAAGCACAGAGCCCAGCACAGAGTAGCCCTATCTTAGTCCCTTCAGGCTGCTATAACAGAATACCATAAACTGGGTGGCTTGTAAACAACAGACATTTAATTTTCACAGTTCCGGAGGCTGGAAGTCCAAGATCAAGGTGCTGGCAGATTTGGTGTCTAGTGAGTCCGGCTTCCTGGTTCATGGACAGCTGTCTTCTTGCTGTGTCCTCACAGGGCGGAAGGGGAGAGGGAGCTCCCTGTGGTCCCTTTTATTAAGTCACTGATCTCATTTATGGGGGTTCCACTCTTACTACCTAATCACCCCCCAAAGGCCCCACCTCCTCACACTATCACATTGGAGTTAGGATTTCAACAAATGGACTTTGGAGGGGTGGGGAGGGGGACACAAGCATTCAGTCCATAGCAATCCTCAAAATGTCTGTTGAGTGAAAATCTAATGAGACAGTGCATGGGGGAAATCTCCCAAATCCTGATACTAACGTGGTGACCATGGCATCATCGCCCAGAGTGGGAAAAGACCACGGGCTTTGGATGAAAATCTGTAGCCCCTCTTGGCTGCAGCCAGGGTCGCTCCGAGGGTTAAACCTCGTTGCTGGGCACATGGGAGGGACTCCTGGTGCAGACACATCATTTAAAATTGCTGCTTGCACTTATCTTGCAAGTTCTGGCGACATAGCATATGTCTCTTATGATTTGTATGGAGATTTCTAGGTCCCTGAATCTTTAAGGATCACTCAGAATTGAGTGGGGCTGAGTCTGCCTTTTAAGCCTATGATTGCAAACTTAAGTCTTTACCTCATTCTCCTGATTGGGTTTTCTCTTGATTTTTCTTTGTGTGTGTCTGTTAGTTTTCACTTCCCACGAGTTACCTGATTAACCCGCCATGTTTCCTCACCCAAGAAGAGGACAGTGATAAGAAAGCTGGTCACAGGCCCCTATTTTTGTGATCCTACTTTTTATTTTTTTCATGTACCTCCTGGTAAATACTCTATTCGATCTGAAGAATGTTAATTTTTTTCTATCAATCATTTATCTGTCAACATCTTTCTCCATTCCCTTGCACTTGATTGAAATGACCCTCTGAGGCCATTTTTTTTCCTTAGGCAACCATAGTGTGTGTGTGTGTGTGTGTGTGTGTGTGTGTGTGTGTGTGTGCATGTGCATTTGTGCAGGTTTCAGAGGGTCAAGGGTGATTTTGGTGCATGACCTACGCAAGAATCAAGTAACTATCAGGCTATTAGTATTTTTTAAAGTCTAATTTCAGTTGGTTTATGTGCCTGGTGACATTTGTTTACACAGCTCTGGTTATTTATGGCACATGGTGAAAGTGGGCAAAGAAATGAATTTACAGCCTGGAATGAGTCAAATAATTCACAGTAACAGCATCTCCCTAACAGCCTCATTAAGGGCGCTCACAGATATAGCTTTGCAGCCTTCTGCTCAAAATGGGTTCCTAGGCCTTAAAAAGCCCAAGCTTCTAGGGAAGCACTTTTCATGTCACACAAGCCTTCCCTTACATGGACCCCATCTCTCAGGCCACCCACAGTGCATGCCATTTTAAAACTCCTAAATCAGATGGGTGAAAAGTATGAACTGATCACTCATGTGTGAGGAAATACCAATAGGAATTAAATACATGGAAAATGTTCAACCTCACTGATTGTCAGAAGAAAATATGAGGGTTCCATTGTATCTCTATTATATGATAAAAAGTGGTAGTCATCCAGACCACCAATGCTGGTTGGGTAGTTGTATTAGTGCTATACTTATAGACTTTGGATGGCAGTGCAAATTAGTAAAACATTTTTGCAGGGCAATTTGGCAACACACATCCAGAACTATATGATGTTTCGTACCTGTTGGCCCCGCATTTTTCCTCATCTGTGTGGAAAATGAAGAAATAATTCAATGAAAGAGGAAAAATACCCAACGTGCCTGAAACCCTTGCAGGCAGCATTTTCTATAGCATGTAAGATTGTAAATGACCTCCGAGAGTGGGAGAATAATTAAGTTTACTTAATCATTGTACAGTCACTCACTGGAATATTATATAGTTATTAAAAAGTGATTATAAAGACCATAGAAACAACAAAAACGTGTCCAACATAGTGCTGAGAGGAAAAAGAGGCTAAAAATCTAATCCGTGATTACAAAGTAAAACAGGTAACCGCATATGACAAAACTAGAGAATAGAACTCAAAATGAGAATCTTTGGGAAAAGATCATTGTATAAATATGTTTTCTGTGTGTGTGTGTGTGTGTATAAAATAACATATTTTCTTTAAAAAAAATCTTGATGTTAAAAATACTGGTGGAGGTCAGGGAAAGGCAGTATTCCGTATCTATTAAGTTATTTTGGAATTAAACATGTCATGAAATCTTAGCCACTTACTGGTGGTGTAACCTTGAGCAAATTATTAGACTTCTCCAAGTCTCAGTGTCTGCATCATTAAAATGGGAATAAAAAAATACAGCTTGTGTTTTTGGACTATGGTGGGGATTAAATGAGGCAGTACATGTAAAGAACTTACTACAATACTTGACATAGCTAACTTTCAATGATTGCTATTATTATTATGTCTGTCTATCTATCTATCTAATCTGATCATAGTTTTAAAAGACATAGTTGTTGACTATCCTATATCAATTTACCACAAACCGCTAGTCAAAGCCATCATGGTACCCCCTTCCTCTTGCCAGTGATTGATCCAGGCATTGGCATGAGAGCTAACCCTAAATAATGATGCTCGGGGGAGAAACACAAAAAGAATGGATCTGTTTTTTCTCTGGGCATTGCCAAGTTTCGATGTAAGACTTGGACCAATGGTGGCCTTCATCTTCTGAGGATGAACCCAATACCAGGAATGGCAAAGCAGAGGGACAGAAAGAATCTGGGTCCTCACTGACATTATTGAGTCTTTGGATCAACAACACACATGTCCACCCTACCTCACTTCTTCCAGATAGATGAGAGAATAACTTCTAGAAATGTTTTAGTCAGTTTGAATAAAGGCATTCAGTTACTTGCAAATAAAAACATCCTAATATAATTAGGATACAATGGTTACCTTTCTTTGGGAGGCCTGAACTTTATTGGTCAGAAAATGGTTTATATGACACCTGGCTGCTCTGATGTCTTCCTTTCCCTGAACTCTAGACCTTCCTATATACTGTGGACTTGATAGATCCTCTTGGACATCCAAAAAGACACAGCCCAAACTCTACATCTCCAAAACTGGGCTCATGATTTCTGTGTGTGCTGGTGTGTGGACACGCATGTGTATGTACATTCACACACACATGTACGCACACCCACACACCTCCCCTTGTTCCTTGTCTCAGGAAACAGCAGCTCTACCCAGCTGTATAACTCAGATCTCATCCTTGACACTTCCCTCTCCTTCTCTCCCCATATTCAATCTTTTGGCAAATCTTATTGATTTCACTTTTTAAATATTTTTGAATCTATCCACTTCTCCTAGTCTCCACCATCACTACCCTGGTCCAGGCTATTATAATCTCTCACTTGACATGTAACAATAGCCTCCTGTTGGGATGCTCCACATTGAAAGTTGTTTTTCTCTAATCTATTCTCTATTTAGGCTATAGATCTATATATCTATATCTAGATCTGATATACATCCCATCATATCACCTTTTCGTTTAAAACCTTTCAGTGTCTTCCATTTGGTCTTGGAATAAAGGCACAACTATTTCACATAGGCTGAGGGACCCTACATGATATGACTTCTTTTCCTCCAACTGTTCACCCACCATTGTTTTCCAGTCCTGGATTTCTCTCATTTCTTCCCTATATGCCATGTTCCTGCCATCACAAGACTTTTTGCATATTCTTTCTACAGGGAAAAAAAAATCTTTCTTCTATTTTATGCCAGGCTAATTGTATTGATTTTTTAGATCTTGGCTCAACTGTCACTTCTTTGGGGAAGAGTTCCAAGACCAGGTCAAATCTTCCTGTCAAACATACTCGTGTATCTCCCAAATGGGTATAAGGGCCATTGAAATTTTGCATTGATTTTTGTTACTGTTTGATCAAGGTCTGTTTATTCTCTGGTAGACTGTAATTTTTATTGCCCACCATTCTCTCCCCAAAACAGGGATTGAACAAATATTTGTTGGGTGACTGATGAATGAATGGATATTGCCCTAGTTCATCCCCTTTATATTACATGAGCTACAGTCATAGCCCCACAAAATGGTTTTGTCTCTCCAGTTGTGCATACAGCTTCCAGAATTAACTCTGAATCATAAATCTGATTGTTGTTATTTCTTTGCATGAAAATTTCCAGTGGTTCTCCACTGCATTAAGAACAAAGCATGTTATATTCCCGACTTCATTTTTCAATTTTGTCTCCTAATTCTACTCTTTCCACTGCCCTCTGCATTTGTTCTCTCACATGCAGTCACACCCAACTGCTTGCTGTTCCCTGACACTTTTGCTGTTCCTAGCCTCATTCATGCTGTTCCTTCCAGCCAGAACCCCATTCAACCATCGCCTCCTTTCAAAAGCGAACCCATCCTTCTAAATTCAGAGTAAATGCATTCTGCTTAAAGTTTTCTGTCATTCATCTGATTCATCTTAATTTCCCCTTTCTCAGTGGTCTCATAATCTACAAGATACTGGGCACAGAATGATCCCAAACTGTAATATGCCTTAACCACTACACCCAGGGATATCTTGCATGTGTTATTGGGAAGAGCCACATGAGTCATGTCTCCACACCATAAAGGCTCCATTTTCAACTTCAATCCTTTGTTAGGGTTGTTGTTCACAAATACTTGCTACTCCTCCCTGGGAGCCCCAGTCAGTGTAGCGCCCTGGAGTTTGGGGTGACAGAGGAGAGAGGAAGGAGAGAGTTTCTCAAAAGAGGGGAGATGAATGCCCTTGGATGTATACGTGTGTTATATGTGAGGTTAATGGGCTTCTACTGTCCAGCTCTTGGAATTGTGATCTGGACAATCTCTCTTTGCGGCAGGTGGGAGAGGGAGAGTTGTGCATGGCGGTGTGGAGCCATTCGCACTCAAATACCCCTCTGCTAGCTGCAGTCCTGAGCTGCATGTCCTTGCCACCACAATCCTTGGGTCCCTTCCCAAATTCAATTTCCATAAATCCCTTGTAGGCTTAAAGGAAGGAATTCTTCTTGCCCTTGACACAGAGTTTCCTTTCAAAACACGTTTATCTAAGGTGTTTTAAATGCATCGATGTAAGAAAAAAATAAGTAAATGGTTGGTTCAGACTGGTAGGAAGCAGATAACTGAGGTCTGGGAAGCAGGGCGAAGCCCTCCACAGCTACCTGCAGAGAATTCTGAATGTCAGCCCTCAAGCCAGCACCCACAAGGCCGCCTGGCCAGGAAGCCTTTGAAAGAAAATTAAAGCAACTACCTGCCATTTTGCTGTTCACTCCTTCTTAATGGTTCTTGAGTTGTTGACTTCTTTTTCCCCTTAAAAATAAGTGGAGGGCTTCCCTGGTGGCGCAGTGATTGAGAGTCCGCCTGCCGATGCAGGGGACACGGGTTCGTGCCCCGGTCCGGAAAGATCCCATGTGCCACGGAGCGGCTGGGCCCGTGAGCCATGGCCACTGAGCCTGCGTGTCCGGAGCCTGTGCTCCGCAACGGGAGAGGCCACAACAGTGAGAGGTCCACGTACCGCAAAAAAAAAAAAAAAAAGTGGAAAATGTCCTGAGCTGACAGATAAGACTTGATGTCCTCCTGGGAATTTACTATACAAACAGGCACTGGTTGGAGTCTTTGAAAGATAGAACAGAGGCAACGTTTGAAAACAGGGAAGTAAAAATACTGCTGACAATGAAATTGGAAAAGAGCTAGCCAACAAAGCAACTCCTTCACTTCCCCAGACCTCCTCTACATGGCAGGAAAACGTGTGGCAAATCATACCGCTGTCTTTTTAAATTAGACTTTTTGATCTTTGTTAGAAAAACATAATCCTGCGGCTCTCCACTGCAGAATGAAATGTGTTGGAAAAAACCTTTCTGCTTAAAGCAGAGAGAGGAGTGCCGTTACTTATCTCTGGGGGCCCGTTTGTAGAGCCAGTGTAGGGCAGGTGCGGAGGGCCGGCGAGGGTCTATAGCAAATTACAGTGTGTGGGACTGCTGTAGCCACCTGGATGTCTGGTTAAATAAGCGCTGTGCCAAAGTCTTTAATTGCTGTCTGGACCTGAAACAAAAGCTTCAACCATCAATTTGGCAATTACCCCACCACCCCATGATGCTAAGCCTTCAATTACCCTGTCACTGTGTGCTGCCCACCAGATCATTAACTTCTGTGCCACTCCACTCTGCATAGCAGGTAAATTCCCGGTGATTCAAGGCCAGTGTTTCTCAGGTGAAACTTGAGTGCAGTTCTCATGGGGGGAAAGATATGTCCCTTTCTTATTAGAAGTGATTACGATAGCTGCCTGTTTCCATCCTGGCTCTGTCACTGAATGTCCAAGGTTTTTGATTTGCATCATAACTGTCTGTAATTGACAGGTTTAACACCCACTTTGTCTCTCCACAAAATATAATGGGATGCTGTGGAAAGCTACTGAACATTTAGAAGATGTGTTCCGGTGCTAGGTTGTGGGCCTGTCGAGAGATCTAAAGTCTCTGGTATCTTTCTCACCCTTCCCCCCTCTACTCTCTTTAAAGGAAAGAAGAGCTGGCAGAGACGCCTCAAGCTCAAGGTCAACTTTTGGTGAGAAAGTATAGAAAGAAGGTCTTGTGATAAAGGGATTAAAACTTTGATCTCAGTATGGGGATGTTCCCTTTCTCCTCTTTTTCTTTCTCTCTCTCCTTTCTCTCTCTTACTCTTTTCTCCCAAAGCAAGTACAGTATAATGGACCAGGGATTGTCCCTTTGAATGCTTCTTCACCCAGAGAAACTCAAGATGGCCAAGGCAGCTGCTTTAGACATTCAGAGAAGCCAGGGTTATACTGGTAAATGTTTAACTGTGGCTCTCTGGAAACCAAAACAAAAAAAATAATGCCCACATTTGTAGTGTTTGCCAATTTCTGTGGTGTAAATGTAATAGGGAAGAACAAATCTGACTCCATACTGGATTTGTCTCTTTTACTCTAACCTGTGTATTCTATTGCTTTTGCTACAAGTTAATCACTTAAAGGATGTTACTTTTAGCTTAAACTATACATAATGGCCCATCTCTAGGAACCCTGCTTCCCATGCCTGAACGTTACTCTGAAGTAACTCACAGGGAACATCCTGACTAGGCCCACCTATGAATGGCTTCAGGAAAGAAGACATTAATACATCCCCTTCGGAGTCTCGCTGAGAACGATGAGAAAGATGGCAGGGTCCGAAAAGGGGTTGCTCTGACAGAGTCTCCTAACAACACAGAGATAGGAAACCCAGAAAAATCTGTCTTGATCTTTTACATTCAGTGATTTCATCCACTTATTTATGACCAATAAACGTCATAAAATCTGGCCAATCAGATTACTCTTTCCTTCTCCTGAGGGAGAAGTGAGTAAGGAGGGGATGCAGAGAAGTAGGCAGAGCAGGAAAACATTTCCTCTATCTTCCCTTTCCTGATAGGTCCCTTCCTAGGTCCTTTACTGTTCTCCCTCTAGCACACTTCTTGAGTGATATAATTCTTGCCGAATGACTAGCCACCATCTCCATACTGATGACTCACAAATCTCTGTACTTTTCACCTGTACAGAACTCTCTCATGAGCTTTAAACCTTTAAAATCAACTGCTTATTAATACCCACCACCTGTGAGTTTTATGGGCATCTAAAATGCAACATGTCTAGTAGGTCTGCATCTTTATTCCTACTAGAGAATACAGGACTTGAGGATACAGGGAGGGAGAAGGGTAAGCTGGGAGGAAGTGAGAGAGTGGCATGGACATATATACACTACCAAATGTAAAATAGATAGCTAGTGGGAAGAAGCCACATGGCACAAGGAGATCAGCTCGGTGCTTTGTGACCACCTAGAGGGGTGGGATAGGGAGGGTGGGAGGGAGGGAGGGAGACGCAAGAGGGAAGAGATATGGGGACATATGTATATGTATAACTGATTCACTTTGTTATAAATCAGAAACTAACACACCATGGTAAACCAATTATACTCCAATAAAGATGTTAAAAAATAAAATAAAATAAAATAAAATAAAATAAAATAAAATGCAACATGCCAAAAAATTAACTCATGTCTTTCTCTCCAAACTGGCTCTGTTTTCCCATGTTCCTCATTTCAGTGATAACACCCATTTACCTGTCAACCAAGCACAAAGCACAGCAATCACTCTTAACCTCATCTTCTCCTTTCATCTCCACATGCAATTAGTCAGCATGTCCTGTGAATTCTCCCTCTGAAATGGCTTTATATTCTGTCCTCTCTCTCTTTCTACCTAGTTAAGGCTCTTATCACTTCTTCGCTGGATTATTACAATAATCTCTAAGAAATTTCCCTCCAGATAATCATCCACATAGTAGCCAGAAGGAGATTATTATTATTATTATTATTTTTGCGGTACACGGGCCTCTCATTGTTGTGGCCTCTCCCATTGCGGAGCACAGGCTACGGACGTGCAGGCTCAGCGGCCATGGCTCATGGGCCCAGCCGCTCCACGGCATGTGGGATCTTCCCGGACCGGGACACGAACCCGTGTCCCCTGCATTGGCAGGTGGACTCTCAACCACTGCACCACCAGGGAAGCCCCAGAGGGAAGATTCTTAAAATGCAAATCAAATGTAGCCAATTACTTACATAAAAATCTTCAGTGGCTCCCCCTCACCCTAATTATTAAGCATGACCAACAAATGTCATCCCCTGATTGTCACCTCCTGCCTTTCCAATCCCTCTTCAGAATTATACCTTAGCCATAATGAGCCATTTTATGTGCCCCAAACATGTCATCTGTGTGAAGGTCAAGTCCTCTTTGTTGGAGATTTTCCACATGCCGTATCCTCAGACTAAAATACTCTCCCTATATCTTCTTAAAATTAAAAAAATTATTGTTTTTTTACTTGCCATAGTAAGTAAATATTTTATTTTGGGGGAAAAGTTATATTTATTTGTATCAGTGTGTATTATGTTAATAGTAGACTTGGAAATTAACCTTTTTTCAGCTTTATTGAGGCATAATTGGCAAGATTGTAATATATTTAAAGTGTACGATGTGATGATTTGATATATGTATATATTGTGAAATTATTCCCATCAAGTTAATTAAAACATCAATCACCTCACACATAGTTAACCTTTTATTTTATGAGAAAGCTTAAGATCTACTCTCTTGTTAATTCAAGTATACAATACAGTATTGTTATTAACTATGGTTACCATGCTGTACATTAGACCCTGAGAGCTTATTCATCTTATTACATCTTATTACTTCCTCTTGCCTCCTGTATTC
This sequence comes from Hyperoodon ampullatus, assembly GCF_949752795.1. Classification (NCBI taxonomy): domain Eukaryota; kingdom Metazoa; phylum Chordata; class Mammalia; order Artiodactyla; family Ziphiidae; genus Hyperoodon; species Hyperoodon ampullatus. Next base: position 32,493,630 of record NC_136924.1, on the reverse strand, counting down.
TATTCCAATAAATTAACCTATTTATTTACTGGAATAGAATTTATTTACCTGTTCTCCTTCAAAGGGACATTTAGGCTAATTTGAAATTTTCACATTTATAAATAATGTTACAGTTAACAGTCTAGTACATGTTCCTGAGTGTGTGAGAGACCCTCTACACCTAGGAGTGGATAAGTTGGGTCACTGGGTATGTGCCTCTTCAACTCTGGAAGATGCTGCCAAATTCTCCTCAAAAGGCTTGTTCCAACGTGCTCTCCTATCCCACCAGAAGTGCATGACTGGGACTATTACTACATCTGGGAGTTTCTGGGAAAAATGTGTTAGCTGGACACTTGCAAATATCTGCTCAGGGTATGCATGGGAGTTCTGCCTTTTATCCCAGTAACAAACTTGGTCCAACTCACTTTTGTATGAGAAACTGAAAGTAACCTATTGACCTTCCAGAGAGTCCCGTATTCTTTTGTTACAATAAGAAATGCTCTCTCATTCATTGCTAAGACTCCTCCTTTGCTTCCTCCCTTTTCTCCTTTTGTCTCTCTCTGATTCTCTCTTCCTTCCTATTCGCTAAAGCAGCAAACACTCACAGAGGAATTTAAAGTGTAAACAGAAATAGAGCTGAAAGGCACAGCTGTTTTCTCAAGGAGCTCCCAGCTGGGTGCACACATAGGGCTAAACCCCTGTGCATACATAGGCTGCAGGAGGTAAAAGATGGAAGTATGGAATACATGGTAGCCTGAATATCAGGAAGGGCTTTCTCTCTCTCTTTTTTTAATTTGGTGCTTTTATTTATTATAATTAATGTCAAATTTCACAGGTGTCACTTCTGACATTATTGAGAATGACTATCCTCACTGTTAATTTCATTTATTTTATTCTCTGCCTTTTTCTTCTAATTCTATTGTAAAGTCCATCCTTACTCTTAAAAATTGATCATCCAGCAAAGCCATTGTTCTAAATGGGACATCTTTCCTCTTAGTAGGAACTCTATTCATTCATTTTTTTCTATCAAAATTTTCTTTTTCATATCTTAATTCTTCTGTTTAATCACTATTTAGTTAAATGTTCTTTTATATGTCAGTTCAGCCTGGTTCTTTTTTAAAAATATTTTTATTGAAGTAGAGTTGATTTACAATGTTGTGTTAATTTCTGCTGTACAGCAAAGTGACTCAGTTATATGCATATATATGTTCTTTTTAAATATTCTTTTCCATTATGTTTTATCACAGGATATTCAATATAGTTCCCTGTGCTATACATTAGGACCTTGTTGTTTATCTATTTTAAATGTAATAGTTTGCATCTACCAACCACAAATTCCCAGTCCGTTCCTCTCCCTCTCCCTCCACTTGGCAACCACAAGTCTGTTCTCTATGTCTACGAGTCTATTTCTGTTTTGTAGATAGGTTCATTTGTGCCATATTTTAGATTCCACATATAAGTGATATCATATGATATTTGTCTTTCTCTTTCTGACTTACTTCACTTAGTATGATCATCTCTAGTTGCATCCATGTTGCTGCAAATGGAATTATTTTGTTCTTTTTTAGGAAGGGTCTGCTCTTAAAACATCACATTAGAGCTGAATAAAACAGGGTTTGGGCAAAGACACAGGCAGGGGACATTTCCAGTAGAGGTTCAGAGGTAAAATAGAAAGCAGAATATCCTCCAAGTTCATACCACCAGAGCACAGTTATCGACAGACCTAAGAGAAGATGCAGGGGAGGTAGACAGGACCAGATGGTAAAGGCCCTTGTATGTCATGCAAAAGGGTGTATATCTCATCTTTAGGACAATGATGTACCATTAGTAGTTGGCATCTGTTGTTTTTGTCTGCCAAGCTTTCATTTTCTTCTTCTGATATCACTCCCCCCAGTCTATCCTTTGGCAGAACTGCCTTCCCAAATTCCATATGGTTCTGGGGAGCTAGCCAATCATAGCCTTCTTCCACACATATGACCCAAGTCTGACCAATGCTAGTTCCCTAACTCCCTGATCCAAACGCAAGGGATATGTGATCTAAATGGACCAATCACGGTCCTTCTCTAAAGCTCTAAATAAAGACAAGGAGGAGGAATATTTCTTTCAGGAAAAAGAGATAAAGATTTTATTTTTCGGAAAAACAAAAGACCCCGAATAGCCAAAGCAATCTTGAGAACGAAAAACGGAGCTGGAGGAATCAGGCTCCCTGACTTCAGACTATACTACAAAGCTACAGTAATCAAGACAGTGTGGTACTGGCACAAAAACAGAAAGATAGATCAATGGAACAGGATAGAAAGCCCAGAGATAAACCCACGCACATATGGCCACCTTATCTTTGATAAAGGAGGCAGGAATGTACAGTGGAGAAAGGACAGCCTCTTCAATAAGTGGTGCTGGGAAAACTGGACAGGGACATGTAAAAGTATGAGATTAGATCATTCCCTAACACCATACACAAAAATAAGCTCAAAATGGATTGAAGACCTAAATGTAAGGCCAGAAACTATCAAACTCTTAGAGGAAAAAATAGGCAGAACACTGTATGACATAAATCACAGCAAGATCCTTTTGGATCCACCTCCTAGACAAATGGAAATAAAAACAAAGATAAACAAATGGGACCTAATGAAACTTCAAAGCTTTTGCACAGCAAAGGAAACCATAAGCAAGACCAAAAGACAACCCTCAGAATGGGAGAAAATATTTGCAAATGAAGCAACTGACAAAGGATTAATCTCCAAAATTTATAAGGAGCTCATGCAGCTCAATAGCAAAAAAACAAACAACCCAATCCAAAAATGGGCAGAAGACTTAAATAGGCATTTCTCCAAAGAAGATATACAGACTGCCAACAAACACATGAAAGAATGCTCAACATCATTAATCATTAGAGAAATGCAAATCAAAACTACAATGAGATATCATTTCACACCAGTCAGAATGGCCATCATCAAGAAATCTAGAAACAATAAATGCTGGAGAGGGTGTGGAGAAAAGGGAACACTCTTGCACTGCTGGTGGGAATGTGAATTGGTACAGCTGCTATGGAGAACAGTATGGAGGTTCCTTAAAAAACTACAAATAGACCTACCATATGACCCAGCAATCCCACTACTAGGCATATACCCTGAGAAAACCATAATTCAAAAAGAGACATGTACCAAAATGTTCATTGCAGCTCTATTCACAATAGCCCAGAGATGGAAACAACCCAAGTGTCCATCATCAGATGAATGGATAAAGAAGATGTGGCACATATATACAATGGAATATTACTCAGCCATAAAAAGAAACAAAACTGAGCTATTTGTAATGAGGTGGATAGACCTAGAGTCTGTCATACAGAGTGAAGTAAGTCAGAAAGAGAAAGACAAATACCGTATGCTAACACATATATATGGAATTTAAGAAAAAAAATGTCATGAAGAACTTAGGAGTAAAACAGGAATAGAGACACAGACCTACTGGGGGTGGGCTTGGGGATATGGGGGGGGCTGTGACGGGGCGGGGGAGAGGCATGGACGTGTATACACTGGCGTGTGTGGGGTGGATGGATGGTGGGGGGTGGCCGCGTGGCACGGGGGGATCAGCTCGGTGCTTTGTGGCTGCCTGGAGGGGTGGGATGGGGAGGGTGGGAGGGAGGGAGACACAGGAGGGAGGGGATGTGGGAACACTTGTATATGTATGACTGATTCACTTTGTTGAAAAGCAGAGACTAATTAAAAAAAAAAAAAAAAAAAAGAAAACCTAGAAGCTCAAAAACCAGGAAGAAACCAAGGCTTACCTGTCCATAGCCTCTTAAAATTAGAGTTAAAACCAAATAACAAATTAAATTGCCAATTAAAAAAAAAGATTTTATTTTTCGAATGATCATAGGACATAGGTAGAGATGGTATTCAATAAGATGTTGAATACCGACCTGAGTTTGGAGAAACACTTTCCTGGAGATATGGATTTGGGGACTTTTTTTTTTTTTAAGATTTATTTATTTTATTTATTTTTGGCTGCATCGGGTCTTAGCTGCGGCACGTGAGATCTTTGTTGAGGCATGGGATCTTTCATTGCAGCGCGGGCTCTTCGTTGTGGTGCGTGGGCTTCTTTCTAGTTGTGGTGTGGGGGTTTTTTTCTCTTCTCTAGTTGAGGCGCGAAAGCTCAGTAATTGTGGCACGCGGACTTAGTTGCCCCTGGCATGTGGGATCTTAGTTCCCTGACCAGGGATCGAACCCATGTCCCCTGCGTTGCAAGGTTGATTCTTTACCCCTGAACCACCAGGGAAGTCCCGGGGACTTTTTTTGACTGCTCACTTTCTCTCGTCCCCTACATTCAACTCAAAAGTAAGCCCTTAAATATCTGCCTCCAAAATTTATCCTTATTCATTGATCATTCATTCAACAGATATTTAGATATAATACCTAATAATTTTCAGGCAATACAACAGTGAAAAAGATAGGTCCTTGTTCTTATAGAGCTTACATTTTAGGGGGTAAGGACAGAAAATAATTAAAACACATAAACAAGTCACTTTCAGTATTTATAAAGACAATAAAATAGAATGATATAAGAGAGTGATTGGTATTGGATTAAGTGAATGACACTAAGATTGGGTGGCTTTCTCTTTCTCTCTTAAAAAAATTTTTTTTTTCTAGATGAAGGGGTCAGGAGGTTAGGAAAAATGAGTAAAATGATCTTATTTACATGATACATTTTTTTCTGACTATTGTGTTAAAATACAGTGTGTGTGTGTGGGGGGGTCAAGGGTAGAATCGGGGAGAACCAGTTTGGAGGTTCTTGCAAGAATTGAGACAAGACAGTACGGTAGCTTCCTTTCTCTATTTTAATGTAAGATTTTTTTCTACCTCAGGGCCTTTGCATTTGATGCTCCATCTACTTGGAGCCCTTTGCTCCTAGATCTCCTTATGGCTGCCTCATTCTTTCCATTAACTCAGCTCGTATGCCATTTCCTCCGTGAGGGTCCCCAGACCACCCCATCTAGTCTAGCTGTAACCGTAGTGTCCATCTGTTTCATGAAATGCCCAAATAGGGACCTGGGTGTCTGTGAGCCTGGGAATGGGTGAACATCTTCAGAAAGGGGAAGAGTACTAATAGGAAATCCACTCCCAAACTCTTTTTCCAAGCTCCTGCCCGTTTTGAACTGTGGAGGGCTGTTCCACAGCAGTGTTCTAGAATGTCCTTATTTAATATAAAGTCATCATAGATAAAAGACTAATAATACAGATGAAAATAAAATCTGGAAACCAAGAGGTAACCAGAGATGCAGGCAATTTCTTCAAAGACCCAAATGAAGATAACTGCCACAAAAGATCCTTCTCTCTCTCTCTCTCTCTCTCTCTCTCTGGATCTCAGTTATTTCACCATAAAATGACACTATTAGATCAGGAAGTGCTAGAGGACCTGCTGTTCTCTGAGCTCTGCCTGTATCATGCCTGGTGTTTGAGGCACCAGGTCACTCCATAGAGTTCCGGAGTGCTTGGTGCCGGCAGAGCCCAGAGTCGACTGTTAGCTGGGAGAGTCCACTTCACATTTAGTGTGATTCTGGGGGGCTTCCCCAGAGACTCCACAGCAAGCCTGGAGGAGAACAGGAAGGCCAAGGGAGCTCATGAAAAGCTCTTTGATCACTGGAGGGAGGATGAGAAGGAGAGGTGGACCCGGGAGTTATTATTCATTTGCAGCTACAAATTGCTTTTCAGGCTCAGAATTGGCTCTAAGGAGAGACCTATCAGGTACGACTGCTTCTCGCAACCACCTCCCGAGGTGTCACATGAGGCTCTCCTAGGAACTCATGGAGAAGGCAGGGGAGGGGATTGCGAGATGCATGCTGATGGGAGAGGAGGAAATTAGCCTTAGCTGAACCATTCTATATATCCGAGGCTGCAGTGTGGTCTCTGTGTATCTAAAAGAGGCCAGAAACGAATGCCCCTTCAGTCTCTGTCTGCTGAATAAAGGTTCCTCCCACTCCCGGACTCCATCAGGAAGGAGTGTCATCTCTGCTTTTGTAGCAGCTACAGTCATAGGACTGGGTATACCTGGGGATGAGCCTGGACATCTCTGGGGACATTGAGTCACAGTTTTCTCCTCACCTAGCTGGACCAGCCCAGGCTCACAGACAGGCTTCCTGCCTCAGTTTCCTATCGAACACATCACTTCCCAGTGGCAGTTGGAGCTCCGTCCTGACTCTCAGCCCCCTGACTCCTTTATCTACCTCTTAACAGTCCCTTGGGGTCCTGTCCCTGTTGCTGGAACTGTTCTGATGACTAACACATGGATCACAGACATGACACACCACCTGAAGTATCACACCCTCACGGGATCAGACCAGTTAGACTAGATTGTTGAGCCCCTGCAGATATGGTGTATTGGACCACAGGGTGCCATACGCCACCGCTACCTAGACTCATCTTCTTACCTGCATAACTTTCAGCCGAGTCCTCCCAATCTGTGCAAGTCAGAGACATGGGAGCCATTCTGTGCTAGGCACTAGTGCCATAATGCTGAAGAAAACAAGATTCTCAGCCCCAGTGGGTCACAATCTCATGGAGGACTGATGTATTCACAGTTGACCAGAGTGTGACTTGAAGCAAAGTAGAGGAGACGGAAACAAGATTGTTCAGAGAAGGTTGTTCAGAGAAGGTGGAAAGCAGAAAGTGGTCAGTTCTGGTCCGGGGGGTAGCAAGAGCCCTCCCCCATCTCAGCCATCCTCTCCTACCTGTCTTCCTTCCCCTCACCTTGCTCCAGGTGTGCCGCCTTCCAGCTGTTCCCTGAACTCGCCCATCCTTCCTTTCATTCAGGTCTCCACTCAAATGTCAACCTTCTCATGAGAGAAGTCTCCCCTCACCACCCTGCCTTCCCCCTACCCCATCACTCCCTATCACCATACACTTCTTATTCTTCTTTAGAGCACTTATCACCACTTGACATAATTTGGGTGTTTATTTGTCTGTTTGCTTATTTTCTGTCTCTTCCAGCTAGAAGGTAAGCTCCATCAGGGTAGGGATTTACTGTTGTCCGCTGCTGAATCCCGAGTACCTCAAAGGTCATTGGGAATGTAGCGCATGCTAAATTGAAAGCTATTAAATGAATGGGTGGATGGTACAGAGGGTTTCTCGCAGATGGTACATCTTGGGCTGGCCATGAAGGATGGGCGGGATTGAACTGGGTTGGCCTTCCAGGAGGAAGCATTAGTACAGGCAAAAGCAAGAAGGTGACAAACTGCAGGAGAAATAGAGCAGGTTGGGGATTAGGATGATCGAAAGAGGAAGGGATGAGAGTTAGTAGCTAGAAAGGGGAAAAGTGGATGTTGGTTTGTGTAAGCAAACTCTCACTCCAGCCTGTGACTGTGTTGGATACCCGCCCAGCCACCTCTCATGCTTCTTCTCCATTCCAAACACTGCATACCCTTTGAAGCTCAGCCAAAGTCCGCCCCTCTAATGAACTGTCAACCATGTGTTTTGTAATCTCATAAATTTCGGTTAGAGTCTTGCCTTTGCTACTTACTAGCTATATGCCCTTGCAGGGTCCCTTCTCAGAGTCCCTGTGCCTTATAACCTGGACCACACATTGTAAATGTGTTGCCTGGGGTCACCTCCCAGCCTTCAGGTGGTATATTTCATCCATCAGACCTTGAACTTCTATGGGACATGGACCCGATTTTACATCAATGTTATGAAAGAGCGACTCTCAGCACGAAGAGAAAAGCAGGTGAATCTGATTCCTGGTCCTACTCCCTTACTGGCTCTATGACTTGGGCGAGTCACAACCTATGTGGACCTCAATGTCCTTATCTATAAAATAGTAGTTCAAACACTTCTGTTGTGTGTTTGCTGTGAAAAGAAGCAAATGCAATTCCAGTTAAAGTGCTCAGGGCAAAGAGGCGCTCAAAACAATTAGATCTTGCCTCCCTCAGGGTCAGTTTCATTTTTCCACCGCCAACCCCCGCCCCCCGCCCCCCAAAGGTACGGCGGCTTCCAGCGTGGATCTTCCCATGTGACCAACTCTACTACCCTTCACAGGGCCTGGGCCACCCCAGACAGCCAGGGCTCTTGCTAATTAATCGGTTGAATTTTCCGAGCAACTTTAACCTCTCAGAGAGGATCATCAGCCCTATTAATCATTAGACGGGGACTTCCCAGGTCTCCTGTAAGGCAGCCTTGGGCATTGTGCAAAATTCATCATAAAAATCCAAATAAGATGGCAAAAGTATGTTTCCATTTGAAAATTCTGATTACCCGTCTGCTAATGCAAGCTGGCACCGAGAAGGGGTGACATTTTTATTTATTTGTGGGTTGTTGTTTGTTCTTGCAGTGATGTTTTTATCCTTCTTCCAAGCACTGATTGGAGCCCATTCAGCAAGTAGGGTGCGTTTATTTGCTTAGAATCTAATCACATTATAAAACAGTCAGGGGTGGCATCTTGCAGTTTTTCTAGTCTGCTTTCCTTTTCCAAAGCATGAGATGAGGGCAGGTGGACGGAAAAGAAATGTTATAAAGCAGCCATTTTGCTCTGAGTTGGTAAATTAGGGGGACCAGAGGATATGAGCGGATCCACTTCTGAAAGTGAAAAAAGCCAAATCATCCCTTTTAGTTTCATGCCATGAAAATATTTCACATTCAGCTCACATACATCAATGGGAAATGTGTATCCAGACGATACCCTGAAAAGGTATTTCTTCCTTCCCATATTTACATGGTAATAAGCAATAATACTTATTGAGCTCTTATGAGGTGCCAGATACTGTTCTAAGCACTTTAGTTGCATTATTTCATTTACTCGTCATGAAAACCTTATTGGGTAGGTAGTTTATTATCCCCATGTAACAAGGAAATGGAAGGATACAGAGTTTAACTTGCCCACTGCCAGATATTAAGTGGTGGAGCTAGATGTCAAAACCAGGCAGACTGGCTCCAAAGCTGTATTTTTAACTGTATTAGTTATTAATATCAATAGACTAATACACAGGTTAGTTGAAGGATAATGACAGATCATTACATTGATACATGATGATTCTGGTGGAGTCTGATGTTTGTTTCCCAATCCTTTTCCTTCTTCCTGGATGCTCAGCTCAGACTACATTTCCCAGCATCCCTTGCAGTGAGACAGTTATGTGACCAGGCACACCAGTGGAAAAGGAGCGAAAGTAATGTGTATCCCTTGGTTAATAAGAAGCATCTGTCCTGGACTTTGCCTGTTTCCTCCTCACTGATTGATATAGTGATGACTGGGGATTACCTCGGGAGCCTCAAGTTAAAGGCAGAGCCACAGCTCATGCCCAAGGCAGCCTGGTTCTCATGATAATTTTATGGAATGGGGGCTGCCAACCTGCCCCTACACTGTTATGTATGAGTCATAAATTTCTTTGCTCTTTAAGTGACTGAATGTTTGAGTCTCTTTGTTATGGCAGCCTAGCCTTTAGTCCAACTAATATAGTGATTTTCTTTCTCTCTCATAGAATCAAAGAATCTTTTCCTTGAAAGGTAGGGTAGACTAACTTTTGAATCTATCAATTGATAGACCATCTCTCTCTCTTTATTTTTTTTATACATTTATTTATTTATTTTTGGCTATGTTGGGTCTTCGTTGCTGTGCGAGGGCTTTCTCTAGTTGCGGCGAGCGGGGATTACTCCTTGTTGCGGTGGGCGGGCTTCTCATTGCAGTGGCTTCTCGTTGTGGAGCATGGGTTCTAGGCATGTGAGCCTCAGTAGCTGTGGCGCACGGGCTTCAGTTGTTGTGGCTTGCGGGCTGTAGAGCACAGGCTCAGTAGCTGCAGCTCAGTTGCTCTGTGGCATGTGGGATCTTCCTAGACCAGGGCTCTAACCCGTGTCCCCTGCATTGGCATGTGGATTCTTAACCACTGCGCCACCAGGGAAGTCTCGATAGACCATCTCTTGAAGACCTTGAGTTGTAGAGGACTTACTTCCTTTTGAGTCAGCCCATTCTATCTTTAAAAACTCTACCATTAGAAAGTTGATAAAATTTAAATTCTAAGGTAAATGTAGCTCAGTATTTCACATGCAGGGTTCCATTCTCCTTATGGCCACATAATGCAATCGTGATTTCCATTCTTACATGCAGAGTCTTCCATTTTCTAAAGATAATGATCATGTCCCATGAGTGCTCTCCCTGGGCTAACTGTTCTCCATCCCTTCAACTTTCTTCAAATAGCATTGCTTTGAGATCCAGGTACAAACTCCCCTACCATACTCCAGGGTTTCTGTAGTCCTCAAAGCATGGTGACACAAGACATCCCAATCTTGGACATATGTTTTGCCCAGTTTAGAGAACAACAGGATAGCTGTTCTTATTTTCATGTCTATGCTTGTATTCATTCACCGTTTTTTTTTTGGTTTTTTTTTGGGGGGGGCAAAGCAGAACCAAAACCTTATTCACTGATGAAAGGTTGGGGAAGGGAGAGCTCGTGCTCTAAAGACTCCTTCCTATTCATTCATCTTGATACTAAATTCAACAAACATTTATCCAGCCTTCTCTGTGTTCAGGGATGCTTGGAGTTTGTAGGCGTGGCTTCAGTATATTCTTAGCATGGTTGATTTACTCTGAGCCTTCTGTGGGCTGCTCTGTTTTATTGTCCTCATTGTCCTGTGAGGACAAGGGACAGCTGGTCTTTTTGAACACAAGTGCAGAAGCTAACAAATAACCTTATACAAGTCCATACAATGATATTTAATTCCCCACACTGTCCAGACAAATTGTTCCCCCCCGATTCTGTCATGCAATGCTTCCTCCCAGGAAGATGATGGAAAGGGAGAGTTAGCTTTGACAGAGAACCTCTAAAGAATACTAAGCTTTAGTTTGTCACCCACAAACCACATTATTTATCCTTAACCTAGTATTTAGTTTATATGCATGAAAAATGGCGTATTTAATACCAGAGAAAACGACTTACTTCACCTTGAGAATGTCCTTACTAAGATTATTATTATATGTAGTGATTGGTTAAAAAAAAGCCTATGCCATATTCAGTATAAAGCCTTTAATTTTGTAACACAGGTTTGAATAATTTTCTGGTATTTGGTGAAGGAAACAGTCCAGTTAATCAAAATTAAAGCATGTTAGAGGGTCTTAATGGAATGAATGGACATGGCATATGAGGGTACTAAAAAAGGTCTGCAGAAGAAAGAATTTTTTGAGGTTTCCCATGGAAACCTTTACTTTATTCGAACCTTCTCTTTTCAAGTTCACTCTTATAATCCATTTCCTTTCAATGCATGTGACCATGTGCATTCACTTCCCTGCTCCATCCACCTTTTTCTCTCTGTCTCTCTCTCTCTGTCTCTCTCTCTGTCTGTCTCTCTCTCTCTCTCTCTCACACACAGACACACACACACACACACACACATACACACACACACACATGCACACAGCCAGGAAGCTCTGTTTTCCATGGCTATACCTTCCACAAGTTTTTAGCTTTGCTTTTTGCTGTCCTTGCTCTTTATGTTTAGGTATTCCCTGGTGATTACTGTGCACGCTACTGTTCGGACCTGGCCCCAGGGAACCTGGCCAAGTCATTCCATGCCTACTCAGTGGAGGGTGTTTTCTGAATTTCTGATGTGCTCAGACATCTTACAGACTGATCACCTTCCCTAGGACTAGTTGGGACTCTAGAAGATTCAGTGGCTCAGTGACAAAGACAGAAAGGCTAAAGAAGGCGCCAGAGATAGATAGAGGAGAAGCCCTAGTAATTCCCTCATTTCCAGGAAACCTGAGAAGCTCTTGGTACTCACTGGTGGAACAAGGCAAGACAAGTGCTTTTGGTCAGAGGCTACCAGGTGCAGAGGCTGCCAGGCACATACATCCTGCAAGGGTGCGTGTCTGAGTCAGCTCAAGCTGCCATAAAAAAATACCACAGACTGGGTGATTTAAACTACAGATATTTATTTCTTATCTTTCTAGAGTCTGGGAGGTCCAAGATTAAGATCCTGACTGATTTGGTTCCTCCTGATGAGGACCCTTTTCCTGGCTTGCAAACAGCATCTTCTTGCTGTATCCTCTCCTGGCAGAGAGACCATAAGCTCTGGTCTCTCTTCCTCTTCTTATAAAGACACTAATACCATCATGAGAGCCCCACCCCCATGACCTCATCTAAACTTAATTACCTCCCAAAGGCTCCATCTCCTTAATATCATCACGTTGGGGTTAGGGCTTCAACACATATATTTGTGGGAGACACAAACATTTAGTTTGTGAGAAAAATAGGCCTGCTCTTTTCATATCCCAACTTAGAATCCCAGCTCTGCCATTTATTGGCAAGAAACATAAATTCTCCAAGCCCCTAAGCCTCAGTTTCTCCCTCTGTAAAATGGGCACATGAGTGTTATGTTAGAGCTCTCAGTGATATTTGAGTGCTCAGGAGATATCACTTTCTATCTCTTTCCCTTGGAAGAGAAAGCTCTCTAGCATTTGTCTCTGAGTGCTGAGGCACTTTATACCGGTTAGGGTTATCAGTAAGGGTAAAATTAAGCTGGAAGAGTTTGGAGGACAAATGTGTGGATAAATAAGTATCACAATATTCTCCCAGCACAGCTAATTAGAGAAGACAGAGGCCACTCCTCATGTGAACTCATGGAGTCTCAGGATCCATTCACTGTCCTCCTGAGTCCCAGCAATTATTTAAAAAATGCAAGAAAACAGTGATAGGTCAGTTAAGTGCAAATACCCCTCCACTACCAAAAAGTTGGATGTGAATAAAAAGTGGACTCTGAATGCCAAAAATAGTCTATAATGACTTTTTGGTATTCTTAATGAAGATTTGTTCATTTAACACATTTTTGCTTAGAACTTCTATGTGTGGGATTTTAATGCTGGAGGCTAGAGAATCACCCTGACAATGGTAAATAATCCATGACACCACGTCTTTGCTCACACTGTTCCCTCTACCTTGAATACGCTTCCTTCTAACCCCCTTGTCTGCCTGGCAAACTGATATTTCAAAACTCTGTTCACACATCATATTCTGCTTGATGCCTTCCCCAATCTTTCTGTGTGTAATATTGTCTCCTCTGTGTTCTCATGGTGTTTCTTCCTGGTTTCATTTCAACACATCATATTAGGTTGCAATGGTTTATTACACAGGACTGTAAGCTCCTCCAAGGCAAGGAGAACACCTTAATATTTGTCGTTGTGAGACCTTGTGTGGATCCCAGTAAAAGTAGGTGCTCAATAGTTGAATGAATAAAAGAATGAAAAAAGGGCTTCCCTGGTGGCGCAGTGGTTGAGAGTCCGCCTGCCGATGCAGGGGACACGGGTTCGTGCCCCGGTCTGGGAAGATCCCACATGCCGCGGAGCGGCTGGGCCCGTGAGCCATGGCCGCTGGGCCTGTGCGTCCGGAGCCTGTGCTCCGCAACGGGAGAGGCCACAACAGTGAGAGGCCCACATAACGCAAAAAAAAAAAAAAAAAAAAGAATGAAAAAAAAGAAAAAGGTCTGTCCAGGAGAACTCAGGTCTAATAAGGAAATAACATTGATTTCATCTAGATCCCACAAAACTAATGAATGGTAGGTTTTATTATGCCCATTTTACAGTTGAGGAAACTAAGTCTCACAGAGGCTAAACTACTTGCTTGAGGTCACATAGTGAACAACCAGCAGACTGGACATTGAAACTGAAGCCAGTGTTGTTCCTAATGCTTCACAAACACAGTTAACTGTGACATAGTGGTCTAAGAATTCCTATAGCCTCAGGTGGAATCCACATCCTGCAGGATTGAGGGTGTTGTAGAAGATTGTACGTTCTTCCAGGTCTGTGATAGATACAAGAGGCTCAGAATGGAAATTGGGGAGGTAATGGCCTCTCACTGATCAGATATTAAAGTGAGACTCTAATGGGACTTGGGATTACCTGGTTGAAGTCAGACCATCAACCTCTGGATGGCACTTCTGCCAAATTCGTCTTCTTCCTCACCCGAGGGGAGCAGCCTGGGAGGGAATGTGAGACCATATTAAATCCAGAATATCCATTTGATAGAGTGGAAATGCCCTGATGTTTGATCCTATTTACTTGAGTAAGACTTTATATCCAGGCATCTCGAGTTTTAAATTACATGTCAGAGGTAATTTTGCTCTCTGGGTGTGACATGAGAAGTTGTCCTTTCAGGGAAGCCAATATGAGCTTAGTGTTGGGTATCTCCCTGTCTCAAGGAAGGGGAAGCTTCTTGGTTTCATTCATTCTGCAAACCTACACTGACCCTGGGCAGGCACGGATGACATGGTTCCTGTTTTTAAAACACTCAAAACACAACAATGTTAATAACCACTATTAGCCTACTCATTCCTTTAACAAATATTAGTTGGTGCACTTACAGTGTGCAAAATACTGTGTCAGGCATGTGGAATCTATCAATGAACAGGATGGAAAAAACCTTGTTCTGCTGGAGTTTATATTCTAGCAGGGGAATAATAAATAACAAACACAATAAATGAATAAATTATGTAATATGTTAGAATGTGATACATGCTAAAGAAAATGGAAAAAAACAAAGAACAGCATTAAAGGGATTGAGAGGGCTAAGGATGAGAGAGAGGGTTGCAATTGCAAATAGGGTAGTGGATTAGATATTTTTTAGGAAGTAGTGTGGGATGGAAAACATGAAGGAAAGAAAGAAGCATGTAACTATCTGGGGAAATAATCAAGTCCAGGAAGTGCAGACAGTCCCATACAGGATGAATACAAGGAGAAACACGCCAAGACACATATTAATCATACTATCAAAAATTAAATACAAAGGAAAAATATTAAAAGCAGCAAGGGAGGGCTTCCCTGGTGGCGCAGTGGTTGAGAGTCCGCCTGCCGATGCAGGGGACGTGCGTTCGTGCCCCGGTCTGGGAGGATCCCACATGCCGTGGAGCGGCTGGGCCCGTAAGCCATGGCCGCTGAGCCTGCGCGTCCGGAGCCTGTGCTCTGCAACAGGAGACGCCACAACAGTGAGAGGCCCACGTACAGCAAAAAAAAAAAAAAAAAAAAAAAAAAAAAGCAGCAAGGGAAATGCAACAATTAACATACAAGGGAATCCCCATAAGGTTAACAGTTGATCTTTCAGCAGAAATTCTGCAAGCCAGAAGGGAATGGCAAGACATATTTAAAGTGATGAAAGGGAAAATTCTACAACCAAGATTACCAGAAAGGATCTCATTCAGATTCGACAGAGATTAAAACCTTTACAGCCAAGCAAAAGCTAAGAGAATTCAGCACCACCAAACCAGCTTTACAACAAATGCTAAAGGAACTTCTCTAGGCAGGAAGCAAAGGAAAAGACTTACAATAACAAACCCAAAACAATTAAGAAAATGGTACTAGGGACATATATATCAATAACTACCATAAATGTAAATGGATTAAATGCTCCAACCAAAAGATATAGACTGGCGGAATGGATTCAAAACCAAGACTCGTACATATGCTGTCTACAAGAGACCCACTTCAGACCTAGGGACACATACAGACTGAAAGTGAGGGGATGGAAAAAGATATTCCATGCAAATGGAAATCAAAAGAAACCTGGAGTAGCAATTCTCATATCAGACAAATAGACGTTAAAATAAAGAATGTTACAAGAGGCAAAGAGGGACACTACATAATGATCAAGGGATCAATCCAAGAAGAAGATGTAATAATTGTAAATATTTATGCACCTAACATAGGAGCACCTCAATACATAAGGCAAATGCTAACAGCCATAAAAGGGGAAATCAACAGTAACACATTCATAGTAGGGGACTTTAACACCCCACTTTCACCAATGGATAGATCATCCAAAATAAAAATAAATAAGGAAACAAAAGCTTTAAATGATACATTAAACAAGATGGACTTAATATTCATAGGACGTTCCATCCAAAAACAGAAGATTACACTTTCTTCTCAAGTGCCCATGGAACATTCTCCAGGATAGATCATATCTTGGGTCACAAATCAAGCCTTGGTAAATTTAAGAAAATTGAAAACGTATCAAGTATCTTTTCTGATCATGACACTATGAGACTAGATATCAATTACAGGAAAAAATCTGTGAACAATACAAACACATGGAGGCTAAACAATTCACTACTAAATAACCAAGAGATCACTGAAGAAGTCAAAGAGGAAATAAAAAAAATTCTTAGAAACAAATGACAATGAAAACACAACGACCCAAAACTCATAGAATGCAGCAAAAGCAGTTCTAAGAGGAAAGTTTATTGCAATAAAAACCTACGTCAAGAATCAAGAAAATCTTAAATAAACAATTTAACCTTACACCTAAAGCAATTAGAGAAAGAAGAACAAAAAAACTGCAAAGTTAGCTGAAGGAAAGAAATCATAATGATCAGATCAGAAATAAATGAAAAAGAAATGAAGGAAACGATAGAAAGATCAATGAAACTAAAAGCTGGTTCTTTGAGAAGATAAACAAAATTGATAAACCATTAGCCAGACTCATCAAGAAAAAAAGGGAGAAGATTCAAATCAATAGAATTAAAAATGAAAAAAGATAAGTAACAACTGACACTGCAGAAATACAAAGGATCATGAGAGATTACTACAAGCAACTATATGCCAATAAAGTGCACAACCTGGAAGAAATGGACAAATTGTTAGAAAAGCACAACTTACCGAGACTGAACCAGGAAGAAATAGAAAATATAAACAGACCAATCACAGGCATTGAAATTGAGGCTGTGATTAAAAACCTTCCAACAAACAAAAGCCCAGCACCAGATGGCTTCACAGGCAAATTCTATCAAACATTTAGAGAAGAGCTAACACCTATCCTTCTCAAACTCTTCCAAAATATAGTAGAGGGAGGAACACTTCCAAACTCATTCTATAAGGCCACCATCACCCTGATACCGAACCCAGACAAAGATGCCACAAAAACAGGAAATTACAGGCCAATATCACTGATGAACATAGATGTAAAAATCCTCAACAAAATACCAGCAAACAGAATCCAAAAGACATTAAAAGGATCATACACCATGATCAAGTTGGGTTTACCCCAGGAATGTAAGGATTCTTCAATATACGCAAATCAATCAATGTGATAAACCATATTAACAAATTGAAGGAGAGAAACCATATGACCATCTCAATAGATGCGGAAAAATCTTTCAACAAAATTCAACACCCATTTAGGATAAAAACCCTCCAGAAAGTAGGCATAGAGGGAACTTACCTCAACATAATAAAGGCCATATATGACAAACCCACAGCCAACATCATCCTCAATGGTGAAAAACTGAAACCATTTCCACTAAGATCAGGAACAAGACAAGGTTGCCAACTCTCACCACTCTTATTCAACATAGTTTTGGCAGTTTTAGCCACAGCAGTCAGAGTAGAAAAAGAAATAAAAGGAATCCAAATCAGAAAAGAAGAAGTAAAACTCACTGTTTGCAGATGACATGATACTATACATAGAGAATACTAAAGATACTACCAGAAAACTACTAGAACTAAGCAATGAATTTGGTAAAGTAGCAGGATACAAAATTAATGCACAGAAATCTCTGGCATTCCTATACACTAATGATGAAAAATCTGAAAGAGAAATTAAGGAAACACTCCCATTTACCATTGCAACAAAAAGAATAAAATACCTAGGAATAAACCTACCTAAGGAGACAAAAGACCTGTATGCAGAAAACTATAAGACACTGATGAAAGAAACTAAAGATGATACAAACAGATGGAGAGATATACCATGTTCTTGGATTGGAAGAATCAACATTGTGAAAATGACTCTACTACCCAAAGCAATCTACAGATTCAATGCAATCCCTACCAAACGAACAATAGCATTTTTCACAGAGCTAGAACAAAAAATTTCCCAATTTGTATGGAAACACAAAAGACCCCAAATAGCCAAAGCAATCATGAGAAAGAAAAATGGAGCTGGAGGAATCAGGCTCCCTGACTTCAAACTATACTAGAAAGCTACAGTAATCAAGACAGTATGGTACTGACACAAAAACAGATATATAGATCCATGGAAGAGGATAGAAAACCCAGAGGTAAACCCACGCACATATGGTCACCTTATTTTTGATAAAGGAGGCAAGAATATACAATGGAGAAAAGACAGCCTCTTCAATAAGTGGTGCTGGGAAAACTGGACAGCTACATGTAAAAGAATGAAATTAGAGCACTCTCTAACACCATACACAAAAGTAAACTCAAAATAGATTAAAGACCTAAATGTAAGACCGATCACTATGAAACTCTTAGAGGAAAACATAGGCAGAACACTCTGTGATGTACATCACAGCAAGATCCTTTTTGACCCACCTCCTAGAGAAATGGAAATAAAAACAAAAATAAACAAATGGGACCTAATGAAACTTAAAAGCTTTTGCACAGCAAAGGAAACCATAAACAAGATGAAAAGGCAACCCTCAGAATGGGAGAAAATATTTGCAAATGAAGCAACTGACAAAGGATTAATCTCCAAAATATACAAGCAGCTCAATATCAAAAAAAACAACCCGATCCAAAAATGAGCAGAAGACCTAAATAGACATTTCTCCAAAGAAGATATACAGATTGCCAACAAGCACATGAAAGGATGCTCAACATCACCAATCATTAGAGAAATGCAAATCAAAACTACAATGAAGTATCACCTCACACCAGTCAGAATGGCCATCATCCAAAAATCTACAAACAATAAATGTTGGAGAGGGTGTGGAGAAAAGGGAACCCTCTTACACTGTTGGTGGGAATGTAAATTGATACAGCCACTATGGAGGACAGTGTGGAGGTTCCTTAAAAAACTAAAGCGAGAACTACCATACGACCCAGCAATCCCACTACTGGGCATATACCCTGAGAAAACTATAATTCAAAAACAGTCGTGTACCACAATGTTCATTGCAACACGATTTACAATAGCCAGGACATGGAAGCAAGCTAAGCGTCCATAGAGAGATGAATGGATAAAGAAGATGTGGCACATATATAGAATTGAATATAACTCAGCCATTAAAAGAAAAGAAACTGAGTTATTTGTAGTGAGTTGGATGGACCTAGAGTCTGTCATACAGAGTGAAGTAAGTCAGATAGAGAAAAAGAAATACTGTATACCAACACATATATATGGAATCTAAAAAAAAAAAAAAAGTGGTTCCGAAGAACCTAGTGGCAGTACAGGAATAAAGACGCAGACGTAGAGAGAGTCTTTGACGACACAAAGAGTGGGAAGGTTAAGCTGGGATGAAGTGAGAGAGTGACACTGACATATATACACTACCAAATGTAAAATAGATAGCTAGTGGGAAGCAGCCACATAGCACAGGGATATCAGCTCGGTGCTTTGTGACCACCTAGAGGGGTGGGATAGGGAGGGTGGGAGGGAGACACAAGAGGGAGGGGATATGGGGATATATGTATATGTATAGCTGATTCACTTTGTTATATAGCAGAACCTAACACAACATTGTAAAGCAATTATACTCCAATAAAGCCATTAAAAAATAATAAAATAAAGATGTTGTGGCATCAATCCTCCCTCCCAAAAAAGCACTATACCCCAATAAAAATAAATAACTAAATAAAATAAAAAGAAATGATACAAATCAACTTACAAAACAGAAACAGGCTCACAGACTTAGAGAACAAACTTGTGGCTACCCGGGGAGAAGCATGGGGATAAGGGATAGTTAGGGAGCTTGGGATTGACATGTACACACTACTATACTTAAAGTGGTTAACCAACTAGGACCTACTGTATAGCACAGGGAACTCTGCCCAATATTATATAACAACGTAAATGGGAGAAGAATTTGAAAAAGAATAGATACATATATATGTATAACTGAATCACTTTGCTGTACACCTGAAATTATCACAACATTGTTAATCAACTATACTCCAATATAAAATAAAAAGTTAAAAAAAGAAATGTCCCACCTTGTCTAAAATTTGACAAGAATCTCTGATGCCTACCTGGGAGCTTGTTGACTTATAAAGGGTGAGAGAGAAGAATGAGAAGTCTTGAGGTTCTGAAAAGAAACTGTACCAGGGGGGCACCAGGGGGACAAAAGTGTGTGGGAGAGGGTTCTGGGCCCCAGACCTGAGCTTTGCCTGCTGTGCCCTCTGCAGACTGAGGGGAGGGGCTTTTAAGTAGATCTCAGGTTCTACTGCTGATGCAGAGAAGACCTGGAGGGGCACGGAGGGCACACTGGGTTTAGTAAGGAAAGCTAGGAAAGGATGCCAAAGAACTACAGCGTGGGTACACTTTATTTACAAGCAAGCATCAGTGTTAGCAAACCTATAGTCTAGCAGTCAAAAATCTCTGCACCAATATCTCCCAACAGCGTGCCATGCATTATGATTTTGTCTTTTAGATAGAAACTGATCGATTGCATTTCCCAACAGACCAACAGTAATGCACTTCCATTGAATGGAGCACAGGACAGCTGGGCATTCCTCTCCAGCACTCAGGTGACTTGGGAATGTCAGTGAAAATCTCCCAAACTGCTACCTTATCTCTGACATGCAAATGACATATATCAGTGGTTACAAGTATCAGGGGTTCAGGGTGGGGCCTCCACTATGCTACAATGATCTCCTCTCTTCAGGGGAGGAATGTACACAGGGAGAAAGAACCAAGTAAGAACCAGGGAACTGTTTTTATTGAGAGCTTGCACACCCAGGTGTGGGTGGCATTAGAGAGCAAAGAGGGACAGGTACCAGGATCAAGTGAGACATCTTACTCAGTGCCCATAATCTGAATCTAGAGAAGGTAAATGCTTTCCTAAGTCTACTTTTATACTGAGAACCTCTTCCTTATCACCAAGTAAATTTGACTTTCAAAGACATCCTTCAGAAAGGTGGAGGTGAAATCATAAATGTAACCAGTGGCTAGTAGTGTAATTATAGCCATTTGATGAGGGCAAGAGGTCTGAGACACTCAATTTATTTTGGGAAGCATGTTGAAGAACAGTAGGACGCACCTGGGTTTCTAATACAGTCGATCTTTGTTTCTGTTGGTTTATCTTTAGCAGAGCATACAGAGCTTTCAGAGCAGTGTGTTGTAGGAAAATGCACAAGACTTGGAGTCAGAAGGCACAGCTTTTCTTTTTTTTTTTTAACATCTTTATTGGAGTATAATTTACAATGGTGTGTTAGTTTACAGTGGTGTGGTTTACAATGTGGTGGTTTACAATGGTGTGGTTTACAATGGTGTTAGTTTACAATGGTGTGGTTTACAATGGTTTACAATGGTGTGGCTTTACAATGGTGTGTTAGTTTCTGCTGTATAACAAAGTGAATCAGCTATACATATACATGTATCCCCATATCTCCTCCCTCTTGTGTCTCCCTCCCACTCTCCCTATCCAAACCCTCTAGGTGGTCACAAAGCACCGAGCTGATCTCCCTGTGCTATGGGGCTGCTTCCCACTAGCTGTCTATTTTACATTTGATAGTGTATATATGTCCATGTCACTCTCTCACTTCGTCCCGGCTTACCCTTCCCACTCCTCGTGTCCTCAAGGCCATTCTCTATGTCTGCGTCTTTATTCCTGTCCTGCCCCTAGGTTCTTCAGACCCACTTTTTTTTTTTTTTTTTAGATTCCATATATATGTGTTAGCATACGGTATTTGTTTTTCTCTTTCTGACTTACTTCATTCTGTATGACAGACTCTAAGTCCATAAAAAGAAGGCACAGCTTTTGGGGTCATCAACTCTGCCATCCGAGGAACTCTCTGTGCTTTTAGTTAACATATCTGTGACATGAGTGTAGTAACACCAGCTTCACCAGATTGCAGCCAGGGTCAATACAGACCTTCTCTCTGAAGCCCGGGACATCAGAAATAGGGTGTTCAACTATTATATATAAAATAAGTAACCAACAAGGACCTACTATATAATACAGGGAACTATATTCAATATTTTATAATAACTGGCAAAATAATCTGAAAAAAATATATATATATGCACCATTGAATCACTTTGCCGTACACCTAAAACTAACAGAACATTGTAAATAAGTATATTTCAATAAAAAAAGAAAAAAAAAAGAAATAGGGTGTTCAATAAAGTTACTTGCAACTGAACTAAAAAAAGTTTTCAATCGAACTAGAAGTCTCTTTTCTAGCCTCCACTTTCTTCATTTAGAAAATAAGAAGACTGGCCAACTTAGGTGTCTTTCATTTCTGTTATTCTATGTTATGATTGTAGTTAAGAAGTCCAGGTAAAAAGACTGATGTAGCCAATGCTAAAACAGAGTTCATAATAAAAAATATCTTGATCAAATGAAAATATCATAAACAATCGAGCAACATTTAAAAAGAGAACCAGAACTAATAATGTTCAGGAGATCCAAAAGTAAGCTTCCTTCTGACCCAGGAGACCAATCTGGAATACACAGCTCTGAGTAATTCTCACACTGGCCCATGAGTTCACAGGTAGAGTGTGTTCATCAGAGGGTTCTTCACAGTATCTGGGAGATGGACATTCACCACTGGAGGGAAGAGCTCAGTGAAATGATTAGATATTAGCTGTAGAATACGGGTTAGCCGTAGTTAGAAACAGTCAACTAGTTATATACACAGCTACAAGCATGGATCTTAAAAATATAGTGCTGCGTTGAAAAGGTAAGGAACAGAATGAAGCCTATGGTGCAATAACCATTGCTGTGAGTTCAAGACAGCTCCTAAAACAAAATTGCATACTTACAAGGTAAATTCAAGAAGAGCTAACAAATGTATCAGCGTGGCTGTTCAGGAGGGTGGGCAAAGTGAGCTGGGAGTGGATATTTTAAAAAAGGATAAATGAGTCAATATAAAGGAAAAAACACATTAAGAGCAACAAAAGCAAAGCTAAGAGCTTTGCCCACACTCAGTGACCCACACTGAGGATGTTATGTGTGTGTTCTGGTGAAATTCAGAACGTGCAGAGAGAACAGGAAACAGGTCCTAATTAGGGGCTTAATCAGAATGAAGTGATGGTCAGTTTAGGTTTTGTGTGAAGAACATCCAGGTAGAAAACAAGAAGACTTGGATCGCTGTCATGGTGCTGGGCACTTTTGGTGTGCCTCTCCTGATCCATTCCCCACCCTTCTCCACCTGCTGTGAGCCCAGAGGCTGACTTCTGTGAACAGCATCCACCTGGCTCCCTTGCCCTTTGGCTTCCTGATGGTCTTGGCCAATGGGAGAAGCTGGCAGGAGACGAGCAGTTTGGAAGGGAGAGAGATTGGGGTCTTAATTTCCCTGGATTCCTACCCAGTAAGCCTGAGTTCTTGTGCATCTCACCTGAAAGTCACAGCTCTAACAGGTCAGATATCTCCTACAGCTTCAGTTCTTGCCAGTTCTGGTAACTATTCCCACCCCTTGTCCCTTCTAGACCTAGGAGTGGTTATAGTGTCCTGCTGTGTATGGTCCAGGTGCTTCACCCTCCTTTGTTGTTGCTCCTTACCTCTGTCCATGCATTTGTAAATAGTTCCTTCCTTAAACACTTAGCCAGGACTCTGGCTTATACAGTGATTGTACCAGAACAAGTTAAACAGGATTAAGGGATTGGATTGCTCACATATCGAATAGCCTCCTTGCTGGGAAAAACTAGATGCTGGTAATCTGTGGCATGTGTTGGTGTCAATTACTTAAATTATTACTGATGGTAGCATGGGAGAGTGCTGGTGGAGGCCAAGACTTTGGGGGATCAAAGAATTGAGATACTTAGTTACTATGGCAACAGTAGAGATTTCAGAGATGTCATGTGGGCAGGTTGCATCTGGTGGTGCTGTAGAATACATACAGAGAAAAGGACAAATGACAAATTGTAAGACTGGACTATACTTGAGAGGACGCAGGGGTAAAATAAGAAAGCTCCTATGGCCATTTTGAATGAGTCTTTAATGCCCAGTAATAGCTGCTGAGGGTCAAGCTCAGGGCCTGATTGTAAGAGCTGTGGAGTTGCAGAGCCGACGGCTGGTGTGTTTCTTATGGTAAAGCAAAAGGCTGGAGGATAGAGAAAGACCCTGAAACATGGGATGGGGATTTTTCAGGTGCACAGCAAAGAAACTCAGCCATACATAAACATGTATTCATTCTCCCCCAAACTGGATGGGGGTTTTGGATGGACATAGCTGCAACTGAGAACACTCCTTGAATACTCCTTGTTGTTCCTGTGTGGGGGGAAGACTTCCCATACATAAATTCCTTGCATTAACTTCACCCAGACAACTGTTGAATTCTCAGGACTTACCTACTATCTCTTTGCCTCCAGGCTCCTAACGACAGTCAGAATCCTGTTCAGACAGACAGAGAAGTAGAAGACCTCCTCCAAAAGGAGCTAACCTATTGCTTTAGTTTAGGGTGACTAACAATCCACCCTGAAACTTAGTGGCTTTAACTAACCACTATACTACTATATTAACTATATTAACTAACCACTATACACTATATTATCTCTCATGACACTATAGGTTGGTTAGGGCTCAAATGGGCAATTCTTTGGCTGGGACCTTAGTTTGATGGGGAACATTCAAGATAGTTTGGGGCCTTCCTCCACATGAGCTCTCTCTCTAGCAGTAGGGGTCTTCTTATATGATAAGTGGCTTTGAAGAGGGAGTGGTCTGAGGTGAAGGCAGAAGTTGCATATTTCTTAAGGTCTAGCCTTGGACCTTAAGAAAGTAAGTATATAATGTTACTTCCACCATATTCTGATGTCTAAAACAGATCACAGGGTCAGCTAATATTCAAGGGGAGGAATGACCATTTTCCTTATTTATGGAAAGGATTGTATTATGGGCTGAAGTGTGTCCCTCCCAAATTTATATGTTGAAGTCCTAAACCCTAGTCCCCCGGTTATGACTGTATTTGGGGATAGGGTCATTTAAGAGGTAATTAAGGTTAAATGACGTCACTAAGCTGGGTCCTAATTGAATGTGACTGGTGTTCTTACAAGAAAAAGAGACTTGTAAGACTTGCACAGAGGGAGGACCATATGAAGACTTAGGGAGAAGGTGGCCATCTACAAGCCAAAGAGAGGCCTTATAAGAAATCAACCCTGTCAGTATCCGTATCTTGGGCTTCCAACCTCAAGAACTCCAAGGAAATAAGTTTCTATTGTTTAAGCCACCCTGTGGAACTTTTGTATGGCAGTCCTAGAGCAAACTAATACAAATAACAAAGTATTTTCAACCATCTTTACCAGATCTCTAAACTGCTAGATTCGGAGTATCTTGTTGACATTTATCAACAGAAGTCTAGAGATTATGGGAGTTGATTCTAAGAGTAATAGATCAAGTAAGAAATCACAATATATGATGAAATCAGAACGAATTTGTCAATGGGGGACATTCATCTAAGATTTGAGATTTAATGTATTGATGTAAACAGCTGGGAATGGCATTAGATTAGGTTACTATTACTAGATTGGGTAATTGAAGCCTCCATTTAATAGCACCCTATAGTCAAAGAGATATGAATGCTAGAACTTTCCTGGCAAAGAGGAGGGAGTTCTTGAAAAGTTCGGTGCTGACTGTGCTATGTGGACCCACGATGATGGTGGGAGATGCTGCAATAAAATTGAGCTCACAAACTTCAGTGGGAATAATGGGATCCAGGAGTTGTAGAGGCCTGTGGCGTTACTTAATTGTCAGAGATAAGTGAGTGCAATTACAAAGTTAAGCCCCAGGGAGAGAGTGGCAGTCGGAGTGTTTTGACGCACAGGAAACTGTGGTGATGGCTAATTGATCAATGGGTGCCGAGTAATGAAATAGATGTGCATCCTACTAAGATGATGCTTGACTTACAAGTGGAAAAACTAGGTTTTGTGCATACCAATCTGCCTCAAGTTGCCATAGTGAGGATTCACGATCTTATTTCCAGTTCTCAGATCCAGGATAGCTCATCTATCTACGGCTCATCCATTGATGGGGAGGTCAGGTCCCCTTGAAAAAAGACTCTTGGGAAGCTTACTTAATGAATCTTTCCCCAGGTTCCTCAGAGGGACCTGTTACCATTTCCTAGGGTGAAAGTGAACTAGGGAATGGGAAGTATCTGGACCTCCCAGAAATGACAAGGTATTGGCTCTAAGCTGATGCCTATACCTCAGAGACATGACATAAAATAATGTGGTCCCATCATTCAGAGTGGAGGCTTATGGAAGTCAGGTGATGAATTAAGTATTGGCATGAGTCCAACTCACAAGGGACTAAGGACCTGTGAACTCATACTGTGGTTATATTCCCAGACTACAAATGTATATTGATGTGGCAGGTAGATTTCTGTGAATGACTCCCAATGACTCTCACCCCTTGTGTAACATCCTATTCCTTGAGTGTGTGTGGAACCTGTGACTATGATGACCTGTCACTCCTGTGATTATGTTACATTATATGTCAAGAGGGACATCATCTGAACGGGCCTAATCTAATCACGTGAGCCCTTTGAAAGCAGAGTTTTATTCCAGCAAAGTAAAGGAAAAAGTGGCAGAAGAGGAAGTCAGAGATTCGAGGCACAGAGAGGTTTTGAGGTGCCATTGTTGGTTGCAGAGATGAAGGGGGCCACATGCCAGGGAATGCGGGGGGTCTTTAGAAATTGTGAGCAGTCCCCAGCTGGCAGCCAGCAAGGAAATGAAGACCTCGACCCTCCAATTGCAAAGAACAGAATTCTGCCAACAATCTGAATGAGTTTGGAAGCGGATTCTTCTCCTGAGCTTCCAGATAAGAGTCCAGTCCAGCCAACACCTTGATTCTGAACTTGTGAGACCTCAAGCAGAGAACCCAGTCTAGTCCACCCAGAATTCTCATCTTCAG
The DNA here is from genome assembly GCF_949752795.1 of Hyperoodon ampullatus. Classification (NCBI taxonomy): domain Eukaryota; kingdom Metazoa; phylum Chordata; class Mammalia; order Artiodactyla; family Ziphiidae; genus Hyperoodon; species Hyperoodon ampullatus. Next base: position 32,466,877 of record NC_136924.1, on the reverse strand, counting down.
AACTGCAAGATAATAAATAGGTATTTTTTAAAGCAGCTAAATTTATGGTCATTTGTTACTCAGCACAGAGAATTAGAAATACCATTGGGAGTAGACATACTTAGTAACTGGCAGAATCTTTATGATTCACTGACCCATTAAGTGAGGAACAGTTTGATATTTGATAGGAAGGAATTGTCCACATTTCTTCCAGAAGAAGAAGCAACACTGTATCTCTGGCGGCAACTGTGGACATAAACACCACCATAAAACACCTGAAAGAGTCAGGGGTGGTGATTCCCTGTTTAATTTGCCTGTTTGTTCAGTGCAAAATCCAAATAGCTTGAGAATGACTGGATAATCACAATACAATCAGGTAGTGATGCCAATTGCAGTGGTAGTTCAAGATGAGAGATGTTAAGTAGAACAGATCAAGTCCCTGTCACCTAGTAGACAGCTGTTGATAAGGCAAATGTTTTATTATTTTTTCCCCAATATCTGTTGATAAAAGTAATCAGAAGTAATTTGCCTTCATGAGGGCAGGACATGAGTCCATTCTCTTAACACAGGGTCATGTCAGGACTATGTCAGCTCTCCTGCTCATTGTTTCAATATTGTCATGAGGGAACTCGATTATCTTGATATCCTGTAGAATATCATGCTAGTCTACTACATGAAAGGCATGATGCTAATTGCACTAACAATTTATATACTTTATGAGACGCATGCTAGAGGATGAGAGAAAAACTGAAAATTCAGGAGCCTGATCTATTGGTAAAGTTTCTAGGAATCTAGTGGTCTGGAAAATTTTCCCTTAAGAGTGAGATACAAGTACCCGCCTCTTCAGGGGAATGTGTGTGTGTGTGTGTGTGTGTGTGCGCGTGTGCATGTAGATAGTGTAGTGTAAACCCTGACAGTTGGCTTTTATTTTTGTAATTCATGCCTGACAAGTTTTGATTGCCCATGCATCCACTTCAGCGAAGACTATCTCAAATAAACACTTGCCAGCCACAGGACTAGATAAAGGGCAGAGCAGGACATGTACTTACCAACCCCCAGCCCCCCGACCCCCCTCCCACACACCATAAGGCTCCTTTGTGTAGAGATCCTGGTTGATTTAGATAACTGGCCATTTAGGGTCCCCCCATTTTTCTTCCTTTTTCTTCCCATGCTTTAAATTTACCAATAAAGAGTGAGCTTAGGAGACCTTAGATCCCCACACTTGATGCCAATAAAAGCAGAACCCCAGGACCTGAGCTTGCATTCTCTCTCTACCTGTGATCTAGCTGTCTGCCTGCTGGTGTGCCTTGTATGCTCCAGGATCTATAGGTAATAAACTCTTTTTTCTTCAGAGTTTCCTAATAGTTATTGCTGAAGGGTGTCTTGCAATCATAATAAGAACCACAAGGGTCGGTCCGCTCATAACACTGTTTTGGAAAGAGAAGATGTCCCTGGGAAGCTCATCAGGGCTCAGGTGACTGCCCCCAGGCATTTCTAGCAGATAGCATTACCATCGATAGGCTAGGACCAGCACAAAACAGATGGATGGATGGTTAGATAGATAGACACATATAGGTATTCTCAATATAAACTAAACTTCCCTGCTTGCAATGCTTTTTATGTATGTATGTATGTATGTATGTGGCCACGCGTTGCGGCAGGTGGGATCTTAGTTTCCCGACCAGGGATCAAACCCATGCCCCCTGCAGTGGAAGCGCAGAGCTTAACCACTGGACCGGCAGGGAAGTCTCCTGCTTGCAATGCTTCTGCCAGCACCACCAGTCAAGGACTTCTAAGTGTTTATTCTATTGCCATGTTATCCCATACTTTATGTCTCTGATATAGGAACTTATTTTATGGTGAAAGAAGTACATAGCTAGACTTACACTCATTGAGTCCCATTGCTGGGGAGAAGCTGGCTTGATAAACTGATGGAAAGCCCTGTTTGAAGTACTTACAGTGCCAGCTGGGAGAAAATACTCTGTGAGGTCAGAACTTACAGGGTACAGTGCATGCCTTAAATCAGTGGCCCAGATATGGTTTTGCTTCCCTCCATAAAGGATTGGAAGTGAAGGTATACTGAAGGAGTTTTTGCTTCCTTTCCCAACCATCTTACCCTGAAAGTGTTTGGAGGTCCTTGTTCCCAAGGGAGGAATGCTTCTACCAGGAAATGCAGACACAGTTCTGTTCGATTTGAATTTGAGAATTCCTCCAGCCATTTTTGGCTCTTCATCCTGCTGAACCAACAGGCAGAGGTGGTCACTGTAAAGACTGGATCCAGATTACCAATGAGAATGTTGTTTGTTGCCTTTTCACTATAGTAGCCCACATTATATCACTTATTATATTATTAACCTATTGCCATATAATAAATTACTTGAACTTTAGTGGCTTAAAACAATAGGCATTTATTCACTGAGCCTTATGCTTAAGGATCTCTCACAAGGCTGCAATCAACTTATCTATCAGGGTTGCATCTCATCTGAAGGCTCAACTGGGAAAGGATCCACCTCCAAGTTTACTCACGTGGTTGTCAGCAGAATTCAGTTTTGCAATAGCTATTGAACTGGGGCCCTTGGCTGTTGATTGGAAGCCACAGGGTTCCTGACAACATGTTGGCATGCTTCTTCTCAGAGCAAGTGTACCAGGAGAGTAAGAGAAAGGCTGGAGTGGGGGATAGGGAGAGAGAGAGAAAGAGAAAAGGAGGTCAACTCCTTAATAACCTACCTTGGGAATAATATACCATTATTTTGGCCATAATCCATACACTAGAATCACATCACTAAGTCTCACCCACACCTGCACAATCGGGGGAGGAGTTTACACAAGGGTGCGAATACCAGAAGGTAGAGATCACAGGGGTCATTTTTGAAGGCTGCATACCTCAAAGTACTTATTTTATGATAAAAGAATTGAAGCAATAGGCTTTCTTCCTTTGTACCCTATCTCCCAGGAGGACTAAATTGAAAACCAATCTGGGACCCAAGGGAATCCTCTGGGTCCCTCTTAGTACTTCCTTGCCCAAGAGTCCTAGTCAATGGAAAATAGTTCCAGTTCAGTAAAGAAAGATGATCAATGTCTAAGACCCTAAAGAAATGAGGGTGTGGTCATACCACCTGGTGAAGAAAAGGCAGGAGATGTTCTGTAGGTAGTAATTGTAACATGGTAGAAGGAAGCTATGGTCATCAATTCATGCCTTGTGTCTACTTACAGAAGTGTGAACTATAGCAGCTAAATTTTAGGTGAATTAATTTTTCCTTTGCCTTCTCCCTGCCCCCGCTCACCCCCACTACCTTATATAAAGAGCCCTCTTGGTGTTAATATTTAAGGTTTAAGGTGGGAATATGACAGGATTGGCATTATCAGATGATGATAGAATAGCTGATGGAATTTTGTGTGTTCTGTTAAGGACATGAATTTTCCATCCAAAGCTAAGAGTGAATGCAAAGGGACAAAGGAAGGTAGATTATGCTGAATGTTCTTCATTTTCTCTCCCAGATCCACTCCCTACACTTCTCCATCACTCCTCTGTGCCCTGAGAGACTGACCTCTAAAGATTTTTGGATTCCTGTAGGATTCATTCCATGAGAGTCTTTGGCATAAGATTAGAGGGTGGCAGGGGAGAAAGCTTGAGTATTTATCATCTCCCTGTGTCCCTTTTGCTTCACAGTTTGGCAATGGATGCTTTCTTCTAATGAAAGTCACAGTTCCAATTGGAAAACCAGGTCCTGCTAGATCTATAGCTGTCATCAATTTTGGTAACAGCCTCTTCCCTTGCCCCTTCTGGTGTAGGGGAGGTAAAAGATTTCCACTATTGCTGGCCTCAGGGTTCTTCATTGTCCCTTGTGGGTTTCTCTTAACCCTCCCATCACTTTTATAAACAGTCCCTTCTTAAACTCCATTCCTTTTGTGCAAACCTTCTGTTTCATATTAGGACCACAATCAATTCAGTTACAGTGATGCATTAGAAGTTTTTCTGAATGGCGTTGCTTTCCTTTTCCATTCAGAAGATATATACAATTGAAGTTTATGCTCATGAATTATTTAGTACAGTTATGATAAAATTTGTTTTGTGTTTCACAAAGGATATTCCATAAACACTTATTGAATGAAATGTATGATTTGTGACCTGAAATCTAACAAGAACATCCTTCTCATAAGGACAAAACTAAGGAACTTTCCAATATAACTGTCACTGCCAGAGTCTGAAAGGATTTATGTGACTGGCCAGAGTTCGTGGTGTTCTGAATTTTCCTTAAAAGGGGAACTGTCCAAAATTGGTCCTTTACAGAACTTATTTTGATAAAGAGAGGAGAGAGAGAGAGCACTGGGGATGAGAATGTTCTCTGGTGAGGGGCTTTCAGGAAGGGGACATGAAAAGACAGAGAATGCTAAACACAACTTTCTGCAAGTAACAAATGCTAAAGGCTGACCCTGAACTTCAACACCAGTCTTCCTCAAGCAGGGGAGTAAGTAGTGTGGCTGTCTGCTTGTTCTCTTGAGGTCCACCAAAGCCTGGTCCTCCAGTGACTGGAAACTCACCATGGGTTATTTCACTCCCCTCCCCACACTTCCTGTTTGCCAAATGCAGGCTGATGCTACTTAGTGTCCATAACATCTCAGAGGGACTAATTCGGTTTGCAAAATGCCTCTATTTTATTTATTTAAAAATTTTTTTATTTTTATACAATTTTTAGAGGTTACTTTCCATTTGCCTCTGACTATTTTTAAGGCTTGACTTTCAGTTGACTTCAAAGCAACATATTTGGCTAACATGCTATCCTTGGCTTTGAGAAGCTGGCATGAGTTGGCCCAGTGAGGCACTTTTTGATCTAACTTTCCTCAGATGGGGAGAGCCATGGACCACAGTGAGTACCAGATTTCTTGAGCCTCATCCCAAATCCTTAAGACTTTCACTTGGACTCTGGGAAAGTACCTGCCAAAATCTTGGTCTCAGAGTTTCCATATATATATATGTTTCTTTCTTTTTATCTTTTCTAGAAAGATAGTCCCTTGAGTTCTTTGTTCATTTTCAGCTATCTTTGGCCTTTCTCTGAGTTTCCTAAGATGTAGTGGTGTCTTTCTGATTGATACCTATGGAGGAACCATTTAAACTGACATTGCTAGAGAATTTGTAGAATATGGAAAGAGTGTGTATTACAATGTTATATTAAAAAAGGACTTTAGGGCCTCCCTGGTGGCGCAGTGGTTGAGAGTCCGCCTGCCGATGCAGGGGATACGGGTTCGTGCCCCGGTCTGGGAGGATCCCATATGCCGCGGAGCGGCTGGGCCCGTGAGCCATGGCTGCTGAGCCTGCGCGTCCGGAGCCTGTGCTCCGCAACGGGAGAGGCCACAACAGTGAGAGGCCCGCATACCACAAAAAAAAAAAAAAATAAATAAAAAAAAAAAAAAATAAAAAATAAAAAAGGACTTTACAGAGCCATATAAATAGTATGATCACAACCCCTTAAAATATACTCAGGAAATATAACAGCAAACAGTCCTTTGAGATGTGGAAAAATGAGTTAATTATAGATACTTAAAATAATTTTTATGATGACTAAATATTGCATGTATAGTGAAAATGTTAACTTATTTAAAATAGGTTCACCATTTGCAATTGTAGAATTTGTACACTTCTCATGGCACCTGGCTGAAGGGATCAGCTGGGGCTGAAATTTAGACCAAGCTTGGCTACAGTGTGGAGGTCACCTGTCCAGGGTCCTATCTCTTTTTAATCTATCTGCCCAGAGGAGGCATATTTTCCAATCCCAATGGAAGCTTTATAAAGAAGAGTGGAAGCTCATAATATAGAGCTCTTGAGTAAGCTGGTTATCCTCAAAATGGTGAGGTTGAGGTCCTAGGTAATTTCTCTAAATGGGACATTTGTGTTTTACATGTTCCCCATCCTCTGACATCATTTAGAAGCCCAGAACGACTGTTGCATAATGTGCTTTGTTGGTTCCAAATAGAGCTGAACGATTCAAATCCAATCCCCTGTGCTGGGAAGGCATGCCAAAGTCAGTGGCAACTTTGCAGCCTAAAGTTTGATTTCAGCAAAACGTTGTAGGTGTTTTGGATCATTCAGCCTAAGACTCTCTGAGTAAGTGTTGCTCTCAGAAGAAACTTGGGTTGATTCTATCTGGTAGAAGTTAATCAGAAATTTCTTAGCCCGGGTTTCCCAAATTGACTTCTGCAAGCTATTAATGTGGTTTATATCCATACAGACACACATGCACACATAAATGATGGAATACTACTTTTAATAAAAGGATATTAAATGAGGTGCTTCCTATTTTCTCAAAGGACTCAAAGGTCAAGAGCAACACAATAGTCCTTAGTAATCCCACGTGCTAGAGAGATGTGTTTCCAAGGATGTGAACGCATTTCAGCTTGCACTGGCCCAACACCCTTTCCAGCCTCAGTATTAGGGGAGGTGGATGGCATAGAAGACTTTGGAGAGATTAAAAAGTGAAGACTTTTCAGAGAAAGAGCTGTCAGGCAGCTGTGAGTCCCCCATCTCCTCTCCACCATAGAGCAGGGGGCTGTTTCCCTCACAACTCCACGCAAGCAAGGAGAACTTCAAGAAGACATATCAAGAATTTGACATGTGTTCCCTGGAGTTGAGGAGTGCAGGGTATCTGACTCACATTTGAAAAGTCTGAAAATCAGAACTGGGCTGATGCTTCCCCAGCTGGAATGAGAGCAAGTAGAGCTGCTCTGGGAAGGGCCCTGACTTATAGAATTTTGGGCACAAGAATGCATATGTTTTTATGGAAAGTCAAATAAGGACCCCTAGGAAGGGCATGTGACTTGGGGGTCATGAGAGGGACTCTCCCCCAAAAGACCACCTGGTAGGGGATGGAAAGGTAAATAGAAAAGAGAGGTGGGCCCCTGGAAACCAGGGAGCTGTAGGGAAAGTCATCAAGGAAGCAGTGACTGAGAAGATGCAGAGACCCAAGGAGTTTATAAAGACCCTAAAAAGATACTGTAAGAAAGGAAGAGTCACTTTTGGACATGAATCCTATCTTTAAGGTTCCAATAGGAAACTCAAACAGTGTTTGTCAGATCAGAACTTCCTACCCTCTCCAAACTACAGGGGTCTCAAATGGCAGCTGGGAATTGGAAGAGAAGTTCATATAAGGTGGGGAAGTAGAGAAAAAGGGACTCTAACTCCCCTTCCCATCTAAGCTTCTCAGCCTAAGCTTGACCTGAACTGGGGACAGAGAAAGGCTTTAAATTGTCTGAAGTTTGGAGTTTTGATATTTTGCTGGACTCTATTTTTTTGATACCAGGGCAAAGGCTACTTGTTAAATAACATAGGTATGAAACTATGAGATCTTTCTGAGATTTCATCATAGATAAGGAGGAATAAGTCAAGACAGAGAGGTTCAAAGAAAAGTGCTGTGAAAAACACAGTGAGTTTCTGCTAACATCATACCAAGTTCAGCTCATTCAGTTGACTGGTTATGGATGTTTAAGTATAACGTCTTGGGTATTGACCTCACTTGCTGATAATAGCAACCTGAACTTGTGCTTTCTTTACAATGTTGTTATAGAATGAGCACCCAGCATCCTACTTGTTAGAGATGATTTCACATCAAAATGTCCCCTTCTAGTCATTTGAGTTTTTTCTGTGATGTTGCAATTCTTATCCAGAAGGGCATGTCCTTTTGGTCCCCCCATTCCAATTTTCTTGTTGCAATTTGCAGCCTCTTCTGTTGTTGATTCTATGACACACAGCTAGTCTCCATTGATTCTACTGGACTGACCTCGATGACTCCTCCCCGGCCCCAGTGAGAAGGCAGTGCTTTCCTCACATCCACGGTGTCATCTTGGCTGGTTGTACAGCTTCCCTGGAACAAGAAATCAGATATGCCCCTTGAAACAGGTGGTTTTACAACAGTTGTCTGTTTCAGAAACCAGCCACTTCTTCGGCTTCTGGTGCTGATGCTGCCACCTGTTGAGAGTTCCTGAAAAAACAGAATGCCCAGTGGTTCCCCTCATCCTTAGCTGTCTCCACATATCTGGGGACCATTTACCTCAACCACCTGGACCACTTCTCTCTCCACTGCTTCCAGCCCCAGAGAGGAGGAAGTCCCTCTCTCCTTTGTTCCAAAAGCCACTCTATTTTCTGACCCCAGATTAACTACTTCCCCAGGATGATTGACAAGGCAAATGTTAATTTCCTTTACGAAAGTGCCCTATCACTAGTGCGTAATTTTGGCTCCATCAACCTAGTAAGCTGATAACAAAATTGACTTTTTCTAGGGTTAAGAGTATCCATGGTCACTTTTTCACATAAAAAACTAAATACATTTACGGAATTGTCTTAATCATTATGTGATAAACTACCTTTAAAATGTATCCTGCTACTACATTAATGTCATAGTTTTTAGCATATTATCTCAATACACGTTTATGGTAGTATTCAAATTGTATTGCATGGTAGATATTTATATGATTTCAACTTATTCCCCATGTATCTACGGCAGAAAGAAGGAAGCTTTGAACCAACTGTGGAGTCTCATGTTCTTCAAACTGTCTGAATCAAACAACAACAAAAACAAACAAAAAACCCCTCAGCATGCAATTCCAAGTGAAGACAAACAACTACACTTTATAATGCATGAGCTGCTGTTGGCATCCCCAAAATGCATAAAAGTTATGACAGTGTTCAAAGTGTCAAATGGTTTAATAATTGGGAAATACTGCATTATCAGATGAGTGGGGGCTGGTAGGTAGGGAGTGAGTGGGGGCTGGTGAGGTTGTCTCCAAATCACGTGTCCGTGAGTCCCTGCTAGGATCCCAGTGGCAGAGAGAATCAACAATCAGTTTGCTTTGTAGTTAAGAGTGTGGGAGTTTCAGGAGGTGCCACAAAAATTGTCATTTATCTTTTGCTGCCCAGGAGGTGTAGATGGCACTAACTCAGGTGACCTGCAAGGAATGAGTTAGGTTTGTCTTTCTCCCTGGAGGCTCTTGTCAGTTATGGATTCTATAAATGTAAACTGGGAACCCTGCTGGGGAGAAGGTTACAGGGCTTTGGGGATTTCTCTCTGTGCTGCTTCTTATTCATGAGGATGAAACAGTCTCTGTCTGGGTGGGAGACATAATCCAATAAGGTCAAAGAAAAGAAAAGATTCAAGAGAGGAATTAAAACTATTGTCATGAGGCTGGCCAGAGGAAGAAAGCAGTACAGAAGAGAAAGGAAAGGGACAGGCTTTGAAACTAGGGTGCTGGCAGGTCTGGGGCTCTGCTTGCAGAAGGTAACCGTGTACCTTTTGAACGAGCTGCAGCAGCTCATCCTTGAGAGCAGTAAAGGAGCAGGATCAAGGAGTCTTATGACTATGGATCCAGGAGAAAAAGACACCAGGGGTGGTCTGGAAGTCTGCCGAGCTGTATGGGGGTGTCTGCAAGCAGATCGGATATGCCTGATCTGGAAGGGAGCTGGCTTCTTGCAGTGACTGAGTGTCTGCCAAGATGTATCAGACCTAGCAATCACTACCCACTTCTTCCAGGATGTGTGGGTAAAATTGATCCAACCTTATGTAGCTTGAAACTTGTCTCAGTATTAAGAGTTTGATGACTGGGAAAGAAGACTGAAGGCCCCCCAAACACAAGATATTGACATTTTTTTTCCCCCATGAAGGGGAATGTAAGGATGATCCATGAGGAGAAAGGAGGATATGTGGAGTGAGACTTGTAGAAAATGTCAAAGAAATGGGTCATGGCTTCTGGATTGTGTTTTGAGATACTAGGATAATGAGCTTGCTACTACTAGAGGCAACTGGAAAGATAGGGTTTTGTTAAAAGCAAACTTGCTTCCCCGATCAAGAGAGTTTTAAACTGAAATGTGAGAGGGATGTGAGAAGGACTCAGATAAAATGGTACATCAAGGGACTGTGGTCCAGAACAACTACTCCCAAACGTAGGAGCTTCAGTTCTCCATGAGGTTAATTGTTCAGCTAAAAAAGGTTTGTGATGAAGGAAGAATGGGAAATCTCAGGGTACACAACCTAATCAGGTTTCTTTTGGGAAGGACTTCTCACACCAACTTGTGCTCTGACTTTCAGAGGAGGTTAGGGAACAAACTGTCCCTAAATTCTTTGACCACAGAATCTTGTTTTTTCATGGAAATGTCTTAATGTATCATAAAAAAAAAAAACTAGTGATCCATGGCACCCGTTGGGGAAACTTTGATCTAGAGGAATGTAGCAGTTCCATAGAATCATGTCCACCTCCTTCCACGATTTTATAAATCCCTGAGCAGCTCGGTTGGCTTTTGAGAGGGATCAATAAATGGCAGGTTTATTCTCTGTCAGAGTTAGGAATAGATTTAGAGATGATCAGCAGAATCAAAAAGGAGGGCATTGAGGAGGACATTTTACTAATCAGAGCTGGGTGGAGAATGTGGCTTTAGATCTTTTATTCAGGTGGCACTATAGTCATAATTGTGCCCCTCCAAAATTCATATGTGAAAGCTCTATCCATCCCCTCCCCCCCCGCCATGTGATGGTATTTGCAGATGGGGCCTATGGGAGGTAATTAGGTTTATATGATGTCATGTAGGTGGGGGCCCTCATGATGGGGTTAGTGCCCTTAGAAGAAGAAACACCAGAAAGCTCTCTTTCTCCCTCTCTCTTTCCCTCCCTCTCTGCCATATGAGGACACAGGGAGAAGACCACCATATGCACATCAGGAAGAGGGCTCTCACCAGAACCTGAACAGAGTACTTTTACCCTGTTCTTGGGTACCCTGTTCTCAGACTTCCAGCTTCCAATAACTGTGATGTTGTTGAAGCTATCCAGTCTATGGTATCTTGTTATGGCAGACTGAGTCTAAAACGTGTGGGCTGCCTGAAGTGAACTCAACCCACTCAGTCATAAAGATCTCTGGAAAAATGCAGTCCTCTGCAATGGGGAAGTCTACTGCTTGGCTAAGAAATAACCAGAATCCATGCAGATGAGCAGAGCTGCCATGCAGACCAACCATGTTCTTCCAAACTCACCAATTAGATATGTCATGCCTTCTACTTTAGGGAAGAGTAGAAGGAAGCATTAGGAATGGATGAAAATGTGTTCTTCCCTCACAAGTTTCCTATTCACCCCCGGAGAAGTTAAACTAGTGAGGAAGAGCTTTCAATAATATTTACATCCTGTGTGACCATGGAATGAAACCAAGCAAAGAGATTAACTCGAGTGATCTCATGAGTGTGTAAAGCCTGACTTGCTGCCTGCTGCATTGTGTGTGCTCAGTGAGTATTTGCCAAGTGGGTAAAATCTGTAAGATGCATCTGTGTCTCCCTGCCTGGTCATGGAAATTCCAATGAGCTCATTAAGACGAAGACACACTTCAATATACACTAGTTCACACCTGTGGACCCCTCTCAATGGCATATCCATGTCTCCATGCAGTGAAGAGAAAAGACTCAGTGAGCTAAGTGTATCCTTAGGAGGTAAAGGGGAGATCGGAAGCTGAGGGTGGATTCTAAGGACTCTTGGCAAAGAAGTGAGGAACTGGGGGCCATGGCTCTGAGAAATTCTGGGACCTTTGTAATATTCTTCCATGATGTATTTTTCCTGGAGCTTCTCCTTCCATTTCCATTTGTTTCCACCATGATTCATAGTAAAATGCATAAAAGGCAAAGGGCTGTGTGTTTGCCTTTGGAAGCATTCAGGAGGAGGGAAATGAAAGAGATTCAACCAGGCTTGGGGAGAGGGATGCCCAGCGATCAGTGCCTGTGGGATTAGTGGCAAAGTAGAGTGGGGTCCCCAAGCCAGATAAGGGATCCTGACCTTCAACAGTCATAGGACTTGGGGGTTTCACAAGGGTGGGACTTATGTCTTAATATGAAATATAAGGATGCAACTCATTTAAATAAAATAGGTCTAAAAAGTAGGCTTGTGGAGTAGTACTTCCATCCAGGTAATGAACCCTGGGGTGGAGAAGTTCAAATTTACAAGTCGAAGCAAGTGCTCTATCATATTGAACTCCAGGACTTCCCAGACAACAAGCATCTTCAAGGTGTACATTGGTTATAAAACCATAAACTAATTAATTAGATACACAACTTACATAGACTTCTGTTGGTTATAATACAGTTGAAAATTGGGGATGCATAGTAAAAAATAATAATTGCTGAGGTTCCAGCGTTGTCTTTTTAAAAATCTCTTGTGATCTTTGGTCTTTTAGTTTACTCAGGTGTATGCTACATGCAAAACTATAAGATCATGGGACTTCCCTGGTGGTGCAGTGGTTAAGACACCATGCTTCCACTGCAGGGGGCACAGGTTCAATCCCTGGTAGGGGAACTAAGATCCCGCATGCCGTGAGGTACAGCCAAAAAATAGAAACAAAACAAAACAATAAAATCATGGTCAAGGGTGATAAGAGAGACACCTGTGAATTGAAGAGCAAACAAAGCTGCACTGACATTTGGTTTTAAAATATTTTTTCTAACCAATTGATTATTTTTACCTTGCTTACAAGGCCAACTTTCAGCTATGAAAAACACCTTTTGTTCTGATATTTTTGAAAAAAAAACAGCTTTGTTATTTTGAGTCTGAAATTCTCTACTCCACATTCTTTCTTTCCTAGAAGAAACAATTGTTATTATAACACAATTTCCTGATAAAAGTTGTGTTTTCTAAAAAAAAATCCTTTATATTTTATAGCAGAACAAAGAGTGGACAGAGGACCTATCATGTGACAAGTTCCTTCTTTTCTCATCAATGTCTTACCTTGGATGTCTCTGTTCTGGGAAATCCTCTCCATCTCCATTCCAAGGTTGGACCTTATCACAGTGGGTTGTTATTATGTACTTACATGTTGCCCACCCATTCTGGACTAGATTTTACCTTCCCAAAGGGCAGGGGCTGTGTCTTGTCTACTGTTTATAGTACACCAAGCACAATACAGACCTTCAGTAAGTGCTGATTGAATGAGTGAGTTGACAAAAGAGATTTTTGGTGAGGTTTAAAGGGAGAAGGAACAGATGAGGTCTTGCAGAATCTGGAGGAGCTCATTTGGCCAAATCAAGACATGAGGAATAGGTATGAGCAAGTGAGTTGAAGAGGTGCAGGGGTGGGGAGGAGGGATATGGAGAGCAAGAAGAGTTCTATAAAGAGGGAACAGCATTTAGAACCCAAAGAAGGCAAAGAGACAATGCACTCTGTTCTGCTAGAACAGGAATGCAATGTTCTTGAAAAACTTCATATGATAAAAAAAATTAAGTTATTAAAGTATCATTTCAAGGCGAAAAGAAGTTTAGGGGGTTAGAGATTTTCAGACTCAAAATAACAGATGATGCTGTCTCTATATGGATTTCAAAATCTGAAAAGAATTAAGGTTTCTTACCAGTTGGAATTTCAACGAGGCAGACATCTGCTGGAGGTCTAACTCTGTGAAAACACATCAACTGATAAATTGTAAAAGCTTAATAATCATTTCATTTTTCAGAGGCTGGAATGAGAAATAAAGGAGAGGGACGCTGTGAACTTAGCAGTGATAAACACAGAACAGGACAGTGATAAGGAAGTGGAGGCCCTTTATTTGAGTCCTTCCCTCTGTTCCTCTCCCTCATTCTCCTACCTCCCGTCAACACTTACTGTGTGCTCAGTGCCAGCAATACAAGATGAAGATTAATAAGAGTCCATTCATTTCTGTCCTTGAGGAGTTCACAGCCCATGGAGAAAATAGCTAGATAAAGATAACTAAAAAATAACGTAAGAGATGCTATATCTGGGTTCAAAATGCAAAACTATATATACGAAGAATTATGTGCACATGATGGCATTGTCTAGGGGGATGGTTCCATTTTGAAAGTATAGGAGTTTCTACTTCAGTTGAATGAGATATGCAAAGGAGTTTTCAAGAATTCCAAGTGGAGGGGGAAGCTTGGGAGAGGCATGGACATGAAAAGGTGTCATGGTGATGAACTGTCTGGTGTAGTTGAATTAAGAGGAATAAAGAAAGAATGCCAAGGCAAGACTAGAAATGTGAGCCCATAAAAGGTGTCTGCCTCACACGTGTTGTATGTGTTAGATAAATGTGAGTTGTAAATGCAAATAAATAGAAGCATTTTAAATAAAGGAGTTAAATGATTAGATTTGCATTTTAGCACATAGAACTGAGTGGTTAATGGCATAGAAGGGAACACCGAACATAAATAATGAATGTAATCTACCTTACTTATCTTGGAAGACAGTAGACTTTGAAAAGGGTCAGAAAAAAATAGGAAAGGTCTTAGAACTTTAGATGTGAGAAGAGAGAACTTGTTAGGAGATGCCACAAAAGAAACTCGATACATTTATTTATTCATTAATTCAACTAAGTTTTATTAAGTAACGAATATATGTCAGGGATTTTAGTAGGTTGTTGGGATAGAGCTGTGAACAAAACAGCTCTGATCCCTGCTTTTGTGGGCTCACGATCTAGAATGTACAGTACAGCTCATTAGTTGGCTATGGAATGAACTTAATGAGTCTGTCAAGAAGAAGGAGGAGAAGTAGAAGGAGAAGAGAAGGGGAGGAGGAGGAGGAGAAGGAGGGGAGAGAAGGAGGAGGAAATAAATAATGTGGTACAGAACGGAGTAAAATAGAAAATATCAGGGCACATCCCACATAATAAGAGCAAGATGTTTCTCCTGTGGCACCCATATATTAATATATGTACCGGGTCGTGGTGTAATATATGTGTCTCACTGTGAGTGAATGGTTTCAGGCATATCATGTTGAGGGCTTCCTCCGTTTAAATCCATTCCAGATACAACTCAAGTCCCATCATCCCCAAGCCTCCTCTGTTGACTGCACATCACACTTTCTCTCTCTCTCCTGCTCCTGGTACCTCTTTTCTCTTCCATTCTTTTGACACTTATTTAATGGAATACTTGTAGTTACCTTTGCGTGGGATAGACTGATAATTATTTAATTAACATCATAACATTTATTGAGGCCCCACATCACACTAAACACTGATGATTTAAAGGTGACTTGAAACAAACAAGACGCCCTAGCACGATAGTGTTTAGACTCTAGTATAAACCCTACAAACTTACAATTAGGCACATTCAATTTGGTGCTAAGTCATAAAATATTCTTTTGCAATTTATGAAAAATATCCAATAGGTATGTAATGGCCAAAAAGTACAAATGATACAAATATCTATAGACATGACAATGTACAAATTGTGACATAAATTTATCAGAAACTAGAAAATCTATGTTGGTCTTATAGTTCCAGCTTGCTAAAAGATACAGGCTTTGGGTGGGAACACAAAAAAATCCAGACCTGGCCATAACGGGGTTTCCAGAAAGTATGGGAACTAGCAAAGAGTAGGCCTCTGGGTGGGAGTGAGTCCAACATGAGATAAAACAATGCCTTAATGGGTATGTAGTATGCTGGGATGGAAAATATAGGAGCAAGGGATATTTGGAGAATCAGACAGAGACAAACATCAATAAAACATCACGTGAATAAATGCAAAATTACAAACTGTGATCAGTGATACCAAACAGAATCTCTGATTGCCAGGACAGGATCTAACTGGGTGTGTGTATGGAAGGAAGTTCAGTTTTGAACAAACTGGAGAGGAGGAGCATGGATTGGGGAAGGTATATTGGTTTTCTAGGACCACTGTAACAAACTAGATCGGTTAAAACAACAGAGATTTATTCTCTCCTAGTTCTGGAAGCTAGAAGTCCAAAATCAAGCTGTTAGCAGGGTCCTTCTCCCTCTGAAGGCTCTAGGGAGGCTCCCTTTTTCTGGTTTCTGGTAGTTGCCAGCAATTTTTGCTCTTCCTCGCCTTGTAGGGCATCATTCCAATCTCTGTCTTGTTATCCAATGGCCTTTGTTCCTGTGTGTATTTCTGTGAGTCCTGTTCTCTTTTTATAAGGACATCAGTCATTGGATTTAGGGCCCACCATCATTCAGTATGAGCTCACCTCAGCTTAATTCATTACATCTGCAAAGACTCTATTTCCAAATAAGGTCAAATTCTGAGGTTCTGGATGGAGCTGAGTTTTGGGGAATACTGTTCAACCCACTACAAAAAGTTTTCTTGATCAAGAGTCAAGAGCTGAAAAATGAAAATTATGCATTAGGCAATGAGGGGCTTGGGGAAGACAGTGACCAGAGAGAGGGAAGAGTGTAGTTGGATGGAGTGTGGAAGAGGTCATCAAGTGCGGTCAGGGCCTCAAGGAGGGGCAGGAAAAGTGTAGTGTGAATAGTGGTTGCTCTTCCAGGGACCAGATCATGCAGGGCCTGGCCTTCCATGTTAAGGGGCCGGCTGTTCTTAGGATGAGAGCCAATGGGAGGACACTGACTGCTTTACGCTGGGCCAGATTTGCATCTTACCTGTCCAACTGGACTTGTCCATAAGAATGTTTTGTCTCAAAGGTGCTGAAGATTACTTCTGTCCTCTTCACAAACACCTGTTCTTTCTATGAAGTCCTGACTGAATAGACCTGCTGAACAAAACCCTCTCTGACACTCCTCTTTCTCCCCCCGCCCCAGCATGGAATTGGGTGTCTCATCATAGGACTCTCATCCAACTCCGTGTTTCCTCCACCCCAGCACCTATTGCACTGTACTGAAATGGACTGCTGATTTGTTTCTTTCTCAGTGTGAAGATGTGAACGTCCTGAGACAGAAAATTGCTGAGCCTTAGCAGTAAATGTTTAGTGAAGGAAGGAAGGGAGGATGGAAGGAAGGAAAGAAGGAATTGGAGAGGGCAAAATCTCTGACAGTGAGGCAAAGACCTTACTCACCAAAGCAGAAAGTGGCCAAAGAAACCTTGTACTTGTTTCAGTGTGTGTCTCTTGAGGCCATTTTCTCCCGTCTTCCATAAAACCTAAGGCCAAAACCGCCCCTTGTCTGCATCCTCAGGCTCCATTAAATATGCTCCATGTCTGTGGCATGGGCTCTAAGGGAAGAAGACTATTTCTTTTCTTTTTCTTTTACCTTATGATTCCATTTATGAATATATGATGTATGTATAACTGTATCATTTTGCTGTACACCTGAAAATAATACAACATTATAAATCACCTATACTCCAATAAAATTAAAATATTAAAAAGAAGAAGGCCATTTCTAATGGAGCCATTTATTCTACTTTGTAGTCTAATGAAAGCCTAATGTAGCTTGGTAGGTGGAGACGAGGTCATTACTTCCCAAATTAGGAGTTGAAAGTGAATTGTATTATCACTGACTAGCTTCTTATTTTAGCTACAGGTCTGTGAGGGAATTTTTAATCTTATTTTTTTAGATCCGTACTTAGGATATATGAGCTGGACTCACTCTGCTATTTGGATTTTACTGATGTGCAGGACCTCTGCACCAACCCCTTCCAAAATATTCCTCTGCATCTCTCCCTTAAGCTCCACCTTCCTTCCAGGCCAGATGAAATAGTGTTTCTTTCCATCCAAGTCTGTAAGGCAAGGAAATCAATTGGGCCAATGACAGCGTGATTCAGTGGGCACTGGGCAGAGGCTGTGCGATTGTCGCCTGGCTCTCTGGGTGAATGGGGAAGCAAAAGGTGGAGAACTATGAATTACCAGGCACCGTTGCTGTGGAAGTGTTTTTTAAGATGAAGGCACATAGCACACTAGAGCTATTAGCAGAAGGGGACTCTGACATCTTCTGAAAACAGTAAGAATAAGAAGAAGAAAATAAAGTAAGAGTAGACTCTGGCATCCAAGAATCTCAGAGATGTGATGCTACCCTAGTGATTCCGGCTCTGCTCCCAGGTCCCCCCAGAGGCTCCCAGCAGGGCATGGATGCAGGGAAGCTCTGAGAGCCAATTCTCTGCCAAGCGCTGAGCAAGGAGCTCTTCATCCTCAGGCTTGGCCAGTCCTCCCCAGGGCTCTGTGAGAAAGGCCTGATCATGTCCGGAACAGCTCAGGGCACTGAGGCTCCCAGAGGAAAGTAACTTGAACAAGGCCATTCATTCATTCTACAAGTAACGTTCTCTGTGCGTGGCTCGGCCCTGGGCAAGGGGATATGGTGGCTAACAAATTAGGCAAGATCCCTACCTTCAAAAAGCTCTGAAAGCTAGACAGCTGGTATCTAAAGAAATAAAGATGTAATTTTAGAGAGTGATCAGTACCATGGAAACAATAGTGATGTAACATGATTAAGATTAACTGGGGGTTTATTTTAGGTGCTGTGGTCAGGGAAAGCCTCACGAGAGAGATGATATTTGAGCTGAGAATACCTGATGAGAAGGAGCTGGGCGTTAGGATGCCTGGGAAAGACTGTCTCAGGCAGGTGACCTGCAAGTGTGAAATGTCTTCTCCTGGAATAAGCTTGACATGCTCAAGGGGCAGGAGGGAGGCCAGTATGACTGGAGCATCATGTACAAGGGGACGCAAAGGCCCCTCAGGGTTTGATCGAGAAGCAGAAAGAATGCAATGATATAACGAAGGCATTTATTGTGGGGATTTGATCTTGTGCAATTGTGGGAGCTTGTTAAAGAGTTTACGGATTCCTAAAACGAAGATGGCGGAAGAGTAAGACGCGGAGATCACCTTCCTCCTCACGGATACACCAGAAATACAGCTACACGTGGAACAACTCCTACAGAACACCTACTGAACGCTGGCAGAAGACCCCAGACCTCCCAAAAGGCAAGAAACTCCCCACATACCTGGGTAGGGCAAAGCGGAGAGATTCCCGCACAGAGGATCGGTGCCGAGCGGCACTCACCAGCCCGAGAGGCTTGTCTGCTCGCCCGCCGGGGCGGGCGGCGCTGGAAGCTGAGGCTCGGGCTTCGGTCAGAGCGCAGGGAGAGGACTGGGGCTGGCGGCGAGAACTCAGCCTGAAGGGGCCTAATGTGCCACAGCTAGCCGGGAGGGAGTCCGGGAAAACTCTGGAGCTGCCGAACAGGCAAGAGACTTGTTCTTCCCTCTTGGTTTCCTGCTGCGCGAGGAGAGGGGATTAAGAGCGCTGCTTAAAGGGGCTCCACAGACGGGCGCGAGTCGCGACTGAAAGCGCGGAGCCCAGTGACGGGCGTGGGACGCTGGGGCTGCTGCTGCCGCCGCCAAGAAGCCCGTGTGCGAGCGCAGGTCACTGTCCACACCGCCCTTCCGGGAGCCTGAGCAGCCCGCCACTGCCGGGGTCCCGGGATCCAGGGGCGGCTTCCCTGGGAGAACGCACGGCGCGCCTCGGGCTGGTGCAACGTCACGCCGACCTCTGCCGCTGCAGGCTCGCCCCGCACTCCGTGCCCCTCCCTCCCGCCCGGCCTGAGTGAGCCAGAGTTCCCGAAGAGGCTGCTCCTTTAACCCTTTCCTGTCTGAGCGAAGAACAGACGCCCTCCGGCGACCTACACGCAGAGGCGGGGCCAAATCCAAAGCTGAGACCCGGGAGCTGTGAGAACAAAGAAGAGAAAGGGAAACCTCTCCCAGCAGCCTCAGAAGCAGCGGATTAAAGCTCCACAATCAACTTGATGTACCCTGCATCTGTGGAATACATGAATAGACAACAAATCATCCCAAATTGAGGAGCCAGGAGTCAGTACTGTGCCTCTGAGGTGGGAGAGCCAACTTCAGGACACTGGTCCACAAGAGACCTCCCAGCTCCACATAATATCAAACGGCGAAAATCTTCCAGAGATCTCCATCTCAACACCAGCACCCAGCTTCACTCAACGACCAGCAAGCTACAGTGCTGGACACCCTATGCCAAACAACTAGCAAGACAGGAACACAACGCCACCCATTAGCAGAGAGGTGGCCTAAAATCATAAAAAGTCTGCAGACACCCCAAAACATACCACCAGACGTGGACCTGCCCACCAGAAAGACAAGATCCAGCCTCATCCACCAGAACACAGGCACTAGTCCCCTCGACCAGGAAGCCTACACAACCCACTAAACCAACCTTAGCCACTGGGGACAGACACCAAAAACAACAGGAACTACGAACCTGCAGCCTGCAAAAAGGAGACCCCAAACACAGTAACATAAGCAAAATGAGAAGACAGAAAAACACACAGCAGGAGAAGGAGCAAGATAAAAACCCACCAGACCTAACAAATGAAGAGGTAATAGGCAGTCTATCTGAAAAAGAATTCAGAATAATGATAGTAAAGATGATCCAAAATCTTGGAAATAGAATAGACAAAATGCAAGAAACAGTTAACAAGGACCTAGTAGAACTAAAGATGAATCAAGCATCGATTAAAAACACAATAAATGAAATGAAAAATACTCTAGATGGGATCAATAGCAGAATAACTGAGGCAGAAGAACGGATAAGTGAGGTGGAAGATAAAATAGTGGAAATAACTAATGCAGAGCAAAATAAAGAAAAAAGAATGAAAAGAACAGAGGACAATATCAGAGACCTCTGGGACAACATTAAACGCACCAACATTCGAATTATAGGGGTTCCAGAAGAAGAAGAGAAAAAGAAAGGGACTGAGAAAATATTTGAAGAGATTATAGTTGAAAACTTCCCTAATATGGGAAAGGAAATAGTTAATCAAGTCCAAGAAGCACAGAGAGTCCCATACAGAATAAATCCAAGGAGAAATACGCCAAGACACATATTAATCAAACTGTCAAAAATTAAACACAAAGAAATCATATTAAAAGCAGCAAGGCAAAAACAACAAATAACACACAAGGGAATCCCCATCAGGATAACAGCTGATCTCTCAGCAGAAACTCTACAAGCCAGAAGGGAGTGGCAGGACATAATTAAAGTGATGAAGGAGAAAAACCTGCAACCAAGATTACTCTACCCAGCAAGGATCTCATTCAGATTTGATGGAGAAATTAAAACATTTACAGACAAGCAAAAGCTGAGAGAGTTCAGCACCACCAAACCAGCTTTACAACAAATGCTAAAGGAACTTCTCTAGGCAAGAAACACAACAGAAGGAAAAGACCTACAATAACGAACCCAAAACAATTAAGAAAATGGGAATAGGAACATACATATCGATAATTACCTTAAATGTAAATGGACTAAACGCTCCCACCAAAAGACACAGATTGGCTGAATGGATACAAAAACAAGACCCATATATATGCTGTCTACAAGAGACCCACTTCAGACCTAGAGACACATACAGACTGAAAGTAAGGGGATGGAAAAAGATATTCCATGCAAATGGAAACCAAAAGAAAGCTGGAGTAGCAATTCTCATATCAGACAAAATAGACTTTAAAATAAAGACTACTAGAAGAGACAAAGAAGGACACTACATAATGATCAAGGGATCGATCCAAGAAGAAGATATAACAATTGTAAATATTTATGCACCCAACATAGGAGCACCTCAATACATAAGGCAAACACTAACAGCCATAAAAGGAGAAATCGACAGTAACACAATCATAGTAGGGGACTTTAACACCCCAGTTTCACCAATGGACAGATCATCCAAAATGAAAATAAATAAGGAAACACAAGCTTTAAATGATACATTAAACAAGATGGACTTAATTGATATTTATAGGACATTCCATCCAAAAACAACAGAATACACATTTTTCTCAAGTGTTCATGGAACATTCTCCAGGATAGATCATATCTTGGGTCACAAATCAAGCCTTGGTAAATTTAAGAAAATTGAAATTGTATCAAGTATCTTTTCCGACCACAATGCTATGAGACTAGATATCAATTACAGGAAAAGAGCTATAAAAAATACAAACACATGGAGGCTAAACAATACATTACTTAATAACGAAGTGATCACTGAAGAAATCAAAGAGGAAATAAAAAAATACCTAGAAACAAATGACAATGGAGACACGACGACCCAAAACCTATGGGATGCAGCAAAAGCAGTTCTAAGAGGGAAGTTTATAGCAATACAATCCCACCTTAAGAAACAGGAAATATCTCGACGAAACAACCTAACCTTGCACCTAAAGCAATTAGAGAAAGAAGAACAAAAACATCCCAAAGTTAGCAGAAGGAAAGAAATCATAAAAATCAGATCAGAAATAAATGAAAAAGAAATGAAGGAAACAATAGCAAAGATCAATAAAACTAAAAGCTGGTTCTTTGAGAAGATAAACAAAATTGATAAACCATTAGCCAGACTCATCAAGAAAAAAAGGGAGAAGACTCAAATCAATAGAATTAGAAATGAAAAAGGAGAAGTAACAACTGACACTGCAGAAATACAAAAGATCGTGAGAGATTACTATAAGCAACTCTATGCCAATAAAATGGACAACCTGGAAGAAATGGACAAATTCTTAGGAATGCACAACCTGCCAAGACTGAATCAGGAAGAAATAGAACATATGAACAGACCAATCACAAGCACTGAAATTGAAACTGTGATAAAAAATCTTCCAGCAAACAAAAGCCCAGGACCAGATGGCTTCACAGGCGAATTCTATCAAGCATTTAGAGAAGAGCTAACGCCTATCCTTCTCAAACTCTTCCAAAATATAGCAGAGGGAGGAACACTCCCAAACTCATTCTACGAGGCCACCATCACCTTGATACCAAAACCAGACAAGGATGTCACAAAGAAAGAAAACTACAGGCCAATATCACTGATGAACATAGATGCAAAAATCCTCAACAAAATACTAGCAAACAGAATCCAACAGCACATTAAAAGGATCATACACCATGATCAAGTGGGGTTTATCCCAGGAATGCAAGGATTCTTCAATATACGCAAATCAATCAACGTGATACACCATATTAACAAATTGAAGGAGAAAAACCATATGATCATCTCAATAGATGCAGAGAAAGCTTTCGACAAAATTCAACACCCATTCATGATAAAAACCCTGCAGAAAGTAGGCATAGAGGGAACTTTCCTCAACATAATAAAGGCCATATATGACAAACCCACAGCCAGCATCGTCCTCAATGGTGAAAAACTGAAACCATTTCCACTAAGATCAGGAACAAGACAAGGTTGCCCACTCTCACCACTCTTATTCAACATAGTTTTGGAAGTTTTAGCCACAGCAATCAGAGAAGAAAAGCAAATAAAAGGAATCCAAATTGGAAAAGAAGAAGTAAAGCTGTCACTGTTTGCAGATGACATGATACTATACATAGAGAATCCTAAAGATGCTACCAGAAAACTACTAGAGCTAATCAATGAATTTGGTAAAGTTGCAGGATACAAAATTAATGCACAGAAATCTCTGGCATTCCTATATACTAATGATGAAAAATCTGAAAGTGAAATCAAGGAAACACTCCCATTTACCATTGCAACAAAAAGAATAAAATATCTAGGAATAAACCTACCTAAGGAGACAAAAGACCTGTATGCAGAAAATTATAAGACACTGATGAAAGAAATTAAAGATGATACAAATAGATGGAGAGATGTACCATGTTCTTGGATTGGAAGAATCAACATTGTGAAAATGACTCTACTACCCAAAGCAATCTACAGATTCAATGCAATCCCTATCAAAATACCACTGGCATTTTTCACAGAACTAGAACAAAAAATTTCACAATTTGTATGGAAACACAAAAGACCCCGAATAGCCAAAGCAATCTTGAGAACGAAAAATGGAGCTGGAGGAATCAGGCTCCCTGACTTCAGACTATACTACAAAGCTGCAGTAATCAAGACAGTATGGTACTGGCACAAAAACAGAAAGATAGATCAATGGAACAGGATAGAAAGCCCAGAGATAAACCCACGGACATATGGTCACCTTATCTTTGATAAAGGAGGCAGGAATGTACAGTGGAGAAAGGACAGTCTCTTCAATAAGTGGTGTTGGGAAAACTGGACAGGGACATGTAAAAGTATGAGATTCGATCACTCCCTAACACCATACACAAAAATAAGCTCAAAATGGATTAAAGACCTAAATGTAAGGCCAGACACTATCAAACTCTTAGAGGACAACATAGGCAGAACACTCTATGACATAAATCACAGCAAGATCCTTTTTGACCCACCTCCTAGAGAAATGGAAATAAAGACAAAAATAAACACATGGGACCTAATGAAACTTAAAAGCTTTTGCACAGCAAAGGAAACCATAAACAAGACCAAAAGACAACCCTCAGAATGGGAGAAAATATTTGCAAATGAAGCAACTGACAAAGGATTAATCTCCAAAATTTATAAGCAGCTCATGCAGCTCAATAACAAAAAAACAAACAACCCAATCCAAAAATGGGCAGAAGACCTAAATAGACATTTCTCCACAGAAGATACACAGACTGCCAACAAACACATGAAAGGATGCTCAACATCTTTACTAATTAGAGAAATGCAAATCAAAACTACAATGAGATATCATCTCACACCAGTCAGAATGGCCATCATCAAAAAATCTAGAAACAATAAATGCTGGAGAGGGTGTGGAAAAAAGGGAACACTCTTGCACTGCTGGTGGGAATGTGAATTGGTACAGCCACTATGGAGAACGGTATGGAGGTTCCTTAAAAAACTACAAATAGAACTACCATATGACCCTGCAATCCCACTACTGGGCATATACCCTGAGAAAACCATAATTCAAAAAGAGACATGTACCAAAATGTTCATAGCAGCCCTATTTACAATAGCCCGGAGATGGAAACAACCTAAGTGTCCATCATCGGATGAATGGGTAAAGAAGATGTGGCACATACATACAATGGAATATTACTCAGCCATAAAAAGAAATGAAATTGAACTATTTGTAATGAGGTGGATGGACCTAGAGTCTGTCATACAGAGTGAAGTAAGTCAGAAAGAGAAAGACAAATACTGTATGCTGACACATATATATGGAATTTAAG
This sequence comes from Hyperoodon ampullatus, assembly GCF_949752795.1. Taxonomy (NCBI): domain Eukaryota; kingdom Metazoa; phylum Chordata; class Mammalia; order Artiodactyla; family Ziphiidae; genus Hyperoodon; species Hyperoodon ampullatus. The sequence continues at coordinate 32,442,157 of NC_136924.1, read as the reverse complement.
AAAAAAAAAAGGTCATGAAGAACATAGGGGTAAGACAGGAATAAAGACACAGACCTACTAGAGAATGGACTTGAGGATATGGGGAGGGGGAAGGGTAAGCTGTGACAAAGTGAAAGAGCGGCATGGACATATATACACTACCAAACGTAAGGTAGATAGCTAGTGGGAAGCAGCCGCATAGCACAGGGAGATCAGCTCGGTGCTTTGTGACCGCCTGGAGGGGTGGGATAGGGAGGGTGGGAGGGAGACGCAAAAGGGAGGGGATATGGGAACATATGTATACATATAACTGATTAAATTTGTGATAAAGCAAAAAAAAAAAAAAAAAAAAGAGTTTACGTAAGGCTGTTACTTCTACATCTGGTGTTGGGTCTGAAGTCAATAGGACAGGCAGTTGGGAAGGAAAGATGGACATGAAGCGGGGGAGAGCAATGATGTATGTGATCAGCCGCAGCTGGCACCCTTTGCCATGGAGTTGCACACACTGGACCAGGATTTGGAGGAGCTAAAGGAAGAGATGGACTGGGAAGTAGAGTTGCCCCAGCCGTGTAATCAAGGTAAGGCTGCAGATTAAGGACAACGTGTAATCCGTGAGTGGTAACAGCACTTGGGCTCCGTACAGATCTCCGTGGTGTTTAAAAAGAAAATAGAAGAGCTGCCATTTTTTCCCTTCCACTTCTCAATCTCATGCAAGTGCCTCTTGTGGCCCATGTATCCTGATGCTATATGGGGAATTCTGGGAAGCCCAGTTCTAGATTACTATCTCAACACATACTCTGTTCTTTGTCAACTTGGCATGCATTCATATCTCTTTTAACCATATTTAACTTCTCAACAGTGACAATAACAGAATATAGTATCCATCTAACATGCTTTTATACGCAACTAAAAACACCCTAACCATCTCCCTAAAAATAAGATGCACATTCTTTTACTCACCTTTAGGTGATATCCCTTCTTTTTCCAGTTAGGTCACATTCCTCTGATATCTTGTAGCTTAAATATTGAGATATAAGGTTAGTTACTACTAAACACATTTTATGTTAAATGGTAGGGAAATGAGGGAGGGAAAGAAAAAATGGTTAATATATGCACAACTATATTCACATCACAATAAGGAATAAATACTCATAACTATTACAGTCTTTATTTCTCAAGTGGTCATGTGACAGTAGCTGATACTTATAACTTCCTTTTATCATATTCCCTTTACCCTCAGCAAGCAGGTTGGCCCCTTGTAGTCCTGTGCCTTTGGGTGGCTCAGAGTTTATTCTTGAAGATCATTGACAGTCCTGCCTATATTGGGTTGTGGTTTTCCATTTGACTTTAATCATGGGATATGGGAGTGTAAGTGGAACCTCAGGGCATCTCGTCTTCCCAGACATACGCCTCCTTATCCCAACTGTGTAATAACAACCTAATTCCCTCTTGGGAATATAGATTACAGAGAAGATTAACTATTTGGGGAGATCATCAGGAAGGTGGGATCAAACTAGGGATCTGAGGGACAGCATTGGCTCTAACAGAAGAGATGGGGAAAGTATTCTAGGCAGGGATAAGACAAGAAAAAAGCCCACAGATGGGGGTTACTGAGACTGCTTAAAGGAAAAAGAGAAGCACAGCATACCTGATATTTCATGTACACAAAGAGAGAGGACCACAGAGGCTGGAAAGAGTACAAACAGTATTTGAAGCCAAGCCATGGGTGGGTAGGAGTGCTCTCTCAGGGATACAGGCCTTCACTGTACAAGTGATGAGGAGTCACTGGTGATCTGAAGAGGAGTATGCTATGATCAGACCTCTATGCGGAATATTTCTTCTTCCCTCCTTCCCTCTACATAGACTATTCCATGTGCTAATCAGTGTGCTAAGCCTGAGGAACACGGAGGTGAATAACATAGGGTCCCTGCCTTCAAGAAGCTCATAGTGTGTGTACAAATGATGAAGTATAATAGAATAAAGAATCCCAAACCCTATGGTTAAATTCTGACAGGCCCCCTGGGGGAGGGGTCAGAGGAAGGAACAGCTAATTACACCTGGGGAGTGGGTAGAGGTCCATTCAAGAATAAAGTACAGGAGAGGGAAATGGAGACAGAAAAGCACTTAGAAAGGCTCTTCATTTATCTGACTAACATCAATTGAGTACCGACACCATGCCAGGCATTTTTGTGGACGTTGCAGGTAGAAGTGCACAGGCATGTAGGGGTCTTCTGCCTTCATGAAATTACATTAGAGTAGAAAGAGAAAAACTTCAATAGGAAAATCAGATAATAGCAAGAATAATATCAGACATTTATGGAGTTCTTAACAATGTGCTCTAAGTGCCGTCGATGAATTAATCTTCATAACAACCTCGTGAGGTAGGTATTATTATTCTCCCCCTTTTATAGATGGGAAACAGGCATACAGATGGTAGTTAGATAACTTTCCTGAGATTTTACAGTTAACAAGTGGTAGAACCATGATTTGAACCTAGAGAGCTGGAGCCCAGAGATAAAGTCTTAACAACAGGGTCACGTTACCTCTTCAGTAATTGAATAGAGATATTTCAGGGAATGAGAAGTGCCATGAAGAAAGCAAACCAGGGCAATGGGCTAGAGAGTAAAGAGTAAGGTAGAGTGATGCTACTATAATGGTATGCTTCTGGAAGACCTCACTCAGGAGGTGATTCTCCAATGATATCTGAATGATCGGGAGGATTTAGCCATGAAATGATCCCAGCAGGAGGGTCTAATGGCCTCCCCTGGACCACTGAGAGTGAAGGAGAGAAAAGCAACAAAAAGGCAATTTGTCTCCAGGCTGGATGCACAGGTCAAAGGAGGGCTGAGCTGGAGATGCTTTCAAAGGAGACTTAAGCCTACGTGGCATCAAGGCAGGATGCCAGCCTCTGCCTTACTGCATGGCTGCCTTGGGCCCCTGCTTGCTGTGACTCTCTCCAAGTCCCAGCCATTTCTGGCTAATGTTCATTGGCCTGGTGCTCTGGCTGAGAACTTAATGATATACCTAGGCAGTCTGAGCTTTGAACAAGTAAGCATGTATTTCCTAATTCTGCCGGAGTTGGAGGCCAAGTCTCAGGGAGAAACATGTAACCAGGTGTCTTTGGAGTGGACGAGGAAGTGAAGCTTATGGCAGAAGGCTGAGGGCTCTCTGCTGATCTGAAGACCAGAAACCTTGCCCTGGATCAGGAATTTGGCGATCTGAGTATTTACACTGCTTCTGCCACCAGCTGACTGTGTGATCTTGACCAAATCATCTTTTTTTTTTTCCCCCCTCTCTGGGTCTTATTCTTCCTGTTAAAAAAAGGGGCATGGGATTGAATGAACTCTAAAGTTCCTGGCAGGTGCCTTGTTCCCAGGCTCCGGCACTCAGTTCGTGAGCTGAACCCCACATAGGGCAAGTGCAATGAAGGGGCAGCAATAAAAAATTGTTTTTCCAAATCATTTGATATTTCAACAGATGCTTCTAAGTGGTTATCATGGGGAGGAATCAGAACTTTGTGGGATTCTTTGAAGTTTAATACAATGTTGTCAAGATGAGAAATACAATGATGAGGAAGTACCATCCCTTTCAGTACTGAGTGTCCCTTAAGGTGCTAGACCAGGCTTGCTCAGTCCTGCTCTTGCCTTCATTCATGTCTGGGGCAGCTTGGAGGGTGGTGGTGGGGTCCTACTTGCCTCCCCGGATTCATGTTCTCAATAGAAAACTCAAATTTTTACCAGAAACTTGACACTTAGGGATTACTGGGTTGGGCCATTTGGCTCAGGGATCCCATCAAATTTTTGCCTCTATTTCCCTCTGAATCCAGCCTCTGCACTCAAGACTCAGAACACAGCTTGAATGATAGAATCGTAAAGTGCAGAAGCTCTGATTCCCAAGGGATTGTGACAGCAGATGTTTCTATAGATCTTTCAATGCTAACTACATTTATTCTTCCAAATTATAGGCTTCTACTTCGTTCCTGTTACAACTAATGTGATTTTTTAATTACAGTGGCTGATGGCCAGTTGGCAACTCGGCTTAATAAGCTTCAGATTTAGCAGGTGGGGGGAGGGTCAGTGGGTACAACTATTGGCCAAATTGTTAGTGCATCATTTCTTAGAGAAATGGAAATAGCTATTTCAAATTTGGATGCTGCCTCCTTCAACAGGGTGAATTCTCCTGTTATTCTTTTTCCTGTCCTATTTTCAGGAGGCTCAGTTACCTGTCTCTTCTAGAGATATGGGACATGGTATCTGATTGTCACAAATAAGGACACAACAGACAAATGACACAGACTGTCCTGGGCAGCCCTCACCTGGTGCTAGCATGCTAAGGAATCACACCTCACTGGTACCAGCCCAGTACCAGGACTTTTTCCTCCCCAGGGTTTATAACCAGAGGTGGGTTTACCTCGAAGCCAATAAATGAAATGGAAGATTCAGGACCCCTACTTACACAAGATCCTTTTGAGGCTTGAAGGAAGCCCTAGCAATATGCTAACATGTGCATTGCTGTCTGAATCCATTCAGGCTGCCATAACAAGTACTATAGACCAAGTGGCTTATAAACAACAGAAATTCATCTCCCACTGTTCTGGAGGCTGGAACTCCGAGGTCAGGATTCCAGCATGGTTGAGTTCTGGTGAAGACCCTCTTCTGCACTGCAGACAGTCAACTTCTTTTGTCCTCAGGTGGTGGAAAGAGAGCCAACTTCTGGCCTCTTCTTAGAAGGGCACTAACCCTATTCACGAGGACTCCACCCTTATAACTTAATTACTTCCCAAAGGCCACCTCCAAATACCATCACATTGGGGAATAGGTTTCAACATATGGATCTGGAGGGACTCAAACAGTGAGTCCATAACAATGTACTGCTGTAAAATCTGTGAAAGCAAGATGTATTAACCACAATAGGTTAAGAAAGCTGTCTCCTCATGCTGGATGGTTGTTGGTCTGGAGGCACCTTGAGAACCTTTGGCATTGGCAAAGGGGGCATTGGGGTGGGAACACATTTATTCTGAGAATAGTGAGGTATTTTGATGTGGTTGCAGCCTTGCAGCCATTACTGCATATAATCACAGTATCGCTGGTTATTCTGGTGTAGGAATGGCTTCCTGCTGTGTCAATTCCCTTTGCAGTGTGACCCGAAGACCCGGCTGGGGCCTATTGTGAATGAATGTGTCCTGCAGCACCTGGCACCAGTGGTGCATGGGTAGTGGGAATAAAAAAACAGGTTTGAAATGTATGGAGCCAGAAATTAATATGTGGAAGATTCTTCCCCTCATCAGAGGATGTAAATTTTTAAGTAGAGGATTGATTCCTCTCCTATCAATGCCTCATCAGCATGAAAGCTCCCTTGTCAGAAATAAGACTTGATAATGCAGCATGTGCAATGAAAAACACCAGGTACTTTTGTTTCGGGGGGGGGGGTGTCTTTTTTGAAGGGAGTTGTGGAAAATATGGTTTATCACAATTGCCATGTTTTTAGGGAGAAAACCTATAGCAGTACCACAAACAGTGAGTGCAACCATAACGGCTCATATGTGAAGCACACATGATAAAAGACTTACCGCATTTTGACTATAATAATAACAATTTACATGACATTACCAACACTGAGTTGTGAAGCTAGGAGCCTTTTTATAAACTATTAACAAAATTGTTTTGATCTGGAGTGAAGCCCAATCATCTCCTTGCTCTTTGTATAGAATAATGCTACAAAATTATCACCTGGAGAGCAGGTGATATGTAGAGTATGCTGCCCAATGTTTAGAACAAAAGGAGGATTGTAGAAGTGTTCAGTTCATAGAAATACGTTATTTCTCTGATGTTGTGGGGTTTTTTGTATGCGTCTTTTTAAAAAAATATTTATTGGAATATGTTTGATTTACCGTGTTGTGTTACTTTCTGTTCTACAGCAAAGTGAATCAGTTATACATACACATATATCCACTCTTTTTTAGATTCTTTTCCCATATAGGTCATTACAGAGTATTGAGTAGAAGTCCCTGTGCTATACAGTAGGTACTTGTTAGTTATCTGTTTTATATAGAGTAGTATGTATATGTCAATCCCAATCTCCTAATTTATCCCTCCCCCAACCTTTCCCCCCTGGTAACCATAAGTTTGTTTTGTACATCTGTGACTCTATTTTGGTTTTGTCAATAAGTTCACTTGTACCATTTTTTACCTGTTTAGTTCCATTTTAAACCTAATTTTGCATTCCTTTTCTTAAAGAGGGCCCAAATTATCCAGACCCCATAAGGCATGGATCCATCCACACCTCAGTTGTGACCACCAAAGCCTTCCACAGTAGCCTGCAGCCAATCCCTGATCCTGAGCAAATCCCAGCAGGGGCAGTAGCTGCTTCTCTTCCTCTTGTCTGTAGAAGTTGGGGTGCAGTCCCACTTTCAGATCTGTTCTGGGGCCCAGCATGGTGGCTGGAGTCTTCTGCCACCCTTGGAGCCTCCACACATCCTGCCCAGGTCTGAATCTAGCTGTGTGGAGGTGAGCCCTGAAATTTGGAAGGCAGCAGCTCTTCCCCTCGCCATTTATGCACCCCCTACTCTACTCCCCAATTCCCCACCAGAGTGATTGTGGTCAAGGGTCTGGGCCCTATTCAGGCTTCATCCAATTCAAGCCAATCCACATGCCTGAGACTTACTCTGGGGCAGGCTCTGTAGGATGTAGGAATCAATAGGATGCAACACTAGGAATATAGGAATGAATAAGAATAAATAAGAATAAGAGGCCTGCCCTAGTGCTAGATGAAGACAAAAGACAGTGACATGCCGAGTGATGTGGACACTCTTGGAGGTTGAATGGAGAAGACAGGGCGACAGGAGATAAAGTGAGGTCCCTTAGTTAATTGTAATAAAGATGATGATAACACTACACTTACCTCTAATAATATTAATAAGTCTCAATAAGGAGGGTGATCAATTTTGAATTCTATAAGTACAGAAGCCGCATTGGTTTATAAACTTGTATATCTGCAGCATCTGGTCCAGAACCTGGTGCATAATAGATACTCAACAGATTGCTGTTAAATGAGTGAAATGATAAGTATTCTGAGTGCTTACTTTGTGCCATGCATTTCCTTTAAACCTCACGGCCATCCTATGAGAGGTGATAAGAGCATCCTCTTCCACAGATGAGAAAAACTGAGGTGGGTGAATGTTCCATCGAAAAGGTCCTACAGCCAGTAGGGGCAGGTCCTGAATGGTACTGTTTTCTTGCCTTGTTCTAAGTCAGGCAAATTGCTTTCCCTTACTCGCTACCCATCTCTGGCCAAATCTCAGACCATCTGATTGGGACCCAGGTATCCCAGCTGCCAGTCTTTGTGCCATCCCAAATCTTGCTGCCTGCAGAGACAGGTTCTGGAATGAGAACAGAGCCACAAGCTCCCAGGTCGTGGGTCATTGGCTGGGCTTGCTACTTGGCCTGTCTCATTGGCTGGCTGGAGATGGCCTGCTTCTGAAATCAAGACTCATCTCGTTCCCAGTCTGAACCCATAGAACATGACCAGGTTGTCCTGCATAACAAGTTTAAACTCATGCCTCTCTGCCACATGCCTGCTGGGTTTCCAGTTGTGTCCAGCTTTCCCCTCCACACTGCCCATCCACTGCATCTTTAGAAATTGCTTAGAGCTTGGACTATTATAAGCATCATCAGTGTTTTGTACCTGCCTCCTCCAAAAGACCATGAACTCCCAGAGGCAGGGGCTGTGTGATCTGTCTCCCTCTATGCTCTGTGCCCTGCATGGAATCCTATATGTGACAATTTAACAGGATGATTCCAATATTGGTTCTGCTCCCTACTGGTCATTGATCTTAGGCAAGTGACAACTTCCGTTTCCTCAGTTTCTTCATCTGTAAAATGGGGAGGGATAATAGTGTATACCTAATAGGGTTGCCATGAGGATTAACTTAGCCAATAAATGTAAAGATAAAATGTGCCTGGCACAGAGAAGCTCTATATCATTGTTAGTCATTATGATTCTTAATGATTCATACAGCACCTTCTTTCGTCCCCTTTTAGGGCGTTAATAGTCCACACAATATATTTTAACACCAAAACATTGGCTGGCTGGTGTTTTTTTCTGATTGTTTCTTATGGGTAAGTTTTGTTGCCTCAATTACATTTTTCAAACTCCCTAACATTAAGGGTTGTTCATTAGGATGCTGGTGCCTTTTAACCTGGTTTGGGTTACAGACCTTTTCAAGAATCTAATGAAAATGATGGCTGCTACTGCCTTGCAAACGCACATGGGGCCATAGAAGCAAAATATTGCCCACCAGTTTTAGGAGTTTTACTCACTGCCAGCAAGGGCTTTCTAGTCAAGAATCTCTGTTCTGTCACCAACAAGCTGTGTATTATTGGGCAAGCAACTATCCCTCTCTGGGCTTCTGTACAGTAGGGGAGACTAGGGGCTCAGCGGATCCTTCTAGCAGGGACATTTCACACTTTTCATCCTCTGTTTTGCCAAGAAATAACTTCCATCTAAATTCCATTAGATCAGATAGAAGGGGTAAAAAAAAAACCCCAATCAGATCCCATTGCAGCTAAAAGCTTTCTCTGCTCTTCCTAGCATCTTTGAAATGTGACAGACAGAGAGAAAGCTTCATAAATCTCCAGTAAGCCAAGAGCATGACTATAATAACTGCAAGATGGGATGGGAAGGGTAGCTTGCCCTCCCACCTGCTATGGCTGGAATCAGCTTCCCTTAACCCCCATATATCAAAAACGAAAAGGAGGGCACCCCTGTATATCATCTCACTCCAAAATAGAGGTGGGGGTCAACAGCTGTCAAACTTTCAGGGATCTGCTCTCTCCGTCTCCTGTCCCTTGGGTCTTCTCTTGCGTCAGCTGTCTAATAGGTCCATTACTCTGCCTCCATTTCCTAAACTTGTCATTCTGCCTTCTCTGTCACCCCCCACCCCAGATGCTTGTTGGTACTAGGAAGAAAGTACATAAAATACATGGCCTTCTGTAAGCACTTGGTCTTACTTTCTTAGACCTTAGAATATTTTCCCAAACCCCCAGCTTGGCATTTCCAAGGTAAGGCTCCATCAGAGAGAACTTGGTATACAAAAGTCCTGCGGTGGAGGTTCTCTCCAAGAACTGAAAGGTCAGAGCAGCTGGACACTGAAGGGTGTGGTGTGAAATGTGGTGGTGAGCAGGGGCTGGTTCTTGCAGGACCTTGAGCTTCCCATGTAGTATTTTAGTGTCCAGGAGAATTAGGAAGCCTACTGACAGGTTTCAAGCAAGGGTAGGGATGGGGATGGTGGCTTCAGTTCAATGGTAGCCTACAAAGCAGTATGTCTTAGAGGAGCTGGGACGTGGCAGGTCACCCAAGCAAGGCTCAAGCACCAGGCAACTAGGTGGGACCCAGAACAGGCAGAAGCCTGGTTTCTAGAATTGGAACCCAAGTTAGCAAGAAAAGCAGCAAAGGCATCCTTAGGCAGTGATTAAACTAGAAATTCTTGAAACCACACCCCTCCTCCTTCTTAGGAAATGGATAAACTATGGCCAGCACGTTGGCAAGGACAACTGTGTCTGCAGGTGAGGGGCAAGTGACATCAACTGGGGGCTGGAGCGCCACAGGATGGGCCATGGGGAGCTTGGGGCTTGATATCGGGGGTGTTGTAAAGGACCTGTGCTTCTTCCTGTCTTTGAGGAGCTGTGAAGGAGAAGAGGGATATGGGGGAAGGAGGATCGTTGAAGGTGGGGCACTGGTGCATATGTAGAGTGGCTGTTTTAAGATTATGTTAAAAAGTAGTAATGGGGAGACCCACTTCCTTATTTTTAGTGCATTTGCATTCAGGATCACTGGAACTGAGAGCTCGCCAAGGTCATTATGATGGGCATTTTCTCTTGCAGTGACTTGTTAAATTATCCCATTATGGTTATGCTTCTCCATTCTCCAAAGTTACTTAACAGGTCTCAATTCTGCCCCCTTTAAAGCTGAGCCATGGGAATGGCTCCTTGAATTATGGGGTCAGTGCCCATTTTCCCACCCCACCCTCCCAATTTCCTCCACCCTCAGTTGTCACAGAACCATTATCACTTGTCTGGAGTAACCCATTAGCTAAAGAGCACATTAGCATAGATGGCTTTCTCAGATGCGTATCTTTAGGAAGCAATTCATCCAGCTCAATACCTTAAGGGGACAGGAGTTCAGGAGGATTCATTTTGGTGGGAGGCAGTGTGGTCTCCTAGAAAGAGACAGGACCCCAGATTCTGGTTCTCATTATGTCATTTCTCATCTATTTATTCATATAAAAAGGTTTTTTTTTCCTGATATTTCCTAAGTGCCAAAGGCTCTGCCCTCAAGGGTTCATAAAATCCTATGGTAATGATATGATGGGCATACAGACTTATTTTAATATCTCCATTTGTTCAATTAAAGGAGTTAAGGGTGTTCAGGGGAAAATACATTTAGATTGCAGTTTGGGGTAAACCAAGAAAGTCTTCATGGAAGAGTTAGCATTTGAACTAGGCTTTGAAGAATGAAAAGAGGTTGAACAACTCTTGATGTATCACCTGGAATGTGTTACTTACCCTTTCTATGTCACAGTTTTTGATCACATCTGTAAAATGGAGAAGCTTGCATCTAGCTGTGTAAATGGACCACCCTTTAGTGAGCACATTTTCTGAGGCAGGGACTGAGCTAGACACTAGGGATAAAGAGATGGAATGGGTGGGATCGCTCAGTAAACAACCTCAAAGACATCACAATATGAATCACAAGGGCTAAGCATGAAACCATCTGCTCACCAACTTCTGACTTTTCCAGACACGTCCAAATCTTTATTTCAGGACCAAGGCCAGCACCTACGCTTGCCTCCTCTGGGAAAGGTTGGTCAGATTCTACCATTAAATTGTCCATTCGTATCTATGACATGTTTGCAGTATTCATGCCTAGTCTTGAGGTGTTTTATGGACATGATTACCACCATTGTGTCAGGTAGGGGAAAAAGCAGATACGGTGGAAGTTTCCAGGAAAAAAAAAACAAAAAAAAACCACCACAGAGTGTAATTATGGAAGGGATAAAAGCAGAAAACTGTGAAAAAAGAAAGATGCTATAATCTCTATGGGATGATCTGATCCTAAAGGCAGAACACAGACCACGAAGCACATGCAAGAGGCTGTGTAGGTGTAATCATCTCTCATGAGGAAAAGCAATATAGCGACACCATTAGAACACCTGCAATTTGCCAGGCAATTTCTAAGTGCTCTCTGTATACCTTAACATGTGTATTTCTTGCAAAAATCCTCAGGAGGTGGGGGTCACTATCATTATCTCCATTTTACAGATGTGGAAACTGAGTCACGGAGTGGCTAAGCAACTTGCCCAAGGTTACAGTTAGAAAAAGGCATTCTCTCTCCATTCCCCACTAATAATGGACACAGTTTAATATATATTGAGGCACTGTTTTAAGCTCCATCTAACCATCTGTTTCCATGTAACTTCATTTCATTCTCAGCACAGCTCTATGAGGTGGGCTCTAACTATGGCTCTCCTCCTGAGATAGAGAGGTGTTAAGTAACAAGGCAGAGCTGGGAAGTGAATCCAGCCTGTCTAATCCCAGAGCCTTCCTTTGCCTCAGAGAATGAAGGCAGTGCCATGTTTATGGAGGAAGGGGACCAAACTGAGAAGCATTCAAGAGGTAAAGCCCAAATGGCTCTGTGGCTGAGGATGCAGAACAGGAAGAAGCCAAGGTTTCTATATTATTTCTTCCAGCTCCCCGTCTATGCTTCAAAGGAGGAGAGCAGATGCGGGGCCATTGTAAGCTGTCTGGGGCTCTTGAAGAAAAGACGGAACTGGCCTGGGATTGCAAAGGCTGGAGCTGGTATGCAACCAACTGCTGACTTCAGGCAAATTATTTTTACTTCGATAAGTCTGTTTCCTCCTCTGGAAAATAGAGGAAATAAGATCGGCTCTCCACTTACCTCACATCAGTGTTTTCCAGAGAAGAGATTGAGTTATGCAGAATGTCATGTCTTAATGACTGGTGGTGGTGGGGAGCCCAAGGGTGAATGACTGACATCTGCAAATTCATTCATTCACTCATTCACAAATTCACTATTTCAGTTATGGGACCATTGACTTTTTTTAAAAAACACATTTATTGGAGTATAATTGCTTTACAATGGTGTGTGTTAGTTTCTGCTTTATAACAACGTGAAGCAGCTATACATATACATATATCCCCATATCTCTTCCCTCTGGCATCACCCTCCCTCCCACCCTCCCTATCCCACCCCTCCAGGTGGTCACAAAGCACTGAGCTGATCTCCCTGTGCTATGCAGCTCCTTCCCAGTAGCGATCTATTTTATGTTTGGCAGTGTATATATGTCCATGCCACTCTCTCACTATATCCCAGCTTACCTTCCCCCTCCCTATGTCCTCAAGTCCATTCGATATGCCTGCGTCTTTATTCCTGTCCTGCCCCTAGGTTCTTCAGAGCCATTTTTTTTTATTCCATATATATGTGCTAGCATAAGGTATTTGTTTTTCTCTTTCTGACTTACTTCACTCTGTATAACAGACTCTAGGTCCACCCACCTCACTACAAATAACTCAATTTCATTTCATTTTATGGCTGAGTAATATTCCACTGTATATATATGCCACATCTTCTTTATCCATTCATCTGTCGATGGACACTTAGGTTGCTTCCATGTCCTGGGTATTGTAAATAGAGCTGCAATGAACATTGTGCTACATGACTCTTTTTGAATTATGGTTTTCTCAGGGTATATGCCCAGCAGTGGGATTGCTGGGTCATATGGTAATTCTATTTTTACTTTTTGAGGAACCTCCATACTGCTCTGCATAGTGGCTGTATCAATTTATATTCCAGCCAACAGTGCAAGAGGGTTCCCTTTTCTCCACACCCTCTGCAGCATTTATTGTTTGTAGATTTTTTGATGATGGCCATTCTGACTGGTGTGAGGTGATACCTCATTGCAGGTTTTTTTTTTTTTTTTTTTGCGGTACGCGGGCCTCTTACTGCCATGGCCTCTCCCGTTGCGGAGCACAGGCTCCGGACGCGCAGGCTCAGCGGCCATGGCTCACGGACCCAGCCGCTCCGCGGCATGTGGGATCTTCCCGGACCAGGGCACCAACCCGTGTCCCCTGCATTGACAGGCGGACTCTCAACCACTGCGCCACCAGGGAAGCCCCTCATTGTAGTTTTGATTTGCATTTCTCTAATGATTAGTGATGTTGAGCATCCTTTCATGTGTTTGTTGGCAGTCTGTATATCTTCTTTGAAGAAATGTTTATTTAAGTCTTTTGCCCCTTTTTGGATTGGGTTGTTTGTTTTTCTGATATTGAGCTGCATGAGCTGCTTGTAAATTTTGGAGATTAATCCTTTGCCAGTTGCTTCATTTGCAAATATTTTCTCCCATTCTGAGGGTTGTCTTTTCATCTTGTTTATGGTTTCCTTTGCTGTGCCAAAGCTTTTAAGTTTCATTAGGTCCCATTTGTTTATTTTTGTTTTTATTTCCACTTCTCTAGGAGGCAGGTCAAAAAGGATCTGACTGTGATTTATGTCATAGAGTGTTCTGCCTATGTTTTCCTCTAAGAGTTTGATAGTGTCTGGCCTTACATTTAGGTCTTTAATCCATTTGGAGTTTATTTTTGTGTATGGTGTTAGAGAGTGTTCTAATTTCATTCTTTTACATGTAGCTGTCCAGTTTTCCCAGCACCACTTATTGAAGAGGCTGTCTTTTCTCCATTGTATATTCTTGCCTCCTTTATCAAAAATAAGGTGACCATATGTGCGTGGGTTTACCTCTGGGCTTTCTATCCTGTTCCATTGATCTATATTTCTGTTTTTGTGCCAGTACCATACTGTCTTGATTACTGTAGCTTTGTAGTATAGTCTGAAGTCAGGGAGCCAGATTCCTCCAGCTCCATTTTCCTTTCTCAAGATTGCTTTTGCTATTTGGGGTCTTTTGTGTTTCCATACAAATTGTGAAATTTTTTGTTGTAGTTCTGTGAAAAATGCCCTTGGTAGTTTGATAGGGATTGCATTGAATCTGTAGATTGCTTTGGGTAGTATAGTCATTTTCCCAATATTGATTCTTCCAATCCAAGAACATAGTATATCTCTCCATCTGCTTGTATCATCTTTAATTTCTTTCATCAGTGTCTTATAGTTTTCTGCATACAAGTCTCTTGTCTCCTTGTGTAGGTTTATTCCCAGGTATTTTATTCTTTTTGTTGCAATGGTAAATGGGAGTGTTTCCTTAATTTCTCTTTCAGATTTTTCATCATTAGTGTATAGGAATGCAAGAGATTTCTGTGCATTAATTTTGTATCCTGCTACTTTACCAAATTCATTGATTAGCTCTAGTAGTTTTCTGGTAGCATCTTTAGGATTTTCTATGTGTAGTATCATGTCATCTGCCAACAATGACAGCTTTACTTCTTTTCCAATTTGGATTATTTTATTTATTTTTCTTCTCTGATTGCTGTGGCTAAAACTGCCAAAACTATGTTGAATAATAGTGGTGAGAGGGGACAACCTTGTCTTGTTCCTGATCTTAGTGGAAATGGTTTCAGTTTTTCACTATTGAGAACGATGTTGGCTGTGGGTTTGTCATATATGGCCTTTATTATGTTGAGGTAAGTTCCCTCTATGCCTACGCCTACTTTCTGGAGGGTTTTTTAATCATAAATGGGTGTTGAATTTTGTCAAAAGCTTTTTCTGCATCTCTTGAGATGATCATATGGTTTTTATTCTTCAGTTTGTTAATATGGTGTATCACATTCATTGATTTGCATATGTTGAAGAATCCTTGCATTCCTGGGATAAATCCCCCTTGATCATGGTGTATGATCCTTTTAATGTGCTGTTGGATTCTGTTTGCTAGTATTTTGTTGAGGATTTTTACATCTATGTTCATCAGTGATATTGGCCTGTAGTTTTCTTTCTTTGTGACATCTTTGTCTGGTTTTGGTATCAGGGTAATGGTGGCCTCATAGAATGAGTTTGGGAGTGTTCCTCCCTCTGTTATATTTTGGAACTGTTTGAGAAGGATAGGTGTTAGCTCTTCTCTAAGTGTTTGGTAGAATTCATCTGTGCAGCCATCTGGTGCTGGGCTTTTGTTTGTTGGAAGATTTTTAGTCACAGCCTCAATTTCAGTGCTTGTGATTGTTCTGTTTATATTTTCTATTTCTTCTTGATTCAGTCTTGGAAGGTTGTGCTTCTCTGAGAATCTGTCCATTTATTCCAGGTTGTCCATTTTATTGGCATATAGTTGCTTGTAGTCATCTCTCATGATCCTTTGTATTTCTGCAGTGTCAGTTGTTACTTCTCCTTTCTCCTTTCTAATTCTATTGATTTGAGTCTTCTCCCTTTTTTTCTTGATGAGTCTGGCTAATGGTTTATCAATTTTGTTTATCTTCTCAAAGAACCAGCTTTTAGCTTTATTGATCTTTGCTATCATTTCCTTCATTTCCTTTTCATTTATTTCTGATCTGATCTTTATGATTTCTTTCGTTCTGCTAACTTTGGGCTTTTTTGTTGTTCTTCTTCTTCTTTCTCTAATTATTTTAGCTGCAAATTTAGGTTGTTTATTTGAGATGTTTCTTGTTTCTTGAGGTAGGATTCTATTGCTATAAACTTCCCTCTTAGACCTGCTTTTGCTGCATCCCATAGGTTTTGGGTCATCGTGTTTTCACTGCATTTGTTTCTAGGTATTTTTTGATTTCCTCTTTGATTTCTTCAGTGATCTCTTGGTTATTAAGTAGTGTATTGTTTAGCCTCCATGTGTTTGTATTTTTTACAGATTTTTTTCCTGTAATTGATATCTAGTCTCATAGTGTTGTGGTCGGAAAAGATACTTGATATGGTTTCAGTTTTCTTAAATTTACCAATACGATTTGTGACCCAAAATATGATATATCCTGGAGAATGTTCCATGAGCACTTGAGAAGAAAGTGTATTCTGTGGTTTTTGAATGGAATGTCCTATAAATATCAATTAAGTCCATCTTGCTTAATGTATCATTTAAAGCTTGTGTTTCCTTATTTATTTTCATTATGGATGATCTGTCCATTGGTGAAAGTGGGGTGGTAAAGTCCCCTACTATGATTGTGTTACTGTCAATTTCCTCTTTTACAGCTGTTAGCATTTGCCTTATGTTTTGAGGTGCTCCTATGTTGCGTGCATAAATATTTATAATTGTTATATCTTCTTCTTGGATTGATCCCTTGATCATTATGTAGTGTCCATCTTTGTGTCTTGTAATAGTCTTTATTTTAAAGTCTATTTTGTCTGATATGAGAATTGATACTCCAGGTTTCTTTTGATTTCCATTTGCAAAGAATATCTTTTTCCATCTCCTCATTTTCAGTCTGTATGTGTCCCTAGGTCTGAAGTGGGTCTCTTGTAGACAGAATATATATGGGTCTTGTTTTTGAATGCATTGAGCCAGTCTGTTTCTTTTGGTTGGAACATTTAATCCATTTACATTTAAGGCAATTATCGATATGTATGTTCCTATTTCCATTTTCTTAACTGTTTTGGGTTTGTTATTGTAGGTCTTTTCCTTCTCTTGTGTTTCCTGAGAAGTTCCTTTAGCATTTGTTTTAAAGCTGGTTTGGTGGTGCTGAATTCTCTTAGCTTTTGCTTGTCTGTAAAGGTTTTAATTTCTCCATCAAATCTGAATGAGATCCTTCTGGGTAGAGTAATCTTGGTTGTAGGTTTTTCCCTTTCATCACTTTAAATATATCCTGCCACTCCCTTATGGCTTGCAGAGTTTTTGCTGATAAATCAGCTGTTAACCTTTTGGGGAAACCCTTGTATGTTATTTTTTGCTTTTACCTTGCTGCTTTTAATATTTTTTCTTTTTATTAAAGTTTTGATAGTTTGATTAATATGTGTCTTGGTGTGTTTCTCCTTGGATTTATCCTGTATGGGACTCTGCACTTCCTGGACTTGATTGACTCTTTCCTTTCCTATATTAGGGAAGTTTTCAACTATAATCTCTTCAAATATTTTCTCAGCCCCTTTCTTTTTCTCTTCTTCTTCTGAGACCCCTATAATTCAAATGTTGGTGCGTTTAATCTTCTCCCACAGGTCTCTAAGACTGTCCTCAATTCTTTTAATTCTTTTTTATCTATTCTGCTCTGCAGTAGTTATTTCCACTATTTTATCTTCCAGGTCACTTATCCCTTCTTCTCCCTCAGTTATTCTGCTATTGATACCTTCTAGAGATTTTAAAATTTCATTTATTGTGTTGTTCATCATTGTTTGTTTGCTCTTTAGTTCTTCTAGGTCCTTGTTAAACGTTTCTTGTATTTTCTCCATTCTATTTCTAAGATTTTGGATCATCTTTACTATCATTACTCTGAATTCTTTTTCAGGTAGACTGTCTGTTTCCTCTTCATTTGTTTGGTCTGGTGGGTTTTTACCTTGCTCCTTCATCTGCTGTGTGTTTCTCTGTCTTCTCATTTTGCTTAACTTACTGTGTTTGGGGTCTCCTTTTTGCAGGCTGCAGGCTTGTAGTTCCCGTTGTTGTTGGTGTCTGCCCCCAGTGGCTAAGTTTGTTTCAGTGGGTTGTGTAGGCTTTCTGGTGGAGGGGACTAGTGCCTGTGTTTTGGTGGATGAGGCCAGATCTTTTCTTTCTTGTGGGGAGGACTGCATCCGGTGGTGTGTTTTGGGGTGTCTGTGAGCTTATTATGATTTTAGGCAGCCTCTCTGCTAATGGGTGGGGTTGTGTTCCTGTCTTGCTAGTTGTTTGGCATAGGGTGTCCTGCACTGTAGCTTGCTGGTCGTTGAGTGGAGCTGGGTCTTAGTGTTGAGATGGAGATCTCTGGGAGAGCTTTCGCTGCTTGATATTACATGGAGCCGGGAGGTCTCTGGTGGACCAATGTCCTGAACTCGGTTCTGCCACCTCAGAGGCACAGGCCTGACACCTGGCCGGAGCACCACAACCCTGTCCGCCACATGGCGTAGGCTTCTGAAAATGCATCAAGCATCCACTGCATAGAAGTCTGGTTTTCTCCTGTTGTAATTCACTTTCCAGTCCTTGCAGATTGGCTCTATTAGGTCACTCTTCTCATACTCAGCAAGGGTCCTCACCACTACAGTCAGCAGCTCATTTACCGCTTTAAGTGAGAAGATCAGACTGAGAGGAGGGGCTCATAGACTCTTTTTGTGTGTGTGTGTGTGTGTTACGCGGGCCTCTCACTGTTGTGGCCTCTCCTGTTGTGGAGCACAGGCTCCGGACGCGCAGGCTCAGCGGCCATGGCTCATGGACCTAGCCGTTCCGTGGCATGTGGGATCTTCCCGGCCCGGGGTATGAACCCGCGTCCCCTGCATCAGCAGGCGGACTGTCAACCACTGCGCCACCAGGGAAGCCCGATCATAGACTCTTATAGCGAGTTAGAAGGGATCTTGGAGATTCTTCCCTCAAAGCAGGAATCCCATTCAAAATATCCCTGAGTAATCCTTTGTGCAAACATTTCCAATGATAGCTAAATACTGACATAGCAAGGATATCTTTCCCACTGTTAAAAAAATTTGTATGATGGAGAAGGTTATTCTTCCATTTAACTAAAAGCTACCTTTCCATAGCTTCTCCCTAATGTTCTTATTTCATTCATTTAAAAAATTGACTACTGATAACCGCTAGCCATGTACTAGACATTGTGGAGGACCAAAGAGAAACCGCCATTGACATTGTCCTGAAGGAGTTTCTAATGTGTTTGAGGATATAACATGAACATTCCTAAAGATCTATACAACAAATGAAAAAACTATCAGAAGGCTGAGCACTTCTTATAGAAGGTAGGTATAGAGGGTATGTCACAGGAACTCAAAGGAGAAAGAGAAGCCAGTGTAAACTTAGTGACCAGGAAGACCAGCTGGAGGTGGAATTACAGGGAAGCTTAACAGGAGAAGAAGGTTTGAACAGGCAAAGAGGAGGAAAGCACAGGGAGCAAAGTGCAGGGACAAGAATTCAAAGAGACTGTGCATTTTGTCCTTCAGAATTATCCCTACTGTGTGAGGAGCCGAAAGGTCAGACCCATAATTTTCTCCAGTTTTAAAGTGAGAGAGAAATCTGGACAGTCCAGACTATGATGAGCCTAGAATTGCAGCCCCAAGGACTTTATGTTGTAGTGGAAGGTAATGTGTCCAGTGGTTAAAATCTGGAAACTAAGAGTGGCATTGGCTGGGGTGAATCACTGCTTTCATCTCTTACAGACTGTGTCCCAGTGCAACTTCTTTAACACATTTAAGCCTCAGTTTTCCCATCTATAAAATGGAATCAATAATGATACCCACCTCACAGGACTGTTGTGGGGATAAAATGAGACACACATGCGGGTAAAATGTTTAGCACAGATCCAGGCACAAATTGAGCAGTTAGTGAATGTGAGCTGCTATTGGTATTGAGGCTTTTGTTGCTTCACCTATAGTCTCAGAAATGTGGAACTATAATCCTCTGTAAGCTTCAGGTTACCGTATTTTTCTTCCTGGGAAAAACCATTTATCTTACTAGATCCAAACTTGCAGTCAGACTATTCTCTTTTGATTGTTCCAGATCTTTTCCTGGCAGGAGATAGTAATGACCCTCCCCCAAATAACCAAGAGGTCTCTTAGCTAAAGGAAAGAGAGAGAAACCGACAGACTGGAGGGAGAACTGTAGGTGTTAATATCCGTTCTGTTATCACTAACCTTGGGTGAATCCCCTACCCTTTCTTGCCCTATTCTCCTCATCTGTCAAGGGAGGGTCTTCATCCTGGCAATCACTAGGGTCCATCTTCCCACACCCTAATATGTCTGATTGCAATACCCAGCCTAGGTATGCCGTCTGTGAATAATTGTGGCTTGTCTCTATATGAAGTGTAATCATTATTCAAATTAATTCTTGTATTTGTCTAGCACTTTTTACACTTCATGAAGCTTCCCCATTTATCATCTCACCTGTGTCTCTTCACAGCCCTGTGAAACATTCAGGGCAACTGCTCTTCTTCTCCTCTGACAGACGGGAAACTGAGGTCTAGAGCAGAGTAGTCACTTGCCAATGGACCCAGAGCCCCTACATCTCTGGATATGGACTTCCCATCTCTCGGTTGATTTCACTCCAGGGAATCTTCTAAAAAAATATGTTATTTAGTAAATTGAAAGTTGTTTCTCTTTTTCCAAATGAAGCAATCTATTTAATTTCTCCTCCAACAGTAATCTTTGCTGCTAATTCCACTCAACCTTTTTCATTGCAGTTGCCAAAATTTCAGGTTGCTTGCAGTACCAATATTAATTTGACTAATGAGATTTGAAAACTATCTGATCGTATTTTCCAGTTACCGTAATATAGAAATTAAAGAAACATGCAAAAATTGGAATAACAAAGCAGTCTCAGATATTTCTGCCTCAAGTAAAGCTTGATAAAGGCTGAGACCTCCGGGTGGGTGGAAAGGTTAGATAGGTATGTACACCCATTGAAGCTGGTTAAGTTACACTTGAATATTTGAAATACTGATACTTGAAAACATAGGGTTTAAAAGTATGAAGACTGGAGAACATGGACTAGGTTTTGAGTTGTGTCTTTTTCTCTTGCCAGGTGTGTGGTATGGGAGATGTAATATGACCTTTCAGTTTTATTACCTTTAAAGTGGTGATAATAATAGCATCTACTTCATGGGGTTGGACTGAAGATTGAATAAGGCAATTAGTATAGAGTGTCCTTTATAATGTTTGGTGCATATAAGAGCTCAGAAAGGTTAGCTGCCATCAGCATTAGTTTAGGACCTAGGATCCCATGGATCTAAGATACCCTTGTATGTTAAGGTCCCCAGGGCCTTTGCATCTCAGTTCAGGCTCCTCAGCTGGGCTTCTAACCTACATATCTCACTATCTATTCAACATCTCTTCCTGAAAGTCATACAGGCTCATTGGTCTCAACAGATCCAAAAGAAAACTAATGAACTTTTCTCCCAAACCAGCTTATTCCCCAGTCTTCCCCAACTCAGTGGTACAAATCTCCATCCAATTGCTCAGCTGAAAAGTAGAAAGCAATCCTAGATCTCTCCCGCTCCCTGCTGCTGCTGTACACCAGGCATTCCTGTTAATTCCACTGCCTAAATATCTTTCAAATCTTTCTATTTTCTCCTACATCATTGCTATCATGCTAGCTTAAGAATCAGCGTGTCTCACTTGAAACGCTGGCATGGTCTCTCCTTGTCCTTTCTTGGCCATCTCTAATCCATTTTTCACAACAAGCCAGATGGACTTTTGAAGTCAGTCCCAGGATACATATTGGTATCCTTGCAATCCTGTCCCCCTCTCCTTACACAGTAATGAATTTCTGACCACAGTCCTGTATATTTTCAACATCATCTACAACCTGTTCTTGCCTCTCCACTGTGGTTTCATCTCATGAGTCTGGGTGGTTTTTTTTTAACCAGTAGACTTCATTTTTATTTATTATTTATTTTTATATTTTTTAACATCTTTATTGGAGTATAATTGCTTTACAATGGTGTATTAATTTCTGCTTTATAACAAAGTGAATCAGCTATACATATACATATATCCCCATATCTCCTCCCTCTTGCCTCTCCCTCCCACCTTCCCTATCCCACCCATCCAGGTGGTCACAAAGCACCGAGCTGATCTCCCTGTGCTATGCGGCTGCTTCCCACTAGCTATCTATTTTACATTTTGTAGTGTATATATGTCCATGCCACTCTCTCATTTCATCCCAGCTCACCCTTCCCCCTTCCCGTGTCCTCAAGTCCATTCTCTACGTCTGTGTCTTTATTCCTGTCCTGCTGCTAGGTTTACAGGAAAATTGAGCATATAATACTGAGAGTTCCCATATACACCCTCTCCCCATACAGTTTCCCCTATCATTAACATCTTGCATTAGTGTGGTAAATTAGTTAAAATTAATGAACCAATATTTATATATTATTAACTAAAGTCCATAATTTACATTAAGGTTAACTCTTTGTGTTGTGTTATTCTGTGGGTTGGACAAATGCATAGTGTCATGTATCCATCCTTACTGTATCACACAGAATAGTTTCACGACCCTAAAAATCCTATGTGTTCTGCCTATTCATCTCTTCCCCTCCCCTAAACTCCTGGCAACCACTGATCTTTTTACTGTTGCTATAGCTTTTCTTTTCAAGAATGTCATATCGTTGGAACAATACAGTACATAGCCTTTTTAGGTTGGCTTCTTTCATTTAGCAATATGTGCTTAAATCTCCTCCATGTCTTTTTGTGGCTTGATAGCTCACTTTTTATTGCTGAATAATATTATGTTGTATGGATGTAACATAGTTTGTTTATCCATTCACCCACTAAAGGACATCTTGGTTGCATCCAGTTTTTCACAGTTATAAATAAAGCTGCTATAAACATTTGTGTGCAGGTTTTTATGTGAACATAAGTTTCAACTCCTTTGGGTAAATACCTAGGAATGCGATTGCTGAATTGTATAGTAAGATGATGTTTAACTTTGTAAGAAACTACCAATTGTCTTCCAAAGTAACTGTAGCATTTTGAATTCTCACAAGCAATAAATGAGAGTTCCTGTTGCTCTACATTCTTGCCAGGATTTTGTGTTGTCAGTGTTTTGAATTATAGCCATTCTGATAGGTAGATAATGGTATGATCTTTTAATTCACAATTCCCTGATAACATATGATGTTGGGCATCTTTTCAAACGCTCAGTTGCCATTTGTATACCTCTTTGATGAAGTATCTGTTTAGATCTTTGGCCCATTTAAAAATCGGATTGTTTTCTTGTTGAGTTTTAGGTGTTCCTTGTATATTTTAGGTACAAGTACTTTATCAGATATGTATTATCTCTTAGTCTATGGCTTGACTTTGCAATCTCTTAATGGTGCCTTCCACAAGCAGAAGTTTTTAATTTTATGAAGTCCAACTTGTCAATGTTTCTTTCATGGATTTGTTTTCGGTGTTGTGTCTAAAAATTCATTACCACAACCAAGCTCACACAGATTTTTTTCCTATGTTATCTTCTAGAATTTTATGGTTTTGCATTTTACATTTAGGTCTATGGTACGTTTTTATAGATTTTTGTGAAAGAAGTAAGGTCTGTGTCTAGATTGGTTTCTTTTTGTTGTTGTTGCTGGGGTTTTTTTGTTTGTTTTTTTGCATATGGATATACAGTTGTTCCAGTACATTTGTGGAAAAGACTATCCTTTCTCCATTGAATTGCCTTTGTGCCTTTCTTTTAAAAATCAGTTGACTCTATTTGTTTGGTCCCTTTCTGGGCTCTCTATTCTGTTCCATTGGTCCATATGTCTGTTTTTTCACCAATACCAAACTGTCTTGATTACTGTAGGTTTGTAGAAAGTCTCGAAGTGGGATAGTGTCAGTCCTCTAATTTTTATTCTTTGTTCTATGGTTTTTGATAACTTTAGTGCACACCTGTCATGTCTAGGAGGTCAACTCCTAAAGGATTCTTCATAAGCCTCACAAATGTAAGAGTGGTGAGATGACCCTAGTTACTCGTTCTGTAGGAAAATTTCAAGCAAGTTTTGTTCACTTCCACACTTGCCAGGGGACAATATTTTTCCTCCTGCCGATCCTGTGTAAGTCTTCTGCCCTCTGATCACTAGAAGGGGTGGCTTACAATTGGGTGGTGACAATTGACCAGCAGTTTCCTTAGAGAATGAGTTCGTGAGAGGGTCCACAATAGTGGACACACATGTTTGGAATCTCTTTCACTCTTTGTCCTTCCCATCCATCTTTCCACTATGATCTACTTTCAGAAACCTGGTGAGAATTGGTCGCTGAGTCTCTTGTCTCCCCCAGAATTTTCCTGGCATCTCTACTCTAGCAGCAGACTAGAATAAAGGCACGATACCTGCATCTCAGCTGGTGTCCCAACTAGAAAGTAAGATGTCAGTTCCCTTCATGGAAAAAGAAAACAACATTGCAATAGGGTTCTTTAGAAATCCTCTCACTTTCCTTTGAGTTAGAGTAGTCTTCTCTCATACCGAGGGCAGGAAAAGTGCAACCATGACTCTTGATGAGGTCAACAGTTTTCTGAAGATTTTAATCTTCTCTTCCTTGGGCTGGTTGGGATAATGGAGGTGAGGAGTGAAGAATCAGGTCTTCTATCTTTTAATAAGATCTGTGACACAAAATCTGGCAGCTTCTAGAAGTTGAGCATAGTTTGATCCTATTGTTTTTAACTCTGGGTCTTTAGTCAAACATGGAGACCACAGAGAAACTGCCAATTAATATCCAGTCACATGCGAACCTGCGAACCTGAGTCCCTTTCTCCAACCCTCCAAGTTTCTTGCCATAACTTATTAAGACTCTACAAGTCAGGCCCTGGCTTCTTTCCCAAACTCAGCATCCACCACTCTCCCTCTGGTAAGTTCTGCTCTGGCCACACTTCTCCATGCTGTGGGTCACACATGCCACGTTTGAGCTGCCCTGTGGTCTGTGCATTCTCTGTTCCCTGTATCTGGGACTCTCTTCTTTCAGACTGTTACATGGCTTAGTCACTTCATACAGATTCCTGCTCAAATGAGACCTCTGGCAAGTGGTCTTAGCCACATCCCTCCATCCTCTATCTTCTCATCCTGCATTTAGCACTACCTGTGTATTGTCTTGAATATAAATTCTATAAGGGTGGATGGATGTCTTGTTCACCTCTGTGTCTCCAGTGCCTGGAACAGTGCCTGGCACACTATGGGTGTTCACGAAATATTTATTGCAGATTCAATTCATTAATTACTCTGATAATGTTGACTAAATGCTTGCTATAGATTGTGTCATTTGCTATCATCTTTATATGTTATTTCTAGCACTTTCCAAATTATTTTGATTCTGTGACAGAAATTATGATGATAAGATTTTAGAAGACCTAGCACAGAGCTGGGCACACGAGGACACTATCATGTTTGTGGACAGACTGATATTTTTGCTATTAATTTGTGCCTTGAGCTGAATACGGTATATGCACCACCTACATGGAGCCTATGGAATTAAGTGTCCCGGCAGCCTTTAATAAGATATTCAATTCTGTACTAATTTTTGTCAGTTGCTTTTAATTTTAATTCATTCTAACATTCTTTTTTCTTTTGCACTCCCTCTGAAGTATTTTCACTGAGCAGATGTCCTCATCTGAGCAGATGTCTTTGCTGAACTTTCTGGGATGACTCTGAACTCTCCTGAGGGAGAGTTCAGCCCATCACAACATGAAAAAAGACTTACCATTTTCCTTCCAGCACACTCTACCAAGCACTAGTCTATGTCCTATTTTGTTGTCTGAGTATAGGGTAACTGGCCAATTGTTAAAAAAATTCCTAGAGGTCCTCAGAGTCTTCTTTTGCCCCAAATCCTTTTGACACAAATGGAAACTTTCGGCTTCACATTAAGTCAGGATTTTAGGAATATACCCTAGTGGGACTCATTCTTTAGATCTACTCTACCCATGTGTGTGCAGCAGGATGGGGTGTGGGGAAGGCCACGGGGTTAGAAATGGGTGCTGGTGCCCACAGGGAAGGAACCAGAGTGGAGAATTCCTAACTGAATCAGCCAAGGGTACTGAGAAACAAAGAGTCACATAAAATCGGAGTCTTTACAGGACATTATAAATTCAAACACCAAGCACACCAAGTCAAACCCTCAAACCAGAGTTCCAAAGGCAAGGATGAGGACAGGGACTTGAAGCCAAGAACTGACAGCTTGGCTTAGATGGGGTGGGAAACACAGGAGATCAGGATGGGATTCTGAGGATTCTCAAACAGTTTTTTGAGCCAGAAGGCTCATGGAGAGAGAGAGGGAGGTGGCTCCAAAACAGGGAGAATAATCCCTGTTTTGGAAGGACTTTTGATATTTCTGTGTGACCACAACAACCCTCACATGGACGTTTGAATCTTGATGTAGAGTTTATGGAGAACTTTAACACGTGTTATTATATGTGACTAATTCTGCTAGTTAGAAATGATAATATTTTCTCACTTTAGAGGTGAGAAAACTAAGACACAGAGAAGTTATGTGACTTACCCAAAGTTTCATGGCTAGGAAATGGCTGAACCAGGATTCAAGCAGAGTTATATCTAATATAGAAGTTCTTTTTCTTTTTATTTATTCCATGATATTTACTTAGTACTTAACCATATGCCAGACACAGTTCTAGATACTTAGGAAATATCAGTGAATCAGAAATACAAGGCATCTGCTCTTCTGGGTCTTACATTTCTCCATTATAGCTGCATCATGCAGACCTTCTTGGCAGGATCTTAATCCAATGAGTAGAGGGTGATTGTACCTTGTGCAATATAACATATATATTCATGAAGGAGACACTTTCCAACCACAACTAATAATAATAAGAGCCAGGACTTATTAAAAATTTAATATGTTCCAAGCATCGTGAGAAGAGCTTTCTATGCATTATCTAATTTATCTTCACAGTAATCCTCTGAGTAATCCAATTGTCACTATTTTACAGGTGAAGAAATTGAAGCTTTGAGGAAATTTTAAAAGTTGGGCCACACAGCTAGTTATATTAGAGCCAGATTTAGATCTAGGAGGGCCTGAATGCAAAACTCATGTCCTTTGTCATATAGCCTGACTGTTACTAGAAATTTTATTGCATAGTGTAGGAAAAAAATGGAGATGGTAGGGGATATAGTCAAGGGTGGGATACTATACCAACTTCTGTGAGAGTTGCACCTTTCTTTCATCTCATCCTCATGAACAGGACGATGGTTCTGCAGTATTTTCAGCAACTGTGAGATACAGCCCCTCTCCCGAGAAGGTCCTGTGAGATTAAAAGCAGTTAAAAATCAAAATGACCATTAGTGACTTTGTTAATGTGGTTACAAAAGAGAATTCAAATGCAAAAATATTCACAAAAGAATAAATTATAAAAGAGTAAAAATAAATGAAGTAGGTACACACACACACACACACAATGGATTATTACTCAGCCATAAAAAAGAATGAAATAGTGCCATTTGCAGCAACATGGATGGACCTAGAGATGATTATACTAAGCAAAGTAAGTCAGAAAGAGAAAGGCAAATACCATATGATATCACTTATATGTGGAATCTAAAATATGACACAAATGAACATATCTATGAAACCGAAATAGACTCACAGATATAGAGAACAGACTTGTTTTAGCCAACGGGGAGGGGAGGTGGGAGATGGAAGGATTGGGAGTTTGGGATTAGCAGATACAAACTATTATATATAGAATGGATAAACAACAAAGTCCTACTGTATAGCACAGGGAACTATATTCAATATCCTGTGATAAACTATAGTGGAAAAGAATATGAAAAAGAATATATACATATGTATAACTGAACCACTTTGCTGTACAGCAGAAATTAACACAACCTTGCAAATCAACTATACTTCAATAAAATTTTAAAAGATAAATGAAGTATTTAATAATAATAATCCAGGACTAAGCTCCAAATTCTATAAGCAAGACTGGAAAGTTGGTAGAGAAGCATTTAGAGGGAGAGATGTATGCTTATGTCTTCATTATATAAGGAATTAATCATGGTTTCACTCTTGAAGTTGATAATAAGAAAAATATAATTTCAGATATTTTCTTTAACATACAAGGGATTTGACATTAAAGATATACTTATATTCTCTTTCCACTAAAGGAAAAGTAACTATAAACAGAATGAGAGAAGGCTCATTAGCAGATGAAAGAACTGTAAAAACCTGGAAGGAAGAAGCGGCAGCTAATAAAGCAGCATGAGATTCAATTTATGGTCCAGCATTTTGTCAACTTTAATAAGTATTTTTCCCATATACCCTTGAAAAAGTATGTATTTTGCAGTTTCTAAATGCATGTTTTATATTTTTTATGATTTCTAAGATTAAGTAAGTACCTGTTATTCTTAATTTACCATACTGGATGCTAGGGATTAAGAGTTTTATTTAAAAGCCACCCTCCTACACTGTTGGTGGGAATATAAATTGGTGCAGCCGCTATGGAGAACAGTATGGATGTTCCTTAAAAAATTAAAAATAGAGCTATCATATGATCCAGCAATCCCACTCCTGGGTGTATATCCAGAGAAAACCATAATTCTAAAAGAAACATGCATCCCAATGTTCATAACAGCACTATTTACAATACCAAGACATGGAAGCAACCTAGATGTCCATTGTTACATGAATGGATAAAGAAGATGTGGTATGTATATATATATATGTATGTGTGTGTGTATATATATATATGTATATGTGTGTGTGTATATATATATATATATGCATATACATATACAATGGAATATTACTCATCCATAAAAAAGAATGAAATAATGCCATTTGTAACAACATGGATGGACCTAGACATTTTCATACTAAGTGAAGTAAACCAAAGACAGATATCATATGATATCATTTATAGGTGGAATCTAAAAAAACAAAAGATACAAATGAACTTATTTACAAAATAGAAATAGATCCACAGACATAGAAAATAAACTTATGGTTACCAAAAGGATTGGGTAGGGATAAATTAGGAGGTTTGGATTAACATATACACACTACTATATTTATTTATTTATTTATTTATTTATTTATTTATTTATTTATTTATTTATTTATTTTGCGGTACGTGGGCCTCTCACTGTTGTGGCCTCTCCCGTTGCGGAACACAGGCTCCGGATGCGCAGGCTCAGTGGCCATGGCTCACGGGCCCAGCCGCTCCGCAGCATGTGGGATCTTCCCAGACCGGGGCACGAACTCGTGTCCCCTGCATCGGCAGGTGGACTCTCAACCACTGCACCACCAGGGAAGCCCCACACTACTATATTTAAAATAAATAACTAACAAGGACCTACTGTATAGCACAGGGAACTCTACTCAATATTTTCTAATAACCTAAGGGAAAAAATCTGAAAAATATCATATATAGTAAGTCCCCTACATATGAACGAGTTCCGTTCTGAGAGTGCGTTTGTAAGTCCAATTTGTTTGTAAGTACAAAAAAGTTAGCTTAGGTACCCAACTAACACAATCAGCTATATAGTACTGTACTGTATAGCTTTATAGGTTTATAATACTTTTCACACCAGTAATACCTAAAAAACAAACACAAAAAATAAAGAAAACATTTTAAATCTTACTGTACAGTACCTTGAAAAGTACAGTAGTACAGTACAAGAGCTGGCATACAGGGGCTGGCATCGAGTGAACAAGAAAGAAGAGTTACTGACTGGAGGAGGGAGAAGAGGGGGGAGATGGTAGAGCTGAAGGCTTGCCAGCAATAGGAGATGGAGGGCAAGCTGCAATTTCACTCACGCCTGACGTTGATGGCACACAGGTTCGCATCTTTGAAAGTTTGCAACTCGAAGGTTCGTATGTAGGGGACTTACTGTAGCATAGATAGCTGAATCACTGTGCTGTACACCTGAAACTAACACAACATTGTAAGTCAACTATACTTCAATAGAAAAAAAAGCCATAGTGCCTATTCTTAAAGAGTCTACAATCTAGCTCCCACTGCAATTCAAATTTTTCAAAAAATAGGTTTACAAAGGTAATAAAACCGTTAGTAATCTAACAAAAACGTTAATGTTTTATTTTATTTATTCCAGTTTTCCCTCCTAAATATCTCTTACTAATCTTTTTTTTTTTTTTTTTTTGCGGTACGCAGGCCTCTCACTGTTGTGGCCTCTCCCGTTGCGGAGCACAGGCTCCGGACGCGCAGGCTCAGCGGCCATGGCTCACGGGCCCAGCCGCTCCGCGGCATGTGGGATCTTCCCGGACCGGGGCACGAACCCCTGTCCCCTGCATTGGCAGGCGGACTCTCAACCACTGCGCCACCAGGGAAGCCCTCTTACTAATCTTAATCATATCATTAGGGCAAAGTAACACATTGCATTTCCCCACTCTGTTAGATATCTCTACTTTGTCTTTTGACATCCACTCTCCTCAATGCTACTCTATGTCCTGGGAGTCTGGCTGGTGTGGGCACATCAACAGTTTCTCTTCCCTCTGGCTTCCAATAGGCATTTGGCTAATGGGAAATCCCAGCAGGAGATCAGAAGGAGAGAGTAGAATGATACTGGGTTAATTTTTCTCCTTGCTCCGTTCCTGCAATTCACCACAGGCAGATTTCATTCTTCAGCTGAAGATCAAGGCACCTGTCGAGGAACTTCTCTCCACGTGACATCCTCCTTTCAGGTTCCAGAAAGCATTTCTTTCCCCCTTTCCTTCAGACGGAGGGGCTGCAACCACCCTGGGGGAATGCACTGTGCAGCTTGACTGCAGCCTTCTCTGATCTTCCTAGGTAGTCCATTTATCAGGCTCGTATCAGATTAGCCTAAATAGAGTGTGCCATTTATCTCCTGTTTGGATCCTGATTAAAATGATAAATGGTACTGAAAGAAGTTCCAGAACAGAAACCTTCAATCTGGATTCTGGGATTGAGTGGCTCACATGTTTGACTAATATAAGGATAACATCTGTGCCAAGGGGAATAGGGTATGGGTAATCCACGGTAAGTGGTGGTATACCACATGATTATTTGTTTTCATCAGTGGTAGCATGGATGAAGTGCACATGAGGGAAAGGTGGAGGGAAGTTAAGTGCCTGTGACACTTTGTTGCTATGATGATAATGATGGTAAATATTGTGAATTCACATGGCTTCTTTTGATGGCCTTAGAACGTGTTATTTAGGAAAAGGAGAATTTGCAAGCTGTAAATATCAAGCTGAGGACAGTGATGGACAATCAGGAAGCATTGATGCCATATCCGAAGAAGCCCCTCATCCAATGTTGTAAGATAGCTATGGTGAGGACCAAGCCAAATGTCTATGTGATGGGCTGCAGAATTTGCATATTTTGGGTGCCCTACACCACAGGTAAGAGATAGTGGTGGGGAAAAGTATGCAATCCTAAGATTTGGGATGACAACATCTGGCAGACATGGATGAGGCTGAGACTGAAAACTAAGTGCTCAGATTTCTTAGATTCCTCTGAACCTCCTTTGTCTACAGAAGCAGCTCTACCCCTGTGCCTTCCTTATCCCCAGCCACTGTCAACACGCTTGCCATCCGAGGGGCAGTTGCTTCAGAAGCTGCTGCTGGTCATCTCAGGACTCACTGCCAGCACATCTCATTGTCTCTAAGCCCATAACCAGACCCAACATAGTGAGGACCAAGAAGTACAAGGCCTGTTCCTACAAAAGAGCTTATTCACCAGCTTATTCCCAGGTCTCAAGGCCTGGGAAGCATGTGTGGGACTGAATTATAAGGATGTTAGTTCAAGGGGGATAGAATGGTGAGTTCTAATGGGCCAAATTCATGGACATGGGAGCATCCTTCTAGGATTTGGGGCTTAATGTGTTAGTTAGGCCACATACCCTAAGCATCCATCATTTCCTAGGTTGGATAATTAAAACCTGGGTCCAAATAGTGTAAGTTAATAAGGTTTAAATACTGGAACTTTTTGGGTGTATTTCAGAGGAGGAGGTTTGAAGGATCAGGGAGATGTGAATGTTAGAATGGATCTATCATGTGTAATCTGTTTAGAGTGCCTCTAACCATACCCTCACAGGAGGATGTGGCAGACATGTCCTCCAAGACATTAAGAAATTCATTGGTGAGAGAAGAGAAGCATCCGTGAAGTATATTGCGTTGGCTGTTTTCTGTGGGCTGGAGATTTTGGAATTGGATTTCTCTAACATGATGGAGTTAATGGAATCCCAGACTGGCATAAACTAGGTGGTAGCTCTTAACCACTGAAGATAAAGTGGGTGCAGGTAACAGGATAGCCACAGGTATAGAGTGGTCATCAGAATGTTTTAACTCTCAGAGATCTGTGAAGATGGTATTGATCAGAGTGTCCCTAAATACAAAATAATCTATAAAGGTGCTGCTTTACATATACAGTAAAAATTCTAAGATGGCTGGGCAGAACTATGACTTGAGTCCCTGCAGTGGGAAGTTTTCAGCCTTTTACTTAGTCCCTAAACCTAAACCAGTTCGCATATCCGCAACCTATCAACTCTGGGTGAGACTGGCCCTCCTTGAAGGAAGATCCTGCAGTGTTCTTCTACATGTGTAATGTGAATCTTCCGTAAAGCCTTCTCCAAAGGTATCTGTAGCCACTTATTAGGATGGTTATACATTGACAAAATGCTAATTCCTACATCTTCTATGGTCATCAGATACTAGCTCCTAACTGATGCGTATATGCAGAAACCTGAAATATCCCCATGGTCCACCCATCTGGGTGGGGCCTCGTAGAGATAAGATGATAGATGAGATCTTGGTTTGAGAATATCTCACATGGATCCAGTGGCCCAAAATCCCACCCATTTCCCTCCAATCTTGGAATATATATACATCCTGGTTAGCAGGAAACTTCAAGCACCCCACAAACCTTAATAAGATATGTCCTTCTCAGAGGGTAGAAGATAAAACCTGTTAAATTTCCAATGCCTATCACATTGGTGTAGTTTCTAGGGTCCAATGGCCCTGTGCTTATCATTCACCATGAAGAAAGAAACAGAGCTCTTTTTTTTTTTTAACATCTTTATTGGAGTATAATTGCTTTACAATGGTGTGTTAGTTTCTGCTTTATAACAAAGTGAATCAGCTATACATATACATATATCCCCATATCTCCTCCCTCTTGCATCTCTCTCCCACCCTCCTTATCCCACCCCAGTAGGTGGTCACAAAGCACCAAGCTGATATCCCTGAGAAGCACAGCTCTTGGTGGGTCTTTTTGTGTTTTGTAAGCAACATACATCACACTTGGTCATGGTCCTTTAATCCATTTATTGAGTAACTCATAATGATGACAGTTTTGAATGGGACTTAGAGCAAAATAAGGCTCTGGAACAAGTCCAGTCTGTGGTGCAAAGTGATACAGAGCTTTCTGATGCTGCTGCGGGCCCAATGGTATTGGAAACATCAACAGCAAAGAGTGTTACTGTATGAAGCCTCTGGCAAACCCGAAAGGTGCTTGACTCTTAGGGTTTGCTATGAGGCCGTCTTCTATAACTATTATTCTCTATTTGAAAAGCAGCTCCTGGACCCAGGTAGAAACTGAAAGTCTAGCCATGAGATGTCAAGTGACTATGGGACCTGAGGGGCTCATCATGACCTCAATATTATTTAATACACTGAAGGATAACGTTGGCATGTAGAGTAGCATTTCATTGTTAAGTATACATGGAATATATGGGGCCAGGTCTGCACTGTTCTGGAGTTACAAGTAAGCTACAATTACAGAGGGTAAGACTCCTCTAAACTCATCTACTGCTTTGCTGCCTGTTCCCTAACTCACTCCTCTAGCTTCATGAGGAGTTTCCTATGACTAGTTAAAGGAAGAAGGAAAAGTATAGGCCTGATTCAATGATGGGTCTGCAAAGTATGAGAGAATAAGCTGGAAATGGATGGCTCCTTCAGCCCCACTCTGGGACATATCTGAAAGCAATGGAGGAAAGAACCTCAGGCGCTGCATCTTGTTGTCCAATTCATGGGGGAGGAAACGTCTGAGCGTCAGATCTACACTGACTCATGAGCAGTGGTCAATGGGTTGACT
The DNA here is from genome assembly GCF_949752795.1 of Hyperoodon ampullatus. Lineage (NCBI taxonomy): Eukaryota > Metazoa > Chordata > Mammalia > Artiodactyla > Ziphiidae > Hyperoodon > Hyperoodon ampullatus. The sequence goes on along the minus strand of NC_136924.1, from coordinate 32,408,616 downwards.
AGCTCCTTGGGAAAGAAGAAGACTGGACAATTGGGGATAAAGAGATTTATAAGGAGGTGATAGACCTGGACTTCCCAGAATAGGTAGAGGTATTTTAATCCTACATGAATTCCTGTCTGTGGGCATCCATTGCAGAGGAAGCTTTTATAAATCAGGTGGACAAAAAAGAATGTTTTGTGCTTGTCAGTCCCTAGACACCCTAGGGTTTGCTCAGTGGATACAAAGTGGTATCCATGACAGCAGAGATGGAGGCTATCATGATCTCAGCATCATTGACATCACCTTATCAGTGCTAGCTTGTCTGTACCATGTTGGGTGCTAACTTGGCAAGATCACAGGCCAACTCTAAACTCTGGATATGGAACCATTCCAGGGGGAACAAGTCAGCTATCTATTAAAATGTTGCTATCACTGCATCCCTCCTGTCACAGATAGGGTAACACTTTGTTCTAACAAAGATAGGCACAAATTCCAAGTATGGATTTACCTTATCTGCTCAAACTGCTGTTAGCACCAATGTTCTTAGTTCATAATTACATTATGCTTTATCCTTACCACTATGTCTGAAATACCATCTACTTTGACTAACTCATTGTATAGCAAATAAAGTGTTGTCATGGACTCCATGATCTGCACTGTTCTTATCAGTCTCTCCACTACTCAGAAGCAACTGGCTTGATAGAATGATGGAATGGTCATTAAAGCCTCACTATGGTACCATCTGGGGGCCACACTGTGGGTGGTTGAGGTACTAGGCTACCAGATGTGACAAATGCCATCAGTCAGTAGCTAAACCACAGAGCCAGAATGCATCCTTCCATGTGGAAGTGGGAACGGACTCTCACTACAATACCTAATCACCCGTTTGAAGAACTTACGCTTCTTGTTCTGGTAAACTTAGGCTTAGTGGGTTTGTAGGTACTACTACCCAAGAAGTAATGCTTGAACAATTATAGTTATGGTTCTGATGATTTGCTGAGATTATTCTCTGGCCTTTTTGGATTCCTTATGTTGTCAAGTGAACAGGAAAAGAAGGGATCTCTATACTGGTCAGCATAACACTAACCCTAACCCTAACCCCAACCTCAAACACCCCACAAATCTTAAAAAGATATTTCTGCATCAGAAATACCCAGATCGTCCCTTGGCTTAAAGGCATCTGAGCTCCTGTCAAGATGAGCCTCTTCACACGAACATATTCCTTGCAAGTCTGGCAGTTCCCACACTTCCTAAGGCTTAGAGTGGCAATAGCATTTCTTTTACTGGCTCCATGACATAAGTTTTCCTATACTCTGTCCATGACCCTGTAAATAGTTTCTTTCCTGAACCTGCCTCAGATTATTCTAGTTTGAACTCATCATCTGTTTCCTTCTGGAACCCTGACTGATATACCTACTAACCATAGGTGACTATATCATAATTGACTCAATTGCCTTACTGTTATTAATGTGACTTAATATAATAATTGATTATTTTAAATTATGCTATAGAGAACCCCTTGCTGATGGCTCCCTCCCTTTCTGTTTCTCTTCTCACTCTAACATTTAAAAATACTTTTAGCTTAGATTCTGAAAATTGGAAATAGAGCTTAAAATTTTCTGAAGTCTTTTCAAGTGTCTTTGCAAATTATGAAAGTGTTTTGTAAAAGTATTACACAAATTCATACTACTTCATGAAGTAGATAAGTGTGATAATTTCTTTACACATTTACCAGAATTGAATATTCTTATTTTAAAATAGTTTTAGCCATTCCATGGTTTTAAAAGTTTGTCCTTTTTTTTTTGAAATTGACCATGCTCTTAATTACCAGTGAGTTCATATCTTTTCCCATGTTTGTTTATTGAATATATTTTCCTCATATGTGAATTTTCTCTGTCTTCACCCACTTATTGATCTAGTTCTTAGTAATTCTTTCATATTAATTGTTATGAGCTATTTACAGAAAAATTAACACATTGTTAATATTTGCTGCAACTATTATTTTAGGTCTCATTTTAACCTTTGAATGTTCTGTGTCGAGATTTTTAAAAATTGTGAGTAGTAGAATCTCTTGATTTTATTCTTTGTGTTTTATTTCTTGCTCTAAGCTTGGAAAGTTCTTTCTCTTCTGGAGATTGAATTCTTATTCACTTCTCTTTTTTCTCTAGTTTTTCTAAGATTTGATATTTTTTGTATTTAATTCTTCAATCCATCTGGAACTGATTTCTCTGCATGATGTGAAGTAAGGACCTAAAATTGATTTTTTTCCCCTAAATTGCTACCCAGAGGTCCCAGCACCATTTGTTAAATAATCCTTCCTTTTCTCATTGATGTATGCTGTCTCTTTTATCACATATTAAATTCTCATACATAGTGGAATCTATTTCTGGGCTATTTTGTTCCATTGATCTTTCTGTCTAGTCCTGTGCAAGCATCACACTAGTCAAAAAGAACTTTAGACATGTTTAGAATAGAAAGATATGCAGGGAAAGGATAGGCTGACCATTTGAGGCCAGTCGTAAAATTCTGAGGTAACAAAGAGAAAATCATATTCTTTGTTTTTTCCCTTTATGTCTGTTTCTTTCAGGGAAATATCTCATTAAAAAGGAAATGTCAGGGACTTCCCTGGTGGTGCAGTGGTTAAGAATCCACCTGCCAATGCAGGGGACACGGGGTCGATCCCTGGTTCAGGAAGGTCCTCATGCCGCAGAGCGACTAAGCCCGTGTGTCACAACTACTGAGCCCGCATGCTGCAGCTACTGAAGCCCGTGCGCCTAGAGCCTGTGCTTGGCAACAAGAGAAGCCACCACAATGAGAAGGCTGCACACTGCATCAAAGAGTAGCCCCCACTCGCCGCAACTAAAGAAAGCCCACGCACAACAATGAAGAAAGAATGCAGCCAAAAAAAAGAAAGAAAGGGCAAATATTAGTTAGCAGGGTATTAGAAGCTAAAAATGGGTGGAAAGTTATGGAAAAAAGAATTAAAAGTTTCATTTACCTTTTTCAAATGAGCATAAGTCTCCTGACCTACATTAGTTATTGGTGTCTTCTATGGTCCAAGAATTGTGTCTGAAATTTAAATATGGATCTTATTTAATCCTGAGATAATTCCTTTGCAGGAAACATGTAGTTATCCCTATTTGCCATGTCTCTAGGATTTCTCAGGTCTCTGCAGCTCAACCAGGATTCAAAAGAGACTCCCAGGGAGATGGGATCAAGATGGCAGAGTAGGAAGATCTTGAGCTCACCTTCCCCCATGAACATATCAAGACTACATATAGAACAACTCTTGCTGAGAATGACTTGAAGACTAGCAGGGTGGCTCTTCTACAGCCAAGGTTGTAAAGAAAGAGCCACACAGAGTCTGGTAGCGGGGAGATGTGATCTAGTCAGGACCCACACCCCTCTCAAGCGATCCAGAGGAGGAGAAGGATATCACAGACTCAGGGATTCTCCCTAAAAAGCGAGGGGTTCAAGCCCCATATTAGGCACCCCAGCCCAGACATATGACACTGGGAAGATGAGCCCCCTTAGCTGGTTTGAAAACCAGTGGAGCTTATTGGAGGGCTGTAAGGAACTGAGCCTCCACTCTTGAAGAGCACACACACAGACTTGCTTGCTCCTTGGTGGTGCTTGCTCCTTGCTTGCTTGGTGGGCGTGAAGCCGCGGGCTCAGTGGGCCAGGCGCTGGTCAGGACTCTCACGACCCGAGGACACAGGTGCAGGCGCAGGCGCAGGGACCTCCCAGCCCCAGGGCAGAGTCAACAGCTTGAAAACTGCCTGGTGCTTGGGCTGGCCTGCTGGGACTACTCCAGCGTGCTCCCCAGCTGACACTGGGCTCCTGTTCCAGCCCGTGCTGCACCAGTACTGCTCCTCAGCAAGGCGGGGACTGCAATTGCCATTGTGTGCAACACATACACTGGGCTTCCCTGGTGGCGCAGTGGTTGAGAGTCTGCCTGACGATGCAGGGGACACGGGTTCGTGCCCTGGTCCAGGAAGATCCCACATGCCGTGGAGCGGCTGGGCCCGTGAGCCATGGCCGCTGAGCCTGCGCGTCCGGAGCCTGTGCTCCGCAACGGGAGAGGCCACAACACTGAGAGGCCTGCGTACCGCAAAAAAAAAAAAAAAAAAAATCACATACACTGGGTGGGGGGAAGTGGAGGCAGCTCAGTAGTGTGGCTCTGACCTCTCAGGCCTCAGCCCTTCCTTTGGCCCGGGTGGAAACTGCCATTGGCATCCTGCGCACACAAGCACACAGAAGAAGCGGAGCCAGCTCAGAAGCTCCAATCCACTGGATCCCAGCCCAGCCTCTGACTAAGGTGGAGACTGCCATCCTTCAGGGGGGAATCCCAACACCCTCAGGGCTCCTTCTCCAGTCCTTCCAGCCCCAACCTTGTGTCCCCAAGAGGGGGGTGACTGCCGAGCTTGAGAGAATCCCCGGTTCTCACCTGGCTCTGCCTCTGGCTCCTCTGAATCCAGCCCCACCTACCACCAAGGCAGTGGCTGCCAGCACACCCCAAAAGGAGATGTGTTCTGTGCTCACTTCAGATCCAGCTCTCCCACAAAAGCTGCTGGCCACGTGCAGGCTGCACCACGGTGCTGTCACACAAGGGCTCAACTTCAACGCCGGGATAGGTAACAGTTTTGCCTAATTTCATAGAGACAAATAGAGTCAAAATGAAAAGACAGAGGAATATGTTCAAATGAAAGAACAATATAAAACCCCAGAGAAAAATCCTAATGAAACAGAGATAAATAATTTACCTGATAAAGGGTTCAAAGCAACAGTAAAAACAAATGTTCAATGAACTTGGGAAAATAATAAACACAATAAGAGTTTCAACAGAGAACTAGAAAATATAAAAAAGAATCAACCAGAGCTGAAGAATACAATAATTGAAATGAAAAATATACTGGAAGGAATTAACAGCAGATCAGGTGATACAGAAGAATGCATAAGCAACCTGGGAGATGGAATAGTGGAATAGTTTGATGAAGATGGAATAGTCTGATTCATCCAATCAGAACAGCAAAAGGAAACAAAAAAAAAATTTAAATGAGGATTGTTTAAGGGACCTCTGGGAAAACATCAAGCATTTTACCATTTGCACTATAGGGATCCTGGTAGAAGAAGAGAGAGAGAATAAGGGGCAGAAAATATATTTGATGAAATAATGGCTAATAACTTCCCATTTACAATTGCATCAAAAAGAATAAAATACCTAGAAATAAGTTTAACCAAGGAGGTGAAACACCTACACTCTGAAAAGTATAAGGCATTGATGAAGGAAATTGAAGATGATACAAAGAAATGGAAAGATATCCTGTGTTTGTGAGTGGAGGAATTAATATTGTTAAAATGTCCATACTACCCAAAGAAATCTACAGATTTAATCAATCCCAATCAAAATATCAAGGGTATTTTTCACAGAACTAGAACAAATAATCCTAAATATTGATAGAACCATCAAAGATCCTGAATAGTCAGTGAGATTCGAAGTGTGAAAGGAACTTGATGCAATGTGGCTGGTTTGAAGATGGAGGGACTATGAAAGAAGGAATATGGGCAACCTCTAGGAGAAGACAGTGGCCCCTGGCAGCAAGGAAATGAGGACCTCAGTCCCATAACCACAAGGATCTGAATTTTTCCAATAAACTACATAAACTTGGAAGTGGATTCTTCCCCAGAGCCTCCAGATAAGAGCCCAGCCCAGCTGACACTAGGATTTTAGCCTTGTAATAGCATGAGAGAGAGCCCAGCTAAGTTCACCCAGATTTCTGACTCACAAAGTATGAGTTAATAAATGGATGTCAACTTAAGCTGCTAAGTTTTTGGCAATTTGTTATAGAAGCAATGATAGCTAAATATCCAGACAGCCCTCGGATATACTGCAGGTTTGATTCCTGCAAACATCATAATAAAGAGAATTACACGAAATTTTTGGTTTCTCAGTGCATATAAAATTATGTTTACAGTGTACTGACTACTATAGTCTATTAAATGTGCAATAGCTTTCTGTCTAAAAATAATTTATATACTTTAATTAAAAATGCTTTACTGGGCTTCCCTGGTGGCGCAGTGGTTGAGGGTCCGCCTGCCGATGCAGGGGACGTGGGTTCGTGCCCTGGTCCGGGAGGATCCCACATGCCGTGGAGCGGTTGGGCCCGTGAGCCATGGCCGCTGGGCCTGCATGTCCGGAGCCTGTGCTCTGCAACGGGAGAGGCCACAACAGTGAGAGGCCCGCGTACCACAAACAAACAAAACAAACAAACAAACAAACAAACAAACAAAAAAATGCTTTACTGCTAAAGAATTCTAACCATGACCTGAGCCTCCAGTGAGTTGTAGTAGTAACATCAAAGATCATTGATCCAAGATCATCACAACAGATATAATAATAACGAAAAAGTTTGAAAGACGGCTAGAATTGCCAAAATGTGACACGGAGACATGAAGTGAACAATTGCTGTTGGAAAAATGGCACTGACAGACTTGTTGGATGCAGGGTTGCCACAAAGCTTCATTTGTAAAAACCACAGTGTCTGCGAAGCACAATGAAGTGTAATGAAACGAGGTCTGCCTGTACTTGGTTGATGTGCCTTGATAACATAGTGACAACAATAACAAACAGTTTATTGATATGTGCTGAGTACTTTAAAGGGATTCTCTCAATTAATCTTCATCCCAGCTCTATGACCTTGGTTACAAATTGCTCAAAGTAACCTACTAAGTAGTAAAGTCAAGCTTGGACCAAAGCTGAATCCTTCTATTCAATTATAAAATGACCCTACTCCCCAAACTTTCACACATTGGTTCATCAACAACCCCTGGCCTGCAATCACTGCCAATTTTTCAAATACAGATGCCACATCCCATGTATCATCACTGCTGTCTCCTCTTTGCTAAGGGACATCACAGGGCTATATGCATGTCCTCCTTTAGCTCCAGCTTCCCTGTACTACCCTTCAAGCCTTCTCTGGCTACCCAAACACTCAGGTGCCTCTACTTCCTCCCCATTTCCTGAGCACCAGGTATTAGCGGCACTTATTTAGCATTTAGTGTCTTGCAGCATTATGACAATTCCTCTGTATTTTATTTCTTGTATTTATACCCCCCAGCAAAATATAAGCCTTTTGAGAGAAGGAACTTTTCTGTTTTGGTCACTGCTAGGTTACAAGCACCAAGAATAATTGTTAATTCACAAGAGATACTCAATACCTTTTTGTTGAATGAATGAATAAACAAGTGAACTTAGACTGTTTTCACCTCTTTTATTCAAATTATGTTGATTGGATTCATTTTATTTTATGTTTTTTAACATCTTTATTGGAGTGTAATTGCTTTAAAATGGTGTGTTAGTTTCTGCTTTATAACAAAGTGAATCAGCTGTACACATACATATATCCCCATATCCCCTCCCTCTTGCATCTCCCTCCCTCCCACCCTCCCAATCCTACCTCTCTAGGTGGTCACAAAGCACTGAGCTGATCTCCCTGTGCTATGCAGCTCCTTCCCAGTAGCGATCTATTTTACATTTGGTAGTGTATACATGTCCATGCCACTCTCTCACTTTGTCCTAGCTTACCCTTCCCCCTCCCCATGTCCTCAAGTCCATTCTCTACGTCTGCGTCTTTATACCTGTCCTGTCCCTAGGTTATTCAGAACCATTTTTTTTTTAGATTCCATATATATATGTTAACATACGGTATTTGTTTTTCTCTTTCTGACTTACTTCTTTGTATGACAGTCTCTAGGTCCATCCACCTCACTACAAATAACTCAGTTTCATTTCTTTTTATGACTAATATTCCATTGTATATATGTGCCACAGATCTGATCCATTTTAAATCAATTTCTTCCAGAGTTCTGCATGACTTTCCACTTTCTACCATATCTGAACTTCATGGAAATTATGCAGAAGATGAAATATTGGAATTTTCCCCTTTACCATAGCCATTAGTGCTCTAGCTAGGCATGGGAAATACTATTTATTAATTGCTTTGTTCCTGGCCTTTATTAGGTATTTTACATATATGCACTATTTCATGTAACCTTCCTACTACTGTCTGAGGTCGGTGCTATAGCTCCCATGTGACCAAAGAAGTTGAAGATCAGAGAAGCCAGGCCAGATTACTTGTCTAGTAGAAGCTATGACTGCCGTTCAGATAGTTCTGAATACAAAGCCTATGTCTTTCCACTATAGTGTGACCACTAGAACATAAGATCTATGAAAATAGACTCTTGGTTATTGTTTATTCTTATATCTTTAGTGCCTGGAACATATTTGGAGATCAAATGCACATCTATTAAAGAAATGAATGAATCAAAGAGCAAATGAATGAATCACGCCTCTTCTCTGGTTCTGCTTCAGAGGGAAAGGCACTTATCTTTCATCCAAGTAACTTTGATTTAGATTCTATTGTACATGTTTTAGCAAACCTTCTGCTTTCTTTTGACTTAATAGAGGTATTAGCATATCGGAATTGGAAGCGTTCTTAGAAGGTGGCTTTCAGTTTCCCACCAATGTAGAAATCCTTTTTATAGCCTCCTGGACAGATGGTTGCCATACTCTGCATGAACACCTCCAGTGATAGAAAACGGAAGAGAACAGGAGATGGCCTGTTTCATTTTGAAGACAGTTCTGATGATTAGAAACATTTTCAATTGATTGAACTGGATTCTGCTGTGTCAGTAAGGATCCTTCATGTTTCAAGAAAAGGAAAGCGCAACTGAAGTTGGAGTTTTAAATAATGAGGGCTTATCAACTCAGTGATTGAGAAATTCAGTGTTCGGGTGAGTTGTAGGTGTAGTTTGAGTCAGAAATCCAGTGTCCCCAGGGTTCTCTTCCATTTCTCGGGAATTATCTCTGCCCTGACATCCTTCAGATGTCAGCACCCTGCTTAGGATGATTTTCCTGTGTAATAAGAAAAGAATGAGCAGTTCAAGGCCTTTCTAGCCACACACCACTGTTACATAGAGGAAGAGAGAAAGAGCTTTTACTCCAGCCAATCAAGCAAAACTTGTGAGGCTTATTCTGACTAGATAGGGTTAAGACCTAATAATTTATGGGGCCAGGATGGTGAAATATGGTGATGGACTGAATCTAAGTCAAGGGTCCCAAGGGTTCCAAGGCCATGGGAAAGGGAGTATAATGAACACTGTCAGCTACCCTACAATCCTTTCACTCTCCCAACAGAAACCAGATTTTATTCATGTGTCTATTCATTATCCATGCAGTTCATGTGACCCAGAAGTAGCCACTCTACCCCTGGGTGAATTTCCTGGTTAACTCCTGATTAGTCTAATACAGTCAGTACATGGAACTCCTCTCGTGACTGTTATTGGCTTGGGGTTAGGCCATAACCTAAGTTGAACCAACCAGATAAAGAGGGAAGATTTATATTGCGTGCTTACAGAAGAGGTTATCCTCTCTCCTTGAGGGAGATATATAGGAAAGTATAAGGTCCTGATTGCCACCAGCAGCTGTTTGGTGACAATAATAGCGGTCAGACTTAGAAAGAAGCTACTGCTATTGGTAGCAGAAGGGAGGTGGAAAGGACCTGGTTATCAGCAGTGTTGTTGAGCTCCTAGGAGTTCCATGCCTGGACACTTCCCCAGCCATAGCTCCCTATATCTCGATTATTTCACTGTTTGAGTTGGGATTTCTACTCTTTGAAATCAAAATTATCTTTACTGACAGAGGTAGAATGGATATTGGAGAGGCTATCAATTGGCAGGTGTAACCTCATGGGATTCCTCTGTCATCTATCCATTGGCTCAAAATCTACCACTGAAGAATTTAAGAATGAGTGCCCTCCAAGATGGTGCAATACTTTGTCAGCTAACATGCCTTAGAATTCTATCCTTCAAGCTGTTACTCCCGGGCTATTCGATAAGTCTCCATATGACATGGCATCCAGACTTTCATCATGTTTGTAATTCTCTCAGAGCTTACAGAACTGGACACAATATTCCAAATGCAGTCTCTTCTCCTTGGGTATGAGGAGAATATTATGCTCCATATATATGATTCAGCTTGGTGTAATGGAAGGAAAACTGGAGTGTCATAGTAATGGATTCAAGTCGAGGATCCACCCACTATAAGCAAATCTTTTAACCACACTAAGCCTCAGCTTTCTTTTTGATAAAATGTGGAAAGCAATCCCTGTTTACCTCAAAACGTTGAATGCAAATCAGATGAAATAACATATATAAAAGTTCTTTGTAAATTGTAAAACTATTCAAATGTAAGAATGATGATTAATGCATCTTAACGTGGTGTCAGCTTCCTTCGGCAGTTGTGTCACATGGCTTAATTACACCCTGCCTTGTTTCAGAAAGAATTTCAGGCATCTTACAAGAGAACATAAAAAAGACAAGATAGCATAAATTAGAAACAAAATTAAAAAAAAAAAAAGGAAAAGAACAGTGTAGCCCAAAAGCAGACATTGAAAACCTGGCTCAGAGTAGGCACTGAGTAAACATTTTTCAATGAATATTGGGGTTGGTCAAAAATTTTCCTCCAAGCTTTCTAGAAGCCAGTGTGATTACAGACATTGTGTCTGTTCATGCAGTTCTCAATTCCCATGAAATAAAAATGAATGTAACCTCTCTGTTGGTAGCTTTTCTGGATTTCCTAGCTGAGAAGACACATTCTCATCACATTTGCATTAATATCTCAAAACTCCCATTTACATTTACTACATTAGCGTATTATGGAACTTGTACCTCTGAGATGTGGCTCTACAGGCCAAGACCCACCCTATGAAACTTTTCACTTGGAGTCTCCTTAACTAGTTTCCAGGCTATCTTCACAGGTCAGAAGACATGGATGCACTTTCCACCATGAGGGTCCTGGTGCATATCCCCATCACCAGTCCTGAAGTCCTCAGTGTCCAGCTCAGAAGGAAGAGGAGGTTCTGTTCTCACCCAGATCAAGACCAGCCTTCTGCATCCTCATTTCCACCCCACATTCTGCATCTTCATTTCCACCCCACATTCTGCATCTTCTCATTAGATTGGCAGATTGTGCCCTGCTTTCAGGTAAACCCAGCCCCATCCAGAGAGATGTGACTTTACTCTCTGGCCCCAACAGGACAACTACATAAACATGCAAAATTTTCACCTGAGTGCAGTTCCCCAGGGCAGAGTTATTCAATCTTAAACGTCCATTAAGTTCAGGTTGAACTTTGCTCTTCAAAGCTGGTTTTCATGGTCCCTTTAGTCTGAGGAGAAGATCAGACTTGCTCCTCCAAAAAACACCTTTGTTGAAAGAAAGCATGAATAAATGATTTGAATGAAATCATGAATAAATGATACGTACAGTTTAAAGCAACTTTTCTGAGTTGCATTTGTGTAGTCAAAGTACTCAAGTCTATCAAAATGGTCGTGGTGATTAAATGAATTATTTTATATAGGTTTCACTCAATTTTCAAAGAAGTGCTGCAATTAAGTGTACACATAAGGAAATTGAGCATTAGAGTCAATAGTAACCTTTCTAGGTTGGTAGAACTAGTGGGCAGCAACCAGAAGGTTTGGCTTCAGACTTGTCTAATTGTAAACTCTGTCACTTAATCTGGCCTTAATGCAGCTATGTAGGACCTACGTGATTAAAAAAAGAGATGAATTAATTCAACAAATATCCCTTGAACCTATATTGTGTGCTAAGCCTTGCATTTGGCCCTTCAGCTCTATTACTTATCTTTTGTTAATGAATTTATTAATTTTTCCAATAAAATCTTTATTCTCTATTTAAAGCAGAGTAGAGCTTCCTCCTTGGATTTCACCTTTAAGGATATTGCCTAAGATTTGGTACCCAAATGACAGATGCCCCATGAATGCAGAACCATTAAACAGAAGGAACACAGCGCTTCCTCCCTCCCCCCATGCTGTACCACTTACTTTATGTATTATTATCTCACATTTAATGAGCCTAGGGAATTCCTTCCAAAGCCTCATGCAACTGCTTCCAGTCCTGAGATTTATCACAGTTTGCTTCATCTTGGGTGGTCTGCCATTTGCAGTTAGGGACCTCCGTCTTTGGTTTTCCTACCTGGAAAAGCAGTAGCATCTGTCACTGTTGCACCAGTGCTGACTGAGGTCCTTGTTGGAGTTTGGTTCTGATAAGCTCACAAAGGGGGCTATTATGTTAGCTTCCCAGGACCAGAGAGTGAGTCAGAGAGAGAGGACAGGTCCCTGAAACCTGGACGGTATATGCATGAGAATGTGTTGGTTGGAGGCATGCAACCGAGAGAGTGTAAATCTGTCGGTTAGCTGGAAATGAATACAAATCAGCCCTCATTTGTATTCATTGATTCCACGAGCTATCGGGTTTGAGAGGCTGCAGGGCTTAGAACACTCCAGACAGGGAAGAAAAGCCTGGCTTCTTGTCTCGGCTGTGCTGCTAACTTGCAAGCAAACTTGGGCACATTATTTGCTGCTTGAGTCTCAGAGTCTCCCTCCGTAAGACAGGTTCATTAATAACTGCCTGTCTACAGAACAGTGGGTTTCTCATGGGTCAGACAGGCCCATTCTTTTTTTTTTTTTAACATCTTTATTGGAGTATAATTGCTCTACAGTGGTGTGTTAGTTTCTGCTTTATAACAAAGTGAATCAGGGGTACATATACATATATCCCCATATCCCCTCCCTCTTGCGTCTCCCTCCCACCCTCCCTATCCCACCCCTCTAGGTGGTCACAAAGCACCGAGCTGATCTCCCTGTGCTATGCAGCTGCTTCCTGCTAGCTATCTATTTTACATTTGGTAATGTATATATGTCCATGCCACTCTCTCACTTCGTCCCAGCTTACCCTTCCACCTCCCCGTGTCCTCAAGTCCGTTCTCTACGTCTGTGTCTTTATTCCTGTCCTGCCCCTAGGTTCTTAAGAACCTTTTTTTTTTTTTTTAGATTCCATATATATGTGTTAGCATACGGTATTTGTCTTTCTCTTTCTGACTTACTTCACTCTGTATGACAGACTCTAGGTCTATCCACCTCATTACAAATAGCTCAGTTTCGTTCCTTTTTATGGCTGAGTAATATTCCATTGTATATATGTGCCACATCTTCTTTATCCATTCATCCGATGATGGACACTTAGGTTGTTTCCAGCTCCGGGCTATTGTGAATAGAGCTGCAATGAACATTTTGGTACATGTCTCTTTTTGAATTATGGTTTTCTCAGGGTATATGCCTAGTAGTGGGATTGCTGGGTCATATGGTAGTTCTATTTTTAGTTTTTTAAGGAACCTCCATACTGTTCTCCATAGTGGCTGTACCAATTCACATTCCCACCAGCAATGCAAGAGTAACAGTTCAACTTTATGGCGTGCTTTGTAGATGCCAAGCCTTGTCTCAGTGCTCTGTGTATATCAAAAAATTTAATACCTACAGTCTTATGAGTTACTATTAAGATCCTCATTTTTCAGATGGGGGGTTGGAGACCCAGAGAGGTCAAGTAAATTGCCCAAGGACACACAGGAGGCAACCACATTTGAACACAGATCATCTGGATTCTGAGTCTGCATAATTCATCTCCACAGTATTCTGAGTCTCTCTACCTGACCCTGTTATGTTTTTCCCCCTTGAGGTACAAGTAATTCTGAGCTCTAGTTGGGGAAATAAGGTATAAAGATAAGGAACAGTGTCAGTAGACATACAAGCCAGTCACTGGTGATGAGAGAGAACATGTTTGCATGGAGGCTAAGGAGCCTGTGGGTAGCCAAGGAGCCAGCATTTATTTTGAGCCTGTTGCTTTTAAGTTTCAGTGTTATTAGAACCTCTCTGATGATTGCATGGGACACTGTTATCTAAACTAACCAGCTATGGCCCACAGAAGGATCAGTAGTAGTACCTGCAGTTCAAGTGTCACTGTATGTAAAGGACAGACCCTGGACCAAAGATCTGCTTCCCACTAGGGATGGAGGCTGCCTTGCCCTCCACCTACATATCCTGGAAAAACCACTGCTGGCAGCACTGGCATCACGGCAGCAACACATGGGCTCACTGGACAATGTGGCCCAGATTTTAAAGTCAACCCTGTATGAAGCAAGGGGAGGAAATAGAGGCTCATCTGCTGGCTGGTGATCCAGCCAGCAGCCTCTATAGATAGATCATCTATCTTTCTGTAAAGTATCTGCAAACACAGCCGCCTTTTTTGCTGATTAAACATTCTTGGAGCATTCAGGAGAAATGGGGAAGGCCCCCATAGGAAACTCTGGGCTTCTTGATAATCTGGGCATATGGGAAGCTTGAGAAATTAATTGTACTATTAAAAGAGCTGTGACTTTATTTGTTCTACAGCTAGTTACATGAAATAATAGTGGGGATGTTAATGAGAACTTACGATGCTCCAGGCACAGTATCAAGTAATTTACATAACTTAACTCCTTTAATCTTGCGATAGGAAAGGGTAGGCTGTACTATCCACATTTTACACGCAAGGTGACTGAGCCCCGAGAAGGGAAATCACTCGTCCAGGGTCACAAAACTGTGGTGGGGCAGAGCCAGATTCAGACTCAACACTTCTGATAGCAAAGGCTCTCCCTTCCCACTGGGAAACACAGCCATGCCTGGAATAAAGAGGAGGAAGTATTATAGTAAACATGGTAAACACACTGGATTAAAGGATGTGTATGGTGAGTTTTGGTGAGTTCTCTGGCATGGAATAAGCTAAATCATCAGTGTGTCTTACCTTTAAGAGAGAAGGGCCAGTGAAAGAAGCTGGTGTCCAAATGGAAGGAGTAGCCCTACTGAGCTCACGGGCTGCCAGGTGAACTTGGCCAAGTGGATTTTCTTTCTAGTCTAAGAGCTGTCCTGCTGGAAAAACCAGGCACAGCACAAGAGCCTTTGTCTGAAAAACAAATCTCGTAACTGAGCCAGGCTCTGTCACTGGGGGAAAAATTGCCACAAAATGAGAGGCAGGAAGCATTCTTTTCTAACCGCCAGAGCTACTCCAGGGCTGTGTGAAAACATGCCAGTAGGCAATGTAATTAGCAAATCCTGACACCAGTGGCTGCTTCTCTCCTGGGCAACAACTGTGTTAGAGCCAGCATCTGCCTGCTTACCTTGCCCAGCTGGGACGGAGGCTACACCAGCCCTGCTGCCCGCACACTCCACGCCAGGCATACCTGGCAGAGCCCTGCCCCCCAAGGGCTGTGTGGCATGGCCGTCTTGAGGAAGGGCCCAGCCTAAAGGCCCAAAGGTCCCAGGTGGTCCCACAATCAGTGCTGCAGCTGCCAACAGAACCCCTTGCCTGTGAATACTGACCACGGCTCAGAAGACAAGATAAGCACAATAAATAAGATTGAAGTGGACACTGAGCATATTAGAATGTCTTTGCTGCAAGGCACTTGCAAAATTTGTTTGCTCAACAGAACTAATAGCATTAGCTAGCACTGACTGAGCAGGGGGATTAGGTGCCAGTTCCTCTTTCAAGTGCTTTGGGCACATGATCTCCATCGATACGTACAACACAGGGACGAAGGTGTAACTACACACTGTATTCTCCAGATTGGGAAACGGAAGCTCAGAGAGGCTAAGTAACTTGACCATAATACCGGTAAGAGGCAGAGCCCAGGTAGAATTAGAGTTAGTCCACCAGCCCAGAAAATTCTCATTCCACACTGTCTCCCCCCGCGCCAGTGCCATCCTTGGTAAAGTGAATCCTGAAGCACATACCCCAGGGAGTCAATCCTTTTTAAAAGGAAGACACAGGGCTTCCCTGGTGGCGCAGTGGTTGAGAGTCTGCCTGCCGATGCAGGGGACACGGGTTCGTGCCCCGGTCCGGGAAGATCCCACATGCCGTGGAGTGGCTGGGCCCGTGAGCCATGGCCGCTGAGCCTGCGCGTCCGGAGCCTGTGCTCCGCAACGGGAGAGGCCACAACAGTGAGAGGCCCGCGTATCGCAAAAAAAAAAAAAAAAAAAGGAAGACACAAATACACATCTGCCTATTTCATGCATTTTTGTGACTATATATTCACAATCACGACTAGTAACAGCACAGTTTCCTGGGGATGATGAATCTAGATTGGGACTCTGGTCAAAGAGTTGATTGGTCAAAGAAGTGATTCTCAGGAAAAGTAAAGTTTGGAATTCTAAGCAAGAGTCCGTATATACTTTTTTTCCCTCTGGGTCTTAATTTTATCTCTAAGGCTAGAGAGCAGGACAACAGAATAGCTGAGCTTCCTTCCACCTCCATAATGCTGTGTTCCCTCAGAAAACCTGCAGCACAGGCATGATGAGAGCAAAGGGGACGCAACCAGCCCCAGTGCATGGAAGTGATGTATCAATGTTGGGTCCACTACCCTCTGTCCTTCTTCCCCCCGGTAACCTCCTTCTCCTTTTCCACCTGTCCAAATTCTCTCAAACAGCATAATTCCAACTCTTGTGCCATTTATTGCCCGAGGCCTTTGATGAGCCACTGAGATAGAGGTGGCTTCTTTTTCTCCAAAACCACTGGCACTCCACCAGCATATCAGTGCCTCTTCTGTGCTGTCTTGTAGCCTAACAGGGTTGAGAATTGCATGTCAGTGCCACTTGGACTGGCCAGCAGGTGTGAGCCAACAGGTGCGTAGGGGTGGTGGTGGCTGGAGTGGTGGAAGGAGGAACGTTGCATGAAGAAGTTGCATGCAGGGGCTCGGAGAGTGGAGAGGGGAAAGCTATTCTGCTGAGTGTGAGAGTTTAGGGAGAGGGACACAAAACTTATAAAAAGAATTATTAGGAATTCTTAGAGTCAATGGTGTCCCCACCCCTTAACATTTAAAGTAACACAGCTGGGAAAAATGTGATTACCTCTTGGCAACTGGACTCTTTGAATGTGACTCTGAAGAGACTGGGCCACGTGGAGCACTGAGATTAATATGGTTTATAGCTACGTGAACTGACATTGTATGTAACTGTTTATGGTGATTTCCCACCATGCTATAAATTCACCTGCCTCCCACCCCGTGCTTGAGATTTGCTCCATTGCCCATGTTTCCCTTCATGTCAGCTTGCTTTTGTTCCTACTTTTCTTTCTGTCTGGAATTTCCTTTCTTTTCACCCTCTGGAATCCATCTCTCTAGATTCATCTCAAGCATCACCTTTTGGAAGCCTCCCCAGGTATTACAGCCAAGTAGAACTATCCACTCACTCCAGTGTCTGCACTGTAGCCAGGTTAGATACGCACCATGGACAGATGCTATAGACTTTTACCTCCATTGAATTTTTTTTTTTTTTTTTTGCGGTACGCGGGCTTCTCACTGCTGTGGCCTCTCCCATTACGGAGCACAGGCTCCGGACGCGCAGGCTCAGCGGCCATGGCTCACGGGCCTAGCCGCTCCGCGGCATGTGGGATCTTCCCGGTCCGGGGCACGAACCCGTGTGCCCTACATCGGCAGGCAGACTCTCAACCACTGCGCCACCAGGGAAGCCCTCCACTGAATTATTTACAGATGTGTATCCTCCACACAGAGTGAACAACTAGAGGGCTGAGGCCATCCCAGACTCCTCTTTAATCTCCAGTGCTTGGCAAGTGTTTGTTGAATTAGCAAAGATGAGAACTGTCAAGGCACCAAGTGCAAAGTTTTTATATGATTAATAATTAATAATATCTCACAGTTACTCAGTGTTTACTATTTATCAGAGAGAATGCCAATGCTTTCAATGATTATCATACTTAATCTGTTCAACAACTCTATAAATAACCACATAAAGTGGGTTCTACTGCTACCACCACTTTATTTACGAGAAAAATGAGGCTTAAGAGAGAATAAGTAGCTCAAGCCTCCACTACTAGCAACTGGATGATCCAGGAATCAAAACTAAATTGAACTCATGTGTTAAACTTCAATATTGTATCAGGATGGAAAAAGGTGAAGGAGGGGACAAATTATATATAACATGAAAACAGGAGCCAAATATTACCAAGGTGTTATAAGGAAGTAACATGTCTAAATTTTAAATGAGCACATATCACCTTATACAACTTGATAGATATTGATTACACATCCTCTGATTATTATATGTGGTTGATTATTATCCCTTTTTTGGGTAGCCACCTAAGGAAGCTGCAGATTCTAGGCCATATTTACTTGAATTTCTTCAGTAAGAATAACCAACTCAAAGACATCTTTGTGCACTGAGAGGATGCCCTACTTGGAAAGAGTTGAAGGTCCCTGGGATCCAAGCCTGAGCAATATGGTGGGCTACCAGGCAATATGGAGAAACTCCATTCTCTTAGTTTAGGAAAGGAACGTAATGTTATAGGAAGAGAAAGGTCTTTGAAGGCACAAAGCCCTCAGTTCCCATCTCCTACCTGACACTTAGAAAATGTTTGACTTTGGAAAATCACATAACATTTCCAAGCTTCCACTTCTTGTAGTGAAATGGAAATGGTAATAGCATGTATTTCACAGTGCAATTTGTTGTGCAATTGAAAAAAGATAAGGTATGTAAAAAACATAGTACAGTGCCTGGTGCATAGCAAACATGAGATAGTACTCTGACAGGCAAGATTTTCAAATGATGGGCCTGATTTTCAAGTGTACATTTGAGCATATGCTTATGAAGTACAGGCCATTCCTAATAGAAGATCCAGAAAAGTTCTAAGGCAAGACTGTATCATGTAAGATCTGCAAAGTGTTCCCCTTTGAAGATGAGCTTTCATTCCAAATGTATTAATTCAGGTGAAATCAATGAACATCTTACTTTAGACACACCTCATACATCTCTGTATCCCCTAAGGTATTTTGTGCACAAAAAGACCTCACCAAATAGTTGGCTAGTTGACTCACAATTTGAGAACTTGGATGGAACTCATAGTGGTAGAGAAGTAGTTACCATAGGTTGCTCCCTGCACTTCTTCTGGCCACCTCTTTCAAGTATCCTTTCTTCAGTGCTACAGAGACTGGAAAACTAAAAGTGGATTTCTTGGACTCCCTTGGAGCTAAGGTTTTGCATATGATTTTTGGTTTTGCTTTCAGACACACTTGACAGCCCTTGAATCAGACCCAGGTTAAGCAGGGAATGTTGTAACATAGGAGACATTGTGTTGCTGGTATTGACCTTGCAGTCTTCTTTTTTAGATGTTGGGGGTAGGAGTTTAGTAATTTATTTATTTATTTTTGCTGTGTTGGGTCTTTGTTTCTGTGCGAGGGCTTTCTCTAGTTGTGGCAAGCGGGGGCCAATCTTCATCGCGGTGCACGGGCCTCTCACTATCGCGGCCTCTCTTGTTGCAGAGCACAGGCTCCAGACGCGCAGGCTCAGTAGTTGTGGCTCATGGGCCTAATAGCTCCGCAGCATATGGGATCCTCCCAGACCAGGGCTCGATCCTGTGTCCCCTGCATTAGCAGGCAGATTCTCAACCACTGCGCCACCAGGGAAGCCCGACCTTGCAGTCTTGATATGACCTTGGAACCAAGAGTTCCTGCAGTGCCTTCCTAGCCTTCAGCATCCTTCCTGTGATACAGGCAGTAGTTCCTCTGGTAGCCAATTCTACAGTGTTATTCTAGAAATCAATCTTGAAGGACATATCTACAGCCTGCGTCTCTAGCTCCTCTAATAATTCCCTGTATTAAATCTCTCAAAAATTGTTAAAGGAGTCTTGCCATCTGTAGCTAAGCCCTGATGGATACAATATGTGGTGCCAGAAATGGTTATAGCCATTGGATTCCCAAGTATGAAAATCTGAAATAGGTTATGTGACCTGGCTAAGTTGAAGGTAGTGAAGCCCTGGTTACCATTAAAGACTAGAACATTAGTAACTTATAGTACCCAATGGTAAAATAGTACTTAAATGGTCACATGTGGTCATCTGGAATGAAGCACCTACTGAAGGCATAGTGTTTTTTATGCAAAAATAGTTTATTATGATATTGTTTATGTAAGGTTAGGTAATATTTACAATAGAAATGATCAGCTACATCCATGGGAATCTAGCATGTCACACAAAGGAATAAATATTTTGACAAAGTAACACTTCAGTTGTAGTGAGCAGTTGATCAGAAATTTTATTTTTAAAAAAGAGCCTCAAACTAAACCATAAAAGTCTTGAATTGTCAGAGAGCAGCAAGCTGACCAGGCTCTTCTCTTCAAGAGGCCCCTGCATTCCCACGGGAGATGGGCCTCTCCCAGGGAAGACATAGTTTTGACAAACAGAGTGATAGCTGTTTTTATTCTGCTGACACCCAGTACCTGGCATCTGACAAAGGTATAGTGAACTAAGATAGTAAACAGAAGAATGGGTCTGGCTTACCTTCTTTTTCCAACATGCAACATATTTGAACATCCACATTACTTTCCCCTGAACAGTATTTGACACTAGCCTGAAGTTGGCGGGGGCTCCATGACTATGCCATATCATTCTACCAAATGAAATTATTACAGTTTGGGATAAGTGAGTATGTATGTGTTTATACATACAAGTGAGAATGAATTATTCCCTAAAAATAACTTAAATTCATTTTAGGGAAAACAAAACTGGGCTTATGGTCTTTATGGATATGTTAGTGAATGTCAGTGTTTTTCCACAAACCGTCCAGACCAAAATTTGAGAAATGTCAATCTATCAAAAACCCTGGAGGATGCCTGCTCTCTTCACTTCACCCCTTCCCAGGTGGCTTGACAAGCCCCACCATTTGGGAACTTGGACTGGTTCTATTGGCAACAACCATGAAGAGCCCCCAGAAGTCCTCCCTCAAAATTTGGAATTGTGTTTACTAAAATAGGTACTGAAGTTTCCTGTTTCTGGTGCCAGATAATATTGTCTACACAAGAACAAATTTAATCTGTGCCACACAGTAATTGCCTGGCACCCCCAAGGTGATGTGTTTGACTATGCAACAAAGATAAAAGTTTCTCCAAGGACCAACTCTCAGCATATTTGGCAAATTTTATTTTATATTCTCACTTACAAGGTTTTTTTTTTTTTCTTGCATTATTTATTAAGAAAAATAGAAGTGCTGTAACCATTTTTCTTTTGATAAAACTCAGGCAGCCACAGCCCAGTCTTCCCTTGGGTCCTCAACAAAGCAGTTTTATCTTTCCACCTCCTGGCCACAGACCACTCAGAGATCAATGCTTCTGGAGCGCCTTCTGTCTTTAATAGAGAAGAGGAAAGAGAAGCTGGGCTGCTGAATGTGTAAATCCTCCCTGGTAGACAGCCTTTGTTGTCTGTTCTTGGTGTGGGAAGGCTGAACTCTAACCCCCAAACCCAAAAAAGCTTAGAAGGAGGCTCTACAAGGTATTCATGGAGAGAATATTGAAGGTTAAAGAAGAAAGCTAAAAGGAATCTCAGTGAAAAAGACTTGACTATGGTGGGTTTTTGGTTTTTTCTTTTCTTCAATTCACAGGATAAAATGGTAGCACCATGTCAAAAGAAAGGAAAGGCATGTCTCTGGCAATATCGACTCTGATGAAGGCTAGTCTCTATACCATTTGGGGGGCTTGGGGTTCCTCAACTGGGCCATGAAATCTAGGCTTCAGGGCCATCTGACCATAGACCCAGACAGTGTCAGCTGTGATGCTCAGCAATACTGACTTCAAGATCCAGGGGTATCCAAGCCAGCAGAATAGAATAGTGATGAGTTCCAATGTACCAGTGAGTGGCATCTGGCATTAGAGTTTTGCTACCTTGATTCCCACAGCCTGGCCGGGGGTGGGAGGGGTCTTTCTTTTTCTCTTCTCTATTTCCTCATTCTGTCTTGCTTTGTGATTGACTCTCCAGTGTCCATCCTAGTACTACAACTTGATCCTGATCTGTCCCCCCTCCCTGCAGCCTACTTGATGGGCTTCTGAAAAGCTGTCCATGTCTGTCTGTCTCACCATTGTATCTGCCTCCACAGGACAGTGGACCCTGCTCTAATCCAGGCTGGTTGGAATTCTCTGGCTTCTACCTAAATGACTCCAAGTATTGCTTCTTCCTAAGATTTCTGCTGTGGTCCCCACTCACAAGATTTGACTCCCAGGATAACGACATTGGCCCCTATCAAACTTGCCATGAACTTTGAATGTGCTATAGCTTTCCCTGAGATGAAATTGTTTCACTTATCAAACGTTCCTTAGTCTTGGGAGCTGGGATCCACAGAAGAATAAGGACGTGGTCTCTGCTGCAATAGATAGGCATAGAAACAATCAGTATTTCAAAATAATCAGGTGTTGCAAAAAAAGGTGAGTTGAGGGGTGTCTTATACTCTTTTGGCTGCTGTAACTAAATATCATAGACTGGGTGGCTTATAAACAACAGAAATTTATTTCTTCTAGTCCTAGAGGCTGGAAGTATAAGATCAAGATGCCAGCATGGTTGGGTGAGTGTAATCTTCTGGGTTGCAGGCTTCTCATTGCACCATCATGGGGTAGAGGGAGAAAGGGAACTCTCTTGGGCCTCTTCAATAAAGACATTAATCTCATTCACGAGAGCTTTGTCCTCATGACTCAATCACCTCCCAAAGGCCTCATCTCCCAATACCCCCATCACACTGGGCAATAGGTTTCAACATATCAACTTCGGAGGGGACACAAGCACTCAGACCATAGCGAGAAAACAGTTGTGCTAGAATGTGAAGAAGAAATAAGAATTTCCTCGATAATGAAAGGAAAGACAATTCAACTAGAGTAAACAGCGCGTAAGAAGATATAACACTGTGAAAGGCCATGGTGTTTTCAAGTTACATGGAAAAGTTCCATTTGGCAGGAGCAGAGGCTGTGGCGGAGGGCAGGCAGAGTGGTCAACTGGGTGCTGGGGTTCAGATCATGAAAAGGTCTGGGGTCTCACGCTAAGGAGATAGGAGCCTATGAGTGACTCTAAGGCAGGAGTGGACAAACTACAACCCATGGGCCAATCGGGCAGACTGCCTGTTTTTGTAAATGCAGTTCTACTGAAAACAGCTATCACCATTCATATACTTGCTGTGTCTGGCTCTTCATTAGTTTTGCAAAGACAGAGTTGAGTAGTTTCAACAGAATCTGTCTGGCCTAAAAAGTCTAAAACATACACTATCTGAGCTTCTATAGAAAGAGTTTGCAGACCCTTGTGCTAAGCCAAGGAATGATATGGCCAGATGGACATTTTAGAAAGACCATTCTAAAAACTGTGTGAGGCTCTGCATAAGACCTCATTTGGGAAAATAAAAGATGCTGTTTCTAGAAGACTTGAAAACCTCTAGACTGCTTGATAAAACCCAAATCTTTTGGCCATGTACAGCATTATTAGAATTTCTTCTCTTCTCTCAAATCTGAAATCATGTTTATATATCGGTCTCTAAGTCAGAAAAAATTCCTTTAGTGCAAGGAATTTTAACATTTTAATTTTTTTGTCTTTGTATCCCTGATGTCTATCTTACTGTCTGCCCCCTTGGCCTAATAACTGAATTGAAAGGAATTGTTGAATCACTGCCCAATGGACATGGAGAACCACCATCATCTCATTCACCGGCTCTGAGTGTCCCCCTGGCTGGGTGCCCATTTGCAAGTGGGAGCACGGAGAGGTGGTGATCTGGTCTTTTGCTTTGCCTGGAGCCCTCAGAAAGACTCTGATTTGAGAAGGCTTTTATACTGGTATGTCTACAACTCTTTTGCCTTTAGGTACATGGAGAAGATCTATTTTGAGGTCTTTTCTAGGCTGTGTCCCTAGGTAGGCATCTCCTTGGCTGAGGTCCTAGAGAGAAGAGAGCAAGGTGAGGGTTGGCTTCACTTCCTGCCACCGGGAGTCCTTTATGAGGCTAATGGGCATTTGCAAATGAAGATCAAGAACAAGGCAAACAACCCAGCAAGTGATAACTGCAAAGCTGGCCTAATCTTAATGAAATCTGCAACATATATTTATATAAATCAGAATGACTCTTGCTTGTTTTCCATGTAATTTGCTCAGATGGGTTTGGAATGACATGGCCAATCGTTTTGCTACTGACTTTGCCCTATTTTAAAGAGCCCCTCAGCAGCCCACGCCATGCTCACAATGACATCCAGCTTGTCCAGTGGGACCTCAAGCCCATTGAAAATGCATTACGTTTAACTCCTTCTCCTCCTGAAAGCCAGGAATTGTCTTTTAACCTGAATCTCAAAGAGGATGTGGTGGAGGGAAATGTGGGTGTGATGACTACTACTGGGGTCTGATTGGCAATAATTTGCCTCCATCTCAAAACAATTCTCCATCCTGCTGTCCTCAGGGATTCCAGGGTTCCCAGAATGGAGCTCTTTAGCATCCATTGCTGTCATTATGACTCAGCTTGCCAATCTGGGTACGACGAAGCCAGAACAAACAGGTCACAACAAGGTATGGAAGCAGGATGCTGATGGTATAGCCTCACATCCTCACTCTGATTCATTCCCTCCCCTGGCACCCCACATCTGTCATACTCCTTCTGTGTCCTCCGTTCTTGTCTCTTTAATTCGATGGTTCTCCAAATGTGCTCTGAGGATGACTTGCATCAAAAGCAACTCAGGTGTTTGTTTAAAATTTTTCTAAATATCTTGGGCTGTAGCCCCAGAATGTGCTTTTTTTTTTTTTTTTTTTTTTTGCGGTACGCGGGCCTCTCACTGTGGTGTCCTCCCCCGTTGTGGAGCACAGGCTTCGGAAGCACAGGCTCAACGGCCATGGCTCATGGGCCCAGCCACTCTGTGGCATGTAGGATCTTCCCGGACCGGGGCACGAACCCGTGTCCCCTGCATCGGCAGGTGGACTCTCAACCACCACCAGGGAAGCCCCAGAATGTGCTTTTTTAACAGACTCTCTGGATGATTCTTATGCTCATTCAAGTTTGAGAACCACTGAGCTTAACCTAGATATTGAGGGGACTTTGTTCTGTTATTATAGTTCAGATCTGTCCTGTTTTTAATTTGTCCAGAGTCCAAGACTCCTTCCTATGATCCTCCCAATTCTTTTTAACCATGACTGAGATTACCCAGGTCATTTCTGATCCATTTATCTTATTCTTTTATCTGTAGAGTCTTATACTTGCAGTTTTGTCTAGCTGAACCAGCCTTATCCCATCACTCTGCATGGCTGGCTCCATCTCATTTTTTTAGGTCTCAGTTCAAATGTCACCTCCTCAGAGAGGCCTTGACTGATCATCATATTTAAAGTTCTACCTTCAACTTGGTACCTATCACGTCATTCTGCTTCTTTTCTTCAGAGCATGTAGCACAGTCTGTAATCATGCTGCTGTTCACTCATTTGTGTTTGCTGTGTTATATCCCATGGGAATATAAACTTTATGAGGTCAGGAGCCTGCTTCATCTCATTCTCTACTGCATCCCCAGAACCTAGCCCTGTACCTCACATGTTGTAGGCATTCAATAAACAACTGCTAAGTGAATGGATGGATGATGGAATCACGGAAGATGACAGATTTCAATAGAAGTCAAGCCATACATGCCATCCTCAGCAAATGGTCCGGGGGTCCTAGATGATGCAGCAGAGGCAGCGGTGCAGTGTCTCACTCTGGCATTCAGGCTTCCCCACCATGTGGCCCTAATCCATCTATTTGGACCCCATCTCTCCTTAGACCCTACGTGTACCCTATACTCTGCTTATCACTCCCTATTCCTGAACCACACCTTTTGTATTCTTACCTCTAATACCTTTCCTCAACTGTTCCCTCTACTCAGAATTCCTACTCTCCCTTTGTGGCCTCATAATTCTACTCCTTTGAAAGCGCTGTGTATAAGACTCAATCAATAAATGCAGAAATATTTAGTGAGTGACTTGTAGGTGCCTGGCATTGGGGCTACAGGGCTGAAAAAGCTGCCATTACTTCTCTGTGTGACCTCAGGAAGCCACTTCCTCACAGTGGGTCTCAGTTGACTCATTTGCTGCTGTCCAAGGTGTTTGTGTCTCTACAGGTTCCTCTGAACTTACTCTGATGCTCATAGTGGAACCATAGGCACTGTGTTAGGTCAGAGGAAAGAGGGAATATCTGGGGCAGATTCCGCATCCCCTCTAATGCTGCCACATAGAAAAACTCCACTCTGTCTTTGATCAGCTCTTGCCTTCTCTCGCCTCAGTGCCTCTCAGACAGTCAGGCAACATGTAACATTGGGCAGAAATCAATGCAGCCAATTTCTAAAAAAACTAGCAGCCCCAGTGTCACATTGAGGGTCGTAATAGATTAGCTGCTACTTCAGTTCAGAGGAGTCCTTAAATATTGGGTTCCCCTGAGCACTTCCAGGAAAAGAGCTTCCCAAACCAGATTGAACCTGCCCCATAGTGAGACTCAGGTCGCCTCCCTACAGGAAGAAGAGTTTGAATGTGAAGCTGCAAAGAGAGTTACAAGTGTACTGCCTGGCCAGCATCCCACCTGCCCCAGCTGGGGCCCTCTTAGTGGAACAAAAGACAACAGAATGAACTAAAATTCTCCTTGTAGCCATATTCTTTCAATATGCATCTGAGCTGAATGAGAAAAGGCCTCTATATATCTCCCCCCAGCAAAATGACATGTAAGGGCTTTGGGGGTAGACAGACCTAGGTTTGAACCCTGAGCCCTCTTTTTATTGGCTACAGAACCTCAATCCTGTTGCTTAATGTTCTAGTTTTGTCTTTTGTCAAAGGAGCCATTGGGAGAATCATTAGCTATCACATGGAGCGTCTGGCAACATGCTGGGGACATTATAGGTGATCAATAAATTATGTTTCTTTTCTCTTTGTCTATTATTCTTGTCCTTGCTCTGAGCTTACATGGTCATCTTTGAATATACAATTCTTTGAACACGCCCTGCCTCCCAACCCATTTTTCAGTCCAGGTGTTTGTTGGGAGGTATAAATCCCCACTGCCTGCCACAGGCCAAATTCATCTGCCCAGCCTGCTGACTTGTACTCCTAACCTTGTGTATTTTTCCGACGTCATGCTTATCAAAGTCGATCAAGATTGGCTGAGCTGCATCCCAACTTCCCTCCCAAGATAGAGAGTTGTTTAAGGATCTGCGCATTGTATTTTTTCTATATCCCTATCACCAGGCAAAGCACCTGGTACATAGTAAGTGTTTTGATTTCTCGTGGTTGAGAGATTTGAAACAACACCCTGGATGAGGGGGAGACACAGTGAAAGCAGGAGATTCAGCAGCTGATGGCTGGCAAAGAGGTCGAGAGGGACACATAGCTCTATTTGTTACAGAAATCCAACGTATAACAACAGCACTTCATAGGCAAGAAATGACTTTTTATTCTCTACACACTCATTCATTCAACAAATATTTATTGAACATCAATTCTGCATGAGATTCTGTGAGGCAAAACTAGAAATGAACTTTGAATCCAGCCTTCTTCAAATCAACCCAGTTCAGTTTGGAAAGGATGGATGAGGTAGCCCTGAAATGAGAGTCACTATAAAACCAAAGACTTGCTATTTGCCTTCAAGGAGTCCAAAGTCTGGCTGGAGAAACAAGACTAAAAAGCAAGGAGTAATTATATATTTATGATATTAATCATATTATCTGTCACGTTAATGCAAATATTTTGTCAGTTTGCTTTTTGCTTTTTATTTTGTTTATGTGGATGTTGACATGGAGAAACTTTTAATTTGTGTGTAGTCAAATCTATCAGTCATTTTCTTTCAGCCTCTTTGGGTATATGAGTGTGCCTGTGAAGGCTCTGATTGTTTCTGTGTTGGTGGGATTTTTATTTTTGCTAGCTGGCAATTTTTATTTCTATTCAGTGAGACTATATTGAATTTGTAGTAAGAAAAACTTTTTTTTTTCCATTTTGCAAAGGATCATTATAAAAATCAAACAGAATACATCAGAATTGAACAAAGAACCTAAGTATATCCAGGAAGAGTGAAAATGTGTTCCAAACCTTCTGATTAAGAAAACAAGGAAATGTGTATTATCTTTAAGAATTATTCCCATGAAAAATGTCAAACTAAAAGAAAATAAATCTTAAGCTGTATTGAAATTTGAGACTGGAGACCCTCCAGAAAGTTCCCTACATGGAGTCTGAGAACCCCTTTCCCCCTTTCCCCAAGCTGCCTTGTGATGTTTTTCCTTTTAGGGGAAGCAGATGAGACTGTTAAAATGGACACCAGGTTTGAATATCCCCAAGAAGACAAAACCATTTAGGTCATGCAAGCAGAACTAAATATAGCTTATTTCATGAACATAAGCTAAACTTAACTTAGGTTATTTCTTACAAATGTCACTGATAATCATAAACAAGATGACAAGTCGTCTTCTTAAAATAGTACAGGATAATAACTTTTAACCAATCCCCCACTGTCTGGAAACCCCATTGTAATAACTAATCCCTGTAAAGGTTATTTATTAAAACAACTTCCTCATTTTTACTTTATAAGCTTCCTGTAATGTCGTGCCTCTGAGCTTCATGTGAATTTTGGATTTGAATTCTCCCAGTTTGTGAACTGTTCTTTTGTGAACCATAAACTCTTACTAGATACTATTTTACTGATCTGGTTTTAATTTTTACTGTTTCTGGATTTTAGACAAGACACACAGGCTGTGGCTATTATCAATTATTTTGAAGCAGGGTGCCCAAGTCTGGTTGCCCATCTCAGAGATGCACCACCCCTTTGCCACATGGAAGAAAAGTGTTTGCAACCTCCTGTTTCATGTTCCTTTGTTGGCAAGCATACTCACTTGCCTGTTCTGTTGGTATCAACACCAGGAAGAAGTGTGCGTCCCTTTGGAGCTTAAATAAGACAAAAGATGATTATGAATTGGTTTTCCCATAAGGAGTGGCCTGTCTCTCCGGGGGCGGGGGGTGGTTATCTGTAGGCTGTTCTCTGCTTCCTCCAATAGCTGAGTGAACAATAGCCACCCTGGATCTTTGCCACTCACACAGTTTAAGACTCCCACCTTCACAAGGCATCTGGGTAAAGATGGTTCACTGAACACATATGTTTACTACTGCTCCTTCCATCACCAGTTTTTGTCCTTTGTTTTAAAGCTTGAACTTATAAAGACAAAGAGAATAGACAACACTTTTGGGGAACAGGGAGTCAGATGAACCTAAGAAAGCTAAACTGAAGCAGTGGTGAAAGCAATTGCAGTGCTTCAGAAAGGCTCAGAACCAGGCTCAGGTCCAAGTAAATATGGAGGTGAATGTGGGGCTGCAAATACAGGAGTGATTGAAAGTCTATGAAAGGAGTTAAACCCCATCCATTCCTCTACGCTTCCAGAAGAGTGGTGTTTCCACCTTGGAGATAATGAAAGAAAATGGCTGATAAAATGAAAACGAGGAAGTTGTTTAACCTTTACAATGATGGGTTGTTACCAAGGGTGCTTCCAGACAGCGGGTGATTGGCTAAAAGTGATGATCTTGTACCATTTTAGGAAGATGACTTCAGTTTTGTTTATGATTATCAGAGGCATTTACAGGAAATAACCTAAGTTAGGTTTAGCTTATGTTCTTGAAATAAGCTAGATTTTGTTCTGCTTATGCGGCTTAAGTGATTTTGTCTGTTTGGGGGATTTTCAAGCCTTGTCTCTATTTTATTTTATTGTAACAATTCTGACTAGAAATTCTCATAACAGATGGTCAAATGGATTACCTCACAGTAAAGCTCCCCAGCTTATACTAAGGTATAAGCCTTAATAAACCTTACCCCACCCACACAGGGCTTCCAATCATCTTGTTAATGCTCCTCTCTCGTGATGTGAATAGACAGCCAAATATATCCAGATATTTGAGGAGAGATTCCAGAGACAGAGACATAAAAGAAAAGAAAAGAAAGGAAAGAAAAAAATGAAATGAAAACAGTAACTTGGAGAAAATAGAGACGCTTTCAGAACAAGAAAACTAAGAAAATTAAATGCTCAGGCAGATAAGGAAAGATACTATATTCGTGTAACAAAAGCAAGATGCTATAAAAAGGAACCTTCAGAGAGCCAAGCAGAGCTCTTCAAAATTAAAAATATGATAGTAGAAATGAAAAACTCAGTAGCAAGTATGAAAGATCAATGTGAGTAAATATCTCAGAATAAAGATCGAAAAGAGAGAAATGGAGACTAATAGGAATTCTAGGGAGAGAGAATGCAGAAGACAGAGTGGAAAGCTATCTTTAAAAAAAAAGGAACGTTTCCAGAACCTCAGGACATGAGTTTCTAGGCCAAAAAGTCCCCGAATACCCAGCCTAATGGATGAAAAAGACTAACATGGAATTTCAGAACTCTAGAGAAGATCCTTAAATTCTAGAGAAAAAAAAAGTCACAATCAAAAGAAAAAGTAGCAGGATGACATCAGATTGCACAACAATAGCAAAAAAAAAAAAAAAAAGATAAAAGACAAAAAAACATTTTACAATTCTGAAGAGCTTATGACAATGTTGAACGACCTTCAGTTCTATACTCAGCCAAAAGAATCAATGAAGTATGCACATATAATACATTATTAGATATGCAAACTTCTAAAGGTGTACCTACTCTGCATGCTTTCTCAGGAAGCTACTGGAGAAGGGTTCTACCCAAATGAGGAAGTGAGCGAAGAAAGAGAAGATATGGGAGCTAAGAAACAGATGAACCAATACAGGAGAGAGGAAAAGTGGATTCCCAAGATGATTGTGGTGGTCCCTGAGACTGAAGCAAGAGGAGAGCAGGTGTCCTGAGATGATGATGTCTCTTAGAAGATGAAGCTGATAAAAATGCAGGGTGTTTGAGCATATTGAAGGGAGATTTACAAATAGGGCTTTGGAGATTTGTGATAGGGACACAGGAAATTATGTAACTGAATGAAAAATAAATTGTTAACTCCAAGGTTGGGGGGTGGGGCATGAGACAAGACAGGAAATGGAGTAAGTGTACACCACCTGGCTCAGCTGTGAATTTGGTTACACAGGAATGGTAACATAACCATAGGGTAAATTCTCATCTTCTAGTAGTGGGGAGTCAACAAATGATGGCCAAAACTGGGAGGTGATGATTTTGCAATATAGGTATATTATTTTGAGATAAGAAGTTTTATTCTAAAAGACACAACTCAAGCAGTTGAAAATGCTTGCCTCTGGGGAATGGGGAAGATGAGGATGGGAGCAGAGGCAGGCCAGGAGCAAGAACTGCTATTTGTCATTATAAGCCTTTTAGAGCTATTTGACTTCTCATACAATATTCAGTATATCCTTAACAGAAATTAAAATTACATTTAAAAAGCAGATAGAAGGCCAGTGATGTGCAGGTCATCTCTGGATGTTTTGCACTGCATTTGATAGGAAATGAAAGGAGAGTGAAATGGGGCAGGGAATAATCATGCAATTTAGGAAAATTATGGAAATAAAATTACAGATCAAAGTTTGGCTTGGATATGAGGGGAGGTGACCTAAGCCTGGCAGACCCTAGAACCTGAAATTCAAAGCTGCGAAGTGAAAGCACACACACTGTTTAACCCAGTTTCCATGTGAATCCATTATCATTATAGGAAAGGTAATAATTTATCTCCATTCTACAAATGAGGAATCTGAAACTCACAGAGATTGAATGACTTGGCAAAGGCAACTGACTCATGAGAAGCAGAGCTGGGATGTCAAATGCCAAGTTCAGCACTCTTTCCAGTTTTGCAGTGCCTGTTACTCTAAAAAAATTGAGCCTATCTCAAGGATGGATTATTGATACAGATAGCAAACAGCTCGAGAGGTACATTTATTTAAACAGTTATTGACTAACCATCTACATTCACTGAGATGGTTACACGGTGCTCAGCCAGGTGGTCAGTATTCATTGCCCACATGTTTTGGAGCTGGATCCCACAGAGAAATTGGTAAAATAAGGTGACTCAGATACTGGCAGCTTTAGCTCAAGAGTGGAGGTGGCTTTCTCAGATGTCTTGCCTTCCCTGCCTTGTTCTACTACCTATTTTCCATTTGTCAGTGTTCCCTATTTATCTCTGCCTTTGGAAACACTCCAGCCGCACTATGTGAGGAAATAAAATCTGGTCTTGGTCTCAGCTACAGTGACCAACTTGTCTCAGTTTACCTGGGACTGTCCTTATTTTAGCACTGAAAGTCCCCCACCCTAGGAAATCCCTTAGTCTCAGGCAAAATGGGATGGCTGGTCAACCTAGGGGAGGCATTAGCCACCTTTAGGAATAAGAGCTAGTTCAACCCACATGCTCAAAGATGATCCAACACTTTGAGAATGCTTCTCTGGGAACTCACTTTGTTTGTCTCTAGGCCATGGCTTCAGCTGACTTGAAAAGCAGGGGGACATTTGTGTGCACACGCATCCTTCTTGCTTTCCATCCCCTAATCTGATCTTCATTTAGCAAAGATCTGACTACATAATCTTGAGCAAGTTATTTAAACAGTTTCCACTTCCTCTCTGGGACTAACAATGCTTCATAAGGGTGATATAAAGATTGAATTATGCCATTTATCAAATGTTTACTACGTGCCAGAAATTATATACGCTATAACTATTTATATTCTGTCTCCCATCAATAGAAGTTTCATGAAGATGGGAATTTTATCTGTTTACTGTCGTATCCCAGTGGTGAGGGGTAAGGGTGGTGTTGGAAAAAAAATATATATATATATATTTAATATATATATATATTCTGAATATTTGTTAGGTGACTAAATGAATGATTATATTTAGTCTTACACAAAACTGTAAGGTAGCGATTCCCATCCCAGTTTTACAAGTTAGGAAACTGATGCTCACAGAGTTTAAGTAACTTGCTATGCCCACGAATGAGTGGCAGACTGAGAATTCAAAATCAGGTCTGCCCAACCCAAACGCCAGACTCTTGGCCACTGTGCTAAACTAAGACAAGGCATGTGACCCACATGGTACCCAGCCCACAGTAGAATGATAAACCCCCTTCTCACTCTTCTGTACCTCACTCTTTGATCATTGCTGCCACCAACACAGAGACTTGTGGCCTATAAATTTAAAGCTCTGGAAACTGCTTCCTCCCTGCCTTCCTAGTGCAATGAGGTCTGTTCCAGTAGGAAGGCAGGACCAGTGGAGTGGCGTTAATTGCTGGTGACTAGTGTGCACATCCGAGCGAGGAAGTGGCACCTTCCATCAGCGCTTGTCTCTTCACATCATCTTGGGAGTAATCTGACCTGACACACCATCACCATTTGACAGGAATGTCACTGCCTGGAGACACAAAAATGATAAACAGGAAAGCTCCTGCAGAGGGATAGCCAGAACATCTGTGTCTGACAGTGGTGGTGGCCAGCACAAGTGAGGTGCTTGCTCATCCCATTTCTCAGCCTGAAGTGCACCTCCTCTGTGTCTGGGTCTGTCGAAAGTATAGGTGAAGGAACGCGTGCCCTCCTGGGTTTGCATCCTGCTGAAGCTCTTCTATGGCTGGATACTTACGCCAGCTCTTTGCTCTCTGCTTCCTCCCCTGTCACTTACCTTTTCATCCTTTTCCCAAGGTCCTCTGAGTTTTTGGAGTTTTGCAGCTGTTCTTTTATTCGCTTTTATTCTCTCTTCCACTCCCAGAATTCACCTGCATGTAGGACATACCCCTTGTCATTAAATTTATCTTTCTTCCAAAGCAAGATGAAAATAGAAAGAATACATGTGTGCATAATGTGGATTCCCTGGAGACTTTGGAACAATGGGCAGCTGTTGAGAGCCATCAACTCAAAATTTCATAGTGGATTTTTTCCTAATACCACCAGGGGCCTCTTCTTGCCCCATCCTGCCCCCTCACACTGCTTAACCCACCACTGCCTTGCAAAATTCTCTCACCCTTCTTTCTTTGCCCTGCAACTCCTCCTTCCAGAAAGAACCCTGGACCTCTGAATTCTTCATTTATGACTCAGAACAGAGCAAATTTCCCTACCTCAAGATCATCAGAAACAAAGGGTCTTAGAAGATAGTTGAGGTTAAACTAAAAAGAAGAAACAGAATCCTGTTGTATTATTGTTAATATTAATGACCGTGTCGTCCTTGGAGATCACCTCTCTACCTCTTTGCACCCACAGCAGGTTGCCTGAGCTTTTAGGCAGTCCTCCCTGCCCCCCGCTCTGTACTGCTATGTGTTGAATTAGTGCTTATGGCACTGCCCCCTCCAGTGGACCACGGACATCGCCCCTGGTGGTCTCTAACCTAACTTATTCCCCCCTACGAGGCTTAGCACAGAGCAGGTGTGCTGGAAGCTGTGTCCATTTCGGCTAATTAGGACAGATGTAAGACCCCAAGTTTTCCAAAGGGACAATGACATAGCAGGATGAACTGATCACTTTATCCAAAGCACACGCAGTCCCAGAATCAGCTCTCACTGACCTCTGTGCTTCCTTTAGAAGAAGCCTTTGGATTCAGGTCCCATCTTTACTTCCAGTGAAAAGTGGCTGCTCGCCTGCTGATTGGCCCAGTGTCCGCTTTCCCCGCTCCGCTTACGCTTCCTTCCCCCACTGGGATTTTTGAAACCACCTCCTCCAGCGTGCAAATAAAAGGTGAGTATGTGGCAAAATTGAATCACCTGATGCTGTACACAGTGTGTTGTCATTATTATCACTGCAGTGTAATAAGTCATGGTTTATTAATTTCTGAGAACTCCCAGCATTTCGTGCTTCCTTCTCACCCCTGCCCGTCACTTAGGAGAATTTATCTTTTCTCACTCAACTTTTTCTTCTTTCCCACCCTTTAGGAGAACTCTGTGTTTGCTTGGAGGTACCCAGACATACTGAGCAGAATCAGGAATCTGAGTAAAGAGCAAGAGAAGACTGGAGGGATTGGGGAAAGATGTTTGCTGTCGAGTTCAGGTGCTCCTTTATTTTGAGCAATGGACGAAACTTCAGAGAGGTCATGTCATCTACATAATAGAGCTTGGTGGAGGAGGGGAGATGGCAAAAATATGGCAGCTGGACGCAGGTGAGATCTTGAAGGATGAAGGGTAAGGCCCTCTGTAGCTGTGACATCCAACTAGTAGCCACTAGACACATTCAACTCTAGAATTTCGACTTAAGTAAAGTTAAATAAAAGTAAAAATTCATATCTTCAGTCATAGTCATGGTACAAGTCCCAGTTCAAGTGCCCACCAGTCTCGAGTGGTGAGTGGCCACTGTATAGAACAGCATAGACATAGAACACTTCCATCATCACAGTAAGTTCTTTTGAATAGTGTTGCTCTAGAGCTATTGTAGGGTGTGAAAAAAAAGAAGAAATTTTTAAGAATTATAACTTAGATATTTTTTATCCTAGATTTTCTTTATCTTATCCTATGCAAGTGAATGTTGGATTTTTCTTTCTTCTTTTCTTTTCTTTTCTTTTTTTTTTTTTGGTCATGGAGATACTTTAGACAGCTAATCTTTGTTTTCTTTTGACTATAACTAGGTATAGAATTGGTTTCCATGAGTGCACACTTCTATGAGTTCCATGGTTCTTCTTAGAAAAGCTTGCAAATATAGTTGTCAATTGGGGGGTGTCATTACATAGGAGAAAGACTATGGGAGTTGGCTTCAGAAAATCTAGGTTCAAATCCTAACTTCTTCGCCTACTACTTAAAGTCAAGGGACACTAGGTGATAAGAAAGGCTCACTTTCCCACTGGTTTCATCTCATTATGTGGGAAGAGAAATGTCAGGCAGTGAACATTTACTGAGCTCCTACTACATACAAACTGTTCCACAGCTTGGTTCTGACAGCAAATCAAATGTGAACAAATGGGTCTTCTAGCGGAACTCTTAGCATAGCAAAGAGATAGAATACAAAGCAAACAAAAAATATCTCAGGGTATCTTCACCTAGATGTACAGACACAGGACAATCTCAAAGAATCTGGAATCAGGTGGAGCTTAGCATGATTTGAGTGGGTCAGGCATCCTTTAGTCCTCGTCTATCTCCTTGGGGCTATCTACCCACCTCTTAATTAGTCTTTTATGCCTGGAGGTGATTTTTATCTATATCCATTAAGTCAGAACACTCATTGGTACTCCATCTCCCAGACTTTTCAGGCATTCATCGGCATAAGTGAAGTGAAATCACTTTTGCAAAGAGCCCATCACCAGATGAGGGTTTGCACCTGAAGGTCTTCGGGTCTAAAAAGATGTTTAGATTGGTTTTTGTCAAATCAGGAAATTATTTGGCCTTCCTTTTGTTAGTCTTCTAAAAATCCTTCCCAGGGATCCATGCATTTGTAAAGTAGGATGGTTGTTTGACGGTTTTCTTTGGAGTTTAAGATCTGGATGCCTGGTGAGAACTATCCCTAAATAAAACCATTGTTTAAGAGGCCCTATATCCTTCTCTTGCTTTGTCCAGATCATTGAACTGTGCTTCAGAAAGACTACAGAAAGATGATGATTTCCCTAAATAGTGTAAAGACAATCAGAGGCTCAAGTGCATTATAATCACATATGCCCTAACCTCCTCCCTCAATCTTATGTTTCACCAATTCACTGACACATTTTTTTCCCTCCTGTTTTATGACTTGGGCAACTGGGCAAATGAAACAACATGCACTGAAGATATTCTAACAAATCAAGCCCTAACAAAATATAACTTAAAAATCTTTTAGAGCCTTTGATAGCAGACCTGCTCATTCCCTCTCAAACATCCATTGACTTTCCTTGCAAACAGATCTGTCTGTTAAGATAGGCAGTGTGCTCAGCAAATAATTCCTATTTCCAGCTTCCCATGCAGCCAAAGTTGGTCTGTGATATTGTTTTTAACAATAACGACAGCAACCCTATTATGACATGTAGCATTTGCCCATTTCTGTGATGTAAGTGCTTCCAACATGGTTGATTTCAAGCCACCAATGGTTAAGAACTGGCAAGCAAAGTCCCTAAAGATTTAACAATCATCCCTTGCAAGCTAATAAAAGCCAGTTTTGGCAGACAACTAGTTCTAGCCAATTAGGCATTGGCTGCGTTCTGCTTGAATCTCTGGGAATTTTTTGCTTTTTTCCAAAAGAAGATAATGCTGGAGTTACCATGGTTCTTTTTCCTGTCTTGAACATCAATGTGATTCTGAAATTTCATCAGTAGCCTTGCAATCATAAGACAACAAAACGAAATGCCAACATAGTAAAGTAGAAAGATGGAAAGAACCATGGAGCCATTACTGCAGCTGTGGATTACCTACCTACAGTCTTCTTGTTATGTGATATAAAAAGATCCCAGGTTTGTTAGCTGCAGGTGGAAGTACCTCATATATGAAAGGAGGCTCTAAGCTGAGTGTGGAGGTGAGAAGCAGGAAAGAGATGGGTGGTGTTGAGGAAGTCACCAACATAGCAGGAGGCTGAAGCTCATGTTACGTTCATGACCGAGGCACCATTTCCCCACCACCACTCATATGATATTTTCCCCCTTCAGTGTTTGGAGGTTATGTATTCCATTTTTATTATTTAAGAACTACCCTGGCAATTTTAACATACACACTTAATAAAGTCTTAAGTTAAAGTTACTCTCCTCCTGAAAACTATAAGGAACTCAGAACATTTTAAATCTGACCAACTCTTTCCTTGTTTGTATAAAATTGTTGTCAATCATTTTAGTTCTATCTTGTTTTTTAACCTTCAAATTATCCTCTTCCCCATTCTCTCTATTTTCTCCTCTGACCCTTGGAGAAACATATATTAAAATGTCTTTTATAGCTGGAAGTTTGCATCTTTTGATCACCTGCAGTCACTCCCCTCACCTCCTCCCATCCCTGCCTCTGGTTCTCTGTCTCTATGAGTTTTCATTTTTAGATTCCACATATAAGTGATGCAATACACTATTTGTCCTTCTCTGACTTATTTTTCTTAGCATAATGCCCTCAACTTTCATCCATGTTGTTGCATATTGTAGGAGTTCCTTCTTTTTTATGGTTGAATATATATATATATATATATATATATATATATATATATATATATTTTTTTTTTTCCATTCATCTCTTGATGGACACTTAGGTTGTTTCCAAGTCTTGGCTATTGTAAGTAATGCTGCACTGAACGTGGAGGTGCAGATATCTTTTCAAGGTCCTATTTTCATTTTCTTTGGATATATGCCCAGAAGTGGGATTGCTGGATCACATGGTAGTTCTATTTTTAATTTTTTGAGGGGCTTCCATACTATTTTCTACAGCAGCTGTACCAATTTAAATTGCTACCAAAAATAAGTACTGGGTATGTAATGTACAGCATGGTGAGTATAGTTAACAATTCTGTATTGTACATTTGAAAGTTGCTAAAAGAGTTAGATCTTAAAAGTTTTTATCACAGGAAAAAAATTTTGTAACTACATGAAGTGATGGATGTTAAACTTAATGCAGTAATCATTTTGCAATATATACATATGTGAAATTGTTATGCTGTACACTTTAAGCTTGTGCATTGTTATATGTCACTTATATCTCAGTAAAATTGGAAAAAATAATAAAATCACAATCATTTAAAAAATGAAATAAAATGTATCTCTCACCTATCTCTTCACATTTCCTTTGTAATTTGCATTTACTTATCTCTGTGCTTACATTCTGCATTATTTCTTGAGATATATCCTACAATTCAAAAAGACTTTGATTTTTTCCTAAATTTTTTTTTACCATATCAATTCTTCTTTTTAATCTTTCTATTGAGGTATTTAAAAAAATACTACATATTCTGGGCTTCTTCAAGTTCTCGTTGTTCTCTTGCAAGTACACCTGATCATTTTTGTTCATTTCTTGTTCCTGTTTCTTCAATCATACCACATTTATATTATTTTATAGCCTGCATCTGGCAAGTCGATCTGTGGAATTGGGGTAAAAGTCAATCTTTCAAACTAAGGAGCAAAGTGCCCTTTGTTTTTGTGTTGGGCATGCTTAGAATCATGAAAACAGAATTGGAGATGAAGATGGCTATAAACGGATTGGAGCCCATGTCCCTAAAAGAGGCATGAATTCTGTGACATTCTTGCCAGCAGTACTGACCATGGCCTGAGTCCCCAGTGAGAGAAGGCTATCACCTAACAGAGCAGTACTTCCAGGTATCTACACTTCTGACCATTAGGCATTCTTGAAGTTATCCTTTTTTTCTAAGTAGAAACCAACGTTTCGAGTTTCTTCTCGTAGGCCATGGGTCTGATTTCTGGAGTTAACAGAACCAACTTAATCTTTATTTCTCGTACAACCTTTCAGATATATGAATAGAATGATATTCATCTTAAGTCAATTTCTTCAGATACATAGAAATATTTGGTAGAAGGAAAGTTCAGGGCATGCGGTATTTCCAAATCTCTAGCTCTCTTAGGATAATAAACTCCTTTATTTGCCCTGAACCTAAGAGTTTACAAGGCATTTTCATAAGAAGCAGCTCCTTTATCTCACCACATCTCTGTGAGAAGAGTATCACATCCCCATTATGCAGACGACACCTATGAGGCCCTGAGAGTTTAGGTGACCTGCTCAGACTACAAGCTCTGAACAGCAGAGTGGAGTGAGAGTTCAGTGCAGAGCTTCTGAGGCCAAACGCATGTTTTTCTCACTTGTTTTCTCTTAAGATCCTGCTCTCCTTCTGCCCAACCCTGTTCCTGAACAAACATTTTGATTTTATGATCAGTTGCCAGCTGCTGATTTAGTTTGGAAGCAAGGATTGGCTGGAACTGAATGATACTGTGTGACCATCCTAGGATTACAAATTGGAAAACTCATAAGGGGAGGGAACAGGGTCTTTATGAAAAAAGACACAGAGAATGCCACTCCTTCGGAAGAGGAAATGCACATGGGTTTAGGGTAGACAGACAGCCAGCTTCAGTCCTGGGCTCACAGTGGCTTTGCTGATTATGGGAGATAAGTCAGGGCACCCCATTCTGGGGAATGTGAGGGACATGATTTCTCAAAGGCTCTTTGTCTCAGTCAGAGCCCAGGTGAAAGGCAGTGAATCTGCCTCATAGCACTCATACTTGCTCCAGCTTCTGGGTGCTGCTGGCTGGTACATGGTTTTGAGCCATCATTCCTTGATCCAGACAGATTTGATGTGGGTTTTGTGGCTTATCTTCAGAGAAGCGTCCCAGGGACTGGCGTTCTAGAAGCATATAAACAGCATGGGCATGGAGCTTAAGCCATCCAGGTTACAATTGAATAATTAACTTAGTTTATTCTACCAACAAATATTTACTCAGGGCTTACTCTACATCGGGGACTGTGCTAGGTGTGAGGGCACAGTGCGGAGCTGAATCAGACAGGTGAGGCTGCTGCTTTCAGGTAAGATCTTGAGATTGCCCCATCATAATAGCAGTGATCACTCTGTACCAGGGACCAGTGTCAAGTTCTTTCATGTAATTAGCCCTCACAAAGACACTATGGGGAAGGAAGATGTCACCTGATAAGACAAACTTAGAAAAGTTAAACAGTTTGTCCCCAATCCAGGAATTAGTGCACAGCAGAGTCAGGATTCAAACCTACATCTGTTGACATCAAAGACAGTATTCTTAACAAATCTCAGTGCCTTAGTTTTATGAACTATGAAAAAGAACAACTAAATAACCCTGACTTTTTAATTGACTCATTGTTAGGATCAAATAAAAACTGTTTTAATTTTTAGCTAGGCGCAGGGCCACCTGGAGTTGACAATATTTTTCCTGTCCCCCTGGGACCTAAGTGCAGTCACATGACTCACCTCTCCTCTGCATTCCAGTCATCAGGTAAAAAGGATATGAGGAAAGGCAAAATATACCTCTTCCCTTTAAGAGTGTGATCGTGGGCTTCCCTGGTGGTGCAGTGGTTGAGAGTCCGCCTGCCAATGCAGGGGACATGGGTTTGTGCCCTGGTCCGGGAAGATCCCATATGCCGCGGAGCGGCTGGGTCCATGAGCCAGGGTCGCTGAGCCTGTGCATCTGGAGCTTGTGCTCCACAACGGGAGAGGCCACAACAGTGAGAGGCCAGCGTACTGCAAAAAAAAAAAAAAATAGAATTACAGCAGAAAGGACTCGTGATTAGGGATCAGGAACCCCGGGGTTCTTAGCTTTCTCAGTAACTTACTGTGTGACTTTTGGCAAGTCACTCTCCCTCTCTGAACGTTAGGTCTTTCCTTGTGAAGGTAAAAGGAGTATAATGAGACATAAGGATGTCCGTTCCAGCTTGTGTCTATGAATCAAATAGTTTTACTTATAACAGAGTTATTTATTCTATAACTATTTATAAAGTATCAACAATTTCAGGCACTGGGCTATGTACCAGAGCTATAAAGATGATCCAAAACAGCCTTGTTTTGGTTCACAAGATGTTTATAGTCTAGAGAAGACAGTCATGAAAGTCAGCAGTTATCAACCAATGATATTTGCAATTTGACAAACATGACTGAAGGTGTATTAGGGGCATAAAGAAAAGAGCTCCCAGATCTGTTTGGGAAATTTGGGAGGAATCTACAAAAAAAGGTGACAGCCAAACTAAAACTTGAAGATTGAACAGAAATCTGCCCTACAGATTGAGCGGGGGAGCAGGTTAGAAAAAAGGGCATAGCAGGTGAAAAGAATAATGTCATCAAAGGCATGAGGAGGGCTTCCCTGGTGGCGCAGTGGTTGAGAGTCCGCCTGCCGATGCAGGAGACATAGGTTCGTGCCCCGGTCCGGGAAGATCCCACATGCCGCAGAGCGACTGGGCCCATGAGCCATGGCCGCTGAGCCTGCGTGTCCGGAGCCTGTACTCCGCAACGGGAGAGGCCACAACAGTGAGAGGCCCGCGTACCGCAAAAAAAAAAAAAAAAAAAAAGGCATGAGGAATGAATTAACATGGTGGATCTGAGGAGGAGAAGACGGTTCCAGATGGCCACAGTGCTGTCCTCGTGGAGAAGCTGGTAGGATGGGAGGCCGCACAGGGGAGCAGAGAACAGGCGAGGAAGAAACACTGCTTGATGATCATTACCCTAGATGTGACGAGGAGCTGATGAAGAGATTTACTAAGGAAGTGGCGTGATCATATTTGCACAAAGGAGAAGTGATTGTGGCCAAAGTG
The DNA here is from genome assembly GCF_949752795.1 of Hyperoodon ampullatus. Taxonomy (NCBI): domain Eukaryota; kingdom Metazoa; phylum Chordata; class Mammalia; order Artiodactyla; family Ziphiidae; genus Hyperoodon; species Hyperoodon ampullatus. The sequence continues at coordinate 32,366,843 of NC_136924.1, read as the reverse complement.
CTTGTGGTAGAAGAAGTTAATGGGAATAAAAACAGAGTAGGGGCACAAGTTAGAAACTATCTCAATAGCTTAAGGCAGGATTCTTTGTGCCTGACTAGTTCTATGACAAGAAGATGGATTCAAGAATATTCATCTATTTGCAAGACTATTTTCAATATAGATGAGGGGAAGATAGTGTTAAATTTAGGTTTTTGGCCGGGAGGGACCAGAGAGATGATTACCTGAGATAGACAATGTAGGAAGGTGAGCAGGCTTCTATGTTTAGGAGGAAAGAGATGAATTGGGAATGGATGTATGGAGGGGGAGTGCCTGTGGGGCATCTAGGTGGGCTTATCTAGTGACAACAGGGCACAATAACCAAGAGTTAGTAGGAACCAGGCACTATTCCAAGTGTCTTATGTGTACAGTGAGGCTTTTAACCATCACAACAACCCTACATAGGTAGGACTACACTCCCCATTTACAGAGAAGAAAATAGAGGCACAGAGAGTTTAAGTAACCAACCCAAAGTCACGTATTTAATAAGTGGAAGAGCTGGGACATGAACCCTGGCAGAGGGGCTCCAGAACAGTGCTCCTAACACTGGATCACACAAGCACGAGCTATAACGTGATGGTGCTCCAAAGTACAGCCAAAATTCTGAAGCAGAAATCTGGGCTGGGAGGAATCAGCACCTTCATCGCGTGATGAACTATTAGGCAGAATGAGATAATTCCAGGAAGGAAATTAGAAGAGAGCCGAGTGTGTGACTCTGGAAAATATCAATATTTAAAAGTTGGACCAAAGATCTCCAAAAAGATAACAAAAATGCAGGGATTAATATGGGTGATACCACACAAATGAAGCAATTAGTTGTATGAAATGCTACTGAGCACCCACCAAGCAGCAGGTATGGTGCTGTAAGCTTCACTGTTGTTCTTACAGGTGTTTACTGGGGAAGAAGAGACATAAAAATGCTCAATATAATGTTGTGATACAGGAAATGTCTCCAGGGTAGTGCAGAAGCCCAGAGGAGAGAGCCCCTAATGACTCTGGTAAGTTCTAGGAGGATTTCACAGATGTAGGAGAACTTGAGCAGAGATTTAAAGGAAGAGCAGGAGTTACTTGATTGACAAGAAAATAAAAGGGTGTTCTAGTCAGGAGGAAAATGCTGTGTTCTGGATAAATTAGGACTCATGTTTGTTAGCAACAGCTAACCTGACAAACATGGCTTACTGCAGCAAGAAGCAGGCAGGAATAGGCAATGTCGTGTTGGTGTAGTGGCTCCACAATGCCACAAGGATGCTAGGCTCTTTTTATCATTTCCCTCTGCCATCCTTCCTTAGCATTCTGTCCCAGTGTTTATCACCTCATGGTCCCAAAGTAGCTGCTGGACTTCCAGACTCCTATGTTTACATTACCGTCAAAATGATAAGAAAGTGTCACAAGGCTGAAGGCGAGGGCTGAGGCTGTATTCTTTAAACTGTTTTCTCAAACACTTCATGTGGCCAGTACAGGTCCACGTGGCCACACCTGGCTGCATGAAAATATGAAGAGGTGAGTACTATTAGCTGGGAACTTTGTTCTCTCTTAGTGAGAGGAAAGGGAGAGTGGATGATGGGTAGGTAATAGGTGTCTACCATGTTGCTGTAGAAAAATTGTGGGTCTGGAAGACAGGGAAACATGTCACTAGCAGTAGCTATGACTTCAGCCAAATCAGAGAAAGGCTCTGTGCCTCAATTTTGCCTTGTGTAAAAAATAGGCAGTGAGTGATATGAAACCCACCATGTCATGCCATTATTAACATTAGGCCCAAAGGCACATCACAAAGTGCTTGGGACTAAACGTAAAAAGCTCCCCCCTATGTAAAAAGAAGCACAGAAGTATCCTTTTAATCATTTTGATAAGGAGACTCAAGAAATGGACCATGATTCATTCAGGAAAATGTTCTCCCAGGTACTAGGGGACATACGTGATGTGTGTTTAACTCTGCAGTGACATTTTTAGCATGTGCATCTAATGCCTTAGACTTTATTCCAATTGTAGCAGATAGGTTTTTTTTTAATTTAAAAATTTTTTTATTTTTAGCATTTAGATAAAGTGTGTATTGTTGGAACATATTGAAACCAGATTAATCTAAGGAATAACAATGCTGGAAGCATGAGACTGTTGTGCTGGGAACCTGTCGTGCTGGGTGGTTAAGTAAGCAGCCATAGCGAGAAAGCTGATAATGGTCGTATCTGATGTGGAGGAGGTAGTCCATGGGGCCGCCCCCTCCAACAATGCCATCTTCCTTCTTTATTTCCTGAATAACCCCGCCGGTGGCAGGGAAGGGGGCAAGCTGGCATTCTGGCTGCCTGCCTGCTGAGTAAAGCCAGGATGATTAATTTCCATTTGCAGAAGGCTGAATTATCTCTGCTCCCCACATGTTCACATGCATTGTCCAATAATTTCTTTTTTCCTCCAACTTTATTTCAACATGAGTCTAAATGGGACTCTGGGCCAGCAAGTCAGGATCACTAAAGGACTGTGTCTTTTGGGAATTAGTATGTTTGCCTGAAGATGATATTCAATGAATATTTATTATTAATAGTAAATGATTATTGAATACTTACTATGTATTGGACTTCAAGTGCATGATTTTACACATGATGAAACTGAAGCATGGGGAGGGTAAGGAACCTACCTAATGCTTTACAGCTAATAAATAGTACAGTTGGGATTCAAACCCAGCTTTCTGGTTCCTGTATCCTTAACCACTACGATGTACAGTGACCAGATATGGCACCCGCTATGTGTCAGACACTGTGTCAGGTATGGGAATACTGTTACTGACCTTGAGGAAACAGGCTTATAAACAAGTGTTATAAATGTTCATTGAAATCTGGATGGGAAGGTGACACAAAGGGAAATGGGCAGTTCTATCAGGGAGAAGAGGAAGGATCATGAGGAAGTGATGCTTGAGCTGTGTATTACTGGCCATCGAGTCAGGAGTCCTGACTGTCATTCCTTCCATATTCTTAGTGGCTCTGTAGCATAGGGCAAAGTGACTTACCTCTCTGAGCTTCAGTTTTCCCGTCTGTAAAATTCCAGCTAGGTCACAGTGAGCCTGTGTAACTTTGCAATTGCCACAGTTGGGTAAAGTTGGAAGAGTTCTCTGCTGTGGACTTCTCTTATGCTATAGGGTGGGGCAATGGGACAAGGAACATTTACTTTCTAATTCCTCTTCCTTAGCTTTCACGCTCTCCCCTTGCTCCTTTATCTATTAGTGCATTTCATTCTGATGAGCAGCCTAGGACCAGAAGCCTTTCCTTGTACCTCAGATGGAAGCCTGGTGTGCCACCCTCAGAACAGAGGATGTTGTAACTGCATGGATGTGAGTCCCCCACATTGACAGGTTGGGTCACGAGGACTAGTGGACAGCCTGGCCAACCTCCCAGGGCATCCATCCCAACTCAGCTTTGTTATTCTTTAATCTTTACAGAACATATGCTTAATAGGGAAACATTTGGGGATTCATGAATTGATTCACTCAATCAGTAAATATTTACTGAGTTCTTGCAGGCTCACCCTGCATTCCGTACCCCTCCCTCCCCCCCTGGCCTGAGTGAGCCAGAGCCCCTGAATCAGCCATTCCTTTAACCCTGTCCTGTCTGGGCAAAGAACAGATGCCCTCAGGTGACCTACATGCAGAGGCGGGGCCAAATCCAAACCTCAACCCCAGGAGCTGTGCAAAAAAGGAAGAGAAAGAGAAATTTCTCCCAGCAGCCTCAGGAGCAGTGGATTAAATCTCCACAATCAACTTGATGTAGCCTGCATTTCTGGAATACCTGAATAGACAACAAATCATCCCAAAATTGAGGTGGTGGACTTTGGGAGCAACTGTAGACTTGGGGTTTGCTTTCTGCATCTAATTTGTTTCTGGTTTTATGTTTATCTTAGTTTAGTATATAGAGTTTATTATCATTGGTAGATTTGTTTATTGATTTGGTTGCTCCCTTCCTCCTTTACATAGATATATATATTTTTTTCCTTTTTCTTTTTTTGAGTGTGTATGTGTATGCTTCTTTGTGTGATTTTGTCTGTATAGCTTTGCTTTTACCATTTGTCCTAGCATTCTCTTTGTCCATTTTTTTTTTTTTTACATAAAGTGTTTAGCACTTGTTATCAATGGTGGATTTATTTATTGGCTTGGTTGCTGTCTTCTTTCTTTTTCTCAATTTATTACTTTTTAATTTTTTTATTTTTAATAATTAAAAAATATTTTTATTTTAATAACTTCATTTTATTTTATTTTTTCTTTCTTTCTTTCTTTTTTCTCCCTTTTCTTCTGAGCTGTGTGGATGACAGGGTTGTGGTGCTCTGGCCAGGTGTCAGGCCTGTGTCTCTGAAGTGGGAGAGCCGAGTTCAGGACATTGGTCCACCAGAGACCTCCCGGCTCCACATAATATCAAAGGGCGAAAATCCCCCAGAGATCTCCATCTGACCGCTAAGACCCAGCTCCACTTAACAACCAGCAAGCTACAATGCTGGACACCCCATGCCAAATAACTAGCAAGACTGGAACACAACCCCACCCATTAGCAGAGAGGCTGCCTAAAATCATAATAAGCTCACAGACACCCCAAAACACACCACCAGATGCAGTCCTCCCCACAAGAAAGAAAAGATCCGGCCTCATCCACCAGAACACAGGCACTAGCCCCCTCCACCAGGAAGCCCACACAACCGACTGAACCAACCTTAGCCACTGGAGGCAGACACCAAAAACAATGGGAGTTACGAACCTGCAGCCTGTGAAAAGGAGACCCCAAACACAGTAAGTTAAGCAAAATGAGAAGACAGAGAAACACAGAGCAGATGAAGGAGCAAGGTAAAAACCCACCAGACTAAACAAATGAAGAGGAAAGAGGCAGTCTACCTGAAAAAGAATTCAGAGCAGTGATAGTAAAGATGATCCAAAATCTTGGAAATAGAATGGAGAAAATACAAGAAACGTTTAACAAGGACCTAGAAGAACTAAAGAGCAAACAAACAATGATGAACAACACAATAAATGAAATTAAAATTTCTCTAGAAGGAATCAATAGCAGAATAACAGTGGCAGAAGAACGGAGAAGTGACTTGGAAGGTAAAATACTGGAAATAACTTCTGCAGAACAGAATAAAGAAAAAAGAATGAAAAGAATTTAGGACAGTCTGAGAGACCTCTGGGACAACATTAAACGCACCAACATTTGAATTATAGGGGTCCCAGAAGAAGAAGAGAAAAAGTGAGGGGCTTAGAAAATATTTGAAGGGATTATAGTTGAAAACTTCCCTAGTATAGGAAAGGAAAGAGTCAATCAAGTCCAAGAAGTGCATAGAGTCCCATACAGGAAAAAGCCAAGGAGAAACATGTCAAGACACATATATATCGAATTATCAAAAATTAAATACAAAGAAAAAATATTAAAAGCAACAAGGGAAAAACAACAAATAACATACAAGAGAATCCCCGTAAAGTTAACAGCTGATCTTTTAGCAGAAACTCTGCAAGCCAAAAGTGAGTGGCAGGACATATTTAAAGTGATGAAAGAGAAAAACTTACAACTAAGATTACTCTACCCAGCAAGGATCTCATTCAGATTCGACAGAGAAATTAAAACCTTTACAGACAAGAAAAGCTAAGAGAATTCAGCACCACAAAACCAGCTTTACAACAAATGCTAAAGGAACTTCTCTAGGAGGAAACACAAGAGAAGGAAAAGATCTACAATAACAAACCCTCCCAAAAAAGAAAATGATAACAGGAACATACATATCGATAATTACCTTAAATGTAAATGGATTAAAGGCTCAAACCAAAAGACATAGACTGGCTGAATGGATACAAAAACAAGACCCATACATATGCTGTCTACAAGAGACCCACTTCAGACCTAGGGACACATACAGACTGAAAGTGAGGGGATGGAAAAAGGTATTCCATGCAAATGGAAATCAAAAGAAACCTGGAGTAGCAATTCTCATATCAGACAAAATAGACTTTAAAATAAAGACTATTACAAGGACAAAGAAGGACACTACATAATGATCAAGGGATCAATCCAAGAAGAAGGTATAATAATTGTAAATATTTACGCACCCAACATAGGAGCACCTCAATACATAAGGCAAATGCTAACAGCCATAAAAGGGGAAATCGACAGTAACACAATCAGAGTAGGATACTTTAACACCCCACTTTCACCAATGGACAGATCATCCAAAATGAAAATAAATAAGGAAACACAAGCTTTAAATGATCCATTAAGCAAGATGGACTTAATTGATATTTATAGGACATTCCATCCAAAAACAACAGAATGCACTTTCTTCTCAAGTGCTCATGGAACATTCCCCAGGGTAGATCATATCTTGGGTCACAAATCAAGCCTTGGTAAATTTAAGAAAATTGAAATCGTATCAAGTATCTTTCCGACCACAACACTATGAGACTAGATATCAATTACAGGAAAAAAAATCTGCAAAAAATACAAACACATGGAGGCTAAACAATACAGTACTTAATAACCAAGAGATCACTGAAGAAATCAGAGGAAATCAAAATATACTTAGAAACAAATGACAATGAAAACACGATAACGCAAAACCTATGGGATGTAGCAAAAGCAGTTCTAAGAGGGAAGTTTATAGCAATAGAATCCTACCTCAAGAAACAAGAAACAGCTCAAATAAACAACCTAACCTTACAACTAAAGCAATTAGAGAAAGAAGAACAAAAAACCCCAGTTAACAGATGGAAAGAAATCATAAAAATCAGATCAGAGATAAATGAAAAAGAAATTAAGGAAACAATAGCAAAGATCATTAAAATTAAAATCTGGTTCTTTGAGAAGGTAAACAAAATTGATAAAACATTAGTCAGACTCATCAAGAAAAAAAGAAGACTCAAATCAACAGAATTAGAAATGATAAAGGAGAAGTAACAACTGACATTGCAGAAATACAAAGGATCATGAGAGACTACTACAAGCAACTATATGCCAATAAAACGGACAACCTGGAAGAAATGGACAAATTCTTAGGAACACATGAAACCTTCCCCTGCTCTTATTGGTAACATCCTTCAGCTGGCTTATCCCTGGTGCTGACAAAGGGGCCATACTTAATAACAGAGCATCTCAGAGCAAGTCCAGGCTGGCCCCTCTCCTTTGCTCCATGGGGAAGGGCACTGGCAGTGATGGAAACCAGCTTAGGTGAGTTGTGTCTGAGGTGCAGGGGGACACTGCATGTGTCATCACCTGGTGTGGGGAAATGGAAGCTGACAAGAAGATGCTTTGAGGCAGGGTGGGGACACAGAGGCAGAAGCTGGGCCATCCTTTCTGGATACTGCCATGGGCTTGGAAATAAAGTCCTTCAATCCACCTGTGTGAGCACATTCTATGAAAGAAGTCATTGGGTTGGCTCCAAGTCAGGGTAGCATGTTGAGTCCATGGAAGTCCCTAGAGTTCTTCTTTCCTCTTGGTCCTCTTCCCAGGCTCAGGTGGGCTTTATTTTAGGACCAAAACACACAAAGTGTCAGATACCTTTCTGAGGACAGCTTCTGGATACTCGGTCTGAGATAAGGGAGACTGCCTGTAGTGATCTGAGGATGCCAGTCTGTTTTCTTCCCATCTGATTTTTAACTCAGGGCATCTCTACTCTTTAGCTCATAGACTTCAGAGAGTTTATGTTCCTTTTTGGCACCTTATGAAGCGAGGGTGGGGTGAAACAAATTCGTTCTCTAGCAGAACTCTGACACATCTCTTTAAATGCTTATGTTTCCTAGGAGATTGGCAGCTTTTTGAGGGTGGGAATAGCATTCTGTTCATCTCTCTGCCTGAATAGCTTAGCATAAGCCATGGCACTGTTTCCAAATGGGCATTTATTTTCTGAGCATCGCCTACATATATTAAATATCATTAGGGGACAAAATAAAGAGAAGACATATTGTTTTTCCTTAAGGAATGTGTTCTCCTGTCATGAAGATAAAATATTTCCACATAAAACAATTAGGAAAAAAACACAAGTGAGTACAAACTTGGCGCTTGGCTTCCGTTTAGTCAGTTTCCTGTTCCTCCTATGGGAAGGCAGAAATCAGGAATGGTGTGTGCAGAATGCAGTTATTATGAGCATTGTCATGGAAGGACTATATTGACCCAGTACTTGGTGGATTGGTGTAGTTTAGATAGACAGGGAGGAAAAGGGGAATGACTTCTCAGCAGAGGACTGGTATAAGTACAATCTGGAGATGTGCATTATTATTATTATTATTATTATTATTTTTTTTTTTTTTTTTTTTTGCCGTATGTGGGCCTCGCGCTGTTGTGGCCTCTCCCGTTGCGGAGCACAGGCTCTGGCCGCGCAGGCTCAACGGCCATGGCTCACGGGCCCAGCCGCTCCGCGGCATGTGGGATCTTCCCGGATCGGGGCACGAACCCGTGTCCCCTGCACCGGCAGGCGGGCTCTCAACCACTGCGCCACCAGGGAAGCCCTGCATTATTATTATTACCATTGTTTATCCATTTGAGACTTTCCATCTTTTTTTCTTTTCTTTTAAAGATTTTTTTAAATTAATTTATTTGATTGATTTATTTTTGGCTGTGTTGCATCTTCATTGCTGCATGCGGGCTTTCTCTAGTTGCAGCGAGCGGGGGTTACTCTTTGTTGTGGTGCGCGGGCTTCTCACTGCAGTGGCTTCTCTGGTTGTGGAGCATGGGCTCTAGGCGCATGAGCTTCAGTAGTTGCAGCACGTGGGCTTGGTAGTTGTGGCTCATGGGCTCTAGAGCGCAGGCTCAGTAGTTGTGGTGCACGGGCTTAGTTGCTCCACGGCATGTGGGATCTTCCCACACCCGGGATTGAACCAGTGTCTCCTGTGTTGGCAGGCGGACTCCCAACCACTGCACCACCAGGGAAGCCCTGAGACTTTCCATCTTAAATGCCTTCAGATTTCTTATCGCCCAAAGATGTGGGCTCCTTTTTCCTCTACTCTAAGTTGTAGGATAGCAAAATCTCATTGGCAATCCAAAGAGAGCAGTCTGAATGCCTGCTCCATGAGGACACTGCTTGGCATTATAGTTAAAATTTTTTGCACAGGGGTGAAAACAATGATTTATATGCATGTATTATCTCTCCCACTGGAGTGCAGGCTCCTTGCGAATTGGTGTTATGATTCATCTCTAAGACCAACACCTTAGCACCAGGCACAGAACCATTTATAGGTTAAATACTCAGTATCTATTTGCTTTAGCAAACACAAGTTATCAGAATTTAGTGATCAGCTTTTTTTTTCTTACAGCTAAGCCCCCTGAGAGCTGGTTTTAAAGAAGAAGAAAGGAGGAAAGAAAAGCTCAGGACCCAAGGTTTGAAAGTACAGGAAGACTATCTATGGTCACGGTATAGAAGGTATAGTCTGGGGTATAGAGAATGGAAAACGTAAGGTTATGAGTGGGATTTAAGGGGAAAGGAACACTGGAAGGGTTGGCTGTGATCACTGCTTCACCTAACTTCTGGCTTTGTTGAGACTCAGTCCTGCAGATAGCAAAGAGCAAAGATGGCTGTGTGTGTGTGTTTCTTATTAAAAATAAAAATAATTAGCGATCGCAAAAATAACCTTAAATAGGGCCTAAGGAGACCTGGATTTCAATCCTAGACATGTTAAATTGCCTTAATAATTCTTGTTTTGTGCCCCTCCTTGTAGCCACATCCTTTGTCATGAAACTTTGCAACATTCTCCTATTATGATTCTGGGCTTAGGTATTTGATCTCCTTAAGCTGACAGAATGAAGTAGAAGCAAACCTTTTCCATTTCCAAGACTTGCTTTGGCCAACAGAATGAGACAGAAGTGACCACGTGCCAGTTCCAAGACCATGTGCATGTTTCCACTTGTTGTCTTTTACCTATGCCATAACCGTGAGAGGGACCTTCCCATGCTCACTGCTGATCCCAGGAGGAGGATGAGAGACACGTGGAAGAAACTTGTCCAAAACAGAGACCAGCCTTGACTGGCCAACTCCTGGAAAATAGGCAGATACATTATAAATCATAAATGATTGGTGTTTAAGTTGCTGAGTTTCACGTGGGTGTGTTCCATAGTAGTAACAAACTAATACACTGGCCCTTCCATATATTCACTGGGGGGTGGGGGGGCTTTAAGCGAAATGTTGACCAGCCTGTCTCAGTCAGCTAGAGCTGCCATAACAAAATACCATAGACTGGATGGCTTAAACCATAGGAATTTATTTTCTCACAGTTCCGGAGGCTGGGAAGTCTAAGATCAAGGTGCTGGCAAGTTCAGTTTCTGATGAGAGCTCTCTTCTCTCTTCCTGGCTTGCAGATAGCTGCCTTCTTTATTTGTGCTCAGGTGGCTTTTTCTCAGTGCTTGTGCAAGAGCAGGAGGTGGGGTGGAGTGAGTGATTTCTCAGGTGTATCTTCCTCTAAGGACATTAATCCTATCAGATCAGGGACTCACACATATGTCCTTCTAAAATCTTAATGACCTCCTTAGAAGCTCCATCTCCAAATACAGTTACACTGAGGGTTAGGGCTTCAACATAGAGACTTGAGGGGGGGACACAAGCATTTAGTTCGTAACACCTTTCTTAGGCTTCTTTTACTCATAGGTGTGCCTAGTACATAATGTACATTCGATAAAGAATTGTTGAACTGAGAAGACTGGACTATATAATTTCTAAGAGTCCTTCCAAGGTGGTTTTCCTTTAACTTTTTTCTTTTGTTTTTGCCACAAAATCATCCAGAGTTCATGTGAAAGGGAGAAATGTCCTCTTCTATCGAAATGAAACTGTCAGTGAGTAGTGAGGGGCATGGAGATGCCCAACATTCAAATGCACATAAGTATATTTAATCTTATTGAGAAAGGAACTCAGTCATTTCATTCAGTGTGGTTTCTCTAGATTCTACATCCGCTTTTGACATATAGTAGGTACCTCAATATACTTACAGAATACAATAAATTAATGATTGAGTTAATGAATCTAATAAGGGCTCATGCCTGCCTGTAGCTGTTCTCAAAGAGTTCAGGGAAATGAGGTAAAAAAAACGTCTGAGTCATTGGAGAGATGAGGTCCTCTGCTTGACTAATAGGAATGACAAAGACGGGGGCAGAGGAACTTCTGAGCTATCCTGGTGGGTTGAATTACCCTGGGGCAGTCAGCAACTCCTGCCCCTGTCCTCTGCCTCCCTTCCTGATTATCCTTCCTCCCCAATGTCCCACAGGCCTGTCAGCTGCAACTTATTCCAAACCACACTCATTTTCCAGCTTCTTTCTCCCACACTAATTGTGCTTGTCTTCAGTGACTGCCTAGTTGTCCAAGAGAGAGATCTGAGTCATTGGCTTTCCTACAACTGCTCCACTGAAATGGAGAAATCCAACTTGACCTTAATTACAAGCACTGAGTTACCATTTGCTGAGGATTTACCATGGACCAGACATTGCTCTGGATGACAAGCATGAAAGATACCATCTAATCCTCAAAAAAAACCCATGAGGTGGGTATAATCTTTATATCACAGTGAATAAATATAGGCTCAGAAAGGTTAAGTGACTTTCCCAAGGTCACAGAGCTGGATAAGGGGATTTGCACCCATCAGATGGACTTTAAAACCCCTGCCCTAGGGACTTCCCTGGTGGCGCAGTGGTTAAGACTCCGTGCTCCCAATGCAGGGGGTCTGGGTTCCATCCCTAGTCCGGGAACTAGATCCCACATGCATGCCACAACTAAGGAGCCCACCTGCCACAACTAAGACCTGATGAGACCAAATAAAATATTAAACAAACAAACAAACAAACCCCTGTCCTTTCCACATGTCAGATTATCTCCAGGTCAGATGTTCCCTTCTCTCCCTTCTCCATTGTCTCCATTCTAAAACCAGGCACTCACCTCTGCTCCAAAGCACCTGTCACACCTCTCTAGGAGAGCTCTTATCACATGAGATTATTCATAATTATTCATCTGCTCACCTATGACCTGCTGAGAAGTGCCTTATTCTTCCCTCTATTCCCCATTCTCAGCTCAGTGTCAGGTCTACATAGCACCCACTCCATAAATACCTTTAGAAATTAATTAAATCATACATTTCTAATTATCAAATATGTTATCTTTCATAGAGTGGAATAGAGGGTTACATCTTACAAGAACTGTGACAGAGAAGAAAATCCTCCTATTCGTCCATTCTTTTCTTTAAGAACAAATCTTTTTGGTCCACCACGGGTACGTGGTTCTCTTCAGGCACACCTGCCGTAAGACAAGGGCAGGAGAATTATCCCCACGCCCCCCTGGTTGGAGGGCCTGGAAATCTCCAGGTTTTGATGCTCTTGAAATGATTGACCTGCCATAGGATGCTTAGTGAGTCCAGCTAAGCCGGGCTAAATCAGAGACTCTCTTCTTTCTAGAAGTCTGAAGCTGCTTCACCCTCTTTTCTTACTGCATTTTTCTAGACCTTGTGGCCACAGTACGTACTCTCCAAAAACAAACAAGCAAGCAAACAAACAACAACAACAAAAGGAAATAGTACCCTCCATCTTTCTGTACGGCTCTTGCTATATACCTGTACTTTCCCTTCCTACAACATCAAAGCTCAACTTTTCTTTAGCTATTTCATTCTCTCTGTCTTTCAGAATTCATGCTTGGGCACCAAGCAGACTCAAGAAAAGACTTCTAAAAATTGCCTGCCATTCCAAAGAGGGAAAATACAGCAGGACAAGTCCAATTTCCTGAAGAGGGAAGGGGAGGCAGCCATCTTGGCTGCCAACTCATTCCAACATCCAAGCAATCCCTGAATTTACTTGGCAAAACACAAACCAGCAATTACCCAAGACAAGAAGTGAAGTGGTTTTTATTCTTTTTTTTTTTTTTTTTTTTTTTTGTGGTATGCGGGCCTCTCACCGCTGTGGCCTCTCCCGCTGCGGAGCACAGGCTCCGGACGTGCCCACTCAGCGGCCATGGCTCAGGGGCCCAGCCGCTCCGCGGCACGTGGGATCCTCCCAGACCGGGGCACGAACCCATGTCCCCTGCATCGGCAGGCGGACTCTCAACCACTGCGCCACCAGGGAAGCCCTGGTTTTTATTCTTGCCTGCAATTTTTTTTTTTAACCTACATGAGAGAAATGACTGAAAGATTTTTATCTTGCTCTCCAAAGAACCAATCTTGGCCCAACGGAAAAAAAGCACTGCTGTGTCATGTCCAATGATGAGAATATTTCTAGGATGTTTCAAAGAATCAATCATGGACCTAGAGCCTTAGGAAACATAGTGGGTGCCACAGTTTGGAGAAAATGGGTGTTTCTGTGAAGAAAGTAAAGCAGGGCTTACTTCTGATTGTCTTAACCTTAGCTTGTTCAGACTTATCTTTGTCCTCACGCCCTAAACTTCAGCATCTTAGGAACATGAGTGCAATGACTTCTGAAACCAACTACCTGGAGTTAAGCCAAACCTCACAGGTTAAGTTCCCAGCCCTCCATGAGACTGCTTTTAATCCAGACATCAGTCACAGCACTGGGGGTTCCCAGGCCCCCTTGTTTCTGACCAGCTGTTGCAACTCAGGGGTTCTCACTACCTCTTCAGGTTTGATAACTCACTAGAATGATTTGCAGAACTCGGGAAAACACTAGACTTATAATTACATTGTTGTCATAGCAAAAAGATACAAAGGGAGAGAAGCATAAGGTGAGGTCTGGGAGGACCCTAGACAAGAAACTTCTACTGGGCTAGGACGTGCACCCTTTGGTGCACTGTGGAGCTCACTGGAGCTTATTACTGGGATTTAATTACATGAGTATGATTGATTGGCTCATTGGCCACTGAACTCAATTTCCAGCTTCTCTGTCCTTCTAGAGGTGAGGCTGATGCCCCATGACACAAAGCCCCAACCCTCTAATCACATGGTTGGTCTTTCTGGCATGACCAGCCACCATTCTTAGGCATCTCATTAGCATAAACTATTTAGCAACCCGCCAGGAGTCACCTAGTTAGCATACATTGTCAGGTGATCAGATGTGGTCGAGGTACTCACCAGGAATAACAAAGACGCTCCTAATACTCAAGAAATTCCAAGGATTTAGAAGTTATCTCCCAGAAATGAGAACAAAGACCAACTAAATTCTTTATGACACAGTGAGGAAGCCCAGATTCAGTCTGAAACATGATCTAATGGATTTCACCATTTAACTCTTCTCAGCCTTTGTCTCTTTAGACTGAATGATCTTAACTCATTTAGGGTGCCGCCAACTCAGCATAGGATTCTGAGAGTTCAAACGCCTGAATGTCTTCTTGGATCGTCCATCTCACCGTGTAATCTTGGAAAAGTCTCTTAACTGTCTGAGCCTCAGTGTCCCCAATCACAAATGAAAATGTTAGACTGTAATATCTCTATGAACTACATCAAACTGATGATTCTATGGCTAAGCCACTAAGGCTCTCTGACACTCAATTTCCTCATCTTTAAAATGAGGGCTGGATTAAATGATTTCTAAGGTCTCTTGCTGAGCTAATAATCATGATTTAAGTACCTTAAGACCTTCTCAACATGTAAGGAAAAGATGACTCATCCTCATTCCACATGGCCATACCATTTTCTAGTTTATTGTTCTCTCCTCTCCAGGAATAAGATGTTGGCTGGTTACTACCTTATCAGCAGCCTCTCACACAGATGCATGAGAAGATGCCAAAGATTTTTCTATCTTAGTTCTGGAAAAATGAAAGAAACAGAAGGTAGGAAACAAGAATAAATTTAAAGTCTGTGCCATAGAAGGCTGGGTAATGGACCAACCAAGAAGGCATGGCTAAAAGAGTTTTTGTCCCCTAGATAGATCTTAATTTTTCGTTAAATACTGTGTTGCAACATAAAGGAAACCATTTACAAGAAAAGGACCTCAATTGCAAATGTGGCCATTTTCTAACTGTCAAGCATACGTGTTTTTCTGGAGGCCCATGAAACTTTTGTACTTAAAAATATGGGGCTTCCCTGGTGGCGCAGTGGTTGAGAGTCCGCCTGCCGATACAGGGGACGCAGGTTCGTGCCCCGGTCTGGGAGGATCCCACATGCCGCAGAGCTGCTGGGCCCGTGAGCCATGGCCACTGAGCCTGCGCATCCGGGTGAGGCCGCAACAGTGAGAGGCCCGTGTACCGCAAAAAAAAAAAAAAGAAGTAGATAAAAACTACATGATAATGCTGCTGATACTCCCCAAAGCAAAAGCAAGAAGTGTCCCTTTTGTGGTTCCTAAAGCCCCCTGTTCCATGCCTTTGCCATTGATGTTTGAAAAAAGAAAATCTATTTATTCCTGTGTCTGACCCTCTGAACCAATAGCTTCTAAACTTTTTTTTTTTTTTTTTTTGCGGTACGTGGGCCTCTCACTGTTGTGGTCTCTCCCATTGCGGAGCACAGGCTCTGGACGTGCAGGCTCAGTGGCCATGGCTCACGGGCCCAGCCGCTCCGCGGCATGTGGGATCTTCCCAGACCGGGGCACGAACCCGTGTCCCCTGCATCGGCCGGCGGACTCTCAACCACTGCGCCACCAGGGAAGCCCGCTTATAAACTTTTTGATAATACGTCTCCAAAATGGGTATAAAATTTGAGCACATCCCCCAAACATATAGCTTTTATTTTTAAATCACACATGTCTTATTTTATTAAAATATATCTATTTTACACAAAATAATAGAAAGAAAAGAGAGCTAAGTTAAAAATAAATTTATTTGCAATAATTTTATTTTACATGATAATGAAACAGGAGGGAAGGAAGCAGGGCACAACCTTTGAAAGAATGGCATAGCCCGAGGACATTACATAAACTGATTAGAACTTAATGGGTCCAAGATGGCGGACAAGTCGACTTATTCCACTAGACCTTGAGCCTCAGTATATGCTCACATCAGCAAGCTAAAGGACACATCCACAGGCGCCATGACAGTTCCAAGACTGACCATAAGGATCAAAAAGTGGGCAGTGGCCCAATTTCTGGAAATTCCCATCCTTCCTAAAGTAGTTGGAATACTCCTCCCACTCATTAGCCTATGAAATTACCCACCCTATAAAAACTGACAACCCCATACCCTGGTGCCTTTCTCACCTTCTGAGATGGCCCACACTCTGTCTGTGGAGTGTCCTTCTCTCTAAATAAATCCACTTCTTACCTATCACTTTGTCTCTCACTGAATTCTTTCTGAGATGAGACATCAAGTACCTGAACTTCATTAAATCCTGAAACCAGGTGTGTGATCTCAGTTGGAAGACTGTGGGTTATGGCAGGGTTCGAGTCCCAGCTGCATGGGTTCAAGTCCCAATCTGGGTTTTGGCTGGGTTCAAGTCCGAGCACAGAGGTTCAAGTCCTAATCTGAGGTGCATGGTTTCAATAACACCACAAAAATCTTGTTTCTTTCACTAAAACATCTCAATATTAAAAATATTTTAGTGAAGACAATGTGATGAAATATGCTTTATTATTTTTGGAAATTATAGTTTGTTATAATGTGATACAACAGTTTGAAGATTTGGCTCAAAATCCAGTTTATTTTGATGTTTGATTTTAATGGTCATCATAGCTGAAAATTATAAAACCAAATAGTACAGGATTCAAATAGAAGAATTGTGTCATTGGCTGGGCTGATTAAATCATAATAATTATTTTTCAATTATGCAAAGGTTTTAGTTCATATCTGACAGGTATATTTTTATAATCCCTCAGATTCACCGCTTTTCCTACAAACAAAATGGGAGGTACTGCATTGCTATAAATGTGCGTGTGTGTGTCTCCCTGTCTCTCTCTATGTATTATATAATACATAAAATACATATATAATATGTAAATAATATTTACTATATTTATATTTAATGTTTACATATTTATAATACACTTCATATTTTTAGAACAGTTTTAGGTACATAGCAATTTAGTAGACATTAGAGAGTCCCCATAGAGCCCTGTTCCTTACCTGCACTGCTTCCCCCATAATCAATATCCCATACCAGGGTGATAGATTTATTACAATCAACCTACATTAACCCATTACTATCACCCAAAGTCCATAGTTTACATTAAGGTTCACTCTTGGTGTACATTCCATGTGTTTTGACAAATGTGTAACATGTATCCACCAACAATGTATCACATAGAATGGTTTCAGTATTCTAAAAATCCTGTGTGATCCCCTATTCATCCCTTTCTCCCCCAACTCCTGGCAACCATTGGTCTTCTATGGTTTCCATACTTTTGACTTTTACATAATGTCATATACTTGCAATCATACAGTATGTAGACTTTTCAGATTGGTTACTTTCACTTAGTAATATGCATTTAAGGTTCACCTCTTGTCAGGGCATGATATCTCATTTCTTTTTAGGGCTGAATAACATCTCATTGTATGAATGTACCAAATTTTGGCAATTATGAATAAAGCTGCTGTAAATATCTGTGTTCAGGTTTTTGTTCAGATATAAGTTTTCAACTCTTTTGGGTAAAACCAAGGAACACATTGTCAGATTGACTAGAATTGGACACACCAGTATCAATTAATATTTTGCTTTAAAAAGATACAGTTGTCTACATATAGAAATATTTATAGATATATTATAATATAATAATAATAATATAATATAATAATAATAATATAATATAATAATAATAATATTATAATAATATAATATTATAGATACTATATATAAGGCAATTAGTAGACACACACATATTTTCTCATTCTGTTGGCTGAGAGTACCTGGAAACAAAGTCACCTCAGTAGCGATGAGACTACCTTGCACCCAGATCTTGATTTTTAATAACGTTTTCTAATAAAAGGATCCGGTGCTCTTGGAGAAGTGGCTGATTCTAAGACTGGGGCAGTGAATTTACAAGATGACTCTGGGGCATCTTGTAGTTCCAGAAAAATAAGAAAGTGGTTTTTTTTTGTTTTTTTTTTAAATTACAGTGATGGAGGATATAAAAGGGACAAGGAAGCATATTGAAAGGGCTCCCAAAGGAAAAGCTGGAACAATTTGAACAACAAAATAAGATAATATTCTACTCAAAGTATAAAATAAAAATGTATGAATGCATACTGATGTAATAAATTAATGAATAGGTAAGTGAGGGAGAAGAGATACATCTCCCACACAGAAGAACTCCAAATAACTTACACAGATAATCCACCCTCAAGGAGTTGGAGCATCTCTTTCCACTCCTTAAGTGTGGACCATACATGGTGATTTCCTTCCAAAGAGCACAGTATGCAAAGAGGGAAAAAAGAATACAGGGGAGAAACCTGGCAAACGCTGCCTTTACCAGATGATCAAGGTTAACATCTTGAAGTGAGAATTCATGATGCTAGTAGGTACCCTTGATATGATGTAATGAGAATGGCGTTTTACCTCTGGTTTTCCTCCCAGGAACTCATCATCCCAGTCAAAAAATGAGAAAAACATCAGAAAATCAATTGAGAGGCAGTCTACAAAATACTGCCATGGTCATCAAAAACAAGGAAATTCGGAGAAGCTTCATAGCCAAGAGGAGCCTAGGAAGACATTATATAGATATTATGTAAATATAAATATAATGCGATGTCCTGGATGTATCCTGGACCAGAAGAGGCATATTAGGTAAAAACTAAGGAAATCTCAGTGAAGTAATGACTTTAGTTAATGATAATGGATCAATATTTCTTCATGAATTGTGGTAAATATACCTTAGTAACGTAAGATGTCAATCAATAATAAGGGAAAGTGGGTGCAGGGCATATGAGAACTCTGTACCATTTTCTAATTTTTCTGTAAATCCAAAACAATTCTAAAACTAAAATGTTATTTAAAATTTTTAATTGATATTAACAAATTGCTCCATTAAAATGCAATACTTCCACCACCACATGTGTGAAAGTTTGTTTCTCTGTACCCTTGACAAAAGTGAATATTATCAATCCTTCTAATATTTGTACATTTGAAAGGTGGCAAATGATATCTCACTGTTTAAATTTGCATTTTTAAATTACAAAAGACATTTAGCATCCCTCTTCTCATTGATTGGTTATTTATACTTCTTTTTCTACAACTGTATGTTGCTATCTTTGCTCATTTTTCAAACTGGGTCATTGGTGTTTTTCCTGTGTAGAGCTTTTGGTATGGTTAAAAAAATAATCCTTTTCTTTAATAGGTTTGCAATTTTTTGCAGATTGTTTTCTTTTGACATTCTTTCATTTTTTAAAAATATGCAGAAATTTAAACATTTTTAGTAATCAAATCTCTCTTAATTTACAATTTCAGAGTTTCATCACACTCCTATTTTATTCTCAAACTAAGTCCTCAGAGGCTTGATTACTATACATGGGTCCCTTCAAGCTAGTCCCTAATTATTTTAGGTGTTCTTGAAAAGATGTCTCACATGGGTTCACAATCCACTGTCAGTTGAAATCCCTCCTGGGCTTTGCTCTTGTTCTTCTGCTGCCATGCCACTTGTTTTCTGAAAGCCACATGGAAACATGTGCTATGTCAACCCTGGAGACACTAATCCCCAAACCAAGAGTGCTGTCCTTCCATCATGTCAGGTTCCAGTCCTCAGGATGTCGGAATAGGTCAGTTCAGTGCAAATACATTTGTAAATTTGTTTCCTGTATATATCTCTGATAACTCACCAGTTACTCTTAATATCCTTTGCTGATTTCTCCTAACTTCCTGGTGATTAAATGCCAGCTTTATGCTGCAGGACCCAGACCTTGACCTCCTCTCTAGCAACAATCATTTCTTGGATGATCTCAGTTCATTTCATTTCAGGCTCTAGCTAGTGCTTCCCAGTGGTATACATTTCCAGCTGTAATTCTACTCCGGACCTCCTCTCTCCTCTCCAGACTCATATATCCAAGCCTACGCAGCCTTTCCACTCATTTACTTAATAATCATTTCAAGGTTCACGTGTCCAAAATTGAATTCCTGATCTTTGCTCCCAGTCTTCAACACCACAGTAACCGGGAACTCCATTATTCCGGCTACTCAGGCCAAATTTTTGGAGTCATTCCTTACACTTCATCCCATACCTCATATCCAATATGTCTGGAAATTCAGTTAGCTCTAACTTCACAATATATCCACAATCCAAACATTTTCCAATACTCCCACTCATAAGACCTAGGTCACAGTCACCATCGCCTCTCTTCTGGAATATGCTTACGCCTCCGAATTGGTCCTCCCACTTCAGGCTTTGCCCACATCATCTATTCTCTATACAGCTACCAGAGAGATGCTTTTAAAACATGTCAGAATATTTCACTTCTCAGCCTAAAACCCTCAAAATGGCTTCCTCTCTTACTCATGAAAACCCCAAACCTTACAATTGGCCTCAGGTCCTAAATTTTTCTGGCTCCCTGCTTTCTCCCTGAGCTCTCCCCACCCGGGGCTCTTTGCTGTTCCTTGAATACACTAAGTGTGCATCCACATCATGGCCCGGGCCCTGGCTGTTTCCTCCACCAGAACACTCTTCCCCCAGATAACCACGCGATTCACTCTCACCTCATTGGGTTCTCTGTTCATATGACGTTTCTCCATGAGGTCTCCTCCAAACGCCCTAAAATGACAACTCCCCTCACTCTCTGTCATCCTGTTACTTGCTTTATTTTCCACCTTTGCACTTGTTGCCAGCTGACATACTATTTTTGTTTATTTGTTTATTGTATAACTCCCCCCACTAGAGTATAAACTCTGTGTGGAAGAGATACATTATTATTTCACTAGTTATATCCCTAGCAAAAAGAATAATGCCGGGCTTCACTGGTGGCGCAGTGGTTGAGAGTCCCCCTGCCGATGCAGGGGACACGGGTTCGTGCCCCGGTCCGGGAAGATCCCACATGCCGCGGAGCGGCTGGGCCCGTGAGCCATGGCCACTGGGCCTGCGCGTCCAGAGCCTGTGCTCTGCAACGGGAGATGCCACAACAGTGAGAGGCCCGTGTACCGCAAAAAAAAAAAAAAAAAAAAAAAAAAGAATAATGCCTGGGGCTTAGTATATATTCACAGATATTGGTTGAATAAGTGAATACATCTCATTATGTGCCTGGCAGCCAAATGTGACGTAGCCCCCGAGCTCTAGATCTGATCCTGATCCCACCTCTTTCCCTTTTTCCTCCTAAGCTGTGGCCATATTTATTTTCCCTGGTGTTTCAGAGACCAGCACATTGGGCCACTTCATGTTTTCCTGATGAATAGAATTGAATTCCAAGAGCCTTGCAAACTGGAGAGGGGTCCAGAAGGAGAGCAGAATAGGATCTCTGGGAGCAATTTCACAGTATGACATCAGGGCACGTGAGCAAAAGCACAAAGTAGAGACGGCTAATGAGTACCTTGTGCCAGATCTATAGTCAATGTGGATGCAGAGATAAGTGAACACAACTCATTTTTCTGTGCCCTTTTTCCTTCCATAGGATCTCATTTTCTCTATTGGATTCCAATTCCTAGCCACTCTTGGAAAAGGAAGTAGGGTCACGTGGTGGAAAGTGTCCTAGATTCTTAGAAAGCCTTGGGTTAGAATCCTGCCTCTGATACTGAGAGCTGAATGAACTTGGACACATCATTTAATCTTCGGAAATGTCACTTTCCTCACTTGTAAAAGGCAGCTAACAATGACTACCTCAAAAGGTAGGAAAAAACCTTAATATCCCAAACCCAACATAAAACAAGAACTCAGTAATGTAAATTGAACCTATCAAGTTGGCAGGAAGTGATCAACCTTATATATGACCTGACTTCTGTCTGGCTTTATTTATAGCATCCACTGATGGAATTTGGTGTGTTTGTCTCTCTTTTAGACTCTTTCCCACTCCTTTCTTCCTTGAATATCCTCTTGTCTGATTCTCTGGACCCATGAAATTTTTACATCAATCTGATTCCTCTATGCACAAGATGGTGAACTCTAAGTTTTAGAACAAAGAGAAACAGAAGAGAAGGTAGTTGGGTATTTTTATCTGGAGAAGTAAAAGAACCAGTTCTCTCTCTCTCCCTCTCTCTCTCTCTGTCCTCTGTCTGTCTGTCTGTCTGTCTGTCTCTCTCTCTCTCTCACACACACACACACACACACACACATTGCCCACGGAGATGGAAAGGAAGATATTTCCATATCCCTGCCCCCACACTGCCGGCTACAAAGGCTGAGCTGCTTAATAGAGCCCTGGGATGCCCCCTAAATGCATCTCCCCCGGTGTGATATCAGCAGGTTCCATCATTAGGAAGCAGCAAGGGCAGGTGAAGGTTTAGAATAACATAGGCCCCTGGGGCATGCAGAGCTGCCTTGATGAGAACACGTTGGGGCGCCCTCAGGAGCTCTGGTTTCTGACCCACGGGAGGGAAAAAGAGGCTTCAAGAATTAGAACAAAACTTGAATTCTGGGAGGAGGAACTGTCCCCAGCACCAGTGAGAGTTATCCCAGGAGTGATATACTTGAAAACATTAGAGAAATTAAAAGCCACCTCCAGGATGTGTTTGTCTGAGCTGCTACTGCTATTTCCTTGGGCTCCCCTCTGAGTTCCAATGCACTGCAGAATAATTCTCACCTTGATTAAGACAAATTTTTCTTCCCAGCATGGTGTCCTCCAAAGGGCACCTTTTAGGGCCATAAAACTCTGTTTGAATTCCATCTCTGCCAGTCAGTAGTGGTTGGCTTCAGGAAAGTTACATAACATCTCTGAGCTTCAGTTTCCTATCTATAAATTGGGAGTAATAACATTTGTCTCTCAGCGTTGTTTGAAGTATCAAAGGAGAGGGCATATTTGTAATATGAATATGATGTTGTCAATCATTTCTCATTTGCATAGAATGTTTCCATGTGGCAAAGTCCCTGTCTCTTTCCCAGTTCTCTGGAGATTTTCTGAAGTAGGGGTGTAAATGTTAGCCAAAGGGAATGTGATTTACATTCCTATCATTAGTGCTCCCTGACCATGTTATTTCTCCCATTTTTCCACCTCACCAAGATCTGTCCTCACCTCCTTTTCTCTTCAGAAAGAGAATATGGTCACCCATGGACTACTCTGCATAGCTTGTCTTCCAAAAACTGATGTCTTTGAACTGTCTTGCATTTCTCACCTCTGCTATCAACCAGGGAGGCCCAAGTATCCTATTCTTATAAATAAAGGTAACAGAGTATGCAGTAATGCATACTTCTCTACTTTAACTCTTTTATTTATTTATTTATTTTTTAAAAAGTGGGTTTTTTTGCGGTACGCGGGCCTCTCACTGTTGTGGCCTCTCCCATTGCGGAGCACAGGCTCCAGACACGCAAGCTCAGCGGCCATGGCTCACGGGCCCAGCCGCTCCACGGCATGTGGGATCTTCCCGGACCGGGGCACGAACCCGTGTCCCCTGCATCGGCAGGGGGACTCTCAACCACTGCACCACCAGGGAAGCCCAATGCTTTCTTAATCCTTTCTTCATATAGTCATGACAGAGTTTCGTTAAAATTTCCTAAGGATTTCACTCCTCTGCTAAAATGCTCAGGTGGCTTCCTATCTCAAGAAGAGGTGCAGGCCTTTACAATGACCTGCAAGCCCTTCCTTTGTCCTTCCCTCTGTTTTTCAGGTTTCTTCTCTAAGCTGAGAAGCAGCTAAGAGTGCTAAGGTGTGTCATTCCTTCATTCTTCGCTCTAGGTGAGCAGCAGAATAATTTTCCTAGGTAACCAGTCTTAGTACTTCACTTTTATCTTAAAATGGTTTACCAACTTATGTTTGTTTATTGGGGAACACTGAAGAAATTAATTTAATTCATGAGCTCTGTAGTCAGGCTCCACCCCATGGGATCTGTGTAACCCTAGGAAACTAAATCCCATTTTGCCCATTTTATTTATAAAATGAGGATCATAAGAATACCATATGTAAAATCTCCAGTACACTGCCTACTAACTAGTAACTAATAAATAACTGGCAACTAGTTTTGCTGAATTATATGGCAGAACCCAGACTCCTATTGTATCAGGTAAGAGACCCTTTTTAATATCATCTAAACCTACCTAACTTTTAGATTGATTTATCTTGTCTCTCTGTCCTAATGGATAGTGCTTTCAAGCTATATTTAATTTTTCATTGTTACCTAAAGAAATTATGTGTTTTCATAACTGCCTTGCCTTGGTCTCCATTTCTACCTGGCAAGGACCTGCTCAATCTTCAAGACCCAGTTCAAAAACTGGATCAAGATAGTAGACTGAATTCACCTGCTTTTTATACCTCTTGCATAAAAATCCCTTTGGATGATAGAAAAGGTATTATAAAAGACAGTAAATACTGAACAGCACTGGAAAATGTAAAAGGATGCCATCAGTGGGCCATTTTTGATGTATATTTAAAATATAGAAAGAAGTCAGAATATCTCTACTTCTGACTATCTGAGAAACTTTTAGAAAAACTCCTGCATAAAAAAAAATACTTGGAAATGATGGATAAAATATTATAGGCATAATTTTAAATGCATAGCTGAGCTTCTGAGAAAGAAGGATAAATCTCCAGGGATCTGAAACAGAGGGAGATGTGAAAATTCAAGTTGTAAGCTGCCACCCATGTAGAGTTGATCCTGGGAGCATTTGCTACGCTTATTAACCAAGAGGTTTGAGTTTTAGTGGCTGTCACAGAAGAAAACAAGGTCTTTGTTTTCTTCTTGCAACTGAAACTGCACAAACCTGGAACCCTCAAGAGGCTACACTGTGGGTAAATAGTGTGTTAGGAAAAAAATGTCTCCTGTAACAAAGGAGACTGCAAGGGTAAGCACCTGTTGCAGCATGGGCTTTGGGAGGGAAAATGTCTTCCCTGTATATTTGTACTCCTGGGCTGCCCATTAGGACGAATTGAGGTTCTGAGACACCCCAAGCACATCAGGGTCCCTCTCAATAACAAATGAAAATCTCTCAGGAAAGAAATGCCTTCATTTTAAGCTTCACAGGGTTTTGAAAGCTGGAGATATACTGAAGAAGATAGCCAAGTTCAAGAGGGAGAGCATGAGAAAATCAAATCAGAGAGAAAGATGCAGCAGAAAGAATAAACACCAGAATTAGAGCCACAATAACCTCAGCAAATAGAATTATTTGATTCAGAATATATATATATATATGTAGAAAATTAAAAGCTGAATTGAAAATATACAAAATGAACAATATACAATAAAAAATACAAAGTAGGGATGACAAAGAACCAAACAGATCTTCTTATAAATAAGATATACTTTTCCATATAGGCCATTACAGAGTACTGAGTACAGCTCCCTGTGCTATACAGTAAGTCCTTATTAGTTATCTATTTTATGTATAGTAGTGTGTATATGTCAAAAAATCTAAATTGAGTGGATATATGTATATGTATATCTGATTCACTTTGCTGTACACTTGAAACTAACACAACAATTTAAATCAACTATACTACAATAAAAAATTTAAAAAGATATACTTATTATTATTAGCAGTTTAGTAAATGGTTTTAAAAAGAGAATAGACAAATTTTTGAAATGGAATAAATATTAGGAGATTTTCAGAATGCAACCCAGAGAGTAAAAGAGAGAGAACACGTAAGGCACAGAGAGTAAACAGAGAAATTTACAAGACATATTGAATCAGATTTCTAGGGAAGAAATTGAGAGAATGGCACATGTGGCAATTGTTGAAGATATAAAGGGTAAAATTTTCCATAATTGATAAAGGAATCATGTTTTCAGATTTAGGAAACAATGAATACCAATCAGGATAAATTTTTTAAAAATCCACATTTGAACACATTGTTATTATACTGAAGAACACAAAAATAGAGGAAATTTGCTAAAGCAGGAAAGACAGAGAGAAAAATAGCTTCAATTTAAAATTAATAGCTTATTATTTTTTTTTTTTTCCTTTCTTCCTTTCTTTGCAGTACGTGGGCCTCTCACCGTTGTGGCCTCTCCCGTTGCAGAGCACAGGCTCCGGACGTGCAAGCTCTGTGGCCATGGCTCACGGGCCCAGCCGCTCCGTGGCATGTGGGATTTTCCCGGACACGCACCCGTGTCCCCTGCATCGGCCGGTGGGCTCTCAACCACTGAGCCACCAGGGAAACCCTAACGTATTATTTACAAGGAAAAAAAAAGAGTCAGTTTATTACTAAAAGTTCCTTACTAACGAACGTCAGAAAGACATTTGTTAGTAAGAAGAAACTTGTGTCCAGAAGAAGGACTTAGATACGAGAAGGAGTAGTGAGCAATTTAACAAATAAATGTGGTAGAGAATCTTAGAAGTATTATCTATATGAAACAATGATAATAATAACAACAACTAACTTGGAAGTGTATTAAAGGCAACTTGGAAATAACAATATACTGGGTAATAATAAAAATAATATACTCATATGATAGCAAAATTCTTCTAAGTTCCTTATATAATTCTGTAGGAGATTGTACACTTAATTAAATTTTAATGATTAGTACAAAGAGAAAAGCAACAGTGTGTAACTAAGAAAAAACAAACAAACAAAAAACTATTTGATAAATTAAAAACAAGTCAGGACATATATATACTACCAAACGTAAAATAGCTAGTGGGAAGCAGCCACATAGCACAGAGAGATCAGCTCAATGCTTTGTGACCACCTAGAGGGGTGGGATAGGGAGGGTGGGAGAGAGACACAAGTGGGAGGGGATATGGGGATATATGTATATGTATAGCTGATTCACTTTGTTATACAGCAGAAACTAACACAACATTGTGAAGCAATTACACTCCAATAAAAATGTTAAAAAAAAAGTCAGGAAAAGAGAAAAATAACTATAAAATAGATAAAATAGAAAGCAAAATAGATGTAATTTCACATATATATGAATATACAAATATATAGTATTTATATACTATGTATATACTGTATCTATATACAAGATATTTACATTATTGTATATAAGATAATCATGTGCAGTATTATATACACATGTAAATATATATATATATATATATATATATATATATGATTTTTATAACTTGGTGTCATGGATGGAAATGTGTCTCCCCACTCCCCAAATTCATATGTTAAAGTACTAATCCTTAGTACCTCAAAATGTGATCTTATTTGGAAATAGGGTCATTGCAGGTGTAAATAGCTAAGGTGAGGTCACCCAGAAGTAGAGCAGACCCCACATCCAATATGACTGGTGTTCTTAGAAAAAGGGTAAATATGGACTCAGAGGCATACACACAGGGAGGACACATGTGAAGATTAAGGCAGAAATCAAGGTAATGCTTCTGTAAGCCAAGGACTGCCAAAAATTGTCATCAAATAACCAGAAGCTAGGGTAGAGGCATGGAACAGACTCTTCTTCACAGACCTCAGAAAGAACAAAAGCTGCTGACACCTCATCTCAGACTTCTAGCCTTCAGAAAAATCATACGATTTTCTCAATAGGGAATGAAAACACAGTGGATAAAGATGAATACACATAGGGCCAAAATTTCTTAGCAATTAAATTAGAAGAGAACTTTATTTCATAAAATGTATCTCTATAAAACCTGCAGAAATTGTCACAATTATTGGGCAAAACATTAGGATCTCATGCCCTATCACATCAGAAATATAACAGGGCTGTCTGCTAGTGCTGCTTCTACCAGAGGACCTCATCAGGGCACAGTATTGCTGCATTGCTCAAGGTGCATTACTACGTAAATGGTGTTCCCTAGAGTCCTACAGCACTCAGCCTGTATGGCGTTGCATTGAGGTCTTATTAGCAGAACTAGAAAAGAAACAAAAAATATTAGGGTTGAAAACTTTCCTAATTCCCAGATACTATGGTTGCATATGTAGAAACTCCAAGAGAATCTACGAGCAAATTATTAAAATTAATAAGCACATTTTCCAAGTTGTCTGGACATAAAATAATCATACAAAAGATATTTCTTTTCCTATACACCAGCAACAAATGGTTAATTAGATAATGATTATTTACAAGGCAGAAAAACGATTAGATACACAAAGGAAAAAAAATCTAAAGAAAGTGTGCAAGACCTTTATGATGAATATTATGACATAGTATTGTTATAAAACACTGTATAGGGACTTCCCTGGTGGTCCAGTGGTTAAGACTCTGTGCTTTCACTGCCGAGGGCCCCTGTTCAATCCCTGGTCAGGGAACAAAGATCCCACAAACCGTGTGGCAGTTTGTGTAAATTACATACAAAAATGGGAAAATAGCCTGTTTATCCTGATAGCATTAAGATTACAAAGCTGTCTCTTATGCCCAAATATGTGTAAGTGTTCAAATAATTCTTGTTAAAATCCCAACAGGGTTATTTGTGGACTTTAACAAATTGATTCTAAAATTTATTTGGAAAATTGATGGGCCAAAAATAGCCAATTTCTTTTTGAGAGAGAAAAATCTGGTGAGGGGACATGCCCTATCAAATATCAAAAATAAATTCCATAAATACATAATATTTTTAAAACATGGCTTTTAAAAGGAATAGACAAATCAAACAATAGACTAGGATAAAGAGCCTGGAAACAAAACTGCATAAATAGAAACTTAACAAATTAAAATAGGCATTGCAGACCAGTGGAAAAAGGAAAGTTTATTGAGTGAAAGATGTGGGGCTATTTGATTATGTATAGGGGAAAATGGATTCCTAACTCATTCATATATAAAAATATATTCCAGGCGAACTCAAGACCTAAATATAACAAGCAATCTTTTTAATCTTTAAAAAAAAAATTGAGAAGGCTATCTATATAAACTTATGGTAGCAAGGTTTTATTTTAATAAAACACAAAAACATAGAGCATAAAGAAAAGTTACCTTATACTACATTAAAATCAATAATTTTATAAATCAAAGCTTATGTAAATAAGTATAAAGACAGACCACAAATTGGTAGAAGATACCTGCAATTCAATATGATCAATAAGAATTACTACCTAGAACATATAAGAAATCCCTTAGCAATAAAAAGATAAATTAACCAGTAAAATGTTAATTTACAGAGGAAATAACAAAATATCTCCCAAAAATGAAAAGATACTCTGTTTCACCAATATTCAGGGAAATGAAAATTAAACATATGAGATACCCTTTCATACCCATCGGTTAAGCAAAATTTTAAAAATATGACAATACTAAGTATTGTGAAGATGTGGATAAATGGGAACTCATATGCTGTGGTGAGGTTGAAAATTGTTTCAAACACTTTGGTGAACAATGTGACAATATCTATTATAGATGAAGATGAACATACTTGATGACCCTGTGCTTATAAATCAGAACACTAAAAACAAAACATCAAAGGGAAAGACAAATAAGGCATATTGGATTGGTCTAAAGAAGAAACAAGTACAGAAAAAGTCAACTCTGAGGAGAAGCAACCACTGATGTTAAAGCTAGTTCTCCCATAGAAACTCCAAAGAAATGCCGAGCTAAGAGTGAACATATACAAAGGTCTAGAGGGAACATGAGGAAATCATCAGATAAATTAATTAAAGGACTAAATTGAAAACAGTTGCTCACACTGAACTTCTCTCCCTCCTCCATTTTGAACATCTGGTGGCAATGGCTTTTGCCTGTGGGAAAAAGCCTTGAGAACTAATATAAAAACAAAGGGGATAATTTTTCTTGGAAGGGCTCTTAGCGTAAGTGTTGGCACTGGAGAAATAAACATATAGTCTGAGGTCAATCTGTAAGAGTATACATACAAACATAGAGAACATTTCATTTTTGAAAATGTCAGTTCCTGTCAAGGTCTCCAACAAAGTAGTCGGAAGTGTAGGTTTAACTTGGGAGACTTAACATGTTCTGTGTCCAGAGAAACAAGATAGGGCACTCAGATGTTAAAACACAAAAACTTCATATATTCACCCTTCCCTTCATTTGCCATCACTCATTAAATGCTTTTGTAATGTTCAGGATTTAGATTCATTGACAGGTAAACGAAGATATGCAGTCAATCAAATAAAGTGTATAATAGCTTCCACTCTATTGTTCAGTCTAGCCTTAAGCTACTGATCAAGAACAGCCAAGAATCATCAAATATTTGAATAAACATGCACCTTGAAAGAGGCATCATACTGAATAGTCAGAAAAACTGTCCCCCCCCACAAAAAAGAACCCCAAGTACAATTGAGGATATAGAGAAAGTACTTCAGAATAAATAGAATTAATATCCTTAGGGAGATTAAAAAACCATCTGCTATGAAATAGAACCATAGTTCTGGAACTTACAAATAGGATAATTAGAAAAAATATATTAATAAATAAATGACAGAATATGAATAGCTGAAGATTCAATTAATGAGCTAAAAGACTGAACCAAGTAATTAGCCTAAGACTATAGGGCAATAAGATGAAGAGTTGAAAAATATGAGAGAAGAGTTAAGAGGTATGAAGAATAGATACAGAACTTCCAATATCTGTCTGTTGATATGTTCAGAAGGAAAAATTGTAGGTAAAGGAGAGTGGTAGGCAGAATAATGCCCCCCCAAAGATGTTTATGGCTTAATCTCCAATCTGTGAATATGTTATGGTACATAATATAGTAGACTGGATAATGGCCCCCCAGATATTTCCATGTTCTAATCCTCAGAACTTGTGAATGTTAATTTATCTGGCAGAGAGGGATTTTGCAGGGGGCTTCCCTGGTGGCGCAGTGGTTGAGAGTCCGCCTGCCGATGCAGGGGACATGGGTTCATGCCCTGGTCCAGAAAGATCCCACATGCCGTGGAGCGGCTGGGCCCATGAGCCATGGCCGCTGAGCCTGCGCGTCCGGAGCCTGTGCTCCACAACGGGAGAGGCCACAACAGTGAGAGGCCCACGTACTGCAAAAAAAAAAAAAAAAAAAAAATTGACTTTTAATTAACAGAAGTTCTAATTTTAAAACAATGGTGAGAGACAATATCAGGAGAATTTCTGAGGTTTTGAAACAATTGAAATTAAAAAAAAATATGAAGATTGCAAAAGAAAATATAAACGGGAGGAGGGAAGAAAGAAAAGGAAGGAGGGTGGGTGGGAGGAAGAGAGCCTTCCAGAACCAGAGCCAGAAGAAAGATGGTTGTCCATCCTGAAGATGATCAACAGGCCACAGGACTCCTAGTGAGGCACTAAGGAGAGGATTCATGTCTTATGTGGTAGGTGAGAAGAACAGAGAATCACGTTGGGGGCTGAGATTAAGCTGGTGGCTATCAAAGGCATTTGTACCAAACAGGAATTCCTGAGTTAAACATTGCTCACACTCTGAAAAGTTAATTTTTCTCACAACCAGGAAATCTAGAGTAAATGGATGCTGGTGTAGGGTCAACAATTCAAGAATGTCCAAATGATGTCTCTAGGATCTCTTGTCTTTCAGCATCTGCTTGTTGTCTCATGGTCTCGAGAAGGATGCTGTAACTTAGGATTTCATGTCCAACATCCATGGTGGAAGAAGAGAAAAAAGACAAAGAATCTAAGCTCTGTCCCTTTTAAATGCTTTTCTAGAGCTCCTTCCATGATTTGGGTTTGTATCTCTTTGGCTAGGGCTCTGTCACGTGGCTACACCTGTCTGCAAGGTAACCATGGAGATGGGGATCCTGGGTAGGAGTGTGTCTGTTAATCAGCAGGCTGACACTGCACTCAATTCTAGATCTAACTGGTAGGCTTGATTCCTTGTCCAGTCTTTTAGGACTGGAATGCATCCTTGCTTAAAACTTTCTATGCTCCCCATAGCCTTAAAATGAGCTTAATCTCCTAAATATGACATCTAAGATTTTCATGATCTGGATCCTGTCTACCTCTTTGTCTTCATTTACTAATCCCCTCTGACTGGCACATAAAACTCCTCTCCGGAATAATTTGCTATTTCCTTTGCATGCTAGGCTACTTTATCTCTTCTCAGATGCAGTTCCTTCTGCCTAAAATACCTTTTACTCCCCTGTCTGTCTAATTAGTGGTTATCCTTCCTGACACCTCTTTCAGGAAGCCCTCCCTGACTCCAGCACAGAATGCTGTCAGCACCCATCCTCTGGGTTCCTGCATCACCTGTGCCCTTCCTTTCAGAGCAGCAACCAATCTTTATCACAATAGTCTGCTTATTTGTTCTATATCCCTTATTGAATTGGGAGCTTTAGTGGTAGAAACTATGTTGTTTGTCATTGCAATCACAGTCCCCGAGATAATAGCTGCTAAATTAATGTTTATTGAATGAATAAAGGATAACAAGAAAGGAAATAATATGCCACCTCTATCATTCTACCAAGCATAAACCTCAAAACACTTGGAGAAGGCATTTCTCTCCCACAAGATAAAGCAACATCTGGCGGGCATCTGCAAGTCCTCCTCTTTTGAGAAACTTCTGGGAAATCAGAAATGCATGTAATGAAAGGTTTGGGCTTTTTTCTTCCATAGGGTGTTCACTGAGCCCCATGGAGAGCTATGGGGAGGGGCTTAAGGGAGCAGCCAAGCAGAACCTGATTATATATAAGCTGTCAAATTGCAAAAGAAATCTTTCTCATGCTGGACAGATTGCTTGCTGAGGATCATTAACCATTTAGGACACATGATTTTTTTTTCCTTTAAAATTGCTTTCAAACCTAGCAATATGAAAATGAAACCCCATTATGACAAAATCGTCTTTCATTCATTATCCGAATCTCATCCTTCAAGTGTGATTAGGGAGAATTTGAGGTTGTCTCCCACTCCCTGAGTTAGACCAGGATCAATAAAATGATGACGTTGGCTGAGAGGGGATGAGATTAGGTTTAGAAGAGGTGGCCTCCATCTACTTATATATATTGAGCTCCTACTATGTACAAGAAACTTAACACAAATTATTACATTTATTCTTAACCTGATGAGGTATTTATTATTATAATGACAAAAGTGAATCTTGAAGAGCATAAGTAAATGGTACAAACTCACAGGCAGTGCCAGAACCAAGATCTGCCATTATTAGTTAATTAATTTATTCATCCAATAAATAAATAATTATTGACTGCCTAATGAAAATTCCATCCCTGGATACAAGAGTCAGAAAAATGTAGTCACAAGACATAGTATTGGTTGTCACAACTGAGAGGGGTGGTACTAGCATCTAGTGAGTATTGGCCAGGGATGCTGCTAAATATCCTACAATGCACAAGACAGTCCTCTCTCCCCAGCAAAGAATTATCCAGCCCCAAGTGTCAGTAGTGCTGAGGTTGAAAAACCCTGATACACACACAGACACATAGGCACACACACTTCATCACCATGGCCGCCAACCCTCTCACTCACAATTTCTTTATAAATACTTCAAAACTGATGAATGTCAACTCTAAATTCAGAAAATCCATTTTTATTGAAACCATCCAGATTATGGCACTGTATAGACACATGTTATGATTGAATAAACAAATTAGGAGTAGATAAAAACTGGAATTTATAAGATTAAATTAGTGTTATTAATTTAACGCATTAGAGGTACTTTAAGCACTTTTCCATGCCTTTAATAATTATATTAAAAAGTTAAAGACTGCAATTTTCACAAGAAATGAGTAACTAAATGGTAGGGTCCTTAGGATTCTCTGAGGTGTTTTGGTTTGAAATTTTTCCCTACAGAAATCCAAGAAGATACCAAGACATTCTTGTTTGTAGAAGTACAAAGCAAAATTAATTCTTTTTATAATAACAACAAGAACAGTAACAATTCAGTCAGACTTCCATGTCCTAAAAACTGTGTATATCTCTTAAGAGAAAGAAAATACAAAGATAGCTTAAATAATATTGGGAAAAAACTCATAAAATATTTGCACAATTAAAAACTGAGGATACAAAAATCTAAAGATAGACACTAATGAATTCATGTAAGTGGCCTCTTCAAAAATCATCCCCAAACCCTTAATTGCCTACTCCTATGCCTGATTCACTTTACAGGAGCTGATGACAGCAAGGAATTAAAAAAAATATTTATAGAATAAAGAATGAATAGCAGGCAAAAGTCCTTGAATTTACATTTTTATGACTTGGGCAATAGCACAGAATAGTGGCAAAGGGTATGGGTCTTGGAGTTTACAGCTTAGACTCAAACTTGGCTCTGCCATTTATTACTTGTGTGACTGTGGGCAATTCACTAGCCTGTCTGTGCCTCCTTGTCCACCTCTGTAAGTAGGGTAAGAATAGAACCCAACTCATACTTTTAAATGTTTAATATAAGTAATGCACTTCAAACCATGCTTAGCTCATACTAGACGCTACATAAATATTAGGTGCTATCAGATCCGTGTTGTTGCTATTGTGACAGATATCATTATTATTTTTTGTAAACTGATAAGTGGTTGGAGAGTTGGGGTCATTATAGAAGAGAAGCAGGCAAAGCAAAGGATCAGAACTGTGTAGACCGGAGACCCAGTTGAATTTGCTACATCAGTTGGACCCATTCACTGTCACAAATTAGGGGTCACTTCAACTTTATTTTCTTCCTGAGCTCCCAAGCCCTAAGGAATATTCTCATTCTGTACCGTCTTCATTTCTCACCTGCCTCCTAGTAAGACTCTGCTTTTACTCTTGCCACACACAGTCCCAATTTCTATGCAAAAGTTGAGGGATCCTTCTAAAAAAAGAAGTTAGACCACGCCACTCCTTGGCTCAAGACCCTACAATGACTCCTTATTTCTCCAGAATGACAGACATATTCCTTATGATGACACTCTGGGCCTTCCATGGTCCAGTTCCTCTCACCTCTTTGTCCTTCTGCTATTCTCCCCTCCCTCACTCCACTCCAGCCCCTCAGGCCTCCTTACTGCTTCTCAAACACACACAACATGCTCCTGCCCCAGGACCTTTGCATTAGCGTTTCTTTCTGGCTAGGGTGCTCTTCCCACATTTACCCACTTAGCTAACTCTTTACCTACTTCACATCTTTGCTCAAATATCCTTTCTCAAAGCAACCTACACCAGCCACCCTATTTAATAAAGCTGCCTGCCTCCCCAACTCCAACCCCTTGGCCCACCTGATCCTTCTTCCCCTGTAATACAGTTACCACCATTACCCTCTCCTGGACCAACCCATAGCATCCCAAGAGGATCCCAGCCACTACCTTTGCCACCCAGTCTAATCCCCACAGCAGCGAAGATGTACGGCATTCAATGCATTCCAATATATTACAAATTTACTTAATTGTTGTGCATACTATTTATTTCCTGTCTTACCCTGCTAGAATGTAAGGTCCAGGAGGGCAGAGATCTTTGTTTCGTTCAATGATATCTTATAAGTACCTAGCACAGTGCCTGGCACACAAGAGGAATTCAAAACATGAACCATGAATGAATCCCTTTAATTCTTATCCAGGCCACATGGTAACCAGACTCTCCAGTCAATGAGAGCCTTGGGAACATTTATCCATTCATTCAATCATCCACTCTCCCTACTAAGATATATTGAGTGCCTATTTTGCTTTCTGCCTTTGGCTTAGTATTAGCAAAACAATGAGGTCTTATCTCTAACTCTTTCCACCCATTCATCTTACACTCCATCCTCATTTAGTTTCTTAATTTTCCCCAAGCATGCAATGTGCTTTCAAACTCTGAGGGCTTTGCCCCTGTGATTTCCTCTGCCCAATGAATAATAACAAATAATAGCTAACATTAATTGAGTGCCCTGTTCTAGTGCTTTAAGTGCATTTACTTATTTAGTCCTCATATCAACACAGTCATTTAGGCACCTTTAATATCCCTGTGTTGACAATGGAAGAAAACCAAGGCCCAGAAGGGTGAATTAAATTATCTAATGTAATTGTGAATTAAATTGTCTAATGTAGCTGGTAAGTGAGTGATTCAAACACAGTCCATTTGATTCCAAAATATCTCCTCTTTTAACCACTATATAATAGAGGAGGGCCCTTTTCTGTTCTTTCTATGCCCCAAATGTTGTCTCTGTCTAAATTAGCCATGAACTTAAAAGCATTCAGGAACCAGGCAGGTAACAAAAATATGGGAAGGCATTAGATGTAATTAAAGAGAGTAGTAGGCCTGCAGTAAATTAGGAACTTATCTAGTTTTCTTACAAACACTGTATGTGTCAACCAAAATGTGTTTCTGCTGGATTCAGCCCATAGTTTGAGAATCAGCAACACTGCTTTGGCTACATCTCAGAGGTCAGTGTTAGTTACTCCCTCTTTGGTGTTCCCGTAGCCTTTGTGTACTTGGTACTTCATCTATAACAGCATCAAGTAGGTTGTTAACACACAATTGACTGAGCGCAGATACATGCAATATGGTGCTGTCCAAGGTGTCCAGGTGCCTTCCTTAACCTTCAATCTGGTAAGGAGACAGACCTACACTAATGGTACTCAATAAGGAGATAGACCTACACTAATGATATCCAATATGGAGACCCTAATGGTACTCAATATTATAGCTGCTGCAGCGATAGAAACCTGTCCAGGATCAAGTAGGGGACCAAAGGAGAAAGGGGTGAAAATGGTCAGTAAAGGCAGCAAGGAGGCAAAGACTGTTGAGTCTTTAAAGATGAACAGTGACCAACTACCCGTCGGGTGAAGCCATGGAAGGAACAGAGAGCAAGGGCATTCTAGGCAGCATGACTTAAGTCTTGGAGTCTTGAACAGCCTGGAATTATCAGAGAAATTCAGAAATACCCATCTGGCCAAAACTAAGGAGGTACAAAGGGGAGGAGACAGCAGAACAAAAAGCGAGGCAAGAGTTTTTGTTTGGATACAAAATTTACCCTGTGGGCTAAAGAAAGTACTGAAGAGTTTAAAGATGACAAATACCATGACCAGGAAGGTTAGGTACGAGATAATTTGAAAAGGTGGGTGGGAGATAACATGCTTCTGGATTTTTTGGATGGGAAAGGAGGCAATGAAAAATATTTGAGAACAATAAAAATTTTGAGAGATGGAGAATATATGGAATCTCAAGGACTTGTTAACTAACTGGGTCCAGAAGAATGAGAAATAGTCTAAGATGATGGCCAGGTTCTTGGCTTTGGAAGGATAAGCACATAGTAGTGTCATACAAGGATATAGAGAGTATGGATTAGAAGAGCAGGATTTGGGGGAGATATACTAAGTTCAGTACAATTTCAGGTGCTTGAGACATATCTGGGTGGAGGTTCTTAGCAAGGTTTTAATACATGGGTCTGAAATACAAAGAACAGCTCTGGGCAGTAGTTGAACCTGTGAAAGTAGGTGATTTCAAGTGTATGCAGACTGAATAGAAGGGAAAAGATAAGATCCAGGACAGGACTCTGGGGAAATAAGAAGATATAAGGGGTAAGAAGAGAAATATAAGGCCGCCAAAGCCACTGAAGGAAGTATGATCAGAGGTAAAAAGAGAACCGCAACAGAAGGAAACCAAGTCAATGTCACTGAGGATGCCAAAGTATCCATTGCATTTATCAGCAGAGTGGACAGTGGTGACTTTGCTGGGGGGCAGTGCCAGTCAATAGATAAGGAGGATCTTGGTGGCAGCGATTGAATGGTGGTAAGTAAAGAAGTGGAGACAGCAAGTGTAGAAAATTATTTTTTTTAAAAAAACAATATCTGCTATTTTTAATTTTTTAAAAATTTTATTGGAGTATAGTTGATTTACAATGCTGTGTTAGTTTCAGGTGTACAGCAAAGTGAATTAGTTATACATATATCCACTCTTTTTTTTTAGAATTCTTTTGAGGAGCTTGGCTCTGAAGATGAAAGAGGGAAGCAACTGGAGGGAAATAAATGGTTGAGGGAGGGTTTTCTTACTACAGAAGACATTTGAGTACTTTCCTCATCTGAAAGGAAGCAGCCAAGAGGGAGAGAGAGTCTGCAAATACAGTGTCTGGGTTGAGGTGGGAAAGCATGAGATCAACAGCACTGATGGAGAATGTCCACACCCAGAAAAGAGACCACAGCCTATGAGCCTGGGAGAAAGGAGGTGTAAACGCAAATAAATGTATATTTTAAGCATCCCACAGGAAGTGTGGGGAAGCCTTATCTGACACCATTGATTTTCTCAAAGAAGTAGGAAGGAAGGACCTCTATTCTGAGTACCATTTTCATAATCACATGGCTCACCCTCCACAGAGTTGCTTCTGGGCTTCTGTCTCCATGTGTCCTTGTACTTTCCCAGGCAGTTGGAGGGCTTCTGTTGCCATAACAACAGGATGTGGCATTTTAGATTAGTTCTTAATATGTGTGTGTGTGTTCATACCCACAAATGGACTTGAGTGTTCTAGTAAATGTGGTGTAGATATAGGCTGGAGTGTCTAAGAGTGCTAGACTAGGTGTTTCTGTGATTATGCATGTGGATAATAAGTTGGCAAGAATTTGTGAGTCGTTTTTCTGTGTCAATATGTGGAGATGGAGAGGCAGCAAGTGAGTGTGAGTATCTCTTTAAGGTATGAGTGTGTTTGAGTATGTTAGCATGATGATGTGTACACAAGGCAAAGTTTGGTGTCTAGGCGTGTATGTGCAGCATGTAGGTTTCTGTGGGGAAAAGCTCATAGGTGTATGAGTTTTCAGTGGGTACGATCAAGTGAGTAGGTACATGTCTGTGTATGTATATCTGTGTGATAGTAAATGTGTGTGAATGTGCATATGGTGGTGTGAGAGTGTATATATGAATATGAGTGTGCGTACACGGGTAGCTACCAGAGCCTACTGTATGGCGTTAAAGTCCTTATGAAGACTTGTTAAAATTTTCTGTCTGCTCTGTTGCATTCTCCACACAGATTTCAAATTTTATTTTGACCATCTTCTATGTCAGTAGACCCTGTGAGCTGGTCTTATGTTTCACCTGGTGTTAGGGGGAGTCTCATGCAGGGGACTTTGTGGAAACCTTGTAGGTGTGTAAATAAGAGAGTGATAAAGAGCAAGTGTATCAGAGGGTATGTGAGAACAGTGGTGTTGTGTATATGTTTGAGTCTGCATATAAGTTGTATGTGAGAGCCGACTTTGAGAGAAAAGGGAAAGAGCCCAGCTCTCTTTCGATGAGTATTATAGAGCAAATTCTACATGTCAAGCTTTGTTCCAGATGCTGGGAAAAAATAGTAAACAGAAAATCCAGTTCCATCTCTCCTAAAGCTTACATCTAGTGAGGTGTGACAGACCATAAATGAATAAGCTGATACATAACATGTAGGGGGTGAGAAGTATTTAGAAGAAAAATAGAGCAGATAAAGGGGCTGGAGAGTGATGAAAGGCACTCTTTTATATAAGATGGTCCAGGAAGGCCTCTCTGGGGAGGTCACCTCTGAGCAGAGGCTGGTTTGGGATGATGGAACAAATGGTGAGGTAGCTGGGGAAGGTGTTCCTGAGAAAGGAAAAGCAAGAGTACCCAAGCGGGGAAGGCTTGTGAGGTGTTGAGAAGAGCAAGGAGGCCAACGTGGCTGGAGCAGGGTGATGCAGGGAGAGAGTGGAATAGAAGGACGAGAGATGGGTCAGGAGCCACAACATCAGAAGTTGGCGTGTTATTCTGAGTGCATTGTAGCAAGTCAGAGGAGAGTTTTATCAGGGAAGTGCCATGAATTGACAACAGTTTTATAAGGATTGCTCTGTATGCTGTGTAGCATTTAGATTCAAACAAGAATAGAAGCAGGCGGTGCTTTGTGACCGCCTGGAGGGGTGGGAGGGAGACGCAAAAGGGAGGGGATATGGGAACATATGTATATGTATAACTGATTAAATTTGTTAATAAAAAAAAAAGAATAGAAGCAGGGAGACTGAGTAGGAGGCAGCTATGGCCGAAGTCCAGAGGCAATGAAGAAGGTGAGAAGAGGGCAGACCATCTAGAAAGTAAATCAGAAAGGACTGGATGAGGCACTGGAATGCAGTGTGAGAAAAAGCAAGGGCTCAAGGGGACTCCAAGATGTCTGGCTTAAGCTACTGGAAGGATGAAGTTACCATTTACAAAGCTGTGAAAGAATACAGGAAGTGCAGGATTAGGGATGGAATCAAGAGTAAGCTACTGGACATGCTAAGTCTGAGATGCCTGTTGGATTTCTCAGTGGAGATGTCAAGTAAGCATTGCTCGTAGGAGTCAGCAGTTTGAAAAAGAGCTCTGAGATGGAACTAGAAATTTAACAGTTAACAGCCTATAGCTGGTATTTAAAGCTTTGAGACAGAGTAGAACCTTGTAGAGAGCACCTAGAACTGAGTCCCGGCATGGGGAAGTTGCCCCAACATGTTGAGTTCAGGAAATGGCAAAAGATCTCACAGAGAGACCCTGAAAAGATGCCTCTA
Organism: Hyperoodon ampullatus; assembly: GCF_949752795.1. Classification (NCBI taxonomy): domain Eukaryota; kingdom Metazoa; phylum Chordata; class Mammalia; order Artiodactyla; family Ziphiidae; genus Hyperoodon; species Hyperoodon ampullatus. The sequence continues at coordinate 32,326,700 of NC_136924.1, read as the reverse complement.
GGAAGGTAGCAGGAGAGCCCTTTGATTCTGTTGTCCTAAGACCCAAGTGAAGAGAATAGTTCAATGAGAAGTGAGTCATTATATGTGTCAAATGCTCCTGATAAACAAGTTAGATGAAGACTGAATAGTGGCTCGGACTTGGCACCATGGAAGTCATTAGTACTTTGACTTGAGCAACTTCCATGAAAAGGTGGAGATGGGAGACTGATTGGAGCAGGTTTAAGGGATTCAGCAAGCTGGGTGGGGACAGACATATTCCAGCCTATTATAAGGCACCAATGACAGCTCTTGTGGCCTTGGGGCCGTATGGCCCATTGGCTGGGTAGGGTGTGGATTAATAACATGTTCCTGGTTCAGAATAAGAGAAGGCAGTGGCAGGGGTTCCCTTTGGAGAAGCTAGACACATGGTGACATTCTCCAAGGGCTGATAGTCATACAAAAAGGGACTTTACAGCTCCATGTTCAGAGTTGGCCAGTGTACGGTGAGGAAAGAGAGGCACCCTACAGAGGATCTGAGTTGCCAGGATCACCAAGTCCACCCTCTCTATTAGGGGAGTAACCAAGGCCCAGAACAATCTCTATGATTAGACCAGGTCACATAGCAAGCTGAAGGAGGAACAGAACCTGGAGGATCTATGACTCTCAGTGGTTTACTCTTTCTAATCTTAGGTGGTAAGATTTCTTGGGCCAAAAGTCCGCAAACCAGAATCTCCAAAAGATTTTACCCAGGGATATTGAAAATTATGTTTCTGGAACTTAATGATTTCAGGCAAGCATTTGAATTCTACTAAAACATAAAATCCTCCTGAATCCTTAAGTATTTAAGTTATCATAAGTTAATATAAATAAAGGATTTGAGATCAGACTTTGACCAGTGGTAGACAAAGGAAATATGAAGGCCCTGATCACCATGAAACGTAACAGAGCTGGGGAGCCTGATGGAAAACACGGATGTGCCCAAAGTTTAAATCTACTTGGGTCACAAAGCACCGAGCTGATCTCCCTGTGCTGAGGAAGGAGATATGGGGACACATGTACATGTACTGCTGATTCACTTTGTTATAAAGCAGAAACTAACACACCATTGTAAAGCAATTATACTCCAATAAAGATATTAAAAAACAAAATCTGCTTGGGTGAGAACACCAATCAAATACGAGACAGGGCGTGAAGATCTGGTCTCCAAACCAGTCTGTGTCACTTGAGTATTACATGATCTTAAGCACGTCATTTGTCCTCTTCACGTCTTTAAGACATGAACAATAATCCTCTATCAAAGGCCTGTTCTGAGAACTGAATATTGTTTAATCCTCATTCAACAAATATTCTTTAGAATTCTTTAGAACCGCTTGAGCATTGGGCATAAACAGATTTGTGCTCACTGGGCATAAACAGATTGTCCTCAGCTCATGGCTGCTCCATTCTCTTTCCAGCTGCTCCCTGGGTGGAATGCAAAGCAGGGGTGAGCTACCTGACCACACGGTCAAGGATAACACCCCAAGGAAGCCAGAGGAACAGGCCAAATGCACCAAGGGTGCTCTTTACCTAATGTGTGCTCTGGAAACTGCCTTATGGAAACCGAGTTTGAAGAAAGTAAATCCTATTTTCCCTCCACCTCCCTGTAATGTCAGAGGAGGGTTATCTCCATTCATTATTAAACTTCTGTTTAGGTTTAAGTTTCAAAGAGATCATACATGAAGTCGCTGCCATTTACACATGTGTGCTTTGGGAAGAACTTCTTACATGCCCTGAGGCTCAGCTTCTTCATTTGTAAAATGGGACAAATATAGTATCTTTCTCATAAGGAGGAATAAATGAATTAAAATGTGTAGAGTGCTTAGAAAAGTGCCTGGCACATAGTAAGTGCCATTATTATTATTATTCTGTATAAGGATAGCTTTAAGTTTAGATTGCTTCCACATAAGCCTATTAGACAAATTCTTCAAATACTAGGCTGCACTTCCAAATTTGCAAGAAAGCTATGGGTCTCTGCTAAGTATTAGGATATAGGTTTGGCTGCATGTAATGGAGACCCCAAATAAGGGTAGCTTAAGCAAGATGAAGGTTTATTCTTTCTCACAAAAAGGTTGAGCTGGAATATATTCTCCACAAAGCCAGCATGAGGCCGGTCTCCTTCTCTCCTGTTACTCTGGCTTCCCTGGAGTTTAGCTCATGTCTGCATGGCCCATGGTGGCTCATCACCCTCTCCATTTCAGCCTGGGGGCGGCGGGAAAGAGGAAGGTGAGACCATGAACTGGAGGCGTGGTCATCAATTCGGCTTGCCCTCCATTGGCCAGGACTAGTCCTGACGCCACATCTGGGGTGCTAATTCTCTATGGCCATATGCCTGACCTCAAATTCTGTTATTCTGGAAGAAGGGCAGAATGCATACTGGGGGACAAGCGTCTGTCACACTCTTGGAGTTTGCAATAGAACATCTGTTTCCAAATTTCAGGCATTAGGGCATAACCAGAGGTTAAGGCAGCAGTTCAGAGAAGAAATTCTGGCTGCCTCAGTTTAAATCCCAACCTTGTTCCTCACTGGCTGTATGACCTTGGGCAAGTTACTTGAGCTCTCCGTGCCTCAGTTTCCTTATTTGTAAAATGCAAAAAATAGTACTATCCAACTCATAAGAATTAATTATACAGACAAATCTATATCTATATCTAGCTTAGACTATGGTCACTTTATAGCAAGCACTATAAAAATGTTTGCTATTACTGTATTGATGAACTCTTTGTTTTTACAGACGTCTTTTTTTTTTATTAAGTTTAACATGTATCTAACTTCTTCCAGGGCAATGGTATCTATGTGCAGGTAGTACATGAGGTATAGTGTACCAGTTACAGACGAGCTTTTTTCTAATATATTCTAATTTATAATAAAACAAAGCCATAAGTCCTAAAATATTGCTATAGAGGTTTATACATGAGACACCTGCAATCATCTTGTCCATCACCATTGCGTGTGCCCGCCCCCCCCCCCCGCTTCAGGAAATAATACCTGGCTTACAACCAGAAGACTCAGACTCCAGTTATTTGCTGTTTGACCCTGGGCTGTCATTTCCCTCTTCTGACACTCAATGTTCTCCTCTATCAAATAAAGAGAGAGTAAAGTCTATCTCAGTATGGTACTGTCACAAAAACAGAAATATTGATCAATGGAACAGGATAGAAAGTCCAGAGATAAACCCACGTACATATGGTCACCTTATTTTTGATAAAGGAGGCAAGAATATACAATGGAGAAGAGAGCCTCTTCACTAAGTGGTGCTGGGAAAACTGGACAGCTACATGTAAAAGAATGAAATTAGAACACTCCCTAACACCATATACAAACATAAACTCAAAATGGATTAAAGACCTAAATGTAAGGCCAGACGCTATAAAACTCATAGAGGAAAACATAGGCAGAACACTCTATGACATAAATCACAGAAAGATCCTTTTTGACTCACCTCTTAGAGAAATGGAAATAAAAACAAAAATAAACAAATGGGACCTAATGAAACTTAAAAGCTTTTGCACAGCAAAGGAAATCAAACAAGATAAAAAGACAACCCTCAGAATGGAAGAAAATATTTGCCAACTAAGCAACTGACAAAGGATTAATCTCCCAAATATATAAGCAGCTCATGCAGCTCAATATCAAAAAAGCAAAGAACCCAATCCAAAAATGGACCAAAGACCTAAATAGACATTTCTCCAAAGAAGATATACAGATCGCCAACAAACACATGAAAGGATGCTCAACATCAGTAATCATTAGAGAAATGCAAATCAAAACTACAATGAGGTATCATCTCACACCTGTCAGAATGGCCATCATCAAAAAATCTACAAACAATTAATGCTGGAGAGGGTGTGGAGAAAAGGGAACCCTCTTACACTGTTGGTGGGAATGTAAATTGATACAGCCACTATGGAGAACAGTATGGAGGTTCCTTAAAAAACTAAAACGAGAACTACCATACGACCCAGCAATCCCACTACTGGGCATATACCCTGAGAAAACCATGATTTAAAAAGAGTCATACACCACAGTGTTCATTGCATCACTATTTACAATGGCCAGGACATGGAAGCAACCTAAGTGTCCACGGACAAATGAATGGATAAAGAAGATGTGGCACATATATACAATGGAATATTACTCAGCCATAAAAAGAAACAAAACTGAGTTATTTGTAGTGAGGTGGATGGACCTAGAGTCCATCATACAGAGTGAAGTAAGCCAGAAAGAGAAAAACAAATACCTTATGCTAACACATATATATATATGGAAAAAAAAGGTTCTGAAGAACCTAGGGGCAGGACAGGAATAAAGACACAAACATAGAGAATGGACTTGAGGACACGGGGAGGGGGAAGAAAGATAAGACGAAGTGAGACAGTGGCATTGACACATATCCACTATCAAATGTAAAATAGATAGCTAGTGGGAAGCAGCCGCATAGCACTGGGAGATCAGCTCAGTGCTTTGCGACCACCTAGAGGGGTGGGATAGGGAGGGTGGGAGGGAGACGCAAGAAGGAGGGGATATGGGGATATATGTATACATATAGCTGATTCACTTTGTTATACAGCAGCAACTAACACAACAATGTAAAGCAATTATACGCCATTAAAGATGTTAAAAAAAAAAAGTGTGTATGGTGATTCTGTGTCTCTGGCCACAGATGATTAGACCAAGAGATGGGAGGTATTTGACTCAAGTCAGCCAACCAGATTCTCTTTCCCAGGGATCTGGAAATAGGAGAGGAAGACTCCTGAAGAGAGAGAGGCAGAGAGAGAGGCAAAGAGAGAGGCGGAAGGTGGAAAATCATGTGGCCAGAAAACTCCAGAGCTGTGGTTGGTTATTATCCACCAAGTGGACTGGAGAACAGAGAAATCAGACCCACCAAGCCCGAGTGGTGATATGGCTTCTGTTACCAACAGCTTCCACCAAGACTTGGCCATCTGAGATCAAGGTCCACGTCCTCCCATATTAGAATACTTTCTATTTTTATTTTGCTTAATGTGTAAGTTGGTTCCTGCTATTTAAAAAATGCCCCTACTGCTCACACACCCTAAAAAAGTTCCAGTCAGCTATGAAAAGATAGAGCTTCCTTGAGGGACAAACTCAGAAGTTCTGGGCTGAAAACAGACTCAGAATCTGTCCTGTGGGTGATGACACCTCTGATGTGCTAGGTTTCCTTAGGTCTGACCTGCATGAGTTGTCTCAGAAAAACTCCTTGTCACTCAGGTAAAGGAAGAGTTTACTAAAAAAAAAAAAAAAGGTTTACACTTTACCCTAGGGGTGGAGATCCAGAGAGGTTAAGTTAGCACTTATCCAGGGGCCATTTCCCACAAGTTGCATCATTCAATTCCCAGAAAACTTATCTTTACTGCCCCTCACCCCTTGCAAATGAGAAAATGAGAGTGAAAGAGGTTAAGAAATATGAATCGAGTTAAAATAACAGTTGGGTGCTAGAAGTGAAACTTGGAGCCTGGATGCTCTATGCACAAGACAATAATTCCTCCTGCCTTGAGGACCCAATCTGATTATTCCCTCAGTTTTCAGCTTCACCCACTCTCTGGAGCTGGCATCAGCCTGCCATCCACACCTTCCAGAATTTCTTCCAGGTGCAGAGAGTACTTAGCACTTGGCCAGTCCAGTGGTTCTCCAGCTTTGCTGTGGTCAGAACCTCCTGGAGGGTTTAGGTAAACACAGTTTATTGGGCTTCACCACTGGAGCGTCTGATTCAATAGGTCTGGGGTGGGACCGAGGTGTGCATTTCTAATAAGTTCCCAGGTAAAGTTGATGCTGCTGTTCTGGGGACTGCAGTTTAAGAACACGGCCCACCCCTTTTATTTGACGGGTGAAGATGTTGAGGTTCAGAAAGTACAAGCAGACTTCCTCAGGTCACACAGTGAGTAATGGAAACTTACAACCCAGACCTGCAACTCCTCATAGACCGTCTTTAATTCTGCTTTAATGTGCTCACGCATCTTTCAGGGTGAACGTGAAGGTAAAAGTAAGTATAGCGGGAATTTTTCAGTTCCTCTGGGAAAGAATGATTCAGGATGCAATTTAGACTTACACTAAAAGCTAGAAGTTTGGTTTCCTAACTTTTGGGACTATGTACCCTTTCTCTGTTCTGTGATGTTCTCTCTTGGATGAGAGTACTGGGTTATATAAGGACTCTTGTATTTCTCAGTAGTGGGATGAGCATCCCCTTCCCTGAGTTCATGTCCTCATATAAATTAGGAAACTCTGCTACTTACTAATCATGAATGATTTGGCCAATTTATTAATCTCTATGACCTTCTCCATCTACCTGTGAGAAAGGAGTGATCATAACTCCCTCACAGAGCGGTAGAGAACATAAAATGGTGTTTAACAGAGTATCCAAAAGAGCCCCTGGAAAGAGGAAGTCCTCAAGAACTGTTAGTTCTTCCCTCACTTCCCCTTTAAAAACAGAATAAAACAGCTCTAGATTGCTATAGGAATCAGCATAAGAATAGAGTATAAGACCTTAGAGATTGCCTAGTTCAGTCTAAGTATTTTGTAGATGGAGAGACAGAAGCATGAATAATGAAAGTTGGGTAGAACAGAGAACTTTTCAAGGATGAGGCTGTACAATCTCCTCTATAGTTTTTTTTTTTTTTTCTAGGATTGAGTGTATTTACACATGCAATGGCCCTGCCTGAAAGCTAAAATTTAGATCAAATATATTCTAGGTGCCATTATACAATATATGAAAAAACACATTGTAAACTGAAAAATTGAAGAAGACGACTTACCTTTTGGGGCGTCTTTTACGTGTCAAACACTGTATTAGACCCTTTGTTTGTTTGATCTTAACAACAACACTGTGGGGAGGATATTACTTCTCTGATTTGCAAATATAGGAGGAAAATGAGGTCCAGGGAGATAGAGTAGCTGGTCCAAGGGCACAAAAGATAGTAAGCAGTAGAAGTTGGTTTTTTTTTTTTGCGGTACACAGGCCTCTCACTGTTGTGGCCTCCCCCGTTGCGGAGCACAGGCTCCGGACTCGCAGGCTCAGCAGCCATGACTCACGGGCCCAGCCACTCCGTGGCATGTGGGATCTTCCCGGACCGGGGTACGAACCCGCGTCCCCTGCATCAGCAGGCGGACTCTCAACCACTGCGCCACCAGGGAAGCCCCTAGAAGTTGGTTTTGAGCCAGGTCTGTCTGGTTCATAGCTCCTGCTTGTGTGTGTTTATACTCTTGTCTCTCACTCTTAAGACCTCATACTTGTGATGTACAAACGCTGTCATTGTGTGTATACAATGATGCCCCACATATACCAAGGACCACTTGACAATCTGGCACCTAAACAAGGGTGCCATTTGCATGCAAACTCCACATTTGTTAGGGTCACTGGGTATCAAAGTCAGGTCTCCTTTAGGGCACTGAGAATAAGCAATTTCATTAACAAATGAAATAGAGATGTATCAGGACGCGTGACATCCATCCATAGTCATTACCTGTACCCTAGCTGTCGCATTCCATTTGGCTGTGTACAGAGAGGGGATCTCAGATCAGCGGATCAACAGTGGCTTGTCTGAGCTGAACATTGAGCAGAAAAGTCAATTACAGAGAAACGGCCAACACTTGGGAATATCTCCTTCTTGTGGGTTATCAGACCTTCACATAGCTAGAGGGAATTGTAGTAAAGTTGAAGAGCTGTTACACTAAAAGGGAATAGGCTTCTTAAATTCATTCCATTTCAGCCCTGAGGGGTAGACATAGGGCCATGGGATGGAAGTTACTGGGGATCAGACTTAGCTTGACACACAAAAGAGCTTTTTATTCATTAGAAATGTGCAAAGATGAAAAAAGTGACTTTCTAAGGTAAAGAGGTCCTTGTCACTGGAGGTGTATAAATACAGCTTTCATGAATGTTTTTAGGAGATATTGATGATAACATTCAAGCAATAAATAAGTGGTTGTAATATTAGGAATTCCTTCTCTTACAAATGGGTCAAGGTTCTGATAGCAATATTGCCAAGGAAGTTGGGAATACCCAAATCCTAACCTCATTCCAGTGACATCTTCCCTGTGAGGTTCTTGAGGAAACTGTACTTACAAGGAGCAATGGAAAATGAGAAACAAAAAGAATACTTTATGATTGATTGGGCCAGTGTGTTTTACCCCAAAGCGAAAAACTTATATCGCTAGGTTACAGCAAAAGCTCCACCTATACGTCCATTAGGATTTCCATCTTCCTTCAAGCCCCAGTGGATCTTAAAATCACAAGTTTTCTGAATTGTGGGGCTGGTAATGAAAACAATATGATGACATGCTTGTTAGACATGCACGCAAGGAAGAAAGGAGAGGAAATCATGATAACCAGATGTTATGTGGGCTCTAGCTTGGCTTCCAACCCAGCTGCATGGGAGTAGCATGGAGGGAATACACCTGTGCATTTATGCAATGTTTTGATGCACGGTGTCACTGTGCACTACCAAATGTGGTATAATGTGCGATCTGGACTGTGACACAGAGACTGATAATTCTCTTGCCCTCATAGAGGATTGGCAAGGATAGGTGAGAGGAAACTTCTCCCACCTGAACATTATACCCCTGGCACTTAATAGATGAATCAGACAGTGGAAGGGCCAATGAGTAAAAGCTGCAGTGAGGTGAATTTTTGAATCAGTTTTAGGAAGGAGTTTCTAATGGAGTTGTTTCCAAAATGGAACAGGCTGCTTATTATAGTACAAGTTCCCTTAGAGCAAGGACACTTTCTTTCTTATTTCTATATCCTTCAGGATATCTAGCAAAGGGCTTGTTGTGGAGCAAGTGTTGAGGAACGGTTTGCTGAATATTGGCTGAGCACATCCCCACAAAGGCCAAAAGAACATTCAGAAGGCTCCAGAGGAGCTTCTCACATGAGATTGGTCATTACGATACCTGGGCTCTAAAACATCCATATCTAAAAGTCAGTGCTTCCATGTCTTGGCTATTATAAACAGTGCTGCAATGAACATTGGGATGCTTGTATCTTTTTGAATTAGAGTTTTTGTCTAGATATATGCCCAGGAGTGGGATTGCTGGATCATATGGTAGTTCTATATTTAGTTTTTTAAGGAGCCTCCATATTGTTCTCCATAATGGTTGTACCAATTTACATTCCCACCAACAGTGTAGGAGGGTTCCCTTTTCTCCACACCCTCTCCAGCATTTATTGTGGATAAAGAAGATGTGGTACATATATACAATGGAACATTACTCAGCAATAAAAAAGAATGAAATAATGCCATTTGCAGCAACATGGATGGACCTAGAGATTATCATACTAAATGAAGTAAGTCGGACAGAGAAAGACAAATGTCATATGATATCATTTATGTGTGGAATCTAATAAAAAATTATACAAATGAACTTATTTACAAAACAGACTCACAGATCTCGAAATCAATCTTATGGTTACCAAATGGGAAACATGGGGGAAAGTGATAAATTAGGAGATTGGGATTAACATATACACACTATTATCTATAAAATAGATAACTAATAAAGACCTACTGTATAGCACAGGGGACTCTACTCAATGTTCTGTAATAACCTACATGGAAAAGGAATCTGAGAAAGAATGGCTATATATAGGTATAACTGATTCACTTATCTGTACACCTGAAACTAACACAAGATTGTAAATCAACTATACTCCAATAAAAAAAAAGTGAAATGGCATAAAGCAAACTTTCAAAAATAAAATAAAATAAAATAGTCAGTGCCTTGAAGTTTGAGCCATATTTGTATATTTCAAAAGGGGTTCATGCATACTGTGAACCCTGGTAATAAACCATAAAACCAGTCTTCTAAAGGCATGGATGTGATTTTTATTGATAGGGGAAATTGAGATTATCTGGAATGATAGAAAGAATTTGAATTAAGAGTCAGAGACCTGGATTGCAGTAATGATTGGATGAGATGATAGAAGGTGATAGATTGTAAAGGAAACTTGCACAGTCGTTGCCTTAGACTGGCTTGGGTCTGAAGACCAGCTCTAGCACCATAGTAAAGAGTCCAGATGAGAGGCCAAAGGTGAAGGGGGCTTAGGTTTGGTAGCATCCAAACCAAAAACAAGTGTACAGATGTTGCTACATTAACTCTCTGAGACAAACCTATGGTCACAATGGGGAAATTCCCAAGTGACAACTTCCTTCTCTTTCATGGCTGAGGGGCCATAGAGGTAGCTTTTAAAAGTTGTATCTAGACTGCTTTGGGCAGTACAGACATTTTAAAAATATTGTCTTTCAATCCATGAACACAGAATGCCTTCCCATTTATTTGTGTCTCTTTTAATTTCTTTCATCATTGTTTTGAAGTTTGCAGTGTACAAAGTCTTCACCTCCTTGGTTAAGTTTATTCCTAAATAGTTTATTATTTTTGATACTATTGTAAGTGGGATTATTTTCTTAATTTCCTTTGCAGATGGCTTGTTGTTAGTGTATATAAATGCAATTGATTTTTGTATGTTGATTTTTTTATCTTGCAACTTTACTGAATTTATTAGTTCTTTCAGGGTTTTTTTCTTTTTGTGGTATGTGAACTCCTGAGGATTTTTTACATATAAGATCATGTCATCTGCAAACAGAGATACTTTTATTTCTACCTTTTAAGTTTGTATTCCTTTTATTTCTTTTTATTGACTAATTTCTCTGGCTAGAATTCCAGTACTATGTTGAATAGAAGTCATGAGAGACAAGTTGCATCCTTATCTTGCTGCTGATCTTAGAGGGGAAGCTTTTAATTTTTCACTACTGAACATGCTATTAGCTGTGACCTTGTTACATACAGACTTTAATATGCTGAGCTACATTTCTTCTATACCTAATTTGTTGAGTGTTTTTATCATGAAAAGGTGTTGGATTTTGTCAAATATGTTTTTCTGCATCTATTGAAATGGTCATGTGATTTTTATCCTTCATTCTGTTAATGTGATGTATCACATATAGTGATTTCTGTATGTCAAACCATCCTTTCATTCTGCGGATAAATTTCACTCCATCATGATGTATGATCTTTTAAATGTGCTGTTGAATTTGGTATGCTAGTATTTTGTTGAGAATTTTTGCATCTATGTTCATCAAGGATATTGGCCTGTAATTTTCTATTCTTGTAGTATCTTTTTCTAGCTTTGGTATCAGTGTATTGCTGGTCTCATAAAATTAGTCCCAGTGGTATTTTTTTTACAGAAATAGAGAAAAATTCTAAAATTCATAGGAAACCACAAAAGATCTAGAATGGCCAAAATGATCTTGAGAAAGGAAAACAAAGGTGGAGGTGTCATACATCCTGATTTCAAAATATATTACCAAGCTACCATAATTAAAACATTATGGTTCTAGCAAAAGGACAGACATACAGACCAATGGAATAGAAAACAGAGCCCAGAAATAAACCCATGCATATAAAGTCAACTGCTTTTTGACAAAGTGCCAAGAATACACAATGGGGAAATGATAGTCTCTTCAACCAATGGTGATGTGAAAACTGGATATCCATATGAAGGAAAAGAAAGAAATTGGACCCCTGCTGTACACTATACACAAAAATCAACTTAAAGTGGATTGAAGACTTAAATGCTAAGACAAACTGTAAAACTCCTACAAAAAAACATAAGGGAAAACATTCTGGATATTGGTCTTGGCAATAATTTCTTGGCTCTGACATCAAAAACACAGGAAACAAAAGGAAAAAATATACAAGTGGGATTACATCAAATTGAAAAGTTTCTACACAGAAAAGGAAACAATCAACAGAATGGAAAGTCAACATACAGAACAGGAGAAAATATTTGCAAACCATATCTCTGATAAGGAGTTAATAACCAAAAATATATAAGGAACTCCTACAGCTCAGTAGCAATAAAATAAAATAACCCAATTAAAAAATTGGCCAAAGACTTGAACAGATGTTTCTCCAAAGAAGACATACAAATGACCAACAGGTATGTAAAAAGATGTTCAACATCACTAATGATCAGGGAAATGCAAATCAAAACTACAATGAGATATCATCTTCATATCTGTTAGGATGGCTATTATCAAAAAAATAAAGGATAATATGTGTTGATAAAGATGTGGAGAAATTGGAACCCTTTTACACTGTTTATGAGAAAGTAAAATAACACATTGTCTATAGATACCAGTATGGAAGTTTCCTAAAAAATTAAAAAATAGAACTACCATATGATCCAGCAATCCACTTCTCAGTATAAATCAGAAGAATTGAAATCAGGACCTCAAAGAAATACCTGCACTCTAATGTTCATTGCAGCATTAGTCAAAGCAGCCAAGACAACCTGTGTCCATTTACACATGAGTGGGTAAAGAAAATGTGCTATGTACATACAATGGAATATTGTTCAGCCTTACAAAAGAAGGAAACCCTGCCATTTGTGACTATATAAATGAATCTGGAGAACATTATGCAAAATGAAATAATCCAGCTATAGGAGGACAAATGCTGCATGATTCCACTTATATGAAGTACCCAAAATAGGCAAACTCATTGACACAGAGTACAGTACTCGCTACGAGGGGGTAGGAACTGGGGAAAATGGGGAGTTATCATTTAATGGGTATAAATTTTCAGCTATGCTAGATGAATAATATCTAGATATCTGCTGCACAACATAGAACTTACAGCTAACAATACGGTATTGTGCACTTCAAAGTTTGTTAAGAGGGTAAATCTCATGCTAAGTATTCTTACTACAAAATGAAACAAAACAAAACAAAATAAAAACAAAGGGACTCAAGGAAACTTTGGGTGGTGTTGGATGTGTCTATTTCCTTGATTGTGATGATGGTATCATGGGTGTTTGCATATGTCTAACCTATCAAATTGTATACATTAAATATGCGCAGTTCCTCGTATATCAATTATACCTCAGTACAGCTGTTCTATATGTTTCCTTTAAAAAAATCTTTTCTGTATTTTGCATTCTTTCTGCACTGAATATGACTCCAAAATTTATTTCATCAGTCTAAACTACTTCTTTGAACTTCAGACTCAGATATCCAACTGCATCCTTGATATTTGTACTTGGATGTTTACTGTGTAGCTTATTAAACTTAGCATGCCCCACACCTGATCCTCCCACAATCATATTCATCTTGGAAAATAATAACTCTATCTTTCCATTTGTTCAAGTCAAATCCTTGAGGCCATTTTTCACTTATTTCTTTTTATCTGCAGCTCAGATCCAATCCATAGCAAATCTGTTACCTCTACCTTCAGAGCAGAACCTGAATTTGACCATGTGGTCAATTATGCATTCTCCAACTATCCTGACTTCTTTCCTTGTGATGCTCCTACCTGTGGGAGAATTTTTCATCTTTGCTTTGCTGAACTCAGGAGCAGTTCTGTGACTTGCTTTGGCCAATATCTCTTTCCACAACTGCCAGTGATCCAGCTGGAAGCTATCTTGACAGCCTGGGTCTTGAAGTAAAAATGACATGAATCAGAGCCACAGACATTCCATGAAGCACATGTACTTCAACAAGAAATAAACTTTTGTTGTTCTATGCCACTGAGATATCAGATATCTTTTGTTATCATGGCATTATACTTCCTATTTTGATGGTCACAAATCATTTCTGGTCACCGTTACTGTGACTATACTAGTCCAAGCCTCCTTCATCTTCAGAAGAGAGCTTGCAATAGCTTTCCTGTTTCTATTCCTTCTTCTTCAGTTTATTCTCAACACAGTAGCTGAAGTGACCCTTTGAAGACAAATTGAATCATGTCACCCCTCCACTCAAAACCTTCCAACTCTTTTTCTTCTTACTCAAAATAAAGGATGACAGCCTCGCGCACTTGTTTACAAAGGCTTACGTGAACTTGCAGGGCCATTTCTGCCACTCCATGCTCAACACCACTGTCTTTCAGACCTCATAACCTACTCCTTTTTCCCAACCACTGAACTTCAATCACCTAACCTCCCTGATCTTCCCCAGACATGCTAAGTACGACCATACCTCTTAGCCTTTGCACCTGCTGTTCCCACTGCCTAGTTGCTCTTCTCTCAGACACCCCATGGCTCCTCTCTCACTTCCTTCTGGTCTGTGCAGTGTTCCTATGCCCCACAACTTACCTTTAAGCACTCCTTCTTTTTCTACCATTCTTTATTTTTCTCCATAAGGTATATTATCACCCGGCATGCTATACATTTACTTTATATTCACTATCCATCTCCTCCACATAAAATGTTAGCCTAGCAATTATACTCCAATAAAGATGTTTTTAAAAAACTGTAAGCCTCATGAGGGCAGGAACTTTGTTTTGTTACTAGATATATTCCCCAGTATTTTGACTTGTACCCAGCACATGGATCAATAAATATTTGCTGAGTCAATGAATAAGTGAACTTTTGTATAACCATAAAAAGTAAATTAAAAACAAACTGAAAAATGGGTAGAGAAGAAAGTGTTTCTTTAAAAAAGCAGCTTAGCCATGGAGGAGACAAATATTCACATACCAACATGTCTCAAATTTTGGGACTATATTACTGAATGCTGGATTCATTCAGAGTGGCGTCACTGATATATTGAGCTTCTTACTTTGAATTCAGTTGGCACCCTATATAGTTGGCACAAAGTTACTCATGTCTCACTTAAAAATAAAATTCCTTAAAAAGCCTCTCTCTGTTTTGCAGATAACATCAATTAAAAATCAACTAAGAAAAAGTTGAAGTAAAATGTTACTATATTTTATATTTTGGTACAACATTACAGCTTTCAAAGATCTTTTGCATTCTTTGTCTTGAGAAGTCTTGTTCATCCTCATTTTATAGCTGGGGAAACAAAGGCTCATAAAGGTGAAGTGACTTGCCCAAAGTCATAGCAGAAGAGAAGTGGCAACACCAGAATTCTAACTGTGGCCTCCTGCCACCAGAGCCAATGATCTTTTTTTTTTTTTTACTCTCCAAGTTACCTCACTCTGCATAAGGTCCTGTATGAAATATAATGCCACGAACGAAAATCCCTTGCAAATGGTAAAACCTATGACAAATGCTTTTTATTGTTATTATTTTTATTACCATTACTATTACCATTCACATGGCTTATTTTGAAAACTGTGACCTCACTGAAAGGGTTTGGACGAAAGCATCTCCCGGGGTCTTTTTCAGCATCAGTAGTCAATAATTTATTTTCCTTTAAGATCCTCTGGCATTACTAAATGGGCCTGAGCAAATCCTTCCAGAAAGATCAAAGAAAAGCCTGTCAGGGAGGAGAGAGAAACATGAAAAAGTTCAGCACCTCAAAAAAAGTAATTATTTCAGAGCAGGAAAAGCCAGCCAACAAAAACACCACGCTTGAGGGTTGCAAATGAAAGTCTCTTTTCAACCATAGCTTTAATGGAAACCACTAATGAATTAGGGCACCCGGTAAGGAATAAATAACAGCTTCAATAGCGGTTGGGGCTAGGGTGGATTACAGATGCTGATCTAAGACAGCCAAACAGGACACGGAAGGTTGGTTTTATTTTGCTGGAAGACACTAGCATCAAGCGTGTTCATGACTTTTTCATTTCTTTCAACAAATGCTTATTGAATGCCTACTATGTGCCAGGCTTCGCTGTAGAGATAATTCACTTTCTAGTTGTGATAATAAGTAAGGAAGCTAACAGGAAACAAGTTAAAGAGTTTGTGATCTCTCATTGACTTAAATATTCAGCTTCTCCTTTAAATATTAAAGACTTGGAAGAAGCTGCCTAGGTAGCTAGGTGCTTGGGTAAACTGAAAAAGATGTATTTATTGGTGGGGATACGCTCTGTAGTAGTTTGCTGGGGCTGCATAATAAAGTACCACAAATGGAGCGCTTAAAGGACAACTTATGGCCTCAAGTTTCCAGAGGCTAGAAATCCAAGATCAAGGTGTCAACAGGGTTGGTTTCTCCTGAGGGCAATGGGCAAAGGATGTGCAACAGGTCTCTCTCCTTGGCCTATAGATGGCTGTCTTCTACTTGTGTTTCTTCACATCATCTTCCCTCTATGTATTTTTCTGTGTCCAAATTTCCTCTTTTTGTAAGGACACCAATCATATTGGATTAGGTCCCACCCTGATGACCCCATTTTAATGCTATTACTTCTTTGAAGACCCGTTTGCCAAATAAAGTCACATCCTGAGGTACTGGAGGTCAGTTCTTCAACATATGAATTAGTGGGGGGACATAATTCAACCCATAATGCACCCCTTCTCAGGCAAAACCAGCCATGATAGGGAGTAGACAAGGTGGTAGTTTAGTTCAAGTGAACTAAAATTTAGTGAAAACCTAGCAACCCATGAGGCACTAAGTATTGATATCTTCAGAGATGCCTGGGACATGGTCCCTGCTCTGCATAGTCATTATATTCATGTCTTACTGTTTAGTGAGCTTCACACTAGAGGCCAGGATCTCTGCTAGACACTGGGCATACAAATATGAATAAGAGGTGACCCTAATTCTCTAAGGAAAATATAGAAACAATTATTACATAATGAGAAAAAGCATCTGACCCAAAGTTGAAACACCAGGGAAAACGTCACTTTGGAGGTGACAAGCTGAACTAAATCTTGAAGGAGGAATGGGAGTTATCCAAATATGATTGAGGTATCCATTCCCTTCTGTATTAGTCAGGGTTCTCTAGAGACACAGAACCAAGAATGTGCATGTATGTATGTGGATGGATAGATGGATGTATGGTCTGGTAGATAGATAGATAGGTAAATAAGTTAGATAGGTAGATAGATAGATAGATAGATAGATCAAAGCTATCTATCAAGAGATCAATTTATTTTAAGGAACTGGCTCACATGGTTGTGGAAGGTGACAAGTCCCAAATCTGTAGGGCAGGCTGGCAGGAAAAGTAGATGTTGCAGCTTGAGTTCAAATGCAGAGTATAGGGACAATTCCTTCTTCCTTGGGGAAAGTCAATCTTTTTTCTCTTAAATTGATTGGATGAGGTTCACTCACATTATGTAAGGTAAACTTTTTTATGCAGAGTCTACTAATTTAAATGTTAATCTCATTTGAAAATACTTTGGCAGCAACATCTAGATTAGTGTTTGAACAAATACCTGGGCACTGCAGCCTAGCCATGTTGAAATATACAATTAACCATCACTACCTCTCTCCCCTGTGTACTAGGGGACACAGAGCATAGTAGCATGACCTGGTCTTACTCTCAGAGAAAACCATGGCACATCCTGCCTCATTCCACCTGGCATCTGGTGATCCTTTGGACTAGCTCACAAATGACCTAGGTGTTGCCAGGAGGCATCCTCATATGGTAGATGATCATATGATGTGTGAAGACTTTTAGCACACTTAGGTAATCGATTACACTTACTCAGTGAGAGATGGTTGGCAGACAAGTTCTTACCCAAAGTGATGCTTCCCTTCTGAGATTCCCAGATACACCATACCCAAAATCTGAGAACAAAGGGCACTGTTGCTTAGGATGATAAGACTGCCCTAGGGGGCTATCCCTTGGGCTACAGTGCAGAGTTGTTTTCCCAATCTAGAACAGCTCCTACACACTTCCATGTTTCCCCTGGCAATAGACTTGTTTCCCTACTGGCCTAGTGATATCTCTATCCCTACCGATATTAGGACCATTCCCAGGAAACAAATCTCACATCTGATTCATTCAATTTCTTCAGAGCAGCAATCAGTAACTGGCATTAAATTAGTGTGTTTTTCTGTCTCCTTCACTAGATTATAAGGACCCTGTTATTGTTTTGTTCACTGCAATTTCCATTGTATCTAGAAGAGCTTCTGACACATGGTAAACATTCAGTAAATAATTGCGGAAAGAAAGGAGGAAGGGAGGAAGAGAGGGATGGGTGATCCTCAGACCCAGGCCCCTCCCTTCTCCTGACCCTTTCCTTCCCAGTATTTTCCTTGGGGTCACATCTCCCTAAGCCTCTTCCTTTCTGACTCTCTGGCTCATTAACAAATGATCATGGACCTTAGTAACATTAATCACTAATACTTATCAGTTGCTTGCTATATACCCAGTACTATTCTAGGTGCTTTATGGTAAATCCTCATGACAATCCTATGAGGTCAATACTATTATCATCTCTACTTTACAAAGAAATGGAGGCACAGAGAGATGATTAAACTTGCAAAGGCTGAAGAACTGATACATTGGGCAAAGCTTAGATTCAAGCTTAGACAGTCTAGATACAATTCTGTCCTTTTAACCATCGCATTATTTAACACACACACACACACACACACACACACACACACACACACACTACAAGCCCGCTTGTTTTCTCTTCCCTTGAAGGTAACTTTGTAGAAACTTTACCTTATGCCAAGTTACCCAAATTTGACAAAGGTTGACAGAAGGACTTACTATAGCTCTGTAAACCCTCAAAGTGATATCTCAGTGAGTCACTGGGTCACACCTCCATAACTCCCTCCATATTCATTGGGAAATCTGCACTGCCTAGTCTACGACTATTGGAATCAGCAGTCCACACATATTTTGCTATAAATTGTACTGACACTTGGAAGGGTCTTAGGATTCCCAGTTCTTTTATTCTTTTAGAGTTGAATCACATATTTTGGTTTTATCTCCTAATAGCATTTATTTTTAAAAATATTATCATCATTTTCCTATGGCCTATATTGGGCAAGCTATAAATGTACTTAGAAAAAAAAATAATTTTTAACATTTTTACATATTATGCATAGTGCCTAATACAAGGCTGAGCACATAAGACAGATGCTAAATAAAATACGAAATAATTGTACTCTGACTCATTAGGGCATTTCTATCAATTCAGTTCATCAAGCTGTTAAAATCTAGGTGTATTCATGCTGAATTGCCAAATCATCTAACCCCATTCATGTGCTATATGGACACAGGAATTACCCAACATTTTCCATTTCTTTCACAAACCAAACTAAAAATTCCTTAATGCAACATTCAAATACTCTCCCAATGTGGGCCATCTTACTTTTCCAGCCATGTATTTTACCAGGTTCGCATATTTCCTAACACAGCATGTATCTTCACAGCTTTGTACTTCTGCTTATTATTGTCTCTTCTTAGAATGGACATCTCCCATTTTTCTCAGTCTAGATAATCTTATTTATCCTTCAAAGCCCAGCTAAAAATCATTTTCCCCATGTAGTATTTATTGATAACCCTAGAGTTGGTTATTCCACTCTGTGGTCCCATAATTCTTGGTACATAAGGTAATGACAGCACATAATGTAATGCTTTGTGATTTTTAAAAGGAAACATATTCATCCCTGTATCTTTACTACCTAAGGGAGCTCCTGGCATGAGCTATGCATTCATGAAATTTTTTGCATGATTGCTTTGATCCCATATCCTTTTAAAAAAACCAAGTTGGAAAATATCCTAATATTCATTAATATTCATATAAAATATCCTAATATTCATTAATTAGAATCATTTGCATGCTTTGGGTGTATATCCATCCAATACCTTGAACTACTGACTGACAACCAAGCACAAAACATTCCAGACATATTAAGATTATAAATTTTAAAAGCCTGAGCAAGAAATGCTCATAACTTCCTGAATTCTACTGAGTTGGATTATAAGACCCAAAATGTGTCTTATTGGCAAGCTAAAGAAAGCAATTTTATTTTATTTTATTTTATTTTTTTATTTTTTATTTTTTTTGTGGTACGCGGGCCTCTCGCTGTTGTGGCCTCTCCAGTTGGGGAGCACAGGCTCTGGACGCACAGGCTCAGCGGCCATGGCTCACGGGCCCAGCCACTCCGCAGCATGTGGGATCTTCCTGGACCGGGGCATGAACCCGTGTCCCCTGCATCGGCAGGCGGACTCTCAACCACTGCGCCACCAGGGAAGCCCCAAGAAAGCAATTTTAAAAATAGATTGTTAAAGTATCTTTTGTTTTTCTTGATAATAGAATTAGTTCACACTATTTGCACAAAACTTGGAAAATACAATAATATATGAAGAAGAAAATAAAGCAAAACCTGTAATCCCACATTTCCCCCAAATAACCACTATGATGCTATTTTATTCTAGTTTTTTATTAGCGTATTATATAAAGAATTAGTGACAAAAATTCAATAAAAGTGTTTAACTATTCTATTCTTTTCACTTAATATATTCTGAGCCATTTTCCATACCATTAAATATTATTTGAAAACATGATTTTTATGACAATACTACATGCTCACATTTGTTTAGCTGTTCTCCTCTTGTTACACATTTAGATTATTCCCTTGTTCTTTTGCTTCTATTAAGCAACATTGTGATGCACATGCTGTAGCAGAAAGTTTTCTCCAATACTGGCTTGCATGACGTAGCAGGATAATGTTTTAAGATTCTAACTTGCATGCCCAGAGACTGTGTGGGTATAAATTTATGGACTATGTTTCTTGTCCAGACTACTTTGGAAGAGCCAGGACCTAGGAACAAGGATGAGACCTAGGAACAAGAATGGTCATTGGCCATTTGTTGACCTGTTTGACAAAAATTCTCAGGTGATGGGATTGTATGAGGGGTCTTTGGTCCTTAGAGGAGGGGCTCTGGTCCCAGAAGGATATCACATGATGCCCTTAAAGAGAATATGCCATGTGGTCACACAGGAGCTTTAACCTTCTTCAGGATGTGTGGGGCCTCATTGCAGAGCTCACTGACTGTTCTTAATCAGGAGAAAGGAGAATGCTGGGGCCAAACCAGAACGCTCTTGGACAAGAAATATGGAAATCACCTCAGAAGCAGCAAAAGTAGCTCAAGACTCCATATCCAAAGAGACTGCCAGCTCAAACCCAAGCAGAAATGAAGTTCATTTCCCTAAGGGAAGATCCTAGGGCAATCTGGTCAATTCAATGCAATAAACACACGCCTCTAGCTCTGAATTCACTCAGGTTCTCATCCTGGCTTTGCCTCTTGGAGCTTTTTGAGCTGGTAGGGAACCACTCTATGTCTTGGCCTCCTTGATTTAAGACAATAAATAACATCTATCTTGAGTTATATCTGTAAGGATTAGAAGGGCTTTATAAAATAGTAAGAACAGTGTTGTAGCATATAGTGCACAGTTTACAAATAGCAAGAAGAGGAAGAAAAAGGGAAAAGAGAAAGGAAAATTGTATTATGTCAGCTTCGCTGGGAAACAAACTCTGAGACAGAGATGTGTGTGCAAGAGGTTTCTTGGGGAATGATCTCAGGATCACCACCTCTGAGAGACTGAGGGAGGCAGATAGGACAGAGGGAGAAAATAAACGGCTGTGACATGGCAACTGAGGCTCTGGCCAATCCCAAGGGTGCTCTGAATCTGGGATGACCCTTAAGAGTTGTCCTGAATCATGGCAAAGGAGCCAGGCCCAGCTCCCGAGCAACGACCTGTCTTTGGATACAGGCTGGCCCCAGGGAGATGTGACCTTGGGTGAGGCAGCTCTCCTCAGCCAACAATCCCCGTGTGTGGGGGAATGAGTGTGTCGGTCCTAAAGAAGGGACCTAGATGGCAAACTGTTGCATCCCCTACAAGGAGAAAAGCTATTGTTCAACTAATGCTTCTACCATGTCCCAGACACATCGTCACAATAAAATGGAATATTTTCAGTGTTTGCTTTGTTCCAGGCACAGTTCCAAGTTACAAATATTGACTCATTTACACTGTAAAACAGCCCTAAAATAAGAAGTTTTAGTGACAAGCCCACTCAGAATGATTAAAAAATTGACCCACCATTACCCAGCAGTACACATCAGACGCAGGATTTGAACCCAGTGGCCTAACTCCAGAGTCGGTACTCTTAACCTCAAGGATAATAGAAGATACTCACTGCTCTGAAGGAACTTGCTGTTTCATTAGCTGTGAGACAAATTCTTGTTAAAGGCAGTGATTAGTTATCTCTTGCAGCCCTAACAAATTAACATAGATTTAGCAGGCTATAACATCACCTTCATATCATCTCACAGTTCTGTAGGTCCAAAGCCTGGTGCAACATGGCTACACTGGGTCTTCTGCTGAGTTGTCATGGGGCTGAAATCAAAGTGACAAGAAGGCAGGTTCCTTTCTGGAGGCTCTGGGCATCCACCTACTTCCAAGCTCATTCAGGTTGCTCACCAAATTCAGTTCCTTATGGTTGTAAGACCGAGGTCACTATTTCCTAGCTGGTGTCACCTGGGAAACAGTGTTTGCTCTGAGAGGCTGTCAGCACTACTCCTGTTTTCTAACTTTCCTCCCCCAGTAACAACAGGTTGAGTTCTTCTCCTGCTTCAAATTTCCCTGACTTTTCCATCTGTCTCACGTTTCTTACTCCAGCCCTTTCGGTGCTTTTAAGGGCTCATGGGTTAGATTGCACCCACTTCATAATCTGAGATAATCTGCCTATCCTAATTACAACTGCTAAGTCCCTTTTGTCGTGTGACATAACATATTCATTTGCAGTATCCAAGGATTAGGGCAAAGACATCTTTTGGGGGAGGGGGCACGTTCCACCTTCTACCGGCGTTTAGGGCAACAGTCACTCCAGGCTCATCATCACAATGACTGTTCGCTGTGATCTTTACCTTTACACCAGGCAGAGCTCCCTGGCAAGCTATCCATGCAGCCAGTATCCAATAATGATGAGGGTGGGGCACCACAATTCAACTGTCAGTATTATTTTGGCTCTTTTCCTGCTTAATATTTTACTCCCCCCTTTGCTCTTTAATTTGCCTGCACTTTGGCCTTCTTGTTTTTATCTCCCTCCTTTGAACTCTGTCCTTGTTCCTTGGGCTTAATAAAGAAGGGGGCTTCCCTGGTTTCCACCCATGTCACTTAAATAACAAGGCTCCTCTGGTTAGCCAGTCCAGGAAACCTCTCCACCTGACTAATCCCTCCTTGCACTTCTCCAAGACCTTCACTGCTCAGCCTCTGCCTCCCTCTCCAGCTCCATTTCCCTCTGCTCGGAACCTTCCCGCCACAAGAGGGCAAGAACAGTGTCTTATTCCTATCTGTAGGCACAGCTTCTATAATAGTGTCTGGCATAGGGTAAGCAATCAATACAAGCATGTCAAATTTTGAATGGAAGAAAGGTGGATGGATGGTTGGGTGAATTAAACAAACAAAAGAACTCAATTAGTTATGGTATAAGAAACATTGCCTTTTCTTAAGTGTGATGATTCGTGAGTTAGGTCAGCAGGGTGAAACCCAAATTTATTTTGCTTTATAGTTTACTTATTAAACAAATATTTACTGAGTGCCCCTATAAATGAGATTCTATAATGAGTTCTGTTGGTGATGAATAAGACATGTTCCTTGGTCTGAGAGAGGTTTGCTTTCCATCAGGGAGCATAGCTATGTACACATTTGTTTCCGTTTCTCTCCTCTGTGTCTTCTGACCCATTCCTTCCTCATTTATGTTTCTGCCATTCTGCCTCTACTTCCTAAATCAATCCCAATATGTTGACCTATGCCAGCAATTCTTCAAAGAAAGAAATTGCTCATCATAGGGTCAACTTTAAAAACTAAGTATTAGAAAGGGTTTGAGAGCCGGTTAAATGTCTTTATTGGCAAGAAAGAGAATAAAAAAAGAATTTAAAAGAATTTTGTTATTTTTATTGTTTCATGGTTACTTCTGAGGTCATTTGCATTTAACGTCCATCTTTCTGACATAGATAAGCCAGTTTTGCTGCTGATTTCATGATCAAACCAAATGAGAGAAGAACCAAGGCCATAGAGAAGCAAGAAGACTGCAAGCTTTGGGACCAGAGAGGCTGGGATTTTCTTGTTCTTTTTTGCTGTTGTTGCTGTTGAGGTTAAATTCACATAACATAAAAGTAACAATTTAAAAGTGAACAAGTCAGTGACATATAGCATATTCACAGTTGTGCAACCATTACCTCTATCTAGTTCCAAAACATTTTCACCACCCCAAAAGGAAACCCCATATCCATTAAACCATTACTCCCCATTCCCCCTCTCCAAAGCCCCTGGAAGTCACCAATCTGCTCTCTCTCCATCTCTATGGATCTTGTGGTTCTGGATATTTCATATAAATGGAATCATATAATATGTCACCTTTTGGTTTTTGGCTCATTTCCCTTAGCATAATGTTTTTGAGGTTCATATATACACATTGTTGTATGTATCAGTACTTCATTCCTTTTTATGGCTGAATAATATTCCATTGTATGTATTATATATACCATAATTTGTTTATCCATCCATCCACTGATGGTTATTCGGGTTGTTTCCACCTTTTGGCTATGGTGAATTACGTTGCTATGAACATGCATTTATGTGTGTTTGTATGAGTATCTGTTATCAATTTTGGGGTTATATACCTAAGAGAGGAATTCTTGGGTCATTTATATATATATATATATATGTGTGTATATATATATATATATATATATATATAAACATATATATATGTTTAACTTTTTGAGGAACCATCAAGCTGTTTTCCACAGTGGCTACACCATTTTATATTCACACCAGCAATGTATGGAAAGGTGTTCCAATTTCTGCTATTCCTTGCCAACACTAGTTATTTTCCTCTTTTTCCCCTTAAATTATAGCTATGCTAGTGTGTATGGAATAGTATCTCACTCCTTACCCATCATTTTCTATATACTCCATTTCCCACTTTCCTTCCAGTTGGAAAGGGCTTATTCTTCAGAACTTTTGCCTCTTTCATACCTCACTATCTCTAGGAAACCCCACAGTCCTCACCCACTCCAGACTAAGCCCTTTATTTTGCAGGGATGCCTTATGGGTTCTTGCAAGTTATCAGAAGATCTGAGTTCCAGCCTCCACCCACAGTATTCTAAATAGGTGGTATGGAGGAGGCGACTTGACCTGGAGTAGCCTTATTTGTTAAATACATGGGAATTAACATCTCTCACAGGGTTGATATGGGACTCAAAGAGGGTATGACTAGCAAATGCTTTGTTGTGCTATTGTTATTATTGGCCAGAAGGACCGGATCTATTTTGACTGTGTTTCTCCAGCATAGGATCTGGCTAACAGTAGAAGATCTGTGATGAATGAATGAATGACTATTATTATCATTACTATTTCACTGTGGAAATGGCATAGAGTTGGAAAAGATATTCCAGTTCTTATTTAATCAAAGAAGTGTAACAGATTGAAGTATGTGCAAACTGGAGAGTGCATAAATCTAGTCCTGCAAAAGGATTCCTTCCCCTCCCATATGGTGTAATCCTCGGTCTACTTGCAAAACAAGGTAGCAGGCTCAAAAGGCAACCCACTTTCCACCAGCCACATCTTGCTGGCATAGTCCTGGCCACAATATGACATGGGAAGGCAGAGGTATTATGGTCTCAGTTCATGAGCCGTCCAGGTCCTGGCTTCACATGGAGAACAGACGTATAGTCCTTTCCATGCATGAGGTATACTTGGTCCTCATCCCTATTTGGGAAAGGGGTCTCCAACCCCAGCTACCTGTATCTGATTCAAATCCCACATTTCATAATAGTTTAGCTTCAGGTTTACAACTCTGGGTTCTCCATTATCTTTTTAAAATGCCTTTGAATACAGCCATGTTCTTCTTATTATCATATAAAGTATTTTATGTACAATTTCTATGCACCTGGATCAGGGAGAGAAGTTTCAGAACATGCTCACATCTCTAAATAACCCTAGAGGGATCTTTGTTGCTCTTTCTACCATTCCATCAACCAGGGCTGTCTGGTTCACGTTACACTCTCTCCACCTATAATCAAATAAATAACTATCAGGGAGTAACTTATATAAGTAACTCTCATGTTTGGTCTTTAAAACAACCCTGCGTGGTAGAGGTTTTAGTATCCTCCTTTTACATCAGAGGTATTACTTTGATATGTTCAGGATGCTCATGTGAAGTTGGATTCTTGCTTTATTCTGACTCTCACTACCATTAAATTTGATGTCTGGGGCTTCCCTGGTGGCGCAGTGGTTGAGAATCTGCCTGTTAATGCAGGGGACACGGGTTCGAGCCCTGGTCTGGGAGGATCCCACATGCCGCAGAGCAACTAGGCCCATGAGCCACAACTACTGAGCCTGCGCGTCTGGAGCCTGTGCTACTCAACAGGAGAGGCCGCGATAGTGAGAGACCCGCGCACCGCGATGAAGAGTGACCCCTGCTTGCCACAACTAGAGAAAGCCCTCGCACAGAAACAAAGATGCAACACAGCAAAGATAAATTAATTAATTAATAAACTCCTACCCCCAACATCTTAAAAAAATTTTTTTGATGTCTTACACACTATATGGGTGTGAGAAAGGGAGCACACACACACTTATGTGCACATACATACACAGATACCCATATACACACACTGTAGATACACTTTTTGGTCCATGCTGCTAATCAAATGTTGAAAGGATCTTTGCTTAGGGCTTTTCAACATAATTACTTACTTCTCAGCTGTTTAAATAGCAGCAGAATTGTTCAGTTGTCTTTCCCACTTGGATTGATTGAAGAAATCAAGGCCTTTTCAGTGAGCCCAGCCTATTAGCAGGCTACAGAATTGGGTGCCCTTTGCCCCATCCCAACCCCTTTTTCCAGAAGGCAGGGGATATGGAGAGACAGGGAGCACCAAATCTGACAGTAATGGGCTGTAATTGAGTTCTCAGTTTGTTTTAACTGCCTGGGTGTGATTGCCTGTGAAAATGGTTTGATTTTATGCTCTTTGTGGAGCTGCGTCAAGCCTCATTTGAAATAACAAGGGCTTTCCCTTCCTTTGCTTCTGTTCAAAGTGGGGATGAGTGGAGTGGGGGAAAGGAGGGAGGGTATGCTTCCAAGAGAGCTTGCAAGGGAAGAGCTGTAGTGATCATGTGCAGAAGTGAGCGGGCAGATGGGGGAAGCAGTGCTATAAAACTGCCCTCAGGCAACCTGCAGCCTCTGCAGACGACAGGTGGAATCTGTATCTGGCACCTTACAAACTTCTCCTCCAATCAACAGCTGTTCTGTGAGGACTGGTCAGGCAGGCATTTGATGAGACCTGCTCCCTGTCTATGTACAATGATAAAGCATAAGGGAAAAGTAGGAGAGGCCCTAACTAGGGCACCATAGAACCCATACTGTTCATACTGCCTTGTCCTGGCTATGGCTTACAGAGGCAGAACTCATAGCTGTGATGTCCAGTTCAGTAGACACTTGTAGCTACTGAGCACTGAAAATGTAGCTGAATTGAGATGTGACTGTGAGTGTAAGATACACACCAGAGTTCAAGGACTCAATGTGATAAAAGAGCTTAAAATATCTCAGTAATAATATTTTATGCTGATTCAATATTGAAATGATAATGCTTTGGATATATTGTGTTAAATAACACATATTATTAAAATTAATTTCTCCTGTTTGTGCTTTATTAATGTGGTTACTGGAAGATGTGAAATTACATGTATGGCTCAAATCATATTTATATTCGACAGTGTTGGTCCGAAGACCAAATCCAGCACGCTTCCTTAGGCTCCCATAGGTTGCAGTGGTTAGAACTGAGTTCCCCACATGGCAAACTCACTTTGGCAACCCCAGTGTAGCTCAGTTTATTATACATAAGAATGGCTTTAAGAGTCCTTAATTGCTGCAGTAAAAGCTCAAAAATGCTTGATATTCCAACTCCAAACAGAGTCAGAGCTGCAGGATATCATGCGGGCAGAACTGGGAAAAACACTTAAGACAGCACAGAAGTCACAGTCCCCAGGAAGGCACTTGCCACCTTTGCCATCCACTTTAAATCCTTGTTCTTCTTCTCTCTGTTTATATCATCACCTTTTTTTCTTTGCTTTTCCTTTTTTCTCCTAATGCTGGAGAGTCAAACTAGTATTGATTAAATAGCTACCATGCGCTAGGTTCATGCCTATGATCGTCACAAAACATTCCTATGAGGAAGGTACCATTGTCCCCATTTGAAAGATGAGTAAGCTAAGGCTCAGGGAGCTGAAGGCATTTGCCTGAGGTCACACAGACAGTACGCAACAAAACTAGAATTCTAAATCCAGACAGTCTGAATCCAGTGCTAATGCTGATTCTGTTCCTTAATTCCACCACTCTCTTTCCCATTTTGCTAAAGCCATCTCTGGCTGTTAATTTTAATACCCTCACCTTCACTTAGTCCAAGCAGCCCTGGGCTTCATGCTTCACAGGAAGGAAAAGTATAGGACCAACAGGGAAGCAGCCTTGTCTTACCCTTTGTAATAGATGCATTGTCTTGCCTATTTTTTTCTTTTTGATTGGTTGATTTCCCACCTCCATATTCAGGATTTTGTCTACCTTGCTGACAAATCTGAGAAATGTACAAGCAGAAGTGAGGGACTACTCCAGCCTGGATGTCCACTTCCAACCTAACTGGGTTGCTCACCCTTTGTCCTGTACGTTTCATTCTTGCTGGTGTGACACTTCATCTTTTGTCCCAAAGCCTAGGATGCTCAGAGCCACCTACTCTGGTATAACCTAGTCGACTTCATCTCTAAGGCTCAACTTAAGTGCCTCCTCCTGTTGGAAGTACTCCCTGATCCTGCTCAGCAAGACATGATCTCTCCCTGCACCTGTCTTATGTTGTTCAGTTAGCCCTTTTCATCCTTGTAATACAATGATGACACGTTCCTCTCATCTCTCCTGCAAGGTTTTGAAGGAGAAATAGGCACTGTGATTATTACGTGGACTTTGGAGGCAGAGGGACTTGGGTTCACAGTCTGGTTCTGCCACTTACTAGCTCTGTGACCTTAGGTAAGTTATCTAAACTCTCCAACTCTCAGCTTCTTCTTCTCTAACATGGAAGGACAAATGATCCTCAATTTATGAGGGTTCAATTTAGGATTTTTCAACTTTATGATGGTGTGAAAGAGATAAGCATTCGAACTTTGAATTTTGGTCTTTTCCCTGGCTAGTGACGTGCAGTATGATACTCTCTCTTGATGCTGGGCAGCAGCAGTGAGCCGCAGCTCCCAGCCAGCCACGCGACCATGAGGGTAAACTAGCGACCCACTTACAACCATTCTGTACCACACAACCATTCTGTGTTTCATTTTCAGTACAGTATTCAATAAATTACATAAGATTTTCAACACTTGATTATAAAATAGGCTTTGGGTTAGATGATTTTGCCCAACTGTAGGCTAATGTAATTGTTCTGAGCATGTTTAAGCAGGCTAGCTAAGCTGTGATGTTTGGTAGGTTAGGTGTATAAAATACATTTCCGATTAATAATATTTTAAATTTATGATGGGCTCATCGGGATGTAACCACATTGTAAGTTGAGGAAGATCTGTACTCATATCCATATCACAGGTGTTACACTAATATCTATGTCACAGGTGTTGAAACCTAGCTCTACCTCTTACTAATCCTTTGACTTTAGATATCTCCTTGAGCCTCGATTTCTTTATCCTCAGAATGGGAATAATAATACTCCTCTAGGGCTTCCCTGGTGGCGCAGTGGTTGAGAGTCCGCCTGCCGATGCAGGGGACGCAGGTTCGTGCCCCGGTCCGGGAAGATCCCACATGCCGTGGAGCGGCTAGGCCCGTGAGCCATGGCCACTGGGCCTGCACATCTGGAGCCTGTGCTCTGCAACGGGAGAGGCCACAACAGTGAGAGGCCCACGTACCACAAAAAAAAAAAAAAAAAAAAAAAACTCCTCTAATAGGTTTTGGGATTAAAAGATATCATATGTAAAATGCACAACACAGTAAAATATGACATAAAGTGGGTATTCATTCAATGTTTACTGAATGAATTAATAAATTAATAAATGAGGATAATGGTCGTCAGGTCCAAGGATACACAACAGACAAAATCAGAGTTAATTCTGGCTTATTTAAAGGCTACATGACCACTTATTGAAGATCTCACATAAAAAATGAAAGAATAATAATAAAAACAATTTAGTGAGCAATAAGCAAATATTTTAAAATGGCACCTGATAACCTTATGAGACAATAGTTATTACCACCAACGAAGTTCTGTCCAATTTAGAATTCAAGCTCCTCACCACTCCATCATGTTGATACTCATCAGATGGGGGAATCCAGGTTTTTTGGGAGTCAAGACACTGTGAGTCTAAGTGATAGAAAGGAAGCTTAAGATAGCTTAAGCCAAGGGGGAACTTATGATTCATATAGTTGGGAAGATAGAGGTCTCTGAGAATTGAAAGAACTCCTAGAACCCTTTGTTCTCCAGGAGCCCTAACTATACCCACCTAATTTCCAGCTGTTAAAATTTGCATATTATTTAGGCATCAAATCAAGTGCCATTTCTCTTCATTACCTTTCTCCTTCTCTTCCCTTTGAAACACTAATTGCTCCAATCTCAGATTTCCCTGAATATTTTGTTTATATAAAAGTACTTGCCATATTTTGCCTTATATTGTAGTGGTAGTTATCTTTGTATTCACATATAGACCAGTTCAGCATTCTGGGCAGATTGGATGCTTAAATATTTTTGAATAGATTGATGGATAGATCAAGAGATGGCTTGATAGGTACATGGATAAATGGGTAGAGGTAAGGTGAACATGTAGATGAATGGTTAGATGGATAAATAAATGAGAGATGGAAAATATATTGATGGATAGAATTGTGGTTGGATGAATGAACTGAAGGATGGATGGGTACAAATAAAGGGACGGAAGGAGATATTGTATGGGTGACAGATTGATGTATGAATGATTTACTGAATTAGTGGATGTATAGGTGAATGGATAAATGGGCAATGAGATGGGTTGCTGAATGACTCAACCTATGCATTTGAAGGACACCTGTTCCTTTCAGGTATGCATAGACACTTAGTTCTCTCTTGTATAAATAAAATATGCAGCCAGCACAACTTTCCTTTTTTCCATGGTAAACCTCTTAGAGGACATCAGGAAAAATTGATGCTTTCTTTAGATGGAGACTGAGGAAATACAAGTAAAATGTTTACCTGTGTTGTGGTTTTTGTATTACACATCATAATGTGTCTGAGTATCTTACTGAAGAAGAAATGGAAAAACAGATTTTATATAAATATGTGAGAGTCCATTAATCTTGGATTCTGAGAGTAATGCTGCCCACTTTGACTAGGGAGAGAGAAAGAGGTTGGAGGTGAATGGAGCAGGAAGATGGACTGGTTCATCATGTATTATCACTCACAGGGGAAAACAACACTCCAGGAGGCAAGTTCCGCTTGCTCCCTTTACCCCACTCTTTGTTGCCCTCCTGCCACCAGGCTCAGCTGCTTTCTCGGCTTTGGAATGAGCAGAAACAAAGTTGTATTCTGGAGCTAAGTCATAAGGAAAAGTCATATAAGTTCTTAGAAATAAAGGTAGCACCCATATTCTAATCCGACTCAATTGAAATAGAGTAGAACCATCACTACCCTGGTATTAGATGTAATATGTTTCAGAAGCTGTACAAAAAAATTGGTCCTTAGTGACAGGCAAATTTCATTTGTGTCCAAATTCTTTCTCTTATTGAGGGACTTCTCTTTCTAGCATCATGGTCACCTAGGTGTCTCCTAGTAGCTCCCTGCTACCAACCCTCTTGCTGAAAACAATGTCAATGCTAGATAAAACATTTTTATACCTTTTTGAATGCACTTTGAGCTGTCAAGAAGTTCAGTGATGCTTATAATAAGGACCTAGAGATGTAAGGGTAGCATTGAAGCTGCTCTGTGCCTAGAGGGCATTTTTCTGATCTTTGTGAAACTTAAGTTTTTACAGCCTTACAGGGCTTAGAGACAGAATACAAAACTCAGAGTCCACCCAAGACAAGAGGATGTCTAACACAGGATGTCCCCAATAAAGCTAGGCTCTACAGGGCTTTAGTACACTTCAGTGTACAGGAGAATTAGAAATACACATTCTGGAGGATTGCAAAGAAATTTGCAATAAAACAAGTTTGCCCAAGAAATCGTAGCAATGAATGGAGAGGAAAAATATCCCATGAGAAGTTATAAACACAAACCAACCATTATACAAAGTTGCAGTCAGAAGTTGCTCTCTCTGTTGAAAGTCTAGCTAAGAATTTAGTTTAAAATGGTCCTAGTCCTCTTGTCCCAGGCAGTTGACAGAAACCTGGGTCAATCGTCTCCAGAATAACTATAGGTAAAGTTTCAAGGAAATGTGCATGTCTCAATAAAGTAAAATATTAACTGTATACAACATTTTATAAGCTAGACCTTGTTTTCTCCCTCAAAATTACAGTTACCAGCTTTCAAAATGGCAAGCTTTCATTTGGGTCCTGGAAAATTTAGCTTTATTTTAAAGAAGAAAATAGAATGGAAGAGAAGACTAAAAATTAGAATGAGAAGGAGGAGAAGGAGAAAAAAATGCAAATGTATAGGAAGAAACGTATTTTACATGAGTGTTACTCTATTTCTGGACATACAGACTATGGCCAGTTTCAAGTAATATAAATAATGCTTAAAAGGGTATATTTGCATTCAAATGTTTGACTAGATTCTTTTTATGTATGTGAAATAATTTCCTAAAAGTATAATAACTGAATTAAAGTGACTGAACATTTTTATATCTTCTAATTCCTGATGGAATAACTTATACAAAAGAGCCTTATGAATGTCAGTGACGTAAAATATAAGGGACTTAACATTATTTTTATGAAAAGGTAGGGAAATATGAAGAGTAAGAAAGGCACTGAATTTTAGTTTGATTAATTCACTAAGTATCTCTTAAGCTCATGCTTTTTATTAAGGAAATCCAAGGTGCTGAGGATACTACCATAAGAAGTAGTCACAATCTTTGCCCCCCAGGAACTAACCATAAGTAAAAGGAGATGGATAAACAGTGTATATCCATGCTTGGAACTGTGCCAGCACATAGCAGATGTTCCATAAATATTTTCTGAATTAAATAAACAGGTAGTTAGAATACAATGATGCCACAATAAGGATGTAGAAGGGATTTTTCTGCAAGCCTAAGCAAAGGCAGGATGTAGATTTGATGGAGAACTTACAGAACCAGTTTCATGGTAAAAAGGTGGTGCCCTGGAATAAGATGTGAAAGGTGAAATTCTATCTACTGCCAGGAGTCTCACTGGGAGATTTGGGAAGCAAATGCTAGCAGTCTTGTGACGGTGGTGGAGAGTGGAAACACACGATACCTTGAGTTTGAGCCTTACTGAAAATTCCCAAGATGCAAGCCAGAATTATGAGCTGCTAAACACCTCTTGTCTCAGGAACTTGGCATTTGCTGTTTTCCATGTCTGGACCACTCTTCCCCAAGAGAGACTATGGGGAAGAGTGGTCCAGACATGGAAAACACTTCCTGTGGATCAATATCACTTCCTCAGAGAGAATTTTCATGTCCCTCTTGAACTCCATACCCCTCTTACCCTGCCTTATTTATCCCCATTTTACTACCAGCAGACTACTCTTCTTATTTGTTAATTGTCAACCCCCTGCAAGAAAATGTAGAAGAGAAGGATATTTGTCTCTTTCATTCACTATTATAACCCCAGTGTTCAGAACAGGCATGCAGTATGTAGCAGAAGTTCTGCATAGTTTATACTTAATAATACTCATTAAAGATGTGTTCTTACCACAAAAAAAGGTGGGGGAACTCAAGATATTTTTAGAGGTAATGGATGTCTATTACCTTACGGCGATGGTTTCACAGGTATATACATACATCCATACTCATCAAATTGTGCATATTAAATATGTGCAGTTTTTGTATATCAATTATACCTCAGTAAAGCTGTTCAAAAAGGAAGCTCAATAAATATTTGTTGAATGGATAAATGAATGAATAAGTAAATAAAGGTGATTTTGCCTGAAAACCCATCTTTTTTTTTTTTTTTTTTTGCGGTACGCGGGCGTCTCGCTGTTGTGGCCTTTCCCATTGCGGAGCACAGGCTCCGGACGCACAGGCTCATCAGCCATGGCTCATGGGCCTAGCCGCTCCGCGGCATGTGGGATCTTCCCGGACCGGGGCACAAACCCATATCCCCTGCATTGGCAGGCAGACTCTCAACCACTGCGCCACCAGGGAAGCCCTGAAAACCCATCTTATTTAGCTACTTAGTTCTTGTAATAACGGCCATTCACTGAGTGATTACTATTTTCAATCACCATGTTGATTTTTATTTGTACGTTACTTCATGTAATCACCCAAGAAATGTATGCAATGAGTCCTATTTATTTCTCATTTTATAGAGAAAAATTTTACAAGACAGAGAGGTTTCAAAATGTTCTTGGTACAGTAGTTTTACTTACTGTTGTTGGGTTTCTTGCTTTATTTAGCATAAGGAGGGCTTTATACGTCATCTTGATTATACCATGTAACAGCTAACATAACAGAATGAGGTCATGGAGGGAACGTGGGGTTTGGAATGGGGTCACCTGAATTCTAGCTCAAACTGCACGACTATGTGGGCCCTCACTTTCCCCATCCATAAGATGAAAGCTCCACCCTGCCTCCCCTACTTCACAGGGATATTGTGAGCATAATGCAAATTAATAAATGTGAAGGTTCTTGGCACGCTATAATTTGCTATACAAATCTGGCTATACTTTTGTAACTATCCCCTCAGGGGAACTAAGTGTGAAAGATCTGAAGTTTCTGAGCTTCCAAGTTTATCTTCCTTTGCATATTTCATTTGCCTAACTTTGGTGGACAGGATCATTAATATTAATGTTCATGCTTCATGAATTATGCACCTGAACCAAGAAATTTTTCTTCTACCTTTCCCATCTTATACTTCATTTCACAAGCCCAGTGAGCTTCAGCCACTAACAAAGACCCCACAGAAAAGGAAGATAAGATGTGTCCTTGGGATGGTAGAACATGGGGCCATTCCCATACCAGGCATCATCCACTGCCAGCAGAAAGTCTAGACTTATCCTTATACCAGCATGCATTTACATTTCCAAGTATTGATCTCTGTTTTCACAAAAGTCCAATTAGGCCATTTGCCACCTACTGACTCAGGTGGAAATGAGGTTGGAAATGCCTCTAGTGGAATTCTGGTTACACGCTCAGTCAATGGCTTGTCCACAAAGTAATGGACCCTGAGGAGGCACACTGAAGATGTAACTTTAAAGGAAGAGAGGGAAGAACATACATATTCGGTAAATAATGATGTTCCTACCACATTTCCACAGCAATCAACAGGTGCCAAGGGAGGTGGGAGTAAAATGCTTATGGTAGGGAGAATAATGCCTCCACCCCAAAGATGTCCACATCCTAATACCCAGAACCCATGAAAACATTACCATGCATGACAAGGCATTAAGGTTGCAAATAGAATTAAGGTTGCTGATCAGCTGGCTTTGAGATGGGTCGATTATCCTGGATTATCCAGGTGGACCCAGTGTAATCACAAGAGTTTTTAAAATGGAGAAGACGGAGGCAGAAGAAAATGCATGTCAGAATGGAAAAGACTCAAGTTGCCATTGTTGGCTTTGGAGATGGAAGGCGGCCAAGAGCTAAGGTGTGTGGGCAACCTTTAGAAGCTGGAAAAGGCAGGTAAATACGTTTTCTCCTAGAGCCTTCAGAAATGAGTTCAGCCCTACCAGCACCTCGATTTTAGCCCACTGAGACCCATTTCAGACTTCTGGTCTCCACAACTGCAATATAATAAATCTGTGTTGTTTTAAACCACTGTTTGTGGTTATTTTTTACAGAAGCAATAGGAAACTAGTACAGTGCTAACACTCTGAATATCATCTACAAGTTTCTGATCTGAGTTTCTGGCTCATTGCCCTGAAAGCTAGAATACAGAGATGCCAAATCAATCCAGAAATGACAAGATCCAGGGCATTATCCCTACACTAAAAGCAGTGAGTTGAAAGGTTTGTCTCTTCTTTGAGTCTCCACTTATTCATCTCTGAGAGGGCTGGACATTGGTCTCTAGAGTTCTCTTAAGTCTGTAAACAAAGTCTCCAGGAATGTTTTGCCATGTGGCTGGTCACTACTGTCCTGATGGGAATGGAACCGCTCAT
The DNA here is from genome assembly GCF_949752795.1 of Hyperoodon ampullatus. NCBI lineage: Eukaryota > Metazoa > Chordata > Mammalia > Artiodactyla > Ziphiidae > Hyperoodon > Hyperoodon ampullatus. The sequence continues at coordinate 32,290,796 of NC_136924.1, read as the reverse complement.
GTGGCTGTAGAAGACAGGTGTACAAATACCAAAACTGTTTTAAAGACAATTCACAAATACATGGGACATTTCATAATGTTGCTGTGTTAGGTATTCATGGCTGTAGAAAAAATTTCCCTCCAAATTTGCAGTGTAAGACAAGGAACATTTGTTATCTCACAGTTCCTGTGGGTGAGGACTCTGGGCACACCTTAGCTGGGTGCCAATGGCTCAGCATCTCTCACTAGGTTGTAATCAAGGTGTTATCTGGGGCTACAGTCAAGACTTTACTGGGCTAGGATCTGTTCCCAAGCTCACTTATGTGGCTGCTGGCCAACTTCAGGTCCTCACTGGCTACTGGGTAGAGAGATTACTTCCCTGCCATGTGGACTGCTCATAGAGCAGCTCACAACAGGGCAGCTGGATTCCCTCAGAGAGAGCGAGCCACAGTCTTAATGGGGTCTAACATCTGAAGTGACACTTGCTGCTTCTCCTGTATTCTATTCATTAGAAGAGAATTAATACGTCCAGTTTGCAGTTGATTGCTTGGGACAGATGATGACAGAAGGACATGAATACCAAGAGGTGAAACACCTCAGATGCCCTCTATAATACATAGAATGATGAATCAGTAAATATCCCCAACTATTACAAAGGATTGAGTTTGATTCTCAGATAAGGGGGAAAATCATATTTTAGTATGGCTGGTTTGACCGCAAGTCAGGAGATTGATCTAATGAGGCTGAAGCCATGTCTTCAAACCCCTCATGGGCTTACCACCTCAGCCTGGCCTGGGTCTGCTGAGGATGAAGGATGGGAGACTTTCAACTGCACTCCTAGTACAAGATAGCATCATTTCACATCTAGATGATTGCAATAGTTCTGTAATGGCCTATTACCTTTTAATCTTGCTCCTTTTCAACTCATTTTCTACAAAGTAGCAAGAATATCTTTAAAATAAATTATGCCACTCTTCTGCTTAGAGATCTTTCAATGGTTCTTATATACTTAGGATAAAGCCTGAAATTCTTACCAGACTGCAAGACCAGCATGACCTGGCAGCTGCCTCTCTCTCCAGTCTTGTTTCAGACTTTTATTTCCCCTTATTCCCTGCTCTCAAGACACCATATCCTTTTTTTAGTCCCTTGAACCTACCAAATTATTTCTTGCCCAGGGTCTTTATACAATGCTGTTGCTTCTTGCCTGACACAAGTTTCTTTGAACTCTACCTGGTTAATTTCTACTTAGTTTAAATGCCATGTATTCAAGTGATGTAATTTGTAATTTTACAAGTGGTATCCTTGTTGAAGGTCTACTTTTTCATTTGACTCCAAGTTTTAGAGGAGAAAAACCATATCTCATAAGCTCACCACTATATATCAGCATCTTTGAAAAGTGCCTAGCACATAGGAGCTTGATAAATAGTTAATGAGTGAATGAATAAAACTCAGGACCCTCCAAACTCTAGCTTGGACAAGCCACATCTCCTACCTATAGGTCTTAGAAGAACTATATACACAAAGAAATAAGAATAAGGCAGGGAACTTACATGAGAGTCGAACTCTAATAATCACGTAGGAGCTCTTTAACTCTAAATATAGCCTTACATCAATCAAGCTGAAGGTATACTCTGTCTATTTCTTCCCATTGTTCAAATATGTATCCTAATTACTTCAATGAACATAGAGGCACCACAGATAAAGATACAGAGGAAAAAAGAATGTTTGCTCCATAGAGTAGAGCCAACCTTGCTTAGCCTGCCACAGACCTCTCAGCCTGGGGCAGCATCTATAGGACACACTGTCTCTTGGAAGAAAAGAAAATGGATAAAAGGAAGAGAAAGAGAAAAGTAAGACTGTACCATCACCGCTTGTAGAAGGAAGAAAGAGAAGGGCATGTGTACCATCCTTTTATTCCCTTGAAAGTTCTACCCATCAGGATCATGGTTCTCATAAAATAGCCTGGAATAAGATCAGCGCTCCCCTTCCAACTCTTCCTCCCTAATAGGGGAATGTCGTGACCTTGAGCCTGCTACATCTTTAGGGAGGACCAAAGATAAGAGTGGAAGAAGCGTGGATTGGGGCCCTGGGCTCTATTTCCTAAAGAACAATAACAGCAGTTATTGGAATGAAGTGGTTCCTGTGTATGTGGAAAATTGAGGTGCCATCTTGAGGATTTTATTCTTTCCCCTTAAATAGCACTAATGTTTAGAGAGACTTCACATTTGTTATCTTATTTGATCCTTATAGCACCTCTGCAACATTGGTTGGGGTAGGACTTTGATCCTATTTGAAAGATGAGGAAATCTAAAAAGAAGAGTGGCTATATGTATACGTATAACTGATTCACTTTGCTGCACAGCAGAAACTAGCACAACATTGTAAAACAACTATACTCCAAAAAAAATTAATAAAAAAAGAAAGATGAAGCAATAGACTGAGGTCAATTGCAGATATAGAGAACGGGCTTGAGGACACAGGGAGGGGGAAGGGTAAGCTGGGACGAAGTGAGAGAATGGCATGGACTAATATACACTACCAAACGTAAAATAGATAGCTAGTGGGAAGCAGTCACATAGCACAGGGAGATCAGCTCGGTGTTTTGTGACCACCCAGAGGGGTAGGATAGGGAGGGCAGGAGGGAGACACAAGAGGGAGGAAATATGGGGATATATGTAAATGTATAGTTGATTCACTTTGTTATACAGCAGAAACTAACACACCATTGTAAAGCAATTATACTCCAATAAAGATGGTAAAAAAAAAACTTTTTTAAGCAAATTCATTCACTCATTTAACAGCTGTTTCATCTCTCCCCCTGCACCCCCTCCAAGTGTAGTTCCATGGGGACAGAGACAACCACATCAATTTCTTTGCCTTCAGGAATGTTTGCTCCCAGGAAAGTTTGATGAATGAATAAAGAGCAAAGAGAAAACAAAACAAAACAAAACAAAAAAAAAAGGAAAACAAAAAAACAAAACCCTGCTGGCACTGAAATATTTTGAAATAACTCTTTTTTTTTAAGTCTATGATTTTCTATTAAATGATACTTCCCAAAAGTATTAGAGGATCTAAACTTTTTGTTAATTTATCCATGTATTGGTGAAAATGCCGTTTGGCTGTTAAAGATCTATTTTTTTCCTCACATATTTCTTTCTTCTTCTTCTCCCCCTCTTTTTCCACCTCCTCCCCTTGCTTGCTCATTCTTTGCTGAATAATTCAGTCCTAAGTCTATTAGGTGGGACACAAGAGGATAGGCATCTGTATCGAAAGGGGAGAAAGCTGTGGTGCTCGAGTCCCGGGCCAAGACCAGGGAGCAGGGAAGGGCCACGTGTGAGGGCTTCCCTGAGCAGAGTAACCTGAGTCCAACCAAGTGAGGAGGACGTCCGGCAAAGGGGCAGCCTGGTGTGAAATGTCAGGGCCTTGAGCACGTGTGGAGGTTGTCCACATCAGAGGAGTCATCCCAAGTGTGGTAAGAGGGGCATCCACAAAGAGGAGCAGCCCTCAGGGTCCAGGTGGGATGAGAATGTCTCTTCGGGTAGGGAAGGGGAATTGCCCAGCCTAGGAAGTGAGAATCTGAACAGGAAGAAGAGCATGAGCCCCAGGAAGCGCAGGCTATGGGGAGTGTCACATGGGGTGAGGTGAGGGGATTAGCTTACAGTGGAGAGTCAGAGAATGACCAAAGTGAGGACGGGTGACTGGCAGGGGCTCTCAAACCCCAAGCACAACCCTCAGGAGAATACTTATGTGTTGGGGAAGCCTGGTTCTGGGGTATCCAAGACACAGCAGGGTGAAGAGGTGTCCAAACAGGGGGTGGTCCCGCACAGCGTGTTGTAATTCAAAAGGAGTGTGGGTACCATCTGCTCTGGAGGAGGGAGAGGAGATAGGAGATTGGTTGTGCCAACAGATTGATCAAATAAGTAAATAGAGTAAGGGTAGCGGGAACCATTTGGAGAAGGGACATACAAATACGGAAAGGCAGAAAATTAGAATGAAAACTGTAGTGCTGGGCTTCCCTGGTGGCGCAGTGGTTGAGAATCTGCCTGCCGATGCAGGGGACACGGGTTCGTGCCCCAGTCTGGGAAGATCCCACATGCTGTGGAGTGGCTAGGCCCGTGAGCCATGGCCACTGAGCCTGCGCGTCCAGAGCCTGTGCTCTGCAATGGGAGAGGCCACAACAGTGAGAGGCCTGTGTACAGCAAAAAAAAAAACAACAAAAAAAAAACTGTAGTGCTAAATTACAATCAGAACGAATTCATGGTCTTTGATACAGACAGAAATAAATGTAAATGTGTGAATATACACACATACATTCCCTGGCTCTGTCCACCAAGAAGATGTGGGTGTAGTGACATCCCAATAGCAATGAACACACCTAGAGCTCATATCTTGGTTTCTTAATACCATTCTCCAGTAAAAGAAACCTGAACTCCTAGGCAAATAGCTAATTTCAGGAGTGGGGCAGGGAAACTACAAGATGAGACTGAAACATCTTGTGACAGAGAGAAATAATAGGAACATTTTAAAGGGGTGTAAAACCCAGCTTGAATGGAATCTCACTGGCCAAACTGGGAACAACTTGAGTAACCAAATAAGTAAGGATAGTCATAGATTATAAAACACCGAATAAAATAGAAAACCGTGAATCCATACTGATAAAAATAACTTAAAACTGTGAAGACAATGGCGTATTTACATAATGTCAAAATACTTTCCCATAAAATACTTAATAGTTACAAAAGGAAGAGTAGTGACTTTACAGTGGGGAAGCCTGGCAGACACCACCTTAATCAAGAGGTCAGATAAACAAATGGAATCATCCAACCCCTGATGGGATGCAGTGAGAAGAATGTAGCATCACTTCTGCAATATTTCTGCCAAGAATGCAGAACCTGAATCTAATCATAAGGAAATAGAATATAAAACCAAATTGAGAGACATCCTACAAAATAAATGACCAGTACTCTCAAAAATGTCAAGGTCATGAGAGTCAAAGAAAGATGGAGAAATGACAGAAGACCAAAATCACATGAAACTAGATGCAATGCATGATTTACAACAGTCTTTTAAGTATAAGAGACAATTGGAGAAACTTGAATGGGTCTGTGGAGCAGGTGGTGGTGACGTATTGATATTTAGGCTACCTTCCTGATTTGAGTGATATCTCGTGGTAATGTAGGAGAATGCCATTGTTTGTAGGAGATACACGCCAAAGTATTCTGAGGTAATTGGACCTCAGGTTGCCAACTCACTCTCAAAAGTTTAGAAGAAAAGTGTTTGTACTGTGTTTGTAATCTTTTGGAACATTTCAGTGTTGTTTCAAAAATTTTAAAAGGCGATTGGAGGGATAATGCTTCATTGGTTAAGTCTTTGCTTTGATTAGAATTAGTCTGATAACACTACTGGGGTTTCCGTCCCCCTCAATCAGGAATCCTGATTTGTAGTCATGAATATCTTTGATCCACTTTAATGAAGTGGTAGAAGAGGGAAGAAATTAAACATTTCTTTCATGGTTGAATACACCGTATTTTCCAATTTTTGCAATTCCTGGAGGAAAAGACTACAAAGAGGACCTTAGTAACAATAGTAACAGCTAACAATTTCTGGGAGTCTTCTATGATCTAGGTATTATTCTATGTGCTTTGTATTTATTAACTCAGGTTAATACTTTCTACAACCCTATGAGATAAAGATAGGTTTTATTAATACCACATTTTATGGACAAGGCCACAAATCTGGTTAGTAGCATAGTTGAGATTCAAACCTGGGTAGTATGACTCTTGGGTCCACAACTACTATGTTGGTAATAATAACTATTTTGGTGATAAGTATTTAAAATGTCCAAGGCACAGCACTAGTAACTTCCCTTGTTTAATAGTCAAGCGAACCTTATAAATTAGAGTTTTCAGATAAGGGAAATTTGACCAATGATACACAGTTAGTAAGTAGGGGAGCAGGAATTCAAACCTAGGTCTGTTTGACCCTGAAACCTGGGCCCTAAGCAACTATACTACATCATCTATCTGACGGTGGAAAAGTCAGGAATCCTAGAATTTTACTGTGCTTTTCCCTGTTCCCCATGAGGTTTGGATTCTTTGTGCAATGTCATTTAAAAAAAAGATAGAAATGAGGTTTGATGTTCGTCAAACCCTGTTAGCAGCTGTCATGTTTAAGTAATCCGGTCCTGTGAATTGTTGGTCAGTTAGTCAATATACATTTTTTTTAAAGATTTATTTATTATTTATTAATTTATTTTTGGGTGCTTTGGGTCTTAGTTGCAGCACATGGGATCTTTGTTGAAGCATGTGGGATCTTTCGTTGTGGTGCACAGGCTCCAGGGGGCGTGGGCTGTGTAGTTGTGGCACGCAGGTTCCAGAGCACATGGGCTCTGTAGTTTGTGGCACATGGGCTCTCTAGTTGAGGCACGCCAGCTCAGTTGTTGCAGTGCATGGGCTTTGTTGCCCCAAGGCATGTGGGATCTTAGTTCCCTGACCAGGGATTGTACCTTCGTCCCCTGAATTGTAAGGCGGATTCTTTACCACTGGACTACCAGGGAAGTCCCAGTCAATATACGTTTGAACAACCTTGTCTAGCAGAAATCTGACTTTGAAAGTCTCCCTCACACACACACTGCTCTTGTAATTCATCTTTTTAAAAGGCTAAGCTGATCAAAATCTTCTAACAGGCAGCCAAGTTGTTTCCTGAAACTTCACCTAATGGCTCAGAAGCAGCGGTACTTTGCAGAATTTCCTGTGCTGTGCTGTCACTTCTGAAATGGAATGACTGGAAAGGCTGGACTGTATATAAGTGAAACCAAATGTCAAAGGTAGCTCTTTCTGTTGTCTCAGAGTTTCAATAGAGATCCCAAAGGCTTAAAATGTATAATAGGTGATAGGTACCCCCATATCCTAAAATGAGATGCCATATCCCCCATATGGGACATAGAAAGGACATGATAAAACTGGTTCTGCCAGCAAAGTCCCTTACCTCCAGCCTGTAAAAATGTTGAGCTGCAAATATTTAGAGAGTGGAGCCCTTTGGAGAGGGCTGTTGGAATGCCATAGGGTCTCTTTTCCTTTTCCCCCTCAAGATGGAGGGAACGGGCTATAAGTGTTGACATTAAATTAGATAATAGAAGATTAATGGGATTACAGAGAGAACTTGGCCACGTCCCTGGAGATTAGCAGAGCTTTAGAATGGCATGAGCAGCTGAGTTGACTGTGAGTAGAGGTCTACTGGGTGAAAGCCATCCTTTCACTGATGGTGGGACAGAGGCATGTATTTTCTTAGACCAGATATCAATCACAACCGAGAGAGATTGCCTAGAGTGTCTCTGAAGAATCCTGTCCATGAGGATATCTAGAGGCACCCAATCAGAGGATGAACTACCAGAAGACCAAGGACTGATGGGAAACACAAGATTGCCCCTCAGAGAACAAGTTAGCTTCAGTAAAGGAATTGCCCTGATGGAAAATCCCAAGGAAAAGACACAAAAGTGATCCAAGAAGGAGAAGTCAGTTTTAACTGTTCACAAAGCCTAGAATCCAACATCAGCTTCCAACAATGTCAGCCACATGAAATTATTCCCCTCTTCATTTGGGCTGACCCTAAAGGTGACAGAAGCAGCACATTCCCAGTGGAGTAGAAGGTGATCAAGAGAAAGACAAAAGCCAACCATACTCTGTACCCACTAGCGGCCAGTTTCCACCTGAGAGAGGGGATGGGTTTAAATTTGAATTATGTTTGGCTTTACACTGCATTATTAGTTTGAACTATGTGAAAGTGTCCTTTACATAGATAAAAAATTATCAAATACTGGCAATTTCTCATGGTTCAGCCTAAAACACTAGATTGGATTAAACAGTTTAATTGCCAAAATGAAATTACTCTTGAGAATGAAAGGAACTCAAAAAAGTTGTGGTATCTGCATGAGATTTCTTCCAGGGTCAGGGTAAGGACTGACCCTGGTGTAGTCCCCCATGTACTCAATCCTTGGCTGGGAAAAGCCCAAGACGACTGTGACCTCAACATAAAAATGCTTCAGTGGGTCCTGAAGGTGTCTCAACTGGGAGCTGTCAGCCAACTCCACCCCTCACAGCAGGTTCTCTCTTGAAGGGAGGTTTTAGTGGGACACTCCCATGTCTGTACAAATAACCTACTTTACAAACGGGGCAATTGAGGTCTGGGGAATTTGGGTACCCTGTCCAAAGTCACTCAGTAACTGACAGCTGTTATTCTAACCCAAGTCTATCCAAAGGTGAAATGTTTTCCACCACAACAAAAGGACAGAAGAAAAATAACATAGATGAAAATGTGTAGCACATCTGACATTCTCTCACTGTTTCCCCCCGTTGTTTTCACTCTCTCCTGATTTTAACCTTCACTGCCCCACCCAAGCCTTATCTTTCAGTCTTATTTTACTCTTACCCAAAGGTCAGGCTATACAAAATTTTCATAGACATGTGAGCACCCTCATCTGTTTCCTGTCTCCATGGCTTCATACATGCTCTTCCCCCATCTGGAAAATCCTCTCTGCTCTTGTCTTCATTGGTGGCTGTTTATTTTCATCAACCATTTATGTCTGCCTTTTGCCTTTGGCCAAATGCCTTAAGTTCAGTGGTCTGTGTATGATTCATCACTGTTTCTTCATTCTGTGGTCCAGTGCCAAACACATAGTAGGGCTCAGAGAGTATTCTTGGAATGAATGAATGAACAAGTAAATGAATAAGCAGCTATTATCACTATGAAAAATCATTCCTGGATCTTTGATCTTCCTCCTTTTTTTCCCATTTGTCCAATCGGGTAAAGATGAGGGCATTACCCAAGCAGCTCCATGAGGCCATTGTAATAGACATCTCTACTGTTTACCAATACCCAGTTCATTTCTACTTTGGGGCACACAGGGATGAGTGCCCTTATTTGCCTAAAATAGAGCATTAGGATTGGCCAGTAGGGCTTAATTTGAACAGTGAAATGTAAGCAGAAGTAGTACGTGCACTTTGGAGTGGAAGTGTCCCATTGCCTGGGCTCTCTTCCCATGCCAAGGAGCATCATAGGAGCATGTATTGCCATGGAAGTGCTTTAAGTCAAGACCTGGAATGGGAGCCACCACATGGCGGACAGCTGCTCTAAAGAGGTACCCACATTGACAATAGACATAACGGGAGCAGGAAATATACTTCAGTTGTTTTAAGTCAAGCCACAAAATTTGGGATTTGTTTGTTACTCTGTAACCTGGCACGCTTGACTAACACAGGCAGGATCTCATAGAACATGATAACTATTGAAACTGCAGTAGTTTACACATTGTTCCATGTGTCAGACATGAACTTGTTCAACTTCAGATTCCCAGGTCCCATCCACAGAGATCTGAGATTCTCTAAGCTTGGGTTAAAGTTTAGGAATCTGTTTTGATTAAGTTTCTGGTGAGATGGATGTGCAGGCATGTTTGGGAACCACTGCATTACAGACTATTAAATGTAAAGTTTTTTTCATATGAAAGGCTTTCCCACTTGGCATAAGGGACCAGCCCAAGGATACCCCATATGTACTAGCAGTATCTGGATTGATATCACTGTATTTCTAGTTCTTCACATTCTTCCACACTGCTCTTGTTACCAAGTCCAAGCTTATACTGCTCGCCACATGACAGGCTAATAAATCAAGAGACAAGTTGTTGGGGCAAGGAATAGTGATTTTATTCAGAAAGCCAGCAGGCTGAGAAGATGGTGGACTAGTGTCCCAAAGAACCACCTTACCCAAGTTAGAATTCAGGCTTATTTTATACTGAAAGGGGAAGGGATGTGGTTGGTTGTTTGAAACTTCTTGGTGTCAGAATCCTTTTTTCTTGCAGCTGTCCACAGAGATCAGGCCACGATGTTCCTATAAACCTCCAACAAGACAAATGTTATTCGCTGTTCTGCAACTTTTTATCTCTATATGAATGGAAAATGTTATGCCCTTGAGAATGGACTATCCTGTATATTTCAGGCTATAGTCAACATTCTTAACTTGTAGTCAAAGTAATAGAATACAAAGGAAAAAGAAACAGATCTAATATGGAGTTGGCTACTGTCATCTCTGCTACACCTTGCCTCTTCTGCTGGACTGTGAGCTCCTTGTGGTCACAGATGGAGTTTTTTACTCTTTCCCATCTCTGTACCCTCAGTTTACATAGCCTGGCACCATGTGATATGCATTAGATGATTAATTCATACTGGAGAGATTTACACCAAATGAGGTTGGGGCATGGTGAGCTCTGACTGGCTATCTGAAAAGTTTGGATTTGATATGAATTTGGGCTGAGGAATTGAATGATCCTGGGCAGAGGAGTGACCCCATAAAATTTGTGTTCTACAAAACCCATATTGGAGTGCCAAAACTTGGGGTGGGTGGGACAATAATCTTTTGCCCGGATTTAAGACCAGAAGAAGAGGAGATACCAATGATTCACACTCTATAAACTTTATGAGGCTATTGGTAAGGATGAGGATGACGGTCATGGTGCCGTTGATGGTGGTGATGGTCAAGTTTGTCTTTTGGGTGCTGTTCTTCCAAGAATCCTTTCCCTAAATGAGGAATATTTTTTACTTATTTTTTTCCTTAGGATTTCTCTCTGCCAGCTCCCATTTCGCTTTCAGGATCTAAGACAATGACTTTCACATAGTAGGTTAAAAAAAATGAGGACGGAGGAGGTGCCTTTTACAGCTTCCAGCACTTCATAAATTTTAGGTCAAACACTCTAATTGAAGATTTAAGGGAAAAATATATTTTTTCATATTACCCAGGTAGGCTATTTTAGCATTATACTATACTTGAAACTCAGTAGTTCTTTGCAGTTAATCAACCACCCTCCAGCTACATCAGAGACACAGGAGAAGGGGGGAAAAAGTTGGATCCTAAACCTAGAAGCTCAGAAGTGCCAAGAGCATTTCTTTAAAAAAGTGAAAGTAGATGGAACTCAAGACAAATTGGGATGAACAGCTTTGAGGTCATTCAGACAAGGAGGAAGGTGCCGAAAACTGCTCTAATCCCAGAGCTGGGCAAAAGAATTAGCAGGCACTTAGAGGTCTTATCAGCAAAACTAGAAAAGACAAGCAAAAGAATAGCTTTTTAGAAATAACTAGAGAAAAAAATGAGCTTCTCTGGTTGAAGAAACAGGGAGCTGAAATTGCAGGGACACTTAAACCTTCAGAATATAATTGTTCAGATTTTAGAGAGTGTCTCCAGAACCTGAGAGGTAAAGCTCTGGCTCTTTGAAAGAACACACACACACACACACAAACACACACACACTGATAACCACAGTAAATGACTGCTACAAACAAAAGAAGCCACCTGGACTTTAGAACCTCATGTTTTATAGCCACATCTTACAGGTATGCAGGAAGACCTGCTACTCATTTGAGGAACCTCTTAAGAAAAAAGAATTCTATCTTCTCTTAACCCCATCTGTGCCTTATTAGGTAATTACGGCTCCTGAGACCCAGCTGTCTAGACAGGACTCTTCATTAGGAAGACACAATACAGCTTCAGGTCCCTGGAACCTGGGGGGAGTCAACATCTGACAAGATACACCCCAGTGAGATTGCACATGACATTCACTCAAACATAAATATTTACACTCCCACCTCCCTCTCCGTCAACACCAACCACATATCCTTTAAGTACACATTCAAACTTTCACTACATATTCATGTGCACACAGTACACAATCATACATAAAGCCAATCACCCCTACCCAACCTAACTCCACCTCTTCACTAACTCAGTGAGCTACCTAATCCCATTTGCACTATCATAGCAAATTCCTTACCATTCCCTTACATATACTCATATGCATAGACACCCTACTATCACATCACCTCTCATATCCTTTTATTTTTTTATAAGCCATGTGCTGTTCTAAAAAAATTGATGTTGTATCAGTAGATAAGGTAGAGATGGACTCTACATTCCAGTGGACAGATAAACAAATAAAGTATATAAATAAGATAGATTTAGACAATAGTAAGTGCAAAGAGGAAATTTAAACAACTTAATGTCATAGAGGCAGAGAATCGTTGAGCAGGATCCATGAACTCACACCCCTACTACTCAAATGCATTATACCTCAGACTCCTTTTCTGCAAATAGTCCTGTTTCAGGAAGGAGAGTGGGGTTGGAGAGGATGGTCATGTCCCAGGTCTCAGGTGAGTCCCTAGGATGGCTGCCAAGTGTGGGTTCTTGGCTTCGCACAGGAAAGAATTCAAGAGAGAGCCATAGTAATGTGAAAGAAGTTTTATTCAGGGAGAAACACACTCCATAGGCAGAGTGTGGGCCATCTCAGAAGGCGAGAGGCCCCAGGGTATGGGGTTGTCAGTTTTTATAGGGGTGGGTAATTTCATAGGCTAATGAGTGGGAGGAATATTCAAGCTATTTTGGGGAAGGGGTGGGGATTTCCAGGAATTGGGCCACTGCCCACTTTTTGACCTTTATGGTCAGCCTCGGAACTTCCATGGCACCTGTGCGTATGTCATTTAGCTTGCTGATATGTTACAATGAGTGTATACTGAGGCTCAAGGTCTAGTGGAAGTTGACTCGTCCGCCATATTGGACCTATTTGGTTCTAATCAGTTTATGTCATGTCCTAGGGCTATGTCATTCTTTTAAAGGTTGTGCCCTGCCCCCTTCCCCTTTCTCAATCCCACATGTATACCCTAAACACAAGTACATTTTCCTCTGCCACTCCTACAGACAAATAACTATACACATGACTCTTTCTCTACCATGATGTACAACACACCTGTTTATATACGAATATATCAGTTTCACACACACATTCTCCCCATCACAACTACCTTACTTGCCCACCCATAACACACTCTTATACATGGATATACCCCCACATAATTCCCCACAACCAGAGTTCAACTTCACTAACATGCAACATGTCTCTGCAGGCACCACACATCACGACACTCTGGTACCTATAGATTGCACATTCTATTTACACAAAGACGCATTCACACACACTTCATTCACACACAAACACACACAGCAGAGATCAGCTCAGTGTTTTGTGATGACCTAGAGGGGTGGGATAGGGAGGGTGGGAGAGAGGCTCAAGAGGGAGGGTATATGGGGATATATGTATACATATAGCTGATTCACTTTGTTGTACAGCAGAAACTAAACAACATTATAAAGCAATTATACTCCAATAAAGATGTTAAAACACACACAGACACACACACAGCAGATCTTGCATTTAGCCCCATTTTGCTCACAAGGGAGTGCATCTGGTCTTGTTTACCAATTTACTTTAAGAAATACAACTCCTATTATTCCTCCCACCAGCCCCAAGGATCATTCAGTCTGTAGTTCTGTTAAGAAAAGATAGAGCTTACTCTGATCTCAGACTAAATGATATCTGTAAACAGTGATAGGAAGAAAAAAACAAACAACTTTATTTGGTTGAGATCCAAGTCAGGAACTTGTTTGCCATTTCCCTTGAAGTCAAAGCCATAGGGAATTTGCCTCTTCCTTTCCCTCCCCTCAGTTTCTTAGTTCCACCACTTGCCGTTCATTGTTGGAAACAAAGATTGCTCCAAACAGAGGTCTACTGAAGTCAACAGCATGGGGATGTGGCTGACTCTACAATGAGTAAAATAGTCACATGTCTGCCCACCAAGCTGGAGGGGTGGGAGTGCTTTAGACGAGGGAATGGCCCAGAGATCATTCTGGCTTATCGGTTTTCTATTGCTTAGTGACTTGAAACAACACCCGTTTATCATCTCAAAATTTATAGATAAGGGCCCCGAACGTGGTTCTCTGCTTAGGGTCTCAAAGGCTGAAATCAATATATCAGCCAAGATCTCATCTGAAGGCTCTGTGGAGGAATCTTCTTCCCAGCTCATTCATGGTTACAATTTTTTTCCTTGCAGTTATAGGACTTAAGCCTCCATTTCTTTGTTGGCTGTCAGCCAGGAGCTGCTCTCTGCTCCTCGAAGCCCTCCATATCCTATGCCATCTAAGTTCCACCATCAAATCCCTCTCACATTTTGTATCTCTGACCTCCATCTCTGACTTCTAGACCCAGATCTAAAGGGCTCATGTGATTAGGTCAGACTCACCAGGATAATCTATCTTAAGGTCAACTGATTTAGGACCTTAATTACATCTGCAAAATATCTTCCCAGCAGAACTTAGATTAGTGTTTGAAAAACTGGGAGAAGGTGTGTGTAATCATGGGCTGGGAATCTTGGGCTCATCATAGAATTCTGCCGACCACACCCAGGGAGTTGGTATCTGTCTCACTTCTCCAGGATTTCCCTCAGCCCTTACTTAGCCAGACATCTCTATTTCCCCTTGAATGTAAGCTCCTGGCTTTATTCCATTCTTAACTAATCACTGTGCTGAGGCCTAAGAGTGTACTCTTTCTACATCTAACCTTCAAATATTAACGATTAACATACCCCCTCCATCATCATTTTGCTTCATCTCACAAAGCCAGGGCTTTCCATTTTTCCTCATAATGTACTCTTGACAGCCTTATTTCTCCCAACTCTGGCCTGCATATTATATTCTAAGAACCATGAAAGAACCCTGAAGGGGCATTTAAAATTCACCAAGTCCAAGTCTCTCATTGTTGTTAGGGAAGCTCAGAGAGATTGTTCACGGTCACACATCAAAGTGTTGTTAGAACTACAGCAACCCTGGTTACTTCTGATCCATGAGCCCCAGTGGGGAAGACATGAATCTTCTCACCCAACGAACCAGGGCAGGAGTCCTGGTACAAGTGACAGGAGGGAGAAGGAACCCAATACTTGCTGAGTCCACTCCATGTGCCAGACACTGGGCTGGGCATTTAACACTCCACATCCTAAACTCTCATATTAACCCTTTGAGTTGATAGTTCTCAAGGGGGGCAGTTTTGCCCCCAGAGGACATCTGGAAGTCAGTGTCTGAAGAGATTTTGTGTTGTCACAACTAGGCACAGGGGGTGGATGCTACTGGAATCTAGTGGGTAGAAGCCAGGGATGCTTCAAACATCCTACTTTGTATATGATAGCCCCTAAAACAAAAACTTCTCTGGCCTAAAATGCCAATAGTGCCAATATGGAGAAACCTTGCTTTGAGTTAAAGCCTACCATTCCCAGTTCATATGTCCCCATGATTCTCAGACTGCACCAGACTTTTAGGCAAATTGGGCTATAACAATAGTAATTATCTTTGCTGTGTAGGCTGTTACCTTCTCTCAGGCTGAAAGGACTCAGTTTCCCTCCATGTTGTCTCATGTGTGCCCATGAACAGTTTTCTCTGCATCTAAAGGCACTCACCAAGCTCCTCCTCAACTTCAGACCTTCCAGATGTCTCCTGGCTAGGGCAGTGAGTACCTGTGCAGTTATATGAAGACACCTCATCCCTGCCTCTGAGGCTCACTGCACAGCACCCTTCTTCTGGGCACTGTTACAGCCTCTATTTTTGGTGATACCCTGCAACCCTTGAAATTCCAAGATGGCACTCCCTTCTTAGGAACACACAAAGGGCTCCACAGAGAAAAGTTTCCCCCTCCCCAGCCTGGGCATCTCACTTTATCCTCTCAGCCCCCAATCAGGGCTGCTTGAGCACCCATATATCAAGGATATTTTTAAATGACAAGAGTAGAAAGCATTTCTTCAGTTTCTGCCTGCATCATCCCTTTCTCTAGGATCTGAATGCAAGGTTAGGCATCCAGGCTAAAAGAACAATTTGTGAGATAAACAATGTTTGCTTCTCCCCATTCTCCTCCCCTCCACTCAAGCACTAATTGTGTTCCTTCCATCCAACCTCTTAAGCAAGTAAACTTATGAAAAATGAATCCTGGGGTGTCTACCCTACAGTCCTTTATAGCTGCCCCTAGACATTTTTCAGGCCAAATCTGGGATGTTTGCTACATACCAAAGAGGAAAGTGAGACTCAGAAACATTAAGAAATGTGCCTAAAAGTACACCATAGTTAAATGTTGGAGCCAAGATTCTTTCAAGCTCCAAAGCCTGTTCTGGGAGCATCTACATATATCTGCAGAGATGGAATCAACTACCTAGCTTCTTCCCAAGTGTGAGAGAATTGTGTATCCATAACTCCCTGAATCCACCTGTCAACCACAAAACTCAGTCATCCTAAGGCTATATTGTATAAAATAAATAGTGAAGACAATTCCAGCTTCTCCTTCTCTATGTTCTTTATTTCATTTAAATTAACGTTTCATTTCTTTATATTATTTATCCTAAAATGTGAGTTACATAAAAAAGTCATTTGGTACAGCAGAAATTAACACAACATTGTAAATCAACTATAATTCAATAAAAAAATTTAAAAAGTCATTTGGCTTAAATTTACTAATAGGGCAAGCCCCTTTCTACATGTGTATTAGGCCAAGATGTCCCATCTGATTTTTCTGAAGTGCATTCATTTCAGTCTTTTCTCCAAAATTTGGGGTCATTCTCCTCCCTCAGAAGAGCTGTATTTTCATCTGGTTGGAACCGTTCACCCCAACTCTCCTTCACTAGAGGTTCAAACTGCTGGCCCATTGCTTCCCTGACTTTCTGGTTGAGCAAAGCCTGGGTTTCCCTCCTCCCAAGACTCCCCAGGCTATTCCTCTCAGTTCAGAGATACCTTTCTGTCCCAGTTCCCATGGGAACAGAGGCTCACATTGCTGAGGGCTTGTGTGACCAGAGGATCAAGATTTCTTTGTGAAAACTTATTGTGACACACAATGGGCTCTATCTCGGCACTCTGACCTCCTCCACCTCTTCTAGCCCAATGCCTGCTAAATCTTGCAATGCATAAGAATCAACTGAAGTCGGGGTCAGATTCAAGGGATCTGCAGTGGGAACCAGGAATTGGCATTCTTTTTGATTTTAGTTATCCAGGAGACTCTGATATTTAGCCAAGCTCGGGAACTACAGTTCTAACCAATCAACAATCCTGCCAAGACATCCCAGGACCCAAGGCTTCCCACTAACAAAGTTAGGGGCAGGTAGAATGGTCCCATTTCCAAATCGAATTTCTTACCTCTTTCAATCATTCATTCACTCACAGATGATTATTAAGGACCTGTCATGAGTCAGACACTGCTTTCAGGTAACAGTCCATGAAGGGACAATAGTCTTCATCAAGAAAGCATCTACAAGAGCTCTCTGTCCCTGGTCCTATTCACCCAGTGTCATCTTGGCTGTAGTTCAGATTTACCCGCCAGGCACTGAAATGTAAATGTACCCAGAGAGCTTGGATTTGAAATGCTGTGGGTGTGTGTTGGGGAGGGAGTGCAGGTGGTCAGGAGGACAGGATAGGAGCAGCACACGTGTAGATGAAAAAGCTGGTGTTCAAGTGGAGGTTGATGGATTGCTATACTACTAAAAAAGTAAAGACATTGGGCCAGCTGGGACCAATGATGTAGCTGCATCATGAACAAAAGATTACAATGAATCCAATTCTGGTCAAATATGGTCTATCGTGGAAAGATAATTCTAATTTTTCTGACAATCACAAAAGGGTCTGTTGAGAATCACCAGGCTCACACTTTAGAATGATAACCAAATACAGTTTATTCTATAACCTTGTATATTATAAACCACAAAAGCCATGTGCTGATATTTCTAAAGTTTTCCTAAGAGTTACTAAATTTATTAGTACCACATGTTTGTAGTAGAAAATGAGTTAAGTAACATGTCAAACAAATGCATTGTATAAAATATAGAAAATAAAGTATAAAGAAGAATATTAAAATGACCCTTAATTCTGCTATCCACCTATAACCTTTGCCAAAATTTTGGTGTATGCATTTTCCTCTCTCTCTCATTCTCTCTCTCTCTTTCTCTCTCTCTCTTTCTCTCTCTCTCTCTCATACATATATGTATATGCAAATTATATGTATATATTTATATTTAGATGAAAAATTTCATGCATTGTATGTTGTCATTTAACATTGTATTTTGAGTTGTTTACCCCTACATTACGTATTTTCAAAATCACCTGCATCAATAAGTATTTAAATCTGAAAGTTAGTTTTATGCCAGACACTAGGTTTGGCTCTGCAGGTTTGAAGGTGACAAAACACATGTGGCTCTTTTCTTCATGGAACTTACCATCTAGTGGGAGATAAGAAAAGAGAATGAATGTGAATTGAGATCTAGGGGAGGAAGACAGGGCAATAGTTAACCCCTCCTCTTCTCTGGTGAAATCTCTCTCTTCTCCATTTATTCTTTCCCCATTCAGTGTCATTTAAGAAAAGAGCTAGGAGATTTATCAGACTGCAGAACCTTTACAGTCCAATAAATCACAAAGCTCAAGTCATTTGAGCTGCCAGAGAGCTTTCACCCGGGGTCTACTGAAGGGTATATTTGTGCTTACATGTCAGCCACTTTCTGAGGTTTATTCACAGTCCTGTTCCCTGGAAATTCTTCCCCTTGTGATCCTGGGACCAAGAACTCAGTGAATGCTCTCGCAGGAAGAGATGTTGTGGGACTGAAAGGCCTCCCACAGAATAATTCTTGCAGTCAAATGGCTGGAGGAGACCTCTGAGGACATCTACTCCAAACCCTCCATTTACAGATGTGGAAGCCAAGGCTCAGCCAGGTTTTCCGATGACCTTTCAATGTATGGAGGGAGTGATTTGCTCAAGGCCATCTAGTAAAGGCCACCTAGAGTGAGAGCCAAGGCTACAATCCCAAGTAGATTCATGTGCAGCTGCGATGTTTATTGATATTGCAGAATTACAAATTATATTTTGATTTTAAGTTATAGTAATTATCTTTCCCTTAGGATGAGAATTGCTGGATGTCAGAGATTTTGTTGTAATCCCCATATTTTAATACTTGGCATGTAATGGGAATGGAGTGAGGGATAAATGAGTGGATACACGGATAGATGGCTGGTTGGCTGGCTGACTGGCTGGATGGATGAATGGATGGATTTAGGCAGAAGCTTTCTCCATCCTATCTCTTCCTCAAAATGTGATTTGCCTTTGGCATTACTCTGGTGTTTTCAAAGGTGCTAAGTAGTGCCTAGCATTGAACTAGAGAAAATTGTAAAATTGAATGAATTTCTTTTTGATGCCTTGCTTTTCCCCTGGTCAGTAGGTGTCTCTCACAGAACATATATCTTCTTACCCCTAGAGATGTTAGGAAACTTCCTATTATGCCACATCACCTGAGCCTGTTCTCTTCACCTGTTTCCCCTATGTTGGAGCTTTGATGAGAATGGGTTTTCATCAAAACTGATCTGTCGTGTCTCCCATTCACTCATCTCTTTATTAATTCTTCCTCCACAAAGAGAAACTTGGTACTTGTCACACTTTTCTCCTTTCCGTTGTCTAGAAGTGAGCTCTTAGGGTCACCTTTGAGTCTTATCTTAAATTCCACATTCAAGTTGTCATTAAATCTACCTGCTTCTCCCTCCATAGCATCTCTCTGTTCATTTGCTCTTTCCTACCTCTGGTACCATTAACTTATTTCAGGCCCTCATTCCCTTTCTCCTTGTCCATTACAATGACAACCTAATTGGTATCACTCTCTTGATATAATCAAAAATTATTTTGATTTGTTTAGTCTAGCACTAAAGTGGTTCTTTTTCTGGTCATATTACTCACTCCCCCCACACACTTGCACATACCTATTCACACATGCTCACACATATGCTCACATATACTCACATTTTCTCCTCCTAGCGATGACTTCACCATTTGCAAAATAGGGTCAGGGACTCTTTCTCATGGTTATGGTGCCATGTAAATGAGAAAATATTAACAAGTACTGTCATTTATTAGGTATTTACTAGGAGTGGTGCACTGCACCATTGTATTTACAGCATTATGCCATGTATCTCTCATGATAGTCCCAGAAGGTAGGTATCTTTCACCTTCACTTTATAAATGAGGACACTGAGGCATAGGGCAGTTAAACACATTGCCCAAGTTTAAGCAATAGATTCTGAATTTAAACCCAGGAAGTTTCCTTTAAGAACCATTGTACTCAACTGCTAGAGAATACCATTTATATTTTATTATAAAGCACCTAGTAAGCTGTCTGGAAAACTTAGGTGCTCACATAATATTTTCACTTATATCCCCTACAGAAATGTTGATGGCACACAAGTGGACATTTAATATGCTGTTGGATTGAATGCAATTGGGGTTGGAACTCCCAGTTTTATTCAAGTTGGAGTAGCTTGTATCACGGCAACCCTCTTGCCAAGAACAACTATAAGAGCTGAATCAAGAGTGACAACTTCAATAACATCTACAAAAACAGTTGTCTGAGGGCTTTGGAGAGAAATCAAGGCAGCTAGGACATGGGAGAAGGAGTGGGTTGACTTGTTTGCCATGGAGGGTGGGCTACAGCCTGCAGCAGGCAAAGACTTTGGCCATCTGCGGGGACTGGGGAGACAAACATTGGAGTTCATTGTTGCTAAATCAGCCAGGACATGAGGGGTTGATACTCTGTATTCTGGTTTGAAGACTTCTTATATCAAAGAGTTGGTTGAATTTGGACCCAAAGGCTTCAGCACTGCTCACTGCTGCTTCTGGTTCAGAGCTGATTTACCACTACTAGAAGCAACTTGAGGAAGAGAGTTTCCTCCCCTCACCTCCCACATCCCATCAATGTACTTCTGCCTTCTTAATATCTCTCTAATCTGCCCTTCTTTTCCATCCCCAAAGCCTAAATTTGCTGCCTTGAATTGCTCAGGTCTTCACCGCCCCTCTCCTGGATTACTAACCCATCTCCCTGCCCCAGGCTCTCCCTGCTGTAATCTGTTCTTTGTGCAGATGCTAAACCTATCTTCCAAAAGCTAGAATCTGATCAAAAGATTCCTTGATTCCATATATATGTGTTAGCATAGCTGATTCACTTTGTTGTACAGCAGAAACTAACACACCATTGTAAAGCAATTATGCTCCAATAAAGATGTTAAAAAAATACATCAAAAGATTCCTTGATTAAAAACATTCTAGACTTCCCACTGCTCTCAGAAAAGAAAAAAAAAGTACAATCTTGTTAGCATGATTGGACTTGTTAGCATGATCCAAATGTCTATTTATGCCCTGGTTCCTGCAAATCTTTCTAGCTTCTCACCCTCTGATCTGTCACCACAGCCCACTTCAGTTCTCCAAACTCTCTCCACACATTTCCATATAATATCTCCGCTTCAGGAGAGAGTCTCACCCTGTATCTCCTGCCTTTACCCAGTTAGTTATTATTAGCTGTCATACCCAGCACACATAATTCTACCAGGGCTTTCCCTAAGTGGCCTCTCTCCCTCCCTTGTGGCTGGACCACATGACCTTTCTTATGTTATTGCAGCACTTTGTGTATCACTCTCTCTCAGCATTTACTATGCCAGGGAGAACTGGCTAGCTACTCACTTCTTGCCCCACTCAATCATGACTTTGCCAAGGGTAGAGCTGATGTGGTTTGTCTGTACATCTCTAATGTATAGTGTGGCTCTTGCCCATCACAGCAATATGTTTTGAATGAATAAAAACAAAAGGCATATGGAAAGAAATGAATATTATGATAAGTGCTTCCAGCTGCCAGCTTCATTCAAACTAATCTAGGCTGAGCTGAGCCCAGAAGCAACTCAACAGGCAAGACATTTTTTTTCAGGTCTTATAGCTCCAGAAATATTGGAGTGAGGACTCTTTGGTTGCAAGTCACAGAGGCCCAATTCAAACTAGCTTGGGAAAATAGAAGATATTACTGATTTACACACTGAGTCCACAGCAAGGTCAGGGAAGGCCCACACCAGGGAGTCTAAGCTCACCTGCAGAGTCACCCTCTCATGATTCAACTTCTGTCTTCCAGCTTCATGCTCCTAGATCAGCTTCTCCATTTGACAAGGGATTTGAGTAATGGTAACTTCAGGCTGACATCTTTACAGTCCCTTTTCTACTTTAGAAAAAAGCTTTTCTTACTCTGCTTCAGTGCTCCAGTTGGGAAGTTCCAGGAAGGACTCTGATGGCCCTGGGTTGGCTCGTGTGCTCTCCTCCCAATGGACTAACCACTGTTGTTAAGAGTAAAGCACTCATATTTTGTCCAAATTGGGCCATATGCTCATCTGTAGCCTGGGAAGAAGGTGGAGTCAGTAAGAGGATGGCAGCTCTCCCTTTGGACCCTGTGGCTAGGGAAAGAATAAGAGGAGGAGAGGTTCCTCTGGCTGCCACAGTCGAGGTGGCTGGGGCATCATTGGAGCTAGAAAGCCATACCAATTTGCATTAATGAAACATTGTTCTAGAGGACAATTTGGAAAAGTATTAAAGGGAGGTGTATCAACTTAGCTGCATTAAAAAATATATAGTATGGGGCTTCCCTGGTGGCGCAGTGGTTGAGAGTCCGCCTGCCGATGCAGGGGATGCGGGTTCGTGCCCCGGTCCGGGAGGATCCCACATGCCGCAGAGCGGCTGGGCCCGTGAGCCATGGCCGCTGAGCCTGCACGTCCAGAGCCTGTGCTCTGCAACGGGAGAGGCCACAACGGTGAGAGGCCCGCGTACCGCAAAAAAAAAAAAAAAAAAAAAAAAAATATATATATATATATATATAGTAGCTTAAGATAACACCCTTTAGTTAGCTCACAATTCTGTAGGTTGACAATTGGTCTTGGCTTACTTGGATGATTTTTCTGGGCTTGACTGGGTACATTCCTGAATCTATAGCCAGCTGCCAATCAATGAGTGTTTTTGCTTTGGGGTGTTGACTGGCTCAATTAGGGTGGCAGAGGTGATGGGGCTGTGTATCCCTCATCTTCCAGCTGGATAGACTGGGTTGTTAACACAGCAGTTCAGCGTGGTTCCAAGAGAATGAACAGAAATGTGAGACGTGCCTTCAGTCTGAGGCTCAGAATTGGCACAAGGTCACTTTTTTTTTTTTTTTTGACTCACTGACTTTTAAATATTTATTTTTTCATACATTTACTTAATTCAAAAATCCAAAAGACAAAACTGTAAACAGTGAGAAGTCTCAGACTCACCCAATCACCATCAACCTAATTTACCCCACCTCATTCCACCAGAGGCAACCACTGTTATTACTTTTGGATACATCACTCTGGGGGCACAAGGTCACTTTTGCCATATTTTATTCATCAAAGAAAGTCACAGGACAGCTCAGATTCAAGGAGAGGGAGAAATGGATCCTACCTTTCAATGGGAAAAGCTGGAAAGTGCAGGGAGAAGTGAGGAATTGTGGCCACTTTTGCAAACAGCCTACCATAGAGGAGAGAAGTGGGAAAGTAAGAGGAAATAGAAGTGAGGGGCTGGCATTTAGGGCGGATAAAGGAAACAGAGGGACTAGAATCATGAACAGTGTCCTGGGATGACCAGGGAGTGTAGCCTAGTGGGATTTGAGGGCCACAAAGTTAAGTTCAAGTGTCATCATGTGTCTGGGGAGCATGATGGTAGAGTCTGGAGGACAAACATGCTGTGGTCTTAGCTTCATGGCACCGAGTTCCAACGCTGCCTCTTTGATTTTTCATCAAGTGTTTCTTTTCTTTGACTATCTCTAGGAAGACATTGAGACTCTGCTTTGGCCTGGGATTGCCAGGGACAAGAACAAGCCAAAGAAGAGAGGCGTATCTAAAGCAGATGTAAGTTTGGTTCTCTCTTTTTGCTTATGCATTTTGCTTTATAAAAATTAAAAAGATAGGACTTCCCTGGTGGCGCAGTGGTTGAGAGTCCGCCTGCCAATGCAGGGGACACGGATTCGTGTCCCGGTCCGGGAAGATCCCACATGCCGCGGAGTGGCTGGGCCCGTGAGCCATGGCCGCAGAGCCTGCACGTCCGGAGCCTGTGCTCCACAATGGGAGAGGCCACAACAGTGAGAGGCCCACGTACCACCAAAAAAAAAAAAAAAAAAAATTAGAAAGATAAAAGGAAGGCAGCCCCTGCGTTCCACTAAACTGGCTGTTAGGAGACTCCGGGGGTGAATTAGCGATTGTGTGTTACGATGATAGCATCTGGTTAAGCTAGCAAAATGGCTCTTCGACTCCATCAGTAGAAGGGGTGGGTGGGAATTCTCACAGTGTCTGAGAAAGCCAAGCATTTGTTCCTAACAGGCAGGGTAGAAGCTGCATCTGAGAGAAACTCCTTATTCAGGAGTTTCTGCCTGGGGCAAGTATACGAGGAACTGCCAAAGGAAGTGGGTGGATGGGGGAAGATTGAAGAGGAAGCCCTGGAAAGAGCTCATGGTGGCAACAGAAAGCCTGCATTTGTGAAAAGTCCTTTCTGCCACTTTCAAACTGGGTAACCTGGGGCAAGTCAGTCTCTGAACCACAGTCCCCACATCTGCAAAATAAAGATTATATTAATATCTGCTTCAATGGAAGATGTTAAGGATTCAATGAGATAAGCTGGTAGTGATGTGAAAAGTTTAAACACATGGCATAGTCCTTGCTATTTTGAGGAAGTTGAGTTCTGCAAGTCAGAAGCGAGATACTGAAGGAATGATAAAAATGTCTTCCCTGAGCTATAAAACTCCCTGCTCCCATTCCATGGTTCCAAATAAATGAAATTTCTCTAATCAGAAATTTAAAGGAAAAGAGCTCACCTATAAATGTTACCCTGCATCAGAAATTCTGGAAATATTTTCCCCACATAATTATTCAACACGTATGGCAACATGGGTTGAATTGTGACCACTGGGCACACTTTCCCAGGCTTGGGTGTCCAGAGTTTCCTCTCCCTCACTGAAACCCTGGGAAAGCCACCTTGGTTGGAGAGATCATGCACTAAGGGAGAGCAAACATATCTGCATTTAAGCCAATATGATAAAAACAAAAATAAATATCATCCACATTAAAAAATTATATCTCTTTTTAAAATATAAAATCAGGAAATAGAACACATACAATTGCACTAAAGAATTGTTTACTATTTCTTTGTCAGTGACGTCAGGGAGTTTGTGTGTGACTAAAACACATCAGTAATTATGCCATTAGCACACATTGCAGCATCTGACAGTAATACACATGCATTCTTGGGCAAAGTTTGTGTGCAGTGAAGCTTGTAGCTGCTAGGTGGAGAGGCTTCAGGAACTGGAGGTGGGGAGGCAGTGAAATGGTACCAAATAATTTGGGCACAGAGGTGAGTGAGAGGGAGGAAAGGAGTAAGGAAGACAAAAGAGCATATGAGGTGGGGGGGAGAGTGTAAGTTCCAAGGAGCACTGGGTATTTTCTTTTTTTCCTTTTTTTCTTTCTTCTCATCATCGTTTCCCGAGAGCATTGCAAAACGCTGGCACATAACCTGTTTTCAATAAATATTTACTGAACAAATAAATAAAAAGTAAATGAAAAGCAGACCACAAATCAGGTAGCATCTCAGCCAGGGTGGAGTATACATTAAAACAATCTACTTTGAGAAAGCCATTCACAATAGACGATATTATATCAGTTCATTAAAGTGAAATGTCCAGATTAAGCAAATCTATGGAGACTAAAAGAAAGTAGATTAGTGGTTGCTTAAGGCTGGGGGTTTGGGGGGAAATGGAAGTGACTGCTAATAGGTTGAGGGTTTCTTTTGGGGATGATGAAAAAATTCTAAAATTGATTATGGTGATGGTTGCACAACTCTGCGGATATACTAAAAACTATTGAATTTTATACTTAAATGGGTGAATTGTGTGGTATGTGCATAGTATCTCAAAAAAGCTGTTACATTTTTTTAAAAAACAGTACACTTTGAATGCTATTTTTCCCCCCGGACCTAATCTGTAAAACCCCTAGAAGCAAACACTTTGTCAACAACATTTCCTCAAAGGAAGAAGAAACAAGCCTTTCTACTCTTCTTCCTGGAGCCACCTCTGTCTCTGTCTCTGTCTTTCTCATACTCATCTGGGACTATGTCCTATGCCATGAGTCCACAGCTCGGAATGCCACCTCCCTGCCAATGTCCCTGCCAGTGTGTGTGTGATCGTGGCAGCAACAGCTTCCCTGGTTTAGTTCAGAAGCAGCACAAAGTCTGGTCGGGCTGCTCAGCCTGGGGAGGACTACAGCTCAGGGAAGCAGAGAACACAAACGCACTGGATGGGCATCTCCTTTCAGTAAGAAGAGGAAGCAACAGGACTGAGCTACTCCTGAGCAGTTCCTCCTTCCCAATTCACCAAAGGAAAAAAACGCAACTTCCACAGAGGCAACAAGTGGAGCTGGAAGGTGAGAGTCCACAGATGTCACACTAATTTCTGTCCCCATACATGGAAGGGAACAGTAGGAGCAGGAAGGAGATGTTCTGTCTTCACAAATACTTGAGAGGATCTCTGTAAAGCACACAGCAGATGCCATAGCAGGCATTCAGTGATAATAATAACAGCAAAAATAAAAGCAACAATAGTCATAAACATTGCTGAGGGTGCAATGGGCGCCAGAGACGATGTTAGGACTTCCTGTGCATACTTTCATTTAATCTTTACAACAATCCTAGGAGGCAGGCATGAGTAATAGGTCGAGCCAAGTGAATCCACCAATATTTTAGTGTTGAATATAACAGGACTACTTTATTCTCCTACTTTATAGATTGTAAAATAATTTTGATTATTATTATTGTTGTTGCTGCTGTCAATGTACTCGGTCAGTTTTTGAATTCACAGAAGCCCCTCAAATGAAATGTAATGTCAGACAGGTACAGTGACGTCTTCTTCCTTTAATGGGGCTGAATTTGCATTGGGTCATCCTCCCCATCCTACAGCAGTCCTCCCTATGCCCTGGAGCATATTCCAATATTGGGGTGGGGGGTATTTCGTGGCTTGTTGCATGCTCATCCTTGGACCCACCCTCATCAATAATTTTATCAGTTGGGGGGAAGATTTAGCACACCGAGAAACTGTGCAGATGACATAGTGCCAAGAGAGCAAGGTGAGCAAGCATGATTCAAAAAATCTAATTCAGAGCTTACATCAAAGTGATTAAATTCAATTAGATTATACACAACAGGAATAAACTCATTCATGAATGCATGCATTCTTTCACTCAGAAGATATTTATTGGGTGTCTACATATGCCAGGCACTGTGCTGGATGCTGGGGATTCAGAGACCAAGAAGGGAGACAAGGTATCTATGGTTGCTCTGTTGAGCTTACACTCTAGTTCAGGAGACCAACTATAAACAAGTAGACCAATAAGATAATTACCAACTGTGACAAGTGCTATAAAGTAGGATGAAATGAAGTGTAGGTAGGTGGAAAGGGGCTCTTTTGAGGTTTGTGGTTTGGAGTTTGGGAAGGCCCTGCATCGTAAGAAGGAGGCAGTCATGAGAAATTATGGAGTGGAAAGAGCTTTTCTGTCCATGACAATACCTTGGACCAGGTTCCTGAGCTGGGAATGGCCTTGGTGAGTTTCAAGAATTGGACCAGAGGGACTGAAGTGGAAGAGGTGAAGAGGAGGAGAGTGGCAGGAAATGAGATGTGAGCAGGGACCAGATTGCACAGGGCTTTGGTAAGGAAAATGAGCCTTACTTTTTGTGACTAAATATGTGCTAATCCCCTCAGGCTCAAAAATTACCTGCTCAAATACTTGACGAAGGAGAACTGGTGGAGACCGTGAGCTTCCTTAATGATCAAATTGCGCCATGAGTCAGCATAGCAAGAGCAGGCTATGCCTATGGAAAGCTATTAATAGAGCTATGTTGTTCCTTATAAAGGAAGTGAGCATCTAGTCCCTCTGGGATACTCAGCACACAGTCATGATCCTCTGTTCAGACCTGAGCACCACACATTCAAAGCAGTGTCAAGAAACTGAAGCACATCTAGAAGATGGAAAACAAAGTCTGGAGGGTCTGTAAATAACTTGAAGTGCAGAACCATTGAGGAAAATGTGGCTTCTCGGGCTGAAGAAAAGGAGATTCGGGATGATCTAGGAAACATGGACTTTAAAGTCATTGTCTCATTGAATCTGTCCAACAACCATTGTGAGGCATGGAGCATTGCTCCCACTTTTTATTTTCCATGAGAGGAAACTGTCACTTAGGAAAATTCCTTGCCTAGGATTTCATAACTGCTCAGTAACAAGGTAGAATTTGAACTCAGGACCAAGTTGGCATTCTTTTCATTATGTCTTACTATCTTCAAGAGAAAGACACTCATTCACTCTTCATGAGCCCATAGGACAGAGAGAGGTAGAAGTTATATCGAGACAGGAGTGGTCTCCAGAGGAGGAGGAACTTCCTAGAAACATATGTGCTGTATAAAAATGGGGTTATGCAGCATCATCAGAGGAGGTATTTGGCCCAAGGCTGGGGGAACTTTTGTCTAGGGAGCTGTGGTGGGATTCCACATGTCAGAGGAGGATGGACTGGGGCTCTGAAGTCCCTTTCAGCACCCACAAGGTTCTCTGGTCGTGTCTCTGGAGCAGTTTCCACCTATGCAGAACTAGTATGCTCAAAATAATATGGGAGGCATACAGAACCATGGAATAGAATTGAGCATCCAGAAATAAACCTATACATTGATGGCCTATTGATCTTTGACAAGGGAGCCAAAGAAAGAGAATGTCTGATAAATCCCCCCCGCCTTCTCCTTGGACAGTTCTAGGGGATAAGCCTCCTACAGCCTCATGGCTCTAGCTCTGTCCAAGGTCATCCAACACAAAGTGGAACTAGTCTGTGGGCTCTGATTTGACTTCTGGCTCTGTTCCCCCTTTTGGATAAAGAGTCCTGTCTCAAGTTGCTGGCTCAGGAATACTGCACAAACCCTTCTTCAGAACAGATTCAAGTCCATTACACAGATCTATCTGGCACAGATATGAGGCTGATGTCACTCTAGACCCAAGTTCCATAGAAGAAGAGAGGTCAGGAGAGTGGAATTTTCCTCTTTTTCTCTCTTCTTAAAGAACTAATCATTTAAAATTAGGAGGAAAATCCCTACACATAGATGGATATAAGCATGACCACACCTTCTGCAGGAGCACTATATTATTCATGTTCACTGTACATGTTAAATTAGCAAATACATCCATGCAACTTACATTCCACAAATGAGCAAACACATACACAAAATCACCATACATGACACAGTAATTCCAGATATACATACACACACCTTTCTACACACTCTGAAGCCTCCATCTCCCGCACAATCACAAATATTCAATGCATGTGCACTTTCAAATCCCCCCTCATACAAGTGCATGCACACATGTGGTACGGACATATTCACAAGTGTGTACACACACCTATTACTAACCAGAATCATTAGTAAACTATTTCCAGCCTTCTTGATTTTCCTGCAAAGTCAGAAAAGGACCCTTTCTTTCTCCCCAAGCCCCCTACATGTGGAAGCAGATGGAAAAACTTCCTGTGTGTATCAGAGGAAACAAGTGCTCCCTGCCTGCATACAATCTCATCTATAAATAAATGTAACATCACATTCCCTGGTACCCTGGGTTTGGGGATTAGTTAGCAGCATGGGTTGGTAGTCTCTAGATAAACAATTACTCACATCTCCTAAATTGGAAACCAGGTGATCTCGGCCAGCTGGAAAAGTATGAAAAGTCCTCCCTCTTTGCCTTGAACAAATGAACTCTCTCTCTTCAAATACCCTTTAGCTAGCAGAAAAGCAGGAGATAAGAAGCAAATGGAAGGCTTTGAATCTCTCTTTTATTTCATAAGAACAATGTCTTTCTTTTTCACTTTTTTTACTCCACAGAAAGTGCTAATGAAATTGTAAACCAGTCTAAAAGCTCATGGAAGGGGAGAGAAATAAAGTTGTAGACACAGACATTCCAGCCTCAGACATGGTTTTCCTCTTCCCCCCAGGTCTCATTTTCCCCATCAATGGAATGAAAAGAACTCATACGAGAAATATCTTGGTGCCATTCCACGTCTAATGTCCTATGCAAGCTAATATTTATTGTAAAACAAATGTCAGACTGGCCTGGGTTCAAATTCTAGCTATGCTGCTTACCGGGCAACTTCAAGTAAAATAGTTAATTTCACTAAACTTCCCACTTCTCTTCTATAAAATGGGGAGCTAATACCCACCTTGCATGATTATTAGCGGTGGTCAAAAAATGACATAATAATTGGGAAACACTCTGTAAAACATAATGAATCTAAAAGCATTAGTTGTTTGTTGACTTGGGGAAGTAACTCAGTAACTCATTTCCCATATTTGTAAAAGTTGAAAATTGTAGAGAATAAATGTATGTAAAGTGTAGTGCATGGCACAGAAAATAAAAAGTGCTTAATTGTGTGAATTTCTTCTATTACAGTAAGATTAGGGTATTACTATAGAGCTAATATCACACACATAGTATTTTTATGAACTTTTCCTCTTTGTAGGGGTCTTGCCCTACATCTGCATATATATTATAATCTCTCTAAGGACACCAGGCAGCAAAGACAATGCTTTTTCTTGAAAGTCAGTGAAATATATTGAACCAAGGGTCGTAAGGTCAGAGATATGGTCCTGGTTTGAAACCTACATGCTGGATAATTCCAGGGACTCATCATTAGGACTCTCAGGTTCTCATTTTTCTCATTTAGACAATATGGATGCTACTAATCTATCAGTGTTCCACTTCATATGGCTATTGTGAGAATCAAATGGAATAACCAATGTGAAAGAACTTTAAAATGTATTTGGTTATTAATCAGGTCCCTCTGAAAACATCAGGTAAGACTAACACCACGGTGAAGTACTCCTTTTTATTTCTGGACCAGAGACTCTTCTGCTGAGAGATAATAAGACCAGCAGGAAGAACTAGCAGGGAAGACTCAGCCACAGCAAGCTCCCCATTCAGACAGCCTTTTTGTATGCATGGGCTACTTTTCTACTCCCCTTTCCAGAGACACCAAGGCAAATGAGGGGCCCCAGTAGGAGCCCCTCACCAAAGCCCTCCTCAACAAAGAGACCCCAGCAGCTCCCTGCCCCCCAACCCCTATCAAGGAAGTCTATTCCACTCCATCAGACAGCACCAGCAGGGACAAAATGGGAACCCTAGTAGCACCAGATAAACCAAGCAGAACAAAAACAACACTGCAAATTCATTGAAAATTAAACTACTTTTGGAACCAGAGTCCACAAAAGTAGGCTAAGGCCCATACACAAAACCAAAATGAAATGATTGCCTGCTAAAATAAAAGATTTAAATAGAAGCAGGTGTCTCTCAACATAATCGATGTAATTGATACAATAATAAAATCATCTGTCATACCAAGAATGAAGAAAATCACAACTTGAAAGAGAAAAGGCAATTGATGCTGATACTGATCTGAATCCAATATTGGACTTATCTGACAAGGATAAGTTTTTTAAAGCAGCTGTCACAAAAATTCTGCAATAATCAATTACAAGTTAAAATTTCATTAAAGAAATAGAAGTTATTTTTAAAAACCAAATGGAAATTATAGGACTGAAAAATGCAATAACAAACATTAAAAAAAAACCTCATAGGATGGGCTCAATAAAAGAGTGTAGATGACAGAGGATAGACTCAATTAACTTACGGACAGAACAATAGAATTCACCCAATCTGCACAGTGGAGACAAAATGAACTAGATTAAAAAAAAAAAAAAAAAAAAGGAACAAATCTGTGAGAAAATAACAAAGATCCAACATTCATACATCAGAGTTGTAGGAGGAAAGAAAAAGAGCATGGGGCTAAAACAATATTTGAAGAAATAATGACTGAAAACTTAATAAATTTGGTTAAAAACAGAAACCTATGAATCCAAGAGGCTGAGCTAACCGCAGGCAGGATAAACCCAAAGTAATCTGCACCAAAATACAGAATAATCAAAATTTTGAAAGGAAGTCAAGGAAAAAAGTCTTGAAAGTGATCAGAGAGAAATGACACATCACCTATAACAGAATTCAAATAAAAGAGAATTTCTCATGTGAAACCATGCAAATCGGGAGGAAGGAGCTAATTATATATCCAGTGAAACTGTCCTCAAGAATTAAAGGGAAATAAAAACATTCTAAAATGAAAGGAAACTAAAAGTATTTTTCTCTAGCAGACTTACTTTTAAAGGCAGTCTTCAAACAGAAAAAAAGAAAGAAAATATGAAAGAATATTGGAATATCAGGAAGGAAGAAAAGATCAGAAATAGGGATATACATAAAATAGATTTTTTTATTCATGAGTTTTATAAATTATATTTGATAATTGAAACAAAAATTACTAAACCACCCAATACTCAAGACAAAGATACTTAAAAATGAGAAAGGAAAAGGGTTCTAAATCTCAGTAAACAGTCTACACTTCTCTTGAATGTGCAAAATGGTGATGCTAGTTAGCTAAGTCACGTATGTATATTGCGATACTCAGAGCAACCACTCTGAAAGCTACACAAAGAGATACACTCAGAAACACTATAAATAAGTCAAGATGGAATCCTAAAACTTGTCAAGTAACCCTTGAGAAGACAAGAAAAGAGAAACAGAGGGAACAAATAGAAAACAAATAATAAAAATGTCAGACTTAAGCCCTAAGATATCAATAATTACCTTAAATGTAAATAATCTAAATACACAAATCAAGAAATGCAGATTGGGAGTGTGGATTAAAAAAAAAACACCCAACTATATGTTGTTTACAAGAAACTCACTTCAAATTCAGTAGCACAAGTAGGTTGAAAGTAAAAGAACAGAAAAGATACACCATGCAAACATGTTTTTTTGTTTGTTTGTTTTTTGTTTTTTGTTTTTTTTGCGGTACATGGGCCTCTCACTGTTGTGGCCCCTCCCGTTGCGGAGCACAGGCTCTGGACGCGCAGGCTGAGTGGCCATGGCTCACAGGCCCAGCCGCTCCGCGGCATGTGGGATCTTCCCGGACTGGGGCACGAACCCGTGTCCCCTGCATCGGCAGGCGGACTCTGAAGCACTGCGCCACCAGGGAAGCCTGCAAACATGTTTTTAAAAGTAGAAACAGGTATATTAATATGCAGGACCAAATAGTTTCATCAGAGAATTCAACCAAACATTTAAATATGAATTAATACCAATTTTACCAATTAACACCAATGGCTTCCAAAAAACAGAAGAGAAGGAAATATTTCCCAACTCGTTTTATGAGGCCAGTATTACCCTGATACTAAAATCATACAAAAACATCACACACAAAAGAAGAAAACTACAGACCAATATCTCTCATGAACACAAACACAAAATCCTCAACATAATATTAGTAAACTGAATTCAACAGTGTATAAGAGGAATTTTACACTCCATGAAGAAAGGACATTCATTTCAGGGATACAGGGCT
This sequence comes from Hyperoodon ampullatus, assembly GCF_949752795.1. Classification (NCBI taxonomy): domain Eukaryota; kingdom Metazoa; phylum Chordata; class Mammalia; order Artiodactyla; family Ziphiidae; genus Hyperoodon; species Hyperoodon ampullatus. The sequence continues at coordinate 32,257,610 of NC_136924.1, read as the reverse complement.
GGTTTGAAAATTAATGTAACTTGCCATGTCAATAAACTAAAGAAGAAAAATCACATGAACATGTCAATTAATGCAGAAAACACATTTGACAAAATCCAACAGCCATTCATGATAAAAATCCTTCACAAATTAGGATATGAGAGAAATCATATCCACTCAATAAAGAGTATCTACAAAAGTTCTACAGCTAACATCATATTTAATGGTGAAAGATTGAATGTTTTTCTCCTAAAATCAAGAACACAGCAAGGAATCCTACTCTCACAACATTCCATGTCACTGGGGGGTGAGAGGCAGGTGGATGTGATCATAAAAGAGCAACATAAGGGACCTTTGTCCTGTTGAAGATGTTCATTATCTTGGCAACTGTGGTGGTGGCTACATAAACTTACACCAGTGATAAAATTGTATAGCACGTAATAAACATATAAAAATGAGTGCAAGTAGAACTGCGAAATTCTAAATAAGATCAGTGGACTGTACTGATGTCAGTTTCCTGATTGTGACATTATACTACAGTTTTGAAAAATGTTACCATTGATGAAAATGGTAAACTGTGTAGGGGATCTCTGTATTATTTTTTACAACTGCATGTGAATCTACAATTATCTCAATAAGCATTTCACTTAAAAAAAAAAGAAAAATCAATCAGGTGGTGAGGCATATTTGGCTTGTGGCCTTAGTTTACAGACTTCTGATCTAGACCATTATTTCTCAATTCTAGAACACATTAAAAATCACCTGGGGAGTTTTAAAACTAAAGATGCCTGGGCTGGGGCATTGTGGCCAAGCCGGCAGAGTAGGAAGACCCTGAGCTCACCTCCTCCCAAAGGCACATGAAAATTACAACTATTTACAGAGCAGCTGTGTACAAAAATGGCCTGAAGACTACCAGGACAATTTTTCACAACTAAAAATATAAAGAAAGAACCACAATGAGATCAGTAGGAAAGGTGGAGATGTGGTATAATCAAGGTCCATACTCCTGGGTAGGTGACTGACAAACAGAAGGATAATCACAACTGCAGAGGTTCTCCCCATGGAGCAAGGGGTCTGAACCTCACATCAGGCTCCCAAGCTTGGGGGTTCTCCACTGGGAAGGCAAGCCCCAGAATGTCTGACTTTGAAGGCCAGCAGGACTTGTGTATGAGAGAGCCAGAGGGCTATAGGAAAGAGAGACTCCACTCTTAAAGGATGAGCACAAAATATCACACATTCTGAGTCCCAGGACAGAGGCAATAATTTTAAGGAGACCAGGTCAGACCCACTTGATGATCTTAGAGAGCCTCCTGGAGAGGCTGAGAACATAGACAATGGCAGCAGCCAATTTTTTTTTAACATCTTTATTGGAGTATAATTGCTTTACAATGGTGTGTTAGTTTCTGCTTTATAACAAAGTGAATCAGTTATACATATACATATGTTCCCATATCTCTTCCCTCTTGCGTCTCCCTCCCTCCCACCCTCCCTATCCGACCCCTCTAGATGGTCACCAAACCACCTAGCTAATCTCCCTGTGCTATGCAAGCAGCCAATTTTTGGAGCTCATTCTACCATGAGGAGACTGGTGCCATCAAATAACACTCTGGAGTCCTCCCTGTAGCTTATTAGCCCTAGGGAGTTACCCATCCACCAGTGGGCCAGCACCAGTCCCAGGACTCCCTGGGCTGCACAACCAGCCACACCAGGACCTGACCCCACCCACAAGCATGACAACAGCCACCTCACAAAGCAGGGCTTGGCAGCCAACTTGGCCAGAGGCCACCCCCTACATACCAGTGCACCCACAGTTATCAACCCCACAACAAGGGAAGGGCTCACACAGCCCGCATAGGGAGCACCCTTAGAGGACATAGCTCTGATGACCAGAGGGAAGTGTGCTGCAGCACCCCGTAAGATGTATCCTATATAAGGCCCCTTCTCCAAGATTGGGAAACATAACAGATCTACCTAATATGTAGAAATAAACACAGAGAATTAGGCAAAATGAGGAGACAGAGGAATATAGCCCAAAGAAACAAGACAAAACCCTAGAAGAACTACGTGAAGTGGAGATAAGCAATCTACCCAATAAAGAGTTCAAGGTAATGATCATAAAGATGCTCAACAACCTCCGAAGAAGAATGGATGAACACAATGAGTTCAACAGAGACTTAGAAAACAGAAAGAAGAACCAAACAGAGCTGAAGAATAGAATAACTGAAATAAAAATACACTAGAAGAAATCAACAGTAGGTTAGAAGATACAGAAGAATGATTGGAGAGCTGGAAGACAGAGAAGTGAAAATCACCAAGCTGAACACAAAAAAGGAAAAAGAATTTTTAAAATTGAGGATAGTTTAAGAGATCCCTGGAACAACATCAAGCACACGAACATTCACATTATAGGGGTTCTAAGAGAAGAGAGAGGGAAAGGGGTAGAGAACTTATTTGAAGAAACAATAGCTGAAAACTTCCCGAACTGGAGAAAAGAAATAGACACCTAGGTCCAGGAAGCACAGAGAGTTCCAAACAAGATGAACCCAAAAAGGTCCACACCAAGACACACTGAATTAGAATGACAAAAATTAAAGGTAAAGAAAGATGAAGAAAAAACTTTTGACAAAGCCCAACATCTATTTATAATAAAATTCACAAAAGTGGGTATAGGCCATACAGACCAACATAATAAAAAGCATATATGACAAACCTACAGCCAACATTATACTTAATGGGGAGTAACTGAAAACATTTGCTCTAAAACTAGGAACAAGACAAAGATGGCCACTCTCACCATTATTATTCAACATAGTATTGGAATTCCTAGCCACAGCACTCAGACAAAAAAAGAGAAAGAATCCAAATTGGAGAGGAAGAAGTAAAACTGTCACAGTTTACAGATGACATGATACTATATATATATAAAATCCTAAAGACACTACCAAAAACTATTGGAATAAATGAATTCAGTAAAGTTGCAGGATACAAAATTAATATTTTATTAATTTTGAAATTAATGTGCTCTATACACTAACAGAAATCTGATGTGCTCTATACACTAACAATAATCTTTTAATAATACACTAACAATAATCTTTTAGAAAGAGAAATTAAGAAAGGAATGCCATTTATACCATTGGTGCAATACGATTGCACCAAAAAGAATAAAATACCTAGGAATAAATCTAATCAAAAAGATAAAATACTTGAACTCCAAAAACTGTAAGACATAAATAAATTGAAGATGACACAAACAAATGGAAAGGTATACCATACTCATGGATTGAAAGAATTGATATTGTTAAAAAGACCATACTACCTAAGGCAATCTACAGATTCAATGCAATCCTTATTAAAATACCAATGGCATTTTTCACAGGACTAGAGCAAATAATTCCAAAATTTGTATGGAATCACAAAAGACCCTGAATAGCTAAAGCAATCTTGAGAAAGAAGAACAAAGCTGGAGTTATAATGCTCCCTGATTTCAAACCATACTACAGAGTTACAATAATCAAAATAGCATGGTACAGGCACAAAAACAGACATGTAGATCAATGGAACACAACAGAGAGCCCCCAAATAAACCCACATTTATATGGGCAGTTAATCTATGATGAAGGAGGCAAAAATACACAACAGGGAAAAGATAGCCTCTTCAATAAATGGTGTTGGGAAAACTGGAAAGCTACATGCAAAAAAATCAAAATGACTACTTTCTCATGCTATACACAAAAATAAAATCAAAATGGACTATAGAGTTAAATGTAAGACCTGAAACCATAAAACTCCTAGAAGAAAACATAAGCAGTACTTCCTTTGACATAGGTCTGAGCAATAAGTTTTGGATCTGTCTCCTCAGGCAAGGGCAACAAACGCAAAAATAAATGAATGAGACTACATCCAACTAAAAATCTTTCACACAGTGAAGGAAACTATCAACAAAATGAAAAGGCAGCCTACTTAATGGAAGAAGACATTTGCAAGTGGTATACCTGATAAGGGGTTAATATCCAAAATATGTAAAGAACTCATACAACTCAACATCAAGAAAACAAACAACCAGATTTTAAAATGGGCAGAGGACCTGAATAGGCATTTTTCCAATGAAGACATACAGATAATCAACAGACACATAAAAAGATGCTCAGCATCTCTAACCATCAGGGAAATACACATCAAAACCACTATGAGGTATCACCTCATACCTGTCAGAATGGCTAACATCAAAAAGATAACAGAGAACAAGTGTTGGTGAGGATGTGGAGAAAAGGGAACCCTCATGCACTGTTGATGGGAACATAAATTGGTGCAGCCATTATGGAAAACAGTATGTAGGTTTCTCAAAAAATTAAAAATAGAAGAACCACAGGATCCAGCTATTCCACTTCTGAGTTTTTTCTCAAAGAAAACAAAAACACTAAATAGGGGAGGGAGATTAAGAGGTACAAACTTCCAGTTATAAAATAAATAAGTCATAGGGGTGCAATATATAACATAGGGAATATAGTCAATATTATTTTAATAACGATGTATGGTGACAGATGGTAACTAGACTTATCATGGTGATGGTCTTATAATGTGTATATATTGAATCACTATGTAGTACACCCAAAAAAATACAATTTTGTAAGTCATTATACTTCAATTAGAAAAAATAAAATTGCCTGGACTGTACCCCAGAGATTTTCATTGTTTTGGTGTGGGGGCCAGGCTTGCTTACTTTTTCAAAGCTCCCCAGGTGTTCCAGTTAGATTGGAGAACGCTTGCTCCCATAAGCATAAAATGTCAACCATTCTTGCCCTCTTTTTTTCCCCTTATCCCACATTTAATCAGACACAAAAACCTAGAAGTATACCCACAGAAAACTCTTAAACATTTCCATCTATCTCTCAAGAATACCAGTGCCTTAATCCTGGCCTCCATCACCCATCACCTGAACCAATATAACAGACTGTAGACTGCTTTGCTTGTCGCTTGCTCTTCTAGAAAACTAGCTCTAATGGTATTTCTGAATGGCAAATCTGATGGTGGCACTCTTTCACATTAAATCCTTTGTAAATTCCACTTTGCCTGAAAGAATACGTCTCTGTATTCTGATATTTCATTTGGCATGTTTCATCTGGGCCCCACCTACCACTCCATACTCATATCCATCGTATACACCTGTGTCCCTTCCACTCATATAGCACTTCTCACTATCCTCTGGACATTCCTGGATTTCTCACTTTGCAGAGGTGCTTTGTACCTCTGCACACACTAGGCCTAAAATCAACTTTTTAAACCTTCTTCACTGGGAAAATTCCTGCTTTTCTCTCAATACTCAATCTTCTCAATGAAACCACTTCCAGGAGGAGTAGCTCTTCACTTCTCTGTGGCCCTCTCCACATCACCTTGCTCATTCCACCTCTCTGTGCATCCATCCCCACACTCCATTGTATGTTTCTAAAGTCAGTTGCCAGGTGGGTACTGGATGTCTGGTATAGGACTTGGAACATAGCATTTTAAAATGCTGATATAATTGAAATAAAAAATGGAGTCAAGGGACCTATTAGAACCCTAATCCTACTACTCATCCTAGCGTCTTGGTGTAAATATCCTCAGGAAGCCTTTTCTAAGACCCATGAATGAGGTGTGATGCCTTCAGCTATTTCCCCAATAGCACCATGTTTTTTCTACCATAGCACTTATCACATTTTCTCCTATACTTGATGATTTAATTGTCTGTGTTTCCTACAGGCTATAAGCTTGATGAGATATGGGTCTGAATCTTTGTTGCTTATTGCTTTAAGCCTGTGCCTGGTATAGAGTAGATGCTCAATAAACAATGGTTTCATGTGATCTGTCTCTTAGTACATAAATAATCTCTCTTCTTTGCTTCTTACTCCAAATCTACAGTTTCAATCTCTCAACATAATCTCTTAGTAACAGGATATACTATTTCACTGTCTCAACATAATCTCCTAGTAACAGGATATACTATTTCCAAGCCAAATTGTTGGACCATCTGTACTTCCCTGACTTGGGAATGTCTTTGCTGCCCAAGTGGTGAAGAGGTGACAATACATGACCAATCTGCTTTGTCAGGACTTGGATGTGACATCACTGTGCCTGCTGAGCCTACAATACTCAACAATTCCAATGGGCTTTAGGACTTGCTTACACTAATTACAGAACATACTTCTGTATAGGGAACAGGAGAGTTTGAACTGAATGTAAGGGATCCCAAGAGGGGAGGCAGCTTTGAAATATGCAGTGTTATCATCGGTGCTCTGCAAATTGTGTTTGGGCTGAAATATGAGTTCTGTTTGCCTGACTCAAAAGCGCCCGGTGAAAACATTAGTGTTACTATAAAATATGGTGACATGCTGGAGCTCACATGTTATGCCCAGAGGCCTCCAATAAGACGATACAGCACAAACTGTTCTCCTTTATTCTTTTATTCAGTGTTTGTGGGAGTTGCCGATCTAATAATAAATTCTTCTTCTAGGGAAGAGAGCATCAGATGAGTACAAGACAGCATTTTTGATGAAAAAAAATTATGCATGTTGGGGGAGGAAATCACTTTGAATTTTTTCAGCTCCTGCCATAGAAGAGGAAGTGGTACTGGAAAAACACATTCATTTATTGTCATAGCAGCAGAACAGCAGGGACTCCACACTGTCTGTTTTTCTAAGAAAGTAAAATGGAGCCAAAACTAATAGCAACAGGGACCAGAATGTCAAAATGTGCCACCCCTCTTTTGACCAGTAAGGTTCTGGGGGCGAGCCCCATCTAAAAGGAAAAAAGCATGTCCAGTCTGACTGCAAAGACATATGCTGGGTTTGTATAGAGTGGGATGAACTTGACTGTGATACACAGAAAGCCTAAATAAAATGTTTCTAAACTTTGTAAATTTAATTACTCCATAAATTTAAAAAAATGTTGAGCATGCATCACCAATATAACTCCCTGTCTCTCCCTCACCTTCCATGAGGAAAATATAAGCTCCATAAGGACAAAGACTTTGTCTTATTCCATACTGTATCTGAAGAGCCTAAAACAGTGCCTGGGGCACAGTGCGTGCTCAATAAATAATCATTGAATGAAATAATAAACATATGATAAATACATGTATAGTTATTTATAAATTATATTCATGTACTAAACAAACTAATGTATATTCATGTAGTAAAATATTATGCGAAATTTAATGCACATTGGAAAAGGGAAAACTTTAAAGAAAGAGATATAAAGATGAATAGTAGTTCTAGTGATTTCCCCCACCCTCAAGTATTTCTATCTACTCACTTTGCATTGGATATAAAATTCTTTTTATACTTCAGGGCGAATATGAATCACCAAGGAAACATTTTTTAAATGAATATTTTTATCCAGCCCTCGACTCTCTCTTCCCCCCAACCTTTGCCTCAGATTCTGATTTAATAAGCAAGGCTTGGAAATTGCATTTTTACAAGTCCAGGGAAACTATGTTCTAGGTATAACACTTGGAATTACATGTTGTGAAATGTGTTATAGAGAAAGTGTTGACTACATGAGGTTCAATTCACTCCAGGTCCAAGCTTTTGGAGTGAGCCAGCTCTAGCTTCCACAATGATGGAGTTCTTTGGAGCCTGGCTTTACAATGGCACAATCTAAGATCACCTACAGCAATGCGCAATGCCTCGGCCAGGTTAGGTTCTGGACATCTATCTTAGAACCATGGACAGCTCCCGGGAGCCTATCAACTGCCCAACTCCAAAGAACCTCCTAAGCATCTTTCTCAGTTGTCTGCTGCCCCCTATCTGGGGCGTGCAGAGCGGTACAGATGTCTGTAAGATGTGGAGCTGGCCTCTGCTCTCCAAGCCCTCAACAGCACCTGCGCTGTTCACGGTACTGGCTTCTCAATTCCCATATCTACCTTTGTTTCTTCTCTATTTCTTCTTTCTCCAGGATGTTCATGGCACTGACCAGCAGTTCACATCAACAACACATCAACATCAACACTTCATGGCCACATACAAAGCCAAAAAATGAATCAAGAAATGTGGGGATGAGAGAATAGCAACTCAAGTGGGGGAAACTGACTGATGAAGCATATGGTGGCAAAACAATTCTACTAGCATATATTAAATTTCTACTGTATGCCTGACACTGTGAAGGAAGCAACCAAATTAAGTATCCTTTTTTTTCTTTTTAAAAACTTTTAATATTTTAGATCATTTTAGACTTATGGAAAAGTTACAAAAATAGCATAGAGTGTTTACATTTCTAATGTAAACAATTTAACCATAGGTCAATCATCAAAATCAAGAAATTAACATTAAAGACTATTCAAGTCTGACCAGCTTTTCCTTAATGTCCTTTTCCTGTTCCAGAGTCAAATCTAGAATCCCACATTCCATATATTAGTTATTAGTCATATTTCAGTACCTTTGAATTGGTGGCATTTCCTCATTCTTTCCTTGTTTTTCATGACTTTGATATTTTTGATGGGTGCTGATCAGTTATTTTGTAGATTGTCTCTCAATTTGGGTTTGTCTGATGCTTTCTCATGATTAGTTTGAGGTTAGTGACATTGCTTGAATTCTCTCAGTGGCCAGAGCTAGGAAATATAAGCATACATACATACATATCTAGTTTATTTATCTATATAGCTATCTGTATATATTTTAGAATCATAAGTTCACACCGATATCTCCAATTTCAATCCAATGCCACTAAGTTCATTCCAGCCTTTTTCCTTTCCTTACTTGTAACTTCCTTCTCTGAAAAGATACCTGGCTCTCATTACCTACAGTTTATTCACTTGTTTGTGCAACAAGTATATATATGCAGTAACAGAACTGTAATGCATACACTATGAGAATACGGTATTTATGCACAGCTTTTTTTGTCTTTAACCTTAGAGCATCCTGTTAAAAAAAAAACTGGCTTTCCAAATGTAGCGTATCGTTGATGTAAATTTATGGTATATGTGTGTATGTTTGTGAGTGTGTTTTACTCGGAACCTTCCCTGATTTAAATGCTCATACTCATCCTATTTCCCAAATGTAAACTGAAATTAAACCAGTAGAAACAGCTGTTAATATACCAGATGACTATAGTAGGTGAAGGAACAGTATGAGTGTCACAGAAGGCATTCTGTCTCAGACATTATCTCCTTCCTGCTCTAACCCTTTTGATCTGTATTCAGACCTGCTCCACAAAGCTTAGGATTAATCACTTGTCAGTTTTGCATTAAGCAACAGCCAAACCTTCTCTGACCACTGTTTTCCAAAGTCTGTGCTTCCACAGACATCTGTAATTGCCTCTGTCATAGCATTTATTAGAAACTATCTTTTTACTATTCTGTCCCCATCCGTCCTCTACCCAAGACCCTAAGTCTTTGAGAACAGATATTTTGCCTTACTTATATCTCTATCTCTATTGCCTCTCTTAATGCCCAGAATGGAATTGGCCCTCTATCAATGTTTTCTGAATGACTGAATGATCATGAGTCAGATTGGGGCAACTTTGTTTAAACTGTGTCCTTGAATCCCTGCAGCAGATCACCCAATGTGCTTGCCAAAAATGTCAACCTTGGGCCCTACCTGGAAGTCTTAAGATTCATTAGATTGGGGAAACACCTAAGGATCTGCATGTTTGCAAGACACCCAAGAATTCTTATTTACTTTGAAGTTTGCTAACCACATGCATGCTGGTGGTTACTGCTGATACAGTACTGACAAGAAGAGCTTGGTGGAATGGAGTTATCAGTGGAGGCTTCTTGAAAGAGGAGTTATTATCTGACTTTTTGAAGATGGATCTGACCAAGCCAAGGCAAGGGCAATGTACCCACATAGCAAAAGGGTTGATAACAACTATTTCACGTCTCCTTCAGTGGTCTGGGAGAGTGAAGAAGCCTTCAGAATTTTTTCTCAGAAGTCCCAATCCTTCCCTATGAATAAGGTTACTATTTATACATAAATGTAGAAGTGTGTTCTGGGACTGGCTCTGCCACTAAATCTCTGAATAACCTTGAGAAATACTACTACTAATAATAATTACTGCTATAGTAATACTATTATCATTATCATTATTACTTACCAAACATTTAAAATATTCCATATACTCTGCTAAGCCTTCTGTGTGCATTTTCCCGGTATATTGCCCTTAGACCTAATTACTATTATAGTTTCTATTTTTTCATGAGGACATGCAGATTCAGAAAGACTCAGAAACTTTCTCAAACTTGCGCAATGACAATTTTCCTCATCTGTAAACTGGGGATAATATCACCTCCTTCACGGCCTTCATAAGGCCGTGATGAGTTTTAAATTATAGGAGTTGCTGGGAAATTTTCTGGGTGAAACTCAAAGAACTATTGACAATCTGAGTTTGAGGAAAAGGGTTGGGAGTTGGCATAAGAGAAGAAGATCAACATTCCTCGTATATTATTAAGTACTTTATGAAATTTGTGTGAGCTTTCATTATAATAAACAAATAAAAAATAAAATAAAAATAGGATATAGTGAGACAAAGTAGAAATTGGAAAAAAAAAAAAAAAACCAGAAGACGGCTACCAGCCCTGGGCTAGAGAAACAAAGAGAAGGGACAGCATTACCAGAGCCCAAGGGTCAAAGTCATCTGTAGAAACGGGAACCAAAACATGTTTGTCCAAGGAAGCTGGAGTCATTAAGGCGATATAGTTCCAAGTAGAGACAAGGCAGATTGTGAAGGAAGAAATACTCTGGTGTGACAGATTATTTAATATTCAAAAATATTTACTCCTTGTCCCACCACCATAGAAAAGTAAACTTTCCTACTCCATTGATGTTGAGCTTGGCCTTGTAACTTGCTTTGGCCAAGAGATATTAGCAGAAATGACATAGGCAGAAGCTTCAAGTATGCTTGCACAGTTGACTTGCTCACATGCACTTTTGCCATTGCCACACCAAGAACATGCCCTGAGTAGCTAACTAGTCCCTGAAGAATAAGGGACACTTGGAGTAGAGTGTGGAGTAGGGATGCCTCAGATAACTAGCAGAATTGAATCATGGAGCATAGTTCCTTCAGCCACTACAGCTCAAAGCAGAGCTTCCCCAAGAGATCCACTGACAAAGGAGCCTGAAAAAACATGCTTGCTATAGCATGCCACTGAGTTTTGCTATGACATAGCAATAGCTGATGGATACTCTTAGCCTCTCCCTTCTTTCTGTTCTCCAATTTTCCACCCATGCCTCCCATTGGCTACACTCAGAAGCCAGTTGATGCAGGATCGTTGGAAATACAGCCTCCTTGTGATGAGGTCACCTTCCAGGACAGTGTCCTGGCTTCTAGTTGAAGAAGAATACTCCTGAGAAATAGAGCTACTGAGAAGCAATGAATGATGTGATAATGATGATAATAAGGATGTGATGATAAAATAGTTAAAATTTATTGAGCATTATTACATCACAAGCAGTTTTTTTAAAGTTCTTTAAATGTGGTCATTTAATCCTCAGAACAACCCTATGAGATTGGTACTAATAAATATCTATTTTACTGCTAAGAAAATTGAGGCACAGAGAGGTGACCCAAGATCACATAGCTCATAAATGTCAGGGACAGTGTTTGAACTCAGGTAGTCTGAACGTAGAATACGGAACTTTGACCATTACAGTATGGTGTGAAAACCCTGTGTTTTACATAGCTGTAGTTAATAGATACGAGTATATGAGTAGGAGTGTGTGTGTGTGTGTGTGTGTGCATACACACGCATCTGTGTGTGTGTCTGGCAGTGATGTGAGGATCCCTGAAGCTTAATCATAAGCATTGTGAATTTACAAGCTTTGTTCACCCTGAGGAAGATGAATGGGGAAGAGGCTGGGCTAGGGCACTGCATCTTGCAGCCAGGTTGATGAAGCTGAAGCTGTAAATCCTCCGTCTGGTGGCAAACCCTTCTTCCCGGGGAGATTGCAGCTGACAAGCAGAGAAGAGGGAAGCTGTCACCTGGACTATGGACATGACTGATGGGGGCCTTCTCTGAGAGCCCGGGCAGCAGAGGGGCAGAGTAATGTGTGACAAGGGTAACCCTCTGTTCTCTTCTCAAGCATAGGAGGAAGGGACAACCCAGAGACTAACCCCAAAAGCTCCAAGGGATAATGGGCTTTGGAATGAGGGAAACCTAGGTCTCAATCAGGGCTGTTCCTCTTATCAGCTAAGTGACCCTGAGAAGTCATTTAATGTCTTTCAACCAACCCACTGATGTAGGTGATTCACCACGTGAAAATTGGATGATAACATCTCTCAGACATTTGTCAGGGAGATTTAGTAACATAACGTTTAATAAAATACTAGCTTGGAGGCTGGCATCTGGTAATGTTCAATGCTTGCTGGAGACAAGTTGTTTCTCTCTTTAACTGATGGTAATGAGACTACTAGTGGTAGTCAGTGGTTTACCTATAATCAGACCCCAAGCATCAATGACAGCACATTCTATAAGAAACACAGTTAAAAGTAAATGCCTCCCCAGGTGTTAGATGTGGTAGAGCCAGGGGGCTATATGCATGGACTTTGGCAAAAGTTACCTGATTTCTAAGTCCAACCTCACTGCTCACCTGCTCTCTGGCTTGCAGCAAGCTTGTTAAGGTCTTAAAGCCCTAGTTTCCTCAATTGTGAAATGGGTGATAATAACAGTGCCTCTACCGTGGGGGAGTGATGAGAGCTCTTTGAGTTCATGTATTTTATGCACTCGACACAGTCCCTGGTACACAGTAAACTCTTGATGCTCGCTACTCGTGATCATCCTGGTGCATGATATAGATGCATTGATCAAGGGTATGGGCTCTAGAACCAAATTAAAGAAACTCAAAACCTGGTTCTGCCAGTTCCCATTGTGTAGTAAGCAACCTTGGACAGCAACTCAGTCTTCCTGTGTCTCAGTCTGCCCAGCTGTGACATGATGATAACAATGTAATCTTCATGGAGGTTGCTGTGAAGATGAACTGAGTAGGTACATGCAAAACACTCAGGATAATGCCTGGCTTGAATAAGGAGTCAATAACCGTTACATTGTCTTAATTTCTAAAAAGTATCTACTGCTGGGTGGAGCAATGGACATTTTATCAGTTCACAAGATCACTGCATATATAATATATACACAAAATTCATTGTATCAGGGACTTGAGTAGAAACGACCAAATAAAACACCAAAGAAATACCTAGGAGAAAGGGATTAAAAATAAGCAGAGGTTATTGATTGGGCAGGAAATGAAATTAGAGGGTAGTTTCTAAACTCTATTAAATAGAAGAAAACATACAAACAACTGGTGTTTATAATACAGAAGAGGTTCTTAAAATTTTATATAGATATAATTTATATATTTATATTTATGTATTTTACATGTGTGCGCACATATACATTTTGACTACATAAAATATGAAAAAGTGGCAAAAAGATAAAGGATTCTCTATGCATAATATCTAGGAAAGTTAACCTGGTCTATAGTTATAGGAAGCAGTGTGGTATACAACAGATGTTGAGTAATGTTTGATTGAATGAATGAATAAGTAATGGGGGTATAACTCAAAATTATGGACTAATTTAATACATGGTCAAAAGAGAGTGGAGACCGCTGGTCTAGAGAATTATTTTCCAGTTCCTAGCTCAGGAATCCAAACTCTTCCCATCTCAACCCCACCTCCCTCTACTTTCTTTTGTTGCTCCATCCATCCTCCATCTATTTGTGATTGTGCTGCATCCTCCAAACATATTGCCTTGCTTCCCTCTTTGTTTGAGATATCCTTCCTTTTGTCTCTGCTAATCTCCAGCTCATTCTTTCAAACCCTATTTAAATGTCCCATCCCCTGTGAAGTCTTTCCTAATTCCCACAGCTGTTTCATCTTCCTTGCTTCTGTATCATCTTGTATGAACTTTTATTACAGCTCTGATAACAATGTGTTGTAATAATCCATTTTGAATCTGTCTCCCCCTTCCCTACTTAACTGTGATGGGACAGTTCTAGGAATAAAATAGATTCTTAATTTCTATTTGTGAAAAAATTGAACAAAATAATGGATGGATGGGTGGATGATGGATGGATGGATGAGTGAATATTTTCAACTCCTGGATGGACTCCTGCCCTCCCCCCTTCCCTTCTAGCAGAGACTTCTTCCTCTTCTGATTGTCCCTGGAGGACTTACTACATTATTCTCTCACCCTTCTTAATCTTCCATCTTTGCATATCTTGCCTCCTCTTTACTTTCTTTTTTTTTTTTTTTTTTTTTTTTTTTTTTTTTGCATTACGTGGGCTTCTCACTGCTGTGGCCTCTCCCGTTGCGGAGCACAGGCTCTGGACATGCAGGCCCAGCAGCCATGGCTCACGGGCCCAGCCGCTCCGCGGCATGTGGGATCTTCCCAGACCGGGGCACGAACCCGTGTCCCCTGCATCGGCAGGCGGACTCTCAACCACTGCGCCACCAGGGAAGCCCCTCTTTACTTTCTTATACCTTTCTCACCACTCCCAACACTGCCCCCACTATATCCATACCTGATCTTCTGAGCTACCTGTTATTTCTCAAATGACTTTTTTGCATCCAAGTCTCTGACTGATCTTTATGATCTCAAAAGTCTTCTAAGCTACCCACTTGGCTCTTTCTTTCTCAACATTCAGAATTCTTGTCAGGTATCACCACTTCCAGCAAGTCTTGAACAACCAACCCAGACTCTTTAAAAGAGTCTTTCAGGATTCAAGTCCAGCTACACTAGGACACCATCATCCTCCACACCCTTGCTGTACATTCCTTTCTAGTTGATACACTTGCAATGTGCCTGGAAATCTTCCCACTGCTCTGGCTCGGCTTCCAGGATGCCTGCTGCGACACATGGAGTTCTGTGTCAAACTCGCAATTAACAAACTACTGTATTTAAGCTAATCTCAGCCTAATTAATGGTCGCTTGAGCCATTGGTGCTGATAAAGCAGGGCTGTTCCTGCTCAGGCAGCTCTGCTTCTTCCAGACTCAACCGTGTCAGAGCAAGGATGTGGCACCTACCCAGCCTCCTTCAGAGCCCAGGGGTTTCTTAGTTCAGTCACAGGGGATTGAACATGAAGATGACTTTGTATTTTCCAGCCTTCCAGAACTCTTTGGAAGTGCTCTCCTGGGGACCCAGCTCCAGTCGCCCCCCTACCTACCTTAGAGGTGCCTTCAGGAGCCTCCAACATTCAGTGAACTATTTGCCAGGCAAATTTGCTTACACTTAGTCAAAATGACATTTTGCTGGTGAAAACTTTTCCAAACTTTTTCTTTAAGGATTAAGGTAACATTAGCATACAGTTTTAAAAATTACACAAAATTAAAATTTCTCATTACTAAAATATTACATTCTGATCACAAATGATTTAAAAAATATGGAAGAATAAAAGGAAACACCCCCCTTCTAAAGGCAACCTCTTTACTTTTGACATATTTCCCTGCAGTTCCCTGGGTTTTGGGTGAGAGATAGTTGGGGAGTTTGGGATTGACGTGTATACACTGCTATATTTGGGATGGATGGCCAACAGGGATGTACTGTGTAGTTTAGGGAACTCTGCTCAATATTATGTGGCAACCTAGATGGGAGGGGAGTTTGAGAAAGAATGGATGCATGCATGTGTATGGCTGAATCATTTTTGCTGTATACCTGACGCCAGCACAGCATTGTTAATCAACTATACTCCAATATAAAATAAAAAGTTAAAATAAATAAATAAAATTAAAAACAAAACCAAAAAAAACCCCCAAAATTATAAGGGAAAATAATGTTCTCTTCTAGCAGTGGTGGGGATAAAATCCAAATTTCAAGACACTGAGGAATGAATGAAAATGAGGAAGTAGAGGCTGCCAGTGTAGATAACTCATTCTGGAGGCCCAGCTGGGAAGGGCAGGAAAGAAAGATTGGAGAGAAGAGATTTGAATAATTAGGTTAGAGCACGTGAATGTCTTTGATACCAGACTCAGATTTTGTCTTACCTGTCCCAAGGCCACGACTCCTTAATTTCAATTAACATTATACCCAGAGGCAAGAGAGAGACTTCCTTGTCCTAACCAAGCTGAATCAGCAAAGTTGGTCCTTTTCCCTCAAATACAGTAGTTTGTTCTTTGATGGTAGAAGGAGCGCTGGGCTTGGAGTCAGAACATCTGGACTCCAATGCCAGCTCTTTTACTTACTCCTTATATCACCTCGAGTAAATCTTTTACTATTCTGAGCCTTGGATTTCCCATCTCTGAAATGGAAATAATTGGCCATATCTCATAGGGTTGTTGTTAAAATCGACTCAGATGGAATCATATCAGATTAGGTTAATATCAATAGGAGAATGCACATGATATGGCCTCTGCACATTGCTCAGGTGCTCCATACATGCTTATTGATTCTAAATCTATTTACTGGCAACAATGCTCTTCTATAAAAGCATCTAAGAACTACAATTTAGGACTATTACACATGACAGTTAGTATACTGTTGTCCCTCTGGGCAGACTCCCTTTTTATTTACATATAAGAAATATCAGGCTAAGAGTCTGACTGACTGCTCAGAGCACAGTAGTGTCCTGTCAGAATCACTCTTTTCTAGAGTTAGGTACCAATTTTGCCAATTTGGATTCTCAATTTTGTTTCAATACCTAGAGGTAATCTAACTTAAAGGTCTAGATCAACACTGTCCAAAGTTACAAGAGACCTGGTATGTAATACAGGTGCCAATATGTTTTTAACAAATCTCCTACTCATTGGTGATAATATCCAATGTGTTATATTTATTTACTCAATCATTCATTCAATACTTAGTTTTGTTCTGTGCCAGATATTGTGAATACAAAGATGAACAATAATGATCTCTTACCTTGAGGAACTAATGGTCTGTTAGCAGAGAGGCATGCAAATAGATGCATGCAAAGCAAGAGATGAGTGCAAAATTCCAAGTCTAGGGACCTCAGTGCACTGAAGAGAGGTTAACCCTGCTTGGAGGAAATCAGGAGAGATTTCTTTTTTTTTTTTGCAGCCTCTCACTGCTGTGGCCTCTCCCGTTGCCGAGCACAGGCTCCAGATGCGCAGGCTTAGCGGCCATGGCTCACGATCCCAGCCGCTCTGCAGCATGTGGGATCTTTCCGGACCGGGGCACAAACCCGTCCCCTGCATCGGCAGGCGGACTCTCAACCACCGTGCCACCAGGGAAGCCCCAGGAGAGATTTGAGAGTAGCAGCTGCTTGAGCTGAGTCTTGGAGGGTAAGTAGGAGTTTGCCAGATGAAGATGGTAAGAAAGAGCACTCCAGACAGAGGCAACTGTGCTCTGGAGACATGAAACAGCCTGCTCATTCTAGGAACTGTTCATTCTGGAAACAAGTTTAGTGGGAATGGAGGGTTGGATGCAAGTAATGGAAGCCGCAGTGGAAAGTGGAAAAGTAGATGCCGTGTCAGGGAAGACCATGAATATGAGGAGCTTGTACTCAACATAGGCAGAGGTAGAGATGGGAAGGGGCTGGGTTGAGCCAGTCTCTGCCTACAGTCTCTGCCATGCACGAAACCAGCCTCCCAGGAAATTACTTGCTGATCTGATGTCAGAACAAGCATATATGATGACATTCTTCATTAAGATCATATGACTCCCCTCATTAGCTCATTACTCAGTTGACTTACCTTCATTGTTTGGCAGAGCCCCTGCCCTCCTCTTCCATGAGTGAGGGAAATATTCTATGTCCCATATGGATAACCTGTTTCAATTTAAAAATATCGTTTCTCACCTATTACAGTATAGCTCAAGAGTCAAGAATGTGGAGCCAGACGGCTTGGGTGTGAATCCTGGCTTCTCCACGAACTAGTTGTGGAACCTAAAATGTGGGCTCCAGCTTTTTATGCCTCAGTTTCCTCATCTATAAAATAGAGGATAATATAACTGCCTACCTTAAAGTGTTGTTAGATTAAATGGGTTAATATACCCTATATAAAGTGCTTAGAACAGAGTCTGGCTCATGGGAAAATGTATGAAATGTTAGTTGTTGCTATTATATCTTAACAATTAGATTATAGCTTTAAAAGTTCTGTTCTAGACAGTTAAAGACAACAGGCCCAAAACAGAGTCACTTATGTTAAGCCCCATGTCACCAAACTGAGACTTAATTAACAGTTTTGGCTCTCTCAGAAATGGAATCTTAAAACAGTCAGTAAGGAATTGCCTGGTCAACTCTACTTAGGAGTGCCTGATAGACCCCTACTATCCCCTGAAGGAAAGATCTTGCAATACAACCTTTTTTTTTTTTTTTTTTTGCCTAGTATAACTTCATTATTCTTGCTCCCTTTTGCCTATAAGTCTTTCATTTTGTTCAGTTCCTCAGAGCTCCTTTCCATCTGCTAGATTGGATGCTACCTGATTCAAATTGATATTTTGCTCACATAAACTCTTAAAATTCTTAATATGCCTCAGTTTGTCTTTCAACAAAACCCACGAGATTTCCCTAGACTCTGGGGTATTTTGTCTAGTGTTAATCAAAGAGATTCAAACTGCCTAGGTTCAAATCCCAGCTGTGGCCCTCAGTGTTCATATAATCTTTGGCAACTTACAAAACTCTGTTAACCTCAATTTCCTCATTTATAATATAAAATCAGTAATGTGTACCTCAAAGGATTAGTGTGAGGGTTTAACACAATAATGTCTGTAAGTGTTCATATCACACAGAAGATATGCAATAATTTCCTATTCCTTCCATTAGGAATCAGCTAACACTGATTCTCCCCTGTGACCCAAATAAGAAAATAAACCCAATAAGAAAGATCACATAGGGAATTTTTGTCAACTAGGTTTCAGAGATGAAAAACTGAATAAGAACTGACTTTGGATTTGTCTTTAAAACCCAGTGAATAGATTAGTCATGATTTATCCAGACACTAATTTGCCTAAGCCGATTTGAAAACTGTGAAAAATGTCTTCTTTCTCTTTGACCCTAAACTCGAATATTGGGCACATCCATCCCAGATCCCTTTCATGCAGATAAATGGAGCTGAAATTGTACTATCTGTGATCACTCCCCTTGGTTATAGCTTTTGGATTCCTGTACAACTTGCTTTTGAAGTCCCAAAGTGCACATCTGACCTGAAGAGGTGTCAGTTTGAAGATTACTTTGACTTAATTTAGCTCTGCCCTTCAGAGACACTCAAATGTACCCCCGGTATAGACTTACCTAAGCGAATATTCATTTGCAAACATTTCGTCTGAAATTTCCCCATCTGGGCAGCCAATTTCTCATTGGTAAAATGTGGAGTTTAGGTTACCAGGGATTCTTTTTTTCCATTTTTATTTTTTTTCTTTTTTATTGAAATATAATTGACATAAATTATATTAGTTTCAGGTTGTACAACATAATAATTTGATATTTGTATATATTGTGAAATGATTACTACAAGTCTAGTTAACATCTGTCAACATACTTAGTTATAAAATATTTTTCTTGTGATGAGAACTTTTAAGATTTACTCTTTTTTAAGATTTACTTAAATCTTAAATCTTTTAAGATTTACTCTACTTAAGAAAGTAGCAGCTTTCAAATGTGCAATACATTATTATTAACTACAGTCACTATGCTGTTAATTATATCCCATGACTTATTTATTTTATAACTGGCAGTTTGTACCTTTTGACCACCTTCACCCATTTCACCCACCTCCCACCCCCCACCTCTTGCAATTGTCAATCTGTTTTCTGTATCTATGAGCTCATTTGTTGTTGTTGCTTTGTTTTATTTTGTTTTTAGATTTCACATATATATGGAATGGAAGAACAATTTAGGAGTTGTCAATATTTTCAGGGTGGGTATGCTTTCGTCAAATGGTGCAAGCCTCCTGGGGATTCTGATAGTTGCTTTCCTGGAAAAGGGAAAGAAGGAAAAAATGGTGTAACTCTTCTCCCCTGCCCCCATTACGGAGCAGCCCAGAATCATGTAATGAAAGCTCTATTTTTTGGTAGGACTATACGGAGGAAACGTTGAGGGCTATTGGATTATAGTATTTCTGAGAGCTTCGGTAAACTCTCAGAAGTGAGGCAATTGAAAGAGCACAAGTTTTGTTGCTGGAGAGGTGATATTCAAACCCCAAATGTATATTTTATTAGTGAGAGTGAAAGGTTGTTCAAGGCTTAGCCTTGATTTCTCCATCTGTAAAATGGGTATGACTGTAGAAGAGAAGAGTAAATGAGAGATTGAATGTAAAATCCTAGTAAATGCTCAAAAATGTTATATACTTTATCCCAGCAGGGCACTACGGGGCCTTCCCAGGACAGACACTACAACCACCCCCATGTCCTCAGCCTGCCTCTTGTCTATAGAAAAAATTTAGCCAAAGTATAAATTTAATCACAGAATTGAAAAAATGAAGAAATAAAGGAAAACAACCAAACAAGACAAAATAATAATAGTTTAGCCATTAAGTAAAGTCAAGAACCTTTAGTTCCTCCTCAAGGGCTATAGATAATATTCTGAGCCATATCCTTTTAGCTGTTTTGCAGGTACTGAAACCCCCACCAGGTGGAAGAAGTTAACTATATGGTCACCAGACTGTAGCCATGACATAAGCTGCTCCATCTTGCACAATTCCAAGAATTGGCCTCAAGGAAATGGGAACATGTCTTTGGGCTAGTCATACAATGCCCTGGAATTTCATTTTCCTCATTTGTAAAATAAGAGTAAACTTTAAACACCTTGTAGAGTTGTTGTAAGAAGAGTTGAGATTTGTTTTCCAAAGTGTGGTGTTTTTTGTTTGTTTTGTTTTTGTTTTGTTTTCAAAATGGTACAGGCATTTTGGAAGACAGTTTGGAGGTTTCTTACAAAACTAAACTTACTCTTAACATACAATCTATCAGTCATACTCCTTGATATTGACCCAGAGGAGTAGAAAACTTATGTCCACGCAAAAACCTGTACAAGGATGTTTATAGCAGTTTTATTCATAGTTGCTAAAACTTGGAAGCAGCCGAGATGTCTGTCAGTAGGAGAATGGATAAACTGTGGTACAACCAGGCAATGGAATGTTACTTAGTGCTAAAAATAAATGAGCTATAAAAACATGAAAAGACATAGAGGAAACTTTTATTACTAAGTAAAAGAAGCCAATTTGAAAAGGCTACATACTGTATGATTCCAACTATATGGCATTCTGGAAAAGGCAAATCTATGAAGACAATAAAAAGACCAGTGGTTGCCACGGATTTGTTGGGGCAGGTGGAGGAATGAATAGGTGAAGCACAGAGGATTTTTAGAGCAATGAAAAGACTCTGTATGATATTATAATGATGGATCCATGTCATTATAAATTGGTCCAAATCCACAGAATGCACAACAGGAGTGAACCCCAAGGTAGACTATGGACTTTTGTTGATTATGATGTATCAGTGTAGGCTCATCCACTGCAACAAGTGTACCACTCTGGTGGCGGATGTTAATAATGGGGGAGGCTGTGTGTGGGAGCAGGGAGTGTATGGGAAACCTCTTCACTTTCCTCTTTATTTGTTGTGAACCTAGAACTGCTCTTTAAAAAGTCTTTTAAAAAATGTGTTTCTTGGGTCACTACAGTTCTGCCTTTGAAGGGGTATAAAGAAACCAAACAGACAAAGTCTGGGACCTCTCACTACACAATCCAGAGTAGCTCCATATTGGCTCCAAGATTTTAAGCATTTGAAAACCCTTAAACTCTCATCTATTCATTCAGGTACTCACATATCTATAATTTGTTTTGCTATATGCCAGGCACTGTCGTAGACTATGGGGATACGACAGTGATCAAGACAGACAAAGTCCTGGCCTTCATGGGATCATATTCTCATCGGAAATGTTCACAGGACTGAGGGGAAAGTGATTATTATTTTACCAGAGGATTGATTCTAAGAAAACCAACAAGTCTGGCTGCCACTTAGAAAACATGTGAAATCTGAGTCTGGAAGCCAAATCACTATGTCATATTTCTCAAGAAGTTGTGCCCATCTGGCCAAAAATGCTTTTGCTTTGGAGAAAGGGAGTTGCCAAATGCAGGATGGGTTCCAGTGGAATAGTCCAGGCATCCTTCCCCGAGTTGGGGCAAGAAGCCCATTCTTCAAAGTAACTTGCCAAACATCATCTTTGTGATATGAAAAATTCCCCACTCTCCACTCTAATCATATAGCTGCTTAATCTGCAATCAAAGGCTGTCTGTGGATTGCCTTGGGCCAGCTTTTCCTAGGCATGGGTCATTGCCGTGCCACTTTTGAGGTACTTTCTCTCTCTCTCTCTCTTTTTTTTTTGCCATACATATCCACATACCTTCATTATTATTATTTACTCACTATACAGGTTTAAATCTCCTCACATTTTACTCAGATTTACTTAAATAAGAATCTCTAGTAAATAAAAAACTGGAATGATTTTCCAGAAACCATAAGGTATGCATAGGGAATAAATACTACACAGACAAAATAATGTTATTAAAATCTAAAGTGCTGTCTGCTAAAGATTTTGAGCCCAAGACTTGCTCTCTCTTTGTTAAAATGTACTATCGCAAGGGTTAGAATCCTGCTAAAGATATGCTGACACTAAACTGGGACTTTCTGCTTGCCTTAATCAGAAATATGGAAATTGAAAAAGAACTGTCTCAGTATGTGACTCAATGTTATTTAATTCCATAGTCGCATACCACCTAGATGCATCTCACACACCACCCATTGATCTAAAATAAATAGACTGCCGGATAGTTCTCTAGCAAAGTTGTGTGTATTCGGGATAAGCAGAGAATTGCAGTTGGGGTCTGCAACCATGGTGAGCCACGTGCAATCCCCACATGGCAAGGGAAGGAGAACCCTTTTATAGAGGAGAAAAAAGAAATTGGGAGGGCTGTAGTAAACAAGGAATCTATGGCTTTTCATTGGCTGAGTCCTTTCCAGGAAAGAAGAGGAGTCTTCCTTCCTCCTGTTGGGCTCAGCTGTCATGGCAGGGCATGAGAGCGCCCCCTTCAGGTCTCCTGACTCTATTCAATTGTGATTTCTGTTTGTTAATTTTTAATACACCTAAACTCATTTCAAGCCCCACCAGTGCTGAGTGCTCCACTTTGGGGAAGCTGTTTTGTGGGAGCTTGACTTTTGTAGACCTTAACATTACGCTCTGTGACGCCTCAGATCTAGCCGACCAGCCTGGATATGCTTCCACACATCACCCGGTCTGTGAGCCAGAGATGAAGTCCCTGTGTCTCAGCTCCAAACTCATTCTTTTTTACTCTGTTTCTGATGCTGAGGCTGGGACTTTGCAAACCACAGTTCCCCCTTACCAGAGGGGTTCTCATTAAATTCTGCCAGTCGGAGGCGTTTGAAGGATTCCACATGGCAGGAGGAGGGAGAAAGGACTTGCTCCTCTCCTTTTGCCTGTAGAAGTTTCTGTTGGTTTTGCCCGAGCAAGAGCCTTTCACCTGTCGTGGGCATTGGTTCCACCCTCCAGACTTTTTACGCACTTCCAGGATCAGCCTCATTGCACCCCTCAGAGATGCCCTTGGCAGCCGGTCAGTACCCTTCCCTTGGACCATATATCTGTACCTCATCTCCACCAGGACCTGTGAACTTCTCAGGTACCACCATCAACAGGGCAGCACTCTATCTTCAGGTATCTGAGTCCCAGCTCCTCATAGCCCCTCTTCCAAGTCATTAGGTTTTGGTGACCCCCAAGCTCTCCCTTTGTTCCTGTAACCCTAGCAGTGGTGGCTGCTTCCTAAAGTTACTATCTCTGTGGTGTTTCAGTGCTCCCTTTTGGCGTTTTCTGTTCTCCAGCATCTGTTAACCAATTCCTTTCATCAAATTCTCTTGGTTGAAATACCTAGTCATTTTTGTTTCTTGACTGCACCCTGACGGACAAGTATTTGCTTACATCCTTCTCACTAGAGGGAACTCATTAAGCACAGAGATCATTATTAAATGTTCAACCAGTGTTTTCTGAATGCTTCCTTTACAGAAGGAAACAATTTCACACTCTTGTTATCACTGCTGATCATCCCTTCCTACTTCTGATTCAGTGTCCCTGAATCAGGGGGAGCTGCTAATCTGATTGGCTAGCATCCAAGACGTTGGCTTTACATCATTCCCTAGTGGTCAGTGTTCCCAGGAGCCACGCCGTCTTCCGCACCACCACTTTCACTCTACATTGGGTCAGACCCATTTTAGGATCTAGCCATCTTTCTCTTTCCCCCACAGACAACTCAAAATATGCTGTTCATAAGATTTTGATCCAGAGGAAAATAGGAATCTCACTTGGACCTCCAGGGCTAAGCCCAATAATAGCTCAAAACAACTTTTATCATACATAGTGATCCCTCTATATCCATGGGTTCTGCATCTGCATCTGCAGATTCAACTAATAACAGATTGAAAATATTGTTTTTAAAAGTCCAGAAATTTCCAAAAAGCAAAACTTGGATTTGCTGCATGCCAGCAACTATTTATGCTACATTTTCACTGTATTAAGTATCATAAGTAACCTAGAGATGATTTAAAGTATACTGGAGGATGTGTGTAGGTTACATTCAAATATTACACCATTTTATATAAGGAACTTGGGCATCCATGGATTTTGGTATCTGCGGGGGTTCCTGGAGCCAATCCCCCATGGATATGGAGGGATGGCTGTACATTGGGGTTTGTGGGTACTGGATCTGTTAATGATAAAGTGGAACTTTTACATATCCTCCTATTGGTTTTTGTGGGTTTTTCTTCTTTAGGAACTTGGTAGAGATGAGAGTTGTATTATTTTCTATTACTGTATATCAAACCACCCCAAAACCTAGTGGATTAAAATAATGACTATTGATTTGCACATCATTCTCTGGGTTGGCAATTTGGACAGGGTGCATCTGGGATGGCTCATTTCCACTCCACCTGGTGTCAGCTGGGCTCATTCATGTATTTGCCATCAGTTGGTGGATCAGCCGAGAGTTGGCTGTCCCTGGATGATTGCCTAGGGTGATGGGGGCAACTGGACCACATGTCTCTCACCATCCAGTTAGTCTGAATGTCTTCATATGGTGGCTAAGTCCCAAAAGCAGCAAGACAAAGAGAGTGAGCACTAATGTGAAAGTGATTTTCATCCCTTTTCTACCATTCTATTGGCCCAAACCAACCAAGTCACATGACCAAGCCCAGAGTCGATGTGGGAAAGGATATGAGGTATAAAGCCTTGCATGGTTTGGGGTCACACTCACCTTTCTGGTTCTGCCTTTAGCTAGACTCCCCCCCCAACCCCCGCCTCACCAATCTCCTTCCTCCAGCTTTCTACCTGCCTCACTTCAACCCTATCTTATGATCTAGACTTATGAAACTATTGCATTCCCTACCTTCTCCATGTTTACTTGCACCTCTGGCCCTTTGTGCATGTTATTTCCTCAGCCTCGGACTCTTTTTTTTTTTTTTTTTTAATTACCACCATCCCTCCTCTGCTTCTTGTGACTAGCACTGGTCATTCTTCAGCATTAAATGCAACTTCCTACTGGAAGCTTTCTGCCAATCCTCTGAGACTGTGTAAACTTTTCTTAAAACATGTTTCCATGGCACCCAGCTCCTGTCCTATTACATAAGATATGGAACTTGTCTGTTTGCTTTTCTGTACTCGCACCAGACTATGGGTTTTGTAAGGATAAAAGTCATGCACATTTCTGTGCCCATAGCCCATCAGATTTGTTTTCTCTAAACTTCCTGAACAAAGAGTTCTCTAGAATAGAAGAAAATGTTTCCCTTTTGCATTATGATGGCATGAGAACAGGGCAAGCTCAGGACATTGAGACATGACATCTTCCCATCCTTTCCGGACTCATGTTTGGTTAATGTGCTCTAAAATTGGCTTCCTGACTTTGAAATGTTCTCCTCAGGAAGCAGTTTACCTACCAAACACAGTTACTCTAACAACATGCTCCCTGGGGGTGTTGCTGGGGTGGAGAAGAGAAGATTTAACTGCTAAATATTAAGATTTTTTCCCTATTATTTTCTTATAAAGATCTTATATTCACTGACATAAATGGAGAAAAATTGACCCACATGGTACAACAACAGAGAGATGACTCAGACAGCTAGATTAGAATTTAGCTGCTCAGAGCTGTACCTCAACAGAACCCTCAGTGTTCCTGCTTATAGGACATGTGCTGCAGGGCAAACCCCAGGAGTACCTTAGTGAATAACCATTGTTTGACCTTCAAGGCTTGGAAGGACATCTTGTTTTTGATCAGAAGGACCCCTCACACACATACCATCCGACCACCCTAAACATCAGTGTGGAAACAAGAGAAACTGTTGCAAAGTAATTAGTCACCTAAAAAGGTACATCTAAAAGTCTATCCCCCTCAACCCCAGTGGTCATTGAATTTGTATGCCATATCTTGTTCACAATGTACAAACACAGCCTTGTGCATAGAAGACACTTAATTATCATATGATGAATAAATTGATGGTGTTGGTGAACAGGAAAATAAAGTCCATATTCCAGCCTGTGTTCCAAGTGTGTAAAATTATGAACAAGGCATATCTTCTAGAAGGTGTTGAACAAGTCTTTGTTGAATGAATGAAGGAAGCTGAGGCCCTAGAGAAGGTCAACCCTTCCAATAAACACATTAATCTCAGGAGTCAGCCTCTTCATTTTGACATTTCTTCCAAAGAGAAAGTCAATTATCCTTGAAATCTGACCCAACACTTTGTCTCTGCTTATTCTTGAATATATGAACAAAAGAAAAAAGAAGAAAGGTCACCTGGGGAAATAAATTTTAAGATGGTAAGCTTTGAGAGAGAGATTTGATTCAATCTGGAACATCCAAGATGGAAACTTAATATGTAGCAATGGAAGAACACAGGCAATGCCTCTGGGCAGAGACAGGAGTCCTGCCTACTGCTTTTCCCTCCAAACTTCTATCTTGGAAAGATGCAAGGTCCTTAGAACATCAAGGTTGGGTCTGAATAGAAGACAACTTGGTTCTGTACCTGTTTAACTACATAAACCTACAAATTCATCTCAATATGAACAGAAAGACAGCATGTGGCATAAAGAAAGAGTTCCGTGTTACAGGTTGATAAACCTGTGTTCAAGTTCAGGCTCTCCAGATAACAAACTCTAGGAACTGCATAAATTATTTCCCCTTGGGCTTCCCTGGTGGTGCAGTGGTTGGGAGTCCGCCTGCCGGTGCAGGGGGCGTGGGTTCGTGCCCCGGTCTGGGAGGATCCCACGTGCCGCGGAGCGGCTGGGCCCGTGAGCCATGGCCACTGAGCCTGCGCGTCCGGAGCCTGTGCTCCACAATGGGAGAGGCCACGGCAGTGAGAGGCCTGTGTACCGCAAAAAAAAAAAAAAAAAAAAAAAAAAAATTATTTCCCCTTTTCAGGCTTTAGTTTCCTCATCTGTAAATAATGGCAATAATGTTTCAGATTGTGGTAAGCAGTAAAAGAGAAAATGATTTATAAAGAAAAATGCTACATAGTGCAAGCAGTAATTGTCACTACTATAAAGACAGAGCTCTCATCTACAGAAACTTAGAATCTAATCAGAGAGATAGATCTGTGTTTAAAGCTGGAATTCATGGAAATCTGTATTCCTAATCCATTTGTTCCTTGAGTGATTTTCAACTGTTATTTGTTCATTTAACAAATATTTATTGAACATGCACAACTGGTCAGATAATGTGCTGGGCACTGAGGGGATATCATGGCAGGAAA
This sequence comes from Hyperoodon ampullatus, assembly GCF_949752795.1. Taxonomy (NCBI): domain Eukaryota; kingdom Metazoa; phylum Chordata; class Mammalia; order Artiodactyla; family Ziphiidae; genus Hyperoodon; species Hyperoodon ampullatus. The sequence continues at coordinate 32,229,969 of NC_136924.1, read as the reverse complement.
ATCTTCTCATGGGCCTTCTAAATGAGTGGGTGACCTGCAGACACACGCAAACGGGATGTTGAGAGCTTCTTAAGATAAATCCCATTTGGTTGCCTCCTCTCCTTTCTTGAGTGCTGTGATCACTCTAGTTATTTTAACTGCCTGATCTTTGAAGGCAAATGAGTTGGCAACAACTGGGCAAACCATTTGGCTTTTTCTGTGTGTGCTGAATGTGATATATGAGCAAAGAAGAAGGTTAAAATAAGCCTGGCCATGGAATGGAAATGAAATCTTGGGTATGGAAGGACAAAAATCTTGGGGATTGCAAGGATTCCTAGTCTGAAAGTTTTCATTGACATTAAGAATCCAGTTTAGATGAAGGAACACCTGTGTTTTTCCCTGGACTGGCTCTTTAGACTGAAGTTTTAGAAAGGGGGCCTTTGTAGAGGTAGGTACTTGTCTATGTGGCCTTTTTCTCTAAAGTCATGACTAAAAGGAAAGAAAATTGATGACTCCTTCTTCAGGAATGTAGACAAAACAAATCGTCATCTTAGTAAGAAGGACTCTGAGGAATAGAAACATGGGAGAGCTTGGGAAAGTCCAACACTTTTTTTTTTCATTTCCTTTTTCATACAGATCAGCAGTGAAAACCCTTAAAAAAAAAGAAAAAAGAAAAAAAGAAGGGACCACTTCTTTAGGAGAAGCTGAGAAAAGAAGATGTGAGTAAACTGTTTCCACTCTGCAGCCAGACTGGATACCAAGCAAAAGCCTGGGTGGGGTCTGCCTCAGAGGCAATGCACTTCCAGGGCCTCTGCTGGTGGGAGAGTGGGGAGAATTAGCTGTTTGGATGCTGACCCTGACCAAAGAAGGCAGCCTGGGCCTGACCCTCAGAAAGACCAGGGACACCTATTGCAATAGTGTTGAATAAAAGTCTTCTTTACCAGTGTCAGAATAATTTTATTTTTAACACGAACTCCAGTGAACCTATAGAATAAGGACCAGAGACTGTGACCCACAACCCTGAGCTCTTTATCCCAATCATTCAAATTTATAGGTTCATACTACTCTACCCATAGCCTGACAGAGGTCCACTCTTTTATGGATCATAGGGAAGCCTTATAGCAGGTCTTACTATTTACAATCTTCTCTGTTGCTATCCACTCTCCACAATGTGTTGGAGAGTATTTCTAGAGCATGCATGACAGGATAAATTGACGGCTCAAAATCCGGCTCTGTGAAGAGTGAGGTTGAGTTATCTCTGAGTTTACATATGGAGGGCTGGAAGCCAGATGCAGCCCTCTGATGTGTTTGTTTGACTCAGAGAGTCTTTTTAAAAGAATAAGTTAGTTGGCACTTTAACAATGAAAATCAACCTGGAGAGTTAGCTAAAAGTCTAAATTTCTTCCCTTGAAAAATGGAACATCTGGCCATAATGGATCAGCATTTCTAAAGGCAACAATCCAATGGAGAGCAGGAGATGTTGTTCTCCTAGATAAGGCATGTATCCTCCAGTTTGTCCCAGTCCCCACCATTCCCTATCGCCACTCCATTGAGTTTTTTAACCACCTAATCTTTGAAACCATATGTGTTTTTAACAACTGGGGAAACTACTTGGCTCTTTTTCTTTTTCTTTTTTTTTTTTTTTGCTGTGTGGGGTATGCAAGTTAAGGGGAAGAGTAGAAATGTACGTAACAAATGTTGGGTGGGGAAGGAAGAAAAATTTGGGGAAAGGTATCAGAAATGGCTAATGGAAAAGTTTGATGAAGCAACCCACATCACCTTCCATAAAATCTCTGCTTTTGAATGCTTCTGTCATTAGCTTTGAGAGTTATAGAAAAGCACTGGGAATCAGCTAAAGGTGGGCACAGCTCAAGAGCAGAGACTGCCTAGTGTGTAGGCTCAACAAAGCATGGCCTGTGGATCTTCCTGGTCACATTATTCTCCTGCATTAAATCTATGTCCCTCTTTCCTACTCAACTGTGGGCTTCTCATGAGCAGGGACCATCATTTTTCCTTTTTGTCTCCTGTATCTTTCTATCACTTTCCTGATTAAATCCAAGTTCCTGAGACTAGAACATAGGCCTCCAATATTTGATTTACTTCCCAATTCTTTTTTCTCACTACTTCCTCTGAATGATAAACTCCATCATTACCAAAATGTTTATAGTTCTCCAAATGCACTTTATTCTTCTACACCCTTGTGCCTTCACATCTGATGTTTCCACTACCTGCAATATCAAACTTCACGAAGCAAATATAAATTTTTTCTTCAAGCCTCAGTTTAAGTATCTCCTTGTCTTTGAATTAATCCTGGATTCTCATTTTTCCACAGGCCAAATGAGTCATTCGGGTGTCTTTGTACATATCTGCATTGTATCCATTACATTCATCATACTGTGGTATACTTGCATCTTTACAGGATTATCATCCCAAAGGTATTCAGAGCAAAGGATAATAGTAAATATATTATTCCATAGCTCAGCCTCCACCAGTTAATGTTCTACAAATGAAACATTGGCCCATCCGTGAACCTTTTTCTGACCTTTAACCCGTGTGCTCTCTGCTGAATGGATGAGTGTGGGGATGGATAAACGCATACATGGCTTAAGAAATGGAAAAATGATTCCTGAGGTGTCCTAAGGAGACTGCTATCCTCTGTGCCCATGTTGTCTTGGTTCCCACACACAGGGGTGAATCCCCTCACACCCAAACTATCTGTAGACTTAACATCCCTACCATTGCCTGATGGAGCCCTATACCTGTGTCCTCCTAGCCTAGAAAGTGCTATTGCAGATGCTACTGCTTAGCATCCATAGTGCCTAAGGCTCTGTCTCTGGTCACAGAATCTCTCATGCAAGGGGCCAAGTTAAGCCTCTGGCATGATTCTTCAAAGTATGCTTCATAATTGGATCAGCAGATGTTCTTTCCCTCTTGCCTGTCATTTTTCTTACCTTGCAGTGAAAGTCTTCCAAAAGGGATAAACCCCACAATGGGAACGTTCTCATTTATCAGCCACTCACACCATTCTCTGGGTGTTTTTTTTCCTGCTTCCATGGAGCAAATTCAGTGCCCTCCATAGGGGAAGTTGCCCCTTCAGAGAGCTCACCCCAGTTTCCAGGCACCTCCCTTAGCTTTCTGTTTCCTCCTCCCATTTCCAGTTATATCTCATTCAGCAGGCTTGACTTAATTCTTGTGATTCTCTTGGATACTTTTGTCATACGTAGAGGTTGACCTCTCTCACTAGACAGAGGAGGAAGAGTAGGAACCATCTCTTCTCATATTCATGGCACTTAGCCCCGCACTGGCCAAAAGCAGTTGATTAATAATTACTTGTTTAATTAATAACAGTCTTAAAACCTGGCATTTAGTTGTAATAATAACTATAATACTAATGACACCTACAATTTATTGATTACTGGCATACGTAAATTATGTCATTTAATTCTGCCCCGAATCCTGAGTGGTCATATTATTTTTTCCATTTTCCAAACCAAGGCTCAGAAAACGTATGTGACTTGCCCAAAGTTACACAGTTTAAAAGTAGTACCCACATTTTTGATTGGAAGGAAGACCTGATTTCCAAACACATGCAAGAGTAACTATGTGAACGTTTCCATTTGGAAGTAAATAAACAAATAAGTGGAGTCTAAATGTTGCAGTATAGGCATGGTCATATCACATCCACAAATGCTATAAAACTGCACAGCCCTTATGAGAGGCAGATGCCTGGGGTCTTAGAAGCAAGAAGCTCGGGTACCTTTCAGTCTTCAAATTGTTGCTTGGCTGGTGAAGAAGACACAGGAGTTAGGGTAGGGAGGGGGCAGGAGGAAAGGGGGAGGAAGTTGACAGAATTTTGCTCTGTTCTGTTCATCGTTCTTTGGCTGGACACACATTTTTCTCCAATTCAAAAAGAAAGGGAAAGACAAGACAGAGATCTCTTTTGCCTCCCTCTGCTCTTCCTAAACTCTCAAGCTCTTTCCCACAGGTCCACAAAACTATCAAGTATCCACTGAAGTGGAAAAAAAAAGGAGATGTTTTCTATACTTCAAGTCACAATCCTAGGAGCACCTCTGGGACGGATCTTTCAAGGAAAAGACTTGATCCGTTACCTCAGTAATTACACCGTCCTCCACAAATTCCCCCGATGATTCCAGCAGACCTGTCTCTCACTGGAAGAGGTGACCCGGGACAGGAAGAGCTTCATCTTATTGATGCAGGTGAGAGGGGACTCAGAGCCCTCTTCTTTAAGTGGATTTTACTTGTGTCCTCAAGACTAGGGCTGAGAGCGGTGTTGAGCCTTCTTGCTGAGCACACTGTAGTTCCCCCAAAGAACTGGCATCAGGGGCATGGAGGTAGCTGGGCATTGTGAGAGGGGTAGCAGAACTTTAGGACTTCTGGACTTCCCTCAGAGTCTCAAACCTGATACGCTCTCTCTGATCTCAGGAGTTTTCCCACTTGCTGTTCTCTCATCCTCGAAATGTGCTTCTCTGGTCTCTTCATCCAAACAATTTGAACCTAGACTCATGATCTCAGCCAAAATATCATCTCCTCCAGAAAGTCTCCCCTCACCTTCAGATTTTATCACAGTAGTAGACTGATCAAGAGTGTGGGAGCTGGAATCCCCAGGCCTGGAGTTGTACCCATAGTTACCACTTACTAGCTATGATCTTTGGGCAAATTACTTTACCTCTCTGTGCTTCAATGTTCCTTTTTAGTATAAATTGGGAGAACAATGCTGTGAACATTAACTAAGTTACAGCATATAAATCACACAGAACAGTCCCTGCCATGTAGTAAAAATTTCATAACTGTCAGTTATTGTCATTATTATTATGATTTTTCTTTATTGCACTTTGGCACTTGCAGTTATTTGTTCATCATCAGCATTTGCCCTGAGACTTCAAGATTCAAGAGGTTCAGTGAGTGTGTCTGTCTTGTTTACTGCTAAATTACAACAGCTTTGCATGACACATCCAAATACTGAATAGATTTTGAATAATGAGTGACTCAATCAATGAACTGAAAATCTTCAGCAAACAGTGAAGTGACACCAGCTCTCTCTAAGAATATCTATCATGTTTTCTTTTAAATCCCTAGCATAATTTCAGCCTTCCAATAGACAAGAAAGAAGTATTTGTGGATAAAACAATGATATTTTCGGGGAAGGTGGAAGAACAGTAGAAATAAGAAACACAATCACCAAGCATGTGCCAAAATGCCAGAAAGGGTTTGTTCTTGCAAGCGTTTAACATCCAATGAAAATCATCTAGGATAAAGGGGCTAGCCTTGTAGCAACTTATGAAAACACATAAAAGGAAGCACAGTGGTGGCTGCCAAATGAATATGTTTCAGGCAGCTGAGGCCAGGTTGTGCTGTGGGAGGTGAAAGCAAAAATAAATACCTTGGGCTTCCCTGGTGGCACAGTGGTTGAGAGTCCGCCTGCCGATGCAGGGGACATGGGTTTGTGTCCCGGTCCGGGAAGATCCCACATGCCGCGGAGCGGCTAGACCCGTGAGCCATGCCCACTGAGCCTGCGCGTCCGGAGCCTGTGCTCCGCAATGGGAGAGGCCACAACAGTGAGAGGCCCGCGTACCGCAAAAAATAATAATTAAAAAAAAATCTCACTACTTAATCAATGAAGTTTGATTTCTGCTCCTGCTCTTGTGCAGCGCTGGTCTACAGGGAGTCCCTGGAATCACCCAGGCACCAGGCTAACAGGGCCTCTACCATCTTGTAATGTCACCATCTCAACACAAGACTTCACAGTTTTCAGCAGCAAGGGGAAGGGCACGGAGAACTACACACCCACCAGTTCAGGGAAAGAAACAGAGTCTTGGATCATTTGGGTTCTGATCCGAGTTGGCACCACTGGATCTGAATCTTTTATACAATTCCTAGAAAGCAAAAGTCTTTGGAAGTAGAGCGGAAGTAAAAATGCATTATCTGAAGAGCCGGTATCAGCATTTTTCTTAAGGAGGAAAATGTCTGTTTTTTTTAAGGAAAATACTTTAGGAAGCTACTTGGGGTAGAAGGTGGGACTCTGAAAGCATGGATGCTGGCAGGGGTTCTGGGAGCAAATACACCATTCTGCGTGAGATAAAAGAGACGAATTATACTCCAATAAAGATGTTAAAAAAAAAGAGACGAATTCAAAGGAGAGGAAATCTCGTTTGTTCCTAAGAAGGGAAAGATGGTTAAGAGAATGAAATGATGTTCTTGAGATCTAAACCATGCCCCAACTTTCCTCTCTTACATACATGTCTTCGGTAAAGTCAACCGACACAAAGACTGCTTAATATGAGCCTATTGTGCGTGAATGTGTGTGAGCGAGGCTGAGTTCCTATTTAGGCTGACCATGTATGGAACCAAGACACCATGCACTCTCGGGTGAGATATCCTGTACCGCAGGGAAGCCAAAAACCCTGACAAAGGCAGCTATGAGAAATGTAAAGCCCCTGGGAACCGTCAGAAATACGGGACAGTACTTTGAATTTCCGGAGACTAGGATGGAAGCCAAAACACATCTCATTTAGATCACACGAGATAGGAAGAGTCTGGCTGGAATTTGGGACATCTATAAATCAAACACTCATGAAAACATTTCTTCTTTAGTGCCTTGCAGTTGTAAAAATTGCACACTAAAAAACAAAAGAGTTCATGGGAAGAACGGATTGGGGAAGATCATTCAAAACTATTTATAGCCAGAGCACTCAGAAGACAATCATAACCATAGTACAAATACTAACAGACTTAAGTGCACCAGCAAATATACGCAGACCAGAGTAAGTCCTCAGCAGCTTTAAACCTGGGCTTTATGTCTCCTTTGACTAACAATTTCATTAAAATTAAAAATACGACCCAGGTTGTAAGTTTTTCCCTGAATCCATCCCTTTAATGCGGGGAAAATGTCTTCCCAGATCCTCTAGAAGCTTAACATGTGGAAAGCACAGTAGTTCTTGAGGCCATCAAACTAGCCATTACATGTACTAATGTTTCAGGATCACCATCTTCTGTTGCAAGCTCTTCTTTAATTATTGGAAAACTTGCTCCTAATCACATCAAAGCATTAATATGCTGGGGAAAAGCTGTGAATGAACCAATGTGACTTCTGCATTACACAGACATCATGTCCTTCTTAACTGCTCACGTAGGAGATAATTCATGTCAATGAAATGTGTTGACAGAACAGACAGTACTACTTGCTTCTCTCTATTCTTTTTTTGGTTTTTTAAAGGAGGAGATGGAGAATTTAGGGCATCTTGGGACCCACTGAATTACCCATTTGAAGCCCTGCTTACCCCAGGGAGCATCCCTGACAACAGAACGATGACAATGATCTTGGGCATAAAGTCAGAGAAGTCATGGAAGTCATGAAAAGACTCTTCTCTGAGCTCTGGGATCTTAAATATTCTGTTCCTCTTTCAAGACTGAGTTCTGTCTTAGAAACATAATTATAGTTTCAGAAACTTTTCATTGTCATATATTCATTTTTATAGCCTTTCACTTATTCATTTGTTTTTTTCATTAAATATATATTAAGTGGCTGCTGAGTTTAAGGGAAGGATACAAGACATGAATATATATTAATGTATATGTTTGTTTTCTAGGCTATCTCCCCCTCTAGATTCTGAAACATTTACATCAAATGTTCATCTCTCTATCCTTACGGTCTAAGTCATGGCCTAGCATAGAACAGGTCTCCATAAATCCTGCTGAATGAATGAATAAAAGGAACTTACTTACTTGGCAGTTAAAGCACATGCCTTGGATCCAGAAGAGCCAAATTTGAATCCCTTTTCACCACATAGATAAAACCATAGACAGGTTACTAAACTCCACTAGCCCCAGTTTCCTTGTATGTGCAGCAAGAGCAACAATAGCTGTTGTGAAAACTAAATGAGTTAATGAGTGTTAAACAGCACAGTACACGGTACAATTCATACGTTCAATTAATGTTAGTTTGTTATTATTATTACTATTATTTCAAATATATGAATAAGACGTGCATCTTGCCCTCAATTTGTATATCGATAGATCAGTATGACTCTAGAGATCATTTAAGTAATCGTTTTACTGGGGAGACTGACTCAGAAATGTAGCGATTTGCTCAAGGTGGATTTAATAAAATCAGTTAAGTGACGGCACCATGACTAGAAGAGTGCTCTAAATCCTAGCCTCTCTGTTGCTCCAAGTCCTCTTCTGAATCTATCTTTTACTCCTTACTGCCACCCAATGTCTGGAGAAGAGAAATAGATGCTACGATTATTCAGACATACAAGTTCTCATGTTCTTCCCTGTGTGTCACTGGTGTTACCTTGGAGACTTGCAGTATCCCATGAAGAAGATATGCCAAATATCATCATCTCCATGATGCAGTAAGTGTTCTTTACATTGCAAGGAATAGAAGATTCAACATAAGCTAGATTAAATAGTAGAGGAGATTGTTGGCTCATGTGATAAGAAAGAGTGAAATATGACAGGCTTCAGTATGGGCTAATCCAGTAGCTCCATGATACAACACTAAAGACCTTGTTTGAATTTAAAAAAAAAAAAAAAGGACCTTGTTTGTTTAGGTCACAGCCCTGCTCTCCAGTGTCAGCTGCATCCCAGGGCTGGCCTCCCATCATGGTCACAGAATGGTGACGAGCAGCAATCTTATGTCCAATAGAAAGCAGAGAACTCCATCTCATAATCATCAAACAACATCTTGAACTCTATGATAATTGGACTACCTCTGAACCAATCCAGGTGATGAGGAAACTTCCATGTACCAATTGGCTTAGACCTATGATATTCTCAACCAATCACTGTGGAAAGTGAGGTGGAATTAACCTGATTGGCTTGGACCACTCAGGGCCTATTCCATAGCTGTGTATGGGGAAAATGCCACCAAAGAGAGATGGTTGTTGCACAGTGGGAAAGAAGTAGAATGGAGAGCTGATGAAATACACCCGAGTTACAAATAAGGAAGACTAAAAGGGAAGCTGGGCATATTGGAGCTATATTTAGAATAAGGTTTTCTTGATTCTCATGCCAGTATGTTTTTTCTGCTATTTCCTCACTTCCACGAGAAGTGGGTCAATTTATTATTGATTCTATTTTTGCTCTCCTGGGTGAGTGAGATGTGGGTGCCCAAGCACTGACAACAGGGATGCTTTTCTCATTGCATCACTACTTGATATGTACCTGGTCTACGCTATTGTCTGCAAAAGATTAGAATGAGCTTGGGGGACCCCAGAGGTCAAAACAAGCCTGTGCAAATGCAGGTACTTTTCTTATATATATTTGTAAATGTCTTCGAGCCTTTTCATTGTTAGCACAAAAATCAACCCAACATTACACAATGCACAGTAAATAACTGAGTGAACCGTGTCAGTGTCATCTTGAAGATGCTGTCCCTGAAAAATATGGTGCTGGCGCTTAAATATCAAACATCATCATAAGTTGTGTAAATAAGAATTCTTTTGTTATCTTGAGCACCAGAATTGTGCATTCAGAAATGGTTCTCCATGTCTGGTCGCTTTATACTCCTCTGGAATTTCAATTCCATGCAATGAATTTGGGTTTGGATGTCAGTGTCTGTTTTCAATTCTATTTACTTGCCTCTTTAATGAATTTTTTCTCTGATAGCATTAGCAGAAACTCTTCAGCATGAATGTCTGGGAGAGTTCTTTGAAGTACCTGCAATGGTGCTGCATTTGGTTCCCCTTCTGTGTGTCGTCTTAACCTATCCAGGGTTTTCCTTACTTCACCTTCAGCACCAACATTGTGATGATGTTTTCCTGTCCCATCTTGAATGACTGCATGTTATCCACATCCTGACAAGTTGTACATTGGGCATTGCATTCTCTTCTTTTCACAGAGTCAATACTGTTTACTTCTATCTCTGTTAAAAGAATGGAAATGGCAATAAAAACTATTAATAATGTAGCATTGGCTTTTCTTTTTGTAAGCATACTGTTTCTGCCATATTTCTCTGATAATTTTCAAGTAGAGATGTCATATTGCCAAGCAACAGTAGGGTTATTATTAATTTTTTCTTTTGTAACCATCTGGCCAATGGTCACTTGTTTACCGCTAAGGGAAATCTTACTAGTGTCTTATGGGTTCAACACCAGTTCCCCTGGGCTGGATCAGCCTAGGCACCGGCCAAGGGCATAGTGGTCTGTGCTAATTGGAAGGTAAGTGTGGGAGCATACCCACTAACACCTCTCCAAATAGTGGCAGACACTTCTTGAAGTCTACCATGATCATACCTCTACAGAACGTTGATTCAAGGGAAGCATTGCCCATTTGTCCCAGGTGATGGGATAGTTTTAGGGGGGTTAATGAGATGCCTGGTATCTCTTCATACCAACAAGCTCCTTCTTTCAAACTCCACCCTTATTGAATGACCCAGCCAGGTCCAACCAAATGTCCAGTGACATATTAATGCACTGTGCATGGCAAGATCCCATCCTCTACCTGTCATTCTCTGTGCATTTCTCTAACTGTAGGATTCTTCCTCCAGATGCACAGTTAATATAAATCCTGCTCTTCTGTAAAATTCAAATCCCAGCCCTCTACCTAACCCTATGTGGCATCACCAGTTAGGCTGCCAAGGCAAGAATGGTTATTGGCAATACGCTCATAACACAATTATCGGACCAATAATACCCGAGAGTATCTTTTATGTATTAATCCTATAAATCAAAGTGTAAATAAATGTTATGGGCTATTTGAACCCAGGGGTATTTTCTAAGTGTGGATACTTTTGACAGGACCAAACTTCAAGGACATTATAGTGTAGACCAAATGTCTCAGTGGTCATTTTGGACAGAACCAAATATCTGCTAATAAATTTTAGAACATTTTCATCTCCCCCAAAAGAACCCTTAATCATCACTCCTAATCCCCACATTAACTCTTCTCAAAACTCTCTTTATTGAGAAATATGCCATAGATGCAAAGGAATAATTTAATATATATGTAAAGTTTAAAAACTGAAAATAAAACAAACAAAAAATAAGGCTTTGTTGAATAAAGAACTGACGAGTAAAAGATGATGCTAAAAAGTGAAAATAAAACAAATCTCAAATATTCATTCCCCTGATGGAAATATAAAACATTACTAATACTATTGATGCTCCCTGTGCTTTTCTCTGATTTCATCCCCTTACTTTCCTCCTAGAGGTACTCAGTGTCCTGAATTTTTAAACATCAATTTGATTGCATTCCCTGATAATTTTAGAAGAAATACATGTGTTCTTAAACTATGTATTAGTTAGTTTTATCTGTTTTTGAAAGTTGAACAAATGACATCAAACTGAATATATTCTTCTGCAACTTGTTCTTTTCCCCCTCAGTGCTATGGTTCTTGAGATTTATCCATGTTGATGCTTGTAGCTATAGCTATTTTCACTGCTTATTCATGTTTGTTGCATGAATGAAGCACAATTTATCCATTTCATAGAAGACATTTTAGTCACTGTTTTTTGCAATTCTGAGAAAAACAATGCTGCAATAAACATTCTTTACATGCCTTCTAATATTCCTAAGTATGCACTTATATAGAGTACAGCCCCAGTTGTAGAAAGCTGGGTAATAGGGCAAAACCCTGTTCAATTTTATTAAGTAGTGCCAAGTTGTTTATCAAAGCAGTTGTCCTATTTTCCACTCCTTCTGTGAATAAATGAGATTCCTATTGTTTCACATCTTTGTTATTATTAGACTTAAATTTTTTTCAATTTAATATATTTATTTTGCCTTTCTCCAACTAATACTGGGTTACGAAGTTTTGTCACATTTGTATTAGCCAATCATGCTTCCTGTTCTGAGAAATACCTAATTTTGTCTTATGCTCATTCTCTATTTTGTGATTTGTCTTTGCATATTGTTTCATAGGCCTTCACTATACATTCTGGATACTAATTCTTCCTCGGTTATACCTATTGCAAATACCTACTTCAAATTTGTGGCATATGTCTGTAGTGCCTTTTTTTTTTTTTTTTTGCGGTACGCGGGCCTCTCACTGTTGTGGCCTCTCCCGCTGCGGAGCACAGGCTCCGGATGCGCAGGCTCAGCGGCCATGGCTCACGGGCCCAGCCGCTCCGCGGCACGTGGGATCCTCCCGGACTGGGGCACGAACCCGTGTCCCCTGCATCGGCAGGCGGACTCTCAACCACTGCGCCACCAGGGAAGCCCTGTAGTGCCTTTTGATGAGTAAAAATTCTTAGTCAAAATTATCAAACTTTTCTTTATGGGTCGCATGTTTTTGAATCTTGTTTAAAAAAATCCTATTCTTTATGAGATCAGAAAGACTTTCTCTTATACTGTCTTCCGATAATTTAAAAGGTTTTCTTTCACATTTAAATCTTAGATCCATCTGGATGTGATTTTAATGTGTGATGTGTAGAAAAGATCCATCACTAATTTTCCATATGAATAAGCACTTGTCAATATATAATGAAAAATAAGCTAATGCTTCCATTGATCTGAAACATCAGCTCCATCATATATCATGACTCCATGTAGGCAAGTGTATGTGTATGGTACTTTATTGTGTTCTTTTGGAATAATTATCTCATTTTGCACCAGTACAACAGATTACTAACTATTATAGCTTAATAGTGAGTCTTGATATCTGGCAGGGTGAGTCTCCATTGGGAGAATCTTAACTACTAATTGGTTCTCCCTTAAAATTATTAGAATCAATCTATCAAGTTATGTGAAAATTCTTCTTGCGATGTTGACTGGAATTCTGACAAATTTAAAGATGAATTTGGAAGGAATTGACATATTTATGATATTGAGTTTTCCTGTCCATTAGTATAGTATCTCTTTCCTAGTATTTGCATTTTCTTTAATGACTTTCATATAACATTTTTCACCATAAAAGTCCTGGGCAACTTCTCATATATTTTGTTGATTTTAATTTTTTGTAAGTATTGTTGGTTATTGCATTTTTGACTTGACTGTCGCTAGTATATAGAAATGGAATTGAATTTTTTGGGGGGGGTCTCAGAGCAGCCTGATGCTCTTTTTTTTTTTTTTTTTTTTAGCTTTTTAGCATCTTTATTGTAGTATAATCGCTTTACAATGGTGTGTTAGTTTCTGCTTTATAACAAAGTTATTCAGCTATACGTGTACATATATCCCCATATCCCTTCCCTCTTGCGTCTCCCTCCCTCCCATCCTCCCTATCCCACCCCTCTAGGTGGTCACAAAGCACCCAGCTGATCTCTCTGTGCTATGCAGCTGCTTCCCACTAGCTATCGGTTGTATATAGATCTTTTTACCTGGAAATTTTGCTAAACTCTCTTATGCTTTATGAGAATCTTCTATAGATTCTTTGAAATTTTTGATATAGACGATCTCATCTTCAAGTAATGACACTTTTATTCTTGGTTTTCAGTGCATTTATCTTTTACCTCCTTTTCTTGTTTTATTTTGTTGACTAGAAATTTCCAATAAAATACTGAAAATAATAGTGATAGCTATCATTCTCATCCTTTTTCTGATTGTAAAGGGAATACATTAAATATTTTATGGCTGAGTATGATATTTACAGCAGAGTTAGCATAGGAATAATCTTTTTAAAGTTTTTTATTTATTTATTTAATTTATTTATTTTTGGCTGTGTTGGGTCTCTGTTGCTCTGCGTGGGCTTTCTCTAGTTGCAGCGAGCAGGGGCTACCTTTCGTTGCAGTGCATGGGCTTCTCATTCTGGTGGCCTCTCTTGCTGTGGAGCACGGGCTCTAGGCGTGCCGGTTTCAGTAGTTTTGGCTCGCGGGCTCTAGAGCGCAGGCTCAGTAGTTGTGGTGCACGGGCTTAGTTGCTCCGCAGCATGTGGGATCTTCCCGGACTAGGGCTCAAATCCATGTCCCCTGCAATGGCAGGCGGGTTCTTAACCACTGCACCACCAAGGAAGCCCAGGAATAATTTTTTAACTCCAAATCTGAGAAGTGTTTTAATGTTATCATGAGTGGGTGTGGAATTTTGATAAATTCATTGAGGTGATCATTTATTAATAATTTCCCTTTAACTTGGAAAGCAATGATTATAATAATAAAATTTCCTAAATTTTGAAACAACCAGACATCCTTCAAAGAAACTCAACTTGGTCATGTTATATTACGTGTTTATAGGTTTATGGATTGTTAGATTTGGAGTACATGTATGTATTCAGGAGTGAGATTGCTCTATAATTTTCTGTTATTATAATAGAAGGTTATGGTACGGTTTTGTTGTCTAAGATATGAAAGACGAAGAGTTGGGAAATTTTTCATCATTTAATTTACTTTAAAACATTTATTTTAACTTTACATATAGTAAAATTCATTCTTTTTGATGCACATTTGTTATGGTTTATTTTTCTATTTCAGCCTCCGAATGCATAGATGTGCAGTGATAACTCGACCAGTGACTAATGGCGTTAAATATTTTTCCATGTTCCATCCATATATCTTTTTTGTTAAAGTATCTGTTCAGATCTTCTGCTCATTTTTTAACTGTGTTATCTGTTTTCTTATTGTTGCCCTTTTAAAATTCTTTATATATTCATATATGTATACATATACATATAATACATATATATGATTTACAAATATTTTCTCACCCTTACAACATTTGTCAGTTTTCAAGTTTTGATTTCCTGCTCCAACTGGCCTGTTATTAATTATTTTACAGAATCCTCAGGTAGTTGATTTTTATTTTGGGGGGATCTAGAGTCCTTAGTTGTAATCAGTGGGAAAGATAGGCTATAAAGAACTAATTTCATCTCAGCCTGCACCAAAAGTCAGTCAGTTTTTAATTCTCAAAAGGTTTTTATGAAAGATTGGAATGATCATTCTCTTTATGTTCTATAGAATTCACATATAAGACCATTTGAGCCTCTGCGAGTAGATTTTAATTATCCTCATGTTTTGAAATGGTCACAAGATCATTCAGTTATTCTATTTCTCCTTTAGTTGATTTGGTAATATACATTTTGGAGGGAATTTGTGATTTCACTTAAGTTTTAAAATTTATAAGCATAAAGTTATTCATAATATTTTCTTTCTAATCATTGTTTTATGTCTAGTCATGGCTCTCTTTTGTTACAGTATTCTTTAACTCTGGTTCCTCTTTTTTTGGGGGGTGGCATGCCAACCTTGACAGAGGTTGACAAATACTTTATTGTTTACAGAGAATGACTTTATCTTCTTTTTATACATTTGCATCTTTATAATTTCCTTACATCTATTTTCTTTGGATTCTTGCACATATTTTATCTGTAACTTCTGTAGTTGGATGTTTATTTCATTTCTTTCCATCTGCTCAGGACTGTAAGCATTAAAAGCTATACTTCCCCTCTATTTAATATTTTGTTTTATTCCATGAGTATAGGTTTGTGGTTAAGAATTCTTAGGATAGACTCTTGTATTTCTATCAGTTGTGTATTTCTAATAGTCTATTCCATGGGGAAAAATATAGCCTTTCTTTTGAGGCCTCTCTAGTTTCCAGCCAATTTTACTAGCCCCACATGACAAGCACATGCCCTGTTGTTCTCTCCCCAGGAAGAGCCCATCTGAGTATGACATGCCTGATTCTCAGCCTGTGTCTAGAGTGGCAGGACCCTTGGGGAATAAGTGGCTCACAAACATCCGCTCACCTAGAAAAGGCTTGTCTCTCTCGAGAATTTTCATTCTTCTATTTTCCTTTGTTTTCACAACCCTCAGATATCTTTTAAAATATGAACTTTGCAGTTCACTAATTTTTTTCCAGTTAATACAATGGGAATGTGAGCCTGCTACAACCTACAACGTATCACTTAGAAATAAAAGTCCTCTTTGTACATTTAAAAACTAGTTATTAGATTCTTATAACTCATATTCGTATCTCCAGTCCTGAGCTCTGAACTCATTCTTCAGTTCATATGTTCTATTGCCCTCAGACCCATCGACCTGAACGTCCTACTTATTCTTCTAACCCAGAGTATCCAAAATGGAATTCATCAGGCACTGCCTCCCATACAGGCTCAGTCCTCTCACGCTCCCTGCCTCAGCTGATGGCACCACCATCTCTCCAGTCATCCAAGCTGTTTCCATAAACGTAATGTGAATTGCTATCTGCTTACCTTATATCTGTAACCGTAATGATTGGTTAATGAACAAAACCTTGACTCAAGATAGGCCAATCAGAATGCTTCCCTGGGAATTTCATGCCTAATTCTGAAATAAGAGGGCTTTTCCCATCTGGAAAGACATGCACCTATAGCTATTTAAGACCATGGTTCCATTCTGATGGATAAAGCAGAGCTGAGAGGGTGAGACAGTAATGATAGCTCTTGTTAACTGAGCACTCACTATGTGCCTGACACTGTTTTTAGTGCCTTGCATGTATTAACCATTTAAATCCTTACAACAACCCTATGAGGTAGGTATTATTATTCTCCCCATTATACAGATGAGAAACTGAGGCACAAAGGAATTAATTATTGGGCAAGATGGCCCAGTGCCAAGACATGACGACAGCAGGCAGTCTGGCTCTTCTCATAGCCACAATGCTATACTGCCCTCTGATGGTCAGTCAGGCATTGCAGCTGAAGCACACCACAGGCAAAAGCATGATCATGTGCAAGTTCATGGTAACAAGAATTCCCATTTGTATGGAGTAAACATTTCTACGGAAAAGAAGCAGGAGATAAAACTGAACAACTAGCTTGTAGGTCACATCCTAAAAGCTCTTCATTGCTATGTGAGACTGGACTACATTCTGTTTTCCTGAGATCAGTGCAGTTAAATATATGATCAGGCCACAATGCAAATGCCAGTGTTCAGAGTCACCAGGCACAACTGTTGAAGCTGTGCACTGCACAAAGGCATCTAGCTGTAGGGACCAGTGGGGGCTGAAGTCCAGCTTGTGCATCTCTCCAAACCAGACGCCTTGAGCAAGGAGTAGCCACCTGGAGATTGCACCTGTTTATAATTTGCACAAAGTACTATATGAACTGGCAGACACCCATCATCTTCTCTGCTGTGCTTTCTTGCTCTTAAGAAACTGGGAAACCTTTCACAGAGGCCACTACTGAGGGCATCTCCAGTGCCAGGCAACTAGATGTTTAAATGCTCTGACTTCCGATTATTACACAATGCAGTGTGGTAAGTTATAATGTCCCACTACAGAAAAGAGCTAAGGTGAAGAGAGGCTATGTCACTTGCTCAAGGCAGTGGGACCAACACTGAAATCCAGGTCTCACTCCAAGCAGCAGTGAGATTTTTAGTCCCCGCCCCCTACCTCTTCAACATCAATGTTACACAAAATTCTCACCCACGGACACCATGCTATTAATGTGCCAGTGCCAGGGCAAAGCTGGCCCGCTGGTTCCTGATCAACCACATCTAGGACCAATGACCCTGCTGAAGTCTCCCAGCAGCCCAAGAGGGGTTAAGAAGATCAGCTTCTGGGCTGGAAAAGCGGGTGGAGTGGACTGCTGTTTGCTTTGAATCCCATCAGGAAATAAAGCACGGAAGACAGGTGAGCAGTGTTCCTGGCAGCAGACGAGAGTGAAAATGAAATCCAAGCTGCCAACTCGCACTTCTCCTTCAGTTTAACAAGTATATTATTGTCGAATTTGTATCTACAGACATGCCAGTTATGGTTCAAAGCACTTTCTGTTTTAGCCACAACTCAGTCACTCAGAATTGGCAGGGAAGGATTTTAAAAAAGAATACTTTTCAGTCATTGCTCTCCAAACTGAATCTTAAGTTACTGTGACTGCGTGTGAGAACCAGTCAGGGGAGTCCCCAGAGGTTTTTCTCGGGTCAGTGAAAAGGGCATTTTGCCCCACTTCCATTCTCTGGTCTTTAACTGGTACCATCTTCAAATGGAATATTTTCCCTGGAATTGTTTAAAATTTCAAACATCAAACACAGCCACCAGGGAATCCTGGTTGAGGGCATAGAATCCTTGCTGAGCCAAAGGAAAAAAAGAAGTGATTCTGAATGAAGGAACTTACTTCCTTGAAGAGGTGCTACTGTTAAGACCTGCAGATGGATGAGGAGTCAGAGAAACAAGAGATTTATTGTAAGAAATAAGAAAAGGAAGGGAACCCTGCCATTCTTGTATATGCTTAGTGTTGGGTGCTATTCTAAAAATTTATACTTATTACTTCATTTAAACATCACAACAACCTGAGTGGTCAAATACCATGATTATCATCCCCTTTTACAGATGAGGAAACTGAGTCACTAAGTTAAATAAATCACTCAAAATCAAAAACATTGGTAGAACTCTGGTTGAATGCAAGCAGTTTGGACCAAGAGGCTGTGTTGTTGACCACCATGCCACATGGCCTCTTGGTGATTTCTTTGCTTCAAGGGACATTTATGAAGACAATTCTCACACACCTGAACAGAGGAAGAGCTTAATGAAGGTACAAGCAATGTGTTATGGGTGCATACAAGAAGAAGCTGGAGAGAGTGGAAAATTAGAGACCACTTCACAGAATGGGTAGCTTTAGACTGGATCTTGGGAAGTAGGTAGGATTTTGAAGGGTTACAAACAAGAGGAGAGGCATTTAGATAGTTCCCTCTCTTGAGCTCAGTTATGCAACTTCTTTTTGGACATTCCAAATTTCGCCATTCACTGTGATTTCAACTCAGCATATCTGAAACTGAACTCAATAGTTTTCCGCTCCCTCCCAAATTGTTTCTCTTGTACTCTGCTTTAAATGGTGGTCCCTCCATTCCCTCAACCACCCAACTTAGGAATCCACCTTGATTCACCACCTCAATATCTCATCAACAACCTTCCTGTGTCTCACAATCATATTTTGACAAAAAAACCCATTTATCAGGAGGGTTTGGCCTAAGGGACACACAGGAGAGTCTTTGGGAAATTCTTCACAGGAAATACCCTGAAGTTAGTCCATGGAGAGCACACGTAGGAACAATTCAAGAAGCTTGGTTTGTTAGACTTGCACTAACTTGTTTGTTAACTTGGTTTGTTAACTTGCACTGACTGCTGCAAAATGAACCCATCTCCTTGGGTCTCAAACTCCTCTTCTGTAAAATGGTAGGAGAAACAATAAAGAATAAAAGTTGGTGGACTAAATTATTTATAAATTCCCTTTTAATTTAAGCATTCTTTTATTCTTTGCTTTCTTACCAGTCGCTTGCAGACTTAAGAATTTACAATAGATCCCATTTTGTCTTCATCAAGTTTTTTTTAAATTGATTTTTATTGGAGTATAGTTGCTTTACAATGTTGTGTTATTTTCTGCTGTACAGCAAAGTGAATCAGTTAGAAGTATACATATATCCCCTCCTTTTTAGATTTCCTTCCCATTTAGGTCACCACAGAGCACTGAGTAGAGTTCCCTGTGCTATACAGTAGGTTCTCATTAGTTATCTATTTTATACATAGTATCAATAGTGTATATATGTCAATCCTAATCTCCCAATTCATCCCACCCCCTCTTCCCCCTTTGGTATCCATAAGTTTGTTCTCTATACCTGTGTCTCTATTTCTCCTTTGCAAATAAATTCATCTGTACCATTTTCTAGATTCCACATATAAGCAATATTATATGATATTTGTTTTCTTCATCAAGTTTTAATTAATCCTCTTCCTATCCTTCATAAATTCTGAAGCAAGAAAAAGCTTGATGCACCTGTGAATTCTGTTTCCTACAAGGTCAGAAGGCCCAGTGAATCACCTCACTTAAGTCTTCCTGTCCCCATCCTAGCTATGAAGGTTAGTCCATTGGTTCCTCTATCCTAGATCAGAGGGCAGATCTAAACGGCCTGAACAACACTTCCTTTTCTATAAACCACACTCTGATTCCTGCCTGGGTCTCTCAGGATGAAGATTTTTCTCAAGAAGGGGCATCCCTTGACCTGTCGTATCAAGCCAGTCATATGGCAAAGAAAAAAAGAGAAAAATTCACATGAGAAAGAGAGAGAAAAGTCTAAGACAGAACAAGAAAACAAGCATCATAAATTCCTCAAATTTGAAACAAATCACAAAATAAAAATGTACCCAAATGCAATAAGAAGTTGATTTTTCCATCCCCAAATTCCATTCCTTCCCCCTCCCCCAAGATCACAGCTCAAGACTGTGTCTTTGACAAACAAAGAAACTCTCCTTTGGAGTAAAATGAGGCAGAAGAAACCTTGAGCTCTTCTTAGAAGTCAAATCGTGTCACAACTGCACAGTCTGTCAAATAAAATGTAGGTGTTCAGTCGATATCTGTCAGGTGAAGAGTGAATACATTAACATTGTAATGTTCTTCTCAACCGTATAGTTAATAAAAAACTCCAGTTCAAGCCATCATAAATATTTGACCAAATAAAGCAAAGTTTCTTTCTTTCTTTTTTTTTTTCAACCACATGGCTTTTGGTTCTCTGCTAATTCTGTTTTTATTTTTGTTTTAGAAATTTGTCAATTGAAAATATACTGTTATCATTCCATTCATTTCATGGAAGAGGAAACTGAGGTTCAGAGAGTCTAGGCACTGATGACAAGTAATAAGCTGTGAGGGGAGTCAGGATTCAAATCTGTTTCTATCTGACTTCCAACTTCGTACCTTTTCCATCTCACTGTGTGTTGCTAGGGAGAGATGTGAGCAAAATTTAAGACAAATAGGTTCAAGTTTTATCATCCTCCTGCCCTCTAGCTTGCTGAGAAAGTAGAACTTTATGTTCCTCTTTGCCTGTTCAAATATGCCTCTTAGAAGCTGCATCAAGAGGGAGATAGTGTTTCTTGAAGGAGTATCCTTGTCCCATGTCTAGAAATGATGACATTACTGCAAGGCTAATATTGCATTACTATGGATTTTTTTTTTTTTTTTACTTAAATGAAACTAAGGAGTGTTTCAGCTGGGACCCCCTCCTCCTAAGAATCCATCTTAAGATGCTGAACGTGCTAACATGTATATCTTGTTCTTCTCTTTCATTACAAAAAAAAGTAGGGACAGAATAGCTTTCTTTCCAGGGGTGCAGGATGATGGGGAGAGGATGATAGTTTTTTCCTTTTGCTCTTTCCTATCACTGTAATCCAATCTATTCCACTTGTGGTTTAACGAAATTTTTATACCCCTATTGATTCTTGTGGAGACCACGGGTCTTTCCAAAAGACTTGGGCCAACACTGCAAAGACCTCAAAGGCCTAAGTCAAACTCTTAGAGATATCAGCATTAGCTGGCCTATCTAGACTTTAGCTTAACTGAATGTAGGCAGATACTAAATCTTGGGGGAAAAAAGAGGGAATGTTTATACACTGTAAAGATTTTGGTTTTTCAAAAGACTGCCCATACACTTGTAATTTTTAAGTTTCTGCTCTTTAAAGATAATTTTTGTGATATTTCAGTTTCTGTATCTTGTCAAGGTAAAATAATAGTAAAACTACTGCTTGGATAGTGCAGGTATTCATCAATTAATATTGATACATACTACATTGGTACATACTCACCTATGCCCATGTACGAGTACACACACACACACACACTCACACACACACACACAGAGCAGATCCTCTTCCACCCCTTTCCACTTTAGAATTGTTAGAGAGGAAGTCTTATTCCTACTACCTGATGTTTCCTTGTGCATGAATTAATATCCACTAGTGTGATTCCCCTGCCTCTTGCTGACACTTCACCCCCTCCTCCTCTGGGTGGGAGGGGCAGTGCCTGTTCTGATAATGAGTTTGAGAAGAACCAGGTATGTGTAGATACACCTCTTCCACTCCTGTTATCTCTTTGGGAACACCCTGCTCTGAACCATGTGATAAGTTTACCTGTAAAGTCTCCCCTCCTGTGGGTGAAACTTTTCCCAACCCTGTCTTAGGTGGATGGTAAGCCTGTCTCATTCTGAAGCTTAGTATCAGAAGCCCATGGTGGCAGCTCATCCAAGCCACTGACCTACCTTTAACAATGCTAATACCTTGCTCACTGTTCGCTGGATTCCTTTTTCTCTCTCAACTGGCTCAGGACACAGGCAGGGAAAAGAGGGGAATTATGTGTGTATTTATAACAACAACCCTCAACAATTACAACTACAGTCGCCCTCACTATCCACGGGGAATAAGTTCCAGCAACTGCAGCAGATACAAAAACCTGCAGATGCTCAAGAGCCATAGTTGGCCCTCCGTATACATGATTCCACATCTGCAGATCCAGGCAACCCCAAATGGTGTAGTGCTATATGTATTTATTGAAAAAAATCTGCATATAAGTGGACCTGCGCAGTTCAAACCCATGTTCAAGGGTCAGGTGTCCTTCCTTTTTCTAACCTACGAGCAGACACTGGCTAAAGGAAGGGAACAAACACAGACTATATTGATGGAACACAAAACCTCTCCCTAGATACCAGCTCTCAAATATCCCTTCCATTATATGGTGGGGGGGGAGGGGAGGGAATCCTGACTTCCTTTCTGGACTCAGCCATGAAACCAGCACCATCACAGTACTGCCAAATAAGGTACAAGCACCCCTTTGAGCATAGCAGCACTATTCACAATAGCTAAGACATGGAAACAACCTAAATGCCCATTGGCAGATGAATGGATAAAGACGATGTGGTACATATATACAATGCAATACTACTCAGCCGTAAAAAAGAACGAAATAATGCCATTTGCAGCGACATGAATAGACCTAGAGATTATCATACTAAGTGAAGGAAGTCAGAAAGAGAAAGACAAATACCATACATACCACTTATATGTGAAATCTAAAATATGACACAAATGAACCTATCTATGAAACAGAAACAAAATCAGGGACATAGAGAATAGACTGGTGGTTGCCAGGAAGGACAAGGGTGGGAGAGGGTAGGATTGAGAGTTTGGGATTAGCAGATACAAACTGGTATATGCAGAATGCATAAACAACAAGGTCCTACTGTGTGTAGCACAGGGAACCATATTCAATATCCTGTGATAAACCATAATGGAAAAGAATATGAAAAAGAATGTATATATATGTATAACTGAGTCACTTTGCTGTACAGCAGTAATTAACACAGCATTGTAATTCAACTATACTTCAATAAAAAATAAATTAAAAAAGAAGACACTTCCACACTCCCCTCATGAGCATAGAGGTCCTCTTCTGACCCATTTTATAGATTCGGCACCTCTCTAGGCTGCACCTCCCACACCTATGCAGTGGGGATAATAGATAATAGTGCTGCCCAGCTCATAGGGTTACTGGAGGATAAAAGAAAACAATAGATGGAAAGAACTCAGTTTCTGACACTCCAGAGGTCTCAATAGAGTTTATCTAGATTTGTTACTTCTTGATTTTGTTTTTACTTCATGTTGTTAGTTTTGACAATGAGGCCCAGGAAGGTTATGCATCTTCACGCAAACACTCGTTTCACAATTCGGCATCTGTTTGCTTTGACATCTCACCCATCTTTCATCTTGTTGTTAGTGAAATGCCAAATTAGCCTAAGTGGGCAGGTCTCCTTTTTATGTGAATTGAGTTAGTCCTAATCATTTTTTTCAAAGTAACCACGTTTAACCAAGAGAGAAAAGACCTCTGTGTGCAAAAGAGTCCTCGCTCAGTCCTGCATTGATTGGTAAAGGTGTTCATGGCATCAGCCTATAATTAATTACACTGACCCCAGAGGTCAGCGTTTCCATTATCACTGGCTCTATCACGGATGTGCCTAACGTGAGGGAGGAAAGGAGCAAGGGAAGGGCCTAATGTGCCCTTCAAGACAGTTACAGTCCTGTGAGACTCATGGGAGCCACAGTTGCAGTAGGAGCAGATCAGATCAGGAGGAAGCGGTGATTTTAAGAGCTTGATAACAAAAAAACAAACGACCCAATCCAAAAATGGGCAGAAGGCCTAAATAGACATTTCTCCAAAGAAGATATACAGATGGCCAAGAAGCACATGAAAAGCTGCTCAACATCACTAATTATTAGAGAAATGAAAATCAAAACTACAATGAGATATCATCTCACACCGGTCAGAATGGCCATCATAAAAAAATCTAGAAACAATAAATGCTGGAGAGGGTGTGGAGAAAAGGGAACCCTCTTGCACTGTTGGTGGGAATGTAAATTGATACAGCCACTATGGAGGACAGTGTGGAGGTTCCTTAAAAAACTAAAACGAGAACTACCATATGACCCAGCAATCCCGCTACTGGGCATATACCCTGAGAAAACCATAGTTCAAAAAGAGTCATGTACCAAAATGTTCATTGCAGCTCTATTTACAATAGCCAGGACATGGAAGCAACCTAAGTGTCCATCATCGTGTGAATGGGTAAAGAAGATGTGGCACATATATACAATGGAATATTACTCAGCCATAAAAAGAAACGAAATTGAGATATTTGTAGTGAGGTGGATGGACCTACAGTCTGTCATACAGAGTGAAGTAAGTCAGAAAGAGAAAAACAAATACCATATCCTAACACATATATATGGAATCTAAGAAAAAAAAAAAAAAGGTCCTGAAGAACCTAGGGGTAAGACAGGAATAAAGACACAGACCTACTAGAGAATGGACATGAGGATATGGGGATGGGGAAGGGTAAGCTGTGACAAAGTGAGAGGACATATATACACTACCAAACGTAAGGTAGATAGCTAGGGGGAAGTAGCCGCATAGCACAGGGAGATCAGCTCAGTGGTTTGTGACCACCTAGAGGGGTGGGATAGGGAGGGTGGGAGGGAGGGAGATGCAAGAGGGAAGAGATATGGGAACGTATGTATATGTGTAACTGATTCACTTTGTTATAAAGCAGAAACTAACACACCATTGTAAAGCAGTTATACTCCAATAAAGATTTTTTTAAAAAAAGAGTGCAATCAATTAAAAAAAAAAAGCGTGATAGTTCAGAGCTCCAGGGCACTGAGCAGAAAAGGTATTGGCCTCTAAGTCAGGAGTTCTGGGTTCGAGTCACCTATCTGCCTCTAAGTAGCTAGATGAACCCTGGCAACAGAAGGGAACTAGCATTATTGAATGCTTACTCTGCCAGACTGCTAAGTACATGATTTTATTTCACCTCTTTAAAATCACCATGAGAGAGACATTATTCCTCTCCAATTTACAAAGAGTAAAAATTAAGCTCAGACTAGCAAATACTTACTCGAGGGCACACAGCTAGTAGATTACAAATATGGGATTCAAACTCTAGAGACTGACTTGTTGCCCTGCATCCTTCTGTCTCCAGGATACCATGCTTCTAAACCGCAAGGTGAAGGATGCCTCTGCATCACAAACTGTTCACATGTTGCTCATCAGCCAAGGAGAAGCTCTGTGCCATTTCTTCCATGACGCTGCTTCTGACCTCAGCTAGATATTATACCTCTTTATCCTTTACATGCCAGAGTTATGGTCAGTTAGTGGAATCTTGTCATTACCTATGCCTCAAATATACTAGCCCTTTTAAAAGCATTTTGCTTGTGCCTATAATGGACATAAATTACTAGGTCTTCCCAAAACGTCTCCCTTCCACTGGGAACAGCAATTTCTTTTCCTGGAGCTTCTCCTCCTGCAGTTCCAGCCATGGTGTTCAGGTGGGTACCACTGTCTTCTTACAAACCCTATCTCCCTGATTACACCAAGTTCAAACCAGTCCATCACAATATCACGTCTCTCATCCTTTCTCCACTCTCAGTTGATTGGTCCAGACATGAAACAAACAAAGGAGAGACTCTGAAAAAGTGGAAACAACAAGATTAAAAATGTAGAACTTGTCGGGGGCTCTGTCCCATACCAAGTGGAGAAAGCAGTGTGTGTTGGAACAGACTGAAGCAGAGATGCAAGACCAAGGCAAAGGGCATCCTGGTGGTGCTCAAAACCTCCATGTCCCGTTTAGCTGAATGTCTACACTGCCTGCCATTTTGAAGTTCAGCTGATACCAGGGTACCCTTGCAACAAATTCTACTTTTTGCCTTCCTAATTTCAGTATAGTGGTAACTAAAATATCCTAATTTAATATCTATCCACCCACCTTGTGGCATATATATATATATATATATATATATATATATATATATATAGAGAGAGAGAGAGAGAGAGAGAGAGAGAGAAAGAGAGAGAGAGAGAAAGAGAGTCAATCCTCATTATTCACAGATTTCATAGTTACAAATTTGTCTACTTGCTAAAATTATTTGCAATCCAAAATCAATGCTCATGACACTTTTGCTGTCACTGGTAGATGTGTAGAGAGATGAAATATTTGTTTCTGACATGCATGTTCTCAGCTGAGGTTGAACAAGGCATTGGTCTACCTTCTTGTTTCAGCTCATGCTGTAAGACTGTAAGACTGTGTCCTTTTCACAGTCTATTTAGTGCTACCTTTTTATATTTTGTTGGGAATTTTGCTCTTTATAATGGCCCCCAAGCATAGTGCTGTGGTGCTGAAGTGCTGTCCAGTGTCCTAAGTACAAGAAGGCTATAATGCACCATATGGAGGAAATAGGTGTGTTAGATAAACTCATGCAGACATGAGTTATGGTGCTGTTGGCTATGAGTTCAATGTTAATGAATCAACCATATATATTAAACAAGGTGTCTTTAAGCAGAAACACAAAAAAAAACAAAGTTATGTATTGATTGGTTAATGGAAATCCTGTGACCAGAGGTTTGCAGGAAGCTAACTAACCCTGTATTTCCTCTAGGAGCAGTGGATCAGTATTTGCTAATTCAGTGTTTACAGTGACTTATAGAATATAACTACTGTGACTAACAAGAATCAACTGTGGATATAAATACATACACACATATATCGTGTGTATATATCATATGTAGTATATATAATATGAATATATGTGTGTATGTGTTTATATATATAACTACTATGAAAAATGAGAATCAACCTTAGATAGAAATACATGCACACATATATCATATGTTATGTATATCATATATAGTATACATAATATGTATATATGTATGTATGTGTGTGTGTATATACATCTAGCATAACTACTGTGAATAATGAGAATCAACTGTGTATGTACATGTCAATTCTTATTATTCATACACACATATGTATGTATGTATATAAAGAAAACATAACTACCATTAATATGTATATATACATATATATGTATACATATATGTGTGTGAGAGAGGGAGAGAGAGAGATTTATTATAAATATTTTCCAAAAATCCTTTGATGGGCTGGGACAATTTCATACACATTCTTGACCCGTTTTCTCACCAGTACCCTGCTTTACTCTTACTATTGAGTAAATAAATGTCTGCTGAATGAAAAGATGTTGATTGTCTCACCTACCTAATCAGATGCTGATTATCAAGCACCTACTGCCTCACCTTAGACCATGTTTTATGACTCATCTGCACAGAAATCCTGCAGGAGCAATCATAGCCACTCCCAGTGAAAGGACAGCTGCTTATCCTGGGTGTGCCCACTGTCAGGGGCGTGCTGACTGAGGCTATGTGAACCCTGGTCTATACACCAAATTGTAGGTTTGGAGAGTAACTTCAAGAGGAAGAGATGAAGTAGTAGCATGGGCTCTGGTTGTCTAAATACCTGAATTCAGTTCTTGGCTGCATACTCATTAGCTGTGAGCCTTTGGCTGGTCACTTAACATTTGTTCCATAAAATATTCCTCTTGCTATGAGAAGGTGCTCTAGACAAACCCTTGACCAGCAGACCTCTAAGATGTGTGCCAGTGGGGATGTCCCTGCAGTCACACAAAGGATGGGGTTCTAGAGAATAACACTTTGCTCAGTGAGGTTTTAGCAAGTGTGACATTGTCAAGATTTAAAATATGCCTGCCTGTTTAGATTTTCCCTCTTGTGCTTCTGAACCATATCACTATAGGAAGAACACGTCTAAAGAAGCTATGCTCCTCTGACTTGTGCCTCCCAAAAGATATGTGGAACAGAGCTGATCTGACCAACACTCAGAACTTAAGCCCCAAGCAGAACCATCTGTGAGTACCTGAGTGAGAAATACCTGCTTATTATTAAATGTCACTGCATTTTATGGTGGACTTATGTAGCATTAATATAATGATTATTGACTAATACAAGAGGGATAATAGAAATCTCAAAATGAGATTAAATTAGAAACAGAGGAATGAAAATCTTTGGAGAAATTACAAGTGGGTATTTGTCAGGGTTTTCTAGAGAAACAGAAACAATGGTGTACATATATATGAAGGCGTTGGCTCATGTGATATTAGAGGCTGACAAGTCCCAATATCTGCCACTGGTGAGCTGGAGACCCAGGAGAGCTGGTGGTGTAGTTTCAGCCTGAACGCCAGCAGGTTCAAGACCCAGAAAGAGTCAATGTTTCAGCTCAAGTCTGAAGGGGAAAAATAATGATGTCCCAGTTCAAAGGCAGTCAGGCAGGAGGAGATTACTCTTATTCAGGAAATACTCTGCTTTTCTGTTCTATTCAGGCCTTCAACTGATTGCATGAGGCCCACCTACATTAGGAAGGGCAATCTGCTTTACTCACGTTACTACATGGTCCAGTCAAGTTGACACATAAAATTAACCATTACAATGTGCAAGAATGTTCCCAAAGTAAAGAATAAGACAGAATATTGAAAAAAACTCATATAATACCAAACAAGATAGAAAAGAGAAACCCTCAACTCAACATATATATTGAAACTGAGCACTTAAAGGACAAGGAAAAAAAATATAAATGCTTATAGAGAAAAATGGCAGGCCAAGTAAAAAGGGATAACAATTGGCTTTTGGGAGTTTGGGACTGACATAAACAAACCACTATATTTAAAACAGATAACCAGGGCTTCCCTGGTGGTGCAGTGGTTGAGAGTCCACTTGCTGATGCAGGAGACACGGGTTCGTGCCTCGGTCCAGGAAGATCCCACGTGCTGCGGAGCGGCTGGGCCCATGAGCCATGGCCGCTGAGCCTGCACGTCCGGAGCCTGTGCTCTGCAACGGGAGAGGCCACAACAGTGAGGGCCCGCGTACCGCAAAAAACAACAACAAAAAACCAGATAACCAACAAGGACCTACTGTATAGCACAGGGAACTCTGTTCGATATTCTGTAACAACCTAAATGGGAAAAGAATTTGAAAAAGAATAGATACACATATATGTATGACTGAGTCAGTTTGCTGTACACCTGAAACTAATGCAACATAATCAACTAGACTCCATAATCATAATCAACTATAATATAATCAACTATACTCCAGTATAAAATAAAAAAATTTTTAAATAAATAAGGACCATCTTTAAGAAAAAAAAAAGCAATATAGCATAGTCAAATTCATCTGGACTAATCGCTAGCAACATATCATTGGGCAAGTTACTTAACTTCTCTGTGCCTCCGTTTCCTTGTCTATGAAAAGGGCTAATAATGGTAATACCCACTTTTATGAGGGTCTTTATGAACAGTAAATGGATTAATATACATTGAGTACCTAGAATAAGATGAGGCACATTGGAAGTGATATGTAAGTGTTTACTACTATTATTTATGTAAAAATTGTAAAATTAGCACCAGATGCTGGAAGACAATGACATAATATTTTAAAGCGCTGCATGATGGGAATTTGGACTTATATTTTATATTTCACTAAACTAAAAGTTAAAATTAATATAAAATGTATTCTTGGATGTTTAAGTTCTTACAATATTTACCTTTAAAAAGCCCTTTATGAAAATATTCATGGAAGAAGAAATATGGCAGGAAAGGAATCAGAGAAATATGGGAACAAGAGGTGGGACTAATGGGACTCAATAAAAGTTGATGTTGTTTAAATAAATAGTAACCAAAAATACAAGGAAAGGAAAAGCAAAGCATACTTGTGACAGTACAGAGCAAAACTTTTTGAATAAATCGAATTGGTAGGGTACATGGCTAGGTAGGTATACACCATGAGAAATTAAATCAAATGTTCATGCAAAAATGTGCACAAGTGTTCATAGCAGCATTATTCTTAATAGCCAAAAAGTAGAAACAACGCAAATGTCCCCCAACCAATGAATGGATAAATAAAATATGGTGTCCATATAACAGAATATTATTAAGTAATAAAAAGTAATGAAGTGCCGATAGTTTCCCCAATGTGGATGAACCTTGAAAGCATTGTGCTAAGTGAAAGGAGCAAGTCACAAAAGACCACATATTTTATGATTCAGGTTATATGAAATGTTCAAAATAGGCAAATCTATAGCATCAGAGAGTAGGTAAGTGGTGTCTAGGGCTCAGGGGTGGGAAGGCAGGGGAGGAACATGGGAAGTGACTACTGATGGGTGCAGGGCTTCTTTTTAGGTTAATAAACATATTCTAAAATAGATCCTGGCAACGGTGGCACAACTGTGAATAGACAAACTATCAAATTGTGCACTTTAAATAGGTAAAGTGTATGATACATAAATTACATCTCAAAAAAGAAAAAAGAGAAAAGTTTGAGCAAATTTAAACAAAAATGCTTCAAGAATATCATAAAAATAATTCTAGGCAATAATCATTTCAAAAAGGTCATCAAAATGAATAAAATATTAATTTCAGAGTGAATATAAAAGAATTTTACATTTTAAAGGTCAAAAATAAGACCAAAACTTTTATATATTAGATGAGAAACTTATAAAAACAATCCTTGAGAATGACTTTAGTATACCTTTCTCAGACTTTGACAGAATAGGAGGTGAAAAGAAGAAAATGACAAAGAAGATTTAATATTTAAACAACATGATAAAATTAATAAGATACATATACAATTATATTGACATCAAACAGAAAACACACCTTTGTAAGCATTCATGTGATCTTTACAGAATTTAATTATATAGTAGAAATTGTAGAGGCCATAATCTCTGCATTGCATTAAAGCTAGAAATTAATCACAAAGTGTAATCAAAACAATGTGAAAAAACCATTTGGAAATTAAACATTCTATTAAATAAGGACTGGTTCAAAGAAGAAATAAAAAGTGTAATTACATGCTATTTAGAAAATAGCAAAAATGAGAAAAACGTTTATCAAAACCGATGGGAAAAGGTTACACTTTACCTAAAGTCAAATCCCTAAAAGCTTTCATTATTAAATAGAAAATAATGTCATTAGAATCACTAAGCATTCAATCTTAAAAAAGCTAACTAAAATAACACTAAAATCAACATCAAGAAAAGAGGAAATGATAATGTTAAAAGCAGATACTTGTGAATTACAAGTAAATAGAATTATTAATTAAACTTTGGAAGTAATTCCTGGATTCTAATAATGAGAATGTGATTAACACGTGATGTCCAGAAAGACTTCTCAGAACAGAATATAAAATGCTGGATAAAACATGTGCCTTGAGTTTTTAAACACATGGTTCAGCTGGCTAGGAAGAAATAAAAATCTTAAAAGGCCAAAAAAATTAAATAAATAAAAAATGTAGAGAGATAAGTAAGCCTTGTAGCACCATTTGCCCTCAGCAATTTTATCATGCCCTGGTGACCTGGAGTGTGAGTTTTAAAGAATTCCACGTGTGATGGGGACTAGACATGTAATCAGAAGACAAAACCTAGAACACATAGATGGAAGACCTTGCACAAATCCACACCCCCCTAAGGGCAATGCCATCCTTGGTAAACTAAACACACACATACACACAAACACCCTCAGAGATAGACAGACAATATGGATTCTGGTCTCTCTTGAACTTGACTCAGGCTTCTGTGAAAAATATGAAATAAAAACAAAAGCAAAAGGCAAGATTTCACCCAGGAAATCCTTAACACCAAGTTTATACTCACATGAGTTTTAACTACCTTGACCATTGCCCTCAAAACTAAAAAAAATATATATAATGTAAAGTGTCCTGGAATAAGAACCCTCCCTAAGCCACTGGCAGTGGCAAATGTATTTCTCTCTGGAGAAATGTACCTTAAATTCACACCTCAAAAATTCCCACAGATAATGTTTCACAAAACATCATCTTATAATCATCAATCACAGGAGCTATGGGAAAAATTAAGCCACCATAATGTGAGGCAGCAGAAACAACTAATCATACTCACAATGACTGTAGATATGGGAATTAGCAGATAGACAATATATAACTGAATATATAATTTCTTTAAAACCAAAGGAATTAAAGTGATTTGCAGTTCAAAATAATCCCTTTTAAAATCCCAATAACTTTTTTTTTGAAAAAATAGATAAATCGTTCCTAAAATTCATATGGAATCTTGAGGGACCCTGTATAGCCAAACAAAGTCTTGAAAAGGAAGAATAAAGTTGGAGGACTTACACTTCCTGATTTCCTTACTACAAAGCTACCAAATCCAGCAGCCAGCAAAATTAAAAGAATTATTCACAATGACCAAATAAGACATATAAGAAATGCAAAGATCACTTATAAGGAGATCTATTAATGCAACATTTCATATGAATATACTTAAGGAGAAGAGAGGGGTAACAACTCTAACAGAGGAGGAAAAAACAGTCAGTAACTTTCAAAGTACATCCTATAAACCTCCCAAATTTGTTTTTTGGGGGAGAAGAGAAATGGAAGATTTTTTTTCACATATTAAGATTTTGAATCTGAAACTAACTACTAACATTATCTTTAACCATGAAAAACTAACAAGAATTCCTATTAAAACTATAGGCAAAAGCAAGCAAGCAAACAAGATGTTCGTTGTCATCATTATCATTTGCCATTGTTCTGAAAATTCTCAGCAATGCAATTAGCATGAAACACGAAGAAGAGATATGATTATCAAAAAGATGACAAAATTATCACTTTGTACAATAATGCAATTATATTCTTATAAAACTCCAGAGAATGAATTTTTCAAACATCTTTCAAGTTAGTTTTGTAAAATAGCTTCATTGAAGGTATTAAGATCTGTATTTTTCATATATATCAATGATAATCCATGAGAGATTGACAAAAAAGACATTTTACCATGGTAACCAAAACATAAAATTCTGAGGAAAAAAAAACTTCTTGAAGAATGAGTAGGGTCTATGGGATACACTCCAAAATTTGCTGAAAAATAACAATAAACATTTTTAACATACAGGCAAAAAATATTCATGTATGAAAGATTTGTACATTAATTATTCTGGGATTAATTTATGAACTTAATGAAATCCTCATTACAATCCTAATGGAATTTGTTTGGAACTTAATTATTGGATCCTTAAGTTCTCCTGGGGAAAAAAGCAATAATAATACAAACAAAGCAGGTTAATAAGAAAACTACTGAGAACTTTTAAAAAAGAGTGATTAGAGAGAATTTTCTTACAAAAAACAAATGAATCAAAACATACAACCATTAACATGTGTGATAAAAGCCAAAGGAGAAATATCATTAGAGGGGGGTGGTTAAAGAAACAGGACTGGTCCTTGGAGCTTCCCTGGTGGCCCAGTGGTTGAGACTCAGCGTTATCCTAATTGACTAGGGAAACCTCACACATCAATGAGGAAGTGAGACATTATTCAGGATATTTTATTTTATTTTTGTTTTTTGCTTTTTCTATTCAGGATATTTTAATGGAAAGATTCACCATTGGGTTAGCCTCAACCAAACCACTACAAGCAATTCTGTGCTGATAAAGAGTTGAAAGTTTAAACAAACCCAGAAATCAGAAATCCAGGGGGGAGTGCAGGCGAGTTTTCAACTGTCTTCAGTTAGTTAGAGCTTCTTTATCAAGCCCTGCTTCCTTCCTCACCCCTCACCCCACCCCCATCTAGCCCCTCATCAAGTCCCATGAAACTGAGCGCTATAGCCTGTCTCTAATGCCTCCTCATCTCTCCAAATCCTCTGCCACCTCACCTGCCCAGGCCACTCTCCCCTGGACCACTGCCATTGTCTCCAGGGGTCTTCTGGTTTTGTGTCCTTCCAATCCATCCCCCATCCAGTAACAAAAGTGACCTTTGTCACACGCAAATTCATTTGCATTATTGCACTTCTTACTTCCCTTTCTGGCAATCTATTGCACTTAAGATACATTCCAAAATCTGAAAACTCATGTTGTCTGATCCCTCACTGCCTCTCCAATCCCAAATTTGCTCATCTCCTCTCCCTCATTCTTCTTCTCTGGCTACATTGCATTCATCAGTTCCTCAGAAGAAGCTTGGGAAGAAAACAGAAACAGGCAATGGAAGAAATCGCTAAGAGAAAAGATTGATAGATTTGATTACGTAACATTTTAAACCCTCTTTACATAAAAAGTCATCATTGAAAAAAATCCTCATAAGTAAGAGGATAAGAGATGATGAACTGGAGAAGAAGGATTTGCAATAAATAACTACACCAGGACTCAGATACACTGCTACTTAACAAGGCTTTTCAAATTAGTGAGATAAGAACAAAAATTCCGTTTGGAACCTGGGTCTGGAATATGCCCAGGAAATTCACCAAATAAATGCTTAAGGCAGATAAACATGTGAAAGATTTTCTTCCTTATTTAGTCAAAGAAATGAAAGTTTGAACTACAAGATAGAATGTTTCACCTATTGCTTTTGTAAATACTTCTTTTTCTTTTTAAAAAGGTTTCTATTGAGTTATAATTTATATACACTAAAGTTTGTAAATGTTCAGCATACATAGTTTTTACATCCATGTAACCACACCCGGGTCAAGATATAGAACACTTACAGCCCTGAAGAAGCTTCTTTATGCCCCCGTCTAGTTAATACTTCCCTCATAAAAAGTAACCATCATTCAGACTTCTGTTTCATTAGCTTAGTTTTACCTGTTCTTCAATGGGACAAAGACAGGATTCTACAAAATGTCCTTTTCTGTATCTGTTTTGTTTTGCTCATACATAGAAAACACCTCAGTGCATCTCTTCATTCTCTTTTTGATGGACATTAGAGTTGTTCCAGTATGGATCTCGTATGAACAGATTTGCTATGATATTCTTGTATACTTTTTTGTGGACATATATATTCATTTCTCTTGGATATAAACCTTGGAGTTGGACAAGGATTGCCTGGGTCATATATCTGTCATACGTTCAGCTTTGGTAGATAACGCCAGGCAGTTGTCCAAAGGTATTACACCAAGGATTGGTGCTCAGGCTTTCTATAATGAAGTTTGTTGCTCTTTCCTAGAATGTGAAAACAGAATGCTCTTTCCTTCTTTTCTACCTTCCTCCCGTCCTTCCTTCCATCTTTCTCTCCCTCCCACCCGCTCTTTCCCTCCTTTAATCTCCCCACTCAACCTGTCCCTATCCCCATCCTCTCTCTCCCCCTCCTACACCATTTCAGACCACTTACAGCTACAGATGCTTCTGGCCTGAGCAAGCCTGTAAACTAGATTCCGTGCTTCTTGCATCAGCAACTGCTTAATTAGAGGCACACTTTGCGGTCCAGCAAAGTCTCCGGCAGCCTAATGTGTCTCTTGGAGCTGCTCTTCTGCCCGTAATTACCTCCAACTTTCAGTTCACAGAAGGGCGAGAACATCTGCATCAAGGGTGATAGGAAAGCCCTTGCCCAGGGTTCTCTGCAACAAGAGAGTAAAGCAGGGAGCCAGCACGAATACACATTCAGCCGGCCATCCTTTACTTCCTCCGACACTCCCTCAGTATCTCCTGTCCCCTGTCTCTCTTGCGCAAGGGAGAGGAGTTAGTTTCTAACTCTGGAGCCAGTATTTATTATTTAAATGGGAGAAGAAGGAGAAAATGAGGCATGCACGGAGCATAGATTCTTAAACGTAAGAATACTGAGGCATGTTGCAAAGTTAGTTGGTTCCTAATAATTAAAGGACCAAAGTCGCCAAGTGATTCCTTTTTCCAATAGACAGAAGATTCAGGTCTTTCCTTACAATATCAGTCCTCTCATTTCCAATTCAATACCACCATGTTTAACTCTCTTCAGTACCCACCCCATGCCAGGCCATGGGAATTCAGTAGTGAGAAAAATAGAAGTGGTTCCTATCGTGGTAGTTCTACAGTCTAGTTATATATGAACAAGGCATTGCTCAATTATTTACTTAATAACTGTTTCACGGTGGGAAGAAATGCAGAGATCACGGAAGTGTAAGAGCAAATTCCAAGGGTCTTGAAGGAAGGTGAGAAGGTCAGGAAAGGCACTACCGAGGAAATGACAGCTGTGATCTACAGGATGGATGGGTGTTGGGGAGTTGAAGTGCCATGGACAAGATAACCTGGAGTGAGAGGCTGCTGTGTTGGTGGGAGACAAAGGGCCAGAACGACAATCAGGCACCAGAAATTACCAACTTCTCTGGTCGTTCCCATTAAAATACCACAGGCATGCGAAGGTTTACTCTAGTTTCGTTTGTTGGAGCAGAAAGAAGAGAAACTCCATCTGACAGTTACCATTTCTTGAGCACTTATGATGTCCCATGCATTAAAAGTATTTTCTCATTTAATCTTTACACGCATCTTTTGAACTCAGCCCTCTTATCATCCCCATTGTCCAGAAGTGGAAACTGAGGCACAGAACAGTTAAGCAAACTTCACTAGGTTGCTCTACTAGTAATTTCAGAGCCAAGTACACAAAGAATTCCTATGTTTGGTGGAAGCAGCAGCAGCCACCAGCCCTCTGGGGCCTCCTCTCTAGTTGCAAGTCTACTGTTAGCACTAGGAGTTCCCACCCAGTCTTAGTGAGGCCAAGAGGCTTCCCAGGGGCCCCTTATTTCCTGAGGCCACAGTTGTTGGTCCTGACCTTGCCCAGCCAACCTCCTAAGATATGTCCACCCAAGGAACCCAGAGAAGCCCAGGAATGGCATGAGGAAGTCAGCAGAACAAATCTTGTACATTCAGCACGATGTCACCAGTGTAGCAAGCATGAATTTACTCCACAAATTTCAGGTGAAAAAATATTTCAAAATGTGTTCTTTTTCTGAACTGAATGGAATCTGGCTTCTAGGGCCATTAGTGGGTAGATCATTCTTCTTTCTAAGGTCACCGGAGGGCTCAGAGGGACAGAATCAGTACAAAACAATGTTGTGGGTACCACTGTTCTTTTCTTCCCTCCAGGCTCATTCTTCCCAGCTCCCTCTTCAGAGACTTGGACCTCTCCTATTCACAGGAGTTCCAGCCCTAAAGCCCACCCTGGGGGGAGAAAATGTTCATTGCCCTGTTGGGGCAAGTAGAATTCAGCCCTCCATTTGCTACATGGCAGAAGCGAAATAATATATCACTTGGTACTTTCTATATAAGCTCATTTTCTAATGAGCTTAGGGGAGAATCAAGTTATCCTGTGTGTGTGTGTGTGTGTGTGTGTGTGTGTGTGTGTGTGTGACACACACAGAGAGAGAGAGAGAGAGAGAGAGAGAGAGAGAGAGAGAGAAGGAGAGGATAAAAATCTAACTAGTAGAAAATACTCCAAATAGGAATACCAGTTGTCTCAGCATATTGAGATTTGGGATGATTTTTATTTCTTTCTTTATACTTTTCTCTATTTTCTAAATTTTCTAAGACTGACTTGTATTGCTGTCATAATCAGAATGGAAACAATAGAAGTCCTCCCTCTCTTCCCCCTTCCTTCCTCTTTCCCTCCCTCCTTTCTTTCTTTTTCTTTCTTTCTCTTTATTTCCTTCTTTCTCTCTCTCTCTCTTCCTTCCTTCTTTCCTTTCACTTTCTTTCTTTCTTTCATTCTTTCTTTCTTTCTTTCTCTCTCCCTTTCTTTCTTTTTTCTTTCTTCTTTCTTTCTTTCTTTCTTTCTTTCTCTCTTTCTTTCTTTCTCTCTTTATTCAGCTCTGTATAATTGCAGGAGGCCTTCACTGAATAGAAGCTCTTGGAATTCCACTGCACTTTAAGCTGCATTTTTGTTTCCTTCTGTTTAGCTGCCATGAACGACCACTGTTATTATCGCCAGCTTTCCTCCTGCCTCACGGTCCAGAGAAATGGGAGCTCAGAAACCCAACCTCCTCCTCTCACAGCTGCAAATTAGATCCAAGGTTGTGGTGACTGTGACCCACGCCTGGAGTCCAGAATTGAGAGGGAATTTGTTGAGACCACCTGGGTCTCCATTAGGCTAGGAGGAGAGAGAGGGAGACAATTGGGACAAAGGGACCTAAGATGATGCAGTGCTGGTTCTGCAATTTTGTGTGTTTTGACAAGAGTAATTTAGTTCTAATTACTGACAATAATTATTTCGCAGCCCACAGTGGGAAGCTGTCAGGCTTGTAGCTATGTGGATTCCAAGGACCTCTACTTGGGCAATGCCTCTGATGTGAAGCAGTTTGGATGCTGAGGGCTCTCTGGTATGAAAGGCTGAGCCTAGAGATGAAGGGGGAGTGGGGAGGAGGAATTCCAGGAGGGAGAGAGCTGATGGAGACCATGCTGATGGCCAGAGCATCCCCATCAGAACATCTGCCTGTGGAAAGAACACTGGCCTCAGGACCAGGAGGCCTAGCTCTGATGCTAACTTGCTGTGCAAATGCTGACCTCTTTAAGCCTCAATTTTCTCATCTGTAAAGTGGTGATGACATAAATGCCAACCTCACAGGCTTGTTGTCAAGATTGAATGGAAAATTCTAAAAGAGAGGGCCTTTGTTGGGTTTTGGCCTCCCAGCACTCTTTCTACTCTTTTTTTGAGTTAACTACACTTCAACTTCCATCTGAGGAACCTCTCCCTCCCCCATCTTAGCTCATATGTCTCAGGGGGCTTTTCTCTTTCAGATCAAGTGGCCCCAAGCCAATCAGTGCACGCAGCTCCAAGGCCCTCAGGTTCACACATGAAGAATGTGTGTGTGCAGGTTGAGTGACAAAAGCCAAATGGAAATAGTACATGTACCCAAAGTGAGGCCAGTCAAGCAAACTGAAATGTCAAGTCTTCTTTCCTTTTTCTTTAAACCTAAGATTCAAACTATATTCATTCAGTGTAGGAAAACTGATTAATTCATGCCCATCAAAAGGTCTCTTTGTGGAATGTCTTTGGTTTTCAAAAAGCATGAGTACAAATTAATTATTACTTAACAGATGCACTCTTAGATATAGCCTTCTGAAACATTCAATCCCAGGGGGAAATTAGCTACAGGGATGCTTGGGTGTTAAAAATGATGAGATCCTAACAAATTTCCTTCTATCTCTAACAATCTATTATCATCCTGTGGAAATTGTAAGCCTCCTGACAGGCGGAGGGGAGTACCTGAGGATCTGGGAATGTAGGTCAACAAACCTGAAACCACACTGTACTGTCAGGTGAAGGAATGGCCAAAGAAGTGACATTGCTGGTCTCTTTCCATGAGTTTTCTCAATGAGGTCTCAAAAACCTGAGAGGTAGGAAGATTATTCACATTTTACAGATGGGAAAATTGAGGCTTGAAGAAGTGAAGTAACTTCCATGAGGTCACCCATAAGAGAGCAGTGTAATCAAGTTGTAAGGCAGGGCTTTAGAACTTTAAAGGGGTATATGCCCAACATCAGGCCCAGCTCCCTAAAGCAGTCTCAGAAACAGGAGTTGAAGTTTCCTGACCCCTGGATTGTAGCTCAGTTGTTTTGTTGCTGGAGCCAATAGTTCTAGTGTTGGAACTTCTTAATTCCCCAAATTCTTAAGAGAGACAAAAGAAGCAGTTCCATGGGTGGGTTGGTTCTGCAGTGTCATTCTGGGGTGTTCTAGGAGCCCAGACTGCTGGCCACTCCTCCAACACTTCCAAAGATTTTGAGACATCCTACTCCTCTGATGAAAATACTTCCTGCTGAAAATATCTACTGTAGTCTCTGTTACCTGCAAATGATTCCTAATCGAGTCAACTCCCAACCTCTCTCACCATAGAAATTGCCTTTCTTACCCGGGAACAGGAGGAAAGGAAACAGCCAGAGTGTTTGAACACAAAGCAGAACTCATCCGTAGGGCTTATTTTCATTTCTTTACCCAGTGGGTTCCATCTTCTTACCCTGGGATAGTTATATCTGGAGTGAGTTTGGGGCCATTGAATCCACTTCTTTCTTTCCACTTTGCTGCAGAATTGCTCACAGAACACATTTGTTTAAGGAGCAGTGATGAACCTTCTTTCTTAGATGCCCTCTAAGGGTAAATCAGCATTTAGGAAGGGTTTACAAAGGGTTTAGCAAAACTTTGTTCTAGCTATACCTTCCACTGATATACCACACTAGGCTCTGGAATACGGCCTCAGAATTCATGTTGGGGAAGCGTAAAAATTTCTGTGACCAGAGTACGAATGAGCACATTCTGGGAACTCAAAGGTACCTCCAGGACCACCTTCATCTTCCCCCTGCTGGAAGGCAACATGGTTCTCTGGAGCCCCCAGGTCTAGTGTAAGCATTTCATATTTATACCAGTTTTCCATAATACTATGAGACCATGGACATGTATTTAACCTTTTGGTGTTATTGTTGCATTGACTGGAAAATTAGGATTAAAATGGTACCTATGTACTCCGTAAAGAGATTGTAAGAATTAAATGAAATAATGTGTACACTTCGCTTAGAAGAGGTCCAAGCAAAATTACGTTCTGTATAAGCATTCACTATTATTATTGTTCACTTACTGTACGAGGTGGACAATATTTCTCCATGTTACATTTGAGGAATCTGAAGCTCAGAGAAGTGAAATAACTTACCTAAAATTTCCGCTGACACTTCCTGTCTGTCAAACAAAATGTCGCCCTACTTCCTGGCCCAGCACAAAAGCTCTCTTCTCTGTGAAGCTCTTTCTGTTACATGCACACACACACACATACACCCTCCAGGTTAGAGGTAATATTTCCTTTCACTCTATTTTGTATTTCTCATAAGACTTAACACATTTTAGCATATATAGTTTACAGGAACACTAATATCATCCCCTTTTATAAATTTCAAGACTCTACATGACAGAGACCATATATTCTAGCATTTGAATTTGCCCCAGTGGCTAGCATCGTGCCTTCCACTAATAATTATAATGATCACAACATGGGTATGTGGACTTTCAGTTTATATCAAACTTTCATTCAAACCCATCATTCAGTTCTCACCATCCCCCTATGGATTGGGTATTGATCTCCACATCTTACAATACAAAAAGAGAAGCTGGGATATGTGATGTCACACAGCTCATGAGAGGTAGAGTGGGGGTTTGAACCTAAGTCTGACATCAAAGCTCATGGTTTTTCTCATGTGCTGCTATTATTTCAGTAAGAAGCTTTGGTATGGAATGGGATGGGATGGAGTGGAATGGAGTGAGATGGAGTGGAAGAGGATGATTGGAGACATGAAACATAGTGATGAGAGGTGAGGTGAGCATCATGTGTACAGGTAGAGCAGGACACATTATCAGAGTCAGACAATAGAAAAGAACAGTACAACTTGACCACTGGACCATGTTTCTACAATAAGACCACTTGACCCTTCCTTTTCTTCAAGGCTACTGTGAGAGTGAAGTGAGGAAAAAAAACCCTGAAAATGTTGAGGACAAAACCGTGCTCCCTGGAAATGTAAAGGATGGTTAATGGCATCCCATATTATCCCAGGGACAACCAGGAGATGATAAGTCTTCTGGGCACCCTCCCAGTCAGAAAGTCTTCACCTGGCAATGCTGACATTGCAACTATTGAGGGCAAGCAGTTGTTTCCTCTCCTCTCACAAATGCAGGGTCTGTTTCTCTTCCTCTTCCCGGAGCTAAGATGCCAGAACAGAAGGTGAAAACTAGATCTACCAGGCTCAGGGCAGCTTAGAGGAGTTGAGTCCCTGAGACAAGTCTGGGTCACATTTCTAGCAGGTCAGCCAAAGACCAGAGCCCCTGTGGGGATGACATTGGAAATCTGAGGGGGGCTATGTAGTAATCCAAGACCTTATGTTTTGGTCAGCATCTGGGCACCCTGAGCTAAGGCAGCAAGGATCTACTTCACCAGAATAGGTTTCATGCTCAGAACTCCATTTTTTGATGTATTTTACACAGAATAAAAGATGTCTTTCTCTGTCTGACTTATTTCACTTAGCATAATGTCCTCCAAGTCCATCCAAGTTGCTACAAATGGCAAAAGTTTGTTCTTTTTTACGACTGAGTAGTATTCCATTATATATATATGTATATGTATATATATATATATATATATATATATATATATATATATATATATAAAATCTCACACCTTCTTTATCCATTCATCTGTTGATGGACACTTAGGTTGTTTCCATATCTTGGCAATTGTACATAGTACTACTATGAACATTGGGGTAAGTGAAATAAGTCAGAGAAAGGCAAATACTGTGTGATATCACTTATACGTGCAATCTAAAAAATACAACAAACTAGTAAATATAACAAAAAAGAAGCAGACTTGCAGATATGGAGAACAGACTGGTGGTTACCAGTGTGGGTGGAGGCAAGATAGGGGAGGGGGAGTGGGAGGTCCAAACTACTGGGTGTAAGATAGGCTCAAAGATGTATTGTACAATGCAGGGAATACAGCCAATATTTTGTAATGACTGCAAATGGAAAGTAACCTTTCAAAATCGTATAAAAATTTAAAAAAATTAAAATTTAAAAATGATGGACACTCTTTCCACAGGCAACATGCTGCACCTTGGACGGGAACTAGACTATAATGAAGTTCTGAGCCACATCGACCCAGGTGGAGGCACAGGGATCAGAGCAAGTCTAGGAACAAAAGTTTTCTGATACTGAGTCCCAGGAACTCCCTGCTAGCTGTCGTCTAAGCATCAGAATTGACCAGGCTGCTCTTCCATGTGGAGCACAAGAGTTTCTGTCTTCAGGATCTTCCATCTTCCAGGTCCTGTGTCTGCCCCATCTCCACAAAAAATAAAGATATCTGGTGCCAGTTGAATTCAAAGCAAGTCATGTCCTTGCTTTACTAAGTGATGGGATGTGTCATATGTTATGGGATGGAATCTTGGAATAACATCTTGAGCTATGGACCCCCTACACTCTTAGACATTTCCAGACTCTGAAGATCTATTTATATGAGAGTCCAAGGAGCACATGGCAGGGCCGATGATTAAACACGTGGTGTGATCAGAGACCAAGGCCACACACTCATTCATTCTTTTTATTTTTCATTTATCAAACATGACAAATAAAAGATTGTCCCTGACTTTAAGGAGCTTGCACAAGACAGACATGTAAATAAATGATTATGTCCTTTGAGCAAAGCGCCATGCCGCCAGCAAGCATTTTACTGTGCCGGCTCAGAGGAAGAGCATCTTAATCAGATTCAGGGGATAGAGGGAAGGCTTCCAGGAAGAGAGGAGGCTTAGCTTGAATACTGTAGGATAAGAACACGTTCGTTGGATGATTAAGAGGGAGAAGAACATCTGTGGAAATATTTAGTTTACTCAACATGTATTTGCTGAGACTATATTACGTGCCAAATCCTCTGCTAGTGTCTGGAAATATATGGTGAATGAAATAGACATGGACCCTGGCTTCATGGAAATTGCACCTAAGTACTTACCATAATACCATATAAACTCCCGCTTGGCATCCTTGATAGAAAAATTAATTGGAGAGAGATTTATTTTATAGAAAGTGGCAGCAAGGAATGGGTGAAAGTTAAAGAAAAGCTGGAATCAATGCTTCTATGGAGACAGGCAATGACTTTCAGTTTAGGAACTTGAACCAAAATCCTAGGGAACAGAATGGTGGGATAGGGTGGCAGGTTGATGCTACAGTAAGACTGAATCTGACGAAATAGCTATATCTCTGCATCTTTGGGTAGAAACCAAAGCTTTATAACCCCGTGAGAGAAGGCAGTGTGGGTAAAATGGAAGGTGAATCCCCAGGGATTCACTTGATGATTTTTGGAAGAGAAGACATTTGTTAGGTTGTTAAGGAGATGGAGGGATATCTCACCTCAGTAGCCTTGAAGCAGAGACAGGATGACCCTTCAGTTCAAGGGTCACAGTGGTCTGTATCAAGGGAGGGAGAGCTAGCAGGTGCCAGGGATAGAAGGAAATGCTGGGTGCAGCCATTGGTGTCCGTTATAAGGCACCCTCATGGACCCCTGCAGAGAAGGTTAGAAGGATTTGGATGAGTGTGGTCCTAAGGACTCCACGATAGGGATTGAGCCAGGGTATTAATTTTGGCGTGGCCCCAGAGAAGTCATGATACCCCAACTCGAAGGCCACCACCTCTTGTTCATTAAGACCTCCCCTCTTTGAGATCAGAACACCAGACCTCAGGCCAAGATCCCTTGAAAGACAGAATGGCCAAGGAGGTAAAGTGAGCCTGACTGACCAGTTTCAACATGGGCAGTAGCAACTCCCTTTCAAAATGGTGTAAAAGAAGTAGGAGCAAAACCAGTGGCCCATGTTGGGAATAGCAGGGTACTTTGTCATGGACTTTGACATAAAAGACAAATGCCTCCTCCCACATCAAACATCCCTTTCCCCTCTGAGCTTTCACACTCTCCCTCCCACTCTTTCTGTTTCAAAACATCCTACCTCTCCTTACTACCTGTGAACTTTCTTTATCTTACCTAACCTCACCACCACCTGCCCCATGGTGTTAGGTTGGGCTGAACCCTCCAAAAACCCAGAACTGCCTACTGTTCTCTGAAAGGCCTTTTCTAGGGGGTACAGGGCTTGATTCTCTGGGGCAGGAGCCAGGATGTGAAAGTAGAGATCCGGGAGAGGTGTTTTTGTGCCTTACACTCCTGTGTCAGCTTATTACATAGTATTTCCTGAAGGCAGCATTTACCTGGGAGGGAGAATGATGAAGAAAGAACCCAATGACAGGATGGGTGGAAGAAAGTGCATCAGGGGCACAGCATTCAGTCTCATTTTACAAGTGATGAGAAACTGGGGCTCAGAGAGGCTAAGTGACTCAGCAAATGTCACACAGCTCACAAGTGGCAGAACTAAGCTGTGAACCCCGGTCAAATTTGAATTCCAAGTTCAACTTAGAAATTACATTATACCCACAATAACCATCCCATTTAACGTGTGTTGAGTGTTTATTATGTGCCACGCCTTGCTCTAAGCACATTTTACATGAAATAACTCACCTAATTCTCACAGAAACCATGAAAAACGTTAATATTCTCCAAGGTAAGCACTCACACCCATTTTACAGATGAAAAAATGGGGGTCACCCAATTAGTGGGTGACAGCAGCAGGATTT
Organism: Hyperoodon ampullatus; assembly: GCF_949752795.1. Classification (NCBI taxonomy): domain Eukaryota; kingdom Metazoa; phylum Chordata; class Mammalia; order Artiodactyla; family Ziphiidae; genus Hyperoodon; species Hyperoodon ampullatus. The sequence continues at coordinate 32,185,046 of NC_136924.1, read as the reverse complement.
AAATCTAGACATTCCAGCTCCAGAACTCATGTCTTAACTTCTATATCATAGTGACTTTCTAATTTTTGCTTATGATCAATGATCACTTCACTATGCCCTTGACAGAGAAATCTACACAGGACAATGCCCAATTAATGGAAGGCAAAGTGATCCTTGATTTTATTAGCTGCGACTTGGGCTGAAAGTCCAATGCAGAGACCTCTGGCAAGATGGGCAGGGCAATGTACAGCACCCTTTCCCCTAAAATAGGCTTAAACACTTCTAACCCCAACAAGACCCAAGGCCTGCTCTATTTTAACACCAGGGCTGTATCTCAGGTCTTACCAGCATGAAGTAAGGTCAGATCCCATGGAATGGGTTAAGATTAAGAATCCTTAATCTGCATTCCAGATTGTAAGGAGGTAGAACTCAAAGCCTGCAGAGGGATTTAAATTCAGCCAGGGAAGAGTTTGGACCCAGAAGGTCCAAATGAAGAAGATTAATGAAGAAGGTTAAAATCATTTGCTGGAGAATCTCAACCTAGAATTGTTTAGATCATATCATGGGCCACTGCTTTAGGAACCTCACTCTCCAGGCTAAGTTAGAAGCCAGTGTCTTGGAACTTGTACTCCAAGCAGATACAAGAAGGGGTAAGACAATGTTGAGTGTCCCAAAATCTCAACTTTGACTTTCTGAAACCGCCTTTTTGCAATCAGGCTTGAGGTCAAAGTGGCCCCAGCTGTAGGGGACAGAGAACGAGAAGGTATTAAAGACATCTTTGGCATATGGTGGTCCAGAAATTGTGCTTTACTTCCAATGGGGACATCCTGGAACCACCCTGGAGGTCAGTAAGGAAGTAGAGAAGTGAAGTTATTGGCCAAATCCCACTTGTGCTGATTTATTCCCTTATCCCACTGTTGTCAGGAGTCTCAGAGGGAATGTTCCGCTTTATTCTTCCACTTTAACCATTTCACAGAATGTGAAACCATTTGAATGGAATCTCTGAAACAATGGGCTTAGCTCCTGGCATTTAGATGCCCTTTTCTTCCTCTCAGTGCCCACGTGTAAAAACACAGGTTCCAGTTCTACCTTTTCCCTTCTGAGCTGTGTGACATTGGGCATGTTACTTAACCTCTCTGAGCCCTGGATTCCCATGTGTAAAACTGTGAAAGATGTTAGTGATGGTACCTAATTCAGTGGATAATTATGAGGGTTAAATGAAAGAGGTGTAAAATGCCTAGCATCATGCTTGGCACATTGTAAGACCATAATAGATGTTGCTAATGCATTAATTTTTTTCTAGCTTTACTGAGGTATAATTGACAAACAAAACTTGCATGTATGTAAGGTGTACAACATGATGTTTTGATATACATATACGTTGTGAATGATTAACACAGTCAAGTTAATTAACATATTCACCATGTCAAAAGTGGGAGGATGCCACTGAAACAAGTTCCAGTTGAAACCAACTCAGGGATTTCCACTACCCCCAGATCTGCCGTGTTAGCCAGTGAAGAAATTCCACATCCTTCCCCACCAGTGTCTTCCAAGCCATCAGTGCCCGCCTCATGCTGCTGCCAAGTTCCACAGCAGTCAATGGGCCACATCGGATGGGCAGGTGCATGTGGCCCAAGGCAAGGACAGACAAGAGGGACTGGCAGAAGACTCCAGGAGACATGAAGTCAGAACCCAAGATTCTGGGAATCGTGCACACTACAAGGCTCCCTCTGTCCCAGGAAGTTCCAGGACTCTTCTTCCTAGAAAGTTCTTGAAAAGAAATAGAGAAAAAGAGGAAGAGAGAGAAAGCATTATTTTACTGACTTTAAGAGCCCTGACTTTTTAATCCAGCATTCCAAAGAGAAAATGGTTTGTTTCACAATGGTTTCACAATTTCTTTGGAGTCAATAGTCCTGAATGCATTCCTTGAAACAGGCTCTCATAAATCTGTATACGCACAAGTAAAAAAGATAACAAAGTGCTCCGATTCTGAGAAGCAGAAGTCCTTGACAATTAAAAGACCCAAAATGCATTCATCTCAAATTCTTCTCTTCTTGGACCCAAAGACCTTTCTTCTCATTCTCACTCATTCTCATAGTAATTCAATCAAAGCAGCACCCTGAGCATATTTTCTTGTCCAATTCGAAGCAACCCTTGTATAGAATACAAAATAAATAAGAGAATGGGGCCCCTATTCTCAAAGAACTTAGACCAGGGGCAAGGTAAATTCAATTATTTGCCCCACCAGTCAGGTGCTAGAGCTATAACAGTGTCCCATATACAGTCTTTAGCCATATGGAAGTTAAAATCTATTGAAAATAGGTAGTGGGCAAAGCCAAAGTTAAACTCAGGGGCTCGGATAAGTGGTGAGGACACAGGGAAGAAGCTGAAAGTGTAACAGGACGAGGCTGATACTGAACCCAAGTTCGGCTGCTCGCCACTCAAAAGGCCAATACTTGAGAGACAAGTGTTGGTGGAAAAGGGAAAGTTGCTTTATTCAGAAAGCCAGCAACCTGGGCAGATGGTAGACTAATGTCCTAAGACCATGTTCAAGTTGCCGGTTAGGAGACAAAGCTTTTGTGTGTGTGTGTGTGCGTGTGGTACGCGGGCCTCTCACTGTTGTGGCCTCTCCCATTGCAGAGCACAGGCTCCGGACGCGCAGGCTCAGCGGCCGTGGCTCACGGGCCCAGCCGCTCCGCGGCCTGTGGGATCTTCCCGGACCGGGGCACGAACCCGTGTCCCCTGCATCGGCAGGCGGACTCTCAACCACTGCGTCACAAGGGAAGCCCAGACAAAGCTTTTCAAGGCAGTGTGAGGGAGTGGGCTGCAGGGTGTGTGATCAGCTTGTGCTCAGTTCTCGGATTGGTTGGCATCAAGGTGAAGTTCTGAAGTTCTGAGCATCACCAATCTTCTAGTTTCAACCCGTCTGGGGGCTACGTGCTTGCGGTTAGCAGTTTTCATCTGGTGGAAGTCTGCTTCCTGTTAAAACAACTGAGGAGTGTGCGTCAGACCTTTATCTGTATCTTTCGGGGAACTGGGAGTTTGGTAACTCTGCTAAGTGGCTGGTTTGTCGTCTAAAGTGTTACCAGTTTCCTGGCCCAGCAAGTATTCTTTGTTTCTACATCTTCATATTTCTCAATCATTAACTCTTGAACCAACCTTTTGAGACTCAGGGGAGGACCTGGGAGACTAAAGCAAAAGGGACACAAGAGCTTGCATTGCAGTTTCAATGCCCCCCCCTTTTCTTTGATACCCCTCAACCTGGAGGGGAACACGTGTTGGACAAGAAAGGGAATAACATTTTATATAGAGAGTGCAGAGGAGTGCCTGCTCTGTGCCAGCACTCTGAAGGATGCTTTGCATGTCCTGTATCATTTAATTTGACAAGGAAAGGGTAGAGACTGTGCCACTTTGTGAGGAAATTGACTGCCTCCAGATTGTATAAAGGGTATGATGGAAGAACCCAGATTTGAAGCCAGGTGTCACTCTAAGTGTGTGTTCTTTCAGCAATCACAGAAGTGCTACAGCTTAAGACGCTGGATCCAGGGAACAAAGAATTGATTGGCTCCCAAATAAGTGGTGCTAGTAAAGCAAATTCCTCATCTGGTATTGAGGGTCACTGAAACGGGCGTGATTCACCACAGATTGAATATGTGCACTGTTATTTCCCTGCCTCAGGTGAAAGCCTCCTGCTTTGGAGAGTTTCTGTTTCCAACTCCCCTTTGAGTGAAATGAAAGATTCCACCATTTGTTCCTGGGAAGCATCCGTATTGGTTCTGTAGGGTGGCCACAGCAAGTTACCACACACTTGTGGTGAAAAGTTTACACAACAGAAATGTATTGCCTCCCAGTTCTGAAAGCCAGGAGTCTCTAGTTCAGTCAGGGTATCAGCAAGGCCATGCACCCTCTGAAGTTTCTAGGGGTGAAGCTTCCCTTGCTTCGTCCAACTTATGGTGGCTCTGGGTGTTCCTCGGTTGTGGCAGCATAACTCCAATCTCTGCCTCTATCTTCACATGGCTTTCTTCCCTGTGTCTCTGTGTCCTCTCTTCTTTTTATTTTTTTACTTTTTATTTTTTTGGACTTAAGTATGCATTTTTTTAAATTAATTAATTTATTTATTTATATTTGTGTGTGTGTGTTAGTTTCTGCTTTATAACAAAGTGAATCAGTTATACGTATACATATGTCCCCATATCCCCTCCCTCTTGCGTCTCCCTCCCTCCCACCCTCCCTATCCCACCCCTCTAGGTGGTCACAAAGCACCGAGCTGATCTCCCTGTGTTATGTGGCTGCTTCCCCCTAGCTATCTATTTTACGTTTGGTAGTGTATATATGTCCATGCCACTCTCTCACTTGGTCCCAGCTTACCCTTCCCCCTCCCCATATCCTCAAGGCCATTCTCTAGTAGGTCTGTGTCTTTATTCCTGTCTTACCCCTACGTTCTTCATGACATTTTTTTTTCTTAAATTCCATATACTCTCTTCTTTTTATAAAGAAACAAGTCATTGGATGTGGGACCTACCCTACAACCAGGATGATATCTTGATGTCCTTAATTAAATATATTTGCAGAGACCCTATTTCCAAATGACGTCATATTCTGAGGTTCCAAATGGATAGTTTTGGGTGATGCTATTCAACCCACTACTGAGCCTCATCATCCATTTCTTTGTTTTATAAAGACAACTAGATGTTAGTCAACTCAAAATAGTTCTTTCCTAAGCTTCATACTAGGACATGAGGAAAAAGTGGAAAGGACATTGTCTACACTAACCTGAAAAGTTTTTATGATTTGAGAGGTGTGGTAGTGACAGCATAGCATATGAGCTGGGAGATAATGCTTTTAGTATTAACCCCATTGTTTACCAACAGTGGGACCTTGGATAATTTATTTAACGTCTCTAGGAGCTCCATTTCTCAGATAAGGAAATGGAGACTTAGAGAGGTTTAGAAAGAGCCAACCATCCACCAAAGATTGTTGTTCTCTTCAGTAGTATAGGTTATTGCTTCAAAGTAATTGACCAGCCAAACATTACATTTCAAGTTCACCTTTCATCTAATTGGGCCCTTTGCAAAGATCTTGCCAATGGAATGTGTGTCACCTCTAGGCTGATTGGCTAAGTGGTTACACTTCTTCTCTCCTCTATTTCCCTGTATCCAGATTGAACGAAGAGGATTCTGAGGGCTTCTGAGAGGGTGGAGCCCCCAGATGGGCAGAACCTGAGTTCCTGAATCACCATATGGAAGGCCACCCAATAACAAGGAGCACAAATGTCAAACTCTTAAGTGGGGCTTCCCTGGTGGTGCAGTGGTTGAGAGTCCGCCTGCCGATGCAGGGGACGCGGGTTCGTGCCCCGGTCCGGGAAGATCCCACATGCTGTGGAGTGGCTGAGCCCATGAGCCATGGCCGCTGAGCCTGCGTGTCCGGAGCCTGTGCTCTGCAACGGGAGACGCCACAACAGTGAGAGGCCCGTGTACCGCAAAAAAAAAAAAACCCAAAAAAACTCTTAAGTGAACAAGAAATAAACATCTATTACATATCCCTTACATTTGGCACTTCATTTGTCATCGCATATAATATCACCCTAAATAATACGTTACCCAAAGTTATGAAATGAGTGGGCTGAGATGCAACTGAAATCTTCCTTTAAGCCCCATATTCTTCCCACCATACTTTCCTGTTTCAAGATGTGAAAGGGAACAGGATCTGGACTCAGGCCAGAATCTCCATCCTAGAATCAAGATGAGCATTTGGCTGGAATAGAGCTTATCCTTAGGATATCTTATCCTTAGGATACCCTTAGGATATCTCTTAGGAAACTGAGTTTGATGGATACAGTACAGAAAAGCAAGTGCTAAAGGGCGTCACAGAGTAAAACTGGAAATGTAGATTGAGTGAATCACCAGGAAGGTTGCTGAGGGTAAGTTCAAGGCCAAAATTGCAGGGAAATCTCCACATCAACCGGTGAGTCCTCAGTTTCTGCCAAAGGAGGTGTCTTTGAGATGCAGGGTAACCTCTTTCAGACCTCCACTTCCTCATTTTCCATACAACCAACCCAACACAGAAAAACTTCTCAAGATGTTTTATTGTTCTTTTAATAAACCTAAGTCTCTCTTCTCTCTCCTGCCCCCAAAATGTATGGGCCTACTGTTAAAAAATCCCTAACAACAAATTCAAACATCAGATATTAAAAGTCAACTGTTGAAGTTTAAAAAATAAAATTAAAAGAACGCTTTCTTGTACAGCACAGTGCTTTGAAAAGCCTTTATATTTCCCATTATTGAAGTGATGGTATTTTATTCAGCCCAACATAAGAAATTTGAAGCCATTGTAGAATATCCAGAGGAAGTTTGCAGATGGAATTTTCTGTCTGAGATTAAAAGCATGTTTGAGCAAATGCTTACCATTTTATTATACATAGGAGATCCCATCAGAGCTCGGACTTGGCTAGGTGGTGGAAAGTCCTTTATTGCTGCATTTAATACCTTGTGTTATACTAAGTTTTGTACTTTCAGTGCACTGGATTTGAAGCCTGACAGACTTGATTTCAGGAATTCATCATAAGGTTTTGGTCTTTGGAACCCAAAACAGTTCTCAGATCCAGCCACCCTGGATCAGAGACACTTACAAAGGACAATGACAAATGGGAAAACTCAGGAAAATTTTATTATTCGTTGGGCTTGTGCCTAAAGTCCCATGCAGAACTCTCTGGTAAATTTAACTGGAGAATGAAGAGGTTCACCTGAAGCCTGGGAGAAAACGATCTACTCCAACCCCATGGGACCAAACCCTGCATTCACCAGATGACAACATTCAAGTTTGAGAGAGAAAGAGAGAAGGATGGGAAGAGAGAAAAGAAAGAGAGAGAAGCTATTATCATCCTAGTGCTGCCTTTGTTTGGATAGTCACCCTACCCATTAGGATACCAAGCCTAATCAGATTTCTCAAATTTACCTATCACATGAAGAAATCCTGCGTGAAGGGTGAAAGGAAAGCAAGGTTGAAGGGGGAAGGGAGGCCAATCATTTGGATGCATCTCACATCCTAAAAACCTAGCCTTCCTCAAAACCCATCCCTCCCTCTTACTATTTGTGTGCCCTTGGGACAGTCATTTGTCCTTCTGCCTTGACTTTCCTCAGATGATTGACAGGGGCAATAAAAGGAATGAAATACATAAAGTTTCTAAAGCAATGCCAGGACTCTGTAGAGGTGGTGCCATTCCCAAGTCAGATCAAAATAGGGCCCTAGAGATTAGGTAGAAGTCTGAGCTGAAGATGAGGGTCAGGGGGCCTCAGGTGGCAAAGTAAGGAGGATGCAGGTCTGAGGGGGATTCAAAAGTAGGATGACAAGCCAAGAATGAGAACAAGTACTGAAATTCCTGGTTTGGAAGAAATAAGAGTCAGGCTCACCCTGGGGCTGGAGGACATGTCACCATGAGGTCCTCAGGTAGATTAGGTATCCAAGGATATTCCTTTTTCCTCTGATTAAGAGGCTGGTTAGTTCCAGAGCCTGAGGCAAGCCAAGCCTGCTATGGGGACTAAACGGCCTGTACTGTAGGGGATTGGAGAAATATGGGGGCAGGGAGCCAGGCAGGTTTATAACGAATTCCAGGTGCCAACCTACAAAGAAAGTGGAGTCTGGCCACTCCACTCCACTCCCACAGGCCAAAGAACTGCCAACACTTTTGACAACTGTCATTTGGTTTAATTGTTCTGAGGTAGCATTGCTCAGCACTAAATACACTTAGGAGGCTTGCAGAGAACTTGGATATTCTGGTGGCCACAGTGGCATGATGAACAACTGAATAACTCTATCAAAGGTGGGGGGGGCAGGGGAGGGCAGGAGACAGCTGTGAAGGGAACTGTGCTGCTCTATTGTTCTGGCAGAAAAATATCCAGGACTCAGAGCTCAACAGTTCCTCTTCTGGGCATGTGCAAGGGATTTTCCTTAACCAGAGCTATTAGGTGAAGATTATAGAAAGCAAACAGTAATTACTTATATTTATTAAACATTTATAATTTTCAAAGCACTGCATAAGTGCTTTCTAAGGATTATCTCATTTAACCCTCTAAATAACCCTATGGATTCAGAACAATTATATACCAGTTGTTTAGATGAGGAAACTGAGGTTTATGTACGTTAAATAATTTACCCAAGAACACATAGCTTGTCAGCAGCCCATCAGGAACTCACACCAATGCCCATACCCCAAGCTACATTGTCATGTCGCCAGGAACCTAAGGAGCTGACAAAAGCACATATTTGGTGCCATTTCCACTAGGATACATTTGGCTGCAAGTAATAGATTGTTTAAGAGTAGCTTAGAGCCTAAGAATAGTTACTATTTGCTTAATAAATTCAGTACCTCATCAATGTAACGTCTCTGGCCAAAGTTTCTGAAGTTTTCTTGGCCTTTCCCTTGTGGTCAAAAGGTCCTGCTACAGCTACAAGTATTACATCCCACCTAGCAGCTACCACCCCATTTCTCTGCTCCCCTTTACAGGGAGGGTCCTCAAAATATTGGATTGGACAGAAAGTTCGTTCGGGTAGTTAAGGAAAAACCCAAACAAACGTTTTGGCCAACCCAATAATTTTTCCATGCCCTCTTGTTTCTCCTTCACCTCCAGCTATTCTCTCTGGAACCAAATCCAATCAAGCTATTTCTTTTTTCTACCAACCCCACTGAAACTGCCTCTTCAAAGGTCACCAATAATCTCCACATTGTCCAATCCAAGAGTCAATTCTCAGTCCTCATCTTACTCAACCCATTAGCAGCATTTGATACACATGACAACTCCCTCCTTTTTGAAACACGGTCTTGCTTTGCTTCCAGGATATCACTCACTCTTGGTCCCTCTTTCTGGTCATTATATCTCAGTCCCTCTGCTGGCTCCTCCCCATCTTTTCCAACTTCCAAATGTTGGTATGCTTCAGGGCGCAGGAGTTAGACCTCATGGTCCTGTGCTTCATACACAATCCTTAGGTAACATAATCCAGCAAGGCTTTAAAAACCATTCATAGGGCTTCCCTGGTGGCGCAGTGGTTGAGAGTCCGCCTGCTGATGCAGGGGACACGGGTTCATGCCCCGGTCCGGGAAGATCCCACATGCCGTGGAGCGGCTGGGCCCGTGAGCCATGACCGCTGAGCCTGCGGGTCCGGAGCCTGTGCTCCATAACTGGAGAGGCCACAGCAGTGAGAGGCCCGTGTACCGCAAAAAAAAAAGAAAAAAAATTCATAAACTCATCACTCAAAATTTTGTGTCTCCAGCCCTAACTTCCAGACCTAAATATAAAACTGACTTTTAAACATCTCCACTTAGGTGTCTTCAAAGTTTACATGCCCCAAACAGAACTTCTGATCTCATTCTCTCTCCCAAACTTAATTCTTCTTCAGTTTGACCCTCCTCAGTAAATGACAGCTCTATTCCTCCAGTCACTCAAGTCTAAAGTATTGGAATTGTCTTTGTTTTTTTTATCACCCCACATCCAATCTATCAGAAAATTGTGTTGGGTCTATCTTTGAAATAAATCTATAATCAGACCACTTCTCATCACTTCTACTACCTGTCTGGTCCAAACCACCCTTATCTCTTATATGGGCTATCACAACAGCCTCTGACTGTTCTCTTTGTCTCCACTTTTGGCCTATTACATTGCATTCTCCAAAGAGCAGCCAGACTCATGTTTTAAACACACAAATCACTCCAGAACTCTAAATGTTTTAACAGCCTTCTTACTCACCCAATCCCCTTCCAGAACCTAAAAAAGCCCATTCTCTGCCCTTCACTACCTCTCTGATCTTAATTCCTATCACTCTCATCCTATCTCAGTGTAACTGTGGGCTCTGATCTACTAATAGCTTATATAATCAATTTGGATAGTCATGACCAGAATTTTTAATGAAATAAACAGAATAGACAACATCAGAGTGCAACGCACAGGATAAGTAAGGGTAAGTATTCCTTTGTGAAATTTTGAATTCAGTGTGTGTGTGTGTATGTGTGTGTGTGCAAGTGAATGAGTGTGTGTGTACTCTGTTCCAATAGAAAATTTATGTCTCGCTCTGGGTCATGGTCCAAAAGTTTGAGCCCTAGCTACCTCTGCTCCAATCATTCAGATTCCTTTATAATTTCTCCAACATGCCAATCATACCACTGCCTGAAGGACTTTGCCCTCTGCCTGGAATTCTCTTGCACCAGATATCTGCTTTCTCACTTCTTTTCAATCGTTTCTCAAGGTTTCCCTGATGAGAGAGGTCTTCTCTGGTCACATTATATAAAATAGCACACCATCTCTATCTGCCCTAGCCTGCTTAAATTTTTTTTCATATTGCTTCTCACCACTTGACATACTATAGATTAATTTTTTCAACTAGTTCCTTGTCTGCCTTCCTCCAGTATAAGTTCCATCAGGGTAAGGATTTTTCTGTCCTGTTCATTAATGTTTCCTGGCAAACAGTGGGGACTTAATAAATATTTTTCAAATGAATGAATTATACAACTCAAATAATATCCTTCTAGAGATGGGAATAAGGTATTCTCCCAGGATATTTGATCTCTCTCATTAAGAAGAGGTAGGAGAAGCCTCCTTTGAAAGGCTGGGTATACTCAAAATTGGGAAGGAAGAAGATAGACACCAGGGTGGAATCGTGAGCTAAAAGCTTACAGCTTCTTTAAATGAGTTCCTTACCCAGCAGACCAGTATTGGCCTCTGTGTCTGGGCATCAGATGAGAAGCCTTCTTATCTGCCATCCCCTGCTCCTGGCTCAGACTCAGGACAGGCCCCAGCTCCAATTTAAATAGCTGTGAGAGTTTAGTTGGTCCATCTCAGGGGATAACAACACATTCATATCCCAAAATGTTTAATGAACATTTCTGTGTGAGGCACTGCTCTAAGTTCTGGGGGTAAAGCTGTGAATAATATAGACAAAGTCCCTGTTCTGATGAAGCTGATGTGGTAATAAATTTTAGAATAATTAAACTAATAAAGTAGCTTCAGCTTGATGTAAGTGCTGTGAAGAAAATTAAATAGGGTAATGTGATAGAGTGACAGAAGGTGGAGGAACAGAACAGTATTAAACAAGGCAGGTTAGGGAAAACCTTTCTGAAAAGGTACATTTGAGCAGAGATAGGAAAAATTATATGGTAGGTTATATCACTGCTCTTCCAAATATAGGCAGACCTCACTGTGCACAGGAGTGTGAGGTCATAAAAATGACCATGCGAGTGGAACAAAGCAATCTTAACAAAGGGAACAATTATGATTGTTCCATGGTCTTGAAAAATGTTTGTCAAAACATCACACTTACTACCATTTAGAAATCTATAGAGAAATGAGAAAATTTAAAAATGAATACAGTAGTTCTATTTTCCTTCCTAGGTATCCCGTCTCTGTGATAGGATTATATGTTTCTGCCTCATCCCCATTAGATTTGCTGAGGACAGTGGAATGTAACTTCAGAGCAAAGTTTTAAGAGCTAGCTCTTGGTTCATGTCTCTCTTTTCCATCTCAGTGGGGTCTGCTCCATAAGCTAGCGAAGTAAGTTGATGTAGAACAAAGCTACAGACAAACCCCAGTGCTCCTGTAAGTTTAATGAGAAACAAACCTTTATTGTTCTAAGCCAGTGGTTCTTAAACTTTAGTGTACACCGAAAGCAACCAGAGGGCTTGGTAAAGCAAGAGAGATGGGACCCATCCCAAAGTTTTTCATTCAGGAGGTCTGGAGTAGAGACCAAGAATCTGCATTTCTACCAAGTTCCTAGGTGATATTGATGCTGACTGTCCAGGGACCACACTTTGAGAATCACTGTTCTAAGCCACTAAGATTTGGGGGTTCAGTTGTTATGTGGCATAACTTAGCCTACACTAACTGGTATAGAGCAGAACAAACGAGTTATGTACAGATAGAGAAAAAGAGCAATTCAAGTTGAAGTTACTTCAGGGCTTTGGAATTAAACAGTTTGGAATTAAAATCCTTACAACTACTTATCATATGTCAGGCATTGTGCCAAGATTCATGAAAATGAGTGAGAGTTCCTGATCTCAAGAAGTTTATATCCTTGGAATGTTTATCTAGATTAAAAAAAAAAAAACTCTACTTTCATTACCCAGCAAAGTAATGTTTATGATTCCTCTAGGTGACTTTACACTGAATCAAAATGGACCAATTTGAATATTTCTCCCAGAAATTTAAAATTTGATTATAGGTATTCTAGTTAAGCCTGACCTATACTTACAGACGATGTTAACTCAAGATTCTATTGTGTGGCCAAAGATAGCTTGGCATGTGTAATGAGGAGTAAAAAAAAAAAGCCTTAGAAGAATATGAAATAATTGTTCAAAGAAAAGTAAACATGTGAGTTAAAGAGATTGTCCTGATGTCTTTCCAAATTCTGGTTCCAAATTTTTCCTGAGACTCAGCTACTTTCTTTCCCTTGGGTGACATGAGACATATATTTTTATAATGAAGTCCTCTGATCCCTCAAATATATATATATATATATATATATATATATATATATATATATATATATATATATATATATATATATATTTTGCTTTAGCAATCTCCAGTGGATATCTATAATTTACTCTCAAAGAATTATAAGAATGGAGATTTTAAACAAAGAAATACAATATACTGTGAGAAGTATAATGGCATTAGTCCATTGGATATACTCTGAATGGTTTTGATGAGTTTGATCATCCTAACAACTCTGGCAAACACATTATCCTTATGCTATAAAACTGCAAGACAGATGTAATGATATGTTTCTTTGCCAATATTTAAATATATAATAACTCATTAAATTCTCATCTGACCAGACACTGCTTTTAGACAGGATGCCATATAGGGATTGTAGGAGGTGGGATGTTTGTTCTCAGAGCCAAAGAGGGAGTAGTCTTAGAAGGAAGAGACTTTATGTTAAGAGTTTACCTTTTCCACCCCAATCTCAACCCCAGGTACTGGAAGCGTCCCCTGCTTGGTCTTAGTAACCAACTTAGACATGATCCTTGCACAAAAGAACTTGAATTCTTACCTTGATCATTGATGTGTGACATTATCTGCTGGAAATGTTTGTTCTCATTTTCAAACTGAAGTCTGTTCAGGGCACACACTACCAATGGACTGATGAGGCATAACTGCATCTCCAGGTGCATTCATTTCTTCATCCATCCATCTATCTATCCAGCCAACCAGCCAGCCAGCCAATCATCCATTCATTATTCATTAAAAATCTAATTCTCAATCACCTATCATGAGTCAGATCTCATGTTGTAGATATTCAGGCACTGCAGATATAAACATGAATACAATATTATTCCTACCTTCCAGAAGTCTAGAGTAGTCAAGACTACTTATGGTAGTCAAGAGCATAGACTTTGGAGTTTCTTCATCTTTAAAATGATGACTTGTTCATCATAACTTATTTTAAATATTCATTGAGGTAATGCATGTAAATAAAGCACTAAGAACAGCCTGGTATTCCGATAAGCATTTAAGTATTTGCATGGTGTGTGTGTGTGTGTATCTCCATACTTTTACTTTTAACCTATGTCCTTATATTTAAAGTGGTTTCTTGTAAATAACATAGTCTAGTGTTTATTCTTTATCCAATCTGAGCATCTTTGGAGTATTATACCATTTTGATTTAACGCAATCATCAGTATGATTGTGTTTTAAACTACCATATTGCACATTTGTTTTCTTTTTATTCCATCTGTTCTTTGTTCCTTTTTTGCTATTTTCCTTCCTTTTTTTGAATTAATTCAGTATATTTTAGTATTTTGTTTTCTCTCTATGATTGGCTTCTTGACTATACTTCTTTCATTTATTTTCTTCGTGGTTGCTCTCAAGTTTACTTTATACAATTTTAACTAATCGCGCTACCTTCAAACAATATTATACCACTTCATGGATAGCATAAGAATTTTATAGCCATGCACTTCCTTGTCCCCCCTTCACATCCTTTGTTTGTGATATTTTTATCTTACAGTTCTTTTCCTACATGTGTTATAAACCTCACAATATATCGCTAAAACTTTTGCTTTAAACAGTTAACTTCTAAAGTAATTAAAAATGAGAAAAAAGGGAGTTCCCTCGTGGTCCAGTTGTTAGGATTCAGCACTTTCACAGCTGTGGCCCCAGGTTCAGTCTCTGGTGGGGGAACTAAGATCCTGCAAGCTGGGTGGCACAGCCAGAAAAAAAAGAGAGAGAGAGAAAGTATCTTATATTTATTCCAACATTTGCCACTTCTGGTGGTGTTTATTACTCAGAGTAGACTGAAATTTCTATCTGATATCCTTCTCCTTCTGCCTAAATAGCTTAACAATTCTCATAATGTATTTTGTTCTTAAATTGGCACAGCTTTATTTTTCCGATTATTTTTAAAAAATATTTTCACTGAATAAACAATTTTTCTGGTTCAGTCAAATATGTCACTCCAATGTCTTCTTGCTTGTATAAATTTTGATGAGAAGTCTGCTGTGATGGTTAAATTTGTTCCTCTGCATGCTATATGATTTTCTTTTGCTCTGGCTTTTCTTATTTTCCCATTATTATTAGTTTTTAGCAATTTACTTACATTTGTGTAATTTTCTTTTTTTAATTTTTTGAAATTTTTATTGGAGTATAGTTGATTTACAATGTTGTGTTACTTTCTGCTATACAGCAAAGTGAATCAGTTATACATATACATATATCCACTCTTTTTAAGATTCCTATCCCATATAGGTCATTACAGAGTATTGAGTAGAGTTCCCTGTATACAGTAGGTCCTTATTAGTTATCTGTTTTATATATAGTAGTGTGTATACGTCAATCCCAATCTCCCAATTTATCTCTCCCCTCCTTTCCCCCCAGTAACTATAAGATTCTTTTCTACATCTGTGACTCTATTTCTGTTTTGTTAATTTTCTTAATGTTTGGTCTTCTTAGGAATCGTGAGCTCTTTGGTTCTGCGAGCATATCGTTTTCATCAAATATGGACTTTTTTTAGCCCTTATTTCTTTAAATACTCTTTCTGTTCCCCACTTCCTTCTGAAATTCTAAACACATATGTTAGATTGTTTGACATTCATGCACAGAACATGGCAGATTTTCTTGTAGCCTATTATGAAATATGTGAGTTATCTAAGGTTGGGATTCCTGAGCAGTGATGCAAACACTCCTGGGCCCCTCTATTTTGCTCCTGTGGGATTTGGGAGGCCAGGAAAATCTGAAGCTGCCTGCTGTGCTGTGCTGTGCTGTGAGCAATCAATGCCCTTTGGCTCTGACACAGGAATTTCATGTCTTCTGCCAGCATCCAGGAAAATGTAGCAGTACATCAGCGTTCTTGATAGTTGACTCCATGTCATACCCTATACCACACAGTCTAGGCTAATTGTGACAATTCTGTCCCCTTTTATAGACATACTTAGGTATGGACATGAGCTCTGATTGTAGCCAATGAGATATGAGAGAAGCTAACATCATGGTGCTTGTGGACAAAGCTACCTGTTTTCCAAGAGAAAGAGAAGAAGGAGGAGGAGGACAGGAAGGAGGAGGAGAAGAAGAAGAAGAAGAAGAAGAAGAAGAGGAAGAGGAGGAGGTGAGGGGGAGGGGAAGGAGGGGGAGAGGGAGAAGGAGGGAAGGAGGAGAAAGAGAGGGAGGAGATTTCTTCTCTCTGTTTCTCTGTTTCTGTAGGATGGTGATGTCTGAAACTAACAGAAACTGATTTAACCTGGTTAAAAAAAAATAAGGAAGGAAGTTTATCTCAAGGAAGCAAAGTCCAAACATAGGAAGCTTCCAGGGCTAGTTGATTCAGTAACTCAACCATGTGGTCAAGGACTCAGATTTTTTCCATGTTTCTGCTCTGCCATTTTCAGCATTTTTTACTAATCTTTAGACTGATAACAAATGACTACTCATCCAAACACATTTAGAGGAAAAACAGGGTAACAGCCTGTGCTGCTTCCACTTGCTTCTCCATTCTGCTCCACTGCCCTGCCTTCTTCCTCCTCTACCTCTCCCCCCTTCTCCTTCTCTCCCACTTCCCCTTCTCCTCACCCACCCCCCCACCAGAGATAACCAAGTCTGCACTAAAACCACGGAGGAGGGATGCTGCTTGAAGCACTGAAGAGGGCCATCCTGATGATGCTATGTTCACCAAGAAGGAGGCTGCTGTGGCTAAAGCTAAGATCATCCCAAAAGGATGCAGCTTTTTCTGGAGACACTGCCAAAAGCAGAAAAAGAGAAAGCAAATATAAGGCTTTTCTCCCTCTGACAGTATCTCCGTGTTGGCAAAACTGAACAAGAAGCCAGATGGCCGGGGTGTTCAGGAAATGTAATTTACACAGGCTCCCAGCCTCAGCATTACAGAAAGAGGTAAAGGCATATTACCTCTACTGGAGAAAGGAAAATGCGCCGGAAGGAAAAAGATGATGATGATGATGGTGGTGATGAAGATGATGACAACAACAATGATGGTGATGATGAATTTGATGATGACAATAACGATGGTGACAGTGATGGTGATGATAACAGTTACAATAAAAATACTAACAACAGGGCTTCCCTGGTGGCGCAGTGGTTGAGAGTCCGCCTGCCGATGCAGGGGACACGGGTTCGTGCCCCGGTCCGGGAAGATCCCACATGCCACGGAGAGGATAGGCCTGTGAGCCATGGCTGCTGAGCCTGCGTGTCCGGAGCCTGTGCTCCGCAACGGGAGAGGCCACCAACAGTGAGAGGCCCGCGTACCGCAAAAAAAAAAAAAAAAAAAAAATACTAACAACAGCAGAAAAATTAACATTTGTGACCAGGCCCTGTTCTAAGCACTTTGAATGTATTTGCTCAGGAGGGAGAAGGAAGGAAAAGAGGAGAAATCAGAGGAAAAGAGCAAAGAAGAAGCAAGCCCACTGCTCTGAGATGTGGGTTTTCATCCCTGAGGAACTTCGTTTTGTCCTTGTTCTTGCTCACATCCCTCCTCTAAACACACAAAGGAGAAAAAAATTAGCATGTATTGGATAAGAAGCCAGGGGCTAGACATGGTGCTGAGGACTCTTCTGCACGTTACCTCATTCGCTGTTCACAGTAATCATGTGTTAAAAAGAGAACCAGGGGCTTCCCTGGTGGCGCAGTGGTTGAGAGTCCGCCTGCCGATGCAGGGGACAGGGGTTCGTGCCCTGGTCTGGGAAGATCCCACACGCCGTGGAGCGGCTGGGCCCGTGAGCCATGGCCGCTGAGCCTGCATGTCCGGAGCCTGTGCTCCGCAACGGGAGAGGCCACAACAGTGAGAGGCCCGCGTACCGCAAAAAAAAAAAAAAAAAAAAAAAAAAGGGAACCAGTACAAGACAGGTTAAATAACTTGCTCACTGCCAGCAAATAGCTCAGAGACAGTAATATTTAATTCTTTCTGATTTTAGAGGTTGTGTTCCTTCAAATTAAGTGAAAAGAGTAAAAGCTGTTCTTATCCAGATATCCAAACCCGGTGCTCATACCTGCATCCTCTCAGAATTCTGCTTCCATCCACAAGAGATCCAGGGATGCAGTGCTGTCTTTTAACTGGGAATCTGAGTGAGTCTGGAGCCTCTGGCCTGGGGCAACCCACTCTGGCTTAAAGAGGATTTGCTTTGAGAAAGGGATTTTGAAGTTAACAGTGAAAGTAATCTTCTCCCCAATAGAGTGAAAATAGCAGATCATGAAAATCTGTCAAGTGTAGAGTAATTTAAAAGAAAGAAAAATTAAAAGTGCTATCACAACCCACCTCCCCACCCCCCCAAAAAGGGGATATAATTCAAGACATAATGAATTATCTAAAGTAAATAGTCACAAATGACCAATAAATCTTTTTTTCCAGCTTTATTGAGATATTATTGACATATAACATATGTTTAAGGTGTACAATGTGATAATTTGATACATGTATATATTCTGAAATTATCATAAAAATGTGAGTTAACACTTCCATCCCTCACATAATTACCATCTTTTTGTGTGGGTGATGATAACAGTTAAAATCTAGGCTTTAACAATTTTCAAGTATGTTATACAGCATTGTTAATTATAGTCACCATGCTGGATATTAGAGCCCCAGAACTTATTCATCTTATAGCTAGAAGTGTGCACACTTTGACCAACATCTCCCCATTTCCCCCACCCCCAGCCCATTGTAACCACCATTCTACTGTTCATTTCTATGAGTTAGGCTTTTTTAGATTCCACATATAAATTAGATCATACAGTATTTGTCTTTCTCTGTCTGACTTATTTCACTTAGCATTATGCCCTCAAGGTCCATCCATGTGGTCACAACGGCAGGATTTCCTTCTTTTTTATAGATGAATAACATTCCACTATACATATATATATATGTATATATATCACAACTATTTTATCCATTCATCCATCAGTGGACACTTAGGTTGTTTCCATGTCTTGGTTATTATAAACAATGCTGCAGTGAACATGGGAATGCAGATATCTCTGCAAGATAGTGATTTCATTTTGGATTCATACCCAAAGTGAGACTGCTGGATCATATGGTGGTTCTACTTTTAATTTTTGGAGGAATCTCCATGATGTTTTTCATGCTGGCTGTACCAATTTACATTCCCATCAACAGTGCACAAGGGTTCCTTTTCTCTATCTTTATCAGGATTTGTTATTTTATGTCTTTTTGATAATAGCCATCCTAACAGGCATGAGGTGATATCTCATTGTGGTTTTGATTTGCATTTTCTGAATGATTAGTGATATTAAGCATCTTTTCATGTACCTGTTGGTCATCTGTATGTCTTCTCTGGAAAATGTCTATTCAAGTTTTTTACCCATTTTTAAATCAGATTTTTTGGTTTTCTTGCTATTGAGTTGTATGAGTTCCTAATATATTTGATAAGGGGTTAATATGCAGCAGACTTTTTTACAAGGAGACACAGCTTATAAGGCTCCCTGTGTATGAGTGCCTCTGTTGGGAGGGTAGCTAGTCAAGTTCACGTTAGTATGAAAGGATTTACTGTCCTTTCCCAAGAGACCTTTTTGATGATTGAAGAAAATAAAAACATCCAGACCCTGGTGCTCAAGGCCAGAAGGAAAAGGGACTGCTCCATTCATATTCTATCACTGTTGGTTTCTGCCACTGCAGACATTACACTTTTTTTAGTGACCTTGCACATTTATTATCTCATAGTCTCTGTGCATCAGGAGTTCCAGCATGGCTTATGGTTCCCTGCTCAGGGATCACAAGGCTACATTCACGGTGTTAGCCAAAGCTGGGTTCTCATCTGAGGCTAGAGGTCCTCTTCCAAGATCATTCAGGTTGTTGGCAGCATTCAGTTCATTGCAGTTGTAGGATTCCTAGTGGCTTGCTTCTTCAAAGCCAGACACAGAGAGAGAGAAAGAGAGTCTAGAGTGAACTGGTCAGCAAAATGAGCCTTACATAACATAATCGAAGGAGGTCCTATCACCTCTGACATATCCATTGGTTAGAAGCAAGTGACAGGGCCCATCCACACTGAAAGGGAAGGACTCATACAAGGGTGTAAACACCCAGGGTTGAGGATCACAGAGACCACCCTAGAGTCTGTCTGCCATAACCACTGGGGCTGTAGAACACAGTAATGACAAGATGATGGTGAGAAGCTCCGCTGCTTTCTTACTTCCTCTCTCCCTATCTTGTGCCTATAACTCACTCTTTTCCTACCTTGCCCTCCCACTGACCCTGTAGACCATGCAGCTTCTGATCACACCTCGCATCTCCCTAGAAACAACACAAGAAGTTTTTGCTGCTCAGGGCTCTCCTGACAGGTCCGGGAGCAGGAAACAAGGCCTTTGAGTGCTGTGTGTGTGTCAGTGGATACACGCCGAAGACCCCGGCACCAGGGCCTATTGTGGGAATGGAGAGGAAGGTATTAGCAGGTGATGAGAATAGTCAGGACTGTGTTTAAACCTTCTCCCCTATTTAATCTCTTATTGACCAAGAAACATCACAAGGAGGTGTCTGGGAGGAATTAACTCTAATCCTTTCCAACTCACCAGCGCTCTCCTCTGCCTGGACGTTCCACTGGGAATCTGTCAATCACGGAGGATCCTGGGTAATCAATTATGATGTTCACACAGCACCTTCGGAAGTGCATTAGCTCTGGTCCCATCAATACATTTCACATTAAGTAAATCACAATAAAAGTGAGATCTGGAGCATCACAAATGAATTAAAAGAGGAAGGTGAAAGTGGGGGATGACAGGCATGGCATAGGTTTTCATTTAAATAGGAAAGGAGAGGAAATTTAAAAAAAGAAAAACAAAGGGAAAGGAGAGAAGAAGAAAGAGAAAGGAGCTAATTTTTCTTTTAAAACTTAATTCTGCTGCTATAAACTGAGCCAGACAAGACCCCTAGGAACCTGCTTGGAGTACTTAGGCCTGCTAAAAGTGAGATTCACAGTAGTAAATATATAACAAGAGCCAGGTGGTCCAAGATCAGGGTCTTGCCGATGAGAAAGAAGTCTGGTCCCTGTGTCTTGGGTCCATATTGCCCAGCAAGCAGCCTGATACAGAGCAGATATTCTGGAAATGTTTGTTAAATGAACCAGTCTACTGATATTTTCTATACCAATGTTTAATCATGTTATCACCCCTCCAAAGTTCTGGTCCCCCTATTTTCATTCACCCATCCATCAATTCATCCATTTATCAGATGTTTATTGAGTGCTGCCCCACCTGTGCCAGTCACTGGGATAATATATGGTGACATATCAATGATTCAGATAACAAGGTCACTTTCCCCACACACCCCTGTTACTGGGCAGATGTTCATAAAAGCTAGAAGATGTTAAAAGTGATAAATATTACTTCAGGACCCATAGGAGAGACATTTAACTCCAGTTTTATGGGATACAGAGAACATCTGGGAGCTAGTTACATCTAAGTTAACCTAACAAGTGAAAGTAGGCAAGGGGGCTTGGGACCAGGGTATTCCATTCAGAGAGAAGAGCATATTCAAAGCCCTGATGTCAAAGTAGCACATCAGAGGAAATCAACGTGGTTCAGAATGACAAGGTCAGGGACCAGGTACAAGTTATGAAGTAAAAGAAGTATAGGGTTGTCTGAGATATAAGCCTGGAGGAATAAGCAGGGTCAGATTATGTTTCGTATTTTGTTGTAAGGGCAACAGAGGCCTCCTGGAGAGTTTCAGGTAGGAAAATTGGCATAAGCCAATTTGTGTTTAAAAAGTTTTACCCCAAGCATAGAGAATAGACTCAAGGAGGTAAAACTAAAGGTAGTAAAACTAGTTAAGAGGGAGGCTGAGACAACACAACAGTCCAGGTAAGAGATAAAG